>NC_142649.1:48578125-49867500 GCF_055504915.1 Nelumbo nucifera | reverse complement strand
TCATATAGCAGACCAAATAATTCATGGTGTGAATTCAATGGTATATAGGGGTATATACACATGATTCATCTGAATGTAATAGTTTTTCCTTGAACTCAATGCATTTCTATCTTGAGAACTCTAGTCGAGAGATCGAGGGGTTACCTGATAGAAGTAGTTTTGATATATCTTGAGAAAGAATATTGAATAAAATTGGAAAAACTTCAGCTTATGGGAATGACAAATTATATTGGATAATTTCATCTATTACTATTCATTGGAATGGTTAGGCGAACCAAAGGTCCTAACGAATTCAGTCAATCGTTGCATACTTTAGTATTGGTACTCTTGCTCTTGTTTTCTTTTTCTGTTTTTCAGTAGCTTTTACTCTTAAATCTGAAATTCGATTGTCCAAATAATTAGGAAAGGTTGTAGTTCTAATACTTATTTTGTTAAATCCTCATGGGAACTAGTGCACTTGCTAGGGTTATAATCATAGCTATCAAGTTTTTGGCGCCGTTGTCGGGTATTTAATCCTAAAATAATATTAGAACTTGTTAACCTTAATTAATTTGGATTTTGCTCTTTATTTAAATAGATGCTTAGGAAGTACCCTCACCATGGAACACCAGTTTGGCATCAAATTCAAACTTTTTATAATGGTATTACTCCATCTAATCGCTCCATTATCGATGCAGCTGCAAGAGGCACAATCATGAGTAAAACTCCAGAGGAAGCCTATGATCTAGTGGAAGATATGGTATCAAACAACTACCAATGGAGTAATGACCGAACCAATCAGAGGGGAGTACACCACATCGATTCCCTTGCAGCCATATCTGCTCAACTTGCTAATCTGAATAAGAATTTTGATACTTTTAATATTGCAGCAATTAATACATCTTCTAGCATCCCATGTGATTTTTGTGGTCAAATAGGACATACTAATTCTAATTGTCCATTAAGTAGTCCTTTTACTTCACATGAGAATGCTAATTTTATCTCTCATGCTGGCAGGTCGAATTTCAATCCCTACTCAAACACATACAACCAAGGATGGAGAAATCATCCAAACTTTTCATGGAGCAACAATCAGCAAAAGGCACCCATGGGATTCCAACAACAGCCACCCCCACAAGAAAAAAAGAGTAATTTGGAAGAGATGATTTATAAGTTCATCAATGCTACTGAAGCAAAATTCCAAGAACATGAAGCATCGATCAAGAACATAGAAGTTCAAATGGGGCTGATTGTAAATCTGTTGTCGGAAAGAAAAGAGGGACGGCTACCCAGCAACACGGAGAAAAATCCCAGAGAGCAAGTAAACGCCAAAGCCTTAAGAAGTGGGAAGACAGTTGGTGAGACCCAGAGTGATGACAAGGAAGTTGAGGCAGTTGATTCTCGAATGGAGATCGAAGGGAGTACACCTAAACTGAGTTTAGATCCTATTAAACTTCCTCTCACTTACCTTGAAAGAGTTTTGAATGATAACTTGGATGAGGAAGTTAAGGAGGTTTTGAACAATTTGGAGGCCGGTCAAGAAGGGTCCAAGCCAAGACAAGGTAATGCTCATTATATGATGTTGCCGATTTCTAATAAGAGACTGTTACCCTCTGTTTTGCAGGCCCCTATTCCATATTTAAACCCGCCTATGATGGATGAGAGGGGAAAACACCGGAAGTTGCAACTACAAGACCTGGAGGATCCGGTTTATGATAGGGAAGTTTGTTTTTTCTTTTTCTTTTTATAGTTTAGTTTTTCTGCGCTTTCTTTGCATTTAAACCTCACATTGGGGACAATGTAAGTTTTAAGTGTGGGGGAGGGGATTTAGGATTTAGGTTAGAATTTAGGTTGTGTTTAAAATTTGATTTAAGTCATATTTTTATGATTTATCCAAAAAAAAAAGACTCAACTCTTTTGGAATCAATTGAAACAATATTCTGGGAAAATTCTTGTGGACCTAGTAATGAGGTACAATTAAGAAATACACGACCTATCTGAAGCCATTTCCAGTTAAGCTAGTCCTAAATTCAGGTTTAAGTAAATAAGGTAAATATTTTTGGTAGGATGGAGCATAAAATGCACCTACTAGCCAGCAAATTCAACAGTAGGACGGAGCATAAAATGCACCTACTGGCCGAGTGATCCAAAAGTGAGACGGAGCATAAAATGCACTCACTCTCGATAAAAAGAAAAAAAAAAGAGAAAGGAGAGAGAGAGAGAGAGAGGAGATAAAAATGTTTTCCCTAGTTTACTACCTGGTTTGTAGTAGCAAAAATTGGATTGACTGATGAATGAATCGTGTATGACTTGGTTGTGTTGATTTAACGGTTTGCAATAGTTAACCTGGAATATTTGTGCAGAAAGATGAAGGAGAGTTGAGTTTAAAAATCAGTAGATAGTCAGTTTGTTCCTGTTTTATTTTTGCTTGAGTTTTGTCTTGCCTGAGGACAGGCAAATTGGTTGAAATTTGGTTGAAATTGAAACCATTTAGGCCTCATTGGTAAGTGCTACAAGATCTCATGCATTGGAACCCATGGTTATGGACCCGAATCCATTAGTATAGAACATTTTCTTTTCCAAGTGAAATCCCCTAGTATATGAAAGAGTGAAAAAGTGCTTTCGTTGTTGTGGAATAAGAAGCCTTCGTATCCTAATGCATGTATTTGATTTATTTGGAGCTATTAGAGCGGGATCCACTTTTTGGGGAATATGAGTCGAACCAATAACAAGAATATTTCTAGTGGAACATCTTTCACAATCCCTGGAGAGATAGTTCACTAATAGACCAAGGGATAAGTAATTCGACTCATTCACATACAAATCATGAATGTTTGGAATCCATATTATGCAGGAGACGTTGCTTTTGCTAATTCGAATTGAAGGGTGATATCAAATTGGTCTATTTTCGGCGTCATATACATAGTTAGCGCATTCGTCATAGTTAAAAGCTTTGTATCAAGGTCATTATCAATATTGTTACTATCATCAATATCGTCACTATCATCAATATCAATATCATCATTAAGATAACCTTTAGGCTTGCCATCCAGGAACTTGTTCGGAAATACCATAATGAAAGGAACATAGGAGTTTGCCGCTAGGTATTTGACCAAATATGATCGTCCAGTTCCTATAGAACCTATCACTAAAATACCCCTAGAGGGGGATAGGGCTAAGAGGAGCGAAAAGGGTTTTCCATGAGATGGGAAATGAAAACTATTAGCCCCAGACGAGGTTTGTGAATAAATGATTGTCTGATAATGAGCAAGGAATATCCGTCTTTCTGCTAAACAGGATCTATTGAACTCATAATTCATTAGATACTTTTTATGAATGTCAACTAAGTATTGTAAGTAAATTGATCCCGGTTGTTCAATCATTTGATAACCAGAGTTATTCTTTGATAAATGATCACTATGAGTCAGACTCAATAGAATTTGATCAATCCTTTTTTCTGTTGTTAAGGTGGAGAATTGAAACAAGAAACATGTCCTCTACTTACTAGGTCGGGCCAAATCACCCCTCATCAATTACCCCCCACTCCCCGTGCCAGGGGTCCCGACCCGGTGCGGGGAATTCATGACGAGCTCAGGTGGATTTGAACTAGTTCCCCTTTGGATTGAAGCCCGATCCAGCAGTCAGACCATGATAGCATATGATTGCATGTGACTTTTTGTCACTTCGTGTACAAATAGCATGTGATTGCAAAAAAAATTCCAAGTATAGATTACTCCGAGGTGTTGAGTTGACGAGCTAGGTGTAGTTAGGAATAACCTGAAGTCAATGTATGCCACGATGACTAGACATTATAGGGCATGTGCCCGACCTGCCTATACACCAATGAGGCTGAACACGAGCTGATTTTTTATGTGTTTCCCATGCCGAAGAGGCGACTGGGTCTTATTTAGCGCCAAGGTCTCTTATCAACTCGGTGTTGCGGCCCTTAGGCTTTGGGAGTGACTCATAGTCCACTCTCCATTGTGTGCCCTGACTAGCTCGCTGGTCTTGTGGACTTAGAGAAATCTTGCAGATGTCTTACTCTCAAGCTCATAGGTAGTACCTCTTCAAATTGTCAACATTCCAAGCACAGGGTACTTGCTTCCCTTCCAATGTCTCAAGCTCGTATGTGCCTTCGCTGAAAACCCGTCTCACCCTATACAAACCTTCCCAGTTCGGACCAAGCTTACCCACGCCGGGCTCAAGTACAATCACCTTCCGAAGTACCAAGTCGCCAACTCAGAACTAGCATCTCTTGACTCGAGCACTGTAGTACCGAGCTACTTGTTGTTGGTAGGTCGCAGTCCAGATGTAGGCCAGGTTGCGTACTTCTTCAATCAAATCGAGGTTCATCCGTGGTTCATCGTCATTGGCCTCTTCGCCATACGCCTCAAGTCGTAGGGTCGGTACTTCGATCTCGGCTGGGATGACGGCCTCCATACCATATGTTAAATTAAATGGTGTCTCACCTGTTGCGGTCTTGATGGTCGTTCTATAGGCTCAACGGACATTGAGTAGCTCGTCCACCCATAGACTTTTAGCTCGCGCTAAGCGAGCTTTCAGTCCGCGTAGGATGGCCATGTTCGTCACCTCAGCCTCGGCCTTGGCCTATCTATTTGCTTGCGGGTGTGCTACCGATGTGAAGTTCTATAGGCTCAAAGGACATTGGGTAGCTCGTCCACCCATAGACCTTTAGTTCACGCTAAGAGATCTTTCAGTCTACGTAGGATGGCCCTGTTCGTCACCTCGGCCTATCCATTTGCTTGCGGGTGTGCTACCGATGTGAAGTTCTGCTAGATGTCGATCTCGGCACACCAGTTTTGGAACTTGATATATTCGAATTGCTTTCCATTGTCTGATATCAACACCTTGGGCAGTCCGAAGCGGAACATTATGTTCTTCCAGAAGAAGTTTTGCACATTCTGGGCTATGATTGTCACCAACGGCTCAGCTTCCATCCACTTTGTGAAGTAGTCCACTTCCACAACTAGAAATCTTCTCTACCCGGTTGTCGGTGGGAATGGACCGAGGATATCTATTCCCCATTGGGCAAAAGGCCATGGGCTGGTCAAGTACTTCAGATCGGTGGCAGGTTGATGAAGGATGTTAGCGTGCCTCTCGCAATTGTCGCATTTCTTGACGAGCTCGAGTTCATCCTCTTTCATTGTGGGCTAGTAGTACCCTTGCCTTAGCGCTTTTTGGGTGAGCGCCTTGGCCCCCAGATGTCCTCCACAAAGACCTTCATGGATCTCGCGCAGTATTTGGTCTACTTCTAAAGGCCGCAAGCAACGCAAATAGGGGAACGTGAAGGACCTCCTATATAGTCGTTCATCAATAAGAACGTACCGAGCTAACTGACGTTCTACCCTCTGAGCTACATTACAATCTGTTGGTAGGGCCCCATGGAGCAGATAATCAACAAGCGGGTCGACCTATCTTGGTTCTGCTTGCAACATAGGAGCAACATCTTCTGCCCCCCCCCCCCCCCCGAGAATGTTGGGTCAAGGCAGGTCTTCTATGTACACCGTCCTCATCGTGTTGTCGCTTGTGCTAGCCAACTTCGATAGTGCATCAGCCATGGCATTCTCTGACCTCGGTACTTTCTGGATGAACCAGGAAAGGAAGTCAGGCAATAGTTCCCTCACTTTCACCAAGTAAGCCATCACGATAGGTTCCCAACCCTTGTACTCACTGTTTACCATATTCACGACCAGCTGGGAATCATTGCATACCACGACGTGCTTCGTGCTGACCTCCTTCACCAAGTTCAGCTCGACTATCAATGCCTTATACTCTGCCTCCTTGTTCGATGCCTCAAATCCGAACCGGAGAGCGTACTCCAGCTTCACCTTGCTCAGCCCGTACAGTATGAGTCCAGCATCGCTTCCTCTTTGATTAGGTGAGCCGTCAATATGGAGGATTCAGGGCTCCTCATCCCAAGTCGGGCCCTCCCTGACCGGAACCAGTGCCGCACTGGTTGACGCCTCCGATGTACTAATTGGCTCAGCCACCTTAGGGGCCGGCATGTTGAACGTGCACTCCGCAACGAAATCTGCCAAGACTTGTGCTTTAATCGCTGGACATGGCTCAAACCGGATGTCGTACTTGCTCAGCTCGATGACCCACTTCGTCAGTATGCCTAAGACCTCGGGCTTCTGCAAAACGTGCCTCAGTGGTCTATCAGTGAGGACGATGATAGTGTGATCTTGGAAGTAAGGCCGCAGCTTCTAAGTTGCGATCACTAGGGTGTAGGCCAGCTTCTCGATGTCGGGGTACCTCGTCTCTGCTTCTTGCAAAACTTTGCTTACGTAGTAGAAGGGCCTTTGACTCAGTCTACCTCTCGAATTAGTACCGAGCTAACCACCTCATCACTTGCTAAGAAGTAAAGTTGAAATTTGTCTCCAACTTCAGGTTGGGTTAAAACCGGTGGGCTACTTAGGTATTTTTTCAGCTCGTCGAACGCAAGCTGGCACTCTTCGAACCATTCATAGTCCTTGTTCTACTTGATTGCCTTAAAGAAGGGTAGGCACTGACCTGCCAATTTAGACAAAAACCGGTTTAAGGTGGCTATTCGACCAGTTATCCTTTGCACTTCCTTTATATTTTGGGGTGATCTCATATCTACTATGGCCTTTATTTTTTCCAGGTTAGCTTCGATGCCTCGCCAGTTCACTATGTAGCTTAGGAATTTGCTCGACGTGACCCCGAAGACACACTTGCTCGAGTTGAGCTTCATATTAAACTTCCTTAGAATTTGAAAAACAAAATTTAAATCATCAACTAAAGAATTTGAAAACCGGGTCTTCACGACCATTTCATCAACATAACATTTTACTTTCTTTTTGATTAATGGTTCAAAAACTTTGTTTACAAGTCGCTAGAAGGTTGCTCCAGTGTTTTTCAATACGAAGGGCATCACTTTATAACAGTATTAGCCTAGTTCAGTTACAAAAGCAGTTTTCTCCTAGTCAGCTAGGTCCATCCTAATCTAGTTGTAGCCGGAGTAGGTGTCCATGAATCTTAGCAACTCGTGCCCCAAGGTCACGTCTACCAAGCGATCTATTCTGGGAAGGGGGAAGCAATCCTTTGGGCAGGCTCTATTGAGGTCTTTGTAGTCGATGCACATTCGCCACTTTCTATTAGCCTTTTTCATGAGCAATGGGTTGGCCACCCAACTCGGGTATTGGGCTTCTTTAACGAAATCTACTGCGAGGAGCTTCCCGACCTCCTCATCAACTACCCTCCACCGCTTTGGGATGAGGTTCCATTTTCTTTGTCTAACTGGCCTGATTAAGGGGTCCACATTAAGTTTATGAGTTATTATACTAGGGTCAATGCCAGGCATTCTACCGCGGACCAAGCAAAAACATCTAAATTGTTGAGTAAGAAACTTACTAGTTGTGACCGAAGTGGTTCGCTTAGTAGAGCGCCGATCTGGAGGGTTTTCGTCGACTCAACATCACGACTAGGACCTAGACTGTCTCCTCTATTGGGGCAGCTCGCTCTTCTATGTGCTTGGGGGATGGCTTTAGTTCGACGTTGTTCGCCAACTTTGCCTTGTCTTTTAGTGCGGCTACATAGCACTTTCGTGACTTAAGTTGTTTGCCTCGTACTACCCCTACTTTGTAGATCGTCAGGAACTTCATGGACAAGTAGTAGGTCGACACCACCGCACGTAGGGCATGCAAGATGGGCTGACCTAGAATGGCGTTGTAGGGGGAGACGGAGTCACGACCACTAGGAACGTGTGCTCAAAGCGCATCGATTTGGGCCATGCTCCTACTGCGACTAGAATTGTAACTTGGCCAAGGGGCCTCACCACATCACCATTGAACTCAACTAGGGGCGTGTCTACCGGCTTCAGATCCTTTTACTCCAACTGTAGCTTGTCAAATGCCTCTAGGAACAAGATGTCTACCGAGCTCTCGGAATCTACTAGCACCCGCTTTACCTCGAAGTCGTTGATCACTAGCTTGACCACAAGGGCGTCATCATTCAGATATTGAATCCCGCACACATCATCCTTGGCGAAGTAGATTGCTTTCACTACCCGAGGTCGCTTTGGTGGGTTCTCATCTTCATGCTTGATCTCCTGAACCGACATCTCTTCCCGCTGTTGTGTTGCACCCCACAACGATTGACCCACCGGTGATCATGTTGATCACCCCGCGGATCGGCCTGTCCTCTGGTGGCAGCGGTTGCCGAGGTGGCTGTTGATAATTCCTTCTGCTCGACTCCGGAGCTTCTCTTCGTCGATCAACTTGGCAGTCCACTGTCTTCCTATCCTCATGCTTGATGAACTTCTTCAGATACCTACGACAAATCAATTCTTCAACCTCATCTTTGAGGTTTCGGCAACCTTTCGTGTTGTGCCCAACATCACGATGAAAATGGCAGTAGACGTTTGGGTTTCTGGTCACCAAGTCTCCTCGCATCCTGGGCGGCCACTTGACGTAGCTGGTATCCTTAATCGCCATCAAAATTTCACCTCGTTTTGCATTGAGGGGGTGTAGGTGGACCTCTGGATTGGAGGGGTCCTAGATCGTCGACCTGACCTAGAACCTCAAGATTGTGATTTCTTTGGGGACTTGCTCCGCCTGTGCGGGGACTTGCTTTGCTTCGACGACCTGCTCTTCCGTCGCCGGTGCTTGCTGCTACCAGTGCATTCATCTTCTCTCTTTTCTCTTCTCGCCTTGCTAGAGCTCCAACTTAAACCCGAGGGCTTCTTCCGCCTGGATGAACTTGCCGGCATCCTCAAGGAACTTCTCCATTTTTTTGGAGGGTTCAACCCGAGATGCCAAAAGAACTCAACATGGTGAACTCCCTTCTAGGCTGCAGTGAGCTGCACAACTCGGTCGAGGTTGGGTACTTGTAAGCACCCGGTATTGAACCTGCTAATGTAGCTCTTGATTGACTCGTTCTCCCGCTGGAACACATTTAGAAGGCTCACTGCTGACTTTGAGCACTTCTTACTTGTGATAAAATGCGTGGTGAACAGATCCACGAACTGCAACTAGCTCTTGATTGAGCCAGGGGGTAAGTTCTTGTACCACGTCCTAGCTATGTTCCTGAAAGTCATCGAGAACGCCACATACAGGCTCGCTTCATTGGCTCTAGCCAGTAGCATTAAGGATTGGAAGTTGTTGGCGTGGTCATTGGGGTCTGTCTTCCCGTTGTAGGTCTCCAACACCAGTGTCTTGAACCCTTGTGGCCTTGGGGCTGAAAGAATCTCCGGTGCCAGGGGGAGGGTAGGCTCAACAATACTAGAGTTGGTTGTGCAGCTACTGAATTCACTTCCTCCCTTGTTCTGTTCGCTGTTGCCGGCAAGCTGCTTCTCGTTGATGTTCGGCGTGCTCTATGATGGCGTCGCCTCCTTGCAGCCTCGTTGGTGTTGTTCACTTCGGTGTTGCTCGGCACCTCGACTTTAGTGTGCTCCTGTTCTCGGATGCTATCACGAGGTGGAAGCTGGTTCCTGTAACTTACGTCCTCACGAATGCGAACTAGATGCTGGCTGTTGTGGGGGACCGAGGGGTCTCGATGTGAGTCCGCGCTTCTTGCCTCGAGCTGACGGTTGTTGACTTGAGGCTCGCAGTTTTCACACTGTGAGTGCTATTGCTGATTAGTCCTGGTCTGACGGCTATCCTAGGGACGGTCCTTCTAATTTTCCACTTGGGAAGGTGGCGGTGTGCACTGACCTGCTGCTCGGTCCCGAGGTGGGGTCTGACCCCGAGGAGGGGCTGGGATCCAAAATGTCCCCGCGCCCCAGGAGGGGATCAACACACATTCTACTGCTGGTTCTGGTTATGAAGTGGTGGAAACTGTTGTCGATACTGCTAATGGAAATAGTACTACTGGTACTACTGGAACTGGTGGATCTGTTGCATCTAGAGAGCATAACCAAACACTTTAGACCAGCTCGTCAAACTATCGAGACCCAACCTCGGGAGGAACCACCGAGGGCTCTACAACCGAGATGGTGGTGCTCACCTGGGGCAGTGGGGTATGCAACGGCTGTGTATAGAACGCCTGGTTCTGCATTGTCGGCACCCGTGAAATAGTGAGGGGAATGATGAACTGACCAATGCAGACTGTGGGGAACTCTAGATTGACGTGAAGGGATGAGAGATCCATCATATGGATGGCCGAACCCTGCAGGTAGGTTGGGCGAAATTTCAAAAATTTCTCTCTCCCATGTGGGAATCACATTCCCTATTTTAGAAAACTGCATTTTCAAGGATCAATTTTAAACCTAAACCAAACTAGATCTGAAACCAAAAGGTAGGAGAGGGATATACCTGATACGGAGTAGCAGTAACTCCCAACGAAGGTGTTCACGCCCAAGGAAAACACCAAAGACTGCTCCCACTGAAGATGACACAAAGTAGGGTGGAGTAGAATCAGCAGGTGGTTCTTCAGCACGAACCGGACTCTTCAGCAAGAATTCAATGGAGGGTGAGTGAGCACGACTTTAGATCAGTTTTTCACCAAAAACTGATATCAAGAACCTTTCTTGATCGCTCCTACAGGTGGAGAACGAACTGGCTATGGCGGCAGCAATAGAGGGAGGCAGGAGCAGAAGATGGCATCAGTCTAACCGGAGCTGTCTTCTCTCTTGAATCTGTAATCTTGTTGGGTGTAGTAGGGTTCGCCCTCCTCCTCTATTCATAGCCTTAAAGAGAGCTTCTCCTAATCCTATTAGGAGTTTCCTAATCCAAATCTTATTTGGATATGGACTCTCTCTAAGAGATAAGGATAAACCCTTATCTTATCTGTAGATAAAGATCAGCCCTCATAATCTTATTAGGAGTTTCCTAATCCAAATCTTTATTTAGATCTGGACTCTCTGAGTGGATAGGGATAACTCCCTATCCTATCTGCTGATCTAAATCCCAGAACAACCCCTCTTTAAATAATCATATTATACCAGTTCGAATTGGGCTTTAGGCCCATTAAGTCCATGTGCTCACATATCCTCCAAACTGCTGCCCAGTTGAGTATCCTAGTATGGCGTGGGACCCAAACATTGATCTACACATCAGCCACATGGGTTCAGCCCAACCTCTGTTACAAGGCCTGGCTGAATTCATTGTAGGAAACAGTGAACCCCTGAGCCCATCACCATGGGCTCTTAATGGGCCCAACACTTACACTAAGTGGTCCCTGGGTCGAGCCACCTTATAAAAACCCAAAGACTGTCGGTAGATGCAAGATTATCCCATCAGGTATTACCCTCAATGGTCTTACACTTAACATCTCAGCCCATAATGATCAAACACTGCCCAACAAGAGAGGACCTCTCCCTCAGCTACAAGGAACAGTGCTGCACTCTCTACTCATATGGATCCCGGGAATTAAAACATTTTGAAACCATAATATATATGTATATCTTTATATAAATATATTTTGCAAAAAAAAATTCAATGGGTGAAATCGGTTGTCGGCAGCTTTGGTTTCCATCAGAGAGAGTGCATCCCTAATCATTCACTTTGTCCGACAAAGGGGCTGATCCTATCACTATAATCACCCACTCAGATGAATTCTCAGATTGTCCCAACTTACCTAGGTTTTGACCCCCTCTAAGGATTTCATTGATTGGCATATCAAAGACAGCCCAATCCGATACCTAGTGCAATATCATAATCGAGTCTAGGGGTTAGGTGTAACATTCCAATTTTGCCCATCAATCTCCAAGGTCTAGGAAAATACTGGAATTCTAGTCTGATTCAGGGTTTCAAGAAAACCCACACTACATGTACCTCAGGTCTCACCCTGGCAGCTAAGACAAGCCACCCCAACCAACTTGGCGGTACATCAGTATCAGCCTTGGCAAGATAAATCTCCCTAGATCTATCCAACGACTGTGAAGATTCTAAACTAGCACGAGTCTCATATGTGTTTAGTTTAAGGGTATTACATAGAAACACACCATAACAACATGAATCAAATATATACTTTATTCATTTACATTAAATGTCATAATGTACATCATTCTGATTGGAGCTAAGACACTGTTTAACATGACGAAGGTCTGTTCCTGCCCCCTAGTGAAGGTCATCTTGACACTCTTTTCGGTGTTACTGGTTGATGCCATTAATGGGATGCTGAAAGGTGTGATTAAGGAAGAGAACTTGACTTTCTTGTCGTTTCCCACAAACGGCGCCAATTGATGATGCGCGATCTGGTAGCTCCTAGCTGGCTGATCGAACTGCAAAGAAGAAGTATTCAGAGAAACTAGGGTGGCTAACCCGACGTGGTTACTCCGATGCTTAAGTTAGTACTAGGTGGTTGCGAGCTGAAAGTAAATGAATATGAGAGCTAGAATGCACTAAATCGCATGTACCTGGGTCTTAGACTCTGGATCTCCTACCCATAAGAACTCTGCCCACGCCTACCCACGATACACTACCCCCGTGTATTGGGAACATCCCCCCTGCATAATACCATGTAGAGGATGAGATGTTCTCCATGTGTGGCTATGATAAACGTGGGCAGGAGATCCGGACTCCAGGGCTAATGCCCTTATATAGCTGGACTGTTGTGGGTCTCACGAAACTCCTCCGAGATCCTCGACCTGCTCTATTATGAGTTCGTTCCACCCTGGGAGGTGGATAACGTGCTAGCCGGTAAGGCCCATCGTGTCTGTCCGATTCGGGCGGGATAAGGATAGGTCCTACGGTTATGCGACATGATCCCGAAGAGCTCGGAGATAGCTCGCATGCTTAAAGTGGCCTTGCTCGCCGAGGTGGCATGTAGTGTTGAGGTGTCAATAAATGCGGATTCATAGTCTAGTTGGCAAATCCTATCCACGTGTCCTCTACTTACTAGGTCGGGCCAAATCACCCCTCATCAATAATAATTAATATTTATTAGTTATTAATTATTAACAATTAATTATAATATTTTTTATTAATTAATAATTACTAATTATTATTAATTTGTTATTAACCTTTTGAATTCAATAAAGAAATAATATTAAAAATTGTTATAATGATTAATAATAATTAATAACTATTATAATAATAAGTATTAATTAATATTAATTAGTTATTAATTAACTTTTAATTATAATAATAATAATAATTATTATTATTATTAAAATCAATAATTAATAATAATTAAAGAGAAGTATTTTGTGTTTACAGGGTACCATTGGAAAACAAAAAATGTAAGGTTTGTCTTTTAGAGATAAGTGATAAGAGGAAACGAACGACCATTTTCCTCTTAAAGTTGTAAGATTCCTATTAAGAAATAAGAGATAAGAGGAAATGAACAGGCCCTTAGCTGGAACTAGATCTGAGTATTGTGGCATAGTGTGGATAGCAAGGGTGTTCCTGATGTAAGGTTGGATCTACTCACAACATTAAGTTGTTTCAACACATTCCAACATAATCCATGTCCACACATTGCATATGCAGTGATGATTCAACACAAGGTGCCAACAATGTCCCAACCAGCCATTGTAGCCGCAGATGTTCCCAATGTAAAGATGCAGTATTCTATTGGGACAATATTGGTAGCATTTAGTTGATAGCAGACCCTACCCCAATATTATGAAACTCCGGATCTCTTGCCCACACAAACTCTGTTCATGTATATCCACAATACACTATCCCATGAATTGGGAACATCTCCCCTGAAAGACTATGTAGGAGAATGTAATTGAGATGTTATGTGGGTAAACGTGAGCACAGTTTGTGTGGGTAAAATTTGTCCGGACTCGTATTACGATGAGATGCAGATGCGCGGATACATATCACAACTGTGTTGGGACAGTTTTTATCGTGAAAAAATCCCATCGGGATGGCTGTCTTGTTATTGTGGGTGGGTAGAAGATCCGACGGTCTTGAGCTGAATATTACACCCCAATTTGAGGCGGTTGGCATCCCTCGACCCAACCCGCCCATTAATTGTGGCTAGGGTGGGTTGGGCTGCTCTTTTACATGCGAGTCACTTCACGCTTGCGGCATGACACGGTTTTAAAAGTGTTATTAATCCATGTGGTTGAACCGTTTAATCCGGAAATTCTTGTTCGCCCCGCTCATTATGAGTACATATTTCCGTACTTAGATGTTCTCAATACAAGGTGGAAATGTAATGTAGGGCAATGTGCGGCGCATATGTGAACAACTAAAAAATACATTGATTTGGTCAGAAACCACTGACCGGTCTGACCATAACGATTGAACCGGAATACCTTTCCACTCAGGCAATGGTTCACAATCACAGGTAACTTTAAAATAAATCAAATAAATTTATAACAGTTCGGCCCCGCTCGGAACCGGATGCAAATGCGGTTGCATTTCCAACTTAGCCGGGTTGGTTCTCAGCTAAGCTATATTAGAGATTTAGGGTTTTTCTTTCGTCTCTTCCGCCTCGAGCAAGGCAGACTGGCAGAGCTTTGGATCCGTAAAACCTATTCTAGCAAGAACAGTCACCCTCTCGCAGTAGATCTATTTACTTTTCTCCTTATTGCCGATTTCCGCGGTTACTCAAGCAAGCCTTCTTCTTTGCAACAGGTTTGAATCTAATTCTTCCTTTTTGTCTCTAATTTTGTGAATATTTTACCTCTTCTAGGGTTTTTATTGGACCGAAACAGGTTTTTTCTTCCTCGCTGCTTGATGGTTATACTCTCCAGTTTTGTATTACCCAAATATGTCTTGTTGTTCTTAAATTTCAGGAGGGAAAAATCGTTTTATTTCATTTGACCATTTTTTTTGGCTTTCTCCAAAGTTTGATTAATGTAATTCTGCTTTCTGTTCTACTCACGAAACTATTCTCATACCATTAAGAACTAAGATGCTTGCCATTTCAGGGACAGTTGCTGAGTTTGTATTGTTTTATTGATATGAAGTTATGAACTATTTAACAGATGTTCAGCATAATCTCCGTGTATTTCCCAGCACTAATCCCCTCACTAATAGCTTTCCCATTCTATTTTTTTTTTCTGCATAGTAAACAGAACCCTGAACGATGGTGCAATACAACTTCAAAAAGATCACTGTTGTCCCCTCTGGGAAGGACTTCATTGACATAATCCTCTCCCGCACTCAGCGTCAGACTCCAACTGTTGTCCACAAGGGCTATGCCATCTCCCGCCTTCGTCAATTCTACATGCGCAAAGTGAAATTCACTCAACAGAACTTTCATGAGAAGCTCTCTGCCATCATTGATGAGTTTCCTAGGCTGGATGACATACATCCATTCTATGGAGACCTTCTCCATGTCCTTTATAATAAAGATCATTATAAGCTTGCTTTAGGCCAGATCAACACTGCAAGGAATCTCATTGGTAAGATTGCAAAGGATTATGTGAGGCTGTTGAAATATGGTGATTCACTCTATAGATGCAAGTGCCTGAAGGTTGCTGCACTTGGCCGCATGTGTACTGTGATCAAACGTATTGGTCCCAGCTTGGCCTACCTAGAGCAGATAAGACAACACATGGCAAGGCTACCTTCAATTGACCCAAACACACGAACAATCTTGATTTGTGGATATCCAAATGTTGGCAAGAGCTCATTTATCAACAAGATCACCAGAGCTGATGTAGATGTACAGCCATATGCATTCACCACAAAGTCTCTCTTTGTTGGTCATACTGACTATAAATACTTAAGGTACCAAGTGATTGATACCCCAGGGATATTGGACCGTCCTTTTGAGGATCGTAACATCATTGAAATGTGTAGCATCACTGCTCTGGCCCACCTTCGAGCTGCTGTTTTATTTTTCTTGGATATATCTGGGTCTTGTGGGTACAGCATTGCCCAGCAGGCAGCTCTCTTCCACAGTATTAAGTCTTTGTTTATGAACAAACCGCTAATTATTGTCTGCAACAAGACAGATCTGCAGCCATTTGATGGGCTTTCTGATGAAGACAAGAAATTGGTCATGGAGATGAAAGATGAAGCTATGAAAACTGTTATAGGTCAAGGTGGTGAGGCTATTAATGATGATGGTGTGCTTTTGACTATGAGTACCTTGACCGAGGAGGGAGTTATGGCTGTGAAAAATGCAGCCTGTGAGAGACTATTGAATCAACGGGTAGAATTAAAGATGAAGTCAAAGAAGATGAATGATTGCTTGAATCGTTTTCATGTTGCAATTCCAAAGCCACGGGATCAGAAGGAAAGGCCAGCTTGTATTCCTCAGGCAGTTTTGGAAGCCAAAGCTAAGGCAGTGACAGAAAAAGAGAAGAGGAAACTCGAAAAAGAGTTGGAGAGTGAGAATGGTGGGGCTGGTGTTTACTCAGCTAACTTGAAGAAGAACTATATCCTAGCAAGTGATGAATGGAAAGAAGATATAATGCCAGAAATAATTGATGGTCACAATGTTGCTGACTTTATTGATCCAGATATCTTACAAAGACTTGAAGAGTTAGAGAGGGAAGAGGGGCTCCGGCTTGAACATGAAGCCGATGATGATGATTTTGAGATGGATGGAAAAGAGTTAACTCCAGAAGAGCAAGAAGCCTTGGCTGAAATTAGGAAGAAAAAGAGCTTGCTCATTCAGCAGCATAGGATCAAGAAGAGCACTGCAGAGAGTAGGCCCACCGTACCAAGGAAATTTGATAAAGACAGGAAATTCACATCAGAGAGGATGGGGAGGCAGCTGTCTGCATTGGGGCTTGATCCCACTTCAGCCGTTAACCGGGCCCGCAGTAGGTCCGTCTCTAGGAGGGGCCGAAAGAGGGAGCGATCACTGGCCAGGGAAGATAGTGATGTTGATGCCATGGATATGGATGTTGACCAACCTGGCAAGAAGCTAAGGATGAGGTCTAGATCAAGATCAAGGTCACGATCACGACCACCTGGTGATGTTACTCCAGGAGAGGGATTTAAGGATTCTGCACAGAAAGTCAAAGCTATGAAACTTGCTAAGAAATCTGTCAAGAACAGGAACAAGGATGCTCGCCGGGGAGAGGCAGATAGGGTCATTCCAACTTTGAAACCAAAGCACTTGTTCTCTGGGAAGCGCTCCATTGGAAAAACTAGCAGACGTTGATATAATTTAAGGTAGCTGATATTTATATTTGTTTATCTTTGAACTGTTGTTGTTTTTAATAATCCAATATTTATCTCTAAGCATTATGTTTGCTTGCGTTAACTATTTATACTGTAACTCAGTCTTGATTATGCATTCTTCTTTAACCACTTCAACGAAGGGCATGGAGCTGTCAGCCATAACAGTAAAAGAAGCAACTACTACAAGCATTTAGCCATTAGCATAAACTTATAATTTTTTTGTTTTTGAAAAAGTAAAGTTAACCAAAAAAGTTTTTTGATGTTTGGATTTTGGAAAATATAAAGTTTTAATTTAAAATTGTAACTTTGTGAAACTAAAACAAAATGCCATGACTGAAATTTAGAAGAAAATGGACCAACTCGCCTTTTGATGGGAGAAAATTGAAAGGAAAAACTCAAAACTTGTGATACTTTTTTACGGAGCTACAAATGCTCTTCCAAAAGCAAAAAGAGGGAGGAAAAACTTAGAAGAATAGAGGTTCGCTTCAAAAGCCTGATAGTTGTTTCTGTAGACAGCTATCTTAGACAGAATTCCAACTGCTGACAATTTGATTTCGAGAGGTATGGCTATAGACAACAGTGTAGCATGTGGGGTTACTTGGAACAATTGGTCCTTCTATGAGTATGAGTGTTCATGGTCTGGTTTGGAGATCTCAGACCAAACCAGTAAATTATGGTTTGAGAAATTCCTAAACCGAACAGTTTTATTACGGTTTGGTGTGGTTTCTAATATGGTTTGGGGAGTTTGGACATTCCATGATTCTATTGAGCTTAACCCAATTAGAAGCCCAAATAACACCCTTAAAAATTAAAACCTAATCATATGTTTATAAATTATATGTATACAATTTTGGTTTTTGGTTTGGTTCGGTTTATAAAATTCAATAAACTAAACCGAAAGTGTAAACTGTAATTTAGCAAAATATCAAACTGAACAAACCGTTTTAGGGGCAGACCGAACCAAACCACAAAATTGGTTCAGTTTTGTGGTTTGAACCGTACAATGAACACCCTTATTTGCTTATCCACTGTACAGGAATCTACAGTTTCTGGATGCATTTTTGAAGTTTTTCAGAAGTAGTTGGACGTGTCCAATTGATTTGTTGATCTTGTTTTCATTTTGGTGGCTGAAGAGGTTGAGTAGGAAAGGGAAAATCTTTTGGCAGTTCACACCAGAAACAATATGTTGGTCGGTTTGGAGAGAGCATAATGGTAGAACCTTTGAAGGGAAGTGATTGGAGTTTCTTGAGTTTATTGCCAAGATTGAAAGGTTCATCAATTTTAGGCATGCAGCAAAAAGGAATTTTTTGGAGTCTCATATAATAATGACTTTCCATTCATTGGAAGTTTTTATTTGTATAGCACACAAGGATTACTTTCCTATCAACTTGTAATTATTTTGCTCGCAGGGTAGCTTTTCCTCCATATTTTAATACAATACAATAAAATACCTTTTACCTTTCAAAAAATAAAAAGAAAAGATTTAAGCATCCACACCCTAGGTAGATGCTAAGAACAAACAATCATCCTAGGGTTTTTCCTTGCACCCAAGATTGAAGGAAAGCATATATACTTGTATAGATATTTTAAAAGGAAACTTTGCAAATAAAGTTTAGAAATGCTTTGATAAATGGAAAGATTTGTCTGAAACTTGGTTCCAGAAAAGATACAAGAACATCATTTGGTAAAATGGGAACATTCTAGAGTGATGTTTAGTTGATTTGTGGTTGAAAAATGGAAACTTTAATGGTAATTTATCAAAAAAAAAATGGAAACTTTAATGGTAGAAATACCAATGATCCACTGATTAATGAAATAATCTTTCAATTATCAAAAAAAAAGGAAATATCAATGATTCACTGGTCTTTGTAGCTCATGGATCAATTCTTGCAGGTAAGGACACTGCTTTATATGATTACTTTTTTTCTGTAATTTTACAGGTTGCTAGAGGAGGCAGTAACCATCACTTGGGAGATTTCCTGTGTTGGGATTTTCCAATACAATTTTGAAGCTGAGAATAGGACCTATTATTCTTTTGGTGGGTTTTGGACCCAAGTCTATGGTAATATTCGATTGAGTGCTATCAGTTCTTTTAACACTTGAATGTTGGAGGATGATGAATGTTGCTTTTTATTGGTGTCTTTTAATTGATTTGAATGTAAAAAAAGAAAGAAGAAAAACCATAAAAAAAGATAAGAATCTGTGGCTTGTAGTTGGAATTTTATCTTTGACATTTTGTTTGATGAGAATGGTTTCTGCAATCTAAGTGCTATTCCATGAATTATACTTCCAAGTTTAATAAGACTCTATTCTTGACGGTCCCAAATATTGAAGAGTGAATTCACAGGGCTCCAGACGGTTCCTGATAAACTTGATGATCTCCCTCCTTACCTCGTATGACATAACCGTGTCAAAAAAAGGTCTATATGAGATTTTGCTCTTACCATAGCACTACTACTATTTATGGTCGGAGAATCAAGAATAGTGCGGTAAGGTAATTATTAAGGCTGCATTTGGCATTATTTTAAGGATTTATCTCCTTTTTGCTGTTAAAAGCTCAGTGTTCATAGGGTACTTTAACTGCAAAAAGGAGATGATTCCTTAAAATAAGGAATGACAAATGCAGCCATAGTCGTCAAGGCTACACCTAAGCAATAAGGCGCCTATGGAGGCTCGCCTCACCTAATCACTAAGCATTTTTTTAGTGTGTTAGATAAAACTTTTATATTCTTAATTTTTTGAGATTATAATTTTAAAAGATATTTTTAAACTGAAATATTCATGTTGTGTGCTTATATATTAATTTTTTTTTTATTATTTTCTTATTTGTTAGGGTTTAATCAACACAAACATTGCTAAATGCTGTATTGAACCTTGAAAGACTTCAAAACCTGAACTAACAAGTAAGGAAGAACTTAAAATGTTGTTTAACCAACACATTTACTTCTTTTTCTTTACTAATTTTGTGTGTTTATATTATATACCAATTTTCTTTTTCTACCTTTTCTTCTTTTCCTATAACAGAAATAAGGGTTTAGTTTTTATATTTTTTGAAATTTTTTTTCTTTCTTTTTTTCTCATGAATATGTTGATTTTCTATACTTTAACATAAAGTTTATACTTTTTTATAAAAATTATGGATAATTATTAAGAAAATATGATTATAGAACTTAAGGAACTACCTTAGGATACATATTTTTACACTTGATGCCCAACTAGCCGACAAGGCTCGCCTAGCCTCCCTCGCCTTGGCGCCTTAAAAACTATAAATGTAGCCTAAGGGGGTTGAATTAAATGACTTATTTGTTTGTTTTAATTAATAAAATAATAAAATAATAAAGAATTTCAGTTTTTAGTAATCAATCAACAACTTCAGCTTCAGCTATGCTTACAACCAAACTTGTTCACTAAAAGACGGTTGCGCAGTTCACTTCAGCCACTTTGACTGTGCAATTTTGTGAGGTTCAGCATATGTCCAAGAAATATTCTAGATCAGCGCTGAGAAATGCTCTTGTATGAGGAGGTAAGTTAGGTAGGAGTTTGATCAACTTGTGCCTCTGTAAACTAATACTGAATTGTTAAGGGAGGGGAGGGGGTAGTTTATACTTTTATAGAAATTCCTCCTCTCTAAATTCTAAACCGCGAATTTTGTTAGCATTCCTTTGGTTTGAAGGAGAAGGTAGAGAAACGAAATGAAAATAGGGATGGCAATTTTTCACTCAACCCGTTGAACTCACTCAATTCACCCGGTATTTAATCCATCCAATCCATCCATTTACTTGACGAATAAGAAATGGGTTGATCATCCATTGGATCAATTTAAATGGATTGGGTTATGGATAACCATTGGGTTAATCACTAATGGTACAAGTGCGAATTTTTTAACCATTTTTTATTAATTTTTTCATTTGAGTGAAATAATTTATAATTAATATATTAATTTTTTGTTAGTTATTAATTAAAATTAGTTTTGACTTGAATCAATATAGTTCACCCAAATTAGAATAAATTCAAATCAACTTCACTTGAGTCTGGACCGATCCAACTCAATTTAGCCAAGTTTGAATATGAACAGAGCCAACCACCTCGATTTGAGGTCAGTCAGTTTAGTCCGAACTCACTTCGGTCTGAATACTCGACCTAGATCCGGTTATCTTGGTTTGGTTACCTTGGCCTGGTTTAGACTGTTCGGTCCAGACATGAACTTGCACCAACCCATACAGGGCAACCCGACCTGGACTTGGATCGGTCTGTCCCGATATCGAATCCGGGTCAATCTGGGCTAGTTACCTTGACTCAATTAGAACTGACTGACTCTGTCTAGAACCCTATGCAACCCAATATAGACTGGTCCAGTCTGACTCGAAACTGGACCAATCTGGATTATCCAACTTGACCTAGTTTGGATCGGCCATCTTAGCCCTAGACCTTTATACAACCCGATATGGATCAGTCTGAGACAACCTATCATATGCAAACCGGGTCATTAATGGATTGGCGGGTTAGATGAATTAATTTGAAGCTCAACCCAAACCCAAACCAACCCAACCCGCCCAATTGCCACCGCTAAAACCAAACATAAAGCAATGGGATATACACTTGTTCAAAAGGAAAATATCAAAGTGGAACCACAAATTTGTTGTTATGTGAGACTTGGTGCTCATTAGAGCCATAAATGGTTTCTACAAGCAAAACTGGGATTTTGTTGCCTAGATTTCTATTATGTAGAGATTTTAGTTGTCTATAGTGGAAATTATAACGGTGCATGGAGGAAGAATCGATTGGCATTGTTTCAGGGAAAAATTATAGCTTTCTTTGGTTTAACGTCTCCTATCCCTTATGCCAATTTCCTCCATTCCCTTGCTTCCTTCTGCCTTAGTGTTTGCATTGATCGCTAAGATTTAAAGTTCGAATTTTTAAATGCTACCCATTTTTGTTAAATTAATTAGAAAAAGAACACAATTGGTCATATTAGCATGTGTTGCTGCCTAGAATGGGTTAAGGGCAGCACTGCCAATTTGCTTTCGAGCCGAGGTGTGGCCGAGGAGTCTGAGGCCTAGGTTGGCTAAGGGCTGATAGGTCCGTCCTGCAAGGAGCAAATAAGGGAGAACGTCAGAGGCCTCGAATGAATAGCCGAGGCAGAAACTCTAACGGTCAAGTTAATTCGGGTGCAATGCAAGGTAGACGAGGCCACAAGAGAAACAGGAGAACTCTCAAAGTTCTTAAGTTTAGATTTCAGATGTTTACCTTGAGGAGGTTGCCCTCTATTTGTACTTGAGACTGCCAGAGGTAGGTAGGATCAGACGATCAAGATGCTATCCTATCTTGAGGAGCACGTCCATCCGAGGCCGCCGCATGCAGCTGTGCAATTGGATCCAGGTCACACGCCGATCTCTGCTTTGCGCATGCCTTCATTGGGTCCGTTCTGAGTGCCACCGCCTGCCACGTGTACGCATGCTACTAGTCAGGGCCAGGTGCGCCTACATCAGCATGCATTTTGAACACTAAAATGTTTTGATTTGATTGTCCTGTAATGCTCAATTGCACCTTCTTTGAATGTTTGATCAGAAGTCAGCCAATATAATTGTAATAGTGTATTCTTCTTGAAGTTAGAAAATGTAAAATTTTTAATTTTATTTAGTATGATCCACTGATTGCTCTATTTAGTGGTGATTGACCTAGTTGCTTCTTTTAGAGGCAGTTGGATAATATATTCACTAGTTATTTGTTTTTATTTTAAAAGTGGTTTAAAAAAAGTTTGAGATAATGTAGGGTGAATGGTATGTATGATGATTTTAAAGTACGGTTTTATGTGGTTTGATACTTTGATTTTATAAAATATTATCTAAAGAATGAAGAACATTCCAGACATTCTCCATCCATGAATGAGAAGAATGATTACATCTTTCCAAATTTCACACAAAAACTCACCCATTTGACCCCTAAATCAACTCAGATTCCACCCCTAGGCCTCTATTTGGCCAATCCCAACTTGACTTGGAATACTTTTGAGTTTTAGATATTCAGATCCCTCTTCCTATAGCCCAATTGAAGATCTATTTTTATGTCATGTCCTAGATACCCCTAAACACCTATCCATCAAGTTTTACTTCTCATCATCGAACCTAGATTTCCTTTTATCCTATTTCATTGGTTAACCTTGAAGTCCCAGACCTACACCTTTGTCACAACTCTAGACCCATTAGATAGTTGGCAAACAAATTCTAGTTTAAAAAGTTTCCCATTTGCCTTTCCATCAAACAAAGATTTAAATTTAAGTTCTCGCGTTGTCTAATACACTCATCCCTTAATAAATTCCCTTGATCTAAGCATATCTTAACAAATCAAACTACACCAAATGATCCAACATCCTCAAAAACTCTACCTTGTCAAATTTTGTCCAAAAATATATCCATTTGCTCCTTAAAATAAAAAGATTTCATTTCAAGCAACTCTATTGCCCCAAGACCTTGAGACCTTGTTGCACCATCAGACCTTATCTCACCATCTAGAAAATCATCTTAGAATCCTTGCCATCCAAAGATTATATCGGTTTGACCCTCTATCATGCGGAATTACTAAATACCCCCTTAATCATCAAAAAATTACTAAAATACCCTTAACCTTACCTATTTAAATATCTTATGGTTTTGCATTTAAACTAATCCTAAAGATTCACAATTCATCTTCTTCATCCATTCGAGCAAATAGGAACCGAACCATTCCTCCATTCCCTTTTCCTTCCTTCCTACCTCTTCTCTCTCTCTCTCCTTCTTTCAGCTCCTAGCCACACAAACGCCACAAACATGTGAAACTTGACCAAACACCACAAGGCATAACTTTCTTCCCTTTTCCATCCCTCAACCCTAGCATAGATTGCCATTACCAATTCAAAATCTTGTACTCCACCACTAGTTTCTCAAATCTTAAACACTCCATCATATGCCCTGTCAGAAAAACCATAGGAATGTTTAGGTCCCTATCACAATATCCACCCATTTGAGAGTTCGGCTGGGCTACACATATACATGTTACAACAAGGGCTACACTTTCATCCCTGTTGTAACATGTAAATGGTTTAAGTGACGTACAAAAAAAGTAAAGACGGGAGTGTTAACTTCTGTTATTTATTTTTTCTATATTTTTTAACCTAAAAAATAAAAGAAAAACTTTAAGCTTATTCATGATTTTTGAACCGTTGTTGAACTGGACAGTCAAATCATTCAGCTCGAGAACTGTCCAGACAATCGGTTCTGTTTTACCTCAAACCCAGGAATTAAAATATTGATATGATACGTCCGATACATATCGGTATTGGGGCTGTGGAGACGGGATACGCTATACAGGAGTGTACCGGCCGTAGGTATCGATACGATACAGAACCGTATTGGCACCTGGGTTCACGACAAACATATGAAATGACGAGCTTTAGCTTTTTTTTTGGCTGGTCATGGCATGCTTTCGGTAGAAAGCATATTCCATCATTCAAGGCCTGCTTTAGGACAAAAATAGGGATAAAAAATAATTACTTTAAGAGAAAGGAAGAGTAAAAACGGGAGAAAAGAAGAAGAAGAAGAAGAAGAAGAAGAAGAAGCTGAGGAGAACTTCATCAATCCATCGTAGAGGAGGAAGAAGAAGCAACAACTGAGAACTCAATCAATCCATTGTAAGGTATATTTTTTAATATTTTGTTATTTAAATTTTTATGAAATATACTTTTATTTTATAGATACAACAGTTCTATTTGTATTCTATAATTTATAGAAACATTTATTATTAGTTTCTTACATGATTCATATGTCATGCTCAAAATTGTAGTTCTATTTGTAATTTTAACAAAAATTAATAAAAATAAAAAACAATTTAATATTACAAATTAATATGCTTTATTCTACATATGTTTTAAAACTTAAAAGTAAAGCATATTTTTATTTGAAAACATATACTTGTTATTTATATAAAATAATAAAAATACTAAATAAATAATATTTTCAAAAATCATACTTATCATTTATATAAATATACTAAATAAATAAAATCAAAAAAATAGAATGGTAATTATTTAAAAACATATTTATTATTTAAAGAATACAGTTATTATTTATAAAGAAAATAAATAAATAATTTGAAAAATGATAAAAACAAAATTAAAATTATGAAAATAAAAATAAAATAGGGTAATATAAGTAAAATAAAAAAATTATAACTATAATTATAATAAATATTAAAATTAAAATCATAAAAACTAAAATAGAGTGGCAAATATTTAAAAATAACATTTATTATTTAAAAATTAGAGTTATTATTGAAATAAATAGATAAATAAATATTTTTTAAATAATAAAAATCAAAGTTAAAATTATATAAAATTTTAAACCCATAATTATAACAATGGAAAATTATATATTTAACAATGAAAGCATACTTATCATTTATATAAATATACTAAGTAAAATAAAAAATTATAATTATAATAAAAATTAAAATTAAAATCATAAAAATTAAATACAGTGGTAATTATTTAAAAACATATTTATTATTTAAAAATTATAGTTATTATTTAAATGAATAAATAAATAATTTTTAAAAAATAATAAAAATCATAATTAAATTTATGAAAAACGAAAGTGATATGAATTATAAACCCATAATTATAATAATGGAAAATCATATATTTAACAATGAAAGCATACTTATCAATTATTCATTTATATAAAAATTATAATTATAATAAAAATTAAAATTAAAATCATAAAAACTTTAATAGAGTGGTAATTATTTAAAAAAATATTTATTATTGAAATTATAGTTATTATTTAAATAAATAAAATTTTGAAAAATAATAATAAATTATAAATAAATTTATGAAAAAAACTAAAATAGTGATATAAAATTATAAACGCATAATTATAACAATGGAAAATTATATATTTAATATGAAAGCATACTTATCATTTATATAAATATACTAAGTAAAATCAAAAAATTATAATTATAATTATAAAAACTAAAATAGAGTGGAAATTATTTAAAAATATTTATTATTTAAAAATTATAATTATTATTTAAATAAATAATAAATTTAAAAAAATAATAAATATCATAATTAAATTTATGAAAAAAATAAAGTGATATAAAATTATAAACCCATAACTATAACAATGGAAGATTAAATTTATGAAAAAATTATAATTATAATAAAAATTAAAATTAACATCATAAAAACTAAAATAGAGTGGTAACTATTTAAAAACATATTTATTATTTAAAAATTATAGTTATTATTTAAATAAATAAATAAGTTTTTAAAAAATCATAAAAAATCAAAATTAAAATTATGAAAAAATCTAAAATAGAGTGATGAAAACCAACAATTATAACAATGAAAAAGTATATATTTAATAAAATAATTCAATGAAAACATACTTATCATTTTTATAAATATACAAAGTAAGTAAAATAAAAAAATATATTTATAATTATAATAAAATTTAAAAATAAGTATATAAAAATTTAAAATGAAAGCATATTTATCATTTTTACAAATTGTTTATATATGTTATTTGTTTATGCATATACAAATTTTTCATATTGTTCATGCATAATAAAATAAATATTATTTTTGTATCTTCACTATCAAAGTATAAATATATATAGTGAGAAGATTTTTGTATTGAAATGGCACCAAAGAAGCAACAAGAAGAAGATATTGGATAGAAGTTTGGAACTAAGCTTGAAGGGAAAAGATTCCACATTAAATACAATTTTTGTGGATTTATAGTAAAAGGTGGTGGCCCTACAAGATTTAAACAACATTTAGCTTGTGGGTTTTCAAACTCTAATGATTGCAATGCATGTCCATGGGAAATTTCTATGCTAATGAAGCAACATCTTAAAGAGAAAAAAACACTCAGAAATAAAAAAAAAAAATAGAGAAGCAACAATTACAAGAATCACTAAGAGGTGAGAGTTGTGGTATTATTGATGATGATGATGATTATGATGAAAATGATGAAGAAGAAAGAAATTTTAATACAGCAAGGCATATGTCCCGAGCTGAAGAATTGAATCAAGAGCAAAGACGCAAATTAGAAAGAGGAAAATATAAATTTCATTAATCACAACATAAAAATAAGAGACTCATCCCAACCATCATTAAATAGAAACCAAAGTACAACAGCACGACAATCATCTGCAAAAGTGTTGTTAGGTAAATTTAGCTTCTCTAAAAAGCAATCAAGATTAAAAGGACAATCTCTAAGTGTTGAAGAAGTTGATCCATATATGTATAGACGTCAAGATGTGAGGCAAAAGAAAATAAATGAGTGCTATGAAGGGGCTTCTTCAGGTAAAGGTTATGGATTTAATGCTAAGAGGTCAATTATAAAATTTCTGTTTTGTAATCACATACCAGCTCATGTTGCCACCTCCTCATATTATCAAGTAATGATTGATGAGATAACAGCAGTAGGAAAAGGAGTTAAATGCCCTACATCATATAAGATTATAGGCATTTTTCTTGATGAAGAAATTAAAGAACTTAAACAGTATTTTAGCTCTTATTTTCAAAAAGCTAATACATATGGACTTACCATCATGCGTGATGGTTGGACAGGGCCTACAAGATTGTCCATCATCAATTTCATGGTTTATTGTGATGGACAAACAGTTTTTCATAAGTCATTTGATGCATTAGGAAATACACATGCAAATTACTTGTATAAATTGATTGATACAATTGTTGATGAAGTTGGAGCAAAAAAAGTCATTCAAATAAGCACTGACAATGTAAGTGCATGCAAAAAGGCTGAAAAGTTATTAGAGCATAAGAGAAAGCACTTATATTGGACTACATGTGTAGCTTATTGTATTAATCTAATGTTGGAGGATATTTCAAAACTTCCACATGTTGCTAAACTCATTAAGGAATGTTGGAAAGTTACAAATTTTATTTATATCACCATTCAATCTTTCATTTAATGAGACAACATACAAATCGCGAGCTAATACGTCTAGGGCCTATTAGATCTGCAACAAATTTTATTGCACTTCAAAGCATTCTTAGTCAGAAAGCGGGTTTGAAGGCTATGATAGATTCTAATGAATGGAGACAATTGATAGCAAGATCAACATCAAATGGAAGAGATATGAAAACCATAATCAGTGACATTAACTTTTAGAGGCAGTGTGAACTATATTGCCAAATGATTGAACCAATTATGAAACTGCTAAAGATTGTAGATGGTGAAAAACAAGCAATAATGGGTGTTGTCTATGAAACCATGCGTAGAACATGTGCTACTATTGAAAAAGACGGTCTAAGATCTTGCAAGCAGATATTAACTATTATAGAAAATAAATGGAATAAGCAATTTTTTCATGATTTGCATGCAATATGTATGTTTGGTTAGTCATTTTTAATTATATTTACATAATTTGAATATTTAAATTGATATTAATAATATTTTGTTATTTTTGAATTTTAGCATATTATTTACACCCAAAATATCAATACTATTTGGATTTCGGTGTTAATCAAGATTTATTAAGATCCTTAAGGCTTGTTATCATAAAGCTGGAAAGAGACGAAGATAAGGCAACTAGGGCATTACAAGAGTCTTTTGGAAATTCTTCAAGCAAAAGATTAAAAAATAATTTTGATCCAAATAATTTAATTTTTATAACCTTTATAATTTTAAATATTTGATGATAAATTATGTATTATACTAATATATGATTTTCTTTTTTTTTGTAGCTCAATGATGATTTTTATTTGGAGAAAGCGCTTCAAATCTACAATCTATTGCAATGAAAGTATTGTCACAAACTGCATCATCTAGTGGGTGTGAATGTAATTGGAGCACTTTTGGCATACACTCAAAGCAGCGAAACCGTCTATCATATAAGAACTTGAAAATATTAGTTTACATCTACTACAACATGAAGTTAAATATTAGAAATTTTATAAATGATAGGAAACATTAAGAGAGATATTTTGATCCCATAAATTTAGACGATCCGCTAATAAAATGGTTACAAGTTCAAAGTGCTGAAAAAGATACAATGTTGCTAGATGAACTTGATGATCCACTTAGACCCCATTTGTTACTAAAACATTACATGTAGATATTGATAGTTGGGTTGAAGAACAATGCACCCAAAGGGATATTGATGAAACACAATCTGCTGATAATAATGATAGAAATGATAGTCATGGTAGTGATGGTGGTAATGATGGAGATGGCAATGGTGAAGAAGGTGGTGGTTATAGTGAAACTCAATATACACCATCAAGAGGCAATGTTGATAATGATGATGGGATTGTATTTACTGAATAACAATATTTTGATCATGCCACACAAGACTAAGATCATTCTAGCGTAGAACTAGACAACCAAATCGTAATCGTGAAAAACAATTTCATTATTATGATGAAATGATGCAAGACTTTACTAGTATGAATTTGTCTTCATCAACTTCAGGATATGATTCATATGATTGTAGTTATGATTATGATTCATATGGACATGACAGTTCTTACTAGTTTGCAGTTAGTTCTTATCTCTTTGGTTCTGGTCCTTCTAACGGATATGATGATAGTGGTAGTGTATTTTCACATGGATCTGGAACACAATACGTCCCTTAAAAGAGATATCAACAAATTTTTAATGAGTTCAGAGATTATCATCACAATTTCATGAGTTGTGACCAATATTACAATTAAATTAGAAACATGCATAACATTAAGATTAGCCACCTCGACCTCGATTATCAACCTCCACGTAGCTCCATGTGGTATTAATGCTAGGTATGGTGTTAAATGACTAAGCCTTTTTATTATCTTCTTAATAATTTTACTTATATGCAATATTTTCTCATTCTTAATTATATATTTTTATGTCATGAAAAGTTTAACATTATTGGATTGAATTCACTTGGGTTACAGATATTGCACTTCAAAGGTATTATGACAAGTACAATTTAATAATAAATTTTTATTAAATTGAAACTATAAACATTGTTTGGTAAAATTTGTAATCTTATTATGACATGTACATAATTTAGTTACTATTTATTGTTGGTTATAATGTTTTTCTTCTTTTAACTTATTAAAATATGCATTTTCCATATGTTTATACCTTATTTATATATAATTCATCTTTAAACTTGATGTTATTAATGTATTTATATGATTTTTATGCATTTTTAAAGCGTATCCAAGCGTTTCCATTCCAATTGTGCGTATTCATGAGTATCCATAGCGTATCCGTATTCGTATCCAAGCTATTCGATACGATATGCGATATTAATTCTTTAATCCTTGCTCAAACCCGATTCCTGGCCAAAAATCTTTGAACCGGTCAATGACCCATCGACCTGGGCGATTGAATCATCGACCTGTTCAACAATTTTTGGCCATTTTTTATTTTGATTATATTTTTTAAATTTATTTTTAAATTTATTTTTAAATTTTTATGTCAAAATGGGGGCCATTCGTTTGAATTGGATGGTCGAACCGCTGACTCAAAAACCGATGGCCAGAATGGACCAAAACGGACGATCAGACCAGAAAAACCGTCCATTTTACCCCATAACCATTATTTTGCCAAAAACCATTGATTTGGTCAACATTAAAAAATTTAGGTGATTTTAGAAACATAAAAAAACCATTGATTTTATAAAACATAATTTCACACAAATTTAGGTGATTTTAGAAACATAAAAAACCTTTCAAATCGATCAGAATTGAAGCTGACATAAAATCACTTTTATGAAAGCACTTTTATAAAAGTAATTTTATTATTTTATTAAAAGTACTTTTACGAAAGAACTTTTACAAAAATACTTTTACAAAAGCACTTTCACAAAAGTACTTTTATGAGAGCAATTTTATAAAAGTAATTTTATCATTTTATGAAAAGTACTTTTACGAAAGCACTTTTACAAAAATACTTTTACGAAAGCACTTTCACAAAAGTACTTTTCTGAAAGCACTTTTACAAAAGTAGTTTTATAAAAAACACTTTTACAAAAGCACTTTTATAAAAACACTTTTACAAAAAAAACTTTTGCGGAAGTACTTTTTATAAAAGCACTTTTATGGAAGTATTTTTATACTTTTATAAAAGCATTTCTACAAAAGTACTTTTATAAAAGAACTTTTATAAAGCACTTCTACAAAAGTACTTTTACAAAAGCACTTATACAAAAGTACTTTTATAAAAGCACTTCTATAAAAGTACTTTTATAAGAATACTTTTATAAAAAGCACTTTTGCAAAAGTACTTTCATTAAAGTGTTTTTTCAATGCCGAAAGTATTTTTTGTAATTTTCATATTTTTTCTGTTTAATATATTTTTGTAATTTTTTATATAATTTTTGATATTTCATTCGATTTGAATTAAATCCAATCTAGTCTATTTACATTTTAATGGATTGGATTGGATTTGATTTATATTGGATTTGGACAGGATCCAATCCATTTGTAAGCGAACTCACATTGGACTAGATCGGATTGGACCAAATCTAGTCCAATTGACACCTCTACTTAACAGGAAATTTAATTCTTTGATATCAAGAGGCAAACCCAGACGAACATAGATCAGATTGCAATGCCAATGTTGTTTGTGTCATTGTGTGGGGAGAAGAGAGAGGGAGACGACAATTTTGGAGTCAGTCTGGACTTCGTTAGATTTGAATGTTAATCGTAAACGGAATATTGCCTTCTATGAAATTGCTTCAATGCTCACAAGACTGCATTTTGCAGCCTTATATTGGGAATATCTTTACATAAAAAAATATACAAGCAAGGAGCTATTTTCGATAAACATTGTAAAAGGCTATACGAATGGTGTGGACACAGTCTTGGTGACGGGATCTGCTCCTCACAAATGAGCGTCTCACATGCACATCCACCGTGCATTGGGAACATCTTCCATGAATAATAACGGGAGATGTTCCCAATGAATGATAGGATGTACGTGTGAGGCGCCAGGTGTGAGGAGCAGATCCAGTCTCACAGTCTTGTTAGCACTTAAGCATAAGACAAAATTTTCTATCCTGGGAGAGACGGGATCTGCTCCTCACACTTGGCGCCTCACACACACATCCTACCATGCATTGAGAATATTTCACGTACTTCCTAATTATTATTCACGGGAGATGTTCTCAATGCACGGTGAATGTGACTGTGAGGCGCCCATTTGTGAGGAGCAAATCCCCCGCTTCACATAGGGGATGCGAGTTCTCACAAAGATATTTTCTTGCTGACGCGGCAGAGAGGGGCTTAAACCCTAGTAGAACAACTATAGAAGAGCTCATTTTTGCTTCTTAGCCTTCTTAAGCCCCTGGAGTCTTCTTCACTTCATTTCTCTGCTTCGTGGTTTGAAGGTAGGATCCTGTTAGCAACCCTAGTTTTTCTGTATTTCTCTTATTTATTAGATATCTATTTATTTTTCTGTCTGAAGATTTGAATGTTTAGGTTTAGATTCCTCCTGATCGATTTTCTAGGTTCTGTTCTATTTTTCTTGTTGATGATTTAGTAGTTGATAGTTGGTTAGAGATCAAGTAAATTTTGGCGTTGGTGTGATCTTGGGGTTATGCTTTTTCGTTTTCTTCGCAAGTTTCAGAGGAAACCCATAAACTATTTGTGTTTCATTGTCTTTTCTGAACCTTTAAGAGCCATGATTTGTTGATTGAGGCATAGATGCACGCACTATAGGAAAGATAACTTTTGGTTGTTGTAAGGTGGGACGGTACAGATGTAGTTTTAAGCTTGGTTTGATCATATCTCAAATTCTATATTAATATGATGGTATTATGACTTTCTTCCCAGCCCTTAGGTAGTTAGGTTGCACGTTTTTTAGGCTTCTAGCTCTTCAGAACAACCTTTCTAGTATCAGTTTACTATCTGCCAGTAACTGTTCATTACTATCAGATCTTGCAAGAAAGGGGACGGGAAATGGTGGTTCTTTTTTACATCATTGTTTTGATGTGATTTTATGATCAATGTGGTTGATTGTGGTTTGCTTTGATTTCTGGATGCGAAAAGAAGCAGCTTGTGCAAAGCACTTGCTTGCTTCATGGTTAACTCGAGGATACTAGTAGTTGAATCATGATTGCTCGTAGGACCTGCCAAGTTTTGAATTTGAAAGAACAGAACAATAGGATGACCAAAAGGTTAGCTTCCTGTTGACATGTTGATATTTGTATGATGAAAATTGGAAAATATTAATTGTTCTAGAGCATTGAATATTGATAGTTTGAATTCGGGATCACTATACATGGTCAAGCCTATTAGACAATTATTTTTTTTTTGAAAGTTCTCTTTTAATAGCTTGAAGTTCATGTTGGTATGTTTTCTTGGGGAATTGTTTGAATCGGTTGGCATTGAAGGGAACTGTACATTTGAAATTCTCTTTTCTGCAGGAGCTTAAAACCAGAAAGTAGAATAAAATCATTATGGCATTTTCTAGTAGAATTGGTGGCCTTATGAGGCAGAGCATGTCAAAGAACATTGTATCAAATGGACCGGTTCCTGTCCCAGCTATGGTTAATGCCATTCGTTGTATGGCTACAAAGCTTTTCATTGGAGGTATGCATTTAAAGAATGCTGTCTTGTGTCATTACAAATACATATTGTATTACCGTTTTACTAATGGTGAGATCCTCAATGGCATTAGGTCTTTCATATGGGACTGATGATCAGTCACTCAAAGATGCATTTTCTAGTTTTGGTGATGTAACTGAAGGTGAGTTATAATGTAGGTGCTGTATGAAGTAGTGATCTGTATGCTAACAGGTGAAAATGCAGTATCAGTGCATCAAGAACAAGGGCAATTGAATTATTCTGTGGGAGTATTAAAAGTTTGGATTAAGTTTTTTCTGTTGTTTCCGTCCTCTTAATCATCAAGATTATCATTATCATCCATGCCTTATCCCAACTATATGGGGTTGGTCCGGTTGGATGAAGTCTTAACCATGTCTGTTTTGGTCTACCCTGATTTCTTCTAGACAAATCAGGATCCATATCATTAGAGTTTCACAAAACTTTTAATGCTGGGACTGGCAGTGTAAGACAAGTTCACACTGGCGGATATGTTTTCCTCTTAAGAAGAAGTTAATTTTGGAAGTATACTCATTAAAGACAAATCAAATTTAGGCTATTATTCCCTGTAATCTTACAACGAGTAATTGAACTGATGGTTTATTTGTTGTGATGCAGCAAGGGTTATCACTGACAGAGACACTGGAAGGTCCAGGGGATTTGGTTTTGTGAACTTCAGCACTGATGAGTCTGCAAGTTCAGCACTAGCCATGGATGGCCAGGTTTTAACGAGAAATGAATGTCACTTATCTGATGTCCCTGCATGCTGAATGGAATGAACTGACACTAGGTGTTTCCTTTTTCAGGAACTAAATGGGCGGAATATTCGTGTTAGCTATGCTAATGATCGACCGCGTGGTGGCAATTTTGGTGGCGGAGGCTTTGCTACTGGTTACCGCGGTGATGGAGGAAGGGATGACGGGTTCTAAGGACTATTAGCTTTTTGTAGGTATGCAGGTGCTCTTAAGTTTTGCCGGGTTCTTCTTCTTCTTTTAATGGATTTGGTAGACCACATCGATATGATTTTAATACAAGTTGTCTACGCCTGTTTCTTCTTGCTTACTTCTCGGGTACCAAAAAATTTTAACCCACATCCTCAAATATGCAAGTCTGAACGAATCACGCATATCCAACCACTTGCTATAAGGAAATAACTTTTTCTATGCAATAAACACCGTCACATGATCCGTTATTTTTGTGCAATGTTACACATTTAAGTTATAAAGGTGATCACTCTGGGCTAATCAGGTAGAGGTGCAACTTGGGTGGGTCCAACCGAGCCTGATCCGACCCAACCTGAGTTTTTACACGTGGTGGGCCTGAGTTGTTGGGCTATGGGCTGGGCTTGGGCGAGAAAACTTGGACCCAATCTAAACTTGGGTTGGGTTTGGTTTGAGGCCTTCGATAGCCTGAGCCCGACCCAAGCCTGGCCCAACCCAACCAAGCCTGCCCGATAATATACATATGAACATACATGTCTATTACATTTATATAAAAATATCTTTTTTTTTTTTTTCTAATTATGTGTCTGTGATGAAAGTTTTGTACATATTTTGATTAATTTTACTTTTATTGGGCCATAAAGCCCAACTTGACCTGGCCCAGATCAAGGTCAGCCCAATCAGACTTGTGTTGAGTTAAGTTTGGATTGGGCTGGGGTTGATAAACTTGGGCTTAACATTGGGTTGGACCAGGCCCAAGCCTGAGGTTTGCACCTTTAGGTGCCTGGGTTGACCTTCAGGTGAAAAGGGCCATTTGTTTTGTTACAAGCCAGTGCAGGCATACAACAAGGGCAAGTTCTATTTAGGCTTTGTTTGGGAATGTGGTGTTGCGTTTTTGTTTATATTCCATCTAAGTGTCATCTAGGCATTTTGGCTTTAGACGTGTCAAAATCATGTATGGTTTGGCAGATTTAACATCAAATATTTCTACCATCCTTTGCATAGAATATGTACATGGGAGCCGGGTGATCATTAACTGCCTGGCCTGGTTATTATGGGTTAGGCTGGGTTTGGCTTAGCACCTATGGTAAGGGGGGTTATAGGCTTGGCTCAGGCCTGTGCTGGGTTTTGGGCCTATGGGATCAAATAATCAAAATGTAATTATTTAATATTTTATATTATATTAAGTTAGCATATGTAATAAATTGTTCCATGGGACTGGTCAGAGGAAACAGACTAGCTAACAACCATCTAGGGACTGTTGAGACTGGCCATATTATTGCACTTGAATATGCTGACATGATTGTTGGGACTGGCCCTGGTTCTTAATTGTATGGAATTGTGAAGGAAAACCTGTAGAGCCAGTGGTTGAATGGAGTACTGCTAGCATTAATTTTCACGGGGACAGTATCAAGATCTCATTCTGGGATGAGGATTTCTACTTGAGATCTCAAACTGGGATGAAGATTTCTGCTTGAGTTACTATCTCCAACAATGTCTCAAGGTGTTTGGATGGCTAGAGGTAATAACATGGTCCAGCGCTAGCTGTTTGTTTGTCCTGTTTCTTACTTCTATGCTGTTTGTTTGTCAAACTGGGATGGAGATTTCAAGTCAAACTCCACCTTAGTTTTGGTCGTGGTCAGATCATTAATATGACGAAATTTAAGGTGCATTCTATGGAAATTGCTACAACATAATTCAAAATGGGTGATAACGTGACATGTAATAGTGGTAGTTTTGAAGTTGAAAATTTTTAATTATTAAATACATTTTATTAAAATTTCAAACTCAATTTGCATCTGTATGACACTGGGATTGAGATTTTTCGATTAGGGAGTTAATTGGCTGCAAAGCTTGTAATGTGATGTTCCCTCCCATGTCGAGAGCCATCGATCACATCTTGACAGAGGGAAGGCCGAGTATATGAATTGTGCAATGTTATGGGTGGTGTGGATGGTCTAAGAAGATGTCTAGCAAAGCTCTCTGGGTATTTTATTCAAAACAATTGGGTGATACGTATCAACAAAACAACAAAAGAGTAAGGTTTACATGGGGTTTGCATCTTTTACAGTGGGGCTCATGAACTTGTTACTGGCGTGGAACTTCTCATTGGTTCCAATAAAAGTATTTCGGAACTTCTGTTTCTCTTTTACAATGGGGCTTAAGAATTTGTTACTGGCGCGGAACTTCATCTTTGGTTCCAATAAAAGTATTTCGGAGCTTCTATTTTCCATGTTAGAGTGATGAAGAGAATGTGCAATGGTTGCTTGGAATAGAGCAATGAATAGGCCAATGATTTGGAAGGCAAGTCTAATTGTCTAGATTGGATAATAGAAATATAGAATCATCCTCATTAGAAGTGTTATACCCTAATTTTAGGGAAGCGAATTGCAACCTAATCCAACAAATTTAATGACTCCAATTAAGTTGATTAAGTTGTGGTGGACTTTTTTTGTTTTGTTTTGTTTTTTTTTTTTCCTTTTTAAAGCCTGACGATGCATCTTTGAGCTTGGATCTCTTGAAAGCAAAAAGTTGGAGAACACGGAATTTATCTAGACTCATGGGAAGGAATTCGGTTTCAGTGGCAAAGCCCATTTGAATAGCCTTTATTGCCTTGCATTGAGAATATCTTCGTACTTATGTGCTTTATTTCTTGGGGAGATATTCCCAATGCAAGGTTAGGAAAGGCTGTTAGAATGGTGTGGGCACAGGTTTGCCCTGATGGAAGCTGATATCCACGGGAAGATGTTTCTAAGGCTGAGTTTGAAAAGAGTACAAATGCAAATATGTACTGTGCAAATACATACAAAATAATGCAAAATATAAGGTTTTGCACTCCACATATTTGTATTTGTACTCTTTCCAAACTGAGCCTAATGTGCAATTAGATGTTTATGCTGTGTGTTTTACAAGTTTTTTGCTTTCAGGAGGAGATCCTGTCTAGGGCTGCAACATGGGTTGGGTTAGACTGAACACAACCTGAGGTGCCAAATTTGGCCGAAAAGCTGGGTTGGGTTAGACCGAGCACAAACCAATCCTGGGTTGGGTTCAACAGTTGAAAATGTGTCCTCATTCTTCATTCTTCAATACAAGGTTAGCCAACTTAAGGTGGAGTGGATTTGTAAATTGTGGTTCAGTAGGTTTTTTACAGCTCATGGAATTTGGGAAAATATTGCTTTCCTCCAATTATGGAAAGGTTAAAATTGAAATATGTGCCACGTCAATTAGTAACTTATATATCAAAGGGAAAATTCCTGATTTATATCCTGTATTTCGGGCCTGGTGCCACTTTGGTCCTCAAACTTTAAAATGCAACAATTCAATACCCGAACTTTTAAAACGTGTCAATCTAGTATCTATCATTAACCAAATGTTAATTAGCCATTAAGTGACATTTGAAAAAAGACAAATGTCCTTTGAGTGTCATCTAATTTTCTTTATCAATCATTCAAATGTTGACAAAAAATTAACAATCCCAAATCCCTTCTTCTTCTATTCAAGAAAGTAGGGGTTATGTCTCATTGGGCATTTCAGACCCCAACTTTCTTGAATAAAAGAGGCAAGGATTTAGGACTGTTAATTTTTTGTCAATGTTTAGATGGTTGATAAAGAAAATTAAATGACACTCGAAGGATATTTGTGTCTTATTCAAATGCCATTTAGCAGCTGGTTAATGGTAGGTACTGGATTGACACATTTTGAAAGTTCGGGAATCAAAGTGGCACTAGACTCAAAGTAAATCAATCTTATATGCTCCTTACAGCCTTTTAAACATTATGGTACTTGTATATTTTTATTTGTAAAAAGTATTCCCAATGCATAACTACAATAAGCTGTAAAAGCGGTTTTGTGAGGACAAAATCCAATTGATAAAGGGGGCTCTTACGTATCAATATCATTTCTTGAATAAAAAGGGCAATCATGATAATTAGCCAAAAGGATGATGATAGTGGAAAGGTTCACTGAGCAGGAGTATAAATGCATTCTTTCACTCTATGATAAAAGAAAAAAAAAATCAGAAATGTGATCATTACCTTGTTAAAAGGTACATGTTTCAAGGGACAAAGGACCACTTTTATTTATTTTTGGGTAAATTATGGTAATTTCTGTTGTACTTTAGGTGTGTGACACTTTGTCCCCTGTAGTTCTTCCTTAACTTAGTAATTCCATAAGAACTTTTCTCCAATTCTCAGCAATAAACAAATTGATTGTTTAGTGATATCATTCATGTTGGTTCCATCCATTTGTTTTAATAATATCATTCACAAATTAAGTTAAAAGATTATTTTCTATGTATTTGTATTGTATATATTTGTATTTATATTTTTTTTTAAATTGAATTAAAAAATTTTAATACAGCACATTAGATGAAATGGTGATAGAAGGGGTTGTTTGTAAACATCTTAGCATGAACACCAAAAGACTTATTTGTCATTATAAATAAGGTAGTTAAATGTTACAAAAAGAAATGCAAGGTGAAGGATCACATCCCCCAAATACAAATGCGTCCTCGTAATTTATCCTAAAATTTTTATCATTAATACAAAAGAAGGTATATCTTTAGAGCCCATTTGGTACGGGGTTTCTGTGTTAGAGGTGAGTTCAAATCAGCCCCCACAAGAATGCCCCCCACAACGTTCCACAGTACATCCCGCCAAATATTGGGAACATCTCTTGATGATAGTACCAAAAATAATAATGTCATCATCGAGAGATGTTCCCAATATACGATGGAGATGTGCTGTGGAACGTTGTGGGGGGCTGATTTGATCTTGTCAGAGGTGAGTTGTGATGCCAGAGTTGTTGTGGTTGAGCGCTCGCATTTCGGAGAAACTAACTAGAATAGTGAACTTCTTTGTATTATAATGATGTTATCAAATTTGGGTATTTCAAGCAGATATTTCTATACCAAGGTTCAAAATATTGATACGTCCGATACGCTGGTAGAGGCGTATTGGGCGATATCAATACTGTTTTTTATATATATATATTTTTATTTTTTTAGAAACCGTTTCAGGGGGGTCAATTTAAGGCTCCACCCCCTGAACCGCTCAGAACCCTGATACACCCACTGCAGGAGTGTATCAAGAAGATCCCAGAATGATACGTATCAACCAATATGTGTCGATACTTTGAACCTTGCTCTATACTGATGGTGAACTTGTTTTCTAGCTTCTATTGATCTCCTCTTCACGGTTTTCAAACAGCACTTCCGTTTTGAGAGAAGTATAGACTTTTTCCCCTTTTAATTGTCTCACCAGCCACTAACCCCATAAGGTGTCACTTTTCTTACATTGCACAAGAATGTGAAGAAAACAGATCCCTTTTGGTCAGACCCATGAATTTTGATGTCACTTTTTTTTTTTTTTTATGATATCAGCAGATGATTGAATGTAAGATTTCCCGATATCATTTCTACCATAGTTAAGTTCTGTTTTAAAATGCAGTTATCTCACCGTTCACCTTTAAGGCTGCAACTTGGGTCGTGTTAATCCGAATCTAACTCAAAAAGGTCGGTTGATACTCGGATTAGAATTAGGATTGAAATTTATCAACCCTAAGATTGACCCTTCGAGCAATCCGATCCAATCCGAATCCAAACTCTATATTACCCGACCCAACTCAATCCAATCCAATCCGACCCAACCAGAATCAACCCATGTGGCTTCGGAACGGTCTCTACTCTCTGGGGCATTTTGTCAAACGAAAGACGTGTGGATGAAATTTGAACACGAGTCGCAATATATCATTGTTTTTCAATCAGCAAACGGCAGCTCTCCAGTCCAGAAATGGTTGATTCTTTAGCCGTACTAAACAATCTGGGCCCCCGTAGTAATAATGGCGGATATGGGTACTGCAATGGCAGCACCTGGTTAGCAATAACTCATCCATCTATGAGGGTTTTTGCCATGACCCAATTTTTAGCTGGGACCCATTAGTGCTGGATCTTGATGTGATACCCATACCCATATTTTCACAGACACCCATTTTCATAGATCTCCTATGAAAATACTTCAAAATAGAGATCTCTCCCTCTACACTTGTAAAATGGTACTATTTGGCTCTTCTTCTATGGGTTGACCACTTGTGGGCCAACCAGGTACAAGGAGGGCTTCACCTCCATGCCCATGGGCCATGGCATGGCTCATTAATTTATGTGCTGGTGAGGAGGTCTCCTTGGGAGTGCTGAAAGCTGTTCCATCACGGCTCTTATGAGATAAGGCTGGTTCTTGGGCCTTCACAGACTGTCTAATATTCTTCTTTAGCAAATGGTGCGTTTGTTGTTTCATAACTTAGCCAAAACTTTTGTTCAATCAAAAAGGAAAAACAAATTGGTTTTGTTTTGAAAAGCAATAAATGTTTTTGGAATCATCAAAATAACGGTTTTTAATGCTAAAACAATTTTTGTAGGGTGTTCTTAAATGTAAATTATTTCTTGGGATAAATGGATTGCAATTCACATGAGAAATCTAAATTGCAGCCCCTTCTAGTTCTAGTTTATTAGTAGCCCTCCTATAAGCTGCAGTGAATTTAGCATAAATCCATGGGCAGTATTCAGTCCACCCCTCATAGCTTGACCCTAGGGGTGTTCCTAAATATAAATTGTTTTCTTGGGATAAGTGGACTGCAATCCATCTCAGAAATCTGAATTGCAGCCCCCTCCTAATCTACTCATAGCCCCCCTCCCCCTATAAACCACATCCTGCCCGTGAATTTGACATCAATCCACGGGCAGGATTCAGTCCACCCCTCGTAGCTTGACCCTAGGGGTGTTCCTAAATGTAAATTGTTTTCTTGGGATAAGTGGACTGCAATCCATCTCAGAAATCTGAATTGCAGCTCCCTCCTAGTCTACTAATAGCCCCCCTTCCCCTATAAACCGCATCCTACCCGTGAATTTGATATCAATCCACGGGCAGGATTCAGTCCACCCTAGAAATCGTAGCTCTACCTAGAGGTGGACTGAATTATAAAAACCCCTTGTTTCTTTTGTTATGAGTTACAAAACAAATTAAAACTATCTGATTTGGAAACAAATTGTTTCTCAAAACAAAAATATGGAAAGCGTGTTCTTGAATTTCTGTTTGAAAAACATTTTGTTTTAAATCATACTCTATATCCCATCATCTTTTATAGATGATCTGTACTCCAACGCTTGTTTGTTTGAAGCAAAACTAGTTTTTGTTTCTCAAAACAAAAATGTAGTTTCAAGAGCATGTTTTTGTTTTTAATTTTTGCTGATATGGTAATTTAAAAAACAAATGAAAAGAAAAACACTCACGTTATAGTGTGTAGGAATTATATGATTAATGGAACATGATATTAATTACTCAGATAAACACATGTTCTTTAAACCAGAAATTCAAGAACAAATGTTTGATGTGTTTTTGTTTTCAAACCAGCTAATTTTGTTTTACTTTTGGAAATGGCAACAAGAAAAAACATTTCACATTGGTGAACACCTCTTAAATGAAGAAAGACGAACCCAGCTGAAACTCAGTTGGGTCCACTTGGGCCTCAGGCTAGTGCAAGCCAGGTTATAGTTTTTCTAATCTTGTGCTGTATACAAGACTACGGTGAAGAAGCTGTGTATCTGTAAGTATTTATAATGGAAATCTTGAATCTTTCACAGAATATGTCCTAAGAATCATCATGCAGCTTCATTTTCAAGCTCTATTGGCTCGTGACTTGTAGCTAGATTTTGGAACTCCAGAAAGAATCATCATGCAGCTTCATTTTCAAGCACTTTTGGCTCGTGACTTGGAGCTAGATTTTGGAACTACAGACTCTTCATCTTAGCAGTTTGGGGGTCGGGATCCAGGATCCTTTAATTTGATATCATTCTCTGTTACGAAGACATGTAAATCCTCCCCTTCCTTTAGTTAGTGGAGAGGATTGAATATACAATGAGGTCTCTCATTGACATATCTCTGATCATGTGATATTAGAGGATCCTGATTTACAGTATAGTTTGCACTTGAGTTGAGACCTTAATATATCAAATTGTTTTAGACAATATATATATATATATATAAACTTATTGTATTAAATTTAATGTTTAAAAAATGACCCCAAAATGGAAACCGTTCAAATCAAAAGAGTCAACCTATTATTGCCACAAATCAAATGAATAAAAATATAAAAATAGATGCAGATGCAAATATATATATATTGCAGAAAACTTGTGGAATGATTGTACATTTTTTAATATTATATATTCACCATATTACTGATTATTTTGCTAATAGGGGTAATGGTATTGATAAAGGGAACTTCGGTACTTACAACTCCATTCATGAGGTTCCAAGAGAGGTGTTGTTACTTGTTGCTCAAAGAGGGTTATTTAGGTCATGGTTTTTATAGCCGGTTTGGAGATTGAACCGGTAAGGGGTCTGGTTACTAGGTCAAACGGTCTGACTGTTTGGGGGTTTAATTACCGGTTCGAACGGTTTGAACGTTCGATCCGAATGATTGGCCCGTTCTGACAAAAAAAAAAAAAATTAAAAAATTGAAAAACAGTCTAAACCGTTCGAACGGGTAACCGACTGGTTCAGCGGTTTGCTGACCAAAATCAACGGTTTTGAGGGAAAAAGCGGTTTTGGAGGAAAACAGAACCAGTCAGGTGATCGGTTCTCAGTTTTTCCGATCCGACCGTCCGGTTTTGAAAACAGTGATTCAAACGGTTCAAATGATTAACCACCCAGGTCAATGGTTTGCTGACCTAAATCAACGGTTTTTATGAAAAATCCGGTTTTTGGGAAAATCGGAACCGGTCACTTGACAGGTTCCTGATTTGTCCGGTCCAATTGTCCAGTCTGATCCGGTTTTGAAAACCATGATTTGGGTTGGGTTGAAGGGGTGACGTTGTTGGATTTTGGAGAAAGATGGTTTAGGGCCTAAATTGACCCTGGGCCCAGACACATGACCAGGTGATAGATCTAGTGGTCCTACTGAATGGGGCAATGGTGGGCTGAAAACATTGATTATTTCTCAAGCTAAACCCAGCCCAACCTGATTCAACCTGAACTGTACTTAGCCTAGCTTCGGTCTTAAGGTTAGCTTGTGCTTGGGTTGGACCCATAACTCAACAAGTAGGACAGTCTCTCCCAACATTTTTCTTCAGCTTCCCTAAGATGTGTAGTGAAAACATGTTAATTTTGGCATTTATTTTGAGGGAATGATATTGTTAGAAATTCTAAGGGTCTATTTTTTTTTTTTTTTTAAGATTTTGAGAGAGGGAAAGTTGGTCAATGGGATTATGGTGACCGAGATGTCCATGCTTTCTTTTCAGATTTATGTGGGTTCATGGAAAATTTATTTTCACGAAATAACTTTTTCACATGGTGTGTGTGTGTGTGTGTGTGGGGGGGGGGGGGGTTGCCAATTAGATGGGACAAAATTGCCCCTTTTAATAATGACTTTTATATGATTAAAATAGTCATTGTCTTATTTACCAGAAAAATAAAAGAATATGAACAAATACACTTACCTAGGTAAATATATTTTTAGGAAACACTTACCAGAATAAATAACTTCCCAAAAAGCGGAACGATGTATAAATGTTCAACTTGTGATAATAATATCAAGCTGGATTCACTGAAGCATCCGAAGCTGAACAGACCAAGTTCATGAAAATAGGTACTATAAGTAAGATATAAGCTAGCAATATCATTCAAAAATAAGCAGGGAAAGATACGTTCAATGCGCATAGCTATGAACGGTAAGTAACAAATCAAAATATAAGGTTTGGTTGAATAAGCTCTACTTGAAATCATTTAGTCTGGATGAGGAAGTAAAACTTAGGAAAGTAAAGGATGTGAAAGACTGGAGCCAAAGAAGTTGGAATGAAAAAAAAAAAAATATCCTACTGAATTATATCAATGAAGACTTAATTGAAGAAATAAGAGCAATCCCGATTCCATGGGGAGAGTCAATAGACGAGACGAAATGGATTACAATCTCAATTGCCCACAAAAAAGAAAGCTGTTCTTATGGCTTTTTCTCTCCTAGGTCTTAATTAGTAGTACCTACTTCTCCCCTGTTTTCTCCTGTCTATTGTTTTCTTTGTTGACAATAGAGAATAATACTACCTCTTCACCCGTTGTTACACAGTTCACCAAAGTTTTAAGCCTGAGCTTCACCTCCTCTCTGAAATCCAAAGACCTCAGCCTCAGAGGTCTTGGTCTCTTGGACCCAAATGAATGGAAGAAAAGCTTCATCATCAAAGTTCTCACGAACAGATCCATCAACCCATCAGGCCTAAAGGATAACATTACGAAGATTTGGAAAAATAAAGTTCATTCCATTGGAGACTTTGGCAAAGGTGCCTTCTTTGTCGAGTGCCGCTCGATTGCCGATGTGGATTCCATTTTTTCGAGAAGTCCATGGTGCCTTAATAATGATTTGATAATCATACAATGATGTGAAGCAAATCTTACACCAACCCCATAGAGTTTGGATCGGGCAGATTTCTGGATCCGTCTTTCAAGCCTTCTGGTCAATTACTTAATGGCACCAAACGCTGGTTCACTAGCCACTAAGGTCGTAGGGGTACCGCTTCCCATTTCCTTTGATGTTGCTATGAAATGGACAGTGATGTAGCGCGACCTGGTAGCTCCCTGTTCGAGGACAGTTTGAATGTCGAGTTAGTAAGGTTGTTTGGACGAACTGCAAAACAAGTTTGTTAGAGTGTCTGGGATACTTCATCCAATGTCGACACTCCGATGCTTAAGCTAGTGATATGAAGGTTTGAGAAAGCTGAAAGATAGTATGCAAGAGAATTTAGAGAGCTTAGTCACACTACTTTGTGAGACTGGAGGCAAGGCCTTTATATAGGCGAGCTGCCGTGGGTCTCATGATGCGTGTCCAAGATCATCGGCCTGTCTGGTCCGGAGTTAGTTTCGTACTCGAAGAGGGACTTCGCATAAGTTGATAAGGCTTATTCAGGTCCATTCAAATCGGGCAAAGAGAAGATAAAATCCGTTGACTTATGCCGTGATCCCGAGAAAATTGAAGACAACTGACTTGCTTATTATGTGGCACCTTAGCAGGTCGATGCATACAATTGAACTACTCGAGCCTCGGTCTAGCTGGACAACCCGAGATGCGCGAGGTAACTGGGATCGCTGAGGTATCACCATATCGTTCCATTACTCCACGTGTCTTAATAGCATTGGACGGGCGAAGAGCCCAAGTTAATATAGATATTACCAAACCAATGGTCCACACTCTACCTCTTGAACTTCTGAATGGCGACGTCATTGACGACATTGATGTTAGTTATGAGAAACTCCCCCGACATCGCCATTTTTGTGGTTTCCTTTGTCATGAATGGGATGGTTGTGTACTACGGGACAAACTTATGAAAGCCATTGAAGATGAGAAAGACCCAGATACGAAGTTAGAACTCCTCTCCCTACACAAAGATCCACTTTCCTCCGTCACTTCGAGTTCAGACCTTCACCAAACCACCGGTCAGCAACCTGAACCTTCAAGGCATCCATCCAATCCGTCTCTTCGGCTTACTCGGACAAGGAGGGTCTTCATCCATTGATCACAGCAAAAGGCACTGAAGCTATAGACATGGAAGAGGCAAGTAGCAGATCTCCTAGCAACCTCACTACCGCCGGAGCTCTGATCGACACCGGCAATGGTGATCCTCCATCTCATCATCTTGACTTGGCATCCCCAGGCCCAGAGATTGCGGAAAAATTGGTGGAAACTATTAACTCTGACAAGTTGGATGATCCTACGATTAGGGTTTGGGAGAGACCTGACAATTCGACATCTGTTTGCTCTACTCCGAACCGTTAAACCTGATGTGGTGTTCTTTTCAGAAACTAAATGTACTATCGATCAATAAGTCTAATTTGTTAATTAGATGTTTTGCCACTTACAATTCTTTTGAGCATCCTTCAATTGGTTCAAGAGGTGGGCTTTGGCTTCTGGTCGTCTGATGCGAATCTTACGATTTCCTTTACGATTTGCATAAATGACTGCCCTTATAGAGAAGGCAGAAGTGCTGTTTGGGAAAAAATTCAAAATTTTGCTACTTCCACCACTAGCCCCTAGTTGACATTTGGTGATTTCAGTGTCATTTCCTCAGCTACGAATAAAGATGGGGGAAGAATTTTTAGTAGTTCTTAGGCCCAAGATTGTAATAATCTATTGGTCAAATGGATTTAAGATTTGCGGGCCTAGCCTACACTTGGGCTCCGTTCGTTTTTTGATAAGTTATTTATTCGGGTAAATGTAATTATCTGAGTAAGTTTTTCTTGAGAAATCCTTACTCGGGTAAGTGCATTTACTCATGTTCTTTTATTTCCCAGGTAAATGATGTAATTGATTATTTTAGCCATAAAATCCATTATTAAAAAGGGCATTTTTGTTCCGTTCAAGTATTGACAATTTTTCCCTAGGTGGAAAAGTTATTTATCCATCTAGGAGATAGCTGGGTAAGTGATACTCCAAAAAATAAACTTGATCCCCATATAAATCTGAAAAAAGAACATGGTGTTCTTGGTCAATGAGAACCATCCCCCCTCTCAAAAAAAAAAAAAAAAAGAAGCCTCCTTGGATTAAAACTAACAAGTTGGTCAGAGAAAGAATTGATCATGCCATGGCTACGCTAGAATGGGTCTCTTTGTTTCCTTGTGCGCATGTTAATCGTCACCCTTGCATTTTTCAATCATGATAATCCTTACTACGCAATAGAGGAGGTGGTTTGAAGCCTTTTGGACTCAATGAGATGGTTATGTAGATGAAGTTAAAAAGGCTTGGGCAAGTTAATCCATAAAATTATTTTCTTTCTTTTCTTTTTAAGCTTTCTTTTTTTTTTTTTTTTTTTTTTTAAGTTCTCTCAGCCGATAAGGCCTTCTTCTCACTCTCATTCTCAACCCCCTTTCATAACATTTATATCCATCTTACCCTAATGTTCCAATCCAAAGGGTAAGATGAGATATACATAATTTTTATTGTTACGTCTTAACCATTTGACCCATAAATGGGTAGCAAAAGTGGTTCCGTTTCCGGATCAATTTTTAAAACCTTGAATACAAATATAAATATGTAGAGTGCAAACCATTGTATTTTGTATGTATTTATACTATTTGCACTTTTTGCAAACTGAGCCTTTTTGAATGCTTTGTAAGTTTGCAACTAAGTTAAAAATATTGCAATGTATCAATACATACCGTACAATAATTGATTTTCAAGATCATCCATACTCTAAAATATTAAGAGTATAGTGATTTCATTTATTTCAAATGTTAATATATGATGTGACATGTTCAGTGACAAATTACCACACCAAAAATGTTAAAAAAAAGTTTCCATATGCTAATTTTGTGTATGAAAATTAATGAGCTGTTTTTTCACATCTAGGAGGCATGTTCATTTTTTTGGTAAGTCAATTATCTAGGTAAATGCATTTATTCGGGCAAATAAATTTTCCATTGTTGTTTTAATCATAAGTTTTACTTAGGAAAGTTAAACAATTGACTATTTTTACCCATAAATTTCATTATTAGAAGGGATAATTTTGTCAGATAATGTTTTGACAACTTCCCTCCAAAGTTAAAAGGTTATTGGTGAACCCACGGAAAAATCAATTTTCCATAAAACCCATAATTACCAATACACAAATATAGATAAATTGATTAATTTTCCCATTGACCAAATTACACCCTCCACTTACCGAAAAGCAAACATGCCCATTTAAGGCTTAGTTTGGAAGGAGTACAAATACAAATATATAGAGTGCAAAATCTTGTATTTAGTATTATTTTGTATGTATTTACACTATACATAGTTGTATTTATACTCCATCCAAACTAAGAATAAAGAATTTAAGCTTCACTACTTTAGGGTATATGTACCAATGTTGTGGTTTGTGGGCTCTTTCCACGAAATTGGGACCAACATTTGTAATCGTAGAGTGTATGAACTCTTCACACTATACAGCCATGTCAATATGTCAATTGAAAATAATTTCAGTTTTTTTGAAGGCTTTAGAAAGCAACCCTAAGAAAGTAGAGAAATCAAAATGGTGAACAAAAAACATGTTAATTGTGTTATATCCATTTTGAAGTGATTCCAAATTTTGAAATTGATGAAATCTGAATCACTGACATTACGAAAACCCTTTGCTCCACATAAGAACTACTCCTACCTCGATGATGAGACATGTTATATGAAACCATTTTTGACAATATACATGCATGATGTGGCCAATTAAAACCATTGATATCCCAACAAACACTTTAATTTGAAAATTTGTGTAGTCGTTGTCCCTCGAGCCTATGCCTTGCCTTGTTGAACACATTCCTTATGAATCATCATCTAAGTCATGCCCCAACATCATAAAATTCCAACTGTTATGCGGCATAGAAGTAATGGCCTAAATTCATTTATTTGTTGAGGTGTAGAAAGAAATCATAAATAGTCAGAAATCAATCTACCACAAGCAAAATTTCCAACTAAAAGTGTAACCATTTAATAAGGGGTTCCTCATATATCAAGTCAAGGTTTTAAAAATCAATCCAGAAATGGAACCGTTATCGCCATCGGTTTTCAGGTCAGTGGTTTGACCATTTGGGTCAAACGGTTTGAACGGTTTGAACATCTTACTCATTAGATTGGAATGTTAGGGTAAAATGCATATAAATATAAGAGAAAATAAGGTTTGAATGAGAGAGATTTGAGAATCTGTTGGCTGAAGGAGTTTAGAAGAGTGAGAAGAAGAAGAAGGAGGAGGAGGACTTGCAGGCTGCAGCAACAACGATGACAACTTATAGCGGCAACAATGATGGCGAACTACAGTGGCGGCAATGGTGGAAAACTGTCGATGAAAGTAGATATGAGATTTCTCAGTATCAGATCTCACTCTCTTTCTCACAAATCTGTTGTATAGATTTTAACTGGTCTCCCAGATCTCTAAATGTGATATCTCTCAGATCTCTCTCACTGTCTCACACATTTCTCTCCAATAGATCTCAGATCTGAGATCTACATTGTTGTTCTAACAAAACTTGTCAAAAGTAATAAACCGCAAATAGTTCTCCTGGTCGAATGGTGTTAAACAGTGTATGCCCTTAGCTCCAATTAGATTGATGCATAGATCCATTTATTGTAAATGAGTGAAAGTACATAATTCATTCATTGTTATATTTGGTATGTTTCTATGCAATTACCCTTAAACTGGACACTTATGAGACTCGTGTTAGTTTAGAATCTTCACAGCCGTTGGATAGACCTGGGGAGGTTTATCCTGCCAAGGCTGACACTAATGTGCTGCAAAGTCGGTTGGGGCAGCTTGTCTCAATTGCCAGGGTTAGACTCGAAGCACATGTAGTGTGGGTTTGCTTGAAACTTTGAAGTAGGTCATGTTCCTATTATGCCCTAGACCTTGGAGGTAGATGGGCAAAATTGGAAAGTTACACATAACCCCTAGACTCGATTATGGTACTGCTGTAGGTGTTGGATCGACCTATCTTTGATATTCCAATCAGTGAGATCCTTAGTGGGGGTCAAAACCTGGGTACGTTGAGGCAGTCTGAGAATTCACCTGAGTGAGTGATCATAGTGACAGAATTAACCCCTGTCAGACAAAAAGTGAATGATCGGGGACAACACTCTCTCTGATGGAAACCTAAACTGTTGGCAGTTGATTTCAAATGTGTTTGAGATTTGTTTTGCAATACATATATATATATATATATATATATATATATATATATATATTATGTTTTATGGAAATGTTTGCAAATGTTTTAATTCCCAAGATCCATCCTGAGCAGAGAGTGCAACACTATACCTTGCAGTCAAGGGGGAGGTCCTCTCTTGTTGGGTAGTGTTTGATCATTATGGGTTGAGAGGTTAAGTGTACGACCATTTAGGGCTTATATACCTGTTGGGCTAATCTCACTTAAGACCATAGTCCTTGGGCCTTCATAAGGTGGTTGGACCCAATGACCATTTAGTGTAAATGTTGGGCCTGCTAAGAGCCCATGCTGATGGACTCAAGGGTTCATTGTGTTCAGTAGTGAATTCGGCCATGCCTTGTAACAGAGGTTGGGCTGAACCCATATAGCTTTTGTGAAGACCAATGTTAAGGTCACACTCCATACAAAGAGAGCCAAGTCAGCTAGTAATTAAAAGGGAAGTGAGCCTGATAACTTAATGGGCCTAAAGCCCATTTCGAACTAGGTTAATATGATTAATTAATATGGGCGAATCTGGGTTTAGATTTGGATTTGGATAAGCAAGAGGATAAGATAAGTCTTATCCACTTAAGAGTTCAGATCCAAATAAAGATATAACTCAAAGAACTCTTTCCTGATAAGATTAGGAAGCTGATCTTGAAAGGCTATAAATAGAGGGCGAATTCCTTCAGTTTAGCACTTTTTTACTACAATCAGTTTTTTCCCTCTGTTCTTGCCGCCCTACCATGTTCGATCTCTAGTTCTTGGACTGATCAAGATCAGATCTTGATTTTGATTTTTGCTAGAAAAATCAGATCTAAATCATGCTCACACTCCCTTGCGTGATCCTTGCTGAAGGATTGCAGTTCTTATTGAAGAACTGCTTTCTTGATCCTACTCCATCTCAAGCTGTGTCATCTTCAGTGGAGGCAGGATTTGTTGACCTCTTCGGGTGTGAACACCTATGTTGGAAGCTATGTTTGTGGATTCCGTATCGGGTATAACTCTCTCTTATTTTGGTTTTAGATCTGGTTTGGTTTGTTTCAAGAACGATCATTGAAAAATGCAGTTTTTCTAAAACTAGGAATACGATTCCCTGAAGGGAGAAGAGAAATTTTTGAAATTTCGCCCAGCCACTCTGCATGGTTCGGACATCCATATGATGGATCTCCCTTCTCTTCAGTGGTATCGGAGCCAGGTTTAAGTCTTGAACCAAATCTTGACCAGATTTGAAGCTGCACAAATGGGCAAAAACTATTCTACCCAATTTGTGCAAATTGGTTTTTTTTTTGAGAATTCGGTTCTCAGTTTTGGGCATATGATCTAAAAATTAATTCTTTATTATTCTGTTATAATTATGGAATGGTTATGTGATTGTTTCTTGAATATTTGGGCTGTTTGTGTAATGGAGATTGAAATCTTTTATGGCACCAAGATCTGCGCACCCTGCATTCTTTATTCTATTATTTTGGTTTGTAAGTATATTTTTTTATTTTTTAGACAAAATGTATAGGATTCGATCTGATGTATTTAATAGAAAATTAGGTATTTCTATTTTTTTTTTACATTGGAAGAGTTGCTGGAACGTGCAGAGGAGAAGAAGAATTTTTGCAGATACAAGATTTGTAATCTGCGATTTGCAGAAAATAAATCTGCTATCTGCGATTAATCTTTTTCTTGCAGGTTTGCAGATTGTCCAAGATCATCACACTACAGCCCCTTGATTATGTTTTCTTGTTGATTTTGATTGTCTTTTTCAACTATAATTAATTTCAAATCATATTCTTGAAAATTGCAACATGTTTTGGACGCCAAACCCTAGGCCGAATTTGATCTAGTTTGGTCCAAATCGGTTGGATTGTACCCATGGTTCAATGGAGATTAAAATCTTTTATGGCGCCAAGATCTGCGCACCCTGCATTCTTTATTCTATTGTTTTGGTCTGTAAATATATATTTTTTTATTTTTTAGACAAAATGTATTGGACTCGATCTGATGTATTTAATAGAAAATTAGGTATTTCTATTTTTTTTACATTGGAAGAGTTGCTGGAACGCGCGGAGGAGAAGAAGAATTTTTGCAGATACAAGATTTGTAATCTGCGATTTGCAGAAAATAAATCTACTATCTGCGATTAATATTTTTCTTGCAGGTTTGCAGATTGTCCAAGATCATCACACTACAGCCCCTTGATTATGTTTTCTTGCTGATCTTTATTGTCTTTTTCAACTATAATTAATTTCAGATCATATTCTTGAAAATTGCAACATGTTTTGGATGCCAAACCCTAGGCCGAATTTGATCTAGTTTGGTCCAAATCGGTTGGATTGTACCCATGGTACAATGGGGTCTGTTCTCAACCCCATGGGTCACATTTTAGGTGATCCAAATTCGGTTATGGGCCAAGGGTTTTGATGGCCCATCTCATGATGCAATTCAGCCCACCCCTGTAAAACCCAATTTTACTAAGTTAAAGCAAGATTAGCCCATTTTTAGCATAAGAGCTATATGGGCCGAACCGCTTTTTGCAATTTAGCCCATATACCTAGATGATATTATTTGATAATACATGGGTCTTAATGGGCTGATAATGTGTTAACTTTAATTAATTAGGGTTTTATAGTTTATTTGATTGATTTGATCAATCTCATGCAAGTGGATGTATGTGATGTGCTAAATGTGATTCGTACATGGGCCATAAGCACTTGGCCCATGTTTAATCGTTAGTGGCTCTCTATGTACACTATGGCTGAATGCACATCATTGCCATGATGGCCTAAAGATCATTGGACGATCTCCCTTCTTAATGGACCCTAGATCAATTTCCTCCCTAAGAGGAACCGTGCGAAACCCTAGCTCGTTTTGGGCTCATTTGAATTTGACTTTAAGAAAGTCAGTGGGAGCCACTTTGGTTTGACCTAAATCACATCTAGGGACGTTTCAACTTGTTCCCTCCAGATATATAAGTGCAAGCGATAGGAAAATTCATATGATGAATTCTCTAAAGGCCTTCTGCCATTGGCATGAAGATGGGCTGTATTAGTAATGAAGAGATGCACCGTAAAATTGGGTTATCCATTTGTTAATCCAATCTGTTTGATTGCTTCATAAGATGATAGGGGTGTCATAGACCGATGTAGGAGGGGCCTATCCTAAAATAAACCTTGTTTGACAGAGGCCAAAAGGAAAGCTCATAAGATGAGTGGATATGATCGTTCACAGAAAGTGGTGGGTTTTTGTAGCTGAAATAGTTGGTTCCATGCACCTATGTGATTTCCCACATTTCCAAAGACAACCGCATTTCGTCATTGAAATGGGAGGGAAATCTCGGAGATAAAGAAATGAAAATGGAACATAGATAAAAGCCATTTCTATGTAATTAACATGAATTAGTTTTTAGGTCGTTGACTAATATTTTGCCTTTTATCAGAAATGGCAAATAGACAATTCGCCAAACTGTTGGATGATAATAAGCTCAAGGGACCCAATTATGATGACTGGTTTTGTAACCTTATGCTGAATTTGACGTTCGAGAAATTGGACAAGGTAGCGAAAAACCCTGCACCGGAACGCCCGGGTGATAGGGCTTCTGAGGCTCATAAGAAGGAATATCAAGAATGAGAGGAGAAGAACTCTCTTGCCTGGTGTTATATCATAACCTCCTTAGACAATCTGATACAGGACAGTTTGATAAGATCGAAGTGTCTAAGGATATCATGGATAGTCTAAGGACAATGTATGAAGAGTAGAATCATTCTACTCGACAAAAGGTCCTAAAATTGTTTATGACCACACAGATGTCTGAGAACCAACAAGTTCATGACCATTGTCTTGAGATGATGGGTTATATTAATGAACTGGACTCTCTCGAATCTAGGTTAGATGATGACACCAAAATTAATGCCGTCTTAAACTCTTTGCCTCCCTCCTTCAATCAGTTTATCATGAACTATAACATAAATAAGCTAAAGGTTAGCCTTCAAGAACTCAGCAATATGTTGCAAAGGACTAAAGAACTGATAAAAAAGGATAGGCCGATAGCCATGCTTTTTGAATGTGGCAAGTTGAGCAAGAAAAAGATGAAGGCTAAGAAGAAGCCTCAGAAGAAAGCTGGCAAGCCTAAAAGGTAGAAGAAGGACAAGACATCAGATGCCTGTCATTTCTACAAGCAGACCGACCACTGGAAAATGAATTGTTCTCAGTACCTAGAGACGAAGAAGAAATAAGTTAATTTCGAATCTTTTGTCATAAAGACCAATTTGTTAGTCACTTCTGTATCATGCTGTATTGACTCCGGGGTTTCTACTCATGGATGTATTGCAGGGGTTCAAGACAAGTAGAATGCTGAGTGACGGAGAAGTAATGCTTTATTTGGGGACTTTTTCAACAGTTGCAGCTATAACTATAAGAACTGTAGAATTGTATTTTAGAGAAGGAATAATTACACTTAAAGGTTGTCTTTATGTACCAACTTTGAGAAGGAATTTAATTTCTGTTTCAAAATTGTGCAAGGATGGTTATTCCATTTTGTTTAGTAATACGATTACTGTTAAACTGAATAACAAATTCCTCGCTTACGGAGAAATTGAGAATGGTCTCTATGTCCTCCATCCTTCTCTGGAAATAAACATAATTAAAATTACGTTGGAAATAATCCCCCAGAAAAGATCACGTGATATGGTTAATCCCACGTGCTTGTGGCATTACCGACTTGGCCACATTAAAATAGATCGTATCACAAGGTTGGTAAAGGATAGTCCTTTGGATTTTCTAACTGTAGAAGATCTTCCAACCTATGAACCTTGCCTTCAAGGTAAGATAATGAAATGACAATTTACGGGAAAGCCTGAAAGATTTACGGGCACACTTGACTTGATACATACTGATGTATGTGATCCCATGAATGTTAGGACACGTAACTAGCATGTTTATTTTGTAATATTTATCGATGATTTCTCACGGTATGGTTACATGTACCTAATGAGACATAAGTTTGAATCATTTGAAAAGTTTAAAGAGTTCAAACAAGAGGTCGAGAAATAGTTGGAAGACATATTAAGGCCATTTGATTAGACCGAGGAGGTGAATATCTCTCCGATGAATTCAGAGACTACTTAAAGGACAATGAGATTGTATCACAGTTAGCTCCTTCTTCTACACCATAACTAAACGGTGTATCAGGAGGAGAAATCAGACTCTATTAGATATGGTCCGTTCACTTCTTTTTCACTCAGAACTACTTATATCATTTTGGAGATATGCATTGGAGACTGCAATATACGTGCTGAACCAGGTTTTAACTAAACTTGTTCCTAAGATTCCCTATAAGCTTTGGACCAGTAAGAAACCAAGTGTAAGACACTTGAGGATTTGGGGTTGTTCGGTACATGTTAAAAGAACAAGTGCTGACAAATTGGAATTCAAGACCAGTCGTTCCACAGGCTCTAGATAACACCCAACTAAGAAGATCTACCTAGGTTTCTAGGCCTCTAGTTTGTTACGACTATGATCAAGGAAGTTATTTGATGGAAGCCACGATCAGTGAGGAAGATCCCATGACTTATACGGAAGCTATATTGGACATAGATTCCTTAAAGTGGGTAGATACCATTAAAACCGAGATGGACTCATTGGAAACCAACAAGGTCTGGACTCTCATAGACCCACCTCCTAGGGTGAAAGCAATTGGTTGCAAATGGATCTACAAGAGGAAGAAAGGTCTTGATGGAAAGATTGAGACCTATAAAGCTCATCTTATAGCAATGGGGTACACTCCGAAAGAGGGAGTCGATTATGAGGAAACTTTTTCGCCAGTGGCCATGCTTAAATCCATACGGATCCTGCTAGTTGTAGCAGTACACTATGACTGTGAGATTTGGAAAATGGATGTCAAAACCGCATTCCTGAATGAAGATCTTACTGAAGATATCTATATGCAATAACCGTAAGGTTTCATTGTTCCAGGTCAAGAACACATGGTGTGTAAACTTAACCGATCCATCTATGGACTTAAGCAAGATTCAAGAAGTTGGAACATCTGATTTGACTTTATCATTAAACATTTTGACTTTGAGCAAAACCCGGATGAGTCCTGCCTTTAAAGGAAAGTAGTGGGAAATAAAGTTAAGTTCTTGGTTCTGTATGTAGATGACATTCTACTCATTGGAAATGATATAGGAATGTTGACTACAATGAAGGTATGGCTTTCACAATAATTCTCCATGAAAGATCTTGGAGAAGCCTCCTATATCTTGGGACTTTGACTTTGTAGATATAGATCATAAAGGATAATAGGATTCTCCCGGTCTGTTTACATTGACAAGATTGCCAAAAGATACAGCATGGAGAACTCGTAGAAGGGATTTGTCCTTTTTCAACACAGAGTCACTCTCTCCAAGGGTATGTTTCCTAAGACTGCCAAGGAGATTGAGGGCATGAGAGAGCTTTTCTATGCCTCAGCCGTAGGGAGCATCATGTATGCCATGTTGTGCACTCGGCCAGGAATTGTTCAGGCCGTCAGTGTGGTAAGTAGATACCCAGTACAGGAGCACTGCCTAATGGATGAAGTTGTTCATCTTGGAATTTGGAATTCAGCACATCACCCGTTCCACTGTTGTGCAACAACACTGAGTCTATGGGAGATTGTTGATAGAGAAGACGTCCAGATTTAGAATGTAGCATCAACAGAGAATGTGGCAGACCCATTGACTAAGCCACTGCCATAGAAAGTGTTTGAGAAACACGTGGAAAGTTTGGGACCAAGGCTTGTACCAGATTGGACCTAAGTGCAAGTGGGAGCTATTAGACAATGTATGCCCTTAACTCCAATCAGATTGATGAATAAATCCATTTATTGTAAATGAGTAAAAGTACATAATTAATTCATGTTATATCTGGTATGTTTCTATGTAATTACCCTTAAACTGGACACTTATGAGATTTGTATTAGTTTAGAATCTTCATAGCCATTGGATAAACCCGAAGCACATGTAGTGTGGGTTTGCTTGAAAACCTGAACAAGACCATTTTCCAGTTATTCCTTAGACCTTGGAGATAGATGGGCAAAATTGGAAAGTTACACCTAAACCCTAGACTCGATTATAGTACTGCACTAGGTGTTGGACTGGGTTGTCTTTGATATACCAATTAGTGAGATCCTTAACGGGGGTCAAAACCTGGGTATGTTGGAGTAGTCTGAGAATTCACCTGAGTGGGTGATCATAGTGATAGAATCAACCCCTTTGTCAGACAAAGTGAATGATCGGGGACAACTAATCTCACTTAAGACCATTCTCTTATCGGGTAGTGTTTGATCATTATGGGTTGAGAGATCAAGTGTAAGACCATTTAGGGCTTATATACCTGATGGGCTAATCTTACTTAAGACCATAGTCCTTGGGCTTTCATAAGGTGGTTGGACCCAATGACCATTTAGAGTAAATGTTGGGCCTACTAAGAGACCATGCTGATGGGCTCAGGGGTTCATTGTGTTCAACAATGAATTAGGCCAGGCCTTGTAACAGAGGCTGAGCTGAACCCATATGACTTTTGTGAAGATCAATGTTAGGGTCCCACGCCATACAAAGAGAGCCAAGTCAACAATCAATTAAAAGGGAAGTAAGCATGATAACTTAATGGGCCTAAAGCCCATTTCGAACTAGGTTAATATGATTGATTAATATGGGGGAATTTGGGTTTAGATCTAGATTTAGATCAGCAAGAGGATAAGATAAGTCTTATCCACTTAAGAGTTTAGATCTAAATAAAGATTTGGATCAAAAAATCTTTCTTGATAAGATTAGGAAGCTGATCTTGAAAGGCTATAAATAGAGGGCAAATTCCTTCAGTTTAACACTTTTTTACTACAATCAGTTTTCTTCCTCTGTTCTTGTCGCCATACCCTATTCGATATCTAATTCTTGAACTGATCAAGATCAGATCTTGATTATGATTTTTGCTAGAAAAATCTGGTCTAAATCATGCTCACACTCCCTTGCGTGATCCTCATTGAAGGATTGCAATTCTTGCTGAAGAACTGCTTTGTTGATCCTGCTTCATCTCAAGTTGTGTCATCTTTGGTGGAGGCAGGATTTGGTGACCTCTTTAGGCGTGAACACCTATGTTGGGAGATACATTTGTGGATTCTATATTAGGTATAGCTCTCTCTTATTTTGGTTTCAGATTTGGTCTGGTTTGTTTCAAGAACGACCCTTGAAAAATATAGTTTTTGTGAAATTGGGAATACGATTCGCAGAAGGTAGAAGAAATTTTTGAAATTTTGCCCAATCACCCTGCATGGTTTGACCATCCATATGATGGATCTTCCTTCCCTTCAAACGGTTCAATGGTCGAACTATTTAGGTCAATGGTTCATTGACTAATTCAACATTTTTTTACCAAAGACCGGGTTTGGAGTAAAATGGCTCCGGTCGCCTGAACAATTTTCGATCTGAACAGTCCAACCGTCCAAGTCAACGACGGCTCAGAAACATTGTATCAAGGTGTACGTTGGTCCACCTTACAATTAATTTGAGATGGGTATCATATTGGGCTGTAGGACTAAATCCAATCTTAACTATCCTTAAACCCAAATATAAGTATTAAAATTAAGGGAAAATTTCTTAAATTATCATTACTATTTAGTTTATTGACTAACTATACCCTTACAATTTAACTATTGCCTTGCACCACTCGTATTATTTCTTACAATTACCTAAAACCTCTTTGGATCCCTTATCGTTAATGTTTTGTCATAAACTGTTCACATGTAACATCATGTGACTATTGGGTCTTACTCCTTCCACCTGCATTTGATGACAAAGTGGCACCGCACTTCTTGCATGTCATTCAGGACATAAGCTCCAATCATGGTAATCCATGACACCACAACCCGTCCATCCATCTCCTCAAAGACCATTCATTCATGTCTCATATCCACTAATGAGTTCCTCACCGAAATGGTAGCCCCATGTCTCTTCTCTTCCATCAATTCATGAATATGCTTCCTTCGCTTCAAATCCTTCAGATAACCACAAACTGGCCATAGTGGAAGGATGGGATTCCTCACCCAAGTCCATATCCAATTGTAAAAGTTAAAGTAAAAAGAAGAAAGTAGTCTTCAAAGAATGGGTCAAATTTCATGAAATTGATTGACTGTACAAGTCTGAATATAAACAAGAATAATAAAGAATAAATTGGAAACAAGTACAAGTATAGAAACCAAGAAATAGGGAAGAAGCTTTAGTAGGAAACTTCTTAAGAGGAGAGTTTCCTTTTTGTTTTGATTGATCTCTTTATAGTAAGAATCCTTTGTATAGTAGTTGGTTCATTTTTAGTAGGAAGACTAGAGCCTTCTTTGGTAGGAGATCTAGATCTCTCTTTGGTAAGAGGAGGAGAGCTACGGTTGGTCGACTCCTCAATACGCCCCCTCAAGCGAAAGTGGGCTGGAAGCACTCGAAGCTTGGACTGAAGCCACTTGAACCGGTTAGAGGAGAGCGGCTTAGTGAAAATATTAGCAAGTTGGTCCTATGTGGGAAGGAACAGTACGATCAGAGACTTCTTAACAATAAGATCTCAAAAGAAATGAAAGTCAACCTTAATATGTTTAGTACAACCATGAAAAATGGGATGAGCTACAAGATACGTGGCCCCAATGTTATCACGATATAGAACCGGTGGTGACTGGATTTTGACACCCAGATTAGAGAGAAGAGAATTTATCCATAAGAGCTCCGTGGTGGCATTAGCCAAAGCTCAAAATTCAGCTTCTATACTAGATCGAGAAATAGTTAGCTATTTTGTAGCAGTCCACGAGATCAAGAGAGAGCCAAGAAAGTTGCCATATCCACCAGTAGATCATTTGTCATTTGGGCAGCCAGTCCAATCAACATCCAAGTAAGCAGTCAATGTCTCCGATGTATGAGCCAAGAAAAATAAGCCAGTGTCAATGTTACCTTTCAGATACCGTGGAATATGTTTAATTGCGCTTCAATGTTCAGTAGTAGGAGCACGTAAAAATTATCAGACTTTATTAACTGCAAAGGCAACATCTGGATGAGTAAGAGTGACATACTGAAGAGCACCTACAATGCTCCGGTACTGAGTGGGATCAGATAATGATTCACCATCAAACCGTGAGAGACGAGATGAGGTGGCCATCGGACTAGAAACCGGTTTGGCCACAACGAGATTAGTTTTCATCAAGACATCCAAAATGTATTTGCACTAAGAGAGAAACAATCCTATGGCATCACGGTGAGATTCAAAACCAAAAAAGTAATGCAATGACAACAAATCTTTCAGGGAAAAAGTCTGAGACAAACAACTAATAAGCTGAGAAACATGAAGAGAGGAATAGCTAGTAATAATAATATCATCAACATAAACAAGAATATAGATGATGATCTATTCTTGACTATAGATAAACAAGGAGGGGTTACATTGGGAGCCACGAAAACCAAGATCATATAAACAAGAGAACTAAGCTCGAGGGGCCTGTTTGAGGCCATAGAGGGCTTTATGAAGTTTGCAAACATGATGGGGATAATTGCTATCCTCAAAACCTTTTGGTTGATGCATATAGATAGTTTCAATAGAAAAATCATTAAAGAAGGCATTATGGACATCTAATTGGCGAATGTCCCATCCATGAGAAACTGCTAGTGAGAGAACAATGCGCACAGTTGCAGGTTTGACCATAGGACTAAAAGTCTCAGTGAAGTCAACTCTTGGATCTTGAGTGAAACCTTGGGTGACAAGACGAGCCTCGTAATGACCAATTGAGCCATCAAGGTGCCGTTTGCTTTTGAAAACCCACTTGGACCCAACTACGTTCACAGAGGTATCATAGGGAACTAACTTCCAAGTACCGTTCTGAATTAATGCATGGAATTCGGCAGCCATGGCAGAACGCCAATGAGGGGACTTAGCAACCTGTTCGTACTCCTTCATGAGTAGTAACATCATGAAGTAGAGAAAATGAAAGAGGATGGCGAGTAGCAGATAAATCTTGAGCTGATCTGGATGTTATAGACCTTGTTTCCATAGAATGAGTACGAACAGGGGGTCCCACAACAGAGGTTGTATCGAGTAGTTCCTGAATAGGTCTAGTGTGCCGAACTGGTAAGAGATCATCAGTGATGGAAGCTTATTATTCTGGTTTAGAGGAAGAAGTAGCAGATTCCTCATTAGTAACAGATATAGATGACAAGGAAGCAAGAGATACCTTAGGAGCAGGAGCTGGACATATGTTAGCATTAATGATACCTAGAGAAGGGAGACTAATGCTAGTGGGAGTAGCAGGGCTGGAAGATGGCAATGACTGCACGAGTCTGGGAAAGGAATGTTCTTCAAAAACAACATGTCAAGCAATGATTTCCTTGTCGGTAGCAGGGTTGTAACAACGGTACCCTTTGTGACTGTTGCTGTAGCCAATAAAGATATAAGGAGCAGATAAAAAATCCATCTTGTGCAGATTATAAGTCCAAAGAAGAGGAAAGCATTTGCAACCAAACACCTTTAACATAGAATAATTAGGAGGTTTGCCAAATAACTTCTCATCAGGAGAGAGATTACCAAGACCCAGATTTGACGGTCGATTGATAAGAAAGGCCACAATTTCAATAGCATCGGCCCAAAAGGACTGAGGGAGAGAGGAGGACACCAGTAGAGATAACGTGGACTCAATAATGTGCCGATGTTTGTGTTCAACTCTGCCATTTTATTCATGTGTATGAGGATAGCTAAGATGGTGAGTAATACTGGCATTGTCAAGATAGCGAGAAAGAGAGTGAAATTCACCTCCCTAATCACCCTAAAACATCTTGATTTTTGTGGAAAATAGATTCTCAACATGATTCTTAAATTTAAGAAACGTAATAAACACATCTGACTTCCTATCAAGAGGAAAAATACATGAAAATTTTGAATATGCATCCATAAATAAAACATAATATCGGAACCCTTTATTGGATAAAAATGGGGTCCCCCCATACATCAGAAAACACTATTTCAAGAGAATAAAAAGTTGTATTCGAAGATGGTAAACTTAAATATTGGGCTTTGCCCATCTGGCAAGATTCACACACAAAAGGATGACTAAAAGATCCAGAATAAGGTAAACCAAATTTAAAAATAATGTTTTTCATAACTCTTAGGGAAGCATGACTAAGCCATTGATGCCGTTCTGCCAAGGAGGTTTTCTCACCAACAAAAGCTTCCAAGTTTTCTGTCTTGTGCATAACTACTCCAGAAAACTGATAGAATCCATCTCTACTGGGTCCTTGGAGTAAAATTTTCCCCATATGGTCCTTTAAGACAAAGAAATCCAGATGAAATTCAAAAATCATATTATTATCCTTGGTAAATTTACTTATAGAGACCAAATTCTTAGTAAGAGAAGGAACATGAAAAATATTCTTCAAGGTAAACTAATTATCGTTGCAAACTAGTGAAGCCGACCCAGTATTATTTATAGTCAAATATGTACCATTACCAATCTTGACTTAATCAGAACCTTGGTATTCGGTTCGAACTTGTAGGTTGTCAGCATCTGGTGTCATATGATGAGTGGCGCCATTGTTTGGATACTAGCTTGGATCAAATCCAGATCCAGACATAAAGCCATTATGGGGTATACCACTGTGAAAAGCTATAGGATCTGCTGGATGTGAGCTGCTTTCTTCTTGATATGATAGATCGAATCGTTTGTAAAATTTCAGTGCACCATGGCCTACAATACCTCCATTGCATCTGAAGCAATGAGCTCAAGGTCAACCTCTTCCCAAACCTCTTCTCTACCTATGAGCATCAACTCAATTCCCAACATCTCTCATTATCTGACAATCAAGCTTAATGGTAACAATTTTCTTCTCTGGAAAGTTCAATTGCTTCCAATACTTCGAGCTCACAAGCTAATGGGGCTGATTGATGGATCAACTAAGCCTCCTTCAAAAGAAATACCAGATCCCAATGACAAAAGTAGGCAAATTCTGAATCCAGACTTTACTGAGGTTGAGCTTGAGCTCGTTGCTTCAGATGTAATGGAGGTATTGTAGGCCATGGCTTTGATACCAAGTTAAAGTAAAAGAAGAGAGTAGTCTTCAAAGAATGGGTCAAATTTCATTAAATTGAACGACTGTACAAATCTGAATATATACAAGAATAATAAAGAATAAATTGGAAACAATTACAAGTATAGAAACAGAGAAATAGGGAAGAAGCTTCAATAGGAAACTTCATAAGAGGAGAGTTTCCTTTTTGCTTTGGTTGATCTCTCTATAGTAAGAATCCTTTGTATAGTAGTTGCTCCATTTTTAGCAAGAAGACTAGAGCCTTCTTTGGTAGGAGATCTAGAGCTCTCTTTAGTAGGAAGGCTAGAGCTCTCTTTGGCAAGAGGACAGCTAGGGTTGGTCAACTCCTCAATAGTAAAACATCAAAGCTTCCTTAGGACACCCATTCCGAAAATACCCATGATATTATCATGGTGTTCCAAGACACTGCAGTTCGCTTCACCATTCCAGGAAAAACCAATCCAGCTGCCTCCTTTTCACCATAGTTCATATACATCACCAAGAGAGAGTTCTGAACATACGTATCAAAATCAAACCCGGTTGCCAATTTTCTGCAATGAACCGACATACCCATGTCGAGCCACAATAAATCATTGCATGCCTTGAGCACAAAAGGGAATGTGATTATTGGGTTTGTATTCTCTAGACTCAAGTATTTCAACAAACTATGTGAGTGCATCTTTTAATAGATCTTTCTGTCTTTCTAAGAGTGCATTGATCAACATGTTCCATAAAGAGCTTCTATAAGGTAAATCCTCGAATAGCCGGTAGGCATATTTGATGTTTTCACAAAATGCATTAGTAGTAGCCAGGTTTGAGCAAAGACGCACGGAGTTTTTAGACATGAGAAGCCCAGAAGTGTTGGTTTGTGCATGGAGTTGGTTGGTGTTTGTGAGAGATCGAGTAGTGACGTAGAACTACAGGAGAGCCCCATAGAAGAATGTATCTGGACTTGGTAGAGCCTAAGACAGACCATTCATGTATCCAAATGAAGTGAGCGTAATGTTGCAAAAAGCTTGAGCTAACAAGGGAATCTAGGGTCAAGCCTCAAAATGTAGACATTTGCAATGACTATCAATGTTCTAACTTCAAAGATAATCAGAGATGAAATGGAAAATGGAGATGAAAGTAGCGACAAAGATGGAAACGGAGACAAAGACGGGAATGGAGATGGAGACAGAGATGGAGAGGGAGTAGCGATTTACTTCCTATCATCCTGAAAGTTTTCATGACGGGTTTTATTTTGAAAATTTGATGATTTAGAGGGCAAATTTGACATTTTATTTCTTTTGTTAGCACTTTGCAATGATGTCAATTATAGAAATAGTAGGGTGGTGCATGACATGAAGGGATGAGAGATCCATCATATGGATGGTCGAACCCTGTAGGAAGGTTGGGCGAAATTTCAAAAATTTCTCTCTCCCACGTGGGAATCACATTCCCTGTTTTAGAAAACTGCATTTTCAAGAATCAATCTTGAACCTAAACCAAACCAGATCTAAAACCAAAAGGGAGTGGAGGGTTATACCTGATACGAAGTAACAATAACCTCCAATGAAGGTGTTCATGCCCAAGGAAAGATCCAAAGACTGCTTCCACCGAAGATGACATGGTGCAGGATGAAGTAGAATCAACAGGTTGGCTCTTCAACAAGAACCTGATTCTTCAGCAAGAATCTGATGGAGGGCTAGTGAGCATGACTTCTGATTACCTTTTATGCCAAAAGGTAATATCAAGAACACTTCTTGATTGCTCCCACAGGTGGAGATTGAACTGGTATGGCGGCAAGAGCAGGAAAGAGTAGAAGACAGGAGCAGTCGAACTGCAGGTTCTTCTCTCTTTGTAATCTTTGAACTAAGAATTGTGTTCTGGAGGTTCTTCCTACTCCTCTATTTATTGCCTTTAAAGAGAGCATCTCCTAATCCTATTAGGAGTTTCATAGTCCAAATCTTGTATTTGGATCTGGACTCTTTTTAAGAGATAAGAATAATCCCTTATCTTATATGTAGATAAAGATCAGCCCTCCTAATCTAATTAGGAGTTTCTTGATCCAAATCTTTATTTGGATCTAGACTCTATGAGTGGATAGGGATAGTCCCTTATCCTATTTGCTGATCTAAATCCCAGAACCGCCATCTTTTAATTAATCTCATTAAGCCAGATCGAATTGGGCTTTAGGCCCATTAAGTCCATCTGCTCACTTATCCTCCAAACTGCTGTCCAGTTGGATATCCTTGTATGGCGTGGGACCCAAACATTGATCTACACATCAGCCACATGGGTTCAACCCAACCTCTATTACAAGGCCTGGTCGAATTCACTGTAGGAGACAGTGAACCCCTGAGTCCATCACCATGGGCTCTTAATGGGCCCAACATTTACACTAAATGGTCCCTGGGTCAAGCCACATTGTAAAAACCCAAGGACTGTGGGCAAATGCAAGATTAGCCAATCAGGTATTATCCTCAATGGTCTTACACTTAACCTCTCAACCATAATGATCAAACACTGCCCGAAAAGAGAGGACCTCTCCCTTGGTTACAAGGTACAATGCTTTACTCTCTACTCACATGGATCCCGGGAATTAAAACCTTTTGCAAACATTTTGAAACCATAATATATATATATATATATATATATGTATGTATGTATATCATTATATAAATATATTTTGCAAAACAAATTTCAACGGTTGAAATCCACTACCGACAGTTTAGGTTTCCATCAGAGAGAGTGCATCCCCGATCATTCACTTTGTTCGACAAAGGGGCTGATCCTGTCACTATGATCACCCACTCAGATGAATTCTCGGACAGTCCCAACATACCCAGGTTTTGACCCCCTCTAAGGATCTCACTAATTGGCATATCAAAGATAGCCCAATCCAACACCTAGTGTAGTATCATAATCGAGTCTAGGGGTCAGGTGTAACATTCCAGTTTTGTCCATCTATCTCCAAGGTCCAGGGCAATACTAGAATTCTGGTCCGGTTTAGGGTTTCAAGAAAGCCCACATTACATGTGACTCAGGTCTCACCCTGGCAGCTGAGACAAGCCACCCCAACCAACTTGGCGGGCACATCAGTGTCAGCTTTGACAGGATAAATCTCTCTAGATCTATCCAACGACTATGAAGATTCTAAACTAACACGAGTCTCATATGTGCCAGTTTAAGGGTATTACACAGAAACACACCATAATAACATGAATCAAATAAGTACTTTATTCATTTAAATTAAATGTCATAATGTACATCATTCTCATTGGAGCTAAGGGCATACACTGTCCAACATAACAATAGTTAAATAGTAAGGATATAGTTAGTCAATTAGCTAAACAATAGGGGTAGTTTAAGAAATTTGCCCTTGCAATAATTTTTAGTGGCAACTCTCCAATCTCACAAAGCATATAATGAGTGTCCTATCTTGCATTGGCTTGAAAATGCATATTTATTGGATCTTAACCCTTCTCTTAATCCATTTCAAATACAAGTATGTATGGTTGTTGGGTCAAGGAGTAAACCTGCTTTGACCCCATTGTTTTAAAAGACTTAAGCCTTGAGGCAAGATTTAGGGATTTTGCCTCATGGCTTATGCTTCACAACTTTGATACAAGGCATAATTCTTTGTCAAAATGAGGCGTAAGCCTCAAGCCTCAAGATGTGCGGTGTAAAAAAACATAAGCCACAAGTATTAACCATTATTTAATGATTTAACGCAAAAAATATTTTATGAATTTTTATAGTTCAAAATATATGAAAGAATAATTTCAATAATTATGGGCCAAATAAAAAGAGTAGAAAAGACAAAACCAATAGGTTTTTGCATTTTGCGTTTTGCATTAGTGCAAATTTATTTTGCATTGCAAGCAAACACAACCTATGAGTGCAAATTGCAACCAAACACAGCCTATGAGTTCAAAAAACCAAGTTTCTTTCAAGTTTCAATAATACAACTCTCAATAAATGTAACCAAGCACAAATCAACAGGCCAACGTTCCGTACAGTATGATCCCGACACTGAACAAAAATAGTGTCTATGATTGGTTATACTTAAAAATGGGGTTTATCCAACTCGACAAACTACACAAAGTTAAGAGTTCTAGGGTATGCCTATTATAGAAGAAGAAAGGGACCCTACCCATTTGAAGCTAGGATGCATTTGGAAATGATGCAAATAATTGTGAATGCAAATATCTAGAGTGTAAATTGATCCATATAAGATGGTGTAGATGCACCATAAGATATAGCATTTTCAAACACGCCACCCCATAACCAGTGGTTTGGTTGCACTGTGGTGTAGACCAAACCACACTATATTATGGATTGGTCTACACCACAAGGCAAAATATCGTCCACGGTTATTTTTTGTGGACAGTCCATTGCTACTGTGGACATTTATCTCCAATATGTTTCCATTTTTCGCACTACTCTTTAGTGTGTCTTCCCATGCGTCGCACTACTCTCAACATATTACCATTGCATTTAGGGCTCGTCACTATGAAGCTCGCAACTGCTACCTCTCTATCTCACGTCGGGCATTGTTGCTACTCTGAACACCACTGCATCATTAGACCGTCAGATGTAAGTGATTCATCTCCATTTTCCATTATCATTTTTTTTTATTTTTTTTATGTAATATTTCCCAATTATTGTTTGGTTTCATTGGTCATTACAAGGCTTGTCATTGCTAATCCATTACTAGGTAGAAGCTTGCCATCAAATTCGAATAAGAATATATCCGAATTTGATCTGACACTGTTCATTGCAGATTCAATCTGATTGGATCTAATAGACAAGGATTTGAATTCAAATCCGATCGGGAAGTCGGATATTTAGATCTAATCCGATCCAATTTGTTTTCTTTAAAAAATAATAAATTATTAAAAGAAAAATAAAATATACCAATTTAAATAAAGAAAAACAAAAAATACAAGTCTTTTTTTAATTATTTTCATCATATATATATATACATGTTTTTTATAAAAAAATAAATAATATAACAAATTTACAAAAATACAATATAAATAATATATTTATAAATAAATAACATATATATATTATATATTTATATAAAAAATATATAACATATATATCGGATCAGATAAGGGTGATCCAAATCTGATCCGATTTATGATTGGATCCTATTATCTGACTTGAAGATCCAAACAAGGATGATACGAATTCGACCAAATATGATAAGATCTCGGATTGGATTAGATCATGATCCGATCCATTTGCACCCCTACCCTTCGTTATCTACCGCTACAACAACTATCGTCACCACTAGTAAGAATTTATGCACCTACTATTGTAAAATTAGCTGGATTTTGGGAGAAGCATTTCCAATTTTCCATTATGGTCATATTGTGTGTTAACCCATGTTGTAACTGAGATGCATGGAGTCATAATACAAGGTGTGGACCAAAATGCAGCAAACCTTGTAGAACGTGTACGAAGGTGTGGTGTGGTTCAACTCACACGTCTTTGTCCATGGTGCAGAACAACTACCTTGTTGCGGGGTGGTGTGGATGAAAACACGACACCCAATTTCTCATTTACGCTATAGAACACCCCCTAAATTGAAAATTTGGGTTAATTTTGTAATGACAAATTTACCTTCTTACCAAACATACTTTTAATTGTAATGGATGCAAACATGAATTCCAATAAAGCATATGCCTCTTATAATCAAAAGTCCACTTGAATACAAATTTACTTCCTTTTTATTGATGTATTTTTACATCTTATTATCAATATAAATATGCATTAGAAAATATATTTTTTGTCATTTGTCAATGCATAAATGCAATATTGCCAAATGCATGCAAAAGTGAAACAGAGTACAAATTTACCCTGAACCGGGGTTTACACTCCATTTGCATCGTTTTCAGATGCAGCCTAAAAGGAGTATATGTGTGGTTGTGTTTGTAGTGTGCGTGCCAAATCTCCACACGACCATTCCCACAAAAACAAACAAGGGGAAGTTCCCATTTTTCTCACTTTATGTCCATAGTGAATCCAGTGGACGCATTCAGGGGATAGTGACCTCTCTCTCTCGTACTCTCTAATAGTCTGACTATGCTTTATAATATATCCTTTCTACTAGGCTTTTCACCCTATATTGCTTACCAGATGGGAGAAAATAGCAATCTTTGATCAAGTTCCTGACATTCCAAACTAGCCATCTAAATGAGGAAGCATTTTGTCCCGATTAATTTATTGCATGGCATTTGGCAAATAACTACCAGTCTTATAGTCTACCAGCAAGTCCACTGGTTAGATCAGGTTTGGGTTAAATCATGGATTGCCCAATCCTTATCCGACTAAGGATTGAGCTAGTTTGGTATTTGTTAACCTTAAATCAGGTATTTTTCTTTTTATTTTAAGTTATTGTATAAAAAAATGTTTGAAAAATTTTAAAGGAATCTAGGCTTTGTTTGAACCATGCTTGTATCAAATGGGTATTAATTTATTTGACCTAGATGGTTGAATTCTTGATTCACTACAGGGAAAGAAAAACCATTTTTCCTTCAGTTAGATTTTAAATCCTTTATTCCATTTTCATTATTAGTAAAAGCAGTCCTTATTTTTTCATTTTATTTCAATATGATCAATGTATAATATTAGAGATGTGCTCAAATATTTTTTATGAAATTTAATTTCTGTATTTTTTTTTATATTTTTTGTGTTTCTATCTTTTTTTTCAAAATATTTATTATTTGATTATGATGTCGTGTGTTGACTCTTTTGATCAAGAAGGCTGGACCATGGACCCACCACCTAGGTAGAAAAGGATTTCATTTTTAGATTGGTTTTAAGCTTTGTATTTCATTTACATTGTTAATAAAAATAATTATTATTTGTCACACTTACTTTTAATTTGTTTATTATGATTAATTTATAACATTAGAGATGTGTCTAAATTTTTAGTTTTTTTAAAATTTTATTGTTTAACTATCACCATGGGTGCCTTCAACCTGAATGGTGGAACCATTACCTTACCTCACAACTTAGACAAGAAAATGGTTTCATTTTAAAGCTAATTTTTAATTTTGTATTCTATTTTCATCATTAATAAAAGTACTTTTAATATGTAGAAAAGATATGGTGGTATGGAAAGATTTTTGATCAATCAAAACTCACCCATGAATTCTGATAAATAATACCTTATTAGCCACCATGTTTTAGATTCCAGTTTATTGGCCAATTGTTTCTTGGATATCCTATCTTTTCTATATGATAGTCAAACCCTTTAATATATCATCCTTAATTTTTGTTTAATATAACAAATGTATAATATTGGAGATGCATGTGCCCCAAATTTTCTACAAAACTTCTCTATTTTTTTATTTTATCTATTTTTAAATATCTAGTATTTGATAATGGTATCATGGGTTTGCCTATTTGACCCAAATTCTTGAACATACCCACCACCTAATAAAAATTGTTTAATTTTTTCGGTTGATTTTAAAATGATAGGTTTTATACCATTAAAATTACTGTTTAAGGACTTAATGAAAAACAAAAATACCTTAAAACTTACCTCCCAACTATTTAGACACGTGGCTTTTTCATTTTTCTGAAAATTTAGACACATGGCATTTTTTGAGAAGTTGTTAAAGCCCATAATCCATTACCACCATTTAGACAAGTGGCGTTCTCATTTTCTATAAAGCTAGACATGTGGCAATTTCTGAGAAATTCCTACTAAAGTCCACAGCCACTATTAGGCTACAACCCCCCGCCAAGCAGACACATGACCTTCTCATTTTTCTGGAAAGCTAGACATGTGGCATGTTCTGAGAAGTTGGTGCTAAAGCCCACAACCCACTACCACCATTTTCAATCCATTCATAAAATAAATGCAAAAAATGCAAAAATGGTTATCCACAACCACTTCTGCCTACATTCTATCAATCTCAGTTAATCATTAACCATCTACTTATCATAAGAAAAGAAAATTATTCATATTCTAATAATTATTGCAAATATCTTTTTTGAAATAAATATTTCTTGAAATTTTAATAATTATTTGAAATATTAATAAATATAAATTTAATATTATTGATTCCATAATGTAAATTTAACATTACTAATTCCCCGTATTGCCATTCACTAGTTAATACTCTAAATATGAAACTTAATGAGAGGGAATGCAATGAATTCAAAATAAATATTCGAATTACAATTTCTTCCCCAAAATAGAGAGAGCCCAAATTAAAAAAAGGGGTATTTTAGATAAGGTGGCTTTATCATCCACCATAAAAAATAAAAGTACATACTTCATGAGAGGAACAAAGTAAGCTATGTATAGTTGTACTTCTGCTATCTTGTTTGTAGGGGTGGCAATTTCTCACCCAACCTGCTGAACCCACCCAACCAGCCCATTTATTCTTGGCATGTTGGAAATGGGTTGATCATCCATTGGGTCAATTTAAATGAGTTGGGTCATGTTGGATTTTGAATAACCATTGGGTTAACCACTAAAGATATAAGTGTTAATTCCTTACCCATATTTTTTTTATTTTCTTCATTTGAGCGAAATAGTTTATAATTAATGCATTAATTTTCTATTAATTATTGACTGAAATTAGTTTTATCTCGAATCAATACACTTATCCAAATCAACATAAATCTAAATCAACTCGACCTGAGTCCGGACCAGTTCAACTCGGTCTAAATATGAATAGACTCTATCACCTCGATTTGGTTCGTTTGGGTCGGTCAACCCATTTCAAACCCAATAGGATTCAGATCAGGCTGATGTCGACCCAAATTTGAAATGGGCTTGGACGGGCCAGTTTGGCTCAAACACAATGTGACATGACCCGTATTTGTGTAACCGGACTCGAATTTGGATCGACCCGATTTACTATCCTTGACTCACTTTGGACCAATTGGTTCAGTCCCAAACCTGTGCACAACCTAATATGGGCTGGTCCAAGTCAATCCACTATTGACTGAACTGGTTTAGTCTGGTCTGACCGGATTGATCTGAATCCAACAGTTCAACCACTCTTAATGTAATTAGCTCGAAAACAATCCAATTAGATAGTTCAAGGTAGTTTAACAAGTTTAAACCTAAATAGTTCGATTAAACCCGAAATCCGAACATAGTCAAGCTAGGACCAACTTACTTGTTTGTTACGTTTTTTTGCCTCAATCATTCCTCATTAAAGAATTGAATGGCCACCGTGAAATTTTATTAATATTCAAAACAAAAAGACTTATAGGGATGTAAAAGCGTTATCCCTTTATAAATCAAGAATTGAAAACCAAGTGAAAGTGTTAAATTTCTGCTTCAAAAGTAGGGGGCAAAGTTACACTACCTACATTTGAATCCTGCTAGCTACCACGGACTTTGGAGGAGAATTACTATTAGTGTGAAACGGTGCTATTCCCAAAAGGAGTAAAAGAGAAAAAAAAAGAATTATAGGAGAATGACGATTTAACCCAGGATCAGAATTCATAGGCACAAAATACAATTGGAGTAAGTGCAAACTTGAAATTGATGCCAATTCACGGATGGGCCCTGTTATAAATCTGCAATAGATCAAATTCTACATATCCACAGAGTTATGGCCCTTAAAAAGAAAACAAAAACAAAAAATCTTGATCTTTAACATTAAAATATGCCGGTTGGGGTTGTGTCCCGGTTACTTGAGGCTCAACAGTCAACACTAATCCAAAGTTAATTCTATCCCTGACTCCAACTTTTGATCCCAAAAAACCTATTTTTTTAGCTTCTCTTTGATCTAACATGACCCATGTTATAGTCTTAATAAGCATATAACTTTTGTACCCCCCAAGAAAAAGAAAAGAGAGAACTATAGAAATTAAGATTTTTAAAATTGAATTGGACAACAAACTGGTCAGGGTCCGGTTTTTGGGTCGAATGGTCTGATCATTTAAATCAAACTGATAGCAGTTTAAATGATTTGACTGCCCAAATCAGCAGTTTACTAATCAAATCAACGATTTTTTGGTGAAATAATGATTTGGATAAAACATAACCAATCATCTAACTGATTCCCAATTTTCCGGTCCGATCCAGTTTTGAAAACCATAATAAAAATAGCAACTAACTACCATACATCTTACACAAAAATCCATTCCTTAGATGTTACTTACCTAACTAATATGTTAAAAGCCTTAGGATTGTTGGAATGTGTCATGCCAAATCATTTAAACCTTTAGGGTTGTGACGTACTGCTATACTTTATAACAGAGACCGATCTTTGGCAGTAGCCAGTAGGGTAGCCTTTTATGGGACGACTCTCCCTCTCTCTGGCGACAGGTAACCTTTTCCATGATTGCTTCAGTACTTTACTCCAGGTGTAGTTTTTGTTGGGCTGGCTTTCTCACTAGGGGAAGGATCTGATGCCAATTGTTATGCACAGGACCACACACCAAAAGCATGTCAAGCCAAACCATCTAACCTTTTGGACCATAGCATTATAATGCATGAATAATTTTTAAATTTTATTGCTCCCAGTTTCAAACATTCATTGTAAAGTAAAGGGGAGTCAAGGATGGGCATTAAGAGGGAAGAATTTTAGATACATCTTTAGGTTATGTTTGGTTTGAAAGGAAAAGGAAGGAAAAAGTAAGGAAACCTTTACAAACATTGTATAGATTTCCTCATTTTTCCCTTAAGATAATGACCACCTTTCCACCTGAAGTAAAATTTGAGGCTAAAAATGTTTAGATTTATATACGTATTTTGGGTTCCATTCTCCTCTTTGATAACAAATTAAAGCAATTCCCATTGGAGATAAACAAAAGGTTGTAATGGATAGATTCCACTTGCCATCATCTATGCTGTGATTGGCCGGAGTCCATGGACTTTACTACAAGGCCAGCCAATGAGCCAAGCAGTGTGGTTTGTTTCCTCCATGACTGTATACAAGGACACATGCAGGACTTTGCCATTTGTGCTGATAGAGAGCTCTCTAACTCCCTTTCTTCCTTATTCATATATGGTGGGATGAATGCTTCTTTGGCAGATATGGAAGCACAAAGATGATGATGGAGAAGTGTTCTTTGAATCCCCATAGGTTCATTGCTTCAGCCCAAACCTAAGGCTGTTCATAAGAAGGCCCAAACGATCAAATTGACCAATCCGGTCCAACCTAATTCGAGTCGGCCGGGTTTTCTTTAACATCGGTTGGTTTTGGGTTACTAAAAAGCATAAACCGATGGGTTGGTTCGGTTTTGATTTCTATACATGAAAACCGAAACCGAACCGACTTAGTTCCTAGTTAGTACTTAACTTAGTTTATATTTTCTATTTACTTATAGTTACTTATAGTTTCTATTTTTTAGTCTTCTCTTTAAGAATGCCATTAATGACAAGCATTGCAAGACAAGGAATGCCATTAATGTCATTAATAGCTTCTTGCATTTTTTTGGAAGGTTTAAAAAAAGGATCCTATTCTCTAAGGTCCTTTATACCAAATAGGTAATTACAATTAGGTGTGTTTTTTACTTAGATTAAAAGCCTTCTTAAAAATTCCAAATTTCAGTCTTCTTTTTCTAATACAATTTTACTTTCTCTTTTCTTGATAACTTATAACTTGGTCCGCCCTTACTCCCTTAGCCCATCAACTCAAGCACTCAAATTGACTCAAATCGACCAGGTCAATTTTGCCTAATACAGGGTCGGTTTCGATTTTATTTTCAGGCAACCCAACCAAATTGGACCTGTTAGAAAAACAACAGTAAACCGATCCAACCAAACCCGTGAACCATACCCAAACCCATCTGGAGCAGTTAATTATTGTTCTTCTCCTAACCAGAATTGCAACAGTTAATTATTGTTCTCCTCCTAACCAGAATTGTTGCATGCCTCAGTGGTTACTAATATCAGTCTTATATAGCTAATTAAGTGGAAAAACCACCTCCTGCCAGTCTTAACTAGATCTGGACTGGAGTGGGCAACTGGGCATCCTCATTAGAAACCATGGTGGAGGTTTTGTCTTGCATGGCTAGAGCTTTCCCTGTGGTTGCCTGCTCGATCCCCACTTTGAGGCTGAATCTTTAACTTTTATACCAAGTCTTATCCTCAATATAATCATCTTGGTCTTAATAATTTCATTATGGAAGGTGGCGCTCAAATTGTTACAAATTCATTCTCTATTGGGGATTAGGGGTCTCTACCCCCTTAGTTCATTAGATCCTAATCTATCACCGCCACCCTTTTAGAGATCTCATGAATTCTAGGCTGCACATTTGATCATCCCCACATTTTCTTTTGAGATGTATCTATCAAAAACTCAAACCCACTTTTATAAATTTTCCTCTCTGCCTTGTACAAAATATTGTGGTACAACACTCCGACCATTAGTTATGACTTTTCTTCTTTTTTCACAAGTAAAAAGAGTACTATCCTGGGGTATATATCCACTTTTTATTCTGAGTTTCCTCAAATAAAGGATCCTAATTTTTACACTTGATATGTGGACTCCTTTAAGATTTCCTGAACTAGAAATCAATATAATAAGACAATTGAATCACGTAAAAGCCTGAACCATTTTCAGATGGTTGCAACACAAGGAGAAAACCCTTTGGAGGTGGATCAATTTATATCTACTGCTTGGGTACATCCAATCCCAGACGTCTCCTAAAGACGACACACACTTGTATTTAGGGGGTAATCACACGTTGGGAGCAACTATAATAAGCAGGGATATAACTTGGGTTGCCCGAGTTAGAAATTTATAGTATTTCGAGTTCAGGCCTTTGAGTCGGGCTCATTCAAAATTTGACAAAAGACCAATTCAACAGGGGTGTAACTTGGGCGGATTACATGGATTGGGTTAGGATTTTCGGTCCTTGGGCTCAAGAATTTGGGTTTTTTATTTTTCAGGTTGGGGTTTGGTCTATTCTTAGGTAGTCTGAGCCAGGCCTAATTATATATATGTAAATTTTTCATATATATTTATATAATTACATATTTGTATATATACACTTATATACATTTTTATTTTACATACATATGTACATAAATATATCTGAATGCATCAAATTACAGTGAGAACTGGATTCGGGTTAGGAAGATCAAGCTTGACCTCAGGCTCGGTATGAATTTGAGGACCGAGCCCGGATTGACCATAAATCCATCCTAAACCGCTCAACTTGCACCCTTACAACCCAAACCTGCCCAAGTTGCACCCCAAATGACAAGGGGCACTGCTTAGGCTTGGTTGGGTATTTTGCTCTATAGGGGTACCGCTAAAGCATTGTTGTCCTGGTCATTATCATTCTAGGGTTTTCATCTGAGATTATGTGCCCATTTGGGACTTGGGAGGGCTGAAGCGTTGTGGCTTCTGGCTTTTGCTTTCCGAGGTAGGCCCTGCATGAACAGCCTATAAACTACATTTTGATAAAAAACTGATTTAGTTTGACTTAATGCTCAAATTATATTTATATCGTATTTATTAGTAAAGTTGTGGTTGAATGTTGCATTTTTAATTGTCATAGGTTGAAGTTTCATATAAGTAGTGATGATGCACAATCTGGTCGGTCTTAGTTGTTGATGATCTTGCCTCTGAAATGAGTAACAGGGACCTGAAACGGGAGGAGAAGAGAAGCTCCGGGGAGAACCCGACGTAAGGGCTCCGAAGCTCAAGTTAGAATCCTTCAAAGGCAAGAATAACCAGATAGCGCGAAAGTTAGCATACCTCATCCCTGGGGGGGTAGAAGCCTTTTATAACCACCTCGCGCACTCACTTCCAGGCCTCCGTCAGGTCGGGCATGATTACTTCTGAACTCCTGCCAGTTCGGGTGTCATTTCCTCTGGTCGGACAGAACCGCCACTGTTCCTTTTGTCGGAGCTGTCTCTGCGGCTAGTGACGACGGTTGCAGGTGGCGGTGGCAGGAAGCCATTTGAAATGCGGCTGTCAGGCGTCAGATCCCAAATCAGTCAGGTACGCCGCCCTTGGATAAAGACGTCCTTGGTATCGGGTACGTCTGGCTGGCCTGGTGCTTTGGAAGTGAAGTGTTGGAGTGGCGAGCGAGGTGCCTTGAGTTCGGTTTGGAGTGTTCCGAGCTGCCACGGGTCAGCTCGGGTCAGCTTTGTGAGGCTTGGGGCCCAGTACAGTTCGTGCTCCTCGCAGGGAGCTCGGGTTCTCAGGAGGGAGCTCGCTCTTATCAGGGAGCTCGGGCTCCTAGTAGGGAGCTCGGATTTAGGGAGCTCGGGTTTTAGGGAGCTCGGACCTTTAACAGGGAGTTCGCTCTTAACAAGGAGCTCGGATTAAGTACAGCGGTCTGGAGTTCGGGCTCGGTAGTGAGTTTGGACTTGCTTCCGATGTTCGCTTTGGGTGCTCTACTGTCCCGAGCTGCTTGCCTTTGCCACGTGTCGGGCGATCGCGAGGTCGGGCCAAATTTCCCTTCATCAATTGCCCCCCACTCCCTGTGACAACGGTTCCGTCTTGGCGCGGGGAGTTTGCAAGGTAGTGGGAGGGTTTTGGTCCGTGCTGAGCGCGCTTGCTCTAATTTGATTTTCAAAAAGAAAAAGGGCGCGCGTTCGGAAGTCGTGACGGTAGTTGTTCGGGAGTTGCGCTGCAGACGCTTTTATTGCGAGGGGACGTGCGCCGTTACCCCGTCAGTTTCGGGAAGACGCGTGCCGACACCTGTCCTCTGACAAGACGTGCGCGACGTTCCGTCAGTCTCTGAAAGACGTGCGCTGATTGGTCTTGGAAGACGTGCGGCTTAGCGCGGCTGTGGGCCGTTGGATTGGCTTCGATCTGGGCCGTCGCTTTCCGTACGCTGTGGATATAAATAGTGTGCAGGGGGGGGGGCGTCCTTGCTATTGTTGTATATCTTGAGCTTGTGCCTTAAGTTTTAGCTCGCGTCCAGGTTTTTCAGCTCGCGTCCCAGGGCTTCTTGCTTGTTCGAGTTCTCGCGGTCTGCTTCAGTCTTCTTCCCGGGTGAGTGTTCTTTGGAATCCCGTTCCGTTCCACGATGTCTGGTTTGGAGGGTTCAGACTGTTCAAGCGGGTCTGATGTGGGTTCTACGAACCGGTTTGCGTCCCACGGTAGTTCAAGTGAGCCCGATGTAGGTCCTGAGGAAGGGGTCGGGCCTACCACCCGAGGTGCTTCGGGTAGGTCGGCATCCACCTCCCGCTGTGGTCGGGTTGTAGATCAGTTCGGCCCTTCGACTATGACGCTTGACGAACTTCAAACCCTCGTAGACTACTATAATTTGCCCAGTGAGTACGGTTATTTTATCCCTACGGGGAGCTTTCCTTGGGAACACGGTCCTGATGAGATGGTGATTTTCCGGGAACAGCTCGCCGCGGGGCTGCGACTGCCCTTCCACCCTCTTCTTGTCGAGGTCCTAAACCACTTCGGCGTGACGGTTGGCCAGCTTCACCCGAACTCTATTAGGAACTTAGTGGGAACGGTCTCTTTATTTTGCGATGAGAACTTCCCTCTGGATCTGAAGATTTTTTCTTCTATCTTAATGTTGAAAAAGCAAGTGGGTCCCCTTCCTGGGCGTAGGCGGGCATACTACCTATCCCCTCGCCCAGGCTTCAAGCTCTTACACGGACTCCCCAATAAGGTCCCAGCGTGGAAGCGAGACTATTTCGGGGTGTGAAGTGCGATGGGGTGGCCGTTTCAGACCGGCTGGGGGGTGGCCGCTCCTGATTCCGGCATCACACTTGATGAGGAGACGGCGAAGGGTCTCCGGCAATGGGCGCGGCTTGGGCTGGATTGCCAATGGTATCTGACGGAGGCCAAGCTTATTGCTGCGGGCCTGAGTTCGGGTAGGTTCTTTCCCTAGTGATCTTGTCTTGCTCTTCGCTTACGTCTTACTGGTGCCGAACTCCTTTTCGCAGGTACAATGGATTCTCGAGGGTCCCGAGGTGCGCACTTGTTCGAGGGGATGAAGAGGAGAAAGCGGGTGGCCAAGCGAGCTCGCGCCGAGCCATCCCGAGCTGCGGAGCCCAAGGTGTCGGATTGTCCGGTAGAGGAGCCCGAGATGGTTCCTCCTATGCAGGGGCTGGCGGGGGCTCCTTATGCCGAAACCACACACATGGGGGCTCCCGCCTATTTCGAGTCCGCTTATACGCGAGCTGGGCCGTCGGGCTCGGAGGCCCCGGGGGACTTCCGGAGCGTGCTGTCGCCTGTGCATTCTCTTCAACGGAGTAAGGAGGCGATGTTTCCTGAGGAAGTTGCGGCGTGGACTGAGCTCCCTCTGCACCAAGTGGCCTGCCGTGCCGTTACTCATGCCATGGTGGTAAGTGATCCCTTCTTTAGAGCTCGGCTTCTATTTTTTCATTCGTTTCTCTGACCTCGTTTTCCTTTGATAGGTGAACTCCTCCATTCACGCCTTGGCGAACCAGGTGGAGAAATGCTCGCGGCAGGCGCGAGCTGCCGAGGAGGCTGCTCGGACTGCCGAGGAGAATGCTCGTGCTGCTGATGCTGCTGCTCGCCGTGCGCGGTCTAGGATGGCGAGGTCTCAGAGGGATGCCGAGGCCATGGGGGTGGTGGTGCAGCGCATGGCGGAAATGAAGCTGGACCTGGAGCACCAGGTCGAATATCTTCAAGAGGATATCAGGGAGAGGACTCAGATCTTCTCTCAAGGCATCGAAGACGCGAAGAAGAAGGCTGTCAGCGATTACATTGCTTCACCGGATTTCGATGACCTGATGGTAGACTCTTACAGGAGGGGTTTCAAGCTAAGTCGGTGGATGATCCGGAATACGTACCCCGACCTCGATACCAGCGCCATATCCACTTCGCGCATCACTCCGGAGATGGCTAATGCCACGGATGCCGAACCAGACTCCGAGGGGGAGGCAGGTCCTTCGGGCGTTGTCGGAGAGGCTTCTGATAACGATGAAGTAGCCCCGGGCTTGTGAAATGAAATGAAATGAAATGTACACATCTGTTTTGAAATGAAATGTCTTTTTGTCCATGTACTGGTGTCTTCAAGCTATATTTTTTGCCGAACTGACCATTTCGATCCCTTAGTTCGTTTTATGAAATGACTTCGGCGTACTTGCTTTGGTGGCCTACAGATAGTACCTTCTCAAGTTGACAACGTTCCATGCTCGGGGTACTTGTTTCCCTTCTAGGGTTCCGAGCTCGTACGCTCCCCCACCGAGTGTTTTCATTACTCTGTAGGGTCCTTCCCAGTTCGGTCCAAGTTTCCCTATGCCGGGTTCGGGCACCATGACCTTACGGAGAACCAGGTCGTCGACGCGGAAGTTCCTCTTTTTTACTCGCGCGTTGTAGTACCGAGCTACCTTTTGTTGGTAAGCCGCAGTTCGGATGTGCGCGAGGTCTCTCACTTCGTCCAGTAGGTCGAGGTTGGTGCGCAGCTCACCCTCGTTTGTCCGTTCGTCGTACGCTTCTAGTCGTAACGTAGGCACTTCGATTTCCGCCGGGATCACTGCTTCGGTGCCATAGGTGAGGTTAAAGGGGGTCTCACCCGTGGCGGTCTTTTCCGTGGTTCGGTGTGCCCATAAAACACTTGGTAGTTCGTCTGCCCACAAACCTTTGGCTCGGTCCAATCGCGCTTTTAGTCCGCGGAGGATGGCTCTGTTCATTACTTCTGTTTGGCCATTTGCCTGCGGGTGTGCGACCGATGTGAAGTTCTGACTAATTCCCATACTTCGGCACCATTCTTGGAACTTGATGTCTTCGAACTGTTTGCCATTGTCGGAGATCAGTACCCGAGGTAGCCCGAAGCGACATACAATGTTCTTCCAAAAGAAGTTTTGTATGTTTCGGGCCGTAACTATTGCCAGGGGTTCGGCTTCTATCCACTTTGTGAAATAGTCTACTGCCACCACTAGGAATTTTCTCCCGCCTGTCGCTGGTGGGAATGGCCCCAGGAGGTCGATGCCCCATTGGGCGAAGGGCCATGGACTGGTGAGGTATTTGAGGTTGGCAGCGGGCTGGTGGTGGATGCTGGCATGCTTCTGACACTTGCTGCATTTTCTGACGAGCTCGATTGCCTCTGTCTTCATCGTTGGCCAGTAGTATCCTTGTCGAAGTGCCTTTTGGGCGAGGGCTCTGCCCCCAGGTGTCTGCCACACAAGCCTTCGTGGATGTCGCGGAGTACCAACTCGGCTTCGGCTGGGCGCAAGCATCGCAGATAGGGGAGCGTGTAGGATCGTCGGTACAACCGTTCGTCTATCATGACGTATTTGGCTGCCTGGCGCTGCACCCTCTTGGCTGTGTTGCGGTCCGCGGGGAGGGTTCCGTCCAACAGGAAGCTCGCGATTGGGTCGATCCAGCTCTGCTCCGCTTCGGTGACGGGAGTGACCTCTCTTGCCCCACCGAGAATGCTGGGCCGAGGCAAGTCTTCTACGTACACGGTTCTCCTGGCGTTGTGGCTCGTGCTAGCCAGTCGGGACAGGGTGTCGGCCTCAGCGTTCTCTGACCTCGGGATTTGCTTGATGAAGTGTGATTGGAAGTTGAGCAGAGCTTCCTTTACTTTTGCTAAGTATGCAACCATAGTGAGTTCGCGTGCTTCGTACTCGCCTGTAACTTGGTTGACCACGAGCTGGGAATCACTACAGATAACCATGTACTTTGCCCCGACCTTGTGCGCTAGGTTTAACCCGGCTATCAGTGTCTCGTACTCCGCCTCGTTGTTGGATGCTGTGAACTCAAAGCGTAGTGCGTATTCCAGTTTTGTTCCGCCCGGGCCGCGTAGCACTATTCCAGCCCCGCTGCCTTGTTGGTTCGAGGAGCCATCTACGTGAAGGATCCAGGGCTCCTCATCCCAGTTTGCGCTTGGTCTAACCAGGAGGGAAGCCACGCTGGCTGCTACTTCACGGGGCTCAGACTCGTTTGGCTTGAGAGCTCCGAGTTCGCCCGAACTGGGGACCTTGGGCTCGACCGGCTCAGGGGCTTCGGGGTTGAATGTGCACTCTGCGATAAAATCTGCCAAGGCTTGGGCCTTGATGGCAGTTCTTGGCTTGTACTCGCTGAGCTCGATGGACCACTTCGTCAGCCGGCCGGAAACCTCGGGTTTGAGTAAAACTTGCCTCAGAGGTTTGTCGGTCAGGACGATGACGGTGTGGGCCTGGAAGTACGGGTGGAGTTTCCGTGCTGCTACCACCAGGGCATACGCTAGCTTTTCTATCTGCGGGTATCTTGTCTCTGCTCCCTGCAAGATTTTACTAACATAATATATGGGTCGTTGGACCCGGTCTGCCTCCTTTACTAGTACCGAACTGACCACCTCGTCGCTGGCCGAGAGGTATAGCTCTAAGACTTCGCCTTCCTCGGGCCGAGCTAAGGTTGGCACTTTGGCGAGGTAGCCTTTTAGCTCGTCAAACGCGAGCTGACAGTCTTGGGTCCATTCGAACCCTTTGCCTTTGATTGCTTTGAAGAAGGGTAGGCAGCGGTCTGCCGATTTGGACATGAAGCGGCTTAGGGCGGCTATGCGGCCGTTTAGCCTTTGGACTTCTTTTATTTTCCGAGGTGGTCTCATATCTAGTATGGCTTGTATTTTGTCTGGGTTGGCCTCGATGCCACGTCGATTGACAACGTAGCCCAGGAACTTCCCCGAGGTGACGCCAAAGACACATTTGTTGGGGTTTAATTTCATGTTATACTGACGCAGGATTTGGAAGACAGAATCTAAGTCTTGTATTAATTCTCGCGAAAACTGTGTTTTGACGACCATGTCGTCTACATAGCACTCTATCTTTGTGCTGATCAGGGGCCGAAATAGCCTATTTACAAGTCTTTGGAAGGTCGCCCCGGCGTTTTTTAACCCGAAGGGCATGACCTTGTAACAGTATATACCGAATTCGGTTATGAAGCTGGTTTTTTCCTCGTCGGACTGGTCCATCCGGATTTGGTTGTAGCCTGAGTAGGCATCCAGGAAACTTAGCAACTCGTGTCTCGAGGTCGCGTCCACTAGGCGGTCGATCCTAGAAAGGGGGAAGCAGTCTTTCGGGCAAGCTCGGTTCAGGTCGGTGTAGTCGACGCACATGCGCCACTTGCCGTTCGCCTTTTTCACCAGCACAGGGTTGGCCACCCAGCTCGGGTAATGGACTTCCCTTATGAAGTCTGCCGCGAGGAGCTTTTCGACTTCCTCGTCGACCGCTTTCCAGCGCTCCGGGGCTAAGTTCCGTTTCTTCTGTCTAACGGGTCTGACTAAAGGGTTAGTGTTAAGTTTGTGAGTTATAAGACTAGGGTCAATACCGGGCATATCGGTCACAGACCATGCAAAAATATCTAAATTTTGGAGTAAAAAACTTACCAGTTCGGTTCGTAGGGGTTCCTTGACAGAAGCACCAATCTGGAGTGCGCGAGATGGGTCCGTAGGTGAGGTTGGGATCGCGACTATCTCTTCTGTCGGCGAGGCTCGTTCTTCGCCTTGCTCCGTAGGCCGCTCCAGGTCGAGGTTGCCGGCCGGCTTGGACTTGCCCTTTAGGGCGGCGACGTAGCACTTGCGGGACTCGAGCTGGTCGCCCCGCACTACCCCCACACCGAAGTCCGTAGGGAACTTCATTGCCAAATAATAGGTAGAGACCACCGCCCGCAGGATATGCGTGATTGGCCGTCCTATTATGGCGTTGTATGGGGAGGGGGTCGCGACCACCAGAAAATCGTGGTTGAGTCTGACCGCACAAGGCCACGTGCCGACTTCCACGGGCACCGTTATCTTTCCAAGGGGCCTGACTTCTTCCCCACTGAAGCCCACCAGGGGAGTGCTTGCAGGTTTTAGTTCACTCCTTGGCAGCTATAGCCGATCAAATGCCAACTTGAATAGGATGTCCACCGAGCTACCTGAATCTACGAGCACGCGCCTAACTTCGAAGTCGCTGATCCTGAGTTTAATGACGAGTGCGTCGTCGTGAGGGTAGCGAACTCCCCGCGCGTCGTCTTCTGTGAAGAGGATCGGCTCCTCGGTCTTCGGCCTCTTCGGGGGGTTCCGCTCCTCGAGGACCGCTTCGCGAACTGAGGTCCGAGCTGCCGCTGATGTGCACCCCGCCACCACTGAACCTCCCACAATTACATGGATGGTTCCCCGAACTGGCCTTTCTGCCAGAGGCTGTCGCTGCATCGGTTCGGCAGGCCTGCTGCTAGTCTCCGGGGCGTCTTTTAAGTGTTCGCCCGGCTGATCCGCTTTATTGCTATTATTGTTGTGCTGTACAAAGTTTCTTAAGTATCCGCGACGGATGAGCCCCTCTATCTCGTCTTGGAGGTTATTACATAGCTCGGTACTGTGACCGTGGTCCCTATGAAAACTACAATACAAATTCTTGTTTCTTTCGTTCGGATTTCCCTTTAGGCGAGGCGGCCATTTCACGAAGGGGGCGTCCTTGATCGTCATTAGGATCTCGGTCCGCCTTGTGTTCAGTGGCGTGTAATCCGTCCGAGCTGGCAGGGGAGCTCGGAATGACTGGTTCGGTTTTGGGTCCCGGGTCGGGTTTTTTCGGTCGGCCGAGCTAGAGGGCTCGCCATCCCTCTTTCTTTTCTCGTTTCCGCCCTCGGTTCTTTGGTTGATTTCCTCCTCCGTCCTCATGAACTTGTCCGCGAGCTTGAGGAACTCGGCCATGGTCGCGGGCTGGTTAGCTACCATGTGCCACTTGAATTCCTTGTGCGTCACCCCTCTTTTTGCCGCGGCGAGCTGTACCGCGGGGTCTAACCGAGGTATCTGTAAGCATGCCTCATTGAATCGTTTGATGTAGCCTCGTATGGGTTCTCCTTCCCTTTGGACTACTCCGAAGATGCTTTCCTCTGCTCTGGGGCACCGTTTGCTGGTAACAAAGTGTGCAGTGAAGACCTGTACGAACTGAGCCCAACACTTTATCGATCTAGGGGCCAGGTTCCTGTACCAAGTGCGGGCTACCCCCTTGAGGGTGGTGGTGAAGGCCACGCACATGCATGATTCGCTGGCCCTGGCGAGGTGCATTTGGGACTGGAAAGCGTCCACGTGGTCGTTGGGGTCGAAGGATCCGTCGTACTTGTCTAGGGGCGGGAGCTTGAAATCTCTAGGCAAGGGGACTGCCAGGAGTTCTGAGGCGAAGGGGAAGGAACTGAGAGAATCGGTGCGATTCCTACCTCGTCCGAGCTCGTCTCGCCTTTGCCTCTGAGCTCGGATAAGACGCGGGTGGCGGTTCGTCGACTTCGACGGCGTCTTCACTGCTGAGAGGGCCTTGTGCTGGCGCTGCTGGCCTCCGTGTTGCCGAGCTCGATGGGCTCGGAGTTCTGGTAGTCCGCTGCTGCCAGTGCGCCGAATCGGTTTCCCACCAGTGGGGACTCCGGTTTTGAGACCCGAGGTGCTGACCTCGCGGGCGAGGTTCCTGATCCGCCTGCGAGCCACGAGGCGGGGATGACTTTTCTTTCTCTCCGGCTTGGGGACGAGGCCTGGCTGTTTGGGGGATTCTGGGGCCTGGAGGCCTTTCCTTGGTGAAGGCGCCCATCCTGCGGAGAGGCCTTTACTGGGTTCGGGGCAGGGTGGCGAGGTGGAAGCAGTGGTTGGTTCGGTGTCAGTTGGGGAAACTGCTGCTGATAGTTGTATTGGGAGAGGTTGTGCAACACTTGGTGTTGGTGAAGCTGGTGTTGCTGGAACTGCTGCATCTGGGCTTGCATTGCCCGCATGCATTGCATTAAGTCGTCCAACCGATTTTGGCTAGCTGCCAGGGGGACGGCGGTCGGTTCAGTGAAGTTAGTCTCGATGGGAAGAGGGAAGGAGATGTTTGCGGAGGGCAGGCTTACAAGTGCCACTGTTTGTGGCGTAGTTAGGTTGGGGATTCCATCCACCGTGAGGGGGATGGTGAACTGCCCAACACACACTACGGGGACTTGGAGCTGTTCCCCGGTGGTGTTTGTCTCTGTGCCGCGTCCGGCGTTGCTGGATGAGGCCATAAGTAATGACTTTTTCAGAGAAGAAGGAAAGGGTATGAAAGTTTTGGAGGGAGGCTTTTTGAAGCGTATTTCCCACAGACGGCGCCAATTGATGATGCACAATCTGGCCGGTCTTAGTTGTTGATGATCTTGCCTCTGAAATGAGTAACAGGGACCTGAAACGGGAGGAGAAGAGAAGTTCCGGGGAGAACCCGATGTAAGGGCTCCGAAGCTCAAGTTAGAATCCTTCAAAGGCAAGAATAACCAGATAGCGCGAAAGTTAGCATACCTCATCCCTGGGGGGGTAGAAGCCTTTTATAACCACCTCGCACACTCACTTCCAGGCCTCCGTCAGGTCGGGCATGATTACTTCTGAACTCCTGTCAGTTCGGGTGTCATTTCCTCTGGTCGGACAGAACCGCCACTGTTCCTTTTGTCGGAGCCGTCTCTGCGGCTAGTGACGACGGTTGCAGGTGGCAGTGGCAGGAAGCCGTTTGAAATGCGGCTGTCAGGCGTCAGATCCCAAATCAGTCAGGTACGCCACACTTGGATAAAGACGTCCTTGGTATCGGGTATGTCTGGCTGGCCTGGTGCTTTGGAAGTGAAGTGTTGGAGTGGCGAGCGAGGTGCCTTGAGTTCGGTTTGGAGTGTTCCGAGCTGCCACGGGTCAGCTCGGGTCAGCTTTGTGAGGCTTGGGGCCCAGTACAGTTCGTGCTCCTCGCAGGGAGCTCGGGTTCTCAGGAGGGAGCTCGCTCTTATCAGGGAGCTCGGGCTCCTAGTAGGGAGCTCGGATTTAGGGAGCTCGGGTTTTAGGGAGCTCGGACCTTTAACAGGGAGTTCGCTCTTAACAAGGAGCTCGGACTAAGTACAACGGTCTGGAGTTCGGGCTCGGTAGTGAGTTTGGACTTGCTTCCGATGTTCGCTTTGGGTGCTCTACTGTCCCGAGCTGCTTGCCTTTGCCACGTGTCGGGCGATCGCGAGGTCGGGCCAAATTTCCCTTCATCAAGTAGTTTTTAATTTATTTTATTAATAATGTGTAATACTTTCATCAGTTTTAGTTTAATTTATCAATACTATTTATTCAGTATCCGATTACAATCTGAATTCGATTTGAATTCATCCAATATGCATTATAAGAAGATTCAATTTGAATGAAACAATTGAATCTATTCATATCTGATTTGATTTTACCCAATTTTTTCTATATCTGTTTCTTGAACAACACTAAGCACACAAATTGGTTTTATTGTTACAGATGCATTTTATGGAGCTCAGATACTGTTCGCTTGGCTGTGTATCATTTACATATGTAATCAATCACAAGTGAGGGAAAAGCCCATCCGGGCAGCTTTTATTTTATTGCCTTGTATTGAGAATATGTCCGTACTTGTGTGTTTTATTTCATGGGAAGATATTCCCAATACAAAGTTGCAAAAGGTTGTTAAAACGGTGTGGGCACAGATTTGTCCTGATAGAAACTGATCTCTAGTGTTCCATATACTGGCTGGCATAGAGATCAGATCTACTCCTCACAGGTACATTCCACTGTGCATTAAGAACATCTCCTGTTTCGCTGGCATGTGTCTTATACACAACATGAAACACTTGCGTGTTCATTCGTGATTGATTACATAGCAAGTGATATAGAGCCAAGCAAGCAGCAGATCCCAAATGCATCTTGATAGACATACAGAATAATGTACTTTCAAGTGGGTCTCTCATCTGTCAGTATAACTGTCCATTATGGACAATATTCCAAATTTGCTTTGAAGGATGAAAGGGATCGAATAAGCATATTTATACTTGTATTTTCTTCCTTTTTATTTTGTAATTTTATATGACATTCTATATTTTTTGTTTTTAGTTATTATCTATATTAACCTTTATATACTTTGGTTTTAGAGTCAAGGATTTGATGAATAAAAGAAAATAAGAAACGTTCCTCCCATACTATACTATAGGAGAAACATGAAAAACTTGTGAAAGATGATCATGAAAGCAAATTTCAAAGTGTTTGCATCTGCACAATCCCATTTTTACTCTCTCTGATTTCTCATGGATTCCTCTTCCGCCCACTTTCTTGGTGTTTTCCCTTGCTTTTCCCTCTATCTTTTTGTTCATTTTCTAGAGATGGCTGGCATAGGGAATGAAATGATTATATAGATTTTTCATTTGTTTGGTGATGGGGCTTAGCTTTGGATTGGCCTACCAGGGGGTTTTGATTGGTGAAAGCTTTTTCAGTTTATGATATGAAAAGAGTTTTGACCAATCAAAACCTACCCATGAACTTTTGATAAATAGCATCTTATTTGTTATCACGTTTGTGATTTCAGTATATTGTTCAGTTGATTTTTCGATATCATATCTTTTCCATATCATAGTTGAACCCTTTTTGATATCATACCTTATTGGTATCATACAAAATATTATAAATTAAAACGTTTTCCTCCAAAAAAAAAATCATGGACAACTAGGTTGTAAAATTTTAGCTAAAATACCTAACTTTTCTATATAAAAAAAATAATAATTCATCGGACAGCCTGGAAAATCCACATTGGACAGACTGCACTATCAATAAAGATCTCCCTGCGTTACACGTTAATTCACCCAGAAATGCATCTATACCTGATAAAAGGAGTGTTGTGAACAAACTTGTCTTGGGGTAAAATCTGGTAATGAAAATTTTCTATTGGGGTAAAATCTGTTGAATTTAAATACCCAAGTTGTTTGGTGTAATGATAAAATCTGGTATTGAAAAATGTGTGAGAATGCAGGTTTGAATTTGAGAACTGCCACTTTGTGCAAAATGCCAAAAGTTAGATCATTATCCAACCTACCCCTTCCAATAGAGTTATATAAATGGTCTTTGTTTGTCCAAATTCCATCCGTTTATAATTGGGTCAAATACTAACCTCTATCCAGTTAATTTGATATATTCCAATTTAATTTGATTTAATATATATGCTCATATATACTCTAAAATTTGTATTGTATCTATTGGTGAACTTGATTTAAATGTTGTATTTTTAACAAATTGTCATAGGTTTAAGGCTCAAACAAGTAAATTTCAATCCATTTTTCTTATTAATTCCAATCCACCTCCACGGCTCCACCTCCATGGAATAGCCCCATAACCAAAAAAAAAAAAGGAAAAAGAAAAACTTATTCCATCTATTGGGAAAACCAAATATATGGATTTCTTATATCTCTTTGTCTCTAAAAAACAACCACAACATACACTTATTAGGGCTACATACCATATCTATTTGTCAGAATTTGAATTCAAATTCGGTCCCATTAAGGGTGATTGATCTGAATTTGATCCATTTATAATTGGATCAATTGGATTCACACCTACACCATCCAATAAATCTGATTCAATTTGATTTAATGATCATATATCTATATTATATAAAGCAGATACTTGTCTTGGACTTGGTGTGCAGATCCAAAAAGTAAAATCCAAATACTATATATCATATATAAGTAATATTTACTCTTATACTAGTACTTGAAATTTATATTGTATTTATTAATAAAGTTCGTTTGAATGTTTTGTCAGGTGACCGGTTCCATTTTACCCCAGAACCTTTATTTTGCCAAAAACTGTTGATTTGGTTAGTAAACTGTTGACTGAGGTGGTCAAACCGAACCATTTGAACCATCCAATGATTTTGGCTGTTCTTTATTTTTTTTGTCAAAATGGACCATCCATTTGATTCGAATGGTTGAATGTTCAACCCTGAAACTGGACCCCTGACCGGTTTTAGCAACCTTGGAGAGGAGATAAAACTCAAAGATGAATTATATTCAATTGATTGAAATTGATATTGTACAATGGCCTATTTATAAACAGTACCCACCTTTTCAAAAATAATAAGGTTAATAAAAATAGTAAAACTCCCGATTAGACTTAACCTTTCTAAAACAATATATTTTATTAAAATGAAGGTTTCCTAATGAAATTAGGACTCAAAATATGCTAAAATGACTATTTGGGCTTTTCTTTCCTTTTCTTTTCTTTGATTTATTTAGAGTATGGTACTCACACATGTAAATTAACAACATTGAATGTAGGTGATATCACCCAATCACCTGGGAAGTCTACCATATAAGTATTTCTCATTAATCTTCTTCATTATTTTGTAGGGTCAACACATTTTTATTCTTTAACTTATGGTGCGTACCAGTAGGAAAATTTTCCTTCATGAGGTGGATCATTATCAGATCTCTTTCTGATTGGAACTAGGGGTGCAATTGAATTGGAATTGATCCATTCCGATCCAGTCTAATGAATATTTTAGATTATTTTAGACTAGTCTAATTCAATGTATGAACCATCCAATCTGTTCAAATTTGTTTTAATTTAGATTAATTCTAACTCAAACCTAGTCCATTGACACCTATATTTTTTATCTTTTATCAATGGATCATATATTAGCTCAATCCAACCCAATCAAGTATAAATTCATAATAAATGGACCAGGTCCAATTCAATTCAATAAATACTTTGGACCAAATAAGTCTAAACCGGTCCAATTCAATATGTTTTGTTGGCCCGTCCAATTCGGACAAATTAATTTTGGTTTGGGCGGAGTCCAATCCAAAATCGGTCCATTGACAACCCCTACTTCTAATACCTTGCACTTATGTCTTTTATCCTCCACCTTCTGGATTGGATGGAGTGTATTTAATTTGATAAGTGTCTTCCTAGTATACTATCTCTAAGAAACTTAGGCAGGGTCACTAAATCAAGGGTATGCCTTATCATGCGTTTATACACAATTTCAAATGGGGATTACCTATGGACCTGTTCACAGAGGCATTGAAAGAGAATTCAGCTTGGGCTAGGGAAAAGACCCATTACTTGGAGTTGGACCTATCACCAAATAGGCATTGAAAGCTAGAACCTAGAGTTTTAATCACCACCTTAGTTTGTCCGTAAGGCTGTGGTGGCTGCAGTACAATTTTATTTGCACCGGTATAAATGCATAGGAGTGCAAACGAAAATAATGCAAATTCTGGTTTAATTTTGTTTTGTGTTTTACTTTATTCTTGGTGAGGGGTTATTTGGTCCTCCAAATTACTTTGCAACACATGGCCTTCAGGTGATACCTTGGCATTGACTAGATGAACCAGTTCAGCAAGTTAGCTTCAAGCACCTCATCCAGGCTGACCTCCACCTCGACTGGGCCGAACTGATAGGTTTCCTAACTTACAGTGACCTGCCTCCGAGACTGGCCGAACTGTAGGAATCAATGGCAACCTGCGAGCGAGTGAGCTGACTTGTCTCGAAAATATGTTACCAGCCCGAAATCTCCAGAACATTAATGCCTCGATTGTTGGACCGACCTACCACACCGCACGCCCTAGAGTTATTCGGACAAATCGTAACCCCTATGCAGAACACGTAACCGACACAATAACTCATCGAACCAAGTGGAAATGGATCCGCGAGAAGATGAGACTCGTCATAAGGGGGCTTAAACCACTAACACCTGTTAGACAGTTTTGTATGCCCTTAGCTTCAATCCGATTTGATGTACTTTTGATATTTAGTGTAAATAAATAAAGTGCATGTTTGATTCATGTTGTTTGGTATAATTCTGTGTAAGACCCTAAAACCTAACACTTATAGAGACTCGTGTTAGTTTTAAATGTTCACAGCCATTGGATAAGTTTGGGGAGATTTATCCTGCCAAGGCTGATACTGGTGTGCCACCAAGTGTTGGGCTGGCCTGTCTCGGCCACCAGGGTAAGACCCAAGGCACATGCAGTATGGGATTACTTGAATTCTTGAATCAGACCAAATTTCCAGTATTGCCTTGGACCTTGGAGATAGATGGGCAAAACTGGAAAGTTACACCTGACCCCTAGACTCGATTATGACACTTCACTAGGTGTCGGATAAATGGGTGATCATAGTGATAGGATCATCCCCTTTGTCGGACAAAGGTAATGATCGGGAATGCATTATCTCTGATGGAAACCAAACTGTCAGCAGTTGATTTCAATCGTTGGAATTTTGTTTTGCAAAATTTATATATGATATATATATATATGTACGGTTTCAAAGTGTTTTGCAAAAGGTTTTAATTCCCGGGATCCATGTGAGTAGAGAGTGCGGCACTGTTCCTTGCAGCCGAGGGAGAGGCCCTCTCTTGTCGGGCAGTGCTTGATCATTAAGGGATGAGAGGTTAAGTGTAAGACCATTTAGGATAGTACCTGATGGGCTAATCTTGCACCTGCCCATAGTCCCTGGGTTTTTATAAGATGGCTTGGCTCAAAGACCACTTAATGTAAGTGTTGGGCCCATAGGGTCCATGTGATGGGCTCAGGGGTTCACTGAGTTTTTTAGTGAATTCGGCTGGGCCTTGTAATAAAGGCTGGGCCGAACCCATGTGGCTGGTGTGTAGATCAATGCTTGGGTCCCACGCCATACAAAGAAGCCCAACTGGGCAACAGATTGGAAACTAGTTAAGCACTGAACACTTAATGGGCCAAAAGCCCATTTCGAGCTGGGCTGATATAATCACCCATCTATGGGGCGGATCTGAGATTAATGTTAGCAAAAGGATAGGGCCTTTAACCTTATCCACTATGGGAGGCCAAATTCAAATCAGATTTAAATTTGGTAACTTCCTGATAAGATTAGGAGTAAGCTAACTTAATCTACATATAGGATTAAGATCATCCCCTATCCAAATACTAATTTGGATTGGGATAACTCCTAATTAGGAGGTTTCTTAATCAAGAAGAAAAGAGGAGAAATCCTAAGAGAAATATATCAGATTTCGAACAAGGGTAGCAAGCAAGAAAGCTTCCTACGAATTGAGATCAGATCTCATACAGACTCCAAAGAGAAGAGAAGCTATTCAACCATATTCATCCCAGGAGTTCTCCTCTAACCGCCGCTATCCTTTCTTACAAGATTCGATCTTTGAAGAAGAAAGAAACCAACAAATTGTTTCTTGACATCAGCTTTGCAGAAAAGACTAAAAAGAATTGGTGCTCAGAGTTTCTAGAGGATTCTTGAGAAGGATCCAGTGTGTAGGACGCACTCTGCTGGTTCCGTTCCATCTACAACTGTGTCATTTTCAGCAGGAGCGGATCTTGGTGCCCTCTTTGGGCGTGAACACCAACTTTGGGAGATACTGCTTCTCCGGATCAGGTATAATCCTCCCTTTTCCTTTTGGTTCAGATCTAGTTCAATTTTGGTTCAGATCTGGAAGAAGGTAGGAAAATTTTTGAAATTCGCTCACCCATTCCGCAACCTTCATGGCGTCCATTAGATGGATCCTACCATTCTTTCAACACCTATAAAAGGTCTTCATTTCTACCAGAGAAGGTACGCCCGATTACAAGCTCTCTAGCTCTCTCACCTTATAAAATACTCTCAATAGACATTCTCTGACTTAAACATCGAAGTGTCTACCCCGGGTAAAGACAACCTGGGCACTCTAACTTTTCCTCTCGTAGAACAAAACCAACTCGGCCATCTCCAGCTCAGCCTAGCACAACTCAGCCTGATAGGGTGTAATCCGAATCAGAGTCCAAATCGTCTGACATGTGAGAGGAGCTAGATCGCATGACATCATTTGACACCATCTGCAGGAATCCAACACAAAAGCTAAGTACTCAACCTTATTTTCACAAGTTCCTAAAAAACCAATGGCATCATGAAGCAACCAGCCTTCCAATAACAACAACAACCAAGTCACAGGGCAACTCAGGGAAATCCTAGAGGTCCCCTCAGTGATCATAGGACAAATTGACGTCCCTCTTGACCCTACATTTGCACCTATGAACGTGCCTCCCCTATGGTAAAGCACACAACGACAACTACTGGGGTTGATGTGCACTAGTTCAACGACCTAGTGCGGATTATAGGGAATGAGTGACCAGCTCAAATTCTAGGAGAGTAAGTTTGCCACTATGATGGAGGGGGGGTAGCAACAACACCAACAATGCTAGCAACCCTGACACCATCAGAACCAACAAATACCACCCCGGTAGCAACATCGACAGAATGTTGGGCTTAATCAGATCAACAACAAGAACCCGACCCCTAGCTCGGGTTCCTAGACAAGTACACAGTCAGGTTCCCACCTGAGTTCCTGAACCAGTCAACAACCCGCCTCCAATGGACAATGCGGTCCCTGATCAAAATCAGAACCAGCTTCCGATGGAGAGCAAGCTACAGCTCCCATCAGGACAGAGGTCACTAGCTCCTTAGAAGGCACCAAGAGAAGGCGCAAAAGATGTGTTCATCACACCTCCAAGAAAAATCAGCTCGCTCCAGCTGGGAGCATGATGGAGAAAAAAGAAGTAAGAAAAGTAGCTAGCTAGGTAGGCGCATCAGCATAACCCCTCATAACACGGGAATCACCACTCACACCAGAAATCCTCTAGGCTCTGAGGCCGAAGAACTTTAGAGTGCCGACCTTTGAGATCTACAAAGGTGCAACAGATCTAGTTGATCACGCCGACAACTTCCAGGTCCTAATGCTCCTTCATGGGGCCAATGATGCCATCATGTGCATAGCTTTCCCTACCACCCTCCAAGATGAAGCTCATCTCCGGTATTCGGGGTTGGCGCCTGGTTCAAAAAAAAAAATAGAACCACTTCACCAACCTGTTTATCACACACTTTGTGATGAGTAAAAAATACTCTAAATCAGCATCCTGCTTGCTTAATGTAATATAGAAGCCCAATGAAACTCACCGGGAATACATAAGAAGATACAACATGGAACGCCTACAAATCCTGAATATGAACCCAGCGGTACAGCTCACCATGTCCAAGAATGGTGTACGTCACCCTAACCTATGCTGGGAAATAGAACTGAACCCCCCAGCCACTATGGAGGAATTTCTCGATGTGGTAGATAAATTCATCAAAGAAGAAGAAGCACTAGGGTCATGGTCCAAGATGTTTAGGAAAAGGAAGCAAGCTAAAGAAGAGGCCGATGACAACAAGTCAAAGAGGAGAAGCAAGTCTCCCAAAAGAAGCAAGTCACCAAAAAGTCGGCAAAGCAGCTCGCCCAAAAGAAAGAGTAAGTCACCTTAACGAGGTTCAAACCGGCAATCTGGCACCCCACCCTTGTACAATAAGACATTTAGCCCCATGAATGCCAAAAGGGGTGAAATATTAATGCAAATAAAATCAACAAACTATGTAAAGTGGCTGCCCAGGATGAAGGTTGACTCAACAACCAGAAACCCTAGTAAGTATTGCTACTTCCATTGTGACATCGGTCACGATACAGAGAACTGCTGGAATCTGAAGAACGAAATTGAAGACTTGATCTGTTGAGGATAATTTAAGCAGTTCATAAAGGATGAAGGCCGACCTACCAAGAAAAGTAGGGAGGCACCTCAAACTAGCCGAGAGCAAGAAGCATCTCCCAAGAATCAGTAGCAGGAAAGATCTATCCAGGGGGTCATCAACATGATCATCGGAGGGTCCATAGTGGTTGGTTGTACCACCTCAACTAGAAAGAACTTGGTCAGGGAACTTGAGCATGATAATGACAATCTGCCAAAGCGCCCTTGAAGAGAAGAAGTAATTTACTTCACGGAAGATGACACACATGGAATACAATATCCGCACAATGACGCCTTAGTGGTAAGATTGCTGATTAACGACTTCGAGGTAAAAAGGATCCTGGTCGACTCTAGAAGCTCGATCGATATCATCTTTTAAGAAACCTTCGAGCGCATGGAGCTTAGAAGAAAAGACCTACAACCAACCAATATACCCCTTGTCAGCTTCAACGAGAAGTTGTCCAGCTTGTTGGCTGGGTGAGGGTACCAATTGAGGTGGGCTTGCCTCTTAACATAGTTCGGTTTGATCACAACTTCCTAGTGGTCACCACTCCCTCTCATATAATGCCATATTGGGCCGACCTATCCTGCACGCCCTCTGGTTAGTTGTTTCGACTTATCACCTGGCTGTGAAGTTCCCCACTGACAGAGGCATCGGAGTCATGCGAGGCGACCGGTTGGAGTCTCGCAAATGCTATGTAGCTGCCTTGAAGGCAAAAGGCAAGATTGTTGTCGACATTGACTTGGAGCCGCCACCTAAAAACACAAAAGAGAGAGCTCAACCAACTAAAGAAACCATCTTAGTGCTGGTCTCAAAGGTCAAGCCAAAGAAAATGGTTTAGATAGGAGCTTGCCTAACAAAGCCGGTGCACTCCAACTTGGTAAGTTTTCTACTTAATAATTTAGACGTTTTTGCTTGGTCAGCAATAGAAATGCCTAACATAGACCCTAAGATAATAACTCACAAGTTAAATGTTGACCCTAAAATCAGACCAGTCCAGTAGAGGAAAAGGAACCTTACCCCGGAGATATGGAAAATAATAGATGAAGAAGTAGGGAACCTGCTCATTGCGGACTTCATGAAAGAAGTCCAGTACCCGAACTAGATTACAAATCCAATGTTAGTAAAGAAGGACAATGGCAAGTGGCGCATGTGTGTCGAGTATACCAACCTGAATCGAGCCTACCTTAAAGACAGTTTTTCTCTCCCCCAGATTGACCACCTGGTAGATGCGGCCTCAAGGTTCGAGCTATTGAGTTTTATGGATGCTTACTCCAGCTACAACCAGATTTCAATGGACCTAGCTGATTAAGAAAAATTTTGCTTTTGTAACCAAGATGGGCTTGTGATGTTATAAAGTCATGCCCTTCAGATTAAAAAACGTTGGAGCAACTTTCCAACGACTTGTAAATTATGTTTTATTAGATTTAATCAGAAAAAAAAAGTTGAATGTTAAGTAGATGATATGATTGTTAAGACTCAATTTTCAAATGATTTTATTGCCGACCTAGACCTCGTTTTTAATGTTTTGAGAAAGCATAACTTAAAACTCAACCCAAATAAGTGTGTCTTCGGTGTGATGTTGGGTAAGTTCCTCGGATACATCATTAGCCGACGTGGCATCAAAGCCAACCCGGAAAAACTCTAGGCAATACTAGATATGCGACCTCCTAGCTCAGCTAAAGAAATCCAAAAGTTAACTGGCCGAATAGCCTCCCTAAGCCAATTTATGTTTAAGTCGGCTAGGAAGTGTTTACCATTTTTTAAAGCAATAAATAAGAACCAAGACTTTGAGTGGACCAAAGAGTGTCAGATCTCCTTTGACGAGCTGGAAAGATACCTAAGTTCACCTCCCTTATTGACTAGACCCGAGACCGGGAACGAGCTTAAGCTCTGCCTCTCCACGAGTGACGAGGTAATTAGCTCGGTCCTAGTTAGAGAAGTAGGAAAGGTGTAGTGACCCGTGTATTATGTAAATAAAGTCCTACTTGCTGCTGAGATGAGGTACCTGGACATAAAAAAATTAGCCTTTGCCCTAGTGCTAGTAGCTCGAAAGCTAATACCCTACTTTCAGGCTCACACTATCGTAGTCCTGATCGATCGACCTCTGAGGTAGACCCTTCAAAAGTCTGAGGTCTTGGGGAGACTTACAAAGTGGGCAATTGAGCTTAGTGAATACGATATCCATTATGATTCACGACCAGTAATAAAGGCCCAAGTCCTGGCCGATTTCATCATCGAGTGTACCTTCAGCTCACTGACCCCTGAAGTTGCCGAGCTGACCACCACGTTAGAGGCATCAACCAACGCAGCACCTGGCCCAGCTCGGGAAATATCAACCTAGGCCGAGGAGCCCTGGATACTCCATGTGGACGGCTCATCCAACCATAGTGGAGCGGAGTTGGGTTAATACTCTATGGACCTAGCGAGGTGAAACTAGAATATGCACTATGGTTTTTATTCCGAACTTCAAACAATGAGGCCAACTATGAGGCACTTATAGCTGGGCTGTCACTTACAAGGGATTTTGGGGCCAAACAACTTGTGGTTTGCAGTGACTCACAACTTGTAGTAAACCAAGTGAATGGACAGTATGAGGCTCGGGAACTTTCCATGTTGGCTTACCTAGCCAAGGTAAGGGATCTCCTGCCAACTTCCACTCTTGGTACCTCCAACAAATTCTGAGATCATAAAATACTGAGGCCGATGCTCCCTCGAGGTTGGCCAGTGCAACTAACTTGACGAAGAGGACGTCTACATAAAAGACTTACCCCGTCCATCCATAGAAAGGGCAGTGGAAGAGGTCATCCAAGTGACGACAACAGAGCTGAGTTGGACAGACCTGCTCGTCGACTACTTATGCTAAGGCATATTGCGAAAAGAGCACAATGCAGCTCAAAGAATAGAGTGATAGGCAGTACGCTACATGATCGTGGGCGAGCATTTATATAGAAGATCTTTTACACTACCCTACCTACGCTACCTGTGGCGAGCATTTATATATGGAAGGACTTTGTGAAAGGCACTTGGGGGGCAAGGCCCTCGCCCAAAAGGCTTTATGGCAAGGGTACTACTAGCCCATAGGGAAAGCAGATGCAATTGAGTACTTGACAATTGCCAACGACATGCCAACATCCTGCCCCAACTAGCGGCTGACCTGAAGTACCTGACTAATCCGTGGCCATTCACACAATGGGGGATCGACATAATGGGCCCCTTTCCGCCAACAACTGGACAAAGGAAATTTTTAGTGGTAGTTGCCGACTACTTCATGAAACGGGTAGAAGTCGAGCCGTTGGTGACAATCACAACTCGGAATGTTCAAAATTTCTTCTAGAAAAGTATTGTATGCAGATCTGGGTTACCAAGAGTATTAATTTCAAACAACAACAAACAGTTTGAATACATCAAGTTTCAGAACTGGTGCATAGAAATGAGCATAAAGCAGAACTTCACCTCGGTCACCCATCCTCAGGCTAATGGTCAGGCCGAGGTAACTAACAGGGCAATCGAACTTAAGGTCCGAGACATTCAGTGAAGAAGCTAACGAGGACGACCTGCAAACCAACCTCGACTTAGTAGAAGAAGTTAGAGACCTGGCCTACATTCAGACTACAGCATACCAATAGTGAGTGGCTCGGTATTATAACGCTCGAGTCAAGAAACGCCAATTCAGAGTTGGCGACTTAGTGCTCAAAAACGTTATGGTACCTAAGCTCGATGTGGGAAAGCTAGGCCCAAACTGGAATGACCCTTATAGAGTCTCCAAGGTGATAGGTGAAAATATGTATGGGCTCGAAACACTGGAGGGGAAGGTGGTAGCACCATGCATGGAACATAGACAACTTTAAGAAGGCATCCGGGCCAACTTCCCAACAACTCGGCCAAAAGAAGACAAAAGATAAGCGACAACTACGAATCTATGAAAATTGGGTAAGGCATTCGGACCGACCTCTTAACAGCTCAACCAAAAGGGAAACCAAAAGAAACTTTTTGCACTAAGGAATTTGATCGACTAAGCGATAGTTCAACCAAGCTAAAAAATAGATAAATAGAATGTCCCATCCAAAAAAAAATACCAGATGTGAAAAACTAAGTTCCATTAAATCAAAAGGCCAACGACTGAAATACATGTATAAAAAAACTCTCCTAACAATTGACAAGTTCAGATATTTAGGACACGCAGGCCCAAGAGATCAACTTATAGGAGATCGCAGGTTCCCAGAAACATTAGAAAAGAGAAACCTTCAAGCAGGCCGACCTACTCCTCGTCGTTACCCCGCAGCTTGTCATTGGTGTTGTCACTCTCCTCACCCACTCCTTCACCATCTTCCTCTTCACCTTCCTTACGAGTCAAGGATTGAATTGCATAGCAAGCTCGTCAGGCACGTCGTTCATAGAAAGGCTTCCAAAGTCAAAGTTGGGGTGCAACGTCTTCAAGTAGTAATGGCAAAGCTTAAAGACTTTCTTCATTGAAGGGATAACACTCTCCACCTTTTCTTTTTCATACTCAGGAGATTCTCGAAAATGACTGATGGCTGCCACCTCGGCTCAGCGGATGTCTTCAGTATATTTTGTCCACCTTTCCTCTAGATGGTGCTCCTGGGTAGTAATGGTTTCTCGGGCCTCGGCCAACTCGCGTTGCATTTTCTCGCTTAATCCAATGAAACGTTGGCGATCCTCCTCTGCACTGAGTTGGACACCATGCATCTAGGCCTGCAACGCGTCAATATTGGCTTGCAGCTTGCCCCTCTCCTTTTGGCCCACATCAACCTGATCCAATAAGACCTGCCCTATGGTGTTCACCTACAAAAAGAAGAAAAGTATGATTATAGCAAAAATCGTTGAACCAAAAGACAAACTTAGAAAGGAAACAAACTTGAACAATGCAATGAGTCAACCGAGCTCCGACACCAACTAGGTTCAACCGAGCTAAAAAATAGATAAACAGAAAGTCCCATCCAATAAAAAAATACCAGATGTGAAGAACTAAGTTCCATTAAACCAAAAGGCCAACGACCGAAATACATGTATAAAAAACCTCTCCTAACAATTGACAAGTTCAGATATTTAGGACATGTAGGCCCCAGAAATCAACTTACAGGAGATCGCAGGTTCCTAGAAACATCAGAAAAGAAAAACCATCAAGCAGGCCGACCTACTCCTCGTCGTTACCCCACAGCATGTCATTGGTGTTGTCACTCTCCTCACCCACTCCACCATCTTCCTCTTCACCTTCCTTACGAGTCAAGGATTGAATTGCACGACAAGCTTGTCAGGCACGCCGTTCATAGAAAGGCTTCCAAAGTCAAAGTTGGGGTGCAATGTCTTCAAATAGCAACAACAAAGCATAACGCCCTTCTTCATTGAAGGGATAGCACTCTCCACCTTTTCTTTTTCATACTCAGGAGATTCTCGAAAATGACCAATGGCTACCACATCGGCTCAGCGGATGTCTTCGGTATATTTTGTCCACCTTTCCTCTAGATGGTGCTCCTGGGTAGTAATGGTTTCTCGGGCCTCGGCCAACTCGCATTGCATTTTCTCGCTTAATCCAATGAAATTCTGGCGATCCTCCTCTGTACTTAGTTGGACATCACGCATCTAGGCTTGCAATGCGTCTATATTGGCTTGCAGCTTGCCCCTCTCCTTTTGGCCCACATCGACCTAATCCAATAAGACATGCCCTATGGTGTTCGCCTACAAAAAGAAGAAAAGTATGATTATAGTAGAAATCGTTGAACCAAAAGACAAACTTAGAAATGAAACAAACTTGAACAATGCAATGAGTCAACTGAGCTCTGGCACCAACTAGGTTCAGATTGCGGAAATACCGCACATCCTCGGGAAGTAACATACCCCTTGCCATTCGGAGAGCTACGTAAGGATCGGTGACATGATCAAGCATAGAGATGTCAATGCGAGGAACAAAGCGAGGAATGCTCGATGTATATGGGCTGGCCTCACGTTCCTCTTGGCTGACCTGAGGTTGAGAGATGGCAGGACCCATAGAGTACTGATCGGTCTCATAGAGTCCTAACCTCCCTTGAGGTCGATGACAGGAGGAGCATGTGACTATGATCTCACCCCGGCACTGACCAAGGTCTCCTCCATGGATAAGCGGCGATCAGCCCTTTGCTTCTTCCTCGAAGCCTTCTTAGAAGTCGCCAACATGGATTCCATGCTCTCCATATTTGAAAAAGGAGAAAGGATGGTTAGTCAAGCTAAAAATCAGAAGTACCAGAAACAAAAAGCATAGAGACCGATCTACCTATGCGACTCAGGTCGGCTTGTATTAGCATGGGCTCGACCAAAACAATTTCTACTTTAATCTTTTGGTAGACAAAATCCTAAACCGCTGCATGCATCTCTTCACTGAGCTAAAGAGAATCTGGCCTAAAGAGATGCCATAATACCTTAACACTAAGAGAATGAAAGGGTGCAAGGGAAATCGAAGGCCGACAACCAATGCCTCCTCAAAAATACAAACAGCATTCCTGTTGTGATCCTAGGAATATCCATGAGGGCTGGGCTGAATACAATCATACTCAATAGGTATCTGGTAAATGCTATATAGTTCCATAATGCACTCCACAAAAAGCACACTTGAACAAAAAACGCACACTGCTCGTTGGACTTCATCTCTCGTCCCCATCAAAGATCCAGAGCAAAATTCCCCCTGAGATTCCTCCCCTGAGAAACTTGCCACTCCCTAAAGGATTAAAAGACATCGCTAAAGGCAAACTACTAACCGAAAAAAGAATAAAGAAAATCGTCACCGGTGACTGGCATAATCTTGACAAGCGAACTGGGAACAACGCTTTGACCGCAACCTCCACGGACTGGACACCACCCCAGAAAACTCCAAAAACATTGTAAGTGGGGACCCCATATTTATAATCCAATAGGCAAAAGAACGAGCGGTAAAGATGCATCGACAGCAAATCGACGGTTGGCGGCACGCGCGGGCAATTTCAAATTCAAAATTTTGCACGCCTGCTATGTGTGCCTCTTGTTTCAAGTTAAAAATCAGCACACTTGCTATGCGTGCCTCTTTTTTGAATTTGAAATTTGAAAACCATCGCGGTCCTGCCTAATTTCAGACCAGTTCAAGAAAGCAAGCCAGGCAACCTACGAACCAATCGGACAATTACTTTATTGAGAGCTACCCCCTTCGCCGAGCTGACATAGGCTTGGTAGTGGGGGGCAATTGATGAGGGGTAATTTGGTCCTCTGAATCACTTCGCGACACGTGGCCTTCAAGTGATACCTCGTCACTGACTAGGTGAACCAATTCGGCAAGTTAGCCTCAAGCACCTCATCTAGGCTGAGCTCCACCTTGGCCGAGCCAATCTGATGGGTTTCCTAAGTCGCAACGACCTACCTCCAAGACCAGATGAGCTGTAGGAATCTATGGCGACTTGCGAGCGAGCGAGCTGACTTGTCTCAAAGGTACGTTACCAGTCTGAGATCTCTGGAACATTAATGCCTCAACCGTTGGACCGGCCTACCGCACCGCACACCCCAAAGTTACTCGAACAAATCGTAGCCCCCACGTAGAACACGTAACTGACACAATAACTCACCGAACCAAGCGGAAATGGCTCCACAAGAAGATGAGACCCGTTGTAAGGGGACACAGACCATTGACACCTATAAAAGGTATTCATTCCTACCAGAGAAGGTACACATGATTACAAGCTCCCTAGCTCTCCCACCTTCTAAAATACTCTCAATAGACATTCTCTGACTTAAGCATCGAAATGCCCAACCTGAGTAAAGACAACCCGGGCACTCTAACTTTTTCTCTCGCTGAACAAAACCAACTCGGCCTAGCACAGCTCGGCTCAACATGGTGTAATCCGAATCGTCTAACACGCGAGAGGAGCTAGATCGTGCGACATCAATTCTGCTTTGGGTCTTGTTTTACTCCATTTGTAGTGCGATCAAACATAAATTATAAAATAAAAGTAAATCATAATTTGTATCAAAATCATTTACACTAACTACCATGGTTTGGTTACGTATCAATGCAAATAAATTCACAATATTGCAACCAAACACAGCCTAATGGACACTACTACTGCAAACATCAAACAAACTACCTCCTTTAAGCCTATGTATCACAAGTTTAACCCTTGGAACAGGGAGGTTATGATCCACATCATTTATCAATAGTTTGTTGTCTTCCTTAATTATGAGATTATGTAGACTGTATAATTGGTTTAAAACCTCCATGATTTAGGCAAGGGATGACTACATCTCACTCTAGAAGGCCTCAAAGGTTGTTGTAGAAACGTATTGTTCTTTTTCTACCAACACTATTTGCAAGAAACAAAGGCCATATTACAAGAAAGCCTTGTGGTATATATTGGTGAAAGCGAGATACCATAGTCGAGGGTCTCATGGCAGAAGCGACACCCTAGAACATGGATACAGGTAGGCGAGAATTTTGTGCAAGATTCATCGATCCCAGCCTAAAGCTTAAGGGAAGCAAGGTCGATCGGGGTAAGACGAAGAAGATTGCCTCAAGGAAACCATGATTGGATGTACCTCATAATCTTACTCTACTCAAAGTAGGAAAGCTCCTAATTGGACTCAAACTCTCTAAAACATTGTATTTATCTATATACATGTTAAGATAAGGAAGCCTAGAAATTTTCTCCTTTTTTTGAATTTTTTACTTTTTTAATTCCACATCATTTTTGAAACAACTAATGAGATGCACTTTCCCAATAACCTAAATAATCGATTCTCCTAAACTACCTTCCCCACTATCCCCCACTTTCTCCAAAACTATCTCTAATTCCTATTTATCTCCAGAAAACATCTCTAATTTAGTAGAGAGTTTCTCTCCTAAATTATCTCTGATTCCTATTTATCCTCTCCCCTACTTTTTATCTATATCCATCTAAAGAAAGTTTGGATTAAAAATTTAAGAATTATTTAAATATTCTAAAAAAATTATCTAATAACTTTAAAATATTTATTAAAAACACAAAAAATTATTTTATATTTTTACAAAATATATCACGATATTTTGTACTAACAATTTAAATTACATTTTTCTGGATTATCAATTTAAATGTTTTTCAAATATTCAGTAATATGTAATAGCTTTAAATAAATAAAATTCAAATAACAAAAAAATGTAAATACTTTGTAGATTATTTAAATATGTAAATAACTAAATATTTATCATTACTAGATTTTAAATAGTTAAAATATCGAAATTATGTAATAAATTTAAAAAATTTCTTCAAAGTAGAAAAATAATTATAACATAATATTGAAATTAATAATAATTTAATATTTTTACATAATATTTTAAATAACTAATTTCACTTATATAGAGTAATAATTCATGAAAATAACTTTCAAAAAAATTAACATTTATTAATAATAATTTTAAACTCTTAATCTGTATTCATTATATAATTATATATACTAAAATTAATATTTATTGTATTTCAGTAATTATTTATTGTTTTTTGTCATAAATGTATTTTCAATGATTATGTATAAATTTATTTGTTTTATTATTTAATAGAAACCATTCAATGATTTTTGAAGATTAAACTACTATTATTGAAATTTTTAAATTTAATTTATTGTACTTATTGTATTTTTGTTATAACTTATTGATTAATATTTATTAGAGATTAAACTATTATTTGAGATTATACTATTTATTAACTTAGTTAATATATTTTTAGTACTTATTGTATTTTTGTAATTATTGTATTTTTTCATTATCAATATATTTTCAATAATTATGTATTTTTGCTATAAATTTTCAATAATTATTGGATATTAAGGTATTGTTATTTATCAGAGATGAGACTATTAATTTAGTTGAAGTTACGAGTGTTCATGAGTCGGTTCGGTTCGATCATAGGCTATTTGGCTAACCAAATTGACCTGGTCAGGTTGGGGAGTTGGTTAGCTGAAACCGATTGACATTTTGTGAAAACCAACCCACTCAGGTTGTACCATTTTGGGTCATCTTTTTGATTTGGTCAGTCGATTCAAAAGATTTAAACTTAAAAATTACAGTGCAATTATTGAAAAATAAATTAAAAAATTAGATTTATGATATAAACATTTTAGACTATGAAATATGGAAAATTTCCCACTTTTCCATACTAAAAATTATATTTAGGGAAATTGTCTAAAACTCACATTGAGTTTTCACCATTTCTCTTAAACTCACCACAACTTTTCAAAATGTCTAAAATTCATCATGTCACTAACTTAATGTTAAAAAGACTAATGAGTGTTAATATATTACCATTTTAACCTTCATAGAAAAATATAAAATATATAAAAAATAAATTAATGGGTGTTAATATATTACCATTTTAATATTTAGACATGAAAAAAGGAAAAAGTTCAAAAAAATATTTTCAAATATAAAATACATAAAAACATAGTAATTACAAAAACTATAAAAAATTTATAGAAATTGCAAACAAAATAAAAAATTATTTTCAAATAATAGAAACTATAGAAATTGAAAAACAAAATAAGAAAATAAAAATTGTATAAAAAACACCAAATGTTATAGAAAAACATAAAAACTATAAATAAATAACAAAAATAGAAGAAAATTTATAGATTGTAGAAATAGAAAATTGTAAAAAATAGAAATTATAAAAAAACATTAGAAATTATAACAAAACACTAAAAATGCAAAAAAAAAACAAGAAAATTGAAAACTGAAAAATACCATTTTTCCTCTAACTCACTATTCACGGGTAATTTGGTCATGAAAATTGTTATTTATGCTGGCATTGACACCTTTGTTAAAAAGCATTAACGGTGCACTAATAGAAGGTGAGTTTTGGAAAATAAAAACTTACTGAAGACATTTTGAAAAGTTGTGGTGAGTATAAGAGAAATGTTGGAAACTCATGGTGAGCTTTAGACAATTTCCCTTATATTTAAAATATAAAATATTAATATATATTCATGGTTAGTTCATTCGATTTTGGTTAGTTTACAAATGGACAAAGTGAAAGTAATCCAACTTGGTTGAATTGGGAAATTTTTTAACCAAAGTCGACTGAAAATACTAGGAAAACAACCAATTCAGGTCGAGTTGATCGGGTTGGTCAGTTTCATCTGTTTGATGAATAAACCTAATTGAAATTAGTTATTGTTATTTTTTTATTATAAAAAATATTAAAAGTAGTATATAAAATATGAATAATTATTAATTATTTAAAAATTTGGAAATATAAAACAATTGTATACTCTTAGGTGTTTCTATTAGGGTCATTTAGTAGAACACACCTTATAGTTTTACGTATTTACTTAAACCTACCTTATAGTTTTCATTTTACTAAAATATCCCATATATTTTACAATTTATCTACCTAATAAACCTTTCATTAAGGAGTGTTTGTTTTTCCATTGGGCCCATGTTTTTTATTCCAAAAATATTCTTAACACTTTTTTTGTACAGAAAACAAAATTGACCAAATATAGCCAATAGAATGGTTGTCCATGTCTTATTAAGGGCAAAAATGGTTTTTTATTTTTATTTTTTTATTTTCTTTTGATTAAATTTATTTTAACGAACATTAGGGTCAACACTATCCTTTTCCACCGTCACCTAATGGAAGATTGATTAAATCCATTGCAAATTATAAGTGGTGTTTTAGTAAAATGCTAACTATAGCGTAGATTTTAATAAATCCATTAAACTATAAGGGGTATTTAAGTAAATGACCTTTCTATTATTTAGCTTTTACTTATTAAAACAGTGAAGTGTAGAAATTTTCTCCTTTTTTCTCCTTTTTTTTGAATTTTTTTAATCTGTGTCATTTTCGAAACTACCAATTAGAAAATATATTTTCTCCACATAAATCTTCCTAAAATTTCTCCTAAACAACCTCCCCAACTTTCTCCTAAGTTATCTCTAATTTATTTAATTATTGTATAAATAAGCAATTGTATACATTCATATAAAATTAAAATTTGAAGTTTTCTTTCAATTTTTTTAAATAAATAGGCAAAAATTGCTTTGGCCCGGTCTATGGCTTGACTTGGGCTAAGGCTTGGCCCGCCAGCCCAGCCTATGGCACGGCACGGGCCACGTGGGCCTAGGTTATGGGCCGTGCTGGGCTGATCCCCAAAATTTTCACCGGGGAGGGCAGCCCGGCCCGGCATGACACACTTTACACCTCTATCCATGGGGATCCCCACTCCCTGTGACTCTTTATTTTTTTATTTTATTTAAAAAATAAAAATAAAAATAAAACAATTAAAATTTACTATCCTACTAGAAAAGATTCAAACATATTCAGCCATATTTTTAAAAATATTAACATATAGAGGTATATGTACATATATACATATATAAACATATATATGCATGTATATACATATATAATAGCGAAGATCCCCTGGGGTAGGGATCAGGGTCCAAGCAGCGTAGGGAGTGCTCTCCCGTCCCCACCAATGGGATGAAAATTTCCCCACAGGGGAAAATCATCCCCATCCCCGCCCCATTTGGGGCAGATCCCCAGGGGATCTAGAAAATGGGGAAATTTGCCATCCCTAAATTTTATAAACAACCTTATCTAAAATTAATTTTTGTTATTTTTATATAGTAAAAAATTATTAAAAGTAATATATAAAATATAGATGATTATTAATTATTATATAAAACAATTGTGTACTCTTACATATTTCTATTATCTTTAACTTAACATATCCGGACATTGCACGGGTCCCTGCCAGTTTTACTTAAATAAAGGCTTCCTAATCAAACTAGGACTCAAAAATGTGGTTAAAATGATTATTTGGGCCTTTTCTTCTTTTCTTTGTTATATTAGGCCTCCAAAAACATTTTATGCTGCAACTTGTTCTACATCAAAAAATCTTCTAAAAAAATACCAAGAAAGCAAATTTGAAAGTGTTTGCATCTCTGAAATCTAATTTTTAGTATTTTCTTTCCCTCGTATCCTTTTTCATTTTAAAGGGAGATGCTTGAAGTAGGAAAATAAATGATTATATAGATTTTTTATTTGTTTGGAAATAGGGCTTAGGTGCTTATCCTTGGACTTGGCATATCCATAATTAGTGATAAGTATTACTAAAATTAAAATTACAAAGAAAAAAAAAAAGAAAATCGACACCAAGAAAAATATCATAAATTAGAAAATTCCCCCTCCAAAAACAATCATTGCCAACTACCACGTAACATTGTCAACTTTTCCATATATCAACCAAATTATCAAGTAAAAAAACTAGCTAACAAGAGGATCAACTTAATCAAATTTCTCGCATATCTCAACTAATTAAATGACCTATGATTTATGCAAATAAAATTGGAATAATACAAAGAAGATTTAACAAGGGGCTACCTTAATATTTTATTAATGAAAAATCCCTTGAAGTTTTTTGTTATTGCTGAAACATCCTCTGAATTTTGGTAATTATAATCACCTCTCCTAAACTTTCTGACATAGTTGCAAGTAGACCCCCTCTGGTAGAATGTTCTAAAAAGGGTATTAAAATGTTTAAAATACTCAATCAGTTATTTTTAACAACAATGTTCATTTTCCAAATTTTCATATGAATCACTACCCCAAACCCTTTCAATCTCTTTTCTGAAATTGATTTATTTTTCAAATTTGCCCTTCATATCAATCACTGAAAGGTAAAGTTACTACAATTTTAAGTTCTCAATAGTAACTTCCCATAGAATCCAACCTCAATAGTATCTGTATGGATATTTTGGACATTTTCATGCCCTTCTTTAGAATATTCACTCTACTAGAGGTGCTCTACTTGCAATTGTATTGGAAAATGCAGGAAAGGTGATTGCAATTATTAAACTCCATTGGAGATTTCAGCCATTTACCCTAAATTTTATTAATGAAACTCAAAAGGAAGTTACTAAAAGTAATTGCCCTATTGCTTGGATTGACAATTGTGTGAAAATGTAGGTTTGTGTTTGAATGCTGCCACTTTGGTAAATGCCAAAGGTTAAAGGTTAGGTCCTTATCGAAAGTCCCCCCTCCCAAGACCTCAAATAACTAGAATCAGCATTGGGTCTTTTCTTTCTTCTTTTTTTTTCTTAAATTATACAACAAAATATAGCCCATTCCCAATCCCCACAACCTCAACAGGAATTGATCTCAAGTCTTTACTACAACCAGGACCAGCTAATTAAAAACCTTACCAGTTGAGCCAATTAGTACTTGGCACTTGGCACCTGAACATTGACCCTTTCGTTTCTCTCAACTCCCCCCTTAGTTTTCAATTTAGGATTGTTTCAGACCTGGTTCAAATCTAAACCAGATTTAACTCAATCTTGGGCTTCAACCACACTACTAGTACTGGCCTACCGGGCTACTACCACAAGTCCACAACCATAACAAAAAAAAGGGTTTTTCTAAGGGTGGATAAAGGGGTTTTTATAGTTCAGTCCACCTCTAGGTGGAACTAAGAATACATGTTAATGGATTGATGTCAAATTCACGGGTAGGATGCGATTTGTGAGGTGGATTGTAGATTTGTGAGAGGGCTATAATTTCAGATTTATAAGGTGGATTGCAGTGCACTTATCCCTATTGATGAGGGCGGATTTTGCCCTCCAATGACATTGTGACACATGGCACCTCAGAATAAGTAGGTGACACCCAGAACCACTCAGGCAACAACTTGCCAAGTTGATGGTGTCCAACCTGGCGGCCTGACCCAGGCGACAATCTGGCGGCTTGCAAGACATGCTCGCCGACGAATTCGGCATGCATATCCAAACACTCCCAAAATCCTTGGAAGTTGGCCCACGTGCCGAATGATCTGAAGGGTGGTCAATGTGCATGGCGGTTATCTCCAGGAATCTCGGACCAGTTAGACACGACTTTCCGGAGATCTCAGGGGCAATACATGAGCAAGGCCTATATAAAGGCACCAACCCCAATGACAAGGGGCAAGGAAGGGAGCAAGCAAGCAAGTAAGCAAATTCTAACTCTCATACTGTGTGATTTTTAACTCGCAGTTTACTATGAGAGTACTAACTTAAGCATCAGAGCGACCTCGCTGGGTTAGTCACCCCGAGTCCTCTGACATTTGGCTCCATGCAGGTCGCTAAAGAGCAACAAAGCTCATCAATTCAACTCGGCACCTCACAGGCAGCTCGACACTATAGTCAGCTCGCCACCTAGCCTGCCCAGCTCGACTCAGCTCAACAGCCAAAGTTCACTTCGGCCTGAGTCATCGGCCGCTTGGAAGCAGACCAAATGACGAGGTACTTAGCCAAAAAATTGATACTTAACCAAAAATTGATTCATCAATTGGCGTCGTCTGTGGGAAATGCTACAAAAAGCTAAGTTCTCATCCTCTAAAAGGCTAAATCCTCTTCTTCCAGAAAACTAAGTCCTCACTTTTTAGAACTAAAGCTCTCACTTTATAGTTTCCATTTTTTATGAACTCAAAGACTATGCAGGAAGTTGATAGCTAACAGATTAAACAACTCTACCAACTTTATTTCAACTCGGATAAAGCCTCATCAGTCCTCTTCGCGAGGTCCCCTTTACAAAGATGAGCTCTTTGTGGCTTCCGCGGGAGTTGGCGGCCAACAGACTACATGGACTCCCTTGATGGTTGAGCCTTCCAAGGCTCCCGTGTGAGCTGGCGACCTAAAGTTAGTAGTGCTTCCCCCGTAGGTCGAGCTCCTGGTAGCTTATTATAGGAGTGGGTGACCGGCGTCACGAGGCTGATTCAGTGTAGCCATAGCACTAAAGTACCGAACTGGTGAAGACCTCGGTACCACATAAGACCCAGTCGCCTCTTCGGCATGGACAAGATCAAGGAGAGTGGACTACGAGTCGCTCCCAGAGCCTAAGGGCCAAAATACCAAACTAGCGAAGACCTTCTCACCACATAAGACCCAGTCGCTTCTTCGGCATAGGCAAGATCAAGGAGAGTGGACTACGAGTCGCTCCTAGAGCTTAAGGGCCAAAATACTGAACTAGCGAAGACCTCCTCACCACATAAGACCAAGTCGCCTCTTCGGCATGGGCAAAATCAAGGAGCAGACTGCGAGTCACTCTCAGAACATAAGGAATTGAATCGAATGCTTACGAGCTCATCGAATTATTCATTCTGAGCCACAAGGAGAAATTTACTCCCTTCGCCGAAGTTACTTTCAACTCGGGAGTGGGGGGCAAATGATGAGGGCAGATTTTGCCCTCCAATGACATTGTGACACATGACACCTCCGAACAACTAGGTGACACCCAGAACCACTCAGGCAACAACATGCCAAGTTAATGGTGTCCAACCTAGCAGCTTGGCCCAGGCGCCAACCTGGCGGTTTGCAAAACGTGCTCACCGACGAATTTGACGTGCATATCCAAACACTCCCACGATCCTTGGAAGTTGGCCCACATGCCGAACGATCTGGAGGGTGGTCAACGTGCATGGCAGTTACCTCTAGGAAATCTCAGACCAATTAGACATGACCTCCCGGAGATCTCGGGGGTGGTACATGAGCAAAGCCTATATAAAGGCACCAACCCCAATGACAAGGGGCAAGGAAGTGAGCAAACAAGCAAATAAGAAAATTCTAGCTCTCATATTGTGTGCTTTTAATCTCGCAGTTTACTATGAGAACACTGACTTAAGCATCGGAGCGACCTCGCCGGATTAGTCACCCCGGGTCCTCTGACATTTGGCTCCATGCAGGTCGCTAAAGAGCAACGAAGCTCATCAATTCAGCCCAACACCTCACAGGCAACTCGACACTATAGTCAACTCACCACCTAACTTACCCAGCTCAACTCAGCTTAACAGCCAAAGTTCACTTCGGCCTGAATCCTCAACCGCTTGGAAGCAGAACAAACGACGAAGTAGTTAAGCTATTGTCAACCCTATTTTTCATTAGCAACCACGCTATGATCCAATTTCAACATCTCACAGCTTTTGCCCAGTTTTGAAATCACCATCAAACGTCAAACTATTTTAACTAAGTAATTTGGTCAGCACAACAGGAATCAACATATGATCACACTACAGATTTTCTTCAAATCAATCCGCACCATAGATTTCCAATTGTGTAGAGATAATTATTCCGAAAAAAAGTTAATTATAAAAAAGAGGTGAAGGCATAAAAGAGAAAGAATCGAAATATCATCTTTTTCTTGTTCAATTCAATCACGAATCTTTGATATCAATCGGACGGCCGATCTGCACCCTTTCTAGCAGATTCGAACCGCAGATGCTACATACTTTACTCGCATTATTACAGCCAAAACACCCCCAACAAACCCTTCCCTTTATCTCTCTTTGTTCCCTATGTTCTTTCAATCCTGCTTTTTCTTTTTTCCCCTGTTTTATGTCCTATAAATATATGCTACATCAAGACCAACAAGGAACAACTGGACAAGAGAAAACATAAATATTTTGAAAACAAAAATTCACAAAAAGGAAAGATAAAAAAAAAAAAAGATCGGTGGACGGAATTACGATCAGGAGGATTCAGCTCCGGCACCGTCGCCGTCGAAACTTCCGTTTTCCTTATTTGCCCTCGATTGAATTCCATAATAACTAACATACCACTTGACAAATTTCCTCAACCCTGTCGCCAAATCGGTGGTGGGCTTGTACCCGAAGTCCCTGTACGCCAGGCTCACGTTAGCATGGGTGAATGGCACGTCGCCGTTCCTCGGCATCTTCAAGATGTTCTTCTTCGCGTTTACGTTCAGAAGTCCTTCAAGGATCGAGACCAGCTTCCCCACCGACACCGGCGACGTGTTCCCCAGATTGTAGATTCTGAGCTGCGCCGGGCCCCGCTTTTTCCCGCCGCTTCCGGTGCTCTTCTCCGCCGTGTCGAGCGCGCCTAAGCACCCCTTCACGACGTCGTCGATGTACGTGAAGTCTCGGGCGACCTCCCTGTCGTCCTGGGTCTGGTAGATCGTAATGGGCTTCCCTTGGAGAATATCCTTGGTGAAAAAGAAGTAAGCCATGTCGGGTCGGCCCCATGGACCGTAGACGGTGAAGAAGCGAAGCCCTGTGATCGAGAGGCCGTAGATGTGGTTGTAAGTGTGGGCGATCTCTTCTCCAGCCTTCTTCGTTGCGGCGTAGAGACTCGCTGGTTGGTCCGTCCGGTGGGATTCGGAAAATGGGTTCTGGGTGTTGAGGCCGTAGACGGAGCTGGACGATGCCCAGACAATGGCGGGTTGAGGTTGGGCGGATTTGGCGATCTCCAGTAGATTCACCAACCCGGCTATGTTGGAGTTCACGTATGACTGTGGGTTCTTCATGGCGTAGCGCACACCCGCTTGAGCAGCCAAGTGGAGGACGTGAGTGAACGGCACGACGTCGAAGAGCTTGGAGAGTAATGGAGCGTCGTTCAAATCAGCTTCTACGACGAAGATTTGGTGTTTGGACAGAAGAGATTGACGGGCTCGTTTCAGTGAAGGGTCGTAGTAGGAATTGAAGTTATCCAGGCCAAGAACTCCATCGCCTCGTTTCTTCAAGGCCAGTGCACAGTGGGTTCCGACGAATCCGGCAGCCCCAGTCACCAACACGGAGAAGCCATTGGGCCTGCGAGGGGTGGACGAGTGGCGGACTTTCTTTTCCCAGGTGGCGCCGTTGCCGTAGAAGGCCGAGGCGATGAAGTTCTGGTGGTGATGCAGGTGGACATGGTGGGGGTTATCAGAAAGCGGAGGATAATTAAGAGTGAAAAAGAAAATGAGAATGAGAGCAACGAGAAGGGTGACTCGGAAGAGGAGTTTGGAGGAGGCAGCTAAGAACTTGGTACTGTTCACGCGGCGGAGGTAGCTGTTGTAGCGCTCCAGCTTGGTGGTTTTGCTTGTATCTGGCGGGGACGCCATTAACGTACAAACCGATCAATGATCCGAAGCCAAAAGGACTCAATTGATTTGATTTGGTTTCAGGGTTACAGCTCTCTTCGAATATTTTTTTTTCTTTTCTTTTTGAGCTCCGAAAGGAGAGAGCCAGAGAGGAAGTAGAGCCCTGAAAGGAGAAGAGAGTACAGATGGTTGGATATAAAGAGAGAGAGAGGGAGAGAGAGAAAGAGAGAGAGAGGTGGACCTCCCTTGAGTGAAGTAAGGTTGGTATTAGTTGGACTGCACTGTCTTCTTTTCTTCTCACCTTTCTCTCTCCTTCTATCTCCCCTACGAGAGTCACTCTTACATATGAAACCAGAAGGAATTCCACTGTTAAAATGGATTTCCGAAAAAGGGCCTTTATTTTTGTTATAATTACAGAAAAGACGACGCGTTGGATTTGTTTGGACTTAAGAGGTCAGGAGGTGATCAATGTTGCCAGCCAACCAATGAAGAGAGACAAATCAGTCACGTGGGTGAGCGCATTAACGTGTGCATGTCGTGTTGTTCTACCGACAAAATAGTAATATCATGTTACCGGTTTGCAAAGGAAAATAATCTCGTATTACCGATTTTAACCATATTATAATTTAACAATAAGTAATTTTGGGCATAAATTGTAGGGGTATTCCAGTCAATTCGTCTGATTGTTGGAATAGCGATCTCTCTTCCTGGAAGCTGCCATGTGGGAGAACTAAAGAGATAATAGGATGAGACAGGTGGGCCCGAACTGGGTCTTTTTGGTAATTTCGAGAAAATTCTAGGGTGATTTCCCGTGGGTGAAAACAAAACTAGAAAAAAAAAAAAGTAGAAAAGGGAGTCCATTAAAATTAAATCACGATTTCTTCAGGGTCTCCACCGCCACTGCTCGCTAGTTTTCAATATTTTATTATTAAATTCAAAATTAAATGTTATTTTATTATTATTATGGTATTATTCTATTGTATTATTATAGGCCATGAAGAATGGTGGTGGGGGGTGGGTCCCAAATCGGGACCACCGACCACCACGTCATTTTCCGTCAGTCCGTATGCCTGCAGACAACCGGAAAGAAAGTGGGGGAGAGAAGGTTCTTGCTTCCTATGGAACTCTTGTCTTTGTATGGTCATGAGGTTGGGATTTGACTGTAGATGGGCAACTTTAAAAGAATTCCTAAACTACTTAATACGCCTTGGCGTGTATGAGACATGGAGGTGCATATCTGCCTCCTCGCCCATTACAAGCCCCATTGTCCCTGGGCTTTGGTTGGGGTGGGCCCAAATTTTAGACCCATTATTAAAATGGACTGAGTTTCGGTCCAAAGTTATTCTTATTAACAGCATCTCTCTATGGGTGTTCATAAAAATACCAAAAAGTTGAAAGATCGACCGAAGCTAAAAATCCAAATTTCAAAAATTCCACTTTTCATTTAATTTTGATTAATATAAAAACGGATAGTTAATCAAACGGATAGTTAATTATCGATTAATTTGGTTTGATTTCAATTTGATGTTTTTTCAGAAAATCAAAGGGGAGATCAAATCAACCCCCATAACGTCCTATATGCTGTATATTAGAAATATCTCCTGATAATAATACTAGAAATGATGATGTCATCATCGGAAGATGTTCCTAGTATACGGTGGGGATGAACAATTTTGTAGGGGGGCTGATTTGAATTCACGGAAGGGAGGGGATAAAGAAAATGGGTGGTAATTGAATGTAGGCAGCCTCATCCTTGACAAACAATAAAGAATTGACATTCTGCATTATTGAGAAAAGGATATTAATATTAAAGTTATTGTTGAATGTTCTAAAGGCTCAGTTTGGAAAGAGTATAAATACAAATATGTACAGTATAAGTACAAATTTTAAGAAATACAAAGTATAAGGTTTTACACTGTATTTATTTGTATTTATACTCTTCCCAAACTAAGCCAAAGATAAAAGCAAAGTACCAAACCTTACAGAGAATTTGGACCATTATAAAAGGACATTAATTATTAATTGTAAAATTTCAATTTTTAGAGGTCTTCACGTTGCATGTACATTGTACTTACCCTAATTAAAGCAATTACTGGTGATAAATGTCACAATTTTAATCTTTCTACTTTAACCAAAATAAAGAAAAATACAAAAAAAAGGGTTAGATGTCAAATTTTATAAATCTTAGCTTTTTTTGGTGGGGGAGGTACCTTTTCATTGTTCATATTTCACAACCTAAGTAATGTTTATTATGAAGAGAAAAAGAAGGAAAATAAATCAATTTCTTCTTATATGCAACTATGCAAGGTTCAAAGGATCAATATTTATGGTATAATAAATATCCATTTTAAGGTTGCTAATACACATAACATAAAGGAATTGAGATAACTACCAACTTTAAAAAATCTTAATTGATAAACAAAAATGGCATTCTAATGGGTATTGACTAAAGCTAAACCTATCTAAGCGTATTGATAGCTAAAAAGTGCTCAAGCTTATCGAAATATAGATGAGGATATCGATGGGATGTGCATATGTGAGTGTATGGAGGAGGGATTTTCTGCCAACAAAACATGTTCCTAACCCTCTACCAACTTGATCTAACACCGCACACCTCACCATGAGACTAGGACCTATAATGTATAAGATACGTGGTGTGAGGTCATGTTGGTAAAGGGTTGGAATATGTACCATTGGCAAGTGATCCAGACTCGAGTATGTGAGATGAAAAGACTCACTTTAGAAAAAGAAAAGAGATGCAAGGGACTTGCATACTAGGATTTGCCCACAATTCAATGACTTAAGCTTTTGGGTTAAAAGGTGGTGTCCAACTTTTATAAGTCATACATGTATACGAGCTTCCTGATTTTGGTAACTCCTCTCATTGCACAACAAATATCAATTTTTCTACCTTTGGGTAATGGCAAAACAACAGACACCACTAAAATCATTCCATTACCTAAAAGATGTGGTGTGGTAAAATTTAAAAACACTAGCCCATATCTGCTATGGAATTTGCATTGCTTAGTTTTATTCTCCTTAATTATTTTCTCTCTCTAAGTGGGAGCTTGGTTGAGGGGACAGTTTTATATGGATTATACATTATAAGGCTTTGTAGAGTTCAAAACAAACGAAGATAGATTAGATCCTTCTAGTTGAATCAAACATGTGTGTGTCTTTACCAAAAAAAAAAAAAAACATGTAGATGAGAATAGTTTACACCTTACTAATGGAAAAAATAGGAAAATGAGGTTGGCTTCAGTTAGCGCAAGACTTATTCTAGCAGACTTTACAACCTTGCATTTGGAATATCTCCGTACTTATGTGCTTTATTTCATGGAGAGATATTCCCAATGCAAGGCTATAAAGGCTGTTCGAACAGGCCTTGCAATTCAGGACTTGCACTCCCAAATGCAATTCAGTTCTAGCAAAATTCCAAGATCATATCCACAATTTTTCAAGAAAGATGAAATACCAACATTGAATATTTTTTTTTCAAACCCTTGCTCTAATCCTTAAACCTAATCATCTAAACAAGCTAGAAATAATGTATCAAATTCTGCTCTATTCAAAAACATGCTGCAAATAAACAAAAAAATTTAACAAAGCTTCTGCTTGGGAATAAGAATAAGAGGGTCATGGCTCATGAGCATATCTTTCATGACAAATATATAGTGGTTTCTTTTTTTTTATATACTTGAGATAACAATTATAGAAAGCTCTTGAATACTTTAGCCTTGTTTTTTTCTACTAGTGGCCAGGCATTGTCTAGATTCTTTGCATCTGTACACTAAAAAAATCATTCACAAGGTAAGACATAGAGAGGCATTTGTTACAAAATACCAAGGTATATAATGATTTCAGCACACATTGCCTTCATAAATGAGAAACCCTGGTTAAAAAGACAGAAGCCAACCCTAGATATAACAACAAAAGATCAATATACAAGGGTATTTTTGTCTCTTTAAGATAGTACTTTCTTCTTATCAATTATAAGTGTGATCATATCATCACACCAAAACATTATGTCCATGTGCTAAAGGAACTCAAGAATCAGTTGTAGGTTGGGTTTGAGTTGTTTAGGCCCATGTTGAGACAGATTCCAATTTGGGCCCCCTATATCTAAGTCCAATATGAATGGTAATGCTTCTACACCTGCCCATGTGCAAGCACAAAAGCAAGAGGAAAAAAAAAGCATCAAAATACTCAACACAAAACAGTTGTAGTGTGTACGGTTGTAGAGATCCTATCCTTTCTTAACATAAAGAAGTCGGCCAATGGGCATCCATAATTATGATGAAAGGGAGAGATACAAGAGTATCGAAAATAGAGAAATTGTTTAAAACTCACCATGTCACTAATTTAACGTTACACGAACTAATGGGTGGTAATATATTACCATTTTAACCTTCATAGAAAATATAAAATATATACAAAATAAATTAACGGGTGTTAATATAACCTTCATAAAAAATTAACACCCGTTAATTTATTTTGTATATGTTTTATATTTTCTATGAAGGCTTAAATGGTAATATATTATTGTCTGTTAGTCTGTATAACATCAAATTAATGACATGGTGAGTTTTAGATATTTTGAAAAGTTGTGATGAATTTAAGAGATGCTGAAAACACATATAGATAATTTCCAAAAAAAAAAAAAAAAGATAGAAGAGACATGTACTTTAATTTAATGTAAACATTCAATGATAAGCTGACTCCTTTCCTTCTCTCTCTACCAGTCTTTCTCTCTTTATCAGCCTCTGTAAAGGTTAGACTGTCGGCAGCTTTGCCTTTGATTTGCCTTAGTAGATGAGGGCTTATGAATAACTAACAATGCAGCTTTAGAGAAAAGCAACTTATTATTAGCAAAACAAATCACTGTTTGGTTCAACCCAATTGAGGGTTCAGGTAGATTGGTTTCTAATGACCAATGGTCCTCACTGTTTGTGTACCCAATTCATCAAAAACAGACTTTGTACTTCTGCGGCGGTTCTCGTCCAATAGTGAGAGAATGTCAGTGAATGCAGGTCTTGGGCTTCCTCCATCTGTAGAATAAGCTTGAGCTACTTTGGTTAGTTGCCCCTAGTTAGACAAACTTGTGCTTCATCACTCCAAGAATTAAACCAATGGCCAGTGGCTCCATCCAGGGAGGGCATTCTTCCTATTGTAACATGATCAGGGGAGATGCCGTATATACTAGGGGAAATTAAATATTCAAATAGCTTTTTTAATAAATAGATGAAGATGGATTGGTTGTTAGTCACTCAATATATTTATTGCTAAGAGAGCACCCCAAGAGGCCTTTGAAACAAGTTTTTTTTTTTTTTGTTTAGTTCTGTGCTTGGTATGGTACGTAGTTAATGGGATATGTTACATTTATGGCTTATTTGTTACAAGAATAATTTTCCTTCACCACTATCTATATTTATATTTATATTTATATTTATACTACTATGAATAAGGTATTATATTTTTGAACATTTTATTAAAATACTCCACTTTCTTTTTTAATTTGGTTCCTGTGTATATTGTGAGGGTAAAAAATATAATTTGAATACCATTGTTCAATTTATCCAATTCCATCTCATTAAGTCTCCTATTTAAGGTATTAGCTTCCATACTCTTCATTTCATTCTTAAAATTAACCCATAAAAGAAAATAATTTTTTTTTTTGTCTAGGTGTTGAGTAAGCAGTTAATCCATTTAGGTCAAATGGGTTTACTGTTGATACCAAAATTAAATAAAAAGTTTAGAAATAAATAAAAATACAAAAATAAAGGAAAATTTTAGAAAATTTTAGGCACATCTCTAATTTTACATTTTTGTCATATTGAACAAAAATAAGTATAATAAATGAGAAGCATTTTTCCCAATGATGGAATGTAATATAAAATTTAAAATGGACTGAAAATGAGTGGATCATCTATTCAACAAATTAGTTCAAATGTGTCAACCCATGATGTCATTGTTAAAAACATTTTTTAAATAGAAAAAGTTTAAATAATTATGGAAAATACACAAAATATAGAATAATTTTGGACAGATCTTTAATATTATATATTAATTATATAGAACAAAAATAAGAATTTGTACTATTATATATTAATCATATTAAAAAAATAATTATGATAAAAATTTAGTTTTATTAGTGATGTAAATGAAGTATAAAATTTAAAACCGATTAGAAAACATAGCCATTTTAGTATTTAGGTAGCAAGTCAATGGTCCAATCTTATACGTAAAATGGGTCAACCCATGATGTGGTAATTAAATAATAGAAATAAATAAAGTTCTAGAAAATATAAAAGCTTGTAGAAAAATTTGGCCACATTTCTAATATTATATATTTATCAAAAATAATAATTGTTTTTTAACGATGGAGATGGAATATGAAAATTGGGTAAAAAAGAGTCTAACTGCAGACTAATTAGGTCAAATGGTTCAATTACCTAGCTAACCATGTGGTTAACTAAGTAAATGGTTTTTCATAGATAAGCAATGTGGTGGTAAATGAACACAGAATCTTGGTTGGTGACAGATTGACTCATCTGACCAATTGATTTAACCACCGGATAAAAAGGCAGTTTTATAAAAATAGATTGAAATTACATCTGTCCCAATCAAACAAGTTACCTTTGTAATGATATAAATTAAATTATAAAAATATAAAATACAAAAAATAATGAAATTTACAGAAAATTTGAGCAGAATGCCGTTCTTCATACTATACAAAATTAAATTTGCAAAATGAGAATTATTGTTATTAAAGATGAAAATGACTAAATATACAAAAAAAAAAGGAAACCCATGACCTATTGACCTGATCAAATAGGTTGGTAGTTCACTCAGGAAAGCCATCTAGTCATTGATCAAGTCAATAGCATTTTGCAACAAAGTGGTTTTGGTTGAACCATACTTGGAATTTGTTTGGGTGAAGGTTAATTAATCCAACTGTCCAATTCAATTACAAGTTAAAAACATTGACATAAACCATATATAAGAAGTTCTACCTCTACCACCTATTTTATGTGTTTTGCCACCTTCCCCTATTATTGTGGAGCAAAAGCGGAAGCAAGATTTTTGTAACCTCTTTGGCACAATGCTGCTGCTGCTATAGTTGGAAGGAATCCAAGCGGTTTCCACAACTCAAGTCCCCTCTATGCTTCGTCTTAATGGCGGAAGATCAAGTAGTTGAAGGAGTTAATGCAAACATTGGTGAGGATACCCAGAAGCAAAGACAAATTGTTGATTTGGGTAAAGACCTGGCTCAATACGCCAGGATATTTGAATCCTTCTACGAAATCCTTGTTGACCCTGTTCCTGAAGCAGCAGAAGTTGTGGAACAAACATTACGAGGCCAGCTTTTCCCACGCATATAGGTCAGTATCGAAAATTTTCCAACTTTTGTCAAAAAAGTTTGCGACCCATCTAGCTCTATTAAGGTGGGCCACGACGACAGTGGCGGGTGGGAGTTCGGATTTGAATAGAGTTTTGCATGATGGACCATGGTTCCTTCGCTCTAGCTAGATGTTATTAGTCAGTTAATGGAACGATGACAAATCTGGAGAAAAGGTGAAGTAAAAAGCTTTGGGTATAGCTCCACAACATCACTTGGACATACATTTCGGATAGCCAATGCAAACATTTTGCAAGTGCGGCGAGGTCCTGGAAGACAATGACGAGATTCAACCAGGGGTTCCCTTAAGAGGACGCTTCTCTCGCTTACATGTAGAAGTGGATCTTCGAAAATCTCTTTTTAGAGGTTTTGCTCTAAATAATCGCAATAACTCAACCTCGGTTTGTTTATAATGAAGGGTAATTTGGCTCGACCTATCAACACCCAGACATGTGGAAGAAACCTGCTGATTGGATGATGACTTGGTATTCCTTGCCACCTCAATAAGTCAGGTCAGCTCGGGTATTTCAGGCACCTCGGCCAAGACCGAGGTCCAAGCAGCTCGCGATGGCTCAACTTGCCGAGGTGACACGTAACCAACTTCTAGAAACTAGTCAGCTATCTCCGTCCTCTTCGGGATCAAGTAGCACGTCCGCAAGCCTTATCCTTATCCTGTCCGAATTGGGCAGACTCGATAAGCCATATTAGCTCACACAAAGTCCACCTCCTAGTACGGAACGGATTCCTAGTAGCATGCAATTATTTGCTCACTAGATTTCTAGCATACAATTTTTCCAGCTCGCACATAGAGTACTAACTTAAGCATCGGAGCACCCACTCTGGGTCCTCTGAATCTTCTTCTTTTGCAATTCGACCGGCTAATAAAGCAGACCGACGGACGAGCTGCCCTTTAGCTAAGAGCATCTAAATCGCACACCATCAATTGGCATCGTCTGTGGGAACTGAGACAAAAAGTCAGGTTCCTACCCTTTTACTTTCACTATCACGACCTACAATGGCTTCCTCCAGCAACAGCAAGAACCCTAAGATGCCCATCATCGGGGTGGCAAGATCAGCCAGCGATCAACCCAGAGATCCCCTCTGTGACTATCGGGCAAGTCACAGTGCCCCTCACTCTTCCGGGAGTGTCAGTAGCATAGAACCCAGCATTCCCAGTACAACAAGTTAATGCATCGATGCCTCATGTGAGCGCCCCTCTCCCAGCAATAGAGCCCCCTACAGTTCCCGCCGAGATAGATGCGAGGTAGTTCTATGAGCTAGTGCAGAACGTCTGAATCATGAACTTACAGCTACGAGCTTGGGAGCAGAGGTTCGGAGCATATATGCCACCACCGCGGCCACAATAGTACCAGTACCAGCATCTCCATCAGCAGAACTTGCAAAACCAATGTCAGTCACCTTCCCAGAGTCCGACACCACCTCGGGTCCCAACCCCACCTCGGGACCTGAGTCCACCCCGGGATCCAACACCTATCAAGCGTCCATCGCCACCCGACATCTAGTCGTTGATCAGCAAAACAAGTAGTCACATCACAATCAACAAAACGACTAGCCTCACTGGTCACAAAGTAACCAGCATCAACATCCCCAGCACCACTGGTAGTGTCATCAGCAAAACAACCAACAACCAAGTAACCAGCAACCCTGGGTGAGGAGTGAGGATCCAGCCCGGGATCCCTCCTACCACCTCGACAATCAAGACCCAGCCCATGCTCGAGAGAATGTCAGAAACCGGGACCTGCCCACAGTTCAAGAGAATGATAGAAACTGGGAGAACACCAGGGCTAAGATTCCGGCCAATACTGAAGTCAACAACACTAATGAGGTGACCAAGAAGCGATGCATTAGATGCGCACACCGCACCTCTAAAAAATGTAGCGCCGCCCCAACTGTAGCAGTCGAGAAGCGGAGTGAAGAAGCCAACTCGGTAGCAGCTCAGTCGACCACGATTCCTATGAGACGGCCTTCCCCTTAGCACCAGAAATCCTCTCAGCCCCGCGACCAAAGAACTTTAAGACGCCTACCTTGGAGACCTACGATGGAAGCACCAACCCCAACGATCACACTAATAGCTTCTAGTCACTCATACTACTCCATGGGGCAGATGAAGCCTGTCTCTATATGGCATTCTCCACAACCTTCAGAGACACGGTAAGATTATGATACCGCGACCTCCCCCAGTTCGATAAAGAGTTGGAAGCAGTTCGTAGATCTCTTCACAACACACTTCGCCACAAGTAAGAAGTGCCCAAAGTCTAACTAACCTTCTGAACGTGGTCTAGCGGGAGAATGAGTCCCTCAGGGACTATACCAAAAGGTTTAACTTGGAAAGGCTATAGGTCCCAAACCTTGACCCAACCGTGCAACTCACTATAGCCCAAAAGGGAGTTCGTTACCCAGATTTTCGTTGGTAGCTCGAGTTGAACCCACCTATGGAGGTGTTCCTCACTGAAGCTGATAAGTTCATCAAGGCGGAGGAGGCTTTAGGGTCCCGATTAGAGCTACACCAGGCCAAGGAAAGCAGAAGAATAGAGGAAGAAGCCAGTAGTAGTAAGCATTAGTGGAAAAAGAGCAAGTCACCGAAAAGAAGCAGGTCACTGCGGAGTAGGCAATGCAGATCGCCTAGGAAAAATAGGTCACCTCATCGGGATTCTAGATTAGGTCGGCGATCTAGAACCCCTCAAGTCCAAAGAATGAATTACACCGCCTGAATGCAAAGGGGGGCAAAATTTTAATGCAAATCAAGGAGGCTAGTTATGTCAAATGGCCACCTAGGATGAGAGGAGACCCTTCCAACCGTAACCTAAACCGGTACTGTCATTTCCATCGGGATATCAGGCATGATAAAGAAAGCTACCATAACTTGAAGGATGAGATCGGGGAACTGATCCATCGCGGCTATCTTAGGCAATTCATCAAGTACGAGGGTAGAAACCATCGACCTACCGAACAGTGCAATGAAAAACTGGAGTTGAGCAAGGGCAATGACTGAGAGTAGCCACCCCAAGAACCACCAACACCAGAGAGACCAATCCACGAGGTGATCAACATGATTACAGGCGAGCCCATTGTAGCGAGTTGCAGCACGACAACGGGTAAGACAACAGTCTAGGAGCTAGAGCACGAGGACGAGAACCCACCAAAGCGCCCTCGAGTGGAGGAAGTAATTTAATTCACCGAGGATGATGCTCGCGGAATCTAGTATCCGCATGATGATGCCCTCGTTGTCAAAATGGTAATTAATGACTTTGAGGTAAAGCGGATTTCGTTGATTTAGGAAGCTCTGCGGATATTCTTTTCTTGGAAGCTTTCGAAAAGATGGAGTTAGATCGGAAGGAACTCTAGCTAGTAGGCATGCCTTTGGTTGGTTTCAACAGAGACGTTGTGAAGCCTCTCGGCAGGATCAAAATGCCAGTGGCAGCAAGAGCGGAGCCCAACATTGTCCGATTTGAGCACACCTACGTCGTGGTCGCCATGTCGTCCCCTTGCAATGCAATTTTAGGTCGGCCCATCTTGCATGCACTTTGTGCAGTGGTGTCAACTACTACCTCTCGATGAAGTTCCCGATGAGGTATGGAGTGCGGGTGGTATAAGGCAACCAGTTGAAGTCATAGAAGTGCTATGTCGCGGCACTCAAGGGAAAAGTGAAGCTGGCAGTAGACGTCAAGCTGGAGCCACCACCCGAGCACATTGACGAGCGAGCTGCACCGATGGAGGATATGGTCCAGGTCCCAGTCTTAGATTCCGAGCCCAAGAAGACTCTCCAAATCAGCGCTTGCCTAAATGAACCACTTTGGTTGCAACTGGTAAGCTTTTTATTTAAAAATTTAGATGTTTTTGCATGGTCGGCAACAGAAATGCCTGGCATTGACTCTAGTGTCATTACTCATAAGGTAGAGGATAGAGGATAGTAGATGACTGGCATTGACTCTAGTGTCATTACAGAAATGCCTGGCATTGACTCTAGTGGCATGGACCCTTTAGTCAGGCCAATCAAGCAAAGGAAAAGAAACCTCGCCCCCGAGAGGTAGAGGATAGTAGATGAGGAGGTCGGGAAGCTCCTCGTAATAGACTTTATTAAGAAGGTCCAGTACCGAGCTAGGTAGCAAATCTTGTGCTCGTGAAGAAAGCCAACGGCAAGTGGCGCATGTGCGTCAATTACACCAATCTCAACAGAGTCTACCCAAAGGATAGCTTCCCCCTTCCCATAATTGACCGCTTGGTAGACGCGACCTTGGCGCACGAGTTTTTGAACTTCATGGATGCCTATTCCGGCTACAACCAAATTCAAATGGACTTAGCCAACCAGGATAAAACTTATTTTGTAACAGAACTAGGGTTGCACTGCTATAAAGTCATGCCCTTTGGATTGAAAAATGCTAGGGCTACCTTCCAACACATTGTAAATAAAACTTTTGAGCCTTTAATAGGCAATAAAATTGAGTGTTATGTAGATGACATGGTTTTGAAGACCCAATTTTCCTCGTCTTTGATTGATGATTTAAATTGTGTTTTCCAAATTAAAAAAAAAAATAACATGAAGCTCAACCAAAACAAATGTGATTTCGGGGTCACGTCGAGCAAATTTCTTGGTTATATTGTGAACCGACATGGCATCAAAGGCAACCCGGATAAAATAAAAGCTATCGTAGATATGAGACCGCCCCGAACGATAAAAGAAGTGCAAAGGTTAACTGTTTAAATTGCCGCACTGAACCGGTTTATGTCTAAATCGGTTGGTCGGTGTTCACCTTTCTTTAAGTCCATCAAAAAGAACGATGTGATCGGATGGTCCGAAGAGTGCCAGCTCGTGTTTGACAAGCTCAAGATATATTTAAGTTCACCCCCAATTTTGACTTAACCTAAACCTGGAGATGAGCTAAGACTCTACCTCTCCGCGAGTGACGAGGTAGTCAGCTCAGTACTAATCAGAGAAGTAGACCGAGTCCAAAAGCCTATCTACTATATCAGTAAAGTTTTGCAGGCAGTTGAGACTAGGTACCCGACATTGAAAAACTAGACTTCGCTAGGGGTGTTCACGATTCGGTTAACCGAACCATGGCACTTTTTTGTAAACCGAACCAATGGTACTGATTTTTCCAATTCTCCAAACCAAAACCGAACCAACACCACTGGTTAACCGGTCCATTGGTTTCGATTTTTGACCAGTTCTATTCTTTGGTTCTTCGGTTTTTTGTTTTTTTTATATTTATAATATATATTATACAAATATATGTATAATATTTTATAATAAATAATAAATGATATATAAAATATTATAAATATAAAATAAGTATATATTTATATATATAATGAATATATATTTATATATAATACATAGAAAATATGTGACATATATTAAAATTATATATAAAATATACATAAAAATATATAATACCAGTCGGTTTGGTTAACCGTCAATTTTTTGTAGGTTAACTGAAAACCAAACCAGTCCTTTGGTTTTTCAAAAATTCCAAACCGAAACCAAACTGATCGGTTCGGTTAACCACATTTTGTGGTTCGGTTTGGTTTTGCGGTTTTTTATGGACACCCCTAGACTTCACACTAATCATTGCAGCTCAGAAGCTACGCTCTTACTTCTAAGCCCACACCATTGTCGTCCTAATTGATAAACCCCTAAGGCATGTCCTTCGAAAGCCCGAGGTTTCAAGCCGATTGACCAAGTTAGTTGTCGAGCTAAGTGAATACGACATTTGGTTCGAGCCACGCCCAGCCATTAAAGCACAGGTCTTGGCGAACTTCGTCACCGAATGCACGTTCAGCACACCGACCCCTAAGGTGGCTGAGCCAACCTTCACGCTGGAGGCATCAATCAGCGCAGCACCTATTCTGGTCAGGGAGACCCTAGCCTAGGACGATGAGCCCTAAATCCTTCACATCGACAACTCGTCTAATCAATGAGGAAGCGAAGCCAGACTGATATTATACGGGCTAAGTGAGGTGAAGCTGGTGTACGCTCTCTGGTTCATATTCGAAGCATTGAACAATGAAGCGGAGTATGAGGCACTGATATTTGGGTTGATATTGGCAAAGGAGGTTAGCGCAAAGCACGTCGTGGTATGCAGCGACTCTCATCTGGTCATAAACCAGGTGAATGGCGAGTACGAGGCTCGGGAACCCGCCATGATGGCCTATTTGGCCAAAGTGAGGGAACTCTTGCCCGACTTCCACTCTTGGCTCATCCGGTAGGTACCGAGATCTGAGAATGATGAGGCTGATATGCTTCCTAATTTGGCCAGCACGAGCGACATCACCATGAGAACGGTATACATCGAAGACCTGCCACAACCTAGCATCGTACGGGTGGCAGAAGAGGTCGTCACTATGTTGACAGCAGAACTGAGATGGTTTGATCCGCTTATCGATTATCTGCTCCATAGGACCTTGCCTACAGATCAGAACGCAGCTCGGAGGGTAGAGAGTCAGTCAGCTCGATATGTTCTCATCGGCGAGTGACTGTATAGGAGATCCTTCACGATCCCCTACATATGGTGTTTGCGACCTTCGGAAGCAAATCAGGTGCTATACAAGATCCATGAAGGTCTCTGTAGAGGAAACCTAGGGGCAGGGCGCTTGCCCAAAAAGTACTAAGGCAAGGATATTACTAGCCTACAATGAAGGTAGATGCATTCAAGCTCGTCTGGAAGTGTGATAACTACTAAAGGCACACCAACATACTTTACCAGCCCGCAACCGACTTGAAGTATCTGACCAGCCCTAGCCTTTTGCCCAGTGGGGGATACACATCCTCGGTTCATTCCCACCTACAACCGGGCAGAAAAGATTCTTGGTTGTCGTGGTTGACTACTTCACGAAGTGGGTGGAAGCTAAGCCATTGGTGACCATCATGGCCCAAAATGTACGAAGCTTCTTCTGGAGGAACATAGTGTGCGGACTCAGACTTCCGAAGGTGCTGATATCTAACAATGGAAAGCAGTTCGAAGACATTAAGTTCCATAATTGGTGTGTCAAGATGGGGATCCAGCAAAACTTCACGTTGGTGGTGCATCCACAAGAAAATGGATAAGCTGAGGTAACTAATAGGGCCATTCTCCGCGGACCCAAAGCTCGACTTGCACAAGCTAAGGGTTTGTGGGTCAACGAGCTGCCTAATGTCCTATGAGCTTACCAAACCACCATCAAGACTACAACTGGAGAAACCCCATTCAATCTGATGTGAGCTCCAGGAAGCTCATGGCCGGCTCAAAAGAGTTAGAGTCGCCACCCATTTTTTAGAGGAAATGGGCCATCATTTTCAGGTTTGAAAAAATCAATTTAAGTCTTTGATAGTGACTCTGTTTTCCATGGGAAAGGCACACAACCAAGAGATTTCAAGTCCCAAGGATTGGGAGAGGGAATGTATTAGGAACCCCTCTCTCCAAGCTGCTTTAGTAGCCCGATACGGGAGTTATTAAGGCTTAGTTTCTTTCCAAGAAAAACAAAAATGATTGCAAGAATTTCTTAAATCTGGAGGAACATGCTTTCAACTCCTCCTAAGACCGATTTTGAGGTGATGTTATCGGGTATTAGGTACTGATTTCCCTAAGACCCTCGCCTCTCTGCTTCTACTCTCAGTCAATAAGAAATCGAAAACAATGGTTCTCCAACATTTTAGAACCTCAAGCAACCCAGAAAAACTAAAGAAGACTTACCTTTCGAAAGTTCCTTGACGAGAGTTTTCTAGTAGCTTGGGATGCAACAAAACGAAGCGTGGATGGGTTCTTGAGATAGGGAGTGTTTCTCATTGCAGCAACCTCCGCTTGAAGGTGGAGGAGACGAGTTTAGAATCTGATGTTTAGAGCACCTCCGGATTTTGGGTGAACAAAAGGCAACCTATGGTTTGGGAGAAAGCTCTCTTTTCTCTAGGAGCCTCTCTTAGGTTTCCTTCCTCTCTCTTTCTCTTTTTTTCCCCTGTTTCCCCTCCCTTTGAGCTCCGATTAGATCAGTATTTATAGAGAAAGGGAGGGGTCAGGTTTGAATTTGTTCAGCTATAGTGCCTGGGATTTAATAGTGGTTTTACACACAAATAAGCAAATATTCTTCAAAGAAAATGATGTTCAGTCAAGCTTTCCTGTTTGGTGAAACTCTTTCTTTGATTTGGGGGTGGTTTTCATGGGTTTTGTGCATCCAATGGGGGCTTGGGGCGTGCCAGACGTTGCAGCCCCGTATTTGGGGCTGATAGTGGCAGAAAATATAAATTTGATGAACTTTTTAAAGCTATTTTGTCTTTTCTTGGTCTTAAGTAGGGGTCTGTTTGGTATTTTGAGTTTTTTAGGTCTACTAAGCTTTGTTTGATTGGTCTAGGTGTTCTAATGCGTCAAGAATGGGTTTGACACCAGCCATCACCCTTTTAAGGCTTCAGGTTGGGCCAGATGATGTGGCAATTTAATATGGTGCGTCAAAATGGTATCTCTCTAGTTTAACGGTCAAATGAATGAGCCTGGTCATGAAATTTGGCGTCCTGGGTTTTTTGGGTCTCTGAACATAATGGTGAGGTCTGATCAGACAAGTAGGGTCGGGATGATTGAGATCAATGGCTGACAAGTTTGGATCAATGAGATTTGTTAAAATATAATATTTGTTTGATGAAGGGTCAAACGGGGGAATTTTGGGATGAAATTTGGTGGGTTGGTACTTTTGATCATCCTGAATCTAATGGAAGTGGTGAATCTTTGATCAAAGGTGTAGATTGATTGTTTTAGTTCAGATCATGGTCTTAGTTTATGGTTTTCCAATCAACGAAAGGGTCCAAAATGGAATCTTACTTTTTCAACAGTCAAACGGAGGTGTTTAGTCGTGAAATTTGACATCTTAGAGTTTTTTGGGTATTTGAATACAATGATAAGGTCTGATTGGTCAAATAGGGTTGGGATGATTAAGATCTATGGTCGGTTAAAAAGAAAGTTGGCATGATGAACGGTGGATCTTTGGAGTTTAATCATGAAAATTGACGTGTAACTAAGTTGTAGTTTTCCAAGTCTGGGGATGATGTCTGATTGGACATTGATATTGATCTCAAGGTTTTTATTTGTCTTGTGGATTATGTTGAAGGAAGGTATTTCGGGTTTTGGGAAGTCTCAAGTTGATCCAGTTATGTTTCTAAGTTTTTGGAGTCTAATATGGGGTACAAAGAGGTAGGGCAAAGCGACCGAGCAAAAATTGGGTGCTAACAGCTGCCCCTCTTTGTTGGAGGTAGTAAGCTGCCAAACAACAAAGAAAAAGAAGCACACGAAGATTTTTGTGAGGGCCAAGAGTTTGGAGGAGGAGATTTTGCTACTGGAATTTCAGTCAAGGTTGAAGTTGATGTAGTGCAAAACCTTTACTTGGAAGGTGTTGTACCATCCCAAGCCTTGGAAGGCAATTTCAACTGTTAAACAAACATGAGAAAAACATAGTGGTGCCATCCCAAAAATAGCTAGCATTAGTTGATGTTTGATTTTTTTATGTTTGTTTGCATATGTTTTGAAGGATTTGATATTTTTTAATATGGGATGAAGCTCGTTAAGTTTTTTTTTATGGATTTCTAATTTGTTATTTGTTGGATGTCTATTTGAATTGATGATTTGATGAAAGCCTATAAATTTTAATTTCATTTAATTTTATTTTTTTACTAATTTAGGTTTTTAAAGATCGAATTTGTTATTTGATTCAAATGTTTGATGAAATTTTACTAAGTTGATATGGATTTTAGTTTTTTATTTGAGTTTTTTATAGGTCTTGATGTTGATTTAAATATTTGATGAATTTTGAATTTTTATGGGTTTTGATTTTTTGAAAATATTTGATTTTTTTGTGGGTTTCATTTAATTTAAATATTTAATGAACTTTGGCTCTTGATTTTGATTTTTGAAATTGGCTATTTGATTTGAATATTTTATGGTTTTTGAATTTTTATGGGTTTTGATTTTTGAAAATATTTGATTTTATGGGTTTTATTTGATTTAAATATTTTGTGGGCTTTAGCTTTTGATTAGCAATTTGATTTGAATATTTGATGGTTTTTTACTTTTGATTTGAATTTTTATGGGTTTTGATTTTTGAAAATATTTGATTTTTTATGGGTTTTATTTGATTTAAATATTTGATGGACTTTAGCTTTTGATTGCCTATTTGATTTGAATATTTGATGGTTTTTGACCTTTGACATGGATTTTTATGGGTTTTGATTTTTGACTTTGATTTGAATATTTGATGAATTTTGGATTTTTATTGGCTATTTGATTTGAATATTTGATGGTTTTTGACCTTTAATGGATTTTGGCTTTTGATTAGCTATTTGATTTGTATATTTGATGGTTTTTTTACCTTCGATTTGGATTTTTGTGGGTTTTGATTTTTAAAATTTGATTTGAATATTTGATGGATTTTAACTCTTGATTAGTTATTTGATTTATGGAGCAACAGTGTTTGGCATTAGTTTTTGCCACACAGAAGTTCAAACACTACATCCTAGGCTAAAAAGTGAAGTTGATTGCAAGAAGTGATCCTATCTGATACTTCATAGACAGACCTCCACTCTTAGGGAGACTTGTGAAGTGGATGATGTAGTTAAATGAGTATAGCATAGAGTACACCCAGCCAAAGGTAATTAAGTGCCAAGAAATTGCAGACCTCCTAGCTGCCTTCCCAACTAATGACAACTTCCCCATCTTTGCAGAGGTACTCAAAGAGCTACCCATCATCGCAGTAGTAGAAGATGAAGAGTGGACCCTGACCTTCGATGGGAGTAGTACAAACACCTCTGCAAGAGCCGGAGTCACACTGACTTCACCTGCCGGAGAAACATGCGTATCATAGTGTATCGGCCGATACACACCGATATAGAGGCATATCGAACCCGTGTATCGCACAGAAAAGTGCAATATAGCGTTCACTAAAAAATATGACTTAAGCGTGATTTGAACCCTGAACCCCTTGCCGCAAAAGATCCAAGAGCACCAAGATCTTAACCATTAAGCCACTTTCAATTTCATGATATTAAATGAAATAAATTATCTTTCATTGAAACCAAATATTACATTTAATCTAAACAAATAGTATAATCAATAACACCAAGTACAAATTATGAAGAATAATATTCAAATTTATTATTTTATAAACCAATAAAATAAATAATTTATCAATTCCACATATATAAATGATTTTTAATTTCAATATATTTATACAAATACAAATATTATTAATAGAATAATTATTTTAATACTTAGAATTATTTATGTAGACTTGATAAATTATAATAATTATTTTATAAATTATTAATTAATATTTCAATTTGCATTAGATAACAATGTATTTATTATTACAAAGATAAAATATTGTTTACAAAATAGTTGAGAATATAATATAAATTGAATATATAAAATCCACTAATCTACATTTAAATAAAAATTAATTTTTTATTTTAAACAATTCATAAAAATAAAAATATTAATAATGAATAATTATTTCAGTAATTAAGATTTATGAATTTTCATATGATATGCATCTTCAAAATTTTATTTACATTTTATATAAACATATTTATTGTTTACAAAAGTGAAAGTATTGTTTATTGAACATTTTCAAATTAATTTTTAGTTGATTTTTTGTTGATGTTAAAATTTAAATAGTAGAATAAAATTAATTGATATAATAATTTAAATATAGTGGTTGCATTTTTTGTGCCTTGGATTTTAATAAAAAAAAAATTGATGCATTATCAATAAAATTGTATAATATCTATACATCCCATTATATCAATAATAATATATTTCTTCAGATATACCATTAAAATACACAATTCTTATCTATTTATACATTATTTACAGTTATTTTGACATTAAACTTGAAATTATTAGTATAATTATTGAATTTATATGCATTTCCTTAGTGTATCCAAGCATTTTTATATTTTTCGTCCGTATCCATGTGTTTCCCAAGCGTATCTATATCCGTATCCAAGTTATCTGTTATGATACCTGATACTGATACTTTAATCCTTGACTGTGAACCATTGACAGAAAGATTGGAACATTGGGTTGAAACAAAAGATGATGTAAAAGAAGATGATTGGAGACATAGTATAATAAAGAAGCTAAGTAACCCAACAGTGGCGATGCAAAATGGCAAAATCTTACTAAGGATCCAACTGGTGAATGGTGTATTATACAACAGAATGGCAGATGGAGTCAAGCAAGATGCCTAGTGCCCGAAATGGCAAAATTCATCTTGAACGAAACTCATAGAACTTACTGTGGAGATGTGACTACAACATTCGGTAGGAGATTATGGAGGTCAAGGTATTATAGGCCAGAGATGAAAACTGATGTGGTCAAAGCTTAGAATGATTGTGAAAAATGCATACCAGAGGCAGACAAGAATGAGTGCCTCATAGTAGGTGATGCAGAATAGATAAACATGTACATAGACTATATTGAAAACAACACCACACCATCCGACCCAGTTATGTTGGAGGAAACTCCTAGAAAAAGCCAAAAGGTTCTATCTACATGATAGAGTGTCGTACAGAAAGTCTTACATAAGGAAACCTCTATGATGCTTAATTGGCAAGGAAATAGAAGAAGCATTGGATGCAGCCCATAGCTCTGAACCAGCCCCACACCAAGGACAAATGTCCTTACATAACCATATCCTCCACGGTGTGATGGTGAACGGATACATCGACCAACCAATGACCTCCACCCTATCATCACACCGTGGCCTTTCCACACTTGAGGGTTAAATTTTATAGGAAAAATACACCCACCTTCCAGGGGATATTTTTTCATTATAGTAGCCACAAACTATTTCAAAAAATGGGCGGAGGCCATACCACTAAGGAGAATCTGTGTAGAGAACATTGCAAACTTTCTAAGGCAGCACATAGTCCATCGATTTGGGGTTTCGATGAGGATTCTGACAGATAACGGGTTACCAATTAAAAACTAGGAAGTCTGGAACCTATTGGGACAATACAGGGCAAGACTAGGGACATCCACAACCTATTATCCACAAGGGAACGGACAAGCAGAGGCAACCAATAAGAGCATGTTGGAGATGCTAAGCAAGATGGTAGCCAAAAAACAAAAGGATTGGGCGAATAAGTTGTCTGAGACACTTTGGGCCAATCGCACAACTATCAGAAATAGTACACAAGAAACCCCTTATTCTTTGGTATATGACCACGAAACAGTTATACTAGTAGAGATACAGACAATGTCCACTAGAGTAACCTACGTAATGAGAAAACACTTCCAGAAAGAATAGATAGACCAATTGCTTAGCAATAAACTAGAATGCATAGAGGAATAAACTAGTAAAGCCCCGAAAATTCAAAGAGGGTGACAAGTTATTAAAAACAACACTCCATGTCGGACAAGGTAAATCAGCTGACAAGTTTGCACCTAACTGGGTTGGACCTTACATCACCCAAGAAGCTCACCCAACAGGATATAATGTACTAAAAGATGTAGCCACAAATGAACAAGATGAAATAGTGAATGGTCATTGGTTGAAGATGTATAATGAGTAATGAAGTAAAATTTGTCAAATTAAAATGTGAATTCTCGTATATAGCATGTTATGTTTCTTTTGTACATATCATCAATCTTGAATAATTTGTTTAATGTTCTCTTTTACAATTGTCTTCATTATCTATGTTACTAACTATTCCCTGGTCCGTCCAAGAAGGCCCTAGCAACCCCAGGTGCGATGACATATTCCCTAGTCTGCCCAGGAAGGCCCTAACAATTCCAGCTGCAATTACACATTCGCTGGTCCGCCTAGGAAGGCCCTGACAACCCTAAGCGCGATGACATATTCCCTGGTTCACCTAGGAAGGCCTTGGCAACCCCAGGCGCAATGACATATTAAGGCCCTGGCAACCCCAGGTACGATGACATATTCCTTGATACGCCCAGGAAGGCCTTGGCAACCCCAGGTGCGATGAGACATTCCCTAGTCCGCCCAAGAAGGCCCTAGCAACCCTAGGCGCAATGACACACTCTCAGGTCCACCAAAGAAGGCCCTAGCAACTCCATGTGCGATGACATATTCCCTGGTCCACCCAAGAAGGCCCTAGTAACCCCAGGCGTGATGACACATTTCCTGGCCACCCAAGAAGGCCCTAGAAACCCCAGGCGTGATGACACATTCCCTGGAAACCCCAGGAGGGACCTAACAACCCCAGGCGTGATGAAACATTACCTAGCAACTCCAGGAAGGCCTTGGCAACCCTAAATTCGAGAACACATCCCCTGGTAACACCAGGAGTAATGACAGACCCCAACACTTAGTTTTCTAAAGCACACTGACTTACCCTGGCAACCCTAGGAAGGACCTAGCAACACCAAGTGCGAAGAAAAATCCTAGCGCTTAGCTTTCCAAAGCGCGATAACTTACCTAGGCAAATCCAAGAAGGCCCTGGCAACAATAGGCATGATGACAAATCCGAAGCATCTAGCTTTCTAAAGCACGGTGACCTACTCTGGCAAACCTAGAAAAGCCCTAGCAACACCAGGCGCGATGATAAAATCCAACATTTGGTCTTCCCAAATATGATAACATGACCTGGCAAACCTAGGATGACCTTGGAAAGCCCAAGGACGATGACACCGGCAATAGAAAAGTCATGGTAACAAGCATCTCAGCACTTAGAGATGGCATATCCTAGCGAAACTAGGAAAATTTTGACAAACCCAGATACATTGGTACACCTTGACAAAGAAAACCCTTGGCAACTACAAGGGTGATGGAATACCGCAAGCACTTAATACTCCGAGTTGCGATGACATAACTAAGTCAAGTTACAATAGTCCAAAAGGACTTCGTATGTGATGGCACACAACATAGTTACATCGGGATTCATACTATATACATAAATTTGGCATTCCTGAAGCGTGATGACAATAGCCTGACTACAACAGGCACATCTATAACTGTGATGAGCAATTTACACAAATCGCCACATCAAAGAAACAAGTGATAGGTGGCAACAAAACAACAATCCGCCATTTGTGCGCAATCAATTGTCATATTTAAACAGGCACTTATACTCTGGGTACAAACGCCTACCCAAAAGAGTGAAATTACTTTGCATCGCACTATTAGTGCACACTCTGTTAATCGCAAAAAGGGCACCTTCCAGACTTGCACAATTTTCTCACTATCAACACCAAGCAAGTGTTCCTGTTTTCATTATTTGATAAGGGGGCACATAGAGACTAACAACCAACCAATGGGAGCCCAAGCTACAACCCACTAATAGTACATTCAGCCTAATGGGCCTACCAGCACTACTTTCAGCCCAATGGGCCTACTAGCACTGCGTTCAACCCAATATTCTGCACAAGGGCAAAACATCGTCGTATATAAGCCAGTAAGGCAGCAATTTTCATGAATCAAAGGCAAAAGAGACAGAAGGCAACACACACAAAATATGGACATCATCTTTTTGTTAAGTAATACATGTCTTTACAAAATACAAGTACAAAACTCTATTCCTTATACCAATCATCCCTCATACGAGTGCTTTCCTCTAAACTTTCCCACTGCGATCGGATCTCTAAAATATCCTTATCCTCCTCCACAAATTGACATATTATTTTCGATTGGCGGGCAGCCTCGTCGAGCAAAGCATTCAATTTCTCCTTAGCCTTTAAGAGGTTCGCCTAGACAACCTTTTGGCACTGGTGGAGTTCATTAGAATCTTGTGTGGTTAGAGGGTTGGACTCCTTATAGCCAGCCTTCTAGAAAACATGCGCCAACAGAACCGCCCTCTCTTCTATCCAATCCATATTAAAGCCCAATGAAGCGAATGATGCACACGTCCTCATCTAGCAAGCAAAAAGAGACCATGAGAGCTCATCTATTGACTGATCCATAATGCAGTTCATCACTGCCGCTATCGTGTTCAGAAATGCTTCCAAAACCACTGGTGGGATGTCACCAGTGAGCAGCCACCCCTTCTGAATAATCAGTGCCATGGTTTTCGCCACAATGCGTGAAACAACATACTTCTCATGCATACGGATTCCCTGAACGGTGACTGGATCAGAGATGTAGTAACCAATAGGCACGAGCTCATATTTCTTGTAATAGTCCTTTAATTCTTGACGCACCAATGCAAGCTCCTCAGATGGTGAAGCCTTGGAGGACTGCAGTCTCATAGCTGCTAAGCCTTGGAGCTCATTTCAACATCCACCGGATTAGGTTCGGACTCAGTTTCTAAGCATATAGGTTGCTCCGTCGAAGCCTTGGAGGACTGCAGTCTCATAGTTGAGACCTCTACCCAGGTTTCAGATGCCTCATGATTAACAGGTGCAGCCTCTTGCTTGCATTGAGATTCAGTTACCATATCTCTGTGAAGTTGCTCAGGCAATATGACAGTAGTCCTCCGCTCATGCTCTTCCCCATAAGGCTGCTCTAGACTTCTGGGGAGACTCTGTTCATGCCCACTTTCACTTACTAGACTTCTAGGGCGCTGCTCTGACATAATAACATCCGGTTGTTGCTCCTGATCGCCCTTGGTCTCTCCCACCAGAGCACTGGGGGGCTGCTTTGCCGCCACTTCAGATACTTTTGCTCTTCATCACATTCACCGGCCAAAGAATCGCTAGCAACACCTTCTTCATCAACACATGTCCTGACACTCGATCCTCCAAGTTAACGGGACATCACTTAGGTGACTTCTACCCCTCGACAAGGGGCTGCAAAGACTTCAAGTCTTCTATTAAGTGCCTAATCACAGTCGCCACTGAGACATCAGCCAGATTTACATTACAAACTCCCTACAACAAAACAAACAATGTATGATTAGAACAAATGAACAACACATACTAAAGGATCAAATCAACAATTGAATTAAGCATACCTCCTTATCCGCAACACCCTCAGAAGGAACTTGTGGGATCCCAACTTCAAGGTGAGCCTCCACAGCTTCTACCCGCTTCAGCACAAATGACTGCAATAGCACAGCCAGTACAAAATAATAGAAGAAACACTAAATCTAAACATAAAGTGAATAAAACACCATACAAACTTACCAATTTAGAACTCTTTGGCTCCTTCCTTCGAGGGCGAAGAGCCATCTTCTTCACCCGTCCACCAGTGACTAGAACCATGACCACAGTAGCAGGAGGAACTGGGACTGTTGATTACACTGACTTCGTATCTGCTCTCTCCCTAACTTCAAAAGAAGGAACCGGGAGATCCTAAACATCACCCTCAGAATGCTCTGGTGAAGCATTACCAGTTGGCCGCTCCTTTTCCTGGGTAACTGGGATGTCAGGCACAGTCACTGATTCGCCAACTGGCCTCGGTACTACTGGCTAGAAAGACCGAAGTACCCTTGTCATCCTGTGCCTCTTTTGGGGAGTAGGACGGCTACTCTCACCTTCTTCTTCAACAACAAGGTGCTTACCCTTATGGTCAACGCCCAACACCCCCTACTCCTCAGCATCACCTTGAACCATCAGAGGAGCACCAGATTGTGAAAGAGCTTCCTCCTCCTACTCCGCCGCATGACCGGATGGCGGGGCCATCACATGATGAGGGCAGGGATCAGCAACCATAAATGCATTCCGCCTAAAAGAGAGAAGATAACTGAAACATACAGACTTACAGACTTCAACCCTCTTGAAACCAGCTAAAGGGAAGCGCGAGACACCAGGAAACGCCATGTCGTTCTGATGAGTCTAGAAGACATCCTCACCTGCTGACTACAAAATTGCGACCCCATGTTGTCATAACCGAACTGACAAAGAAGTCGGTTAGGATGGTAGGTTGCGACTTGTGACTCTCTAGCACGATCAAGATATGCAAGAACCCCGTGCCAGAGAATGAGATGTGCAATGCGAGCGAGAGGATGGTTGGCATCGATGGCATACTGTTTGTCGCCGTCCTCAGGGACATTAGCACCAACACAGAACGGCATGGAGTGACAAATGGGCTGAACATACGACCTCAGAACAAAGCCCTCAAGAGATGACAGCTTCAACTCAACTTCGGCAACTCCAAACTACTTCAACCTCTTGGCACCAATCCACTGTTTCCCATGGAAAACTCCTAGATTCACATCTTCGGTTTGATCCCCCTCTAGAGTTGTGATGGTGACAGTCAAATGAGATAACCGGCGAGGAGTAACACTAAGCTGAAATTGCTCACAAATAAACATAAACAAAAATGAAGAAAAGACATACGAGCAACACTGCTTGCAACTTGGATCCATTATTTGATGAACAGTGTCATCCATCTGGTCAAAGAGGTAACCCAAGAACATTGAGGCTAGCGGCAACTAATGTCCATCGGTTGCAAGAATGGAAAGGGGAACTAGCACTGTCCGAAGGCCATAGTCTGGATTACCGGGAAACAAAAACCGAGATGCAACATACAAAATGAAGGCTGCAAGATAACACTAGTCCTCTCCCTTTCAAGCCATGACGTCGTCTGAGCAATTTCTTTTGAACCAATATGCAACCCATGCTTCTAGCGGCCATTTCCCACGGGCAATAGAATCATCGATCTGAGATTTGAAAACATGGATCTCCTCTATCAACTCCGCTTAAAGATCAGAAAGCTTGCTTGGGATCGACTCCACATATTGCAAATGTTGAGTAGAAACTACTCCCAAAGGAAGAGCTAGTAAAGCAGTGATGTCCTCTACAGTGATGTCAAACTCGTTGAAGGCACCAACAAAGGTATAAGTACAGTAACACCAATGCAATAGAAGAGGCTTCATGTAGCTGACCCCCTCCTTGCGCGGAAGATTCATGAGACAATCCATGAATCGAAGAAGCCTGATATCACAAAGCAACCGGCAGAACATAGGGTTCTCCAATATGTAACGTGCCCAAGAAAAATAGTTGACCGGTGACTTGGAATTATCTGTTCTCGGCTTATGGCAATGAAAAGATACAAACCGCTCTACGCGACCATATAGGCACATCAATTCCTTCCCTTCTACAGCATCAAACTCAACCCCTTGCCACTAGATACTGGCATAGGGGACCAAAAACCCTTGCCACCACTAGCCATCTTCGCAGCCTCACGCTCCAAAAGCATATTTGTAGTGTAACGACTCTAATGAAATTGACGAATGGGCACTCAGACTTCTTTTGAGTACTTCTCCAAACGATCCAATGTCGAATTGCCTCTCGATAGAAAGCACCCTGTCAAAAGACAGGGGGCAAAGTATACCAACACAACCAATCCAAATGAACAAATAATCAATGCCAAATTTCAAAGAAAGTAGAAGATGAACTCAAAATAGCCGCCCTCGCTTGTCTCCCAAATAACACCAAGATATATCAAAACAGAGAAATGATTATCACTAAGCTCACGCTTACCAATAAGCAGGGGGATAATAACCTACCCAAATTAAATAATTCTTTCATTCATTATACCCCGCCATGCATCCTAACCAAGAATAGGAACAACTATTATGCCCAACATAGCGAGCGCACAACCCAAGCTAGGGGACCCATTTACTGTAAACCCTGTGGAATAACAAAAAATAAGATGTCGTAGTACTCACAATTCTCTGTACCCCTCACTCTAGCACAGACCTCCGAAGTGAGCCCCGACAACACAAATGCTTATCGGTAAGCTCTCACTTACCAATAAGCAGGGAGGCTAATTGTAGGTACATGATGATCACCACAACTTTATTAGCACAGAAGGTACTAAACCAATGCCACAAAGATACCCGTGATGAGTTCAGGACTCGACACAAACCCGCAATGAGTTCTGAGCCTACACAATCTTGCGATGAGCTCAAGGCCACCATAGGCCTGCAATAGACCCAAAGCCGTAATACCAAAGACAATCTCAAAGCCATCGCAAACCTACGATGAGCTCGAGTTCATCGCAGGTCAGAGACGAGCAAAGAAACACGTGCTTCACCAACAACACGCATGACAAAACGCCCAGTAGGATTATAAAATACAAGTGAGATTAGTATCGACGTCATCCATGCCATGTTAGTCTAGGAGATTCACAAAAGGAAGTAACATACATGTATTATGAGAATCCTCAGACGAAAGGAAACCTCGTCCTTGGGATATCTCATAAGACACGTGGCGAAACCCTAGTGGTGCTTCCTAACAAATGACACCGAATCAAAGATCACCTTTCCTAATGGGAATAAAACATTTTTAGCTCCTTCCTTTGAGACCTCGGGATCTCTCCCAATAAATAGAGGTCTAACTCATAATGGGAGCATCATTCTATCATTCTATCATTCTATAACTCAGAGCCTTTAGCCTACCCTTTGCCCTTAGCCTTCCTTCGTCCTTCAAGGAGACCCCCATATGTATCCTTACCATACCACTCACACCTCCACTTTATTTCAACCCAAAAAGAAAAAAATAAAATCTTATATTCGGTCATGTGAAGAAGAAGGAAGAAGAAAGAACAAGAAGAAAGAAGAAAGGTATGGTTTGCTAAGAAGAGGTTCACCGTCATTTTTCAGCAATGAGAGAACCCTAGAACCCATAACCAACTGAATCTCTCTTCTCCCTTCTCTCAATCGAAACCCTAGATTTCTATCTTCCTTCTCTCTTGTCTCCCAACCAAAGGCCAAACCTCCATCATCCCCTTCTCCTTTCACTCTGAATCAAACTCTCCCTCAATCTCTCCTTCCTCCACCTTTCTCCAACCCAAACAACCCAAAAAAACCTAGGCAATCGAACCCCCATCCCCCACTATCCTCATTCAGTCCAAAAGAAAAGAAAGAGAAAAAAAGAAAAAAACTTAAAGAAACCTAGATAGTTTCAGCCATGTGAAGAAGGAGAAGGAAGAAGAAAGAAGGGATGAGAAGAGGACCATACTAGCCTCTTTCCTATTCAGCCAAAAAGAAGAGAAGGAAGGAGAAAGGAAAAGATCAGCCCCCAGTCGATCCTATACCAAGAGAGAACACCATTTTCGATCAAAATGCAAAAAAAAAAAAAAAAAAATCAAGATGGATCCCCTATTGTGTTTATTCCATCATTTGGATTGTCAACAATTTAGTTCATTGCATTCCATACTTGATCAAAGGCCACAAAGAGGTGAATTAATTACCCACCTCATTTTAATTTTTTTTACTGCTATTATATTCTCTTTCTTAAATCTTGTTAATGTTCTAGCTTGTTTCCTAACCTTAGCATGTGATTCTCATGGTGTTTGGTGATATTATATGATTTAGGATTTGGTTTTATTGGGGTTAAGTGTAGGAAATATGTTAGAATAACTTGTTGGAGGATTTGAATGAACATTATATGTCTTTACTAGTGTTTTTTTAACCCAATTTAAATCAACTTAATGTTGAAATCTTCTTAATTTCTTGGCTTTCTAACTCGGTTTTGCTTAGGTTAAGTATAACATGTATGCTTGAACCATTTATTTGGGTATTAGAATCATGTTAGGATGACTTTTCTATCCTCTTATTTGGTTAGAATATTTTTCTATTTTTATTCTTATGATAATTTTCCCTTCCCTCAATTCAGTTAGATTGATGTTAATTACAAGACTACTTGTCATCATCTTCTAACTCATTGTCTTGTAGGAGTTTCCATGAATAAAAAAGGCGGAAGAGGAGATCTCATTTTCTCTTTACTTCTATAGAATTCTTCGAGTCTTTGTGGGCTAAACTATTCAAAAGCTTCATCACTCATCTAGTATTAAAATTTTCAGCATACATAGATTGGGGTTTGATATAAGGAATTCGTACTATATGTTGCTTATGGGAGAGGGGTGCCTAACACCTTTCCTCTCTCCCTAAAAGTATCTAGAAAAACTTCGAATTGGGCATATGAATCATGTTTTCTTGAACATGGGAAGCCCATCACTCCCATGTTTACCTCTTAGATGGGCGGTGACTCCTTTACCTTTCAACCATGAAGTGAGCTCCAAATCAATTGGGTGCTCACAAATAATTAATGGAATTTTAATGTAATTTAATAATTATTACTACACTAACATTAATTATTATTGTAATAATATTTATTTATTTATTTATTAAATTCATAAAATTATAGTTTTTTTACAAAAATAAATGGTTGAAAATTCTGAAAATTATTAATTCTCTATAAATTACTAAATAATGGAAATTATTTGTGTAAATTGATTAATAAATTTCTGTAGATGTAATTTTTGGTTTAATAAAAATTCCAATAATAATTATTACTGTAATCATTTTTAGCAATAAAATTCCAATAATAATTATTGTTAAATTTTTGTTTGTAAAATAATACTTTACACTAAAATTCCAATAATAATTATTTGTATAATAAAATTAATGTGAAGAAATTGTACTTACAATAATTATTGTAACTTAATTACTATAATAAAATTCCGATATTAATTAATAATATAATAAAATTATTTTGAAAAAATATGTAATTATTACACTAATAATTATTAGGGAGAATGACCGATCTGCCCAGGGTCAGAATTTATAGTCTCCTCAAAGTACTGTCAAGGTAGGTGCCAGCTCGGATTTGACGTCAATTCACGGGCGGGCATTGGTGCATAGAATGTGGGGTGGTTGACCTTTTAAATGTTTATAACTCTACAGTGGAAATCAGAAATCTACATTAGACAAATCCGTACTTCTCCATAATTATTAATGGAATTGTAGTGTTTTCATTACTGCAATTACAGTAATTTCAAATAACGGGTTTTAGTGTAATAATTATCATTACACTAATAATAATAAATATTCCAATAATTTTATTGTAAGACTATTATTATTATTAAATAAAGGAAATTATTTGAGACCAAATTTGTTTAAGTGAGGTAGATAAATTTTAGTGATTTGATTTAATGAAATAAGTGATAAAATAATATTTAATAAAACTACAAATTGGAAAAGCATTAGAAAACTTCAGAAAGTAGAAAACGAAAAATAGGAAGGACCATTTGAAAAGTTCAGGAAAAAAAGACAAATACATTTACTAATTAATCTATAGATCTTATCCCAAGACCACCCGATTGGAATATTTTATTGCCAATGCATGGATTATATGGATCATCTACATAATGAAGACATAAGATGAATGAAAAACAAAATCAAATTATAGAACTCAGGTCAATTCCATCACAATCCCAAGGGCTCTATCTTGAATGAGACATCCTCAAAAGTTAGCTCCGGGCACATGTGTTGCCCCCAGGCTCTGGCCCCTCTTTCACATCCAACCACCAATGTCTATTTCCAAACTCCTCTCCCTTTCATTCTTTCACTTCTTTGCTACTTAATTACTTTTCTCAAACCATCAAAATGTTATTTATTTTGAAAGTGTTTATGGTCTCTCCGTCAATTTAGCTCCCCATCCCCCCACGTGCTTGCACGTGGAGGGCCTCATAATTTTTCTTTTTGAAAGTTTATCAAACTAAATTATAGCCTCCCACCATAAAATAGAGTTTGAAGAGACCATAGATGGAAAAATGGCATATTTTTTACACTTTGATGGAATCAGTTAAATTATTCACTTAAAAAGGGTAAAAAATATTGAGAAGAAATCAATCATAATACTACTAATTTGCATGGGCAAAAGTGTCCTTCAAAAATCATAATGCAACTAATTGCTTTTATACAAGGTAATTAATTAGACATTTAGACATGCTCTGCAATCTGAATATATGTAAAGAGTAGTCAAACTAGTGAGGGGTAATTTGGCCCTCCAATGATATCATGACGCGTGATATTGTAGAACAGCTGGGTGATACTTTGACATCATGTAAACAGACCACTTTGGATACTTCACAACTGTATCAACAACCTCGACATCACCCCGGTAGGTTGAACTGCAAATAGTTAGGCCGGACTTCAAGTCGGTGTAAGAGACGACCTGCTTCCACTGAATTACCTTGGCCTCAATTAGTGACCTGCCTAACAAATTCTCCAGGATCACAACGCCATGTTAGAAGAACAGGTTATCACTCCACCCGTTTCGGATAGAATTGGATGGACATTACCTGTTTGCACGGAGTCCGTCTCCAGGCGTGAAACCACCTCCAAACTAGATAGATCAGAGATCCCAATCGTATTTCATGAGACTCACAATAGCTTACCTATATAAAGGTCTCACCTCCAATCTCAGAAGGTATGTGTGATTTAGCATCTATAGCTCTCTAACTCTTTCAAAACTTTTCGCTGACTACTCAGTTTGATCTCTTTCTCTTATAACTCGATCAGATGACCTACTCAGTTCGACATCCAAACTATCCACTAGCAAGAAGCACCGCACCGCTTATCATCAAATCCAATGAGAAATAAACGTGGTGTACAAAGGAGAGCAATCTCATTGAATCCTTGCAAGTAGTTACGATCAAATTGAAACATATTACAAAAGGTATCTATTGTTTGAGCCTCTTAGTAGTAATACATTCTGATATTCTGAATATGGTACAAGTGGCAAGCTTTTGGGCTAGAAAGGTAAAAAATGATGATCAGATGAAAATGCTCTTATTGTAATCTACCATGTTTATCATTCATTGGCTCAAAATAACAAAAGAATTTGCTAATTGCTATTTAGGTTCGGTTTGGATTAACTTCAGGCTTCAGGAATTATGCTTTTAAATCCTGAAAGCATAGAACCCTTTATAGGCTTTGTGTTTTGTGTCTACGTATTTAATAGGATGGGTTGAGTTTGTGATGGAGAATTTTGTATTGTATGAATCTAGGGCAAGGCCGGGTACATCCACTCCTGTAATATTTTATCTTCATTTTGGAAATGATTAATAAATAAAAGGAAAGAAAATTGGAAGAGAGAAAAAAAAATTATATAAATTTGCTACTTTTCCCTACCTTTTTTTTTTCAAATCAAACAAAGGCTTAGATAACCACCTCTCCACTTGACAGTAAGGTTAGGATTAAAAAATCCATAATTCCTACCAAACGCTCACAACACTTTTTTTTTTCTCAATTTTGTTTTACACAGCCCAAAGCTGATAGCAAATAGTAGGCATAGGGTAATGGGATTTACTAAATGGGAGTGATCATGTCATATTATCTCATTTATTGGGAAAAAGGCTTGAGTATAGGACATTTAACGTAAGGGTGCAAGTTGGATTGTCGAATTTAAAAAATGGGCCCATTAAAAAATTAATAAATTCCCAACCCGACCCGTCCCAAGTTGCACCCCTGCTTTAACTTGCCAAGTGTCCTTCAAAGGAATAAGAACTACCATCAAATCAATACGGCAAAGGAGGATAAAGACAATAATCAGATAGAAACATGATTCCAATTGTTTGTTCTAAAATATATACATCGGATTCTTAGGTATTATAAATTTTTTCTGATTTTTTCATGTGAGCCCTTGCTTGGATTGGACTCATCTGATGGTGGTGGGTCCGGGTCCCAACACAAGTGGGAGTTGTAAGGGCTGAAACCCACAAGTTATGAATGTAAATACATGTACCCAAGACAATGTGGTAGATTTCGTGGACATTCTTGTGTACTATGCTTAACATTTTTATAGTGATCCAATTATGCTGTGGTCTGGTATTTTTGGGAAGTGTGGGCCTCAATCAAGGATTCCATTTGAATCGATTTCAATTCCGAATTAATTGTTCTAAAATCCCTATCCTTATGCCCAACCCCACCCTTTTCTCTTTTGGTTATCCCGTTTGATTGAGCAATTACTCTTCTTGTTTAACCACCTCAATTGTGTTTGGATTGATGGGGTTTTTGTTTTTGTTTTTTTTTTCTTTTTTGATAAACTGGATTGATGGTAGACGACGGGCAGATATGGGTCAAAAGATCAGAGCTTCATGGGCCCACGTATCAGGCCAAGCCATTGGCCATATGGGTCATTTGGGATTTGGCAAATCAGAAATGTACTTTAGCAGGGCCCATTGGGCCTCACTAACACTTGTTTGTTAAATAGGGTCAGGGCTCTACTAATGTGACAGAGAATCCAATCAATTTTTTCGCTGGAATGCAATAAAAATTGAGTAGTTGAAGTAGATTCAACGTCAAATTAGGGATATTGAAATGACGGATCATTTCGGCGTGGCTTGAAAATAATTGGCCTCCCTTTAGATCGATAGCTTATGATTCTCAAGTGTGTCGGTGAGTTGAGACGAATTTGTATTTCGATTCAGTTGTTTGGTAAGAATACGTTTTTGTACTGAAAATGAATAACAAAAATAGTAAAAATCGTTAAGATTGTCAATGGATGTCGATAATGTCATATTTAATATTTCGGCGTCTAATATAATTAAAATTTGCATCCATTTAATAATCGGATTAGATATAGATTTGAGTGATCCAATTTGTAATCAGATTAGGTGCGGCCCCACCACTTTCATGTATGTGATGATTAAGGATGCAACTTGCTTAGGATTGGATTGAGCATTTCTTAAATTTTGAATGGGTCCAAATCTGACGTTGAGATTAATATAGTCGAAATTCTTAGTTCAGGCAATCCGACCTTAGCGATGATAACTTTTTAGTAGTTGTATAAATCAGTGTTTATAGTGGTAACTAAGAATGCCATCATTTTTCCATCGGGGTGGTGGATCAGTACTTAAACCATTTGGATCAGATGCGTTAATTCGTGCTGTCCATAGCCCGGTCTGGCATGGTATAGGCTTGTTTGGGCTCATGCTATGGGCCATGTTGGGTTACTGTTTTAAGAGGTTCCGGATCAGGCAGGCATGACCCACCTAGGCCCACGTGCTGGTCTGATGTGTCCTATTACAATATGGATGACCCACAAAATATGTCCTGTACCAAATATATCATATACATACTTTGAAGTTTGAACTAGGGATGAGCATAGGGGTGGATTCGAACCCGAATATCTGCCTATTCAAGCTCAGCTCAGTCATAAATTATTAGGCTCGAGCTTGGTTCGAACTAGCGACTTGAGCTCGAGCTTAGTTCGAGTCAAAAGTTCGGAAATTCAAGCTCGAACTCGGTTGCCTTTGATTGTAGGTCTCCCTAGCTGTCGAGGTCTCCCTCAGTTGTTGAGGTTCCAAGCCAAAGTCTCCCTTAGTTGGTGAGGTGTCGAGCCAAGGTCTCCCTATCAACTAAGGTGTCGAGCCGAGGTCTCACTTAGTTGCCGAGGTGTCGAACCGAAGTCTCCCTCATTAGCCAAGGTCTCCTTCAGTAGCCAAGCCGAGGTAACACATTATGTACATATACTCGACTAGGCTCGCGAACCTCATGAGTCGAGTTGTATTAAGCTCGAGCTCGGCTCGATTAGCAAACGAGCCCATATGTTAGGCTTGAATTCGACTCAAAGCTCGGTTTAGACCAAGTCGAGCTGAGCTTTTTCACGAGTTGAGCTCAAACAGCTCATGAACAGCTCAGCCTGTGGCCACCCCTAATGAGCATAGGCCGATTTGGTTCAATTCCATGGCAAAACAAGGTATGTTTTGGGTTTATGGAACTGAAACCTACCCTATAAAGGTCGGTTCTAGGGTCAGTTCTAGCCTTGGTTGTTCCGGGGTTAGTTCCAAGGTCTACCCATGAAACCTGTATTTTCTTATACTCTCTCCTTTCACAAAAAAAGAAAAGCGTGTTCTTTAAAAACTTGATTTTTAATAAATATAATATATAGTTTGAAACTTATATTATCTTTATTGATTAAATTGGATAACTTAATATGTAGATTATCATTATATGGTTAAAAACTTATAAGTTAAATTTAAATTTTGTAAATGTTATCTTTTATACTACTTATTATACACATTCAAATATTAAAATGAAAACAAATAATCAAATCACTTAAATAACAAAATGATTAAGTGAGATTATGAGCTTTACAATCATAAATGCTTGGGTTCAAATCTTTATATTGCTAAAAGTATTTTAGGGTTTATTTCAAGCCAAATTAAATTTCAAGGCACCAACAAGGTCAATTCCACAAAGGCTGAATTATTGGACTAGTTCAAGTAAAGTAAACCCGTAGTCCCTGAAACTGGCCTGGATGGAAGTTGATTCCAAGAATTCGAAATCAAACCTGACCTGTAATAAATTAGTTAGGGTCGATTCAAGACCAATTTCAGATCAATTCCATTCTATTTTGGGTATAACCTATTCATTTACTCACCGCTGATTTAAACCATGGTTTTGGGTCATTGATTGAGGTAATATTTTTTTGTTTTATGGGCAAATGATTCAACAGTGAAAGAGACAAGAAATCCTAATCAGGTGATAAGCCAACTGTTTCAAACTCCCGGTTAAAAAGCTGATATAAACTCATTGTTTACTAAGGCTTTTGGTAATTTAAAAAAAAAAAAAAATCATACTCAAATCTAGAGACATAGGACAGGACAATTGATTGTAATAAGGAATCTTTATAACTGACCACGTGGCAGATGTACAAAGGATAAGGACCCACAATTGTGGTCCTACACAAAAATTTGTATTATTAGACATCTTCAGACAATCTGATCCGTTGTGTATCATTAGAACTTCCAAACAATTTAAAATGAACTTCTGAGTTCTGGCTGGTGTCCAAATGTTCTCTTCAAAGCCAAGATTGGGTTCAATAAATCTTTACGGTAGGACCCATTAGCTGGTTGGTTTTGATCATTTCTAATAGATATAGATGGGACGTCACAGGATTTGCCTCTTCTTTTATTGTTAATTGTTAAGCAAGATTCCAATTTTAGTGGTGTTGTGATGAGTTTTTGTGCATTAAAATCCCATCTGTCTTGAAAGCGATTCTAAATCGGTGATTCAAGTTTCATCTTCTGATTTTGACCCCTCTTGGTGAATTCAAGTTTCATCTCTGAATTTTCATCTTGTTCAATTATGCATCTAGTTCATGTAATAGGGTAGCTCATGGGGTGTTATAAGGCATAATCGAACCATGACTTGGCCCATTTTTCCCAAATTTTTTAGGGTCAATGGTGGCTTCAAAAAAAATTATATTAACGGCCATTTTATAAATGTAGTTATTTTATTATTAATTTAACATGGATTTGCAATTAAATGAGGTTGCTCTTTATGACAAGATGCTCTTATTTTAGATGGATTAGAGTTGGAGTAGTGGTAAATATGTAATTTTGTTTTCTCATTTAATGTTTTATCAGTTCTTTCTCATTTAATGCTTATTACAAAAAAGATACAGAACTTCATTCTTTTTGTTCATAATTGTAAAACAATTCAATGGCAAAAATATTATTTAACATTCTCATTTATGTTTGTTAGGGAAAATACACAAAAATCCCTCTTTTTGTTCAATAATTGGAAAACAAACCATGGTAATTGTTGAAAACTCTCTTGAAGATTTTTACTATTGCCCAAGCCTTCTCTGAAGTTTGGTAATTGCAATCACCTCCCTAAACTTCTTAACACAGTTACAAGTAAACCCCCTTTGTAAAATCCTTTAACATGAGGTATGAAAATGTCCAAAATACCCATATAATTATTATTGAGGTTGGCTTATTCATAAAAAATAATATAAATGTTATGAACAACAAAAAAGAGAGTTTAAAGTTGCAATTTTACCTTTAAGCAATTGATATGAAGGGCAAATTTGGAAAATAAACATTTTGGTTAAAAGTAACTACATGGGTATTTTGGACATTTTGTGCATTTTGTTAAAAGATTCTAACAAAAAGTCTACTTGCAACTATGTCAAGAAGTTCATTGGAGGTGATTGATTGCTTTTACCAAACTTTAGGGGGGGTTCAGCAATGATCAAAAATTTTATGGGAGGTTTTAGCAATTTATCCTTTCATTTATTTAAATTAAAAAAAAAACCCTAGAAAGTACATCTTTTGTTCTCAATAACCAAAGTTGTGTCGCATTAACCACTATGAAGAGAGTTTCAACTTGCAAATGGATGAACAATTTATTCTTTATTCCCACCATATAGTGGGTTAATTTTTCATTTCTATTACCTTAAAGCCCACATCATTGGGTAGTAAGATATCTACAAGTGATTTTTTATAGAAATTGTAAGGTTTTCAGTGGTTGAAGGAGCAAATGTTGGATTTATCATATAAAAGTTAATTCTTGCAAAGGTAAGAAGACTTCAAATAAAATTCTAACAAAGATAATTCATAAAAATTATTAATTTTATTAATGAATCATAATAAATAAGAATAATAAGAATTTTATTAATTCTCGTTACTATTACAAGAATTTTATTTATATATATCTTTATATTAATGAACCATAATAAACGTGCTAAATAAGAATAATTTTTATAGATGTAGAAATATAAAAATTACAAATAAAATTGAAAATATATTATATACTATCATCATCACAAAATTTGTCAAAACACGTACACAAATACTAGTAATAATAAGGGTGCAAGTCCAGTATCTAATTTAAAGAATTATATTACATGTGCCAAGTGTTCAAGTTTGGTCTATTCAATAGGCATCAGTGATATCAATATGTATTGATATCATTGATACTTTAATTTTTTTTTCTTTTACCTTTTTTATTTTATAATCATTAGAGGGTTGGGGTCCATATCTTTAAAAACTCAAAACATATAAAAAGCGTTTGTATCAGTGTTTTTAGATAAATCAATATGGATACATATTGTATCGATATTTTATCCATTAGATATAACATAGAGGAAAAATGCTTAGCACCTAGCTGATTGGAGGACATGTATTCAACCAAAGCCATTTTATACATTAACTTTAGGATATAGGGATTTAGGGTTTAAGGGTAGAGTTTAGATTTTAAGATTTGAAATTAGGGTTTAGGGTTTAGATCAGAAAATCAGGTGGGCCGACCCTTTTGTCCCACCATGCTAAGAACCAACTATTGCCCAAACTTAGAAGTCTTACTTTCTAAGCAAGTCTAGTATTATATAAACCAGACCCACCATCCTTACTAGCCATTATTTGCGTTAGTCTTTCTGTTTGTGTATAATTGGAGTCTTTTGACTGTGTTGATTCTCTAACTGTTGCTAGAGTGGCGCCTCTTTGATTGTGGGTCACATTTTTCGTTAGGCATGGCACAGCTTAGGAGGGAACCTCATTGCTGTTGTGACGAGGGTTTGATGAGTGTATCATCCTCCTTCAGAGTCATGACAACGTGGTCATTGTCAATGTAAGCCTCAATGGGGTCTTCTTTTGGTAGGCAAATGGGCTCTATAACAAGGGTAGAGACCTTACTAGAAAACTAGTTGGCACCTTCATAAAGGGAGAGGTTGCTTTACTTAGGTCAATGTCTAAGCTTTTGATCTTTGCTTTACTTATTAGATCACCTTAGGAAAATTTACTTGTAGTTTCTAATTAGAAATCAACTCCTCTCTCTCTCTCTCTGATTCACAACCGATGGGTTCCACCTAACAACTTGAATGAAAACAGGTTGAGTTGGTAATCTAATTTAGATATTTTTTAGATATAGATTCGGACAATATATATATATTTTAATTTAAAGTCAAAGCTCAAAAAAAGTTATAGGAATTATCACTGTAGTCATAACTATTTATTTAATTAATAAAAAAATCTAAAAAAGTCTTCCTTCTCCTATGTTGCAGGAATCTATTGCAGTAGAAAAAAAAAATGAGGAGATTGTTTCATGGCAAACACATGGAGCCCATTTGAGCTGGAACCAAAGACTCAGAAGATTCCTTGGTAGCTCAACTTCCCCTCTCTTGGCAGTCCCCAATATTGTAGCCTTAACAGGATCTATAATTATTGAAAATGAAAAGTTCTCTTTAGACAAAAATAAATAAATAAATAAATCCAGTATGTGACTATAGTGCTGGAAACTTCAAAAGTAAGGTTGTTGATATGGACCAGCACAAACAAAGGATTCAAAGGAAGCATACGCGCCTTTGAACAATTTGTGTTTTGGCCTGTTTAGAATTTGAACCAACTTGTGATTGGCATCTTTGACAAGGAGGTTAGGCCATTGAGACTTTGTGTGATTTTGAAGTTAGAGAATAAGGGAGTTAGTTGGCCTGTTGGGTCTTAGATTTCATAGCTCATACTCTCATAGAAGTGGATAGATGGACCCCACTGATAAACTATAATTATAGGTGATGCATGCTGATTGATGGGACCCACCAATGCTTGATCTTTTTGTCTCTGTGGATGTGTTTCAATTTTGGATACTACCTCTATAGTATATACAATTTTAATAGTATATAATTAATACCTCTTTTGTTATATTTTTATATGTAAAGAGGGTTATCATTTGAGTTGCAGATCTTAACATTTTATTAGATTATATAAATAATTTACAAGGGATGTTCTGAGTTTTTCGTTGTCTCATTTCGGTAAGTCAAAACAGTAAAATAAAATTAAAATAAAAAAAAAAAAATAGTTGGTTTGATGACTTCAGACAAATCTTAATTATTGACAGGCCTACTGGTATTGGGAATTTTCATGTGTTGAGTTCCAATCTACAGACTAATAATAAAGTTTGTTAATGAATAATGAGTGAAGACCTATACAACTGATCAATGTGAAAGAGTTTTTATACTTAGAGATCGATATGGCTATTTAGTGGAAACTTGTTTAAAAGGACAAAATTTTGTATATTTTCGAAATGCTGGAAGCTAGTTAGAGAAGATCAATGAGGGGATACTGAACGAACATTGTAAATCCTTTCCTTTGATCCATTTATCATGCACTAAACTTATTTAGGAAATGGACCCTCCTTTTCAGTAAATGTATCTCTCTTTGAAGGAGTGGGGATACTGGATTAGTGATGTTTTTAAAAACCAATCCCGAATCAGAACCGCTTTGGCCATATAGAGGTTTGACTATCTAGTCTGAACAGATGGCTCATTGCAATTTAAAAAAAAAAAAAAAAAAAAAAAACTAAACTAATTAAGATAAAAAGAAACAGCCAAAAACCATTGTCTAAGTCAAACAGGTCAATGATTTGATCACCTGGGTCAGCAGGTTGCTGATCAAATCAAGGGTTTTTGGCAAAGGAACGGTTCAGGGATAAAATGGAATTGGTTGCTTAGATGGTCAAATCAAACAGTCGGACCATCTGGGCCATAGGCAAATTATGCCTCTTTTCTGGTCTAGAGGAAAAAGAAAAAAAAATGCCATAATTTAATGTAAAACAAGGATTGGTCTGATCAAAATTAGAACTGGAAAAACATTCTAGAAATGATGCAATTATTTGTCAAGAATACAACCAACCTTCTCTCATCACTATCTATAGTTTTTATGAACAACCTTCTAGAAATGATGTAATTGTTCTATAGTTTTAATCAGAAATTCAATTTCAAAATGTAGTAATCCGCATTAGTTTTTATGAACAATTACAAATATGTAGAGTGCAAAACTTCGTATTTTGTATGTATTTATATTCCTTCCAAACTGAGCCTTAGTGATTTAGTGGTAATGGTGGGTTTTAATTAAATGAGGGCTACTTAAGTGCAAGGGAATTCCATTCCAGTAGTTAGTAAGGTACTATTTATTCGAGGAAGGAAAAAAGAAGCATACAAATCATATATTGGAAATGTCACTAAGAGAGAGCTACCCCAGCAACAAAGAGCAAAAGAAAACAACCTACAACACTTCAAGGGACAGCCTGAAAAACTAGACCCGCACAAGACATGGCCCAGGCCCACTAGGAACAGACCACTAAACAGAGAGACAACCTCAACCCCATGCCAGAAAGGACCAAACAGAAAACCACAAAAGGAAACTAACCACGGAGTGAGGTCTGAGGACCTTCTTCTACCCCTCACCCTCGTGCTACAAGCCTACGAGAAGAACAATCAGGAGACCGGATTCAGTCCTCACAAAATAGTGCTCACACTGTACTCACAGACACTTGCAGTTGTGCATTGGGAATATCTCCCATCAATAAAAACAGAAAAGTACAGAGATATTACCAATAAACGGTTACAAGTGGCCATGAGGACAGTGTAAGCACCATTTTGTGAAGACTGAATCCAAGTTCAACAATCAGAACAAACACTAGTTGAACCAGAACCATCCTCCAAGCCAATACCGCCCCATTCAGACACTGCACTTGTGTCCCTAAAAAAAAAAAAAAAAAAAATTCCTTGCCCCTTAGCCACTCATGAACCTGATCTTCCCGACCACCTGCAATTCTGCTGCAAAGGAAACTCCAAGGAACTTGCCGAAATTAAACAGCTGCTCTACTCGCTATTCCACATTGCTAGGAAGTGAAGTAGAAAACTCTGCAATAGGCTGAGAATTCTCACAACCAAAACTCTCAAACTGATCTCTAGAAGCAACAGGGCTGGGAGAACAATGTAAAACATCTTCCGACTCCAACCCAGCGTGAACATCTGAAACAGCCAGGGGACCAAGATTTTTGGGCTCGAAAGGAGCTTCCTAAGGCAGACTATCAAAATGCACCTTTGCAAACTTGCTGGGCCCCTTGATAGAATTATGCCTTTTCCACACCGGGCCCACAGAAACCATTCCCTGGACTGTGAAGAAGGCTGCAGAGTTTTTGGGCCTAAAGCAGAATCAACAATCATCAAAATGGGCTCCAATCGGACTTGGGCTAAAAGCCCCAAAATGTTCTTTTAAACTCGTGCAGAGTTCAAACAGGGCACACATCAAAATTTGAAATGCGTGCCTGTGCAATCCAAAACAAACAACCCAGCTACCGGAACCAACTGAAGATTGGGTACGTCTTCTGGAGTTGAACTGCCTTCCATGACAACTACCAGAAGCATACACATACCGAGCGGTACAGATGCATTTCTTCATCTCTTCTTCTTCCTAGGACATCTGAATTTTTTCCTTCCTGGTTTTTGACTGTGAGATGGTATCAGAACCTGCTTGACCAAGTGGTCCAATGTTCGATGCGTGGGCCTGTGCTTGTTCATACTTCAAGTCCTATGGACTTCTTTTGTGAAGGGCCGTGGTAAAGAATAAAAAATCTATTCAAGGACCTTACCTAACAGCTTAAGCTTTTAAGTTGAACGGTAATAAAGAAAGCCAATTTATCAGAGGATTCTAAACCATCCGATTAGGGTTTATTTTCCCTCCCTCTTAACTCCTGTTATTTTCATATCGAAAAGAATCAAAGATAAGATGGTTAAATCTTCTGGGTATGCAGATTTTTTTGTTCGTTTAATTATCTATCAGGCCTAGGGCCATACACGCGTCCTATTTTCCAAAACCCGAGATTTAAGCCCAAAAAAGTGTAGACGGTTGGTTTCATCTTTCATGAAATGGGAGTACATAGATCATACCCTGTTCAAGCAGACAACGAATCCACAGCCAATCAACGTTTTTTAGTTTTGCTTCTTTGCTTTGTTGATAGAATTTACAGTTAACCAACAGGATGGAATGCCGGAAATGAGAATCAGACAAGTTCTCTACTTTTCCATGCAGTTGATGCATATTTATGAAAATCCACTTATCTACAATACTTGCAAATGTAGAATATACTCCAAGAGAGCACACTTTGTCAATTGTCACTTAACCTGTATCATAAATTCATAATTGATCTTCCTGACTAAACCACTAAGGCACGAATAATTTAAGGTCCGATTGGGTCTCCAAACATGCCCCTTTTCCCCCCACTCAGTATCAGGAAAAAAAGCAGACTTAAATATGAGCGTTTCTACTGGGTTTTGGACTTTATTTTATAGCACATAGCATATGTAATTCCACCTTCCTCCCGCCAAACGCTTGTCAACAGCTCTGAGAAAACATTACTAGCAAAGGTAAAGATACAGAAAATATCTGCTTGTTTTCCTCTTTATTTGATCATCATTTTAAATGGTTGATAATCTCTGAATTTTGAATGCATTTTTAAATCAACCTTCTCCCCGCCTACCCAAAGAAATAAAAAAAAAAAAAAAAGTAAATTTACAACAATCACTTAAAGATAGTGACTCTGCTGGAAGGGCGAGGAGACGGCCACCAATGGTCGATCAAGGAGATTAGGCTGCATAGATGAAATTGTGAATCCCGCTGACTGTGGAACTCCAATTGTTGGACAAGAAATTTGACTGCACGCACAGAAGTTGGGTCATGTCAGGTTTGATCAATTTGAATTTGACTCGGTAAGTCGAGTCTTCAGCTCTTCAAAACTTGGGCTTGGTTACTCGGCAGCTATATGGTGGAACTATTTACCATTTTGGATGTCTTAACAACTAATGTATATGCTATTTGCACAAGAAATCCCCTACTAACACAACTTAGGATGTCATTGCCACCACTTTAAGCCATGATTAAGTTGGCACTTGGGATTTTAATCCCCTAGTGACACAATATTTCTTCTTTAAGATAGTGCAAGGAAAAATAGTGCTCACCTGTTGACAATATAGGATGAAGACAAGGAAGACTTCACTGGTACATTTCCAGTTTGATTAAGAGACGGTATGGGCCACATGACTGGAAGATAGAACAAAAACAATTTTAGCCATGACAAAAATTGTCTAAAAGAAAAGCAACATTAAATAAGCATTCATGTTTTCTTTTTCAATGTGATATTTATTACTATACTACCATTCGTCTCCCTGCGTTTGATTTAATGTTCATCTTCTACCTTAATATTTTTCAAAATAGACTGAAGTACTAGGTAATATTAGTTAGTAACAGTACAAAAACCTTGTCTTTCTTGTTAGTGGTGAAATACTTCATTTCTGAGATTGGTCTTGACTCTTGAGAACCAATTGCAAACTTCCTTCTCTTGCCAATCTGTTATACTAGCTAGCACAATAGATATCATTCAATCCCTCGTAGGGTTGGTACGGAAAGTTTCTCAATTCTTTTACTAGGTAATTTATCTACCTTTTTGTTAATTAGGAGCTGGGCATGAAAATTTTACCTGTCTGATCTGAACGTTCCTGGAAACCAGAGCACAAGAGTAATTCCTGCATTATAAAATTCATACATTTTCACATGGATAAACAATATTTTTACCTCTAAGAGCAGACAAAATATTTTAACACACATTATCTGTGGTAATAACATTGCTAATGTATACATGCACCCATCACAAACTCACCTCTCTGGAATTTTGGGAGACCTGATGGACCATCTCTGCGGTGAAGGAAAGCATATCAGATAGAATGAAATATATGAAGATCTCTTATGTGAGAATAAAACATTTTGAAGTTTGAACACCTAAGAATTGCATGGAACTGATTGATTGTTCTTAGCTCAAGCCCACCCAAATATTACTCTTAAGAGCAATTTCCCAATTCATTAATCATTATTCATCATAACCATCTAAACCTTGTCCCAACTATCTCAAGAGTACTTTCCTAGCATTTATTTTTTATTTTGTTCTTTCAGCACATTCCTTTGGAAAGTTGTCTAACTTAGACAAACAGACCTGATGAAACCAAACATGAAACACAGATATCCAGAGCCCAACATGTACCCCTAAAGGGGAGGGAGATTACAATCTTGGCCATCTAGTATTATTTTTTGGTTGGTAAAGATTTCTACTTATATTTCAACAGGATTTACTGATCAGATGGTTATTAAGCTAGGTAGCCATCCCATCCAATGATATTTTTATGGTGAAAGCTTAAGGCAGTCACCTTAGAAATTAGACACAAAATAGATGAATAAATGACAAGTTTCAATGACAGCTTAAGAGTTGGAACCTACCGAATAAAATTTGGTTTCCACTTTTTTGGAACAACAAGAAACAAACCAATAAACACAAAAAGTTTCATGTACCAAGTTTTGGAACAAATTTTTCAGAAAAATAGACTTTCTGTTAAGAGTGAAATGCTAAAAATTTCTCTATAAGATACCATAATCACATTTGCATTTGTTTGTAAATTCCTCAAGTATTATTACATCACCCAGTTAACTATAAAATTACTGATAATAGTCTTCATGTATTTTTGAAACACTTAATAGTTATCACTTCTTTCATTGACTATGGCAATCTCAAGACAAGACATACCTATGTCAGAAACACTGGGCTTTACAGCCAATGTCAAGCCAAGAAAGCAGTCATCTGGTTCAGTCCCAAAATCCCATAGATTCAACTCCAGCTTTGGCTCTACTGCTGAAGATCCAAAAAGAGAACAACAGGTTTATTGATACTATTAGTTACAAATAGCACCATATAAAAGTTTGCATTTGTCAATGCTCAAAAAGTGTTCAATGCATTATTCATCAAAAAAAAGAGTGTTCAATGTATTCAAAAATAAACTTACCCATGTCATTTGGCTTTGACTGAAAAGGATCCTGCAGTGGATAAGGAACCCACATTCCCACCTGTTTAACTGGCACAAGTTAGGCAGTGATGTATCAAAGAAAATGAAAAAAACAAGAAAAGAAAGACTGGAGAATTCATATTACATGGAAGAAAGGATGTTGTAGCGCTTGCTCAGCAGTTGGTCTCTTTAGTGGGTCCCAAGAGCACAGTTGCTATTGATAAAACAGGAAATACAATGTTACAATACACCCAAAACAATGTAGACAGCAGAAAAGTAACTCAGGGAACCAACTTAAAAACAGAAGAAGGTTTATTAACACCTACCGTTATCAAGTCAATTGCTTCCAAGCTGGCATTTGGAATGATGTCTGAAAGATTGACAGGCATGATCTACAGAAAGAGAAAGTTAAAGGAAGAGAAACACCACAAAGAACCCAATGGTTGATCCAAACAAATGCTTACCTCTGAAATGCTGAAATTAGCAAACCGTGAAACATTCATCCCTTCAGGCAAAGTAGTCCAATCTGGGGTCCCCAGAACACAACATATTTTGTACAGTTGATCTGTCTCACTGTTTACAGAAAAAATATCATGAGAGAGAGAGAGCAGTAGATTGTTTGTCACAATCAACATGTGTCTGAGAGAGTGAGAGAGAGAGAGAGAGAGAGAGAGAGAGAGAGAGAGAGAGAGAGAGAGAGAAGTTTTGAAATATGAATGCCCTCTATTTTTCAAAAACAAACCTCATTAGGTCACTATTATTTAACAGGACTACAAGGTCTTCACAAATGGAGTGGCAAAAGCTGTAAGTAGCTAATAACTAGGTATGAGTTACTACAGCTTTCTCATGTTATGAGTGATGACTTATGTGCACTGTATGTACATGTGCATGGAGAAAGGAAATTCCTCAAATTTCATATTTGTCATCTCTCTTTTGGTCCTAAGAATATTATACTATATAAAACCTTACCTTTCACCAGGGAAAATAGGGCAAAATGTGAAAAGTTCAGCTAGTATTGCACCAATGGCCCACATGTCTGCAGAGATTTTCACTTCTTAGTAGTTAGTTCATGAGCAAACAATCACAACATGAATCTTATAATGAATATATTATACATAGGGTAAAACCAAAAAGGAACCATCCTATCTACATTGCCACAGGTGATTTTAACTGAGGAATCTCGCTTTAATGTGGCTGCAGAACCTTACTTTTTAAGCATAATATGCATATCTCAACAAATGTCCATTAATAAAACAAAGAACAAGAAAATATATTCTCCACACTTAACCATTACAGACCTCATTGCTGACAATTGAAAACTTCACTAGACGATATTTGTATGGTCATGCCACAATAAGCTTGAAAGGTATGCCACACAAAGTGATAATAAAGTTCCATTAGCACCATGCAGATTGTATAAGCCTTGTAATAGGCACCATGGAGATGTTTAGGTTCTTAAGGAAGTCCTATGTGGTATTAAATATAAAGTTGGATCAAACGGTGGTGATGGAACCAGAACCAGTTTCTTCTAGACAAATTTAATGAGATAGCAGGTCCCTCGTGGATTGCTTTCCAGCCCTCTTATTGCTGAAGATAGATATGCCTTGGTCATGCCAATATCATGAATCAGAAGATCAGGGATCAGGGGGTTGTTTGGCAGCCCAAATTCAGTAACTATTCTTCTGACTATTTTATAACACTAATATGGATCCAAATACTCCCAATGGAGGATCCGAACCGGTGACCCATCAGGTGTGCTCTTAGTCAAATCATTCTTCTACACAATTCAAAGCCCAATGATTAATGACTCCACACACAAAGCCATCTAGAAAACTGTGGCACCATCCAAAGTTGCCTTCTTTGTTTGGAGCACCATATGGAAAAGTGTCTCACTAGGGACAGCCAGATTAGAAGAGGTAATGCCCCTATATTCCACTGTCTGCACCCACTATGACTCCATCAAGGAATCAGCAAACCACTTCCTGCTCCACTGCAGATTTACTACCCAAGTCTGATCTCAAAAAAAATCTCATTACCTACCTATTAGGGATTTTATGGTGCTTCCCTCCCTCCATCATGGATCTTTTCAAGTGCTGGAAATTAAGATGTTTGAGCAGAAAGGAGTCCATTCTCTGGAGGACTACCCCTTTGAATCACGTGAACTATATGGCGTGAAAGAAACAGCAGAATTTTCAGGGGCAGAACTCAATCAATGGAGGAAGTTTTGTAGAACACCATTGGAATGTTCGCATATTGGCTATCTATATAACAGGATATCAGAAGTGTTAGTTACCTCTTACCTGTTTCTCTCTTTGTATATACTTTTTGGATGCAATGTATAGCCTCTCAATGTACATGGCGGGAATTGGGAAGCCTTTACATCTTCCCTATTTGATCAATACAAGTATTTATTTTTCCTTTCTAGCTTTCCTACTCATCTCAACATTTGCATTTCTGCCACACTTATTTTTTGGACATACAATTTCTTGAATGCCCAACACTTTCACTCCATGCAACATTGTTGTCCTTACAAATGTTTTGTAAAATTTCCTTTGGCAGGAAGATCTTATTTAGGCGAAGCTGCTGAAGAGAATGTAATGCACTTATGCTTTGGTTGTCACTACATGAAATACATTTGGGGGTTCTTTGGTTTGTTCAAAACTGACTTCTTGGAAACTAGAATTACGGGAGACTTTTGCTAAACGGCATATGATGCGAGGAAATATCAAGGCAAGATTGCTTGGAACAGTGTACTTTTTGCCATTTGTTGGGAAGTCTGGAAAGAAAGAAATAGGAGGACCTTTGAAGACAAAGAGAAGAAGAGATCAAATAGTATTGCTCTGCAGCAAAAGAATTATGAGGTGGATTATCATCTTACCAGAATTTTGAGTCTCCAAAGAAGACCTAAGAAGTGGTTTTTGGTCTTTACTAGAGCCGAGAGTCTAATGTTACTATTCTCTTCTTTGATTTGTACCATTTTCCTTTTATGTGGAGTTTTTTGTACTTTAGTGATCTCTCATCACTGGATTTGATGTATTATCTTCTATTTTTATTAATAAAATTTTTATTTTTTATTTAGTACCAAAAAAAATGCCCGTTTATCCTAAGTGATATTCTCCCGTCACATAAGACTCTAAATGCACCCCCTCCATTTTTCCCATCATACTCTAATTTTATTGGTGAGTGGTGACATTGTCAATTTTTTTGTTACTTATCAAAATTAAAGTACATATATATATATATAGATGCAATGTGAATTTAATAATAGGAGTGGAAAGCAGAGTACACTTAGAATTGGCCAAGAGATAACTCAATGTGACTTCTTCCATTACCTTGTTTCAATAATTCATAACAAGGAGAGATTGAAGGATCAGTAACAATGAAGAATTTTATCCTTGTGAGATCCACTATCAAGTACAAGTCCCACCTTGTACAAGTCCCCAATACATTAAATTCCTTGTCACCCCTGTTTCACCAGCCCATCTGCTAGCCTGTCAGCAGACCTAGGTATCCACTGACTTCTCCTAATTCCTTTATCATCTCTTTAGCTTTTCTGACCTCACATATCTATGCTTCCGTGGTCCCTCCTCATTATTTCCCTGCCAACCTGATGACCTTAGAGAGTCCCCTTTGATTATTATATTGCTGTACCTCATATTTCTAGCCCTTTTTAAGCCAGCCAAAACAGCCTTCAGTTATGCTCTAATTGAATCTCCATAACTGATAGGTCCTGCATATATAATCGTGATATCCCCAATGTGATTTCTAACCAGTGCTATACCTGATTGACCCAAGTTGCCTAAGCTGAAACATCAAAATTCAGCTTGATATATGGTGTCTGTGGTTGGTGCCATTCTACTTGTATTATTGACCTGTTTAGTGCAGATTCAGCTACTTATTTCCAATTTCTTATGATAATATCATAAAAGAATCAAACGTCTCTAACATCCTGACCCAATTAATACTTATTCTAAAACCTCTTGAAGAAGAAAGTACCCTTTTACTTCTTAAACATAAAATAGCGCTAAGGAATAAAAAATGGCACAACATAAATACCACATACCAATTGCAGGAGTGTATGATGAAGATTGCAATAAGACTTCTGGAGCTCGGTACCTTGCATAAATAATGAAATTATGAAATGTCATCACCTAATAGAATAGTAAATTTAGTTCAACAAAGGATATAAAAGGAGACTGCTATGATGTAAGTGAAGATTTTTACTCACCACCGTGTGGAAACATAATCAGTATAAGGTGGTCTTGATGTTACTTCTCTTGCCAGTCCAAAATCAGCAATTTTTATTGTGTCATCCGTCACCAGCAAATTCTCTTAAGGCAGAAAGGATATTCAACCAGTAATGGTTAAAAATTAATCCACATATTCCATGAATTCAGAAAAAAAAAAATCCACAGAAGACAAAAGGCCAGAAGGTTGATAACACAAGATCCATGTCAATACCAGGTTTTAGGTCACGATGAAAATATCCATTTCTATGCATATATGCAAGTCCTTGTAACACTTGAGACATAAGATTCCGTATCTCTGCCTCTGAAAATGGGCTTTGACGGTCTCTCATGATCTGGTATAGATTATATTCCTGTACATGAATTCAGGAAACAAGAAGAATTAAGCACCCATTAACTAAATCAAGACCCATACAAGTATCTATTAAGTATTAAACGTAACACCCAATGCAACCGTTTGAATTTGACTAAAAACAAAGCAAGAACATGAAAAAGAAAAAAAAAAGAAAGTTCAATCAAGAAAAATACATGTTCTGAAACCTTATAGTCAAGCAGTGAAGAAGGTGCTCAAATTCAAACCACTTCTATAGTTTTTTGTTTTTTTTTTCTTTTTGGGGAAGAAATGCCATTAACATGAAGCCACTTGTGATAGCAAAGATGTGACAAAAGTAAAACAAGGTAAAAAGATAATACCACACATTGGATCATTACATTAAAACAATATGCATGCATCATAATATACAGAAACATACATATTAACTTCATGATCATGTGCCAAAAGCAGAATTAAAGCCTAAAGACATAGATAATATTACAATCTAGAGGAGCATGGACATTAATAACCCAACCGCTGCCAACAAAGAAAGGCATACATTTTTAAGTACACAAATATATGTATATAGATCAACTACTTACCATGTATTCAAAGATGAAGAAAAGTTCATGGTTTTCCCTAACAATCTCCTTCAACTTGACAATATTTGGGTGATTCAACTTACGGAGGGACTGCAAAAGGATATGTTATAATTGTATGCAAAAGATGAGGAGAGCACTAAGATTAATCTGTTGGTATAACTTGTAATGTCCTCAGTTGTCACAAATAATACTGTTGAAAAGAAAGGAAGAAGCAAAAGACAAGAAGTTTCACATAAACAGAATAAGTAATAAAGACCATACCTTAACTTCACGTAAATTCATGCATTCCTCCCAAAAGTAGAATTTTCTCTTCATTTTCTTGACAGCAACCTATGATCAACATGCACACTTTCAAACCTTGTTCTTTGTAAGTAAGACCAAAGTGGCATAGCAATATTGTAGAAATTAGTAGATAAAAAGTTAACATATTGCATACAATATCTATGTCAATAAATGTCATATGGAGATGTCCCTATTCCTTCTTAAAGCTCTCCATTATATGCTGAATTAAAAGGCTAGCCTCATTGGTTTGCCAAATACTAACCTAAAATTGTTCGATATTCAAGCTCATCAGCACCACCCTAGTCTAGGTCTTCTTTTTTCCCTTACCTCTTTTATCAATGATCAAAGAAAAGCTGAAAAGATAATAGAAAAAAGGAAGACCTCACTTGGTTGGGGGAAGATCTAGCTGCTGAAAGACTGCCACAAAAAGATGTGAGAAGCTCGATTCAAGCTTATTTCGAGAAGCTAGAAATGGAGCAAGATGCGCCTCCAACCAAACGGTCTGTGGGCTGCCAAGATCTTTATGTAAAAGCCCATTACTTTTTTTCGCTGTCAGATCTTACAAGAAAGACTTGCCAAACAGCACTGGAGGTGACAAAATATAGACAAACTACAGAACTTTACATGAGCTTCCTTACATGGACAAAATGTTCATTTCAGATAAGAATCAGGTTACAGCTCTCTAGGATCCTTGATGACACATCAACCCCCCCCCCCCTCTTTTCTGAACATGTACAGTACATTATGAGTTTCATCTTTTCCAGTATAACATCCCTAGGTAGCAAAGATAAACTTTTGCATTGATTGACTACTCTTTACCTGGGACATTCAGCAACTTCCTTTTTTTTTTTTTTTGATGAATCACTCAGCAACTTCTTTTCAGTTAGCACTTCTGAAAATTCATTGTTGGAGGCAAAAAAAAATCATGTAGAGATGCCTTTTACATAGGATGGTTTATGGGATCTAGAGAGGAAGAAACAACAGAGACAGAATCCACACATGAAAAGGTAGTTCTCAATAAAGTTATTCATTGGATTCAGGAATTAGAATTTAGAAGAAACATAGGTATCAAAATTAATTCCTTGCTGACTGGCATATCATCTCTTTTTCACTCTACCAGATGTGATTATCTCCAAGTTAACCATGACACCATAAGCCAGCTACAAAGCATAATTTTGGTAGGAAAACCAAGGTGAATCTAGAATTGCTAGTATTTTCAAGATAATAAAAGAGTGGTACTTGGACTATTTGGAGCTTAGGACATGGGGAACTAGTGGATTTGCAAAGGTCATTTGTCTCTTCCAAATGCTTAGATTCTTATTCTCTTTTGGCTTTGAGAGTAGCATCATCTAATATGCTCCAAAAAGATCACTAAATAGGATCTGACATGGATTTTTAAGTCCACAGAATCTTGGTCACTCCCTTAAAAGAGGTGGGGCCCTTAACATCCATGTAGTCAAGTGGTGGTGGTACTCCTCATTCTCCTGTGTTCCAAGAACAATCAACTCTGTTGCTAATGGTTTTACCAAACAATGTGAAGAGGGGTTTCTTGTGTTTGGATTTTAATTTTGCCGATACAGGTTGTATCTGTGGAGTTGAATGTACTCTTGTAGTTGTTTAGAGCTTGGGCGGTCTTGGGTTCATCCTTTTGGGAGCCCATAACCCTCTATCATCTTCTCTCCTCTTTTCATACAAGTTTTATCTAACAATCAAGAAATTTAAAAAAAAAAAAAAAACACTAATTTTTTTGCACTTATTATGCTCTTTGCAATGCAGTATAGACTCACTAACAAGTCAAATTGACCAGTCTAATGGGACAATTTAGAACCATTTAAGTGAATTATTAAGAATTTGAGAACATTGTTGTTATAATGATGAAATATAGTGATCACAACCCCCTACACCTCTATGTATCCCATGCCTTTGTGCTTTTGCTCATGTTTTCTTGCTTCTTTGAATTTGAAACCTCTATTTTCTTGTATCTTTCCATCTCCTCTCTTTAAAACAGTTGTTCTTCTGTCAGAATTACAGTTAGCCCATATTTCCAATCTTCTCTTCAATCAGGTGTAATAATTGTAAATCGAGCAAAGGGTTTAACGAACTATAATAGAATAAGGTCTAACCAAAAGAACCCAAACTTCTAAAACTATTAGAAAGCAAGAAAGTACAATTTTCATACAAATTAGCATGTAAAACTTCATATATATCTTAATTCGAAGATCCAGTACTTACAATCTCATTAGTTTCTAGATTAAGTGCCTTATATACACTTCCACAGGTTCCATCTCCAAGCTCTTTTATAACTTTATACCTGAAACACATTCACAGCAATAAAAAGATTCTGATACACACCACAAGGCAAGGTGGGAAAAATCCAATTACGATAAACTTCAGGCAGCATGCAGCTCACCTTTCCATTATTAGATTCTTATCCAGTATAAGGTCAGCAATTTTTCAGTGAACTTCTAGCAGTTTCCAGAAAAAACTCTCTACACAGGCATTGCAGTACCTTTCACTTGATTGTAAGTGGAGATTACTGCTAAACTGTAGCATGAAATATAAGAGGTTGTTAAATGCCCACTGTTCATGGTACAAGTGACTAAGCATCAATTGGAAGATGATCGACATGCTTTGAGGCAGCTTCTATAAGCTGCAATCAACCAATATCATCTACAAGCAACCAGAAGTATCTGTAACACCTCCGGTAGAACTCCAGTAGGGGAAGTATTCAACTTAATCCGAAGAAAATCCCAAACATTTATGTATATCTGATCCATCTACTTGGGTAAATGCCCAGCTATCAAAAACTGGGGCAACTGTGCTGCAAACAACCAAAAACAAGCAAGAATAAATAGAATTCCATCAAGTAGTTCATTCATTATGAGATGAAAAAAGAATCCATTTAGTGGAGGAACATAAAAGGCGTGAAAAAAAAAATCATAAGAAGAGATTCTTTTTAAGGCTTCCGGAATTCATATTTAGGTGCTTCCAGGACATATTTCACCTGGGACACGCCAATGCAAAATCCTCAACCAACTAACTGCAATGAATTCCAGAGGGAAATTGAATCCCTTGATAAAGGTGACAGCACTAGAACTAAAAGAAATACCCAAGTACTCAACTTTTTCCAAGGAAATAACAATTAAATAACAACCAAGATTCAGTCCAGCCTTCAATATAGAATCCCTCTAAAATCCTAAAGCTCTAAGCAAAAAACCGAAAAAAATCCTCATTAAGTTGAAAATAAGAAAGAAGACATGTCAATCTGACTACAAAATTCCAATCTATTCAAATTTCCCCTTTTTCTCCGCATTGATAGAGATCTTCGATTCATATAATCATGAAATCCCTAAACAACATACAAAATGTTACCAGGAGCAAAACCCAAACAACTTCCTATTCTCAAGCAGACCCACAGATCAAAACAAAGGGTCAAACGAAAATCCAAAAAAAAAAAAAAACAGAAACGAATTCATTTAAACAGATATTGGGAATAAATAAAGAGAGATTAAGTATTTGAGCTCACCATGGATGCTGAAGAACATGAACAGAAACACCACGAAGCAAAGACGATCAGAAAAAATAAAAGAAAATGTAAAACTTTTGATCAGCAATGCAAGAAACAGCTTTGCTTATAACAAGATGCAGAGATTTAGATTTCTGTTGTCTCCATTTGAGCAAATTCAGGAGAAGAAGAGAAGGGGAAGAAGCCAAGGAGAAATTATAATAAAATTAAAAATAAAATTAAAATTTGGGGGAAGAGGTGGTAAGGAAGGAAAGGCATGTGGTCCCCGCGTAAAGCAATAGTTTAATCCAAATGACTAAAAACTCCTTTTTTTTCACAAAATCACGTAAATACCAAACTAAATGACGACAACACCCTTAATTGATGTGGGCCGGTTTGTCGTTTGAACGGGGTAGTTAGGGCGAGGAAGAACGAATATTTTAGGACAAGAATGTAATTAAGAAGTGGATAAAGGGAGTTTTTGGTCATTTACGGGTATGCATTTATTTACCCAGGCTGTGGTCCAGGGAGTGGTTAACGCGGTTCGAACCCATGAATTGGTCCTACGTGGCGCGTTTTCGGGGATAAGCACGAGAGCGTATAAGGTACATATAGAATATATCTTCACAACCGTAGACCTAAGACACGGTATCACATACGGCGCGTGTTGTGGGTCCCACCAATGTGATATTCGACAAGATTGCGTAGATCCAACGGTTAGATATTTATTCATATAAAATTGCTTAGGTATATGAATCGAAAAGAGAGATTGGGCCGGAAGCCGCATGACCCATAAAGTGGTTGGGCCCAAAACTTGGATTCTTAGATAGGCCCTTCTATAGGCCAGCCAGGGACTCTTTGTCGTTTGACCATGTCCTAACCATAAACTGTTAATCTGTGGCCCTTTGAATCCAGCCAGTCCAGGACTTGGGCCCTCAATTCCAAACTAGAATCAAATCAAATGTTGTCAAACAAGTACACACAAATGGGTCGTTGGAATATGGCATTAGGGATGTATATGGTTTGATAGAAAATAATTAAGAGTCCGTTTGGTTTGTGTCTTGGAATCCCCAGGAATCAAAATCGGAATCCTCTATTCTTGACATCCATTTGGTTTAGTCAGGAATCGGAATCGGAATCGGATTCTAATTGTTACTATTTGGTTCAACTAGAATTTGGAATCGGAATCAACCAAAATTTTCAATTTTGTCATTCTGGCATCTCTTTGGAAGAAGAAGAAGAGGAGGAGGAGGAGGAGGAGGAAGAAGAAGAAGAAAGAGGGTGGATTCCAGGTTGGCATTGGTTTAGAATAAAAAGAGGGAAAGAAAAGAGGACAAAAAGAATAAAGGAGAGGAGAGGAAGAAGTCTTTGCTACTAGTAATGCTGCGGTGGTGGCGACAAAGGGGAGGAACAGGGAGCAAAAGAAGAGAGAAGATGGTAGAAAGAATAGGAAGAAGAGAGGGGATATAAGGGAAGGATGGACGCCCAACAAGGCAACAACCGGTCTTACCTTGCTGGAGATGGTGATCATCAATGGCTAAATTGGATAGAGGAAGGCTTGTAAAATACTTCAAACTTGGTAGAATAGGGCTTTGGATTGAAATGGGGGCTTTTTTGTCATACAAAAATGGAGAGGAAAATGGGAATCACATTCTAAGGGGTCAAAAAGGCCATTCCCCCATATGGGGAATCCCATTCTGATCAAGCAAATAATTGGAATAGGAATGGGCCATTCTGATTCCAATTCTAGGCACCTATTCCTGCAAACCAAATGGACCCTAAGAGAGAAACAACAAATTGAGGGTCTAAAACCTTGTATTTATTGTTTTGTATGTATTTACACTCTATATATTTGTATTTATACTATTTCCAAACTGAGCCTAAAGGAATCTCACACATTCTATTAAAAACTTTCACACAACTTTCTATTTCTCTCTTATTTTCTAGCAAACCATGCATAGCCTAAGAGAGTCTTCACAATAGAGGTCAATCCTGTCAAATGGACTAAACCAAAAGTAGATGGTATCAAAATAAACTTTGATGATTCCTGCATAAACAACAAATGCACCACTGCTTGTGTGGCCAGAAATCACCTTGGCCAGATTTTGGACTACAAAGCTATGGTATAGGAATCATGACTATCAATCTTGCTAAAGTGTGGGCTACTTGGGAAACTCACAATCTCTCTCTCAACTTCATCGGAAAATCCATCATCATTAAAGGCGATTCAAAGTTAGTTATGGACTATCTAAATAACTAGATTGACCCTCCATAGAGGCTGAAAAGGATCATTGAAGGTTGCATGGCTCTGGTCGAGAGATTAGACGGTGCGGTGGAGTACGACCACACCTTCCGGGAAGGGAACCGAGTTGTTAATTGGCTTGCTAATTGTGCTCACTCAAACCTCGCTTTTGTTTCTTCCTTGCCTTTTCACTTTAAAGTGTTTCTCTTGTGCTGACATTTGGGGATGGGCTACCCCCCGCTGTGTGTAGCTCCTTTATTGATCTTTTGTTTTATATACATATATGTATGTATGTATGTATGTATGTATGTATGTATGTATGTATGTGTATGTGTATGTGTGTATGTGTGTGTGTTTGTGTCTGACCCATTTGACTTGGATAGTCGAACTAATGACCCACGACCCATAGGCAAAATTAGTTTAGCCTTTGGATCATTTTTTAAAACATTACACATAACCCCTCTCTCCCTCTCCATTTTGATTAAAAAATAGTAAAATCATGACAATGAAATTAAAAATATTTTAAGAAAGTTGATAGTAGAATATTAAAAGTACATAAAATAATTAAAGCATATAAAGACAAAATATAAATTAATTATGTTAAAGAAATATAAATTAATTAATTGATATTAAATGAATAAGTTGCTATATATACTTGATTGGGGGAGAGAGGGAGAGGAAAAGGTTGTCATGATGGGAGTTATTGAAATAGTTGTATTAATTTAAATTAACTGAACTAAATTCACAACAATTAGAAAGAAAGAAATAGAGAATAAAAATTGGACAATAGAGAGATGGTGTGATGTGATGAGAGAGAGAGAGAGTATGTGTGTGTGTGTGTGTGTTAATATGATGTATAGAATATAGAGAGAAATTATGTGAATAGAGAGAGGGGTTGAAGTGAGAGAACAATGTCATCATTACACCCACACGAATAGCCAAAAATAGGGTTTGGGCGGCATGGGCTTCACACACACAGATGTCATTTCTTGAGAACCTGTTAGATTCCATTTTCTCAATGCATGGGGACCATTTGCACTAGATGTTGTATTTCTACTTTTTTTACATGTAGAATAGTAAAAAAATAAATCTTTTCTTTATTAGTTATTGAGCTTTAAACTCTCTTTTTTTATATGGCTTATATATTATGATTAGCACATAAACCAAGTGATGGTGGCTTAATTGATACCTTATCTAGTTAGTTGTAGCAAAGACCTGGGTTAAGGCAATGGGTTACCTCCCATTGTGTAGCCCAAAAAATCCAAAAGATGTGATTAGCACAAGATTAATAACCAAGTTAAAAAAAAAAAAACAATTTCAAATTTGAACTGATGAAGATAACCAAAAACTCGCATTAAGTTCTTTCTTACTATATTTTATTATTGAACCAAGAACAATCTATTAAACAAATCTAAATTAAAATAAATTAATAGAAATGATTTGTTTGTTCACCCCATGTACTGGTGGGCAAATTTGGCTTTTTAGACATTAATTAGGGTCCGATGTAAGGTTCATATTTAGGTTGACCCTTAACCTAACCTAACCCATATAACTTACACCCTACTTTATTAGAGAGACCCAAAAGGGATTGAGAGATATTTAAGAAGAAAATAAGGATTTAATGGGGAGGGGAGATGTTACAAACATTGACTATTAAGGGGTGTGTGTGTGTGTGTGTGTGTGTGTGTGTGTGTGTGAGAGAGAGAGAGAGAGAGAGAGATTTATTAGAGTAAATATTGATTTTATAAAAGACAATAAAGACCCATGAGGTTTTTAATGATTTAATATAAAAAAAGATATGCACATGTGTGAGAAAGGAGAGGAGGAGCTACATATGAGCTTTGTGTTGAGTGGACCCTCACCTCCCTTCTTTCCTCTTTCTATTATATATATACTACCATTGATTAATATAATATATATATTACTATACTATATTATACTACCATTGATTAAAAGTATGAATAAGTGTGCGGAACTTTTGTTTGACTAAAATAGCCCTATTTTTGAATTTGGTATCTCTTTAATTGTGAGGGCATAAAATGTAATTTGAACTATTACCTTCATTTTATTTAATTCCCTCTCATTAATCCTTATATTTAAGGTATTAACTATCATCATCTTTCATTGTTCTTCACTAAAATGCTCTTATATTTTAATTTGGCCATTCTCTAATTATGAGGTCAGAATATGTAACTTAAACTACTTCTTTATACCCCATTCAATTCCCTCTCATTAAGTCTTATATTTAAGTCATTAGTTCACATTCTCTCTCATTAAGTCTTATATTTAACTTATTTTTTTCACTAATAAATTCTATCATTTTTCTTCAAATAAATTCTGTTAATTAGATCCATATCCAATCTTTTAGCAATATAAAACACATGTTTAAAACCAACTTAAAAATGATACCATTCTTTAATCTTGGTGGTGGGTAAGTAATTCAACCAACCATGTCAAATGGGTCAACCCATTATCTTATAGTTAAATAATAAAACTTTTAAAATGAAATAAATACAAAAAATAAAAATTGTAAATAAACTAGACACATCTCTAATATTTTATATTAGTCATATTAAAGAAAAATATGCATGGTAAACAATAATTGTTTTTATTAATGTTGGAAATGAAATACAAAATTCAAAAATGAATAAAAAGTTAAATATAAGACTCAAAAATGAATTTGCTTTCCTATTTGATGGTGTGTCAGCAATTCAACCTTTCAGGTGAAATGTGTCAATCCTTGATGTTAGGACTAAATAATTAAAAATAAATAAATAAAAAGATAAAAGCACAAAAAATAAAAAATACAGAAATTCACTAATATTTTATATTAATCATATTAAATAAAAATAAGTGTGATAAATAAGAACTGTTTTTACTAATGATGGAAATGAAATGCAAAATATAAAACCGACCCAAAAATTAAACTATCTTCCTATTTGGTAGAGGGTCAACAATCTAATCTTTTGGATCAAATGTGTCAACCTTTGATTTCATAATTAAATAATAAAAATATATAAAAAAATAAAAGCACAAAAAACAGAAATTTTTTACAAAACATTTGAGCACATCTCTAATATTATATATTCATCATATTAAACAAAAAAAAAACAATTACAAAAAAATCTAGGCACATGTCTAATATTTTGTGAATGATAATATTTATTAATCATATTAAAGAAAAAGTGTGATAAAAAAGAATTGTTTTTATTGATGATGATAATGAAATACAAAATTCAAAACTAACCCAAACATGAAGTTGTTCTCATGTTGGGTGGCAGGTTAGTAGTTAACCTTTTAGGTCAAATAATATGTTAACCATTGATTTCATAATTAAATAATAAAAAAAGATAAAAAATGCATAAAGTTACAAGAATGAATAAATTTTGTGGAACTCATTTGATCACATCTTTAATATCATATTAGTCATCATATTAAACAAAAATAAGCATGATAAATAAGAATTATTTTTATACACAAAATAATAAAAAAAATTGTTGAAAATTTTGTAAATATATTATTACCATCATCATTAGCAACATCTAAAATTGCCGTGTGCAAAGCATGTGAACAATTACTGGTCCAATGGAAAAAATGTGGAAAGCAAAGAAGGATAGGGGTGCAAGTATAGCATTAGGTTGGGTTGAGGTCAATCCTAACCCAACCCAAGTTGTTGAACCCCCAACCCTAAAACTTCAGGTTGGGTACAGGCTGGGTTCTAGTTGGGTTGAGGCCAAATGTACTTATTTCCTAGACTCTATGGGTTTTCAATATTGGCATTATTAATAAAAGAACATAGTTATCATATTTTCGAAAAAGATTGCCTCTAAACTGAAAATTTTTGACATAGAATTTGCATGCACACACATATATAGATAGATAAATATGTATACAAAAAAATGCATAAATACTTGAAGCAAAAAATGCATAAATATATATAAATATATACATTTATAGATGCATAGTTGCATTTGCATACAATGCATGAATAGTGAATACACATATACATAAGTACTTATATGCATAGATGCATATTTATATAATATTTATACATGCAAATATGAAGTTAAGTTGGGTTCAAATTGGTCAATGCTTCAACCTTAACCCAACCCAAAGTTGAGTCAGGTTCATACTTTTCAACCCTTACCTTAACTTGAACTTCAATCCAACCCAATCCAACCCTAGTATTTTGGGTTGGGTTCAAGCTAACCCAACCCAAGTTGCAGCCCTAGAGAAGGTGGGAGCCCTTAAATCTCAAATCACTTTGCTCCCTAGAAAGTTGTCTTAAGCATTTTATTTGTGCCCTTGTCAATAATAGGATTGTAGATGGATTTTATCATGATTTGGATCCAATTAAACCAGAAATAAATCTCAAGTAGTAGATCAATTTATAATTGGAACAATTAGTGATCCATAAATGTGAGTGCATGAATAACAAGATGATTGAACGTGAATCCTAGAGTTCAATTCTGTAAAAGCAGAGTACTATTTGAGGGGGACTGAATCAAATTTAACAAGAATGAAAAATCCAATTTGTAAGTGGCTTGAATTTTTTTAAAGCCATTAAGTTTTCTCTTCATAATTTTTATAAATTTCTGTATTATTACAGAAATTTGCAAGGGTTGCTATTGTGTTTTGGGGCTCTAGGAGGAGCTTAGGCTAGATAACTTAGGCATGACCTAAACTTGAGTAAGGCTTGGATTAAGGCCAGATTGACTTTGAACAATATACACACCCATTGTATTATATATGTATACAATATGTATAAGATTAACCTAAACTCACACCCATACATAAACATGTACAAATACAAACATACTATGCATTTTATTCACATAAAATCATCTTCTCTAATTATATATGTATAAAAACATGTATATAAGGCTCAATTTGGAAAGAGTACAAATACAAATATGTACAGTGCAAATACATGTTTAGAAATATAAAATACAAGCTTTGCACTATACATATTTGTATTTGTACTCTTTCCAAACTGAGCCTAAGTACAAATACAAATATATAGAATACAAATAGATATAAAATAATACAAAATACAAGGTTTTATACTCTACATATTTGTGTTTGTACTCCTTCCAAATGGAGCCTAATAATATACATGCACTTATTAATAGCATTTCATATTTGCAATCCATTCTACTCTTAAATTCAGCTATAAAAACCACTTAAAGATGGATGTGCAAAACATTTAAAAAAAAAAAAATCTTTCAAACCCAACCAATCCGCTCTAGCCTAACAAACTTACCTGAGCCTAATTCAGATCCAAGTTGTGTTGGGATAAGCTGGGTTGGGAAGTTCAGACTTGACCTCAGGTTAGTCAACTGTTGATAAACTTGAGCTTGACCTTAAGTTAGGCTAAGCTTGAGCTTGAAGTTTCAATAGGGTTGGACTTTGTGGTTAACCCATAACCTGAACCAACCCTGTTTGAGTTGCACTTTTATGTAATTTTGCTATACCATCAAATTAGTAAATTATACTCAAGATTTTATTAGGAAACTATTGCTACTAAACCTATAAAATAAAAAGATCTATACTATATATAAAAGTGTCAATGCAGTGTAAAAGATTTTTTGGACTAAAAATACCCTTTATTGCTTTATTTGATAAAGGGTATAAAAGTCATAATATTGCAACTTTAATACCACCTCTTTTTGGACTAAAATTATCCTTTATTCCTTTGTCTAAGAAAGGGTATAAAGGTCATCAATTGGATTCTTTTCTTAATGAATTTTACATTGGAATGCCAATGGTTTAATAACCTCTAATTCTCTTTCTTTCCATCTTAAGTTCTACTGTTTTCTATGTTTCTCCATGAAAAGTTAAAGAAAAAAATTATTTTCTTAATGAATTTTACGTTGGAAAGGCAATGGTTTAATAACCTTCGATACTCTTTATTTGCATCTTAAATTGTATTGCTTTTTACATTTCTTCATGAAAAATTAAAGAAAAAAACTCCTGGTTTAAGTTGATACAATTTGAGCAATTTTCAAATATCCTCTATTCTATACACCTCTATTCTGTATATGTGAAGTCATTTGCCATTGTACCACTCAATAATTTTTTGTTGGAAAAGACCCAATCTGCCATTGTACAATTTAAGCACATCATCAGTATGAAGGAATGGTTTTTCTGTTATAGATTTTAGCTTTAATGGCTATCATCGGTCAAAACGTAGTTAGCCTTACCTGCATGTTATTGTTATTATCATGGTTTTCAAAATTGGACCGGATCGGACGGTCGGACAGGAAAAACCAGGAATCAGTCAGGTGACCGATTCCGTTTTTCCCCAAAACCGGATTTTTGTCAAAAAAACATTGATTTGGTTAACAAACCACTGACCCGGGTGGTTGAACCATTCAAACCGTTCGAACTATATAATGGTTTTGACTGTTTTTTTATTTTTTTATTTATTTTGTCAGAACGGGCTGACCATTTGGTTCGAATGATCGAATTGTTCAACCCGGGAACCGGACCCCTGACCGGTTCGTTGTTCGGGTCGGTTTTAAAAACCTTGGTTGTTATTGTTCTTCAATGTCCAATAGATCATGGAGAAGAGAGTGTGGTTTACTTGCTTAAATCTTCTAGTGGCTTCTACCTTTCAAGGATCTATAAATATGGTGGGGAGGTCACCTCTCCCTTTGCAGTACAAATCCTTTGAGTACTTCTAGAGATCGAGAGATAAAGCTCCCTTTGCAGTAAGTGTGGTCTGGATAATGAGAGATTAAAAAGGTGAAATTCATTGCAACTAGGGGTGGATTCAAGCCAAATAGTACGAGGCTCGAGCTCGAGCTTGCCTAGGAAGTACAAGGCTCGAGCTTGAGCTCAGTTTGAGCTAGAACCTTGAACTCAAGCTCGGCTCGTCTCAAGCTCGATTTGAGATAAAATATTTTATAAAAATTAAAAATTATATATATAAAAAATTTATTTGATATTTAAAAAATAAGAATTATAATATTTTTATTATATATTATTTTCTATAATTTTATTATATATATACATATATTTGAGCTCGGCTTGCGAGCCTCATGAGTTGAGCTCTATTAGGCTTGAGCTTAGCTCATTTATTAATGGAGCCTGTAAATTGGGCTCGAGCTTGGCTCGAAGCTCGATTGTAAACGAGCTGAGTTGAGCTTTTCACGAGTCGAGCTCGAGTAGCTTGTGAAGAGCTCGACTCGTGACCACCCCTAATTGCAACCTTACTTGCTAGTGGAGGACTGGAGTTTACTTCATTTCATAAGTAGCCTTTATGCTTTCTTTGTAGCCTTTCCCTCTATAATTGGTCTCTGCATTTCCTTTTTACAACATTAATGCAAAAGAACCATTTTATTGCATGACAGTGCTAAATTCTTCATCCTCTATCTTAGTGTTATGTTGTTTTGTGTATTGTACCCATGACTTCAACTGTCCTTTTTTTTTGGGGGGGGGGGGGGGGGGGTTGTTCTTATTCTCTTCAACTTAGCAACTTTTAATTGTTATTATCAAATCAACCATGCCTTGTCCCAACCATATGGGATTGGCTATATGAACCCTCTTTTGCCATTCTGTTCTGTTCTGTGTTGTATCCATTCATTACTAAATTGAGAATTGTTTGTCATCAAACTGAATTCTTAATTTTATTAAGTTGGAAAAATCTTGTTGCCACAAATTTTCTCATATTAGTTGAAATGCTGCAGCAGATTTGCTAACATGAGTTTAATTTTGCATTCCTCTTGAACAAGTATTTATCTATCTCTTCTCATATTTTGTGGAGACAACTGTAGAACTAACACTTCCAGGTTTGGAACTAGGTGCATTTGGTGTAAGAATAACAAGTCAAGTGTGAATTAGATGAAGCATTTTTTTCACCTTTAACAAATTTAAGTTAATTTGGCAGTTAACAATTTTACAATAAATGTTTCACTGTTAACCTTATCCCTTTCTTCTTTTAATTATTTCAATCAGTTAGCATAGCTTCTTACTAAAGGATTAGTTTCAGGAATTCTCAATAAGTTAAAACTTGCTATTCACACATCAATAAAAAAATTGCTATTAACACCCTTGCCCCATTTTTATGTCACTACTTTGCGTTAAGGAATAATTGTTATCATTGGTGGAGGGATAAAATTAAGCTTAAGTATTCTCAATCAGTTGATTTCAATCTATAAAATTTATACATTTTTTTGTTTGACCTAAACTTTTTGTTTCCATTGTAATTTCTTTGCAAAAAGAATGGATAGTTCAACTGAATTTAGCGTTTCATTCAAGAATGTCTTAAATGAACTCTGTAAAAAATTCCTGTTTTAAAATCCTAAAATTTCCATGCAAGATGTAGGAGTGAGTGGGAAGTATATGGGAAATTAGCACCTACTAAAAAGGAAGCAGAATAAGATGCTGCTTGTAAGGCGATTAAGAAGCTTATTGATTATTTCAATATTAGAATTGAAGATATCAACTATGAGGAATATCAGAGGTATCGTTGGAAATGTAATCAACTTTAGAGTGAAATTGCAGAACTCCAATATGAGATTTCTAGGCTTAAAAATAGACTTTCGGATTTTGAGATTGAAGAATATGCAACTTTAGATGAAGATGACCCAGGAAGATGATTATATACCCAATACTAACCAGGAATTAGTTTTTGGTTTCTTTTCAATGTTAAGAAAATAGTGTCTACTTTTTACGATGCTTATGTTTTTTGTTTCATTTTTCAAGAGTATGAGATAGTAATGGCTATGCCATGGTTTTTTTTTTTTTTTTTTTGTCTTCTGTCTTTGGGTTAAAAAAGCAAGACTAGTTGCATGTAATGAGACATTAGTTAAAAATTATCTTTGAAGTTGGACTTTGCCTTTTACCTTGTAGTATTTGAAAATAAAATGATCAGGTCGAAAAACATCCTTAAACCATCCACCAAGAATTTAACACCCTATATCAAACAAAAGACTTGCAACTCAAGTCTCATTACTTAATATAGGCAGTCCATGCGTTAAACAACTCAATATTTTATGCAAGTGCTACCAAGATAAAAAAAAAAAAAAAATGTCTATTGGTCAATCAAATTCTCAACATATTCAAAATAACATAAAGATATAAAAGAGCTTGTGAAAAGATTTTTTGAATATTTCTAGATATGGTTTAAAATATGACGTGATGCAGTTGATATAGTGTATCAAATCTATCTCCATAGAAATTGGCACTTTGGCATAAGTGCAATAGGGTTGAAGCCTATTCATTCCACAAATTCCGAATGGCATCGACTGTGTTGCACCATATTCAACTTTAAAGGCTGATGGTTATATAGGCCGATACAAGCCATGTTCCAATGGAATGATATATGTTTGTTAGTTCTACTTTTCCTACATTTTCTCACTTTGAAGCTTTTCATCTTCTTCCTACATATTTGTGGGGGAGCTTCTATTTGTACATTGTTGGATCTTTAAGTAGTATACCAATGGATTTTCCTAAAAAAAAATTGAGGAAATAAAAAATTATAAAAAAATAATTCTTAGTGGTTTCAAGTAATTACAAGATGGATCTATGAATGATCGATCAAATCCATTAATCCATCAATAACTAATTTACATCAAATTTTTATTTTTATTTTTTGGTAATTTATTGAAAAATAATAAAATATAATAATTATTTTAGTAATACTTATAGGAGCTCTAGAAAAGAAAGTACATTGTTTGCTATGGGTTCAAACCCATCCGCACTTATGTGCAGAAGATCATAAGTCCTCCCTCCTTAACCTCTAGGGCAAATCAGCTTGATTATATGAATCTTGATACTACATCATTATCATATCTATCTCCATAGAGATTAGATTTGATATATTTTTAAATTAAGATGATATATTTTTGTAAAATATTGAATAACAATTTAATTATAATAAATCACAACATACTTATTATTTAAATAAATAAAATTACCTTAATTTACAATAGTAATTCTCAAGAAGCTACATAGCCATTAGCGAGAATGTTAAGGATTTAATATTCAATTGACCTCTTTTTTGGTAATATACAAAAACAAAAATAATAAAATATAGAAAAGTTTAGTTTTTAATTAAAGTATAATAGGTGCATATGATCTCTGTCTTGGACCCTTGAATTTATGAATTTTCTACATTCTCAAGAATCTATTATTTTTTAGATTAATTAAGCATTTTTTAAATTATTAATTGATAATTTAACTTAAATAACAACATATTAATGGCTTTATACATGCAGTAATTTGTAATATATATATATATATATATATATATATATATATATATATATATATATATATATCTGTGTGTGTGTGTGTGTTTTGAAGTCTTTGATTGATGCATTGTTAGCAAAGTTGTCATATGATGTCATTTTGACCTGTGTAGTTAATTGAAATGTATCCATTGTATCCACGCATATTTAAAGTTTATCTTGAATAAAATTAGGAATTAGGATTGGAAAGGGATCTTTGTTAGGATCTAATAACGAAGGACCATGCAATTAAAAATGGTTACTAGTAGGGTTCAAAATTTCAATATGTAAAATATTAAATTATTATTAATATGAATATTATGAAATCTATTATAATTAATTTTCTATTTTTAAGATTTTTTTTTTAAATTTATTACATAATTTCGTTATTTTAACTATTTAAAATTTAATCATGTTATATTTCATTATTTAAATATTTAAATAATATGTAAAATAGTTAAAAAATTTCATTATTTGAATTTTATTTACTTTAATGTTATTATGTAATATTAAATATTTTGTTAAATAATTATTTAGCTATTTTTAATGTTTTTTTTATTTAAGATATTCAGTTATTGAAATATTTCAGTAATGTTTTAATTTTTAATGTTAATTTTTTTATTATTATTGAATAACATTTGTAAAATTATAATTTATATTGTTACTACATAATTTCATGATGAATTTTGTAAAAATATAGAATTATTAATTATATGAGTATTGTTAAATATATATTGTAATTAATTTTTGTGTTTTAAATAAATATTTTAAAGTTAGTATATAATTTCCTTATAATATTTAAATAATTCTGAAATTTTTAATTGAAACTTTCTTTAGATGGATGTAGATAAAAAGTGGGGGAGAGGATAAATAGGAATTAGAGATAGTTTAGGAGGGAATCTCTTTACTAAATTAGAGATAATTTAAGAGATAAATAGGAGTTAGAGATAATTTAGGAGATAAATAGGAATTAGAGAGAATTTAGCAGATAACTAGGAATTAGAGAGAATTTAGGAGAAAGTGGTGCCACTTGGCTAAACATTAGAAAAGCAAATCCCTCTTTCTTTATGGTCGTTAGAAATAGTTAAGCCTATGCTATTCCCTTATTGGTTTAATGGGTAATTATGTGGAATTAAAAAATAAAATATTTCAAAAAATAGGAAATTATGAAGGGTTTGGAGCATGGAGAAGCATGATGACATGGACTATTTTCATATATATATATATATACTAGTGGGGACTTGTGCGATGCACGAGCTTTGTTAAGTAAAATTTAAACAATAGAAATACATAGAAGTGTATAATTGTTTTATATTTTAACTTTTTAATAACTAATCCGGTCGAACTTGACTCAAGTTGATCGGTTTTCTAGTACTTTCGATCTGCTTTGGTTTAGCAATTTTCCAACTCAACCAAGTTAGGTCAATTTTGATTTGGCCATTTGTAAACCGACAAAAGTTGAATCGACTCAACCATAGATATAAATTAATATTTTATATTTTAAATATAATTTTTTAATACAGGAAAGTGGAAAAATTATCATATTTCTTAGTCTAAAATATTTTATATCATAAATTTATTTTTTAATAATACCACTGTAATTTATTAAATTTAAATTTAATTTTTAAGTTTAAATTTTTTGAACAAACAAACTAAACTGAAAAATAGACCAAAACTAATACAACCCGAGTTTGTGGGTTTTCACTAATGGTCAATCAGTTTTGGGTGACAAACTCCCAACCTAACCAGGTTGATTTGGTTGGCGAAACAACCGCAACCAAACTGAACCAATCCTTGAACACTCCTAATTTAAGCTAAATTAATAGAATAATCTCTAATAAATAACAATAGTTTAATCCCAAATAACTATTGAAAATTTATACCAAAAATACACAATTATTGAAAATAAATTTATAATGAAAATAAAATAATACATAATAAAAATATAATAATTACAAAAATACAATAAATACTAAAAATATATTAAATTAGTCAATAAATAGTGTAATCTCAAAAAATAGATTAATCTCTAATAAATATTAATCAATAAATTATAAAAAAATACATAATTACTAAAAATAAATTTATAATAAAAATACAATAAATATAGTAAATTAAATTTTAAAAGTAAAATTATAGTTGTTTAATCTCCAATAATTATTGACAAGTTACTGTAAAATAACAAAATAAAATTATATTTAAAAATAATTTTTGAAAAATATTTATCAAAAAATATAATAATTAATTATTGAAAATAAAATAAATATAAATTTTAGTATATACAAATATATAATGAATATACAATATTATAGTAAAAATATTATTTTTTTTAAAGTTATTTTCTATAATTTTTAATTCATATAAGTGAAATTAGTTATTTACAATATTATTTAGTTATTTAAAAAATATTGTTATATAAAATTATAAAATGTTAATTATTTATTGAATTTAATAAAATTATAATTAATATTGTTATTAAATAATTCGTCATTAATTATGTAAAATATTAAATTATTATTATTATTATAATATTTTGAAATCTATTATAACTATTTTTCTACTTTTATGATTTTTTTTTAAATTATAACATAATTTCATTATTTTAACTATTTAAAATTTAGCTTGTTAAATATTTCTTTATTTAAAAATTTAAATAATATTTAAAAATTTTCATTATTTGAATTTTATTTATTTTAATGTTATTACGTAATGTTAAATATTTGGTTATATAATTATTGAGATATTTTTAATGTTCTGTTTTTTAAGATATTTATTTATTGATATAAGTAACGTTTTGTTTTTTAATGTTTACTTTTTATTATTTGATTAACATTTAAATTGAATAATTTGTAAAATTGTAATTTATATTGTTACTACATAATTTCATGATGAATTTTAAAAAATATATAGAATAATGAATAATATGAATATTATTAAATCTATTATAATTAATTTTGTTTTTTGAATAAATATTTTAAAGTTAATATATAATTTTATTCTAATATTTAAATAATTCTAAAAATTTTTAATTAAAACCTTTCTTTAGAAAAACAAATCCCTCTTTCTGAAAATTTTAATATTTAGGAGAAAGTGGGGGAAAGTGATGCCACTTGGCTAAACATTAGAAAAGCAAATCCCTCTTTCTTTATGGTTGTTAGAAATAGTTAAGCCTATGTTATTTCCTTATTTGTTTAATGGGTAATTATTGGAATTAAAAAATAATAAATTCAAAAAAACTAGAAATTAGGAAGGGGGTTTGGATAATATATATATATATATATATATATATATAAAGAGAGAGAGAGAGAGAGAGAGAGAGAGAGATTCTCTCCTAAAATATTTCTAATTCCTATTTATTCTCTCCCCCATTTTTATCTACATCTATATAAAGACAGTTTCAATTAAAAAAATTTATAATTATTTAATTATTATAACAAAATTATATAATAACTTTAAAATATTTATTCAAAATACAAAAATTAATTATAATAGATTTTAGAATATTCATATTATTAATAATTCTATATTTTTACAAAATTCATCATGAAATTATGTAGTAACAATATAAATTATAATTTTATGAATTATTTAAATTAAATGTTATTCATACAATAAAATTTAACATTAAACAATAAAAATTATTTAATATATATATATATATATACACACACACACACACACAGGGAGAGAGATTCTCTCCTAAAATATTTCTAATTCCAATTTATTCTCTCCCCCATTTTTATCTACATCTATATAAAGACAGTTTCAATTAAAAAAATTTAGATTTACTTAAATATTATAACAAAATTATATAATAACTTTAAAATATTTATTCAAAATACAAAAATTAATTATAATAGATTTTAGAATATTCATATTATTAATAATTCTATATTTTTACAAAATTCATCATGAAATTATGTAGTAACAATATAGATTATAATTTTATGAATTATTTAAATTAAATGTTATTCATACAATAAAATTTAACATTAAACAATAAAACATTATTTAAATATTTCAACAACTAAATATATTAAATAACAAAACATTAAAAATAACTAAATAATTATATAACAAAATATTTAATATTATATAATACCTTTTCAAATAAATAAAATTCAAATAATTAAAATTTTTAAATATTTTAGATATTATTTAAATATTTAACATGACTAAATTTTATATAGTCAAAATAGCGAAATTATGTAATAAATTTTGAAAAAATCTTAAAAGTAGAAAAATAATTATAATAGAATGAATAACATTCATATTAATAATAATTTAATATTTTACAAAATTAGTAACGAATTATGTAATAATAGTACTGATTATAATTTTATGGATTATTGAATTCAATAAATAATTAATATCTGAAAATTTTAAATAAAAATATTTTTAAATAAGTGAATAATATTGTAAATAACTAATTTCACTTATATCAATTAATAATTATAGAAAATAACTTTCAAAAAAATTAATATTTATTAGTAATAATTTTTCAATAATAGTGTGTATTCATTATATATTTTTATATACTAAAATTAATATTTATTGTATTTTTAATAATTATTTATTTTATTGTTTGATAAATATGTTTTCAATAATTATTTATAAACCTATTGTTGTTTTGTTATTTAACAGAAAATTGTCAATAATTATTGGAGATTAAACAACTATAATTTAACTTTTGAAATTTAATTTATTGTATTTTTGTTATAAATTAATTTTTAGTAATTATGTAATTTTTACAATTTATTGATTATTGAGTAATTTAATATATTTTCAGTATTTATTATATTTTTGTGATTATTGTATTTTTATTTGATATCTATTGTATTTCCACCATAAATTCATTTTCAACAATTGTGTATTTTTGCTATAAATTTTCAATAATTATTGGAGATTAAACTATTTTTATTTATTAGAGATTAGACTATTAATTTAGTTGAAATTAGGAGTGTTCAAGGATCGGTTCATTTTAGTTTTAGGTTGATTCGCCAACCAAATCGACTAGGTTAGCTCAGGAGTTTGTCACCCAAAATCAACTAACCATTAGTGAAAACCTACCAACTCGGCTTGTATTTGTTTGGGTCTATTTTCTGTTTGGTTTGTTTATTCAAAAGATTTAAAATTTAAAATTAAAATTAAATTTAATAAATTACAATGGTATTATTAAAAAATAAATTAAAAACTTAAATTTATGATATAAAATATTTTAGACTAAGAAATATAGGAATTTTCCCACTTTCTCATATTAAAAAAATATATTTAAAATATAAAATATTAATATATATCTATGGTTGGGTTGGTTCAGTTTTGGTCGATTAACAAATGGGCAAACTGAAACTTACCTAACTTGGTCAGATTGGAAAAATTGTTGAGCCAAAGCCAATAAGGAATACTAGAAAACTGACCAACTTGGGTCGAGTTTCGGTCAAATTGGTTATTAAAAATTTAAAATATAAAATAATTATATACTCTTATGTATTTCTATTGGTTAGCTTTCGCTTAACAAAACCCGTACATTGCACGGGTCCCCGTTAGTATATATATAGCAAGACGGTCGAATCAACATTCTTTCTTGCTCCATTACCCCACCCTACATTTTTGTTGACTCTCTCTCTCTCTCTCCTCTCCCCTTCCCACCACTGCCATTATGCCATATCACCATTCCCAATCCAACTACCTAAAAATATTCCTACAATCTCTCCTAAGGTATCTCCTCTAAGCCATTAAGAATTTGTCATGTTACCCCACTCCTAATCAATTCCTAAAATCTCTCCCCCAAATCTATATCCATTCTCTCTCATTTAAAATATTCATATTAGTTAATAAATAATTAAATATGGTTAATATTTAATCCAACACATATTCAAAGAGTATTAAATAGTGTTATTACCAAAACTTAACAAATACAATTAGTATATTACCAAAAATTAATAAATATTGATATTAGTTAATTCATCATGACTTTTTTAAAGTATTTTGGGTAAATACTATTATATTCATGTTAATTAACAATATTTTATAGAAATTGAAAGTCTTTAACTAATTTCTATAAAATTGAGAATTATATTTAACAATTATCAAAACGTATAAAATTTTATTTATTGCTATTATTATAGTTAATAATCAAATGCAAATGGGAGAATAAAATATTATAATGTTGGAAAATGAAATTATTAATTAATTTATATTGGAAAATAAAAGATAAGTTATTGTAATTTTGTTAGTAAGCTACCTAATAAAAATAAATATTTAATAACAATTTAAAATAATTTTTAATGAATCTTCATAATTACATAAATGTAATAAAAATTTCAAAAATTTTCATAAAACTACATTTTCATAAAATAAAATTTTGGAAATTAAAAGATATAATTTTTTTGAAAGTTTATTTAAAATGTATTAAATAATTATTGAAAATTATTGGAATATTTTGGAAAATTTATTACATTTGGTAAATTTTAAAAAACTATTAAAAAATTATGTAATTTTCATTATAAACTATTAAAAATTATTAAAGATAAATGAGTAGGGGAAAGGGAAACTATAATTTGAATCAATAATTTGTATAATATTGGAAAAATAAAATTATTAATTAGTTTATATTAGAAAATATAAGATAAATTTGTGTAATTCTATAGGTCAACCATTTAAAAAGATAATAAATGATTTAATAAAAATTTAAAAATAAAATTTTAAAACTACACAAATGTAATAAAATTTTCACTATTTTCATAAAATTACATTTTTGAAAATTAAAGACAATTTAGTGTACTTTTAAAATTTACCATGTGGTTGATACTTAGTATATCTTTTTGATCATTTGTGTCATCAAATTGAATATTGGGTTGACAAGGGAGTGGGTGCCTTGCCTTGAATCTGCTCGACACTAGGAACGGGGTGAAGAAAATTTGAGGATTCCCCATCCTTGATTAGGAGTGGGTGCCTTGCCCTGAACTCACCCAACATTGAAGATGAGGCAGGGAAATTCAAGGATTCCCCATCCCTAATGGGGAGTAGGTGCCTTACCCTGAACCCGTCTGACACTAGGGACGGAGTGGGGATGGGGTAGAGTGTCTTGACTACGGGGTGGAGACAGGGATGGGGTGCCCCACCCCAAACCCACCCGGTTTTCATTCCTATATAATTATTAATTATTAGTGAAATTAATAAAAATGTTAGCTTTTATAATTGTTTTTATTTATTTAAAGTTAATCAAAATTTTATTTAAAAATATTGAAAATAATAATAGTTATTAAAATTACTACAAATGATTAATAAAATTAAATTTATTAAAAAATATTTAACAATAATTATTTTTCTATAAATCAACATTAAATGAAAAATAGAATTATTAAAATTTTGAATATTAACAATAACTTTGAATACTTTTAGTTAATTAACGACAATTTTTTATTATTTATCAATTAATTAATAGTAAATAAAATTATTCAATCTTTTAGATTTTTCCATACATCACACAGATATAAAACAAACATTTTATAAAATTTCTTAGAAAAACAAAAAATTTGAACCTTTGTTACCGGACTCTTTTTTTAGTAATGGGCTCCACAACAGGATTAACCCTCCCCAAAACCTCTAGACCCCTCATCCTAGGTGAAGGCGGGACTCACTCCCTAGTCTCCACTTCAAATAGCCAGAGATTTTGCTAGTATACTCGGGGCCTGTTCACTTCCTCTTAACTCTTATCTCTTAAGAGAAATCTTTTAACTTTAAGAGAAAAGTGGTTGTCCGTTTCCTCTTATCTCTTATCTCTTAAAGTGCAATCATACAACTTTTTGTTTTCCAATGATACCCCCAAAAAGACAAACAAAAACTCTCATATTTGGGGTCAAAATAGATATTTGATAATTTTTGGAATTCAGAATTCAGAACAACATTCTTTGCATTCAAAATTTAGAGGAAAGAAAAATTCACCAATACCAATATACCTCTTAATGTAATTATTGCACTTTCAGATGTTAGACTTTAAAGCAAACGAACAGCCCTAGTTGTCACCTTTGACCGTATTTTGGTTAATTCGATGGGCTTTGGGTGGTAAATGTTTCTCTCTTTTGTTTTTTTTTTTTCAATAGAAAAGGAAGAATAACATTATTTATTTGGAAAATCATATATATGAGTCAATAGGTCTGGTTTCCCATCCGGTCCATGCAGCCACCTCCAAGAAAAATGGGAAAAAGAGAGACCATAATTGGCTACATCATTTATTAGTGATATAGTAAGAAAATTCATATCGTCAAGCTGGTTTGCCCGAGAGGTTAAGGGGGAAGACTTAAGATCTTCTGCACATAAGTGCGCATGGGTTCGAACCCCATAGCCAGCACATATACTGTTTTTCTTCCAAAGATCTTAGAGGGTAGTTACTATTTAGTAATGATGGGTCCCGTTTGGTCTTTATCTTCACATACGCACCAATCCAACGGTTATAGGGACACGATTATAAGATAACTCGTTCCATCAAATGGTGGGGTCCATTTTTTTAGTATGGTATGGGACACATGACAAGTTATTAATATTCGGCCATAGTTTGCTTCATTTTCTATTGAAATCCTTTGGTGAAGTTCTCTAGCAATTATTTCATTAAAAAAAACACTTTTCTAAACCTCTAACATGGCTTCTTTCTTAGAACAATTATCTCCCAAAAAAGAGCCTTAGGTGATTGTCTCTTAATTTCAAAGGCAAATATCAAGTAGAAAGAGTAACGAGTATTGGTCAATTGAGATAGAATCACATAAAATGGAACGTCTACACATAGGTTACATTATATTACTTCTAACTTTTCAAGCATTCAATTTCAATCCACAGAGAAAAGGCAATATCAGAAGGGAAGAATATTGTTGCCATTAAGATCAGAAATAAATATATAATAGTCAATCCATCTTTGCAAGATTTGCTAAAGATGGCCAACCTGTGTTTTTTCTTTCTTGAGAGCTGAGATATTGTAGATTGTAGTAAATTTTGCATGTAACATATAAAGATGCACCAATGTGTACGGTTTTTGCCATTCATGGGGCTTTGGTTAAATTTGTGACTGTCATGTTGCATCTCACCCTGGTTAGACAAATGAGAGCAATCTCTTTAGTTTATTTATTTATTTTTTCTTTTTCTCGTCATGTGCTCCTCTTCCTCTCCATCTAGGGTTAGAAATGGGTTTGCTAATGCATTCTATGTGGAAGATTTCATGAAAGTTATGAGTTGCAACTCAGACAACAGTTAGAGCTTAAAAAATGAGAGATGTGCTTCAAGCCTTCAACCAATCACCAAGTATTTTTAAACCTGGGTTGGCTTCAGTTAACAGTACCCGTTCCAAGGGGCCAAGAGCAGTCACTTTGGCAGCCTATTGAAGAAAGGCTTTCCCCTCCAAACTACATAAATAAATCAAGTTTTTATAATGATCAGTGTTTGGGCATAACAAGACCACAAAGGCTTTATCCTGCATACACCCATTGCTGTCTTCATTTGAAACCATTGGAAGGATCAAGCCCCAGTTATGATTTATGAAAGATTGTCCATGTAGAACAACAAAGACAAAAAAAATAAAAGGAAGAAACTAAACACCCCACTCAGACAGACTAGAACCCGTGTTCTCACATCTAGGTTAGATGTCCATTTAACAAACTAGTCACTGAGACACCAAGGTTAGATATTTCTGAATAAAAAATCATTACAATGAAGAAAAACATCCAATAGGAGTCTTTGTCATCCTTATCTCGAGTCCAGCAAATATTTTTTTTAGTTACATAATGTTGCCAATCCCTACTTCCCTAGCATCTCAGTTTTCAAGTTATGCTTCTTATGAACAAGAGAAGAAACTAAAACGCTACAATAACTATTGTAATACCATTTATCTTTGTAGTTGATCTTTTCACCTTACAAATCCAACCAACTTCCTTTTTTTATGGATAACATGAAAATTTTATTAATATAAGGAAAACAATCAGTTATAATTTGCAAGTGAAAATTGCAAAAGAAGCCCTTGCTACAGAGGGGTAAACAAACCCCTCTACGATGATATTTTGATGCTGACAGAATTTGTTCAACTATAGCTTCCTTGATTAAATTTGTTGGTAAACCAATCATCTAAGGCATCACAGGCAAAGCTGAAAACCCAAAAGTTTTCAATCACTCGCAGCTCTACAAAAAGTGAATGCCATAGAATTCAGAACAACAAACTATAAGGAATTAATGATCACCTGATAAAATAAAGAATGGAGAGTTGCCTTTTGTCAGAAAACCATTGAATAAATGCAATACAGTTCACAGAAATTCTCATATATCCTGCATCACATCACAATCAGAAATTGTGTTAAAAGTCACTGGTATAATGAGGCACCAAGGACATCAAACAAGTTTCTTTTTTTTTAGATAGATAACTCATAACTGTGAAATTTTATTAAAAAATTAATAAAAAGAGAATGCAAGCATGCTAAGCATCCCAACTAGAGGCACAAGGTGCAGCCTCACAAATACAAAAAAAGCCACAATTGAGCCCAATACAAATGATCCCTATTCACCCATTGTTTAGCTAGCATATCTGCCATCCCATTTGCAATCTCCTATCCCATTGAATCCTCATGATCATATTGGCAGTTAACCACTTGAATATCTTGATATCCTCTCTGTAAGTCTAGATTACTGAGTCCAGGTCCTTAATCCATCGAACCATTAGGGGGTGTCAATTGGACTGGATTTGGTCCAATCCGATCCAGTCCATCATTGGTCCATTTAAAAATGTACTGGACCAAATCCGGTCCAAACCTCATACAAACTGGATCCAATCCGATCCAATTGAAATGCAAATGGACTGGATTGGACCCAATCTAGTCCAAACTAAATGAAACTTTAAAATTTACATGTGAGTACCTGGTGAAAATATCCACAACAATAATCATGAAAAATGTACACCTGAAAACTAGATAACTTTATTCAGATCCAGAAGGACTTGAGTACCCAAGGTTAAAATTGAACCAGGTGAACATCCAAGGCTTTGATCCAAAATAATAAAGCAATCAGTATACACAAGCAACTCACTATCCTGAATCAAATGAAATATTCACTGTCAAAACAACAACCATATGGCCAATGGAAACTGTATGTTCTAATAGCAGATGAATAGATTCATGTACCATTCATGTTACAAGTAACCTTAAAATGGAATACTGGTGTGAGAAATTCGAGCCAACTATATACAAAACAGCAACAAAGATTTTGAGCTGACCAATATTTTGCATTATCCAATGTGTCTATGGTCACCATAAGAAAACACTGAGAGCTGGTATTCAGAAAAGAACTTGAACAAAAGCAGCTTTTGTGGCACCGGACAGCATCTCTACATTTGAACTTGCCGCCTCCTTCCTGCAGCCGCCAAACATCCAGTTCGATCTCCAACTCTGTGGGAGAAAGCAAGATTCGATCTTGTCATCAGTTCTTTGTGAAAGAATTGATTGGAAGCTGTGCTCACGTGCCATCCTGTTGTTTCTTGCGAAGGACAGAGTTCTTGGAGAAGAACACTGCTGATTCTGCTCCATCCTACACTGCGCCATCTTCAGTGGGAGTAGTCTTTGGATCCTTCCTTGGGCATGAACACCTTCGTTGGGAGATATCGTTTCTCCGTATCAGGTATAATCCTCTCCTACTCCTTTTGGTTCAGATCTGGTTCAGTTTATGGTTCAAGATTGATCATTGAAAATATGATTTTCTAAATAGGGAATGCAATTCCCAGTTGAAGGGAGAGAAAAATTTTTGAAATTCGCCCCTTATTCCGTAAGATTTGGGCGTCCATACGATAGATCCCTCATCCCTTCAGTGGTATCAGAGCCATGGTTCAAATCTTGAACCAATTTGTTTCAGATCTGAACCTGCGCAAATGGGCAAAAGGCGTTCTACCCAATTTGTGCAAATATGGGTTTTGGGAAATTTGTTCCCAAAATTATGGGCGAATAGTCTGAAATTAATTTTTATATAAATCTGATTATTGTTTAGAATTGTTCTTTATGATTTTCTTGATTTATGGGCTGTTCGTACAAGAGGAGATTGAAATCTTGATTTGCGCAGGGAACCTGCGATTTTGCAGATTATGGATTATTTTGTTACATATGGTCTGTAAAATAATTTTTTTTTATTTATTTTTTTATTTTTAGACTGAATGTATAGGTATTCAATCTGATGTAATTATTAATAGAAATTAGGATTTCTATTTATGTTATTTTGGATCAAAGATGGCGGCGCAGAAAAGGAGATCTCGCAGAGAAGGAGATTTCGCAGATGGGAGAATTGCAATCTGCGACTTGCAGTTTATGAAACTGCAACCAATGATCTAACCTCTGTTTTGCAGGATGGAGTGTGCGAACAGACCTATGAGACTGATTATTGCTTTTCTTTTATCAGTATTTAATTTCGGATTATTTTCTTGAATTAAAGATTTAATTAAAGATCAAACCCTAGACCCATTCGAACCAAGATTGGTTCAAATTGTTTGGACCAAATCTAGGGTGCGATCTAGGCTGAAAGTCAGCCCTATTTTTCCCACTAATGGGCCTTGATATTTAATTAAATGGTTAATTCGGCCCAACCTGTAAAGGCCCATTTTTAAATGGTTAAAACTGCTAAAAGCCCACTCTGCGGATAAAGCTATATGGGCCGAACCCATCAACCCTAATTCGGCCCATATACCTAGATAATATTAATGGTTAATATTATGGATTTAAAATGGGCTTCAAAGATATTTAATTGATTGGATCAATTTATCCTTGCATGTGATGTATAGATGTGTGATGTGCTACGTACATGGGCCATAAGTACTTGGCCCATGCTCGATCGACAGTGGCTCTTGCGCACACCATGGCTGAATGCACATCATTGCCATGGTGTCCCTTTTGGTCATTGGATGACCTTCCTCAGTGTTGGGCCCCACACCTCATGGAGAGGTTACGTGCGGGACCCTAGCCGATTTGGGCCCACTAAAATCTGACTTTATGAAAGTCAATAGGAGCCACTTGGGTTTGACCTAGATCAAACTGGGGAATAATTTACTGTTCCCTCCAGCTAATATGAGTGCATGTGATAGGGAGATTCATATGATGAACTCTCTAAAGGCCTTCCATCATTAGCATGAGGATGGGTCCTTCAGTAATGAGGAAACGCATCAGAAAATGGGCTATCCATTTGTTGTTGGGCTTGTCTGAATGTTTCATAAGATGATAGGGGCGTCATAGACCGATGTGGAAGGGGCTTCACCAGAAAATGGGAACTCTCTCATGGTACCTTGGCATTCACGAATATGATGGGTAAGCACTCACTGGACAGAAAGGTTTACCTGAAAACGGCTTTGAACCTTGTCTGACAGAGGCCAAAGGGAGAGCTTATATGATGAGTGGATATGATCATTCACAGAAAGGTGGTGGGGTTATGCAGCTGAAACAGTTGGCTCCATGCACCCTATGTGATTTCCCACATTTCCAGAGACAACTCGCAGTCTCCGTCACTGAGAAAGGAGGGAAATCTCAGAGATGAATAAATGGAAATGAACGTAAATTAAAATCCATATCTATGTAATGAACATGAATCAAATTAGGTTGTGGACTGATGTTTGCTCTTTTATCAGAAAATGGCAAACGGACAATTTGCAAAGCTGCTTGATGACAACAAGCTGAAGGGCCCAAACTATGCCGACTGGTACAAGAACCTTATGTTGGTCTTAACCTCTAAGAAATTGGACAAGGTAGCCAAGAATCCTACCCCGGATCGTCCGGGAGATAGGGCTTCTGAGGCCCGGAGAAGAGAATACCAAGAATGGGAGGAGAAAAACTCCCTTGCCCGCTGCTATATCATTGCCTCCTTGGACAATCCAATTCAGAGGCAGTTTGATCAGATCACAGCAATTCTCCATGAAAGATCTTGGAGAAGCCTCCTATATACTGGGTCTTCGACTCTATAGAGAGATCGAAACGAATAATAGGATTATCCCAATCTGCTTACATTGACAAAATAGTCAAAAGATACAGCATGGAGAACTCCAAGAAAGGAAATGTTCCTTTCAGGCACGGAGTCACTCTCTCCAAGAAGATATCTCCTAAGACTTCTGAGGAGATTGATGGCATGAAAGACGTTCCCTATGCCTCTGCCGTAGGGAGCATCATGTATGTCATGCTGTGCACTCGTCCTGACATTGCTCAGGCAGTGAGTGTAGTAAGCAGATTTCAGGCCAACCCAGGGTAGGAGCATTGGACAGTTGTGAAAAACATACTTAAGTACCTTTGAAGGACAAAAGAGTTTTGTCTAGTATTCGACGGTAGCTCACTACAGATCCAAGGGTATACAAATGCCGATTTCCAGTTGGATCTAGATGATAGAAAGTCTACATCTGGATATGTTTTCACGATAGGATCGTGTGCTGTTTGCTGGAAAAGCAGCAAACAGGGGTCCACTGCAGACTCCACGACCGAGGCCGAGTACATTGCCGCAAGTGAGGCTGCCAAAGAAGCCGTGTGGATGAAGAAGTTTGTTCACGAGTTGGGAGTAGTTCCATCCAGCACATCACCCATCCCGTTGTTGTGTGATAACAATGGAGCCATTGCTCAGGCTAAGGAGCCACGAGCCCACTCGAAGTCGAAGCACATCGAGAGGAAGTACCACGTACTGCGGGAGATTGTTGGTAGTGGGGACGTCCTGATTCAGAAGGTAGCGTCAGCGGAAAATGTAGCAGACCCATTGACAAAGCCACTATCACAGAAAGTGTTTGAGAAACACGTGGAAAGCATGGAACTCCGGCTAGTACCTAATTGGACCTAAGTGCAAGTGGGAGCTGTTGGACAGTTTTGTATGCCCTTAGCTTCAATCAGAATGATGTACTTTATGAGTTTATTGTAAATGAATAAAAGTGCATATTTGATTCATGTTCCCTTGGTATGTTTCTGTGTAATACCCTTAAATTGGACACTTAATGAGACTCGTGTTAGTTTAGAATGTTCACAGCCAGTGGGTCGGTCTGGGGAGACCTATCCTGATAAGGCTGACACTGTTGTGCCACCAAGTCGGTTGGGGTGGCCTGTCTCAGCTGCCAGGGTGAGACCCTAGGCACATACAGTGTAGGATTAATTGAATCTTTGAACTGGACCAGATTTCCAGTATTGCCCGGGACCTTGGAGATTAATGGGCAAAACTGGAAAGTTACACCCGACCCCTAGACTCGATTATGATACTGCACTAGGTGTCGGATTGGGCTGTCTTTGATGTACCAATCAGTGAGATCCTTAGCGGGGGTCAAAACTTGGGTATGTTGGGACAGTCTGAGAATTCATCTGAGTGGGTGATCATAGTGACAGGATCAGCCCCTTTGTCGGACAAAGGTAATGATCGGGGATGCACTCTCACTGATGGAAACCAAGACTACCGGCAGCCGATTTCAATCGTTGAGATTTGTTTTGCAAAGTATATTTTATATGAGATATAAAAGTATATATATTATGGTTTCTAAAATGTTTGCAAAAGGTTTTAATTCCCGGGATCCATATAAGTAGAGAGTGCAACACTGTTCCTTGCAGTCGAGAGAGAGGTCCTCTCTTGTCGGGCAGTGTTTGATCATTATGGGCTGAGAGGTTAAGAGTAAGACCATTGAGGATAATACCTGATGGGCTAATCTTGCATCTGCCCACAGTCCCTGGGTGTTACAAGGTGGCTTGGCCCAGGGACCTTTTAGGGTAAGTGTTGGGCCCATAGAGCCCATTTGATGGGTTTCAAGGGGTGCACTGTCCATAACAGTGTATTCGGCCAGGCCTTGTAACAAAGGCTGGGCCGAACCCATGTGGCTGATGTGTAGATCAATGCTTGGGTCCCACGCCATACAAGAAAGCCCAACTGGGCAGCAGTTAGGAAGGTTAAGTGAGCACATAAGCTTAATGGGCCTAAAGCCCATTTCGAACTGGACTTATTTAATAAGTTAAATATGGGCGAATTCTGAGATGGATCAGCAGATAGGATAGGGTTAAGCCACTCAGAGAGTCTAGATCTGAATATGATTCAGATCTAGAAACCTCCTAATGAGATTAGGAGAAGGCTGATCTAATCTGCAGATAAGATAAGGGTTTATCCTTATCATCGAAAAGGATGTCTGATCCAAATATGATTTGGATCAGCAGCTCCTAATTGGATTAGGAGCTGATCTTTTAGGATTACAAAAGGAGGGGGTGGCAGCCTTTAGAGACGGATACTCACATTCTCTTCAGAGCTGAAATCCCTGAAGAAAGATTTCTGCAATCCCTGTGAAAATCTTTCTTGCCGCCTCCTCCCTGCAGCCGCCAGACATCCAGTTCGATCTCCAACTCTGTGGGAGAAAGCAAGATTCGATCTTGTCATTAGTTCTTTGTGAAAGAATTGATTGGAAAAGTAGGATTCTTTTGAGCAGTAATGATAATAATACATTGATAAAGAAACAAAAAGCTATTGTAGGGAAGGGATGGGATGGACGTCTAAACAAAAGCAATTTCACACTGTTGTACAAAAATTACAGCATATACAAAAGCTCTATGGAAATGAAGATCCAACGTATATTTCCACCTTGTCAACCCCAACCTATATCTCACCCACTGCAATCCCATTTGATCCCCCATAAATACATGTTGAAGAATGGGTGCAGAAGCTAATGTGGTCACATATAATTTAGCATAAAAGACAATCTCCACAGACCTCTTACAAATCCCTTGCTCCATCTAATAGTGTTTGCTGAGTCACCTGATGTAAAGTTATCTAGTTTTCCCGTCCCCACTAAATAAGCAAAGCTATTAACAAAAGCAAGCAGCTATTCATCAGAAGTCAATTTTCCATCAGACTTGTACTTTCTGTAATCAGTAAAGTAGTCGATCTAGACTACAATCAGTCTTGAATTAAAAAGAAAAAAGGATGAAAAATTGAAGAGAAGAAGAAGAGAAGAGAGGAAGAAAAGAAGTACACGAAGAGAGTTTCAGAGCTTAAAACAAATCTCTGTACAGATCTCTAGGATTTCAATAACAGAAGAATAATTTTTTGAACAGGTAGGAACAAGTAAGGCAGAGCAAACAAAACTATCTATACTGTATCCTGGAATCCTCTACAACTAAAACCAAATATAAGAGGCCAGGGAAGAGAAAGAAATGAAAAGTGTATACCCTCTACAATTAAGAGGAAGAAATAAAAACTGTTTTTGACAAATAGATAATCAGAAATCAAATTTAAAGCAAAATTAACCAGAATTTACACTCGGAATATTTGAATTCTCATTCATGTACACTAGTGGAAATCATTACCCAAAATAGTTATGATTAAAATGCCAAAACCCACACCTAGTCAGCTAGTACCAAATAAGGTTCAAAATATCGATACAGGGCAATACGCCGGTAGGGCGTATCGTCCTGTGTCGGTATTGTTTTTTTTTTTTTCGAATCTGGTTCAGAGGGGCCGGTCTACCCCCTGAACCACTTGCCAACCCGAAACACCCCCTGTGGGGGCATATCGGGAAGGCTCCGATACGATACATATTGGTCGATACGGGCCGATACGTGACAAAATTTTGAACCTTGGTACCAATTATTGGCAAATACATCAGCCAACTCCCTATATGGACAACTAGTTGCTAATATTTTCATTTTTTTATCTTTAAAAGAAAAAAAAAGCTCGGGGATGGTTACAGGAAGAGGAAATCCACTATCTTATTGGATTGTTCAACCTGGACTGGATTGGACTGGTCCAATCCACTGTCTTATTGGACTGTTTAACATGTTCATCCACTGTCTTATTGGACTGTCCAACCTGGACTGGATTGGACTGGTCCAATTCACTGTCTTATTGGACTGTTCAACCTGGACCGGATTGGACTGGTCCAATCCACTGTCTTATTGGACTGTCCAACTTGGACTGGATTGGACCACTGTTTTATTGGACTGTTCAACCTGGACTGGATTGGACTGCTCCAATCCAATCTAATGTCTTATTGGACTGTTCAACTTGGACTGGATTGGACTGTTCAACCTGGACCAGATTGGACTAGTCCAATCCAATCCATTGACTTATTGGACTGTTCAACATGTTCAACCTGGACCGGATTGGACTGGTCCAATCCAATCCACTGTCCTATTGGACTGTCCAACTTGTTCAATTTGTCTTTAATTCAGATTGTCTCCAACCCAAACCTGGTCCATTGATATATTGGTTCAACGCAACCCAGTCCAATATAAACCATTATAAATGGACTAGGTCTAGTCCAATCCAAAAACAAAGGAAAACAAACAGAATTTCCTAGCAAACCAAAACACAAATGTGCATCACCACATTCAACAAGAACCACTAGAAAATATCACAAACATCATCTGCCCCCATCAAATTCTCTAAGTCATCTGGCTGGACTCTCTTACACTTTCATATTTTTGCAACTTTCCAAATATCTCCAACACAAAATTGATGCAAGTATTTGCAACTTAACAAGAAAATATTATGCAATTATTTTATGTCAGGATTAGAACAATGTCTAAACTAAATTTGAAAAGAAGAATAAACAAATAAAACACAAAGCATAACGGGGCAGCTATTGTGCAAAAGATACATATCTTAAACAATACATACCTTTATTGAAAATGATTCGGTCTTCTGTGAGGATTGGATTACATATGAAACTGAAGCAATAAGTCCATCAACTCGAATCCTCCCAGATTTTACAGGATCTACCTATAGAAAACAGAGCATTCAAAAACTAGATTTGGTTCCATTGAAACCTGTTCAAGCTTTAAACAGTTTAGGAACTAAAGCTGAAACTAAAACCAAAAATAAAACAAAAACTAGAGTGTTTGGAATGACAGAGGAGAGAGGAAATACCTGAATGAGCAAGGAGTCTACCGCTGGATATATATATATATAGAGAGAGAGGTGAGATAGATAATCACAGGAGAGACTGGGGAGTGCCGCTGGTCGTCGGATAACACTAGAATGATGGAACGAAGACCACCGTCACTATTCGCTAGAGAGAGAGAGAGGGAGAGATGAGAGAAAATAGCCAAGTATAAATCACTGGCGAGAGGAGAATGTCATGGAAGTACCATTGAATTCGAGGAATACCGCTGGAGAGAAACCTTCTTCAGTTCTTCGTTCAATCGCCAGAGGGAACGGTGGAGGCATGGAGCGCTAGGTCTTCGAACAATTTTTTTGAAGAACTTCAAAGTTCGAACGAAAGGGAACCGAACCTTTTGATTCAGAGGTTTTGTCCAAATTCGGTGTGCATTATATATGGACCACTTAAATTTGGACTGTCCGAGTCCATGAAACTATTTGGACCGTCCGTTTCGTCAATAACACCTTCGGATTGGATGGGGTCCAACCCAAAACCAGTCCATTGTAACACTACCTGGAACTTTGCTCTTATGGAGTCTCCTACTCCTGCTGGGCCCAAGAATAAAGCAATGGCATCAAACGAGGAGTTTTATAAAAGGTGAACGCTATTAAAGCCATTGTTTACTTCGAAAGAACACCAAAGGAGTATATGTTTAGGCCCAAGACAAAATATAGATGTTCGTGGAGAGGTCCATAAAAAATGTATGAAATCTTTTTTTCCAATTAACATTTTGTGTTTTTAACCAACACAAGTAGAGAGACCTACCAATAACATTTGGGACGTAAAAGTACAGAGACAATTCCCCCTCAGTGGATGTTCAAGCCATTACTCCCTTTGTACTATACTATCACAGGTTGTTACTACAACAAGAAATTAAATTTAAATCCAAATACGGGTGGATACTGGAGAACAATGATTGAAAGAAGACTATCAAGAAATAGAACCCGATCAAGGAAGACATGCAAGATGCAATAAATGACAAGGGGCATTTAAACTGCATGGTGCATGGGTATAGGCCATGGCAGGTGGTGTAGGTTTTGCATTTTTCAGGGTGTTTAAAGTCAAGGGGCCAATTAGATTAGCAGGTGATTGGTGCAAATGCATAGATGTATGGAAGAGGATTTTAGTTGTAAGGATTAAACATTGAGGGTATTGTTGTGTACTTGGTGTTTTGCTAGTTGGGCTAATTTGTGTATTGTGTTGCTGGTAATATTTTATCACCTTTTCAGTGTAATTTCCTTTTTTGTAAAAAAGTCTTTATCATCAAAAAAGGACTTCTTTAGAAAGTAAATTCCACATGAATTCCTAGTCTCATAACCAAGCAGCAGATTGTATGCTGCTGTATTGCTCAAAATGCTAGAAGTTTTCAATTAGAAACTAGTTCTTTTGCTGCCTGACATTGGGGGAGCTAGCCAGGACAGTGTTTATGTAATATGATGCTTTAATAGACCTAGCAAAGATAGTTTTTCTTTTCTTTTCTTTTATTTTTTTTTTGGAGGGGGGTGGGTGGGCATTGTCTAAATGAGGGTACTCTTGTCTGCCCTGTTTCATAACTGTTATGAGAAGGAACAGAAATTTAATTTCTTTTAGTGTTTTAGAAGGATATAAATATCTGCTGCCTGCCAGGTAGTGTCAAGAAATTAGACACCACCAAACAGGTCTTACACCTATGACTGTTCCTTCTATTCCCTCTTCTGCTTTATACTCTGAACCAAAATAACAAGGTATCAGAGCAACAGTCAGCAATCTGATCTCTTCCCCTTTCATTCTCTTCCATAAACCTGTACCTTCAGATCTGAAATCTTTGTATTCACAAGAAATCAGATCTGAGAAGTTCAGGAAATATAACAGATTGTGTGGTAACCACATTGTGGTTTGTGTGAAGGTATACACCCTCAAATTGATAATATCATAGAAACACAATGGTGAACAGTAGATACGGTGCTCAAGTCTGAATCCTGTGGTTTGTTCATGATGCTGTGATGAATGGCTGTTCGGTGTGTATGATGCAGTAACATGTGTTTGCTATCTGGTTGAATCCCAAGATCATTTAGTGGTGTAGCACAGTAGCATTGGTGATTAAACTTCTGGTTGTTAGCCTCAAGGATGATTAATGGTCTGCAGTGATAATCAGGCCAGGAAGTTTTATTTTTAAGTGTTGTTGGTAAACTTTTACAGGACAGAGTCCAAGAAAATGCTCAGACTATGACATGTCTATGGAATAGAATAGATCTTAAGATTCACATCAATCCTATGTTCTTAAATGCTATAAAAGACATGGGTACATGTCCAAAGATTATATTCTGGACAAAATATTGTGAGTAGAGTATATCAGTTGTACCAAGATCACTTCCTACTTCAACAAGTTGACAAGAGTATCTCTACAAAACATACACAATAAATTGAATGTACATCAGATCCTTACCACAAACTTGAATGTACGACAACAACATCAGAAAAACATGGATGTTGCTTAATTCTTGTCAGTTCCAAAGGCAGAATATGAACCAAGTCAAGCTTAGATACTTCAAAGTAGTGATCTTCCCTACACAGGTTTGCAGGTTAAGGCAATATATGGGCTGAAGTAGTCTCCTTAGGCTTTTTTTTTTTTTTTTTTTTTTTTTTTTTTTTTTATAAACAACAGAAATAACAGTTTAAGTTTTTTAAAATATGCGCATGAAGAAGTACACATATACAAGAGCTTTCTGAGAGAGCTTTTACTCTCTCCTCTTTCTCTTACTCTTTCTCTTTGATTACAACTTAGCTAAAACATTTGAGTTCTTCCCACCCCTTGCTAGCTAATTCATCTGCAAAACTATTAGCAGTCCTTTACACCCAATTAGCTCTCACTTCAATGTCTCAGGTTAGTCATTTGAATTTCTTTAAAATCATTTCTGTATTGCCATAAGGTTGTTTTCCTTTGCTGCAAGCATCCTGTCACTAATCTTGAATCGCCTTCAACAAGAGGGAAGATTGTGTTAATGGTCTATGTTGATGACATTGTAACTACAAGAACTGATATTCATGGCATGGGTGAGCTTAAGAATTTTCTACAATGATATTTGAAACTAAGTATCTTGAGCAGGTGAAATATTTCTTGGATATTGAAGTGAAGCGGTCAAAACATGGCATTGATGTCTCAAAGAAAGTATCTACTTGACCTACTTGAAGAATCTGGGTCAGGAGCAAGCCTTGTGGAAACACCTATGGATCCTAATACTAGGTTGGATGGTGATAAAAAATAGTTTGTTTGAGGACCCAAGAAGGTATAGGACAATGGTTGGAAATCATTTTTTTAATAAATAACAAGATTTCATTAATATAAACAGAAGAACATGTACGAAACAGCAACTCAAAGAGAGGTAGAATAATTTACCTCTCCATAATACAACTACTCACAAGTGAGCCCAATACAACTGCTCCCTATTGCCCCTTGCTTGGCCAATAAATCAAGCAAATCATTTGCAGCCCTTGGTACTCGATGAGTTCTTATCATCATTTCCCTAGTTAATCATTTAATCTTCTTTATAACTTCTGAGTTTGAGTCCATACCACTTTCTTCTCATCTTTGAGCCAACCACGTGAACCAACCACCACTTGAGAATCCCCTTCAATAATTACCCTGTAAATTCATTTCTTTTACCTTTTCTACTCCATACAAGACAGGAAGAAGTTTGGATCTTGTATAATCCCCTAAACAAACAGGACCCAAGAATAGAGGCTAATATATTACAGTCCTTATCCCTAAAAACCCCTCCCACAACCAAGGGGCCTGGATTACCAAAACTACTCCCATTAAAATTTTACTTTTCCTTGATGATGCAACTACTCCCCCCTGTCATTTCCTTCTCAAATCATTATATAAATAAGTCATATAAATAAGGTCATTTTACCCAATCAATCACTCTTGGCATGATACACTCCGAGATCATTTCCATGCTTCTTTCTTTCCAATTGAAAATTCTTGCATTCCTTTCTTCCTATACTGTCCATAATATAGCAGCCCTATTACATCTCCACTCTATTCTTCCTCTTTTCCTTGGCCATCTGAAAGTTCAAGCATCAAACAAACTAGCCAAGCTTGTAGGCAAGTTCCACCTACACCCAAATAGAAAAAAGAACCATTCCCAAATTAAGGTTGGAAAGCTAAATTATCTTGCCAACACTAGACTTGTCACATTTGTTGCGAGTGTTTTGAGCCAATTCATGTAAAACCCTCAAATTCCTCATTAGGAAGCTGTTATAAAGGTCTTGTTGTGAAGATATATCTTGATGTACATTACTAGTATAGCCTTTGTTGTACAGTATAGTATTCTTATTATTCTATTTGTTCTTTTTATCTTTCAGCCCTATAAGAGCATTCTTGTAACTGTACAAATCTTTTATATCTTTAATATAAAAGAGGCTCTTTGGGGTGGGGGTCGACTATTCTTGACACCCCTAATTCTGTTCTCTCTCTTCTTCTCAGTTCGGTTCACATGGTATCAGAGCAGGTTGCTCATTAATCAATTTCTCTCTGATCCACTTTGTTTTCTTGATCCGTTGAGAACTTGTATCACAGCTGATTGGTTCTGGACTGTCTTGATCTTTCCAGGAACCATTTTTCTGCACTCTGCGCATCTAGCAAGAGAGATTTCATTGGATCTCTCTCGTTTGACATCCGTTTGCAGTAAGATTTGAAAGGAGTTGTCGCCTAGCCCTTCTCAGCATACTCTGAAATTTTCATTGAGATCTGTGAAGTTTTGAGAGAGATCTGTACTTCTCTTCTGGGTGGCTGCGTCCAGAATTTCCTTTTTTGGACTGTGTAATCCAGTTTTCTTCTATTGCTGGATCTTGGACAATCTCTGGTGATAGTAAGGGGTTTCTTTCCTCAGTTTTTGACTCTCTTGGATTTGATTACTGTTTATATCACTTGTTTTGATCAGTTTTTACTTCGGTCTAGTTCTTTTAGACTACTGCCGAACCCCGTTTTTTGCTATTTTCTTGCTGTTATGGCTTCAAACAAAGGGGATATTATTCCTGTGAAGATGAATGGACAGAATTATGGGATGTGGAAGTTCCATTTTGGTTTTTATGTTGAAGGGAAAGGTTTGGAAGGATACCTGAATGGGACTGTCACTAAACCAACTGAGACCGAGGTCAAGGCCTTACAACAATGGAAGCTGGATAACGGCAAACTTGTTTCATGGATTATGAGTTTTATTGATTATCATATTTCTGTACCTATGAGAAGTGAAAACAGCCTATGAGATGTATTCGTATCTAGAGAAAGTTTATTAACAGTTCAGTGTATCTAAACAGTACCAAATAGAATCATAGATATTTGCCTACAGCCAAGGAGATAGAAGGATACAGGAATATTATTCATCCTAGTGGCTCGGTGGGAGTAACAGAGGAGATAGGGGTTGGTGAGGATGTAGAAGGGTCTAAGGAGGAAGGGGAGAGAATATGGGAATTAATAGTGATCCTTTTCGAGCAATTGATAGAGGTGGAAATTCACTCCAAGTTGGGATCAGAAGAGGGGACTGGACTGATTGGGACTACTTCTAAGGAAAAGGAGAGGGAGATTAATAAGAGTGGTGTTGGAACTAAAAAGGCAAATAAAATACTTAGCAAAAATAAGAAAAAAGGACAAGAAGTAACTCAATTAAAAGCTTCAAACAAGGGGGAGGGAGAGATTTCTAAAAGAAGAAGAAAAATGATGAGTGAAGTCGAAAGACTTAGGTGTGGTGTGAATTATGAAAGAGGAGGTACAGGAAGGAAGGAGAGAAAGCTGGGTTAATTTAAGCTGAGTTGTGTGGGCTTTTTACTTAATGTTCCATGAAGATAATCAGTTGGAACGTGAGGGGTTTGGGGAGCTCAAGAAAAAGAAGTGTAATTAGGGAAGTCCTTAGGAAAGAGAAACCGACCATTTTCTTAATTCAAGAGTCGAAACTAACAGAGGTGGATAGAAGATGGGTGAGGAGTGTTTGGTCAGCTAGAGGGTTAAGTTGGGCGTTTACACAATCATGGGGAGCATCAGGAGGCATCATTACAATATGGAAGAATGAAGAGATGGAGTGTATTGAAGAACTAGTTGGCAATTTTACAGTAACAATCAAGTTGAGAAGGAAAGAGGATGGTTTTGAGTGGGCCTTAACCAATGTCTATGGACCTAACTCGTATAGGGAGAGAGATGGTTTTTGGGATGAGCTTGCAGACAATAAGGGGTCTGTGGAATGGATCGTGGTGTCTGGGGGGTGATTTCAATGTCATAAGATTCCTAAATGAAACTACCAATTCAAATCATAGGGTGACCTCTAGCATGAGAAAGCAAACTTGGTCCAATTCCAAGAAGAACCCTTGTGTTGTAAATTAGATAGATTCTTATTCTCTTCAGAATTTGAATTTACATGGAGGGGACTAGCAATGAGGGCTCTCCCTAGACCTACCTCAGACCATTGTCCAGTTAGACTATCCCAAGAAAACATAGGAGGAGGGCCATGTCCCTTCCGGTTTGAGAACATGTGGTTGCTACATCCTGATTTTATAAAAAAGGTTTAACTGTGATGGGAAGAAGATCAAGTGGAATTCAGGTGGAAAGGGTACAAGTTTTATAAAAAGCTGCAGGCCCTAAAAGCTAGAATCAAAGCTTGGAACAAGGAGGAATTCGGAAGAGTGGAAGAAAGAAAAGAGTGGATTGCCAATAGGATTCAAGAAATTGATGGAGGTGAGGCAGAGAGGAGAATGACAGTAGGAGAGAGGGAAGAGCATTGGAAGCTGAAACAAGAATTGCAAGAAATCATAAGGAAAGAGGAGATAAGTTGGAGACAAAAATCTAGGTGTAAGTGGCTGAAGGAGGGAGACAGGAATACCAAATTTTTTCACACCTTAGCAAATGGAAGGAAGAGGAAGAATTTTGTGGGGAGGCTGGAATGGAATGGGGAAGTGATTACAAGAGAAGAGGAGATATCAAGAGCCTTTGTAGAGCATTTCAAATCCATTTATGACAGCCCAAGAAGAGAGAGAGAGAGAAGAAATCCCTGACCTTGATTGACTACCTGGGAATAGGGTTTTGATGGATCAACTAGAAAAGAATTTTGAAGTCCAAGAAGTAAAAGACACTATTTTTTCAATGGAAAGATCTAAAGCCCCAGGCCCAGATGGTTTCACGATGGCCTTTTACCAAGATTGCTGGGATATTATAGGTGGTGATTTAATGGAGGTCTTCTTGGAATTCTTTGAGAGAGGTAAGATAAACTCGGGTACCAATGCTACTTTCATAGCTTTGATTCCTAAAAAGATAAATGCAAACCACCCAAAGGATTTTAGGCCCATAAGCCTAATTGGGAGTATGTATAAGGTAATATCAAAGGTCTTGGCAGAAAGAATCAAAAAGGTACTACCATCCTTGATTTCTCCGAACCAAGGGGCGTTTGTGTCAAGAAGACAAATTATTGATCAGATCCTTATTGCCAATGAATGTGTGGATTACAGAAAAAGATAAGGTGAAAAGGGCCTGATTTGCAAACTGGATTTGGAGAAGGCCTATGATTTGGTGGACTGGGACTTTTTACTGGAAGTATTGAGCATCAGAGGATTTGGAGAAAGGTGGTGCATGTGGGTTAAGGGCTGTATCTCTTCATGTCACTACTCCATTCTAGTAAATGGGGTAGCCAAGGATTTCTTCCCGGCAAAGAGAGGATTAAGACAAGGGGACCCTCTTTCTCCTTTCCTTTTCACCCTGATAGTTGATGTGTTGAGTGTCCAGATTACTAGAACAAATGCTAGAAATTTGATTAGAGGGTGGAGAGTAGGGAGGGAGGAAATAGTTGTAACCCACCTTCAATTTGCCGATGACTTGATTCTCTTTTGTGAAGGAGATCCGGAGGAGTTAGAAAATTTAAAGGTCTTGGTAGAGAATTTTGAAAAGGTCTCCAACTTGAGAGTAAATAGGAATAAAAGTTGTGTAGCTGGAATTAATAGGCAAGAAGGTCAGGTGGCATCGTTGGCTAGATCTCTAGGTTGTGAGGTAAGTGAATGGCCCCTTAAGTATTTAGGCTTACCTTTGGGAGGAAATCCGAGGTCTGTTAGCTTTTGGTACCCAATCATGGAAAGATTCTAAAAAGGCTAGTGGATTGGAAAAGGAACTACATCTCTTTGGAGGGTAGAATCACTTTAATTAAGTCAACACTAGAAAATTTGCCAGTGTATTTTTTGTCTACCTTCAAATTACCTATTAAGATTGCAAACCAGATTGAAAAAAATAATGAGAGATTTTTTGTGGGAGCCTGGAGATACCAAAAAGGATCAAAGGGTCAAATGGGAAGTAGTGTCTAGAAAGAAAGACAAAGGGGGTTTAGGGATTGGAAATATTAGAATAAGAAATGCAGTTTTGTTAGGCAAATGGTTATGGAGGTTTCCTAAGGAGCAAGAGAGTCTATGACATAAGGTGATAAGAAGTATTCATGGAATGGCAGCAAATGAATGGGACACTGGACTCGACCCAAGGGCTTCGCGTTTTTCCCCGTGGAAAGATATTGTTGGTATCTTGCCTATCTTCTCTCCTTTCATCAGGTATGATTCTTGCGTGGGTAATAAGATTTCTTTTTGGGAGGACTTGTGGATTGGGGAATCTCCTCTTAAGGATAGATTCCCAAACCTTTATTCCCTTTCTTTGAAAAAATCTCAATTTATCTCTTCTTTTCGTACTTTTGGGGATTTTTGGGATCTAGGACTAAGGAGAGGTTTAAGGGACTCAAAAGTGGATTCAGCAAATGATATTTTTTCTCTTCTAAGTTCAGTTTTTCTAGACCACTCCTCTTCGGACAATAGAGTTTGGGCAGAAACTTCTACAGGTAGTTTTTCTTGTTCTTCGTTTTTCAATGCTATGGTCCTTCCTTCTAACCCAATTTCCTCTTTTCTTGTTAAAGAAGTTTGGAGCACTCCGATCCCCCCAAAAGTAAAGGCTTTTTGTTGGGAAGTGGTTGTCCAAAAAATCAATACCTTGGAAGTCCTTCAAAGAAAGAGACCAAATTGGTGCTTGTCACCTCATGTTTGTAGCCTTTGCTTGAGGAATGGTGAGACAGTGAATCACCTATTAAATTCTTGTCCTTTTAGTGCTCTTATTTGGGGTTGGTTCTCCTCTCTCTTTGATTGTAGGTGGAATCCTCCCACAAGTGTAGCAAATTTATTTAACCCTAGCTTTTTCCGACAACCAAAGAAGAAAGGAAGGGTGATGTGGAAAACAACAAGGGCAGCTATCTTGTCGGCAGTATGGGAAGAGAGAAACAATAGGATTTTCCAAGGGAAAGAAAAATCAGCTCCTGAAGTTATTGAAGGGATCACCATCAAGGCCATTGGCTGAAAACTCTTGACTTGTTCAAGGATGTCTCTACAGATGATTTGATTAGAGGCTGGAGTATTTTAGCAAGATCTTCTACTTCATCACCTACCATACAAGTAGTTTGGTCCCCTCCTTTGCAGTGTCATGTCAAACTGAACTTTGATGGCAGCTCTATTGGGAACCCCAGACCTTTTGGAATAGGGGGTGTGTTTAGAGATGCGGAAGGAAAAATCCTAGCTTTGTATTCTGGTCCAATAGGTGTGGGGGACTCACTTAGAGCTGAAGTTTTGGCGCTCCTCCAGGGGCTCAGATGGGCCAAGCAATTGGGTTTTCAACAGTTGGAAGTGGAGGGGGATTCAAAATTAGTAGTAGGTTGGCTGCAATCAAATAGTTTGGGAACGTGGTCCCTTAGACAACAGGTAAGGGAATTATTGAGCCTCACAAGGGAGCTGGGTGCAAAAGTGTATTGGTCTAGGAGGTCAGCAAATACTTTAGCTAACAACCTAGCAAAACAAGGGGTGAATCGGGAGTTTTTGTTTTGCGCAGTGTTGTAAGATTTTTGTTATTCAGGGGTCACCTTTTACTTTGGAAGGTGAAAGTTGTTTCTTATGGTTTTATCTAATGAAAGTTACTGTTTCCTATAAAAAAAAGTATATTATTCAGGTTTTCTTGATTTGTGGGCTGAATATGAAATTGTCCATATTGAACCCTCGGACCTAACAGAATGTGTGAAATATCTCCAGAAACACGTTGAAAAGAGGAAGGTAACTCAGTTCTTGACGAGGCTTAGACCTGAAAATGAGATAATCAGGTCCAACATTCTGAGTAGGGGAACACTTCCAGACTTGGATTCTATTTTAGGGGAACTACTGAGGGAAGAGACTAGGCTTCTCACTATAGCTGAATTTGATGGAAAGATGACTGAAGTTGGGGCTGAAATAGCTTTTGTTGCTCATGGAGGTAAGAAGTCAACCTCCAAGGACTTCTCCAAAACCCAGTGCTATGAGTGTAAGGGTTTTGGACACATTGCATCTCACTGTAAGAAGAAGAATGTGTGCACCTATTGCAAGCAATATGGTCACATCGTTCCAGATTGTCTAATCTGACCAGCTAAGGGTTCTCAGAAAAAGACTCAACCCTGGGCCTATCAGGTAACAGATGGACAGGAAACTGACACTGTGTCCACCAAGGGTGATTCTTCAGTGAAAAGTGATTCAACTAGTGCAATGGATGAAGAAAAGGTTCAGAAATTGATATCCTCTGTAATTTCCTCTACTTTCTCTGCTATTGGCTTGTCTGGTAAGTTCTCTGCATATTGTTCTTCCCCTTCACATGCTTGGATTATAGATTTAGGTTCCACCAATCATATGGCAGGAGCCTACCTCAATCATCCAAACCCATCCACTGAAACTCACCATAAACATATTATTACTGCCAATGGTGAAAAGTTAGACATTATTGGTAGTAATGATGTCCCTTAAACTGTCACCCACTAGATTCTTCCCTCTCTCCAAAACCTTCTTAGTACCCAGCTTTACTACTAATCTGATTTATGTTCGTCAACTTGTTAATGAAGGAAATGTTCTCACCTTTTCTCATGATGATTGCTTGATACAGGACCGGTACACTGGGAAGGTGAAAGGGAAGGGGTGTAGGTTGGGCCATCTGTTTGCGTCGGAGTTCGATAAGTCTCAATCAGAAGCATCCTCGGCTTTTCTTAGTTCTTCTATGTCTGATTCTCTGTTGAGTTATAGAAATAATGTTTAGGATTTATGGCATAAACGATTGGGTCATCCATATTCTCAAAAATTGAAGTTTTTGTTTGACTCTGGTTTAATTAAGAATAAAATTCCTCCTGTTCATACTTTTGATATTTCTTGCATTGCTTGTTGTTTAAGTAAAAGTCATGTTTTACCATTTCTTCACACTTTTAAGCATGCCACTAAACCTTTTGAGATAATACATGGTAATATTTGGTCTGCTTCTATTATTTCATGATTGGGATACATATACTTTGTATTGTTTATAAATGATTGTACCAGATACACTTGGATTTATTTTCTACAGCACAAATCAAAAGTCTTTGGCACATTTAAATTATTTCATACTATGGTGCAAACTCGCTTCAAGTGCAATGTGAGCACAGCTCCCCAAACACACCACAATAGAATGGTGTAGCTGAATGGAAGAATGGACATATCCTCAGTGTTGTGCGGACATTACTACAGGAATCCCATACTCCAACTTTGTTTTGGGTAGAAGCAGCCAGTATAGTTGTGTATTTGATCAACTATCTTCCTTCCTCTGTTCTCGGCAACACTTCTCCCTTCCGAAAACTTTTTGGTCATCCCCCAAATTTCTCCAGTCTTCATGTTTTTGGCTGCCTTTGTTTTGTAAATCTTCCATCTTCCTGTTCGTGAACGTTCTAAATTAACTAATCAGTCTGCTATGTCCAACAAGCCATTGGACAAATGAGCTAACCTATCATTGTAGGTCCTGGATATCTAGGGATTTGGAAGGGATGGACTGGATAAGGATCTATCTTTGGCATTTTCTTGCAAGAAACGACTATTCTCAGACTCAAACCTGTATTTCCATGCTTGTCATACTGAGATTTTACCATTGCTTGTTGCAATAATAATACAAAAAAAGGCCATTACCCCTTTTTATAGACAAGGTCATTACCCAATGTTGGTCCCAGCTATCTAGGGTCTTGGGAGGGGCAGACTGGATGAGGATCTAATCTTTGGAATATTTGTACAAAGTGGCTACTCTGACTTGAACCTGCATTCCCATGCTTGTCAACTACTCAACCCAAGATTACCATTACACCAAGCAATGGTCCTTTACCCAAAAGAAAAAATTTGTAGATGTTATATAGTATCACTAAGAAAAATAAATTAATTATTACAATTCAGAAGAGCAGAAAAGAAAAAAGAATCACCTAATCCCAATGAAATTAATCTTCCATTAACACATGTAACTTACCAAATATGGTCAAGCAGCGGAGTACTTCTTGAATGTCTTGTAGTCCAAAAACAGTATAAAATGAGCATTTCTTGAGCTTGTGAAGACACAAATCACAGTTCATGACCCATTTTGATACTTCAAAGGCAACAAGTCAGGTTATCTCAATATGATTGTTCAGCCAAAAGAAAAGGAACTTCTAACAGTTAATTAAGAACACTGAAGAAACAAATTCGTGATCAGAAATCAAAATCCTAAGAAGATAAAATAAGTATATATGTAAAATAGACATCATTTCCATCAACCTTAAAGAACCTTATCTCCCTAATCATGTATGCCCCACCAAGTCATTGATCCAGATTGCTCAATCAGATGACTACTTTTTGAAAAATAAACAGTGCAAAGTAATTGAAAACTTCTTAGTTTCCAGTTTACAAACTTCTCCCTAAGGATGCATTTGCTTCTATATTTGTTCAGTAAAAAATACCTGTTTCAGATTGAAAAAATTTTACACTCCTACCATAGAAAAGAAATGGAGCCTATGTTTCATTTTTGGACACTATCCATTCAAAAGGTGGTCTACCAGTACAATAAACTGGAGTCATTGAGCAACATGTAATGGTATGTAGAAGGAATTAAGTTCTGTAAGGATGATATGCCTAATTTGTGTTCCAATAAACAAAAAAGAAGGAAAAAAGAAAACTTACAAAAATTTGGAAGCTTCATGGTTGCTTGGCATTGACACCAAGTGCTTTGCTGCATACTTTCTAAACAATTCATCTTCACAGGATAAAGCCAAAAGTATCCTGTAACATCCAAGATTATTGAAACCAGGCAAAAGAGTAGGAACTAGATAATTGGCCTTTCATTATTGTGCACTAGTTCAATTTTTCTTAAAATCTCAAGATCATTGGGCTCATCCTTCTCGAGCAGGAACTCTATGTATGGTGAGAGGCCAGTTTCAACTTCAACACCATTATATTTTAAGAGGTCAGAGACCAGTTTTTGTACTTCTTGGACCTTACCTTCATTACGAAGTCCATGAATCAGAGAATAGTATGATGAGACAGATGGAATGGAACCATTGTCAAGCATTAGATTTAGGAACTCAAGGCAATGGTCAAATCTGTGGTACCTGCAGTAATGTTCAATAAGAGATGAACAAACGGCCTTGTTGGGAAATAGGCCTCGTTTTACCATGTCTTGGATTAAACTATCTGCTTCCAAAATTCTTCCTTCCTTGCACAGACCCATTATTAACAGATTATACATATCTGAGGTAATCCCACAACACTTCTCAAGCCTATCTCTAAGCTTGAAAGCATGATCTATGTCTACTTCCCTAAAAACATCATCAGAGAAACATTGGCCACCATTCTCCTCCAACGGTAATGCTCTACTACCCAAATCATTGGTAGGAATTACTTCTTCTCTAATACGATTGCTTGACAAAAGCAACCCCTTCAAGAGTGCATGATAGATACGACAGCTGGGCCTACAACCATCTTTAAACATGATACTTACAATGTCAAAGGCACGGTCCAATTTCCCAGCCTTAACATGTGCTTTGACTAAGACAGTATATGTCACATGGTTTGGATCAACTCCCAAACTAGACATACTAAGGAGAAGATTTTCAGCTTCCTCCACTCTTCCATTTTGGCAGAGACCAGAAATCAAAACAGTATAAGTGTAGACATTTGGAGGACAACCGGCTTGCTTCATCGTTTCCAATACATTGAGGGAAGAGGTAATATTTCCTGCTCGACAAAGCCCATCAACTACAATTGTGTAAGTGACTACAGTAGGAACTATGCCATACTTTAGCATCTTACCAAACATTGCATGTTCCTCGAGCTGCTTATTTTCTTTGCCCAGAGCATCAATAAATGAATTGAATGTGTGATAAGTTGGTGGGCATCCATGCTCAGTCATCCTCTCAAAAATGGCAAATGCACTTCCAATGTCACTAATCTTACAGTATGCATCTATTAAAGCAGTATATGTGACTTCATCAGGAGAAATCCCCTTCTTCAGCATTTCACACAGAAGCCCATTTGCTTTCTCCAGTTTCCCATGTTTGCAGAACCCATTGATAAGGGTAGTGAAAGTAAAACTGTCAGCTTCAAGGCCAATTGAGCTCATTGAATTAAATACATTGAATGCCATGTCGAAATTACCTTCTTTACAAAATCCATCAACCAAAATGTTATAGGTAATTAAATTGGGCCATAACCCATTATTGATTATCCTTCTTAATAGCAAGGTTGCTTTATAGGACATATTAACTCTGCACAATCCTTCAATGAGTTCATTGTAAGTCCGCATATTAGGCCTACAATTTCTTTTCTCCATCATACTGAGAAGCTCAAAAGCAGAAACGACAAACCCTTCTTTGCAATAACCATTAATTAATGCATTGAAGGTTATTACAGTCGGAAAAAGGCCATCATCAAGCATCTTTTTAAACATGTTATCGGCCACCTCAAGTCTGCCTTCCCTACATAACTTATCTATCAATATGGTATAAGTGTGAACATTTGGTTTACATCCCTTCCCTACCATTTCATTAAGCAAGCTCAAAGCCTTATCAGTTGAGCGAGAATCACACAATGCCTTGATAAGGACAGTGTATGTGTGGGTACTCGGTTCACAGCCTTTCTTGATCATTTCTTGCTGCATCTGGAAGGCCTCTGCTAGCCTACCTGCTTCACACAGACCGTGTATCAATACGGAGTATGTAACAGAATTGGGTCTACAACCTTCTTCATCAGACATTAACTCAAACACCCGGAATGCCTCACTGAGATCAGTCAACCTACAATAGCCCAATACCAGTGAAGTATAAACATGAGTATCCAAGTCGAACCCAAGTCTTAAAACCCTGGAAAAGAACATTTCAGCAGCTCTCATAAGACCATTCTTGCAAAGAGCATTTATCACGTTCTTATAGATGATAAGATCAGGAACAAACCCATCAACCAACATCCTCGAGTAAATTGAGAATGCTTTGAGACCCATACTCAGCTTAGCTAAAGACATCAAAAGAGTACTGTAACAAGGGTAACCGAGTCTAAACCCCAACTTACGGATATCATCCAGTGCGTCCATTAACTTCACAATCTCCTCTTCACCACTACAACAATCCTTAATCGTCGCAATAATGGCCTTCTGTGCAATAGCAAATAAATTAGAAGACACCAATAAATTCAACAGAGTAATCCTGCTCTCCAAATGATAACAGTAAGTGGATTGCTTGCAGACCCACTTGAAAAACCGGACTCCGCGTTCAACATCGTCACCCTGAAGCTCTATAACCTTGGACGCAACATCAGGAGTTAAATGAGAAACCAGTGACTTCAAGTACTTGTTGCGTTCCCAGTTAGGTTGGTTAATTAAATGGGATATTTGATATATAGTGCTTTTTACAGTGTCTGAGTTAGTTCCTCCAGCTGGAGATGAAAGAGAATGAGAGGAAAGCATGGAAGAAGGCAAGAGAGCATGAGAAGGTCTGAAGAGGGCCTCAACGAGCTTGGTTTTGTGAATCAGCATACACGGAGAAAACCCAGATGGATTAAACTCTTAGGCAAACTGAATGTAAACCCAGAATTCCAGCATTTTTTTTTTGATGACAAGGAACAGGAGCAGGAAAAGTTGCAAGGGACTTGGAGGGCTTGTCCTGCTTCTTTTGTTGCGGTCAGCCCAACGATGTAGCCCTCGTTAAAGTGGAGCTCTACGATTTCACGGGCTAGACCCTGAAAACCTTGAAGATTTGGCGGGTTCTTTTGTTAGTTTTCTTCGCCATATTTTACCAAAAAAACTAACGGAACCCATATGCCATTCACGGGATTTATTATGGAAAATGGAAAGAATCGAAATTGATAATTATATTAATAATTTTAGTAGTTTTTATTTTACTAATTTGTTAAAAAATAATTTATTATTTTGAATAAATAATTATTACTTACTAAATAATAATAAATAATTGTTTTTCATATTATCTATCTGTGTTCTATTTTATTTATTTTACTTTATTAATGATTAAATGTTATAATTAAATTAATCTATAAATTAACTTTTTTATAATTAAATTAATCTAAGCTCAAGCTTAAGTTTTAAGACTTCAAGTTGGGCTTTGGTTGATCCTCAGCCTGACACAACCTCCTAAGAGCAATGTGAGATTAGTAATTAGACTAAACCAAAACTAAGCACAACCCATGCATGCATTATTTTTGGGTTTTTAATTATTTTTAAATAAAAATTGTTAATATTGAACCCAAAGGAGTTATGAGGGATGAGTTATCCCATAGCATAATGAATCAAAAACATAAAAGATCTCATGCTAGATTTTAATAGTATATTAACAATTTTATAGGTTGTGTAACCCAACCTTGGCCATACCCTAAGCATAATAATATTTGTCTAGGCTTGGGATAAGGACAAGCTCACCTACGGTTAGGGCAAGGTGAGGAATCCACTCCCCCGTCTTCGCCCCCATCCTCCGTTAGGTATCGCTATCAATTGTTGTCCTTGCCAAGGAAATTTTCATCCTTGACCCAATGTTGAGTACCCATTAGGATGGGGAACATTGCCATCCCTATTCATATTCAAATCTTCTTAATTGGTTAATTGTCTGAAACTACAATTTGAAACCTAATAACTAAAATTAATAAAAACATTAAATTTTAGCAAATTTTATCTAGAAACTATTAAAATTTAAGAAATTAATAAAAATTAGTAAGTCATACATTAAAATTAAAATACATTATAACAACAACAACAACAACAAAAACAACAATAATGATAATAATAATAATAATAATAATAATAATAATAATAATTAATAATAATAATAATTTATTAAAAGTAATAAAATAAACCACTTGCATTCCAAATAAAAATTAATAATGACCTAATTATAAATGTCATAAGACTCCTACTTAGGGATGATCATTTATAACTTAACCCGAACCTATGTAGAGCTACAGATTTTTGAGCTTAAGCAACTATTTTCTTTTGAGCTTGGTTTAACTTAGATCTACACCAACCCCACACATAATACAAACAATGAGACCGTAAACAACTTGAGTTTAGATTAAATTCAATTGTATCCACATCCACATTTGATTATGAAATCTTTAGATCCATATTTGCATATGATTATTATCTCAGCTTTGGATCATATTCAGATTTAATACGCAACCATCTTATTATGTTTAAAATGACCCAAAAAATAAAAAAAAATTAAGAAAACCAATTATTTTAAAAGTATATATGCATAATAAATGTATTAAGTATAAAATACAAAAAATATTAATATAATTAATCCAAATTACTAAATTATTAAAATAAAGATTGGTTATTTTAAACGACATAGAATTCCTTCCTTATAATAATTATCGGTTTCCGTTATTTCACTTTTCGTTGACAAATTATGTGTATTGCACAGGTCCCTGCTTGTAAAACATAAACTAGCAAATTGAAATGTTTTTAATTAGAGTATTAAGGAAATCAAATAGATAAACGGTAGTGAGAAAGAATGACCATGCTACACAACATGTCCTATTATATATATTTGATCGGATTCAAATCGAGGTATATCTAGATCCGATTTGATCCGAAGATCTAGTCAGATCTCACATATGGTGATTCGAATATAAATCCATTAAGGAAAGTCGAATATCTGAGTGGATCCAATTTTAATAGGTTGCGGTTACAAAAATTTCTTAATTAGTGTTTAAATTTCTTATTTTTATTACTATTTATTAAGTTTAATTTTTAAGTGAAATTGAAAGATTTTTAATTAACATTTTTAAGAAAACCAAATTTCTTAACTTTTATTAACTATTATAAGATAAATCTATTTTAAATTTTACTAAGTTTTATTAATAATTATTACTATAATATTTTAAAAATAGGATTGAAATCAGAATCATCTATTCCTAATGCTTGCTTGGTTTAGTTGGAAATTGGAATTGGATTCTGATTGTTGTTGTTTGGTTCATTTTGAGTTAGAAATTGGAATCAACTATTTTTTATTTATTTTGTATTAGTCTATTTATTATTTTATTACATTTTATTTTCTTATTAGTTTATTAATATTTTGTCAAATTTTTTATTATTTTAAAATTAATTACTTTAATTATATTATTTAATTATTATTATATTATGAATATTATTATTACTTTAATATTATATTATTTTATAAGAAAATGCAAAAAAAGGAAAAAATAGGCTGCTATATATATATATATCGCGCGGTGTTCTCTCTTGAGGTAAAGAATGTTGTTAGGAAATTTTCATCGTGTTCCAACCACCCTTCGAATATTATTGAATAAAAGGAAGTTAATGTGTGCTCAAGAGAAATCAAAATATTCATGAGTTGGCACTTAATCTTGAATAAAATCCCCACCAAGAAAAAAATTATTTGAAAGGGGATTGAACATTGATCAGGCCTGTCTCTTTTGGTTAAGATGAAGATAGAAACTACATTTTAGTCAAATGCAGCATCCTTTGTATGGAGATCGGGCGTGAGCCTGAAATAGGACAAATGATGGAACCAAATTGGGATCGATCTCCTAAATTGGTGGATCATGACCTTGAAGAACATGAATTATCCATTGGTTCCATGAGAAAGTAATTATAATATTCTAGTTCCTATAAAAAAATAGAAATGAGAGAAGTTTTAATAATAAAAACTATGACCCTCGAAATATACTTTATAAAAGCAAAGAGGTTCATTACGAAATACATCAAGTAAGGCCATGTTTGGTTCGCTGTCAGTGATTTCATTCTTTTAACTCTTGCAATTCTGAAAAAGAATGAATAAGAATGAATAGGATGTAGGTGTTTGGATATTCATTTTTTGTCGCAGAACTCATTCTTCCGAGAATGAAATTTGAGCTGTGGCACGAAAATTCTTTCTTTCTTTATTTTTTTTCCGTTCGAGCTCAAGTCCTCTCGACTTTCAGTTAACCCTCGTCCCTCTCTCTCTCTCTCTCTCTGTACAAGGTAAACCCCCGTCCCTCTCTCTCTGTACAAGGTAAACCCTCGTCCCCCTCTCTCTGTACAAGGTAAACCCTCGTCCCCCTCTCTCTATTGAGGTATCTCGCTTTGTTGAAGTCTGTAAAATGTAAAACTAATCGACTCTCTCTCTCTCTCTCTGTACAAGGTAACGGTGAGATCGATCTCGACCTGTTGAAGTCCTAAAGCTAAGAACGATCCAAAGAGTTTAATCCAAGGTAAACTCTCTCTCTCTCTCTCTCTCTTCGTCTTCTTCTTCTTCTTTTTCATTTCCTTCTTAAGCTGCGCATAGAAGATGGATACCTCCTCCTCCTCCTCCTTCTTCTTCTTCTTACTCAGTTTTTTCCCCTTTTAGGTTGACCACCAATATCATCCCTATAAGCATTAAAAGAAAGCAGCATCGATTAAGGTATTTGATCAATTTTTGTCTCTTCGTTATTTTCCTTATTGGTATTTGTGTGTTCGAATTTTTATGAAATTTATACATTTTTTTAAATATAAATTGTTGTTGTTATTTTCCTTATTTCTTTGCAAAATACTTTGACTTCACCATGAATGACCATAAACCCATATTGGAGCAAGTTCATGAACTACAGGTGATAGTCAACAAAATTTGATCCCTTGACATCATCCTTTCTGAATCTTTCCAAGTGGGAGCAATCATTGCCAAACTTCCACTCTCTTGGAAGGATTACAGGAAGAAGCTTCTGCACAAGGCTGAAGAACTTACCTTGGAGCAAATTCAACAACACGTTCGTATTGAAGAAGAGTCTCGGATTAGATACAGTAGGGATAAGACCTTGGCCAGTATGCTGAACTCTAAGGTCAATTTTGTGAAAAACGGATCGAAGAAGACTAACCCTGCATTACAAGTAAAGAAGAAGGATGGGAACTTCAACAAGAGCAACAATAAGAAAGGATCCTGCTATGTTTGTGGAAAGAAGGGGCATTATGTCTGAGTCTGCCGACATCGGAAAGGCAAAAACAAGTCTGCAAACATGATAGAAGACAATCTAGTGGCCATGATTACTGAAGTCAACATGGCAAAATCGTCTTCTGGATGGTGGTTTGATTCAGGCACCACAGTCCATGTTTGTAAGGACAAATCCTTGTTCAAGACATATGAAGAAGTGACTGATGGCTAGGAGGTACAGATGGGAAACCAAACATGTGCCAAAGTTACTGGAAGAGGCAGCGTAGAGTTGAACTTCACCTCCGAAAAGACATTGACTCTCCTGAATGTTCTCCATGTTCCTGACATTAGAAAGAACTTTGTCTCAGTAAATTGTCTGTAAGAGGGGATTCAAAGTTGTCTTTGAATCCGACAAACTAATCTTATCCAAGAATGGGATGTTTGTTGGAAAGGGATATGGTTGTAATGGTATGTTCAAATTAAGTATGAAAAGTTTTTGCTTATATTGTTGATTCTTTCTCTTTATGGCATGATAGATTAGCACACTTGAACTTTAAATCCATAAAGAACATGAGCAAACTTGGTATAATTGCTTACAGTAATGAATCAACTGAAAAATATGAGATATGTGTAAAATCTAAAATGGCTAAGAAACCTTTCCTTAGTGTTGAGAGAAATTCTCAACTCTTATAACTAGTTCATTCTGACATCAATGAACTCAATGGTGTATTAACTAAATGAGGTAAGAGATACTTCATAACATTTATAGATAACTTTTCTAGATACACTTATGTCTACCTTATGAGAACTAAGGATGAAGCCTTTGACATGTTTAAACTGTACAAGACTGAAGTTGAAAATCAACTAAAAAAGAAAATTAAAAACCTTAGAAGTGATAGGGTGTTGAATACTTAAAAATGAGTTTAGTTCTTTCTGTGAAGAATTTGGAATAATACATCTGTGTTCTGCTCCCTATACCCCTCAACAGAATGGCCTGACCGAAAGGAAAAATAGAACACCTACAAAAATGATAAACTGCATGTTGTTAAAAGCTAATGCACCCTCAAACCTGTAGGGGGAAGTACTCCAAACAGCCTGCCATTTACGTAACAGAATTGTTTTTAGAGTTAATAACAAATATCCATACGAATTATGGATAGGAAGAAAGCCTAATTTAGCATATCTAAAAGTGTGGGGGTGCTTAGCATATTATAGAATTCCAGATCCTAAAGGAATGAAGTTAGGACTCAGAGCTAAGAGAAGTATGTTTGTTGGATATGCAAAACATAGCAAGGCCTATAAGCTTCTAGACTTAGAGTCCAACATAATAATTGAAACTAGAGATATTGAATTCTTTGAGAATAAACTGTGCTTTGAATTTATAGAAAATGAGTTCACAGAAAATGACAAAGAACCTAAAAGAAAAACTCAAATCTCAATACCTATTGATAATAATGAGACTGGAAGAAGAAATGACACAAGTATAACACCTACAATAGAACCTAAAAGAAGTCAAAGACAAAAAACAGAGAAACACTTAGGTTCAAATTTTATCTCTACTCAATCAATTGTATTTTTGATTGATGCTTATAGAGAGAAGATTTTAAATAAGATACCCATTGTCCTGAACATTAAAAATAATTCAAAACCTACAGTGAAGCCATGACTTCTATAGATGTTGCATTTTGTAAGGAAGCTATAAATGATGAAATGGATTCAATAATGTCAAATAACACGTGGGTACTAGTAGACTTGCATCCAGGATCAAAACCAATCAAATGTAAATGAGTGTTTAGAAGAAAATGCAACACTGATGAAACTGTACAAACTTTTAAGGCTAGATTGGTAGTCAAAGGATTCAGTCAAAATGAAGGGATTGATTATTTTGACACCTGTGCACCAGTGGTTAGAACAACTTCTATTAGAACACTCATAGCATTAGCATCCATTTATTACTTATCTGTTCATCAAATGGATTTTAAAACTACTTTCTTAAATGGTGATTTGAATGAAGAGGTTTATATAGAACAACAGAAGGATTTGTTCTTCCTGAAAATGAGAAGAAAGTCTGTAAACTAGTTAAATCACAATATGAATTAAAACAAACACATAAACAGTGGCATGAGAAATTTGATTCTTATATTCTAGCTTTTGGTTTTAAACATAATAGTGTTGATAGATGCATCTACTCCAAATTCACTGAAAATTATGGAGTAATTGCATGTCTTTATGTTGATGATATGCTTATTGTGGGTACAAATATGGTTGGCATAAACGAAACAAAAAACTATTTATCCTCTGTTTTCAAGATGAATGATTTAGGAGAAGTAAATACCATCTTGGGAATAAAAATTAAAAAGCATAGTAGGGGCTATGCATTAAGTCTATCACATTATATTGAGAAAGTACTTGAAAAATTTAAGCATTTAGGGTTTAAAGAATATAGCACGCCATATGATTCTAGTATAAAGCTAGTAGAAAATACTGGTAGAGCAATTACACAATTTGAGTATGGTAGTGCAGTAGGAAGCTTGATTTATGCTATGCTTTGTACCAGACCTGATATTGCATTTGCAGTAAGTAACTCAGTCGGTTTACAAGTAATCCCGATGCATAGCACTAGAAGGCAATTGAGAGAGTTCTTGGGTATCTCAAGAGAACCTTGGAACTTGACTTGTTTTATTGTGATTATCCATCTGTACTAGAAGGTTACACTGGTGCAAGTTGGATTATCGATAATGGAGATAACAAATCCACCTCTGGATGGATTTTTGTCCTTGGTGGGGGTGCGATCTCTTGGGCATCCAAGAGACAAACTTGTATATTTCACTCGACCATGGAATCCGAATTCACAGCCTTAGCGGCTGCTGGAAAAGAGGCTGAATGGATTAGAAATTTATTTTTGGATATAAAACATTGGCTTAGTCATATGCCTCCAATTTTCATTTACTATGATAGTGAGACAACTCTGTCAAGAGCCTACAGTGGTACCTACAATGGTAAGTCCAGACATATAAGTCTGAGACATGAAGTTGTTAGGCAACTAATTCAAGATGGAGTCATCACTATAACTTATGTGAGGTCGAGTAAAAATTTGGCTGATCCTCTTACCAAGGGCTTGGCCAAAGAATTGATAAGAATGACAACCAAAGAGATGAGATTAAAACCCTTTACTTAGTCACCTGTAATGGTAACTCAACCTGAACTAAAAAACCATCAGTATTGGGTTTAATGGGTAACAACAAGTTACAACAATGTGACTGTTAACACTGACATTGAGAAATTTCGCATCACAACATAAACAGTGTTGTCCATTATGATGAGAGGTTGAGTTAAACTCTTAATGAAGTTTTGAAATGTGTCAAATAACGGAACACATAGTGGAACTTCACCTATGTGAACATAGAAGTGGTGCCGCTTCTCATGAGAGTTTGGGTTTGCTCTCGGGATTGTTCATGAAACCAGGAAAGAAGCAAATGGCCATAATAATGCTGAGCAAAACTTGAAACTCTTGTAGAGACATGACATTTTTGTGTGTATGGGTGTCTCCTGTTTGTTTTGAGAGTAATTGGTTTAAGGTTTTACCACCAATAACTTTGACAAGGCTCTGGGATATCTATAATAACAAAAGGTTTAAGTTGATAAACACATTTTGTATGCATAAACTGTGTCATAGTAGTTTGGATTGAGAGATAACTATGTAATTGATCAATCAATGTGGGGGATTGTTGGATTTTAATCTCATAAGAGATTAAATCCAATGGGTTTGATTGGTCAATTACATGAGAAATTGCACCTGCACAATTGATTCAAAAATTAGCTTTTCTCTTACAAAACCTAGTTTTGAACTTGTCCCACATTGGAAAATTATAAGCTTTGTTTTCTGTATTTAAATAAGAGTTGATTTACACTCCTTAGAGATAATAGAGGAGAGTATGGGAGTTTGATACCGCGCAACGCGCGTGCACGTATGTGATCAAGAGGCACAATTCAAAGTTAATAGTCATTAAGTGTTAACTACTTTTTAAACAGTCACAATGTTTGAAATTGTGACTGTTTAAGGTGCTTTTTCTGAACCAGCACCTACCTTTTATTCATACCTCTTCATAGACTATTTAAAGAGCATGAATCAGACTCCAAAGACACACAATTTCGAAATTCACTCTCTCTCTCTCTCTCAGTCCGGTGTGCTACAGTCTCACAGAAGGTTTCTTTGGAGATTCTTCAACTTTGCTGATTGCAGATTTTTGCTCTCTCTCTCTCTCAGTCCGGTGTGCTACAGTCTCACAGAAGGTTTCTTTGGAGATTCTTCAACTTTGCTGATTGCAGATTTTTGCCCAAGGCTCTGTTGTATCCTGAGAACGAATTTGTTTGTAACCCAACAACAAACTCAATGAAACTGAGTGGGGGCAAATAACGTTCTAAAGACAGTGTTTTCAGACACGCCTTAGAGCTTCTCCTCCAAAGTTACAATGACCCATTCTCCCAACAATCTTGATCTTATTGCTTTGCTTTTTAATATTTGACGTTTTCCATAGTTAATTTTCACTAATACAATTAAGAGTTTCTTCCATCGTGAGCACCTAACCACCCATTTAGAAGTTGGAAAGACAACTCCTGGAACTGGAAGCTTAAGACATACCCATGGTTTTGGGTTGGCCGCTGAAAACTGCTAATCCACTATCATTCTCCCAACAATCTTGATCTTATTGCTTTGCTTTTTAATATTTGACGTTTTCCATAGTTAATTTTCACTAATACAATTAAGAGTTTCTTCCATCGTGAGCACCTAACCACCCATTTAGAAGTTGGAAAGACAACTCCTGGAACTGGAAGCTTAAGACATACCCATGGTTTTGGGTTGGTCGCTGAAAACTGCTAATCCACTATTTTTCCATTAATGGCATACTTAAACAGTTAACGCTTATTTCATGTGGTTTATCAGTTAAGCAGTCTGCTCTGAGCTGACCACTGAGCTAGCTTTGTCATTAGGCAGCCCCTGAGATTAATTTATGGTTAAAAAGTAGACCGCCCTTTTTAATTTATAGTCTGGTATGGTTGAATGAATTTGATCAGCTGAAAACTAAGGTAAGCTTCGCAGATATTCATATTAATTTTGATATTTTATTGGATGAATTTGATCAGCTTGAGCTCAATTATTCTGAGGGGTATTTGCTAATGTGGTTGATTCGGATTTGTGCCATTTCAAAAAATGGAAATCTTCAAATTAAAATCTGAATTCTCGACCTTGTTTCTGAATTTCTAGAATATAAATATTCCTTTGATTATGGAATTGAAGAAATCAATCAATTTCCTTCTTTAAGGGTCTGCTTCGCCGATGTTTGGTTAAAAAGCAAGAGAATTGGTCAACCTAAGCTAATTAAAGAACAAAACATAATATTTTCTTGATATGATTTCAATTTGATAAATTAACGAGATTCTAAATAATCCATTTGTGGACCCAGATTTCATGAAATGGCAAATTGGCAATCTGAAAAAGAAGTGTTCTAGTTGGGGAAGACAACCTTATTAATTTATTCAATGGATGTTAATAGTCAAGACCCACAGATTTGAAATCACTTTCCCAGTATGAAAGGACATGAAATAAAGTTTAAAACAATACTGGCTATCTGTAGATAAAAAGTTACAGAAACATGCATGTAACTGATCTGTAGCCACACACATGGCACAACTAAGGCAGACAAAGCTAATATAGAGTTGGGTGAACTGATAGGTATGATAACAATTAGGGCAAACAAAGCTATAGAAATCTAGACTTGGTTGACACAGTTTAGATCTGGAGCCCATTGGAATGTGACAGCTTGTGGGCTTGAGACTTCCTGCAGAAATCATTCCATTCGTACATAGAGCTTTGAATCATTGCTGGAGAGCAGCTGAGACTGTATGTAATACATTAAGAAGAGTTGACGAATTTTGAGTCTTCATGGCTGAAGAATTCTTCTATCTTCTGAAGCAATCTGGGCATCCAAAAACATCTGATAGCATCCCGAAACGTCATGCTGTTAGCATCAATCTTGAGATGCCTTGCTTGTTTCTGCACCCTTGTTCTCCATTAATTCTTGATTTCATTATCTGTTCTTCGTGGTAGATGTTGTACAATCTTAGACCACCTGGAATCACCAAACAAAGAGAACTTCAGGAAGATGGATATAACACAGAAATACATTCATGAATCTAAATATGGTGCTAAACATCCACACACAGAGAAATACATTCATGCCATATGGCTGTAACAGATGAGAAATACACCGGAAGAGGAGGAGGGAAGATATATGGAAGTTTTTTTTATATATTTTTTTTTACTTTGACAGTCCACTGGATAGTACGAGTTCAACAGGCCAGTGTCCAACTTGTTCATCACAGCACAACCTTCACATTCTTGTGACTCAAAAGAAGAGTGGTATCTGGAACTTGCTTGGTGATTATCTGCCATATCAATTTTCAGCAAACTTGCAATGAAACATAGGATTTTGATAGTGAACATATTAAGTAAATTATGATCAACCTAGATCACTAAGCATACTTGCATCATCCATTAAATGATATAAGAATGTTGAAGTAGAAATAGAGAGATAAGAGATGTACCAGATTCAACATCTTCATATTCTAATGCTTGGGTGCTGTTCAGGCTTATGGTATCCATTGTTTGTGATGGCATTTGAGTAGGATTTGTGAAATAACTGGAAGAAACAGGACTGCCCTTTTGATAAATAGGCAGAGCTTCTTCAGTATCTTTCGTGCGGCCAAAACTTGTTTTGCTTCCCTATAGAATAGAAAAACCTTTAGATAATCGGAACATATAGTCACACATGTTCCTGAAGATATGGAGCAAAGGCATTAGATAATCAGATATTAGAAGATAATGTAATAAATGCTTTAGAAGATATATTTCTAAGCACTAAAATTTAAGGGATGGACCAAAGAATTATTGAATAGGCCAAAACTTGTTTTGCTTCCCTATTGACTATGTTTTCAATGTGGTCTGTTGTGCATTGAAGATCTAGAAGAGCTAGGGGTAGACCAAGGAATTCATCTAAATGAGCAGTACTTGGAATGGGCAAATGACCTTTCATTTGCATATCAAGGAATTCATCTAAATGAGAACTTGGTAGACCTTTTGCTTATCTCAAACAGGAATCTGAATGACCATGGTCTTTCCTCTGTTGTATTGAAAGCATATATGTTCATTGGAGAGAAGACAAGGAAATAGACCATTCTGGTTCTAGACTGTCCAATCTGTTCAAATTCATTATGATTTAGATTGGTTTCAACCCAAACTCGGTCCATCGACACCTATATACTTACCTTACATCAATGGACCAGATATTGGCTTAATCCAACCCAATCCAATATAAATTTTTATTATGGACGGACCAATTCAATATGTTTTGTTGGTCTGTCCAATCCATCTAAATTGATTTTGGATTGAATGGGGTCCAATCCAAAACTGGTCCATTGACACCCTTATATTATTATTTTGATTAACTTAAAAATGAATGAGAATGAAATTTGTAACCAACTCTCATTCTTGCCGTAAAAAAATCATTTTTTGGGAAAAAAACATTTGGTTCGTAGCAATATTTTCTCATTCTTCCCATTTTTACTCATTTTTTTCCATCTTGAAATTTCATCTGGGGTAAGAATGAAAAGAATGAGAATTGAACCAAACATGACCTAAGTAGTACTTAAACAAATAATCTGGACCACCAAAAATGGAAAGTGGGTAATATCAATATGGATTGGATCCATAACCCCCAACTCAGGTGCAGGCGGGATTCAATCCTAAGTTTCCACTACTACTAATAGGAGACCTTACCAACCAGTTGGTTAGCACCTTATGCCGTTGTGTATTTGAAGTACTAATAACAAGAAATCATATGGGAGAATTGATAAAAGCTAAGATGGGTAATATTAGCCTAACAACAATTACAATTGTTAAAACCTGGGATGCTGCAACCCCACAAAGTTGCCCTCTAGCTTATCTCTCAATTCTGTTGTGCTTCATGGTGATTGAAGGAGACTCCCTCTTGGTGGTCAACATGCTACAAAGGCATGGGTTGGGTCAGAGTTAAAGACACTAAAGCTTATGAACTTGGCATATGCACTATTAACCAAGCAGAAGCATGGGCTACATGGGAAGCCTATATTTTAGCTTTGAATCTCAGGATGATCCAATTATCATTAAGGGAGACTTGAAGCTGATTGATAGGCACGGAAAGCTTATATTTCGGCTTTGAATTTCAGGGATAATCCAATTATCCTCACAAAAATGACTTTCAATGGGTCAGACTTCGAATATCTTTCAAGTTTCAAGTTCTGAAAGACTCTACCCTATCTTTCCCTTACCCCCTTTCCTCTCTTTCATTTTTCTCTTAACCTCGACTACATCAAGCAATGGACACCCCTACTACTACTTTTATTTAATTTCACCAAAACATAAACTTCATCAAAATACTCTCTCTCTCCTTCATTATCGACTGCATCAAACTACTCTCTCTCTCTCCTTCATTATTTACTGCATAAAACAATGCATACCACTATTCTTGACCAAAACATAAACTAATTGTTCTATTCTTGTCATCCTAGTTGCAATTTCCTCCATCATTCTTTGTAACCGTTGTTTGCTGGAGTTGGGTCTCTGTTAGGGTTTAGGGTATTATCGTAGTCCGGTCAGATTTCTGTTAGGGTTTTAAGGTTCTTTTCTGGGTTCTCCATAGTGTAGGGCTTTCATTGTGGTGATTCTACAGCTATGGTTAGGAGGCAACATGGGATTTGCTATTCTTTGTTGTTTTTTTTTTTTTTTTTTTTTTGCATTAATGTCCTTCCATTTCAGGTGGTGGAGGTGGTGGCGAGAGAAAAAGACCTGTTGTAGCTTTTCTTTTCCACTGGGCATCAGTGTATAGGGTTCAAGAAAAGTATGGAAGGATGCCTCAACTCATATCAGTAAGCCATTGCACATTAGGTATTGCAAACCAGTCATAGGGTTTCACTTTTCTCATTGAAAACGGTAATGTAGGGGGTTAGAGGGATTATTCTGGTAAAAAGGAAAATCATTCATTTTCTAGCAGTGTTGCACTTAGATATGAATGTCTGTGATGAGAAAGTGCTTCTGCCTTCATTCCAGTCACACAACCTTGGGGCTTTTCTTTTTTTTTTTTTTAGTTTCTTTCCCTTTTCAAGTGTGGTTGTCTCTCCTATGTTTTCTGTTAGGCTTAGTGGATTTGCTACGACGTATATAATGTTATTTCTTCTACTTTCTAAAATCATCACATCAGGTTCGATATTAGTAGTTTAGACCTACTGTTAAAAGTTTAACTAGTTGGCTTCTAATTTGTTCTACTTGTGAGTTGTATGCAAATTAAGTTGGTCAAAGCTTAACTTTTTTTTTTTTTTCTAATTTTGTTGCACTTTTTCTTATTGAGGAATTCAATAGTCCTATGAAATATGATGTTTATTTTTATTAGTTTTTTTTTTTAAAAAAAAACAACATGAGGTCTCATGTATGGATTGCGATGTATTATCGATATGGTGGTTTGTGATTTTTGCTTGGTTTGATTTTTATAAACAGGGAAGGGTTTTTCTTTTGTCCAAAAACGAGGTTCAAGTTCAACAACTCTAAGTATTTGATCTTTGTTTGTGCCCTAGGAGGTGGCCCATTTCATTGGCCTTCTGTTGGCTTGGCAGCTAGAGAGCAAGAATTCTATGCACATATCCCTTATTAAGCTCAAACAAAACATGCTTATCATGGTGCACTTTATTTTGATAATAATTTATTCAACTTTTTAATTTGTTTTCTAATTTCTTATTCTTATCACCCAATTTTAGCCAATTAATTTTAGATCTTTAATTTGTTCCCAAAATATTTCCTCACAAGCCAAAATATTATCAAAATGTTTTTGAAGAGCAAACTCCTTATTAATTAGAGAACGATTAGAGGGATCATCCAATAATAACTTCTGAACTTCCTCAATCCTCCTAAGGATATTATTATTTTTTTTTTCAAATGAATATTTCCAAAGTGGTTTACAATCCATTCCTTTAGTTTTTGGAAAAGAAAGTTTCATTGTTTTATAAATTGAATAACTCTGAAACCATGAACTTGAAAACCCAATCCAATATTTCCTTAGTAAAACAATTTTTCCAAGTAAATTGCATACCCCTCATGTCCGAGTTGATTATAGATTACACTAATTTATAAGGTTACTAAATTCACGTGGTTGACTAGGGATGGTATTTGTCCCCCCTCTTTTATTAGAACTATCTTTAAGCGAATTGAAATCACCAATGAGACACTTTCTTTAATCCAATTCCAAACAACCATGTGCTCTCGCTTGTTGGGTGGGGCATAGAATAAAGTACTAAACCAATTCAAATTTGAAGAGTGATCGTAAATAAACATATCAACAAGCCTATGATTAGATAAAATGACATTGACAGTGCATTGGCTTGAATCCCATAATATCCAGAGACCACTAGAAAAACCCATAGACTCAACAACAAAATAATTATCAAAAGGGAGAGACTCAATAATTTTTTTGTTCAACTATAGTTTCCATAAGAAAACAGACACCCGGTTTATGAGTTCTAGTGATTTCAAGTACATTGCATCTGAGATGGGACCCACCAGCCCCTATAAGTTCCAACTCATGATCCACATTTCCAACTAGATTCACAACTAGACCCATATTGTCCACTCAGGATTTCCTACTCACTCTCTATCCGTCGTGAATTGGAGCCACACATCTCTATTGTGAAATGAGAGATGTGCGACTCCAATTCACTGCGGATAGAGAATGAGTAGGAAAAGTGAATAGAAAATCTGGGCTCCATATTGTCCACTATTTTATCAGCCAACATCTGATCATCATTGACTTCATTATTTAGGATGTTCTCCAACGTTTAATTCTCCTCCATTCCTTCCTAGTCATCTTCCATGGTTAACATCACCACCTTCTTCCCCTTCTCCCGTTATATTCATCCTCGCCATCATCAAGGTCATCTATAGCATTATTATTCTTTTCAACATCATTATGGTTAGATCTAATATCAATTTGCATATTGGTGATGGAACCAACATCATTAGAAATGAAACTATGTTTGCCCTAACCAGAATTTTTAATTACCCATTGATTTGTGAAAGCGAGCCACATACATATTGCATGCTCTGTCCTATTTCTGTACATGAAGTAGTTGAGCCCAATTTACAACCTTGTTAGATCTTGGGTTCTTATTGATAGGTTCAGTAGAAAGAGATCCAGGGGCTTTTCTTGAGAATTTTATCATAGTCAACCACAAGAGGAGAGCGTGAACAAGAAGAATCCGTTCCCTATTGTTTGAACTTCTATCTTTTCTTTTAGTTTCCACTCTTTAACTTTGTTAGTGACAGTTTTGAGAGGTTTGTTCTCATCCAAGAATTTGGCAAAGAGGCACCTCAACCATCTCTCTTCTAACTTCTTTTTACCCCTTAATCTCGTTCAGATTAACAACACATGAGCAACGCTAGAGAAGTTCTCTGTCTTTGGATTACTACAGTCAGCTAATCTTCTCCTATCAAAATCTTTCTGGAAATCCATAGTAAGTGACTGTTTTGCTTGCTTGTTTCAGCATCGGGCTTGCCAAACCTCAATAATTTTCTCTTTGTCTTTTAGATATGAAATCACTAGAGGGAGGGATAGTTTCAATATCTTGCATCCCACCCTCTGTTATTTAAGCACTGAGTGTCAGGGTCTGAACTACAATTAGAAATACGGTCTCAACCCTTTGATTAGGAGAATCGGACTTGATGAATTCTTTTCGACTCTCAAAGCCTTCATTAATCATTAGAATTTCCTTAAAACTAGGCGTTTTCCTTGAAACAGCCTGCTTATTTAATTCCTTGCACATCATAGCCTCTGATTTAAACCAAAGAGACACCAACAACAAAATCATGCCTACAAAAACAAAACCAAACCCGGGCATAACCTAAACATTTCCTGGGCATAACCAAACCCGGGCATAACCAAAGAGACACCAACAACAAAATCATAGCCTCTGATTTAATCTCTCTCTCTTCCTCCTCCATCCTCCTAAATATTTCCTGAGTTGTTGTCTCGCCTCCTAAGAAAAACAGACCTAGAGTTTTTGCTGTCTTCAAATTCGTCCTCACTCTTCTCTCCACCCTCTCCTTCTTCCCTTGATCAAGGTCACTGCAAATACTGCCAGGTGAGCCCTCCGGCTGCACCCCAAGCATTCCCAAATCCCTCCTTTCCGATTCCATATCCATCGAGGAATCTCTGGAAGTAGGTGGAGAATCAATTTGCATCGTCAAACTGCAGTGTTTCCTCACTTCCACCCTGATCCCCAACATCATCCGAAGCAACTGGCTTCCTAGCTATCAACCTTTTCCCATTTATTGTTTCTTCCACCAACTTTTCTAGCTCATTCCTACTAATGCAATCAGCCTCAAATCTAGATTCCTTTTTCCCTTTTTATCTCTCAAGTTGCACTATGTAATCTACTTTCTTGCCACCTGACTTCTTCACATAATCGTCAAACTTTTTTTTTTTTTCCTTATGAACTGTTTGAAAATGGGGTCACTGAAACTTTGGAGGAGAAGCTCTGAGGCGTGTTTGAAGACATTGTTTTTAGAACGTTATTTGCCTCCACTTAGTTTCACTGAGTTTGCTGTTGGCTTACAAGCAAATCCGTTTCCAAGATACAACAGAGCCTTGGGCGAGAATCTGCAACCAGCAAAGTTGAAGAATCTCCAAAGAAACCTTCTATGAAATTGTAGCAGATCGGACTGAGAGAGAGAGAAAGTTGATTTCGAAAATGTGTGTGTTTTTGAGAAATCTGATTCATGCTTCTTAAATAGTTTATGAAGAAGTATGAAGAAAAGGTAGGTGTTGGTTTAGAGAAGGCACCTTGAACAGTCACAGTTTCAAACACTATGACTATTTAAAAGGTAGTTAACAGTTAACGATTGTTAACTTTGAATTGTGCCTCTTTATCACACCCGATCGAATTGTGACCATTGATCTCATCAACGGTCAACATCGCACCAAAACCAAAGCCTCTCTTTGCGAGCCATGCGAAGTGCGAGCAAAGTGCGCCTCATTGTGCCGCACATACGCGCGCACACACGTAGTGTGGTATCAAACCTCCATACTCTCCTCTACTATTTCTAAGGAATGTTAATCAACTTGTATTAAAATACTAAAAACAAAGCTTATAATTTTCCAATGTGGGATAAGTTCAAAACTGGGTTTTGTAAGAGAAAAGCTAATTTTCCAAACAAGTGTGCAGGAGCAATTACTCATGTAATTGACCAATTAAAACCCATTGGATTTAATCTCTTATGAGATTAAAATCCAACAATCCTCCACATTGATTGATCAATTAAATAGTTATCTCTCAACCCAAACTACTATAATATAGTTATGCATACAAAAGGTGTTTATCAACTTCAACCTTTTGTTAGTATAGATATCTCAAAGCCTTGTCAAAGTTATTGGTGGTAAGACCTTAAACCAATTACTCTCAAGATAGATCGGAGACACCCATACACACAAAAATGTTCAATCTCTACAAGAGTTTCAAGTTTTGCTCAGCACTGTTATGACCATGTGCTTTTTTCCTAATTTCATGAACAATCCCGAGAGCAAACCCAAACTCTCATGAGAAGCGGCACCACTTCTATGTTCACATAGGTGAAGTGTTCCACTATGTGTTCCGTTATTTGACACATTTTAGAACTTTCATTAAGAGATTAACTCAACCTCTCATCATAACAGACATCAATATTTATGTTGTGATGGGAAATTTCTCAATGTCAGTGGTAATAGTCACATTGCTATAACTTGTTCTTACCCATTAGACCCAATACTAATGATTTTTTAGTTCAGGTCGGGTTACCATTACAGGTCACTAAGTAAAATGTTTTAATCCAATTTCTTTGGTTGTCGTTCTTACCAATTCTCTGGCTAAGCCCTTGGTAAGAGGATCCACCAAGTTTTTACTTGACCTCACATAAATGTAGGCTCTTCACAGAGTTGCCTCCCTATCATAGTAAATGGAAATTGGAGGCATAGGACTAGACCAAAGTTTTATATCCAATAATTAATACGTAATCCATTCAGCCCCTTTTCCAGCAGCCGCCAAGGCTATGAATTCAGATTCCATGGTCAAGTGAGATATATAAGTTTGTCTCTTGGATGCCGAAGAGATCGCACCCCCACCAAAGACGAAAATCCATCCAGAGGTGGACTTGTTATCTCCATTACCAGTAATCCAATTTGCATCAGTTTACCCTTCTAATACAGTTGGACTGGGATTACTTGTAAACCGACTAAGTTACTTACTGCAAATGCAATATCAAGTATAGTACAAAGCATATCATACATCAAACTTCCTACTACACTAGCATACTCAAGTTGTGCAATTGCTCTACCAGCATTTTCTACTAGTTTTATACTAGAATCATATGGCGTGCTATATTCTTTAAACCCTAAATTCTTAAATTTCTCAAATACTTTCTCAATATAATGTGATTGGCTTAATGCATAACCCCTACTATGCTTTTTAACTATTATTCCCAAGATGGTATCTACTTCTCTTAAATCTTTCATCTTGAAGACAAATGATAAGTAGTTCTTAGTTTCATTTATGCCAACCATATTTGTACCTACAATAAGCATATCATCAACATAAAGACATACAATTACTCCATAATTTTTAGTGAATTTGGAGTAGATGCATCTATTAGCATTATTATGTTTAAAACCAAAAGCTAGAATACAAGAATCAAATTTCTCATGCCACTGTTTAGGTGCTTGTTTTAATCCATATTGTGATTTAAGCAGTTTACAGACTTTCTTCTCATTTCCAAGAAGAACAAATCCTTTTTGTTGTTCCATATAAACCTTTTCATTTAAATCACCATTTAAGAAAACATTTTTAAAATCCATTTGATGAACAGATAAGTGATAAATGGATGCTAATGCTATGAGTGTTCTAATAGAAGTTGTTCTAGCCACTGTTGCATAGTGTCAAAGTAATCAATCTCTTCCTTTCGACTGAATCCTTTGGCTACCAATCTAGCCTTAAAAGTATGTACAGTTCCATCAGTGTTGCATTTTCTTATAAACACCCATTTACATTTGATTGGTTTTGATCTTGGAGGCAGGTCTACTAACACCCATGTGTTATTTGACATTATTGAATCAATTTCATCATTTATAGCTTTCTTCCAAAATGTAGCATTTCTAGAGGTCATGGCCTCACTATAGGTTTTTGGATCATTTTCAATGTTCAAGACAATGGGTATCTTATTTAAAATCTTTTCTCTATCAGCCTCAATAAAAAATACAATTGACTGAGTAGAGATAAAATCTGAACCTAAGTGCTTCTCTGTTCTTTGTCTTTGACTTCTTCTAGGTTCTATTGTAGGTGTTACAGTTGTGTCATTTTTTCCTTGAGTCTCATTATTATCAACATGTATTGAGATCTGAGTTTCTCTTTTAGGTTCTTTGTCATTTTTTGTGGATTCATTCTCTATAGATTCAGAATATAGTTTATTTTTAAAGAATTCAACATCTCTAATTTTAATTATTATATTAGACTCTAAGTCTAAAAGCCTATAGGTTTCGCTATGTTCTGCATATCCAACAAACATACTTCTCTTACCTTTGAGTCCTAACTTTGTTCCTTTAGGATCTGGAACTTTATAATATGCTAAGCACCCCCACACATTTAGATATGCTAAATTAAGCTTTCTTCCTATCCATAATTCATATAGACATTTGTTATTAACTGTAGAAGCAATTCTGTTATGTAAATGACAGGTTGTTTGGAGTGCTTCCCCCATAGGTTTAAGGGTGCATTAGCTTTTAACAATATGTAGTTTATCATTTCTATAAGTGTTCTATTTTTCCTTTCAGCCAGACCATTCTGTTGAGGGGTATAGGGAGCATAACACAGATGTATTATTCCAAATTCTTCACAGAAAGAACTAAACTCATTTTTAAAGTATTCAACACCCTATCACTTCTAAGGATTTCAATTTTCTTTTCTATTTGATTTTCAACTTCAGTCTTGTACAATTTAAACATGTCAAAGGCTTCATCCTTAGTTCTCGTAAGATAGACATAGGTGTACCTAGAAAAGTCATCTATAAATGTTATGAAGTATCTCTTACCTCCTCTAGTTAATACACCATTGAATTCACAAATGTCAGAATAAATTAGTTTTAGAAGTTGAGAATTTCTCTCAACACTAGAGAAAGGTTTCTTAGCCATTTTAGATTTTACACAAATATCACATTTTTCAGTTGATTCATTACTATAAGCAATTATACCAAGTTTGTTCATGTTCTTTATGGATTTAAAATTCAAGTGTGCTAATCTATCATGCCATAAAGAGAAAGAATCAACAATATAAGCAAGAACATTTTTCCTTCATTAATACTTACTTTGAACATAATATTACAACGATATCCCTTTCCAACAAACATAACATTTTTGGATAGGATTAGTTTGTCGGTTTCAAAAACAACGTTGAATCCCCTCTTACAAACAAGATTTATTGAGACCAAATTCTTTTTAATGTCAGGAATATGGAAAACATTCAGGAGAGTCGATGTCTTTCTAGAGGTGAAGTTCAACTCTACGCTACCTCTTCCAACAACTTTGGCACATGTTTGGTTTCCCATCTGTACCTCTTGGCCATCAGTCACTTCTTTATATGTCTTGAACAAGGACTTGCCCTTGCAAACATGAACTGTGGCACTTGAATCAATCCACCATCTAGAAGACGATTCTGCCATGTTGACTTCAGTAATCATGGCCACTAGATTGTCTTTTATCATGTTTGCAGACTTGGTTCCGCCTTTCCGATGTCGGCAGACTCAGGCATAATGCCCCTTTCTTTCCACAAACATAGCAGAATCGTTTCTTATTGTTGCTCTTCTTGAAGTTTCCATCCTTATTCTTTACTTGCAATGCAGTGTTAGTCTTTTTCGATCAATTTTCCACAAAATTGACCTTAGAATTTAGCATACCAGCCAGGGTCTTATCCCTACTATCTTTAATCCGAGACTCTTCTTCAATACGAAAGTGTTGCTGAATTTGCTCTAAGGTAAATTCTTCAGCCTTGTGTAGAAGCTTCTTCCTGTAATCCTTTTAAGAGGATGAAAGTTTGGCAATGATTTCTCCCACTTGGAAGGATTCAGGAAGGATGACGTCAAGGGATCAAATTTTGTTGATTATCTCACATGTAGTTCATGAACTTGCTCCAGTATGGGTTTATGGTCGTTTATGGTGAAGTCAAAGTATTCCGCAATAAGATACTTATTCGTACCTATTTCTTGCACCTTGTATTTGAGTTCTAGGGCCTTTCATATTTCTTTTGGAGATGTTAGTTCCTTGTAGAAGTTGTAGAGCCGGTCTGATAAGGCATTCAGTATGTGTCATCGACACAAAAGTGAGTCATTTTCTCATTTTGCTCTTTCCTTCATCTGTTTTTCTGAGTCTTTGTTAGTGGGTTCAGGAAGTGATTGCAGATTTGGGTCCAACAGATAGTATAGTTTTAGTGAGGTCAAAAAGAAGATCATCTTGTCTTGCCATCGGCTAAAGTTTACTCTATCGAGCTGGTCCAGTCAAACAAGATCTTGGTTCATCATCTTGATCGAAGTCATGTTTGCTTCCGCCTCCATTGCAGGATAACGTTCAAAAATTGTTTGGAAATGGGGCCACTGAAACTTTGGAGGAGAAACTCTGAGGCGCGTCTAAAGACACTGTCTTTAGAACATTATTGTTAGACAGTGTATGCCCTTAGCTCCAATTTGGTTTCAAGATTGATCATTGAAAATGCAGTTTTCTAAAATAGAAATTTTGTGATTCCCACATAGGAGAGAGAGAAATTTTTGAAATTTCGCCCAACCTTCCTGCAGGGTTCGGCCATCCATATGATGGATCTCTCATCCCTTTAGTTATTTGTCCCTACTCAATTTCACTGAGTTTGCTATTGGGTTACAAGCAAATCCGTTCCCAGGATACAACAGAGCCTTGGGCGAGAATCTGCAACCAACAAAGTTGAAGAATCTCCGAAGAAACCTTCTATGAGACTGTAGCAGAATGAACTGAGAGAGAGAGAGAGAGAGAAAGTGGATTTTGAAAATGTGTGTTTTTCAGAAGTCTGATTCATTCTCCTTAAATAGTTTATGAAGAGGTATGAAGAAAATGTAGGTGTTGGTTAAGAGAAGGCACCTTGAACAGTCACAATTTCAAACATTGTGACTGTTTAAAAGGTAGTTAACAGTTAATGACAGTTAACTTTGAATTGTGCCTCTTGATCACACCCGATCAAATCGTGACCGTTGATCTCTTCAATGGTGATCAACGGTCAACATCACACCAAAATCAAACCTTCATACTCTCCTCTACTATTTCTAAGGAGTGTAAATCAACTCCTATTAAAATATTGAAAACAAAGTTTATAATTTTCCAATATGGGACAAGTTCAAAACTAGGTATTGTAAGAGAAAAACTAATTTTCCAAACAAGTGTGTAGGTGCAATTTTTCATGTAATTGACCAATCAAACCCATTGGATTTAATCTCTTATGAGATTAAAATCCAACACGAACTCCTTTGACAAGATTAAGTTTTTTAAAACATTGTTTGAAACTGGGAGATAGAAGAATGCACTAGTACATTTCTCCCCTACAACTCCAATGTTGGAGCATTGTAAACCTGACTGTGGTAGCATAGTCCTCTTTTCCGCAATCTAGACACCCCCTTGATGGTGGCCCTTTCAACCCCGCTTGGAAATTAGAAACTTAACCCTTACCTGTTCAAGATCCGTCTCAATTTTTTTTTTTGTCTTGAAACATAAATTTCTCAAGTTCTTTCTCCCTAGACAAATCCGAGTTCTGCTTTGTCTCCACCTGCTTTGATTCTATCACAACCATCTTGTAGGCTCTCAGCCCCACCCCTTATAAAGATTCCAGTCCCTCTACTACCACCCTCACCATGAAGACAACATTTTTCACCTCCACTAACCTTGATTTCTGTAGTTCTGCTTGAGTTCGAGTCCAAATAGTCAGTCAGACGACTTCAACATCCTTCCAATGCAAATTCTCTGAATCCACATCTACAAAACCACCTAAAATATCTCCCATCTCTTTGAAGATGTTCCAACTCCAAGCGTGAAGAGGAAGGTTGAAACATCTAACCTTCCATTTCTGAAAACCATTGAACAATCTTCCCCTTTCTACCTTGGGACTCCATTTGCATAGAAAAATCTTGCAACCAATGCATTGAGAGAGATTTGACTTTAGCAGGTTTCAAGCATCCAGTTTTGAGTATAGAAATAACAAAAACCTACCACCCATAACCCTTCTCACTTCACCTCTATGGATTTGAAATCCAAGATTGTCTAATTATCTTTTCAAATCCATTATGGTCAAACTTCACTTGCGCTTCTCCTTCCTCAAAGAAACCCAACTCTATCGGTTCAAATATCAAGCTCACAAACCAAGAACGCCCTGCAAATGCTAATAACCTTAAGGCACATAAGAGTACTAAACTAAAGGTAGTGCTTCAAACGGATTGTATTGGTTATACCTAGATCCAAATTTGATTTGTAAATGTTCTTGAACAAATCAAACTTGATCAGATTGGAATCCAAATTAACTTATCGGTTGGACTATATTGAGAAATGGATAACAAATTTTTACTAATTCTGTTTTGTCCTTGAAGTTGCATTTGAGAATTCAAACCTTGAATTGTTGCAAATATGTGCTCCAATTCAGGTTTACACTCATTTGGTAAGAATGTAAAACCCATACTACTATAAAAAGTGTGAATGACAATGTGAAACTTTTGCTTCACTAAAATATCCCAAATTTTTAATTTGATTCCTCTCTTATTGTAAGGACAAAATGTAATTTGAACAACCAATTTTCTCCTCATCAAATCCCTCTCATTAAGTCCTTTATTTAAGGTATTAATTCCCAATAACATTCAATTAAGCCTACTCTTGACTAGAATACCTCTATTTTTGAATTTGGTCCTTCTCTAATTGTGAGGGCACAAAATGTAATTTTAACTACTGCATCTCTCATCATTCAATTCCCTCTCATTAAGTCTTATATTTATGGAATTAACTCTCATTCTTTCATTGAATCCTATTTTAATTAACCATATTAAAGGAAAGGGTAAATTGCTGAAACCTCCCTTGAAGTTTTTGACTATTGCTGAAACCTCCTCTAATGTTTGGTAATGGCAATCACCTCCGCTATACTTTCTGACACAATTGTGACTAGCACCCTTGTTAGAATCCTCTAATACGAGGCACAAAAATTTCCAAAATACCCATCCAATTACCTTTGACCAAAATGCTTATTTTCCTTATTTTCTCTTCATATCGATAATACCCAAGCCCTTCTAATCTCTTTTTTGAAATTGATTTATTTTTCAAAATATCAATTGTTCAAAGGTAAAGTTGCAACTTTAAACTCTTTGTTTTTTGTTCTTCATAAAGTTTTTATTGCTTTTACTATAGAAATCAACCTCAATAGTAATTGTATGGGCATTTTGTATATTTTCATACCCTTTGTTAGAGGATTTTAGTAGAGGGGGTCTACTTGCACCTGTGCTAGAAAGTTTAGGGGAGGTAATTGCAATTACAAAACTTTAAAGAAGGTTTCAACAATATCAAAAACTTCATGGGCAGTTTCAGCAATTTACCCTAAAGAAAAATAAGGGCCTACTTGGTTCACAAGAATAGGGGTCTGGAATTAGAACTGAAATGGACCATTGCAATTCTAACTGTTTGGTTGGGTTGAATCAAAATCGAGTCGTCCTCAATGAAACAAGATAAAGGAACTTTTGGTATTGAACGATAGGGTAGACTCTTTGAGAAATTGAAACTTGAAAGATATTCGAAGTCTGACCTGTTCGAAGTAACTTAGAAGAATACGAAACAAGATAGTTAGAATTAAAAATGATTATGGTGATTGGATTTTCAAGGATAATGATATTTGAAGTCATTTTTGCTACATTTTTTAGAAAATATTTAAAGTTGAGGGAACTTTTGGTATGGATGAAGCTATTAATGATATCAATCATTGTATCACAAATGATATCAATGAAAACCTGATTAAAATTGTGCCGAACAAAGAATTCTTGATACTCTTCTCACCATTCCTGATCTTAGGGCTCCCAGTCCCGGTGGCCTTAATGCCTTCTTCTTTAAAAAATTTTGGTTTGTAGTTGGGGATTCTATTTGTAAGACAATCAAAGCTTTCTTCCATTTTGGGAAAATGATTAGTGATTAATAAAACTTTCATCAGTCTAATTCCCAAAATAGATAGCCCCAAGGAGGTTAATGGTTTTTTTCCTATTAGTCTATGCAATGTGATTTGTAAAATTATTTCAAAAAATCTGGTGAATCGTCTCAAACCTTATTTAGATAACTTCATATCCCCATTATAGAGTGCCTTTGTGACTAATAAGGCAAATCACAGATAACATTCTCATTGCTCACAAGATGTTTCAGTCCATGAAGAAAAAGAAAGGACATTCAAGTGTGTTGGCATGCAAAATTGATATGGAAAAAATGTATGACCGAATTGAATGAAATTTTATTAAGAAAGTACTGACCAAATTTGGGTTTCATTCCCAATGGATAAAATGGGTTATGGAATGCATTAAAATTATTTCTTTCAATATTTTGATTAATTGCTCACCTATTAGAGAGTTTTTCCCACTAAAGGCATTAGATAGGGGGATCATCACATTGTATATTTTTGTTATATGTGTAGAGGCCTTATATAGGATGTTTGGAAGAGAATCTATCTTTAGGGAAAAATTGATCAGTTGTAAAGTGTCTCGCAAAGGTCTTACCACTCCAATCCTCCCATTTGTAGATGATTGCCTCATTTTTGCTGAACTCTCTATGAATGTGTTCCTTAAAATCAAAGAGATTTTTGATGACTTTGCAAAGGCATCTGGGCAATATCCATTTTTTTTACAAGTTTGTGCTATGTTTTTCAAAGAACATTCATCTAGACTTGGGAAGTCAAGAATTTTTATCCCACTGGAATCCAAAAACAACTTGTACTTACATGCTCCTTTTTTTGACGGTAGAGTGCCCAAAGAAACTTTCAAAAATTTCAAGGAGAGGATGGAGAAAAAACATTATAGGTAGAAAATGAACACCCTCTCTATGGCTGGAAAGTTAACTCTAGTCAACTCTACTACTTGCATGATGCCTGATTCATTATGAGATATTTCAAAATTCCTAGTAATGTGATTGAGGATCTTAATAAGTTGTAGAGAAACTTTATTTGGTCAAAGTCGAATAATAGAAAACCATTCCACTTTATTAAATCGTGTTTGCACACCTAAAAATTGGGGTGGTCGTAGGATTAAAATTCTTAAATGGATGAACAATGCATGTCTTGCAAAACTGGGGTGGAAAATTTTGACTGACTAAGAGAATTTGTGGATGAAGGTAATATCAAATAAATACCTCCAAAGACAATTTTTGGGATGCAATAGCTAGGAAAGGTGTTTCTTAGGCTTATAGAGGTATCCTGTTTTTGGAGATGTGATTAAGAAGGGTATTGGTTGGGCCATTGGTGAAGGTAAAAAGGCAAAATTTTAGACTGATGTTTGGGCTGGTAACACTCCTTTTGTCAATGAAGTGGATCAAGATCACATTGAAAATTTGAGTCTTTTAGTAAATCATTGTTTTGCTAATGAGAAAAACATTTAGAATGAGCATTTAATTTAGTCTTTGGTGCCGAAATCGGCTTGGTGGAGGATTAAACTTATAATCCTCCCATCTACACCTATTGAAGATAAAATGATTTAGAGACTTACTTCTAGTGGTGAGTTCTTGGTAAAATCTATTACAATAATGTGTTTGACAAACCTTGGGAATCCCAAACCAGATAATTTGCTCAAAAGTGTTTGGCATATCCGTTGCCCCCTAAGATTAAAGTATTATTGTTTCTTGTTCTTAACAATAAACTAAAAATATTCTCATTCATAGGGGTTGTAATATAGATGGTGCTTGTGCCATTTGCAATGATAATTAAGATGTGGACCACATTTTCCTTAAATACTTATATGCCAAACAAGTGTGGATAACCATTGGTTCAAATCATGATTGTCCCAATTTTGATGATAACTTAATTTGGGATTGGTGGATTAAAATTTTTGACACCTTTAATGGTTATTGTGAGTTGTTAATTAAAGAGAAATACATAGTTGTCTTGTGTCTCAACTAACATAAAATATAATATAAAATCAAGGAGAAAATAATAAGAAGAATTAGAAAGAACACCAAGATTTGACGTGGTTCAACTTGGTAGCCTACATCCACGGGAGAAGGGGAAAAATATCCACTATGAGAATAAGAGATACAACTTTCACTAACTCTTCCTAAAACCTTAAAGTCACACAACCACTAGATTAAATAAGCAACATATCAAAATATATTAGAACTACATAGAAGCCCCCTTTTCTCCCCTTTTTCAGATTCAAAAAATCGATCTATCTCTTTGATAGTGACTCCGTTCTCTGCAGGAAAAGATACATAATCGAGAAATTTTGGATTTTAAGGATTTGAAGAGGAAAGGTGTTAGACACCCCTTTCTCTAAGCTATTGTAGTAGCCTAATACGAGAGTTTTCATGCTCAATTTCTAAGGCAAAATAACAAAAATGGTTCATGGAATTTTTGAAATTTAGAGAAACATGCTCTCAACTTCTCTTGAGACTGATTTTGAGGTGAGGTTATTAGGTCTTAGGTACTAACTTCCCTAAGACCCTCGCCTCTCTACTTCTATTTTCAGTATAGGAGAAGTCAAGAACAGTGGCTTTCCAATGTCTCAAAACTTCAAGCAACCCAGAATAAAAACCTGAGCTAAAAGATAGAGTGAGAGGCTTACCTCTCGTATGTAACATTGTCAACAATATTCCAACAGATAAAACAAATGAACAAAGTCCTTGAATGTTCTCAAGGAAGGTTTGGAATTGTTTAGGATTTTGAGGTTTTGTACCAATCTTAAATTTGGACCAAAGATGGTAGTTTTGAAGTTTAAGGTTCAAATGTTTGGAGGTCTGTTATGAATGGGAGTATTATAGAGGTTGGGAGTGCTTCTAAGATCTCTTTTCTATTTCTTCCCTCTTTAATCCACCCAAAAGTACTCTCCAGCCCTCCTTAGAGCTTGATTTGTTTCCTATTTATAGAGAAGGGGAGGGGACATGTCTGGAATTCGTCAATCAAATATCTTGGACTTTAAGAGAGCTTTTACAAGAGAATGGGTAAGGATTTTTCAAAGAAAAATGTGTTAAATTAAACTTTCCTCTTTAGTGAAATATTTTATTTTTTTTTGATTTGGGGGTGGTTTTCATGAGGTTTCGTGTGTCCAGTGGGAGCTTGGGGTGTGCCAAACATGGAAGTCCCGTATTTGGAGCTATTAGTGGCATAAAATATAAATTTGACACTTACAAAAACTATTTTTTCTTTTCTTAGTTTTAAGTAGGGGTATCTTTGGGTTTTTGGGCTTTTTGGGTCTATTAGGCCCAGCTTCATTGGTCCATGTGTTTGAACATGTCAAGAATGGGTCTGAAATCATTCATCACCCCCTTTGATATTTCAAGTTGGGAAAGATGACATGGCGATTTAATCTGGCACATCGAAATGGTATATTTCTAGTTTAATGATCAAATGGGTGAATTAGGTCATGAAATTTGACATACTATGGTGAGGTCTGATTGGTCAAATAGGGTCGAGATGATAGAGATTTATGGTTGACAAGTTTAGATCAACAAGATTTGCTTAAATAGAATTTTTTCTTACTGAAAGATTAAATAGGAGAATTTTTGAAGGAAGGGAAAATCCATCATATGGATGGCCAAACCATGCAGGGAGGCTGGGCAAAATTTCAATTTTTTTTTTCTCCCTTCCGGGAATTGTGTTCCCAATTTTAGAAAAACTACATTTTTCAAGGATCATTCTTGAACCAAACCGGTCCAAATCTGAAACCAAAAGAAAGGGAGAGCAATACCTGATACAAAATCCACATGTATAGCTCCCAAAGTATGTGTTCATGCCCAAAGAGGGTACCAAAACTCGCTTCCACTAAAGATGGCACAACTTGAGATGAAGTAGGTTCAACAATGCAGTCCTTCAACAAGAATTGCAATCCAACAGCTTGGGTCGAGCAAGGGAGGTGAGCATGAAAATAGATATGATTTTTCTTCCAAAAATTTGAACCAGAATTGATCTCTATCAGTTCAAGAATGGAGAACCGAATTAGGGTTAGGGCAGCAAGAGCAGAAGGAGAGAGGGAGAACTAAGAGCAATGTGTGTAAAAATTGAAGCAATTTGCCCTCCTCTATTTATATAGATCTTAAAAAGTTGATCTCGTAATCTAATTAGGAGTTTCCTAATTCAAATATTTATTTGGATCTGGACTCTTTAAGTGGATAAGACTTATCATCTTATCCTTATCTATTGATCCAGACCCATATCCATACCCAAATTCGCCCATGTTGATTAATCCAATTAATCTTTGGGCCTTAGGCCCATTAAGCAGGTGGCTCACGTCCCTTTATTAATTGCTGGCTAACTTGGCTCTCTTTGTATGGTGTGGGACCCTAACATTAACCTCACAAAAGCCGTATGGGTTCAGCCTAGCCTTTGTCACAAAGCCTGGCCGAATTCATTGTTGAACACAATGAACCTCTGAGTCCATCAGTAAGTACATTCGTGTCAGCCTTAGCAAGATAAGACTCCCTAAGTCCATCCAACGACTGTGAGCATTCTAAACTAACACAAGTCTTATAAGTGTCCAGTTTAAAGGTAATTACATAGAAACATGCCAAGTATAACATGTATTAATTATGTATTTTTATTCATTTACAATAGATGTTTAATGTACATCAATCTGATTGGAGCTAAGGGCATACACTGTCTAACAATTTTGGGATGAAATTTGGTGGGTAGGCACTTTTGAATGTCATAAATTTGATGGAAGTAATGAATCTTTAATCAAAGGTGTGGATTGACAGATTTAGTTTGACTATAGGTTTTAGGTGATGGTATATCCATTAATGAGAAGGCTTGAGATGGAATATCACTTTTTCATAGTCAAATAGATGAGTTTGGTTGTAAAATTTGACGTGCTTAGGTTTTTGGGTCTTTGAACATTGGGGTGAGGTCTGGTTGGTCAAATGAAGTTAGGATGATAGATGATAAGATCATCAAAGATATTTTTTGAAGTGAGATTTGGGTTTGATGGTAGGTCAAACAGGGGTGTTTTTAGATGAAATTTCGTGGATAGGCACAGATTAAGGTGAGGAGTCGAGTGGGTGGTTCTCATTTGAGAAAGAAATGGTTAATCTTGGTTTTCTAATTATAGTCATGCAGGGACGCCAGAATGGAATCTTGGCACTTTTGAGGTTGATCGTTGTAGACTTGTGGTGGGATTTGCTAATTGATTGTATCCATGTGATGTCGAGGTGATGGATGTGTTGGATTTGATTTTAGAGTTTTAATAAAACAAGGTTGTTGGATGTTGGCGTAATGAATGATGAATCTGTGACTAATTTATAGTTTCCTAAATTTGTGGATCATATATGGTTGGATGTTGATATTGATATTAAGGTTTCTATTTGTCCTATGGATTGTGTCAAGAGAGGAAATTTCAGGTTTTGGAAAGTCTAAAGTTGATTTGGTTGTGCTCCTGAGTTTTGTGGTTTAAAATGAGGTTACAAAGAAGTAGGGTGAAGGGATTAAGCAAAAATTGGGTGTTGACATCCTAACTCACCAACTCACAAATAACCACTACTTAAGGCATTGAAGCCCTTTCCAATTCATAAACTCAGACAACCACAACTTGAAACACCAAAGCCCATTTTCCAACTAACCAACTCATAAACAATCACAACTTGAGACATCAAAGCCCCCTTTTCAACTCACTAACTCACAAGCAACCACAACTTGAGGCATCAAAGCCCCTTTTTCAACTCACAAAACCACCACCAACTTACAAACAACTTGGCACAGTATGGAAACAAAACACATTGAGAAAAGCTTCAAAGAAAAGAGCAGAAGTCGAACTACCAAGAAGAAGAATTCTTCATTGAATAATTAAGAGAGAATTCAATATCAAAAATTGTCTTATCCTTCCCCTAGCTACTCTTTATATAGGCTTACACCCTTATGGCTCTTATAAGAAAGTTTTCTAATCTATGAAAACACTCCATAATGAAAAAGAAGGTCCTAATTGAATAAAAATTCAGAAATCATGATCTAATACTAATTTGGTAATTATGAACTCGATAGAAGTCCTATGCTGACACTAGCTTGGTAAATTCGTACTAAGATAGAAATTCCATGTTGGCACTCTGTTGATTAGGGGTGAGCAAAAAAAAGCGAAAAACCGAAGGTATTAGTTCGATTTCAGTTAACCAATATAGAAAACCAGTGGTTAATCGAATTGACTGATATACATATATTTCTATATATTTTATATATATTTATGTATATTATATAATTTGTATATTTTATAATATTATAAATTAATAAATATGCATTATATATAAATATATATTTATAATATATGATATATTATTTATTAATTAAAATATAATATTATATATATATCTTATAATTTTTTTATTATATATTTATATGTTTTTATAATATATATTATAAAAACTAAAAACTAAAAAACCAACGATTCGAACCAATAGTAAACCAATTGGTTTCAGTTACCAATTTTCCAAAAACCGGTAATACCAATTCAGTCAAAGAAAAAGCCCCATGGTTCGGTTAGCCGAACTATGAGCACCCCTAGTCTTGGTAAATTCGAACTAAGTTGGAAATTCCCTGTTGGCGCTAATTTGGTAAATTCGAACTAGAATAGAAGTTCCACACTGGTGCTAACTTGGTAATTGATTACTCAGTTGGATTAGTGACACCATCCGAGCTTCTTATATGTTTTGGAGTGGTCCCAACTTGCATAGAACTTATTAACCTTCTCTTGTACTGCATCATCCTCCTTGGGTTGGGGAGAATCCATCCTCAGATTCAAATCATCATCTAACTGATCATCAACATATGGTACCAAGTGTTTGACAATGAAAACATCATAGGTATGTATATGGGTGGGTAGTTTTAGTCTATAAGCATTCTCATTGATGATTTCAACTATCTCGTATAGTCCAACCTTCCTTGGTGCTAGCTTTCCACGCTGCCTAACCGGTAGGCGTTCCTCTGTTAAAATAGCCTAAACATAGCCTTCTGCATCAAATACTATTTTCCTCCTATATGTACTAAGATGGGTCTTCAAAAATCGACTTTGTAAATGTTTACTCAGTTGGTCCGAATCCTATACTACATCATTCTCCCTAGGTTGGAGAGAATCAAACCTCAGATTCATGTTACCATTTAAGAGGCTGCCAACATATGTTGTTGTACTTCCACTATGCTTCTTTATTTCTATCCCTTTGATAGATAATTGGTGATGTAAGCCTCCAATACAAATTGAGATTTTTTTGTTGTATATCTTAAATTTTGAAGTATATTTCTTGCACTTGACAGAACCTGAATCTTCTTTTATTGACCCTTTTGAACATTGCAAGAGTGCTTACCAATAAGGATCTTCATACACATGCATGTATACAATGTGATTATAATCCCCAAGATGATAAGTATTATTTCCATCATATTGAAATTCATAATGAATGATGGCATAATTGGATCTTCATCATAGATTGGAGGTTTGTTCCAATCAACAAGTTTCTCTTCAAGAGATATTGTTAAGGAGAATGGCCACACCTCCTTCGGAACCTCACACCTTTCAGCTCAAACCCCTTGTCAATTAAAGCATATGCAAACCCATCTCCTTTAATGCACTTGTGAATTCAGTCATGACAAAAAGGCCAGAACCCTCATCGGGTTTCAGTTTAGGTATAGTCTCTTGTGTACATAAGGTTAGCATTTTCCCTTTAAATTCAAAAGAGTAGGTGCTATTTCGTCCGTCATGGACTATGTAGCGGTCAAATTGCCACAGACACCCAAGTAGCAAATGGCAAGCATTCATGCATACAACACCACACCACACACGATCACTATAATTATTGCCAATAGAAAAACTCACTAGACATCGTTGTGTGACTGAAACCTCATTATTTCTTTTTAGCCATGCAAGCTTGTAGGGGTGAGGGTGTTGTTGAGTTTTTAGGTTCAACTTGCAGACGGCTACTTCCACTATAACATCCTCACAACTCCCGCTATCAATTACAAGGCTTACAACCTTCCACCCATAGTACAAGTGGTGTGGAAAATATTATTTCTTAACTAATCTGATGGTTCATCCCTAGGAGTTAGGAATGATCGTTGCATCACCAGGGCCTCTCCCACATCCCTGTACACCATTTCTCCCTCTAAGGTTTCTTCATCATAAGGGTCAAGCACAGGTGAGGTTGAATAACCAAATGCTTCTAACTAGGTTTCACTCTCATCTTCTACAAACATTGTCCCTTTTCTTTTATCACCCCTCACACATTCAACAAATTTATGGCCTAGTTCACCACACTTAAAACACTTCAGTCCAGGTGGACCCACTTGGTTTTGATTAGTCTCATGTCCTTGGTTTTGGTTCATCCCACGGGACCGCGACTGAGTAGTTGAATTTAGAGGCGGGTTGGGATTAATATGTAGGGGTGGATTGGCCACATCAGTTTGGGTTTTACCCAATTGGTTAGGTCGGCTTCTTTGCTTTTCTATGGTTAGAGCATGTTGATGTGCCATAGAAACATCATATCTGTCAAATAGGTATAATATATCTTGGGTATTTGGTCTCAACCCACCTATATACCTAGCCACTAATTGATCTTCAATTTAAGCTAACTCATTCCAAGCCACTAACAAATGAAACTTTTTTGTATACTCATCTACTGTATCAGTTCCTTGCTTTAGATTTTGCAATTCTTGATAAAGTAAATGAATATAATTATGGGGTAGAAATTCTGACCTCATCTTTGCCTTGAATTTCTCCCATGTCTTAATCTTTTTCTTGCCTCTTCTCTGTCACATAACCTTCAATTGATGCCGCCATGCTGTTGCTCGTCCTCTAAACCGAGTGGTTATTAAGAACCCGACCTTATTTTCCGAAACTTGCTTAAATTCAAGGACTTCTTCTAGCACAAAGAGCCAATCCATGAATTCTTATTAAGTCATGCCTCCCTGTAATTCTGGGATCTCAACCTTGAGATCTTCTTTCCACTGTCTCTGATCACCCCCCGCAACTATAGCTGATCTGGTTTCTTGCCTTAATGATGAAAAGGAACATGTGGATATACTTGCGTCGGAGTCGTTGTCCCCTCACAACGATTTCAACCCCTGAGCAAGTGCTTTGACTTGTCTTCCCAGCTCCGCTATCTCTCCTTGCATTTTGTTGTTAGGTTCCTGCTTCATGATGTGAGCTACTTGTTTCTTCTTAGGAGACATAATCCGAAGAAGGATCAAACATGAGCTTTGATACCAAATGGCGCAATACGAAAACAAAACACATTGAGAAAAGCTTCAAAGAAAAGAGCAAAAGTTGAATTACCAAGAAGAAGAATTCTTTACTGAATAATTAAGAGAAAATTCAATATCAAGAACTGTTTTAGCCTTCCCCTAGCTACTCTTTATAGAGACTTACACCCTTATGGCTCTTACAAAAAAGTTTCCTAATCTATGAAAACACTCCATAATGAAAAAGAATGTCCTAATTGAACAATAATTCAAAAATCATGATCTAGAATAAAAGTCTTGTGCTGACACTAACTTGGTAAATTCGAACTAAGATAGAAATTTTGTGTTGGCACTATCTTGGTAAATTCGAACTAAGATGGAAATTTTGTGCTGACACTATCTTGGTAAATTCTAACTAAGGTGGAAATTCCATGTTGGTGCTAACATGGTAAATTCGAACCAAAATAGAAGTTCCGCACTGATGCTAATTTGGTAATTGATTACTCAGTTGCATTAGTGATGTCATCCAAGCTTCTTATGTGTCTTGGAATGGTCCCAATTTGCATAGAACTTATTGGCCTTCTCCTATACTGCATCACAACTTTAACCTAAGGCTAGTAGTCGACTATTACATGAAGGGATTTTGTAATAATCGACTACTACCTTAACTAAACATGAAGTAACAACAACTGGAACGCCTTTAAATCTCACAAAATCACTTTACATACCACTGTTAAACTCTTCATAGCGACTGAAACACCTTCACAATAGTTGTGATAAAAAACCATCACTAATCATAAAATAGAAGACTAAAATTGGTCCGATCCCTTGTACCAGTGAGTATTAACCTTCAAAAATGAAACCCTATAGATCAACTTTGAGAGGAAATCGTACTAGACCTTTACATCTCTAGCACCAAAAAATCAGTAGTTCTTAAGAGATTCATGAGAGAGAATGGAGTAAACACAGATTATAGAACAACCCACTTTGATACCATGTCAACTAACATAAAATAGAATAGCAAATCAAGGAGAAAATAAGAAGAAATAGAGAAAACACTAAGATTTAATGTGGTTCGGCTTGGTAGCCGACATCCATGGGAGGAGAGGAAAAATGTCCACTATGAGAACGACAGATACAACTCTCTCTCTCTCTCTCTCTCTCACTCTCACTCTCACTCTCACTCTCACTTACTCTTCCTCAAACCCTAATCTCACACAACCACTAGCTTAAATAAGCAATAGATCGAAATATATTAGAATTACATAGAAATCCCTTTTTCCACAAGTACATATAGGTCTCCGTAATTTATTAATATTACAAATATACCCCTATAACCTCCAACAACCCAAATACAACCAAATGTAATATATCTCTCAACATTGTGGTTCCTTCGGAAAATTGAAATGAAAAAATCTTCAATAATAATTTGTTACCCCCACATATACTAATTGATAGAGCTCTTAATTTCGTGATGGATATAAAAGTTTGGTTGGGTGAAGATCATGCTTCTGTGAATACTCTTGATAAAGAATGGGTACCTATTCGGTGGAAAAATTCACAGGAGGGGATTATTAAAATTAATTTTGATGCCTTATGTGGGCTAAATGGGTTCTACTCTATGGTATGCATTGCAAGGGACCATTTTGGTAGGGTTCTAAATTTAAAGGCATATTCTGTTGGTGTAACTTTTGTTAACCTTGCCGAAGCGTGGGCTTCTTGGGAAGCTTACAAGGTTGCTCTCATCTTTCATTATTTGCCTCTTACCATTGAGGGAGATTCCAAGCTTGTCGTTAATTGTTTGCTTTAAAAGGTAAATCCTCTGTGGAGATTAAGGAACATCATTGAGGAGTGGCATCGTCTTGGTGTGCAAATGAATCATAATATCAAGTACTGTCATGTTTATTGTAAAGCTAATCAAGTGGCAGATTGGTTAACTCATCAGGTAGTTAGTCATTGATCTTTATCTTTTAATGATCTTCAATGAGACGTAGTTTTCATTTGTTTTTGTGATATTTGGGGACGTGCTACCCCTGGTCTTGTTGTAACCCCTTTCATTTTATCAAAAAAAAAAAAAAGGGAGGTCTTGTCTTTGATGTACTTATTCCTTTTACATTTGTCTTCAATAAAAAAAATGATGAAAATGCAATCGAGGGCATTAAGCATTAAAGCGTACGTGAAATAGAAAACGCACTCCAAGCGATATTGTGAGTGTTTGGAATCGATGCCATTTTCTGAAAAAGTGTGGTATGAAGCAATGCAAAATTCAATGTTTTCTTAGAAAAAAGCTCGTTGCTGCCAGTGGTGCAATGATGTGGCATCACCTTGGATGTTGGATAATATGACCAATGCTGAAAACGGTTCTACAACACTGGTACCAAACAAAATCAGTGCTATTTTCCTAGAAAACAACCTATGTGGCAGCACCGTTTCCAAGCAAAAAATAAGCACTTACAACTCACACATGCCCAATATCGCTTTTATGAGAAAACGGTGTGGTGTTCCCAACACCAATGCCAAACACCTACATTAGTTATCTATTGCAGCATTTACAAATGAACCCCATTAAGCTCCACTAGTGAGTATTTTAATTCTTACTGGATAATTAACTTATTTGAAACACTGAACATTTTCCATTTAGGCCCCAGGATAATCTAGAAAGAAAATAATTGCCAAAGAAGCGTGAACACAAGGGTCCAACTTATGGCTCCAAGATGATCTTTCCAGTAGCATGGCCATCAATACACTTAGCCAAAGCATCTTCAGCATTACTCAGTGGATATTTGGAGTCCACCAGTGTCTTAAGCTTCCCTTCCTTCATCAGACCAACCAAAAACTCCAAGTTTTCTTTCTTGGCACATACAAACATTGGGATAAGCTGCTTCTTGGAGAAGGTCAGCCTCTTGAACACAAAGGTCAGCAGAGCACTAGGGCCAGGAGTGAGATCTATAACCTTCCCATTGTCGCTCAAATTCGGCTCAAAGGTAGACCAAGGAATACCTGTTGCACAGTGGATTACTGCTTCATATTTCCTACCAGAAGGGCTCCTCAATGCTGCCCCATCTGCGGTTTTATAGTCGAGAACTTCATCTGCTCCTAAGCTTTTGATCAGCTCAATGTTTCGAGCCCCACAAGTTGCTGTGACATGTGCATTCCCAAGCTTTGCCAGCTGAACAGCATAGTGGCCTACACCACCTGAGGCAGCAGTGACTAGAATGTTTGCTGGTTTGCCACTGCTGTTGCCATCAAGCTTGATCCCGGCACAGATGGTGAGGGCCTGGTGTGCGGTAAGGGCAGCCATGGGTAGGCCTGCAGCTTCAGCTGCTGTCACTTCCGGAGCCCTCTTTGCTGTCAAGGTCTTGTGAGCCACAACAAAATCAGCTAGACCACCTCCAACCTGCAATTCAACAATAAATGTACCACATTAAGAATGCTAATGCTTTCTCTCACACATAAGAGACCTATATGTAATTAAGCATGCAGTCCCATAAGAATCAATGAAATTCCATTAAGTTTAGACAATCCCCAGATGTGTGAGAGATCATTTTCCCAAGATAAGGAAGCCCGTTCCCTTGAGCCCCAAAAGTCATTTTAAATGTCAAATATGGAACTTAAGTTATTTTCTCGAGGTGCAAAACCAGCAGTTTATGATGGAATTTACTAGTCTGAGATTTGTGTAAATTATGCAATTTACCTTCCTTTTATTTTCAGAAAAAATGAAGAATGGTAGAAATTGAAGTTTTCACCATTGAAGTGGTAAAAAAGTAGATGAAATATTTTTTTCACCACTTTTAATTTACGTTGAACTATAAATATAATTTAGCCCTAGGAGGATAATTAATTAAGTTCGATGTTGGGATTCATTTAACTGGAAACTCTATGGGATTCCAAACTAGGTGTGATGTGAACTATGTAGCTAGTAGCAGTGGCTCCTGACCGACCCAAATTCATGCCCTCCCCAACAGGCCAACACACACAGAGTTACAGGTACAAATAGAGAAAAGAAGTGTTGAGGAGCTCACAGAAAAGCCAAGCATGGCTACAACTTTGTCACCAGCTTTGAGATCCTTGACTCCAGACCCAACATCTACCACTTCTCCCGCTACATCTGTAGCTGTTGCATTAAAGATACATGTAAGCGAAGTCTCAAAATGCCTCTCATTCTAGAATTTGGAATGTAAAGAACTAAAAAACCGAGTCTGAAAGCAAGCAACTCCTGAAATTTTGAATCAAGTCAAGATGACACTACTTCACTCTAACAAAGTAACAAATTAGTTCAAAATGTTGTCTTGTTTGTCCAAGAAAATAAGGATATATGTAGGAAATGATTTAAGTACTCGTAATTTAACAATGAAAATGGCAATAGAACTGAATATATACCGAAACAGAATTCATGTAGCCAACCCCGTAATTGGGATAATCATCTTAGGTGATATGGATTGAAGAATGGAATTTGACATTTATGTTTCAAAACAAATCTTACAATAACATTAAATAAAGTTTAGAAAGGCATTATGGAAAATTCTGGGCAATACCATGAATAAGATATATATATATATATATATATATATATATATTTATATATATATTTCACAACTTTATTAAGGAGATCAAGGTAAAGAACCTTGAATTAAATACCAGGCTCCCCCAAGTTTCCAGTTTTTTTAAGTGCTTATACTATAAGCACTTATTCAATTTTTTTTCTTCCAAAATTATCCCTAGTTGAATTTTAAAATACCACTTATAAAATTATCCCTGGTTGAATTTTATGAAAGAACTTTTACGAAAACACTTTTATAAAAGTATTTTTATGAAAGCACTTTTACAAAAGTATTTTTATGAAAGCACTTTTATAAAAGTATTTTTATGAAAGCACTTTTACAAAAATACTTTTAAAACACTTTTATGAAAGCACTTTTACGAAAGCACTTCTATGAAAGTACTTTTATGAAAGTACTTTTATGAAGGCACTTTTATAAAAGCACTTTTACGAAAGTACTTTTATGAAAGCATTTCTACGAAAGCACTTTTATGAAAGTACTTTTATAAAAGTGTTTTTTGTAAAAATGCTTTCATAAAAATACTTTCTTAAAAGTGCTTTCATTAAAGTACTTTTGTAAAAGTGCTTTCATAAATTCAGAGAGTATTTTGAAAATTTGAAAAAAAATGAAGGACAAAATAGTTTTAAATGCTTATTAGAGAAAAAGACTATCAAACGCACAATATAAAATAAGTGCTTATTTTAAAAAATACACTTGAAAAAGTTGGGTGCCAAAGGCAAATAAGTGCTTATTTGAACAAGCACTTATTCAATAGGCATTTATTTCTAACTTAAACACTCCTAAACATGGCCTTAGCATATCAGAGTACTAGAGATTCAACAATTTGAAATAGGATGCATGGAATACAAAGATATATAACACCATGCCAAGATGAATAATTCAATGACAGTATACAAACATAAAATCTTCTAGACATACCAGGTACGAATGGGAACTTGCATGGCAAAAATGGTCGCGCCATGCCTTTCTTAATTTTGTAATCAGCAGGATTTAGACTTGCTGCTTCCATCCTTAACAAAACTTCATCTTTCTTTGGAGAAGGAACTGGAACTTCCGCGTACTACAACAAAAGCAGGATGTAATGGATTAACATCAGTTAAAAGACCACCAAATCTCATTCACAGGGTCAGTCTTTTTGTACTATCTTATGAAGTATCCAAAATAGTGCTATTAATGTGAAAAATAACTTCTAATATAAGAAACCGGATTCAGTCAGTGCAAGGCCTGTTCGAGCTGTCTTTATAGCCTTGCATTAGGAATATCTCCCCATTAAATAAAGCACATAACTTACAGAGATATTCCAATATAAGACTAGCTGTTCGAACGGGTCTTGCACTGAGGGAAGTTGATCTTCTAATATAACAACCTAATAAAAGAATTCATTCCAATATGCTCTTCTTTTCTCAAATCACTTCAAATATAAATGTTCAAGTAATGAGCTAAAAGGATGCAGTTAATTCAAAACATGCATTAGAAATCATCCCAATCAGCTGCCATATATCAAGCAATCTTTTTATATCAATAAAAATAAATGGCCATGGGGCTTAAAAGTGTTTGGCTTGAGATAATAATGTTTTCAAAAGCGAGTACTCCTACCCCTACCAAATGCTCAAAAAAACCAGTTTAGCAAAACGCTGTTTTCCACTGCCAAAAGCTCAAAAGCAAAAGTTTATCCAAACATTATATTCTTTGTCTTGTTCATGATAAGCTCCTCCTATACACACCATAAAACTCTTAAATGCTAAATATCAAATCGATCTTTAGCTTTTAACGGTGTATCTGTAATTTCGATTCAACTTTGTAATTTAAAAATTTTCTTTTCAAACGTTCCTCTACATCATCATTCTCTCTCTCTCTCTCTCTCTTTGTTTTTATTAAATATGTATGTTTCTTCATTCAACCTATTCTCATTATCAGCCATTAGAGTTTATCTAGCTTATGCAATAAACATAAATGCTCAATCCAAATTAATAGACATTAACATGCACACTTAAAAAACCAAAGCAACAGAAACAAAACCCAATAAAACTTAAACATGAAAAAGGCCAAAAGAGAAAGGAATTTAATATATATTCACCCGTAAACCAGTGGCTCCATCACAATAGCCTTCGTATCGAACAGCATGCATAACCTTCTTGGCCATATCCAGAGAAAGGAATAATACCAGCTTTCCAGAGAGCAGGGATGGAAATTTGAGCCCAGTAGCAGGTTCCTCAAACACAGAGAGAACTGGTATCTTGTTCCTCGCTATATATCAAGGTTGTACTATCGATTCAATTAATGAGAACATGGTTGGTCAAACGTTCATAGCTCTAGGTTATTTCTTCTGTCTGCATCAGCCCAAGTCAGAACTTTTTTTTTTTTCAAATGCCATCTTCTCGCGTTCAAACTGTAACTAATTAATAAAAGAAATGGCATGGGAAATGCAACTTAGGCACTGTTTGGTTTGATAGAAAATAGAACGTGGAGGGTAAGTTCTTAAGAGTGGCGTGCAATGCAAGCATTCAATAATTTCATTTTAAAATGAAATGTTTATACAAGATTATAGTTTATGCCGACGCGTGTTGATTTCAATGGTGGTGATGGTGGAAAGGAAATATAGTTTTTTCTATTCAGGTCAATTACCTGAATCCACCCTGTACGATGTAACGTTTCTTATTATTTGTTAATTTTCTTTTTGTAATGGAAGTTAGAAACAAATTCAGCTTGATCTGATCTATAGATTATTTAAAGGCTTAGGGCCGCTTGTTATTAAAATGAAAATAAGTATACCTTTGTGATTTTTTTTTTATTTCTTCATTTTCTTTTAAATTTTTAAAAAGAACCAAATAAATGATGATAGGACAAATATTATCTGTACCAATTTGCATCCCACACATGGCCACCTAGGAGGCCAGTCTCTCGTCTTTTCAAGGCCTCCAAGGGTATTCCCAAGATTTCTCCCCGGCCTTGATGATGAGGCCGGTGCTGAGGAGCCTTGTTCCGCCACGTGGTCTCCGACTTACATGAAGAATCATTATAGAATGCCCATAATACCATCATTGATGGAGCTTTGTCTATAATTTGAGATGAATGTAAAACGTATCAGTGTAAAAGTACATTGATCATGTTTTATACCTAATCATAAAAAAATGATTGTTAATTTTGAAAATCATGAATTTAGAAGTGTGTAGTTTTACATCAATTTTATTGATGTAATATCTATATCCATAATCAATGTAAAATTTTAAATTTGATGAGGTTTTAATTGATTTATGATGTAAAATTCCACTCCATCCAAACACTAATAAATCTAAACTATGTTGCTATTTTTCCTCCACGGACACCTTTCCCCCTTTTTTGGATTGCAGAGATTTTATGGGTGCTTATTACTTATTTGGTTTGAATATTTTTAGGGTGCTCATCCTTGGAGTAAAGAAAGGTATGTTCAGGGTTCTCTTAAGGCACTGCTCTTCTTGGTTATGCTAGCTTGTTTGGTTCTTACCTTCAATTTGAAGCCTTTTCTAAGATGGATTGTTGAGATCCATGAAAGAATCGTAGTTGCTATTAACCAATTGAGTGTCTAATGCTTTGAAGACAACTTCTGAAACTCCATGGAAGAATCAAAGCATCCAACAATGATCATAATCGATGGGGGCAAAATGATCAAAGCTCTCATTTTTTTTTATTTGTTAAAGGACATAAAAGGGCAAAATAATACTTAAAAAAATTTTAAATTAGTTCACAAGATATATTTAAGTCTAGTGGAGTCACTCCTCAAGGTACATTTACATCTATTTTAAACTTCAATTTTGAAATCAATTTCAGAAACTTTAGGGCATATTTAAGTCTATTTTAAACTTCAATGTTGAAATCAATTTCTGGATTAATTACATAAACATACCCTGTGGTTTCACAATACTACTAAAATATGAGGTCAGATTTGCTGACCACAAAACATCGTTGGCCATATTCATCCAACTGCACATTGAGAATATTGGTGATATAAAGTACAAAATATCATGTTTGCAATGTGTGGTTGGGTGAATGTGGCCAAACTAGATTCCAACTATTCAAATATACCATATGGTTTTCAAAATTTCTTTAATTATATCCTATGGGATGGTCTCACTTGACATAAGTAGGTTTTCCATTAGTGAAACATATTTGGTCATCATGCGCAAATGACCAAATATCACATCCATTAGTGAAACATATTCTATTACCTCACTTTTTTTCATTATGCTTTCAGGCAAAATTTCATTAAGACTATTCCATGGAAATATCAGAGCATAAGGCCTCTAAGGAAAGAAGGAAGGACCGACCACTAAATGGTCGTCTTAGAGTTAAAAGCATACTTGGCCAGCTTATGAACCACCTTGTCAAAAGACCTTTGCACAAAAACCACTAATAAGTTGGGAGACGAGATAACATCTCTTTGCAGTCAACAAGAGTAGTGCTAATCTACTAGGATGGTGAATGAGAATCCTCCAACCAAGTTTTTAGTGTATCCCTTGATCACAATGAAATCTAACTTCATTTACAATACCAACAAAAGAGTTTCTTGAAGAGCATAAGCTTCACACACATCAAGAGAGCATAACGATAGATTTACAGATTTGGCAGATGCCCCTTATGATCCTTTATACTTACCCCAACTTCAGCTTGAGAAGAGGAAACAACCCTATCAAAGTTTATTTTCAACCAATTTAGAGGAGGGTATACCCAAACATTAGGATTAGGCTATGACACTGATTGTGGTATTGATAAAAGAAATTTGATCAAAGTGAGTATTCTTCATTACCAATTTGCAATGTGATTTCCATATATATAGTCCACAAAACTATTGCACTACATGCTACCAATGAGATGGATTAATCCTTAGCTAAAGGATTATCCCTCTTTGCCCAATAGGATAACCAATCTTGTAAGCTCCAATCTAAGTGAATATCCTTTCTCAAGTTTAGAGGTGAAGCAAATGAACTGTGGTAGAGAATGGATTCTAATCTTAGGTGCTCTTCTCCAATGGTGATCTCCATGAGTGATTACCCTCCATCCAAACCATCATTTGCCTCTATTATCTCTCGTCTTGCTCCTCTCTCTAAACCCAGCATTGATATTCTTGTGATTCAGTCTAGTCTTAAACAACGCCAGCCAACAATTTTTTTACAACATGAGCAGCACCTCCATGTCCTAAAAATCCTAAAGCACCCTCATCTTCTAACCTTCCAAGGAAATGATGATCTTCTTTGATTCTCATGACCTATTAGAATAGAAGATTGTGAAATCCTAGGTGCTCTTATCCAATGGTAATCTCCACGTGTGATCACCCTCCATCATCGAAACTATTATTTGCCTTTATTCTCTCCTCTCTCTAAACCTAGCATTGATGTTCTTGTGATTCAGTCTAGTTTTAAATAAGGAGAACCAGCAATTTTTCCTTGATGAAGTACCGTAGAATTTGTATGTATTTCTCAAATGGACATTAGTTGGGAAATGTATGCATCAATGCATGGCTGCCCCTCTTTACAAGAGATCAAAGATTTCCTTGGAAAAACTTTTCGCCCACATAATGAGGTCTGGGTTACTGCCCTAGATCCAAAGCATGTTTTGATTCATTTTTCTCATGAGAATGATTTTCAAAAACTATGTTTGCCATGAGTTTTTTTTTTTTTTTTAAATCAAGTTTTTTCACTTTTTAGACTGTTCAAATGGGTCCCAGACTTTGAACATGGATGGAGTCATCGATTATCCCAGTTTGGATATCACATATCGTTCCCTTCCTTTCCAGTTAAATTCTTTGTGGAAAATCTTCTTAGATCAATCGCCATGGCGATTGGATTTGTTATTAAGTTTGATCATGCCCCTGTTATGCTTTTTAGAACTTCAACAACCGGGGTTATCATCTCTAAGTGAGATAACGATTATCCTCGCAACAACCCAGACTCATGATGGACTCATTCACATGTATTTTAGATTATCTAAAACTCTTGTACTCTTATCTCTTATCACCATTGTAATCCATATCTTCATACATGTATAAATACATGATACGGGTATCACACCAGTGTGTGTTGAACCCATTCTCCCATATCTTTGTATTTCAGTTTCATGGTATCAGAGCTTAGGATGGCTTCCAGTGGTCAAGCGAAGTCTCCATCTCTCTCAGCAGCAACAGAAACCTCGGATGCTTCCAATAAGAGTCTACCAGCCTTTCTCATCTCTTCCATAGCCGATATGCCCAATGTGACTCACTATCTGCCCATCAAGTTAATCGCTGACAATTACGGTATTTGGCTAGCTCAGTTTTTTCCTATCTTCAATACTCATGATTTAATGTGTCTTGTTGACGGGTCCAGGGTGTGTCCACCGACTAAGATTCCCAATCCTAATGATCCCACGAGGAAGGTCAACAATCCACTAGCTATAACCTGGAGGCATTTTCATCAACTTGTGTTGAGTTGGATCATCTCATCTCTCTCCAAAAGTGTGATACCCCAAGTCATTGGGTTGCCAACTGGTGCAACTGTCTAGCGTGCTCTAGGCCGCATATATGGCTCATCCTCTCAAGCATGGGTTCTTTAACTTCATCTGTAACTTCAAACAGTGAAAAAAGGTGCAAGTTCTACTCATGAATACATAAAAAAGCTAAAGGTTATGCTGATTGTCTTGTTACAGTTTCTGAATTGGTCTCCGATACCAACATGGTTCTTTATATTCTTGTCGGCTTAGGGCTAGAATATGAGTCATTTGTCCCCCTTCTAATAACTACAATGGCCGAGGCTTTAATAACAATAATGGTGGACGAGGGTCCAATCATAATAATAACAGAGGGGGGATGGTGGTCGAATTCGAGGACCAAACACATTTCATGGTGACCATAGCAAATAATGGGCTGGTTTGCCAACTTTGCAATCGCCTAAGACACATGGTTCTCACATGTCGGAAGCGCTTTGATATCTCTTATCATGGCGAATAGTGAATAGTCCCATGCAAGCTCATCATGCCAACACAAACTCTGTTTTGTAAGGTTTTGATACGAATTGATATCCTGATTCAGGAGCTATGAATCACATGACACCAAACATCAATAATCTGCAATCTCCGATGGATTATAGTGGTACAGATCAAGTACAAATCGGCAATGGTTCAGATTTGGTTATTAGTCATGTCGGGCACACTCCTCTCGGATTTGGATTGGATATGGACGTGAAAGTCTTTGGCAGGAGATAGTTTATGAAAACCTCTCATCTTACTATGATAATTGCTACATGGTTGGACACTCTCAGTTGACAAATGCAATCATAATAAATTTCCGGAAAGATCCGATGAGAAGAAACCAACTGCTGATGAATCCTTTAAAGCCCGTAGAACACTATGTTTAGTCTAGGTGGAGGACACTCAAAAGGACTCTATGATCAGACCATGTGGTTAACCAAATCCTACTGTTAATGATGATTATGTTGAGACAACTGCATAGAACAGGCATTGTTGATGGTGATATTATTAGTAATATACCTAATAGACTTACTGGATCTAAACAAAAATATGGAACAACTTTTCCTTCGGAAGAATTAAAAAATTTCCAAGAGAAAATCATAGACATGATCATTGCATTGCAAAATTTGACTGAATATGAAGGCCAATCAGGTATTCTTGATGGCATTATTGAGCACGAGGATGTGGACCCCTCTATAAGTAGCCATAGAATACAAACAACCAAAGAGGACATAGTTGCAAATTCTGAATTCTAGCAAGTAAAACAATGAGGAGAGAAAGAAGATAAAGGACTATTGTGTTTCCCTGTAAAAAAAAATGTGCTACTAGATCTCAAACGGGTCAAGGTGCATCCTACTCTCTTCGTTGTCCATGAATATTACTTTTTGGAACACTAGGGGTATAGGAAACAATCACACTATTAGACATTTAAAAAAAAAAAAAAAACTCACATAATGTGGGATTCTTATCTTTGGATGATCCCAAAGTGCTTGCCACCAAGATGCATTCACTGACACATAGGATGAATTTTGGTGGCTATTTGGTGAATAGTGAAGAAGATTTTCGCTTGGTAGTGCTATGGTACCCGTCTATTGTAGTCTCATTTATTTTCATTATTAGCTCAATTATTTTTTGCTTAGTTGAGACCGAGTTTAGACCCATTTGTTCTTTTTGTCGTCCATGCTAGATGTTTTGTATAAGAACATTGACAGTTATGGACTATTATATATTATGGTTTTTAAAATTGAACCGGTCAGGGGTCTAGTTTCCGGGTCGAACAGTCGATTCGTTATGATAAAAAAAATAAAAAATAAATAAAAATGGTTAAAACCATTCAACAGTTTGAACGGTCCAAAAGGTTAACAGCCCGGGTCAGCGGTTTGCTGATCAAAATCAATGGTTTTGGGAAAATTTCTTGTTTTGAGGAAAACCGAACCGATCAAGTGATCGGTTCCTGATTTTTCTGGTCCGACCATCCGGTCTGGTCCGGTTTTGAAAACCATGCTATATATTAATAAAGCAATAAGCAATCTTATCTTGTGTACCATGATTGCTTCTAACTAGAGTGGTGATGTTTGTAAAAGATAAAGACGAACCCCAAATGGAAGCATTTGACTATTCAACCCCACCTATGTTTGATGAATGGGTTAGGATCCATCATATGGATGGTTGAACCATAGTAGATAGTGTTAGACAGTTTTGTATGCCCTTATCTCCAATAAGTTTTGATGTACTTTTGATATTTAATGTAAATAAATAAAGTACATGTTTGATTCATGTTGTGTGGTATGTTTCTGTGTAAGACCCTAAAACTGGACACTTAATAAGACTTGTGTTAGTTTTAAATGTTCATAGCCGTTGGATAAGTCTGGAGAGATTTATCCTGCCAAGGCTGACACTGGTGTGCTGCCAACTTTTGGGGTGGCTTGTCTTAGCCGCCAGGTTGAGACCCAAGGCACACGCAGTGTAGGATTACTTGAACCCTTGAACCAGGCCAGATTTTCAGTATTGCCCTGGACCTTAGAGATTGATGGGCAAAATTGGAAAGTTACACCTGACCCCTAGACCCGATTATGGTGTTGCGCTAGATGTCGGATTGGGCTATCTTTGATATGCCAATCAGTGAAATCCTAAGCGGGGGTCAAAACCTGGGTATGTTGGGATAGTTTGAGAATTCATTTGAGTGGGTGATCATAGTGACGGGATCAGCCCCTTTGTCGGACAAAGGCAATGATCGGGGATGCACTTTCTCTGATGGAAACCAAACTGTCGGCAGTTGATTTCAATCGTTGGAATTTTGTTTTGCAAAATTTTTATATATGATATATACTTATATACGGTTTCAAAATGTTTGCAAATTGTTTTAATTCTCGGGATCCATGTGAGTAGAGAGTGCAGCATTGTTCCTTGCAGCTGAGGGAGAGGTCCTCTCTTATTGGGCGGTGCTTTATCATTATAGGCTGAGAGGTTAAGTGTAAGGCCATTTAGGATAATACCTGATGGGCTAATCTTGGATCTTCCCACAATCCCTGGGTTTTTATAAGATGGCTTGGCCTAGGGACCACTTAGTGTAAGTGTTGGGCCCATAGGGTCCATGTGATGGGCTCAAGGGGTTCACTGGGTTTTCTAGTGAATTCGACTAAGCCTTGTAACAAAGGCTGAGCCGAACCCATGTGACTGATGTGGAGATCAATGCTTGGGTCCCACGCCATACAAAGAAGCCCAACTGGGCAGAAGTTTGGGAATTTATTGAGCACTAATTACTCATTGGGCCTAAAAGCCCATTTCGAACTGGGCTGATATGATCACCCACTTAGGGGGGCGAATCTGCAAATAGGATTAACCTCTTGATGAGATCAGGAATGGGCTGATCTAATCTACAAATAGGATTAAGATTATCCCTTATCCAAATACAGATTTGGATTGGGATAACTCCTAATGGGATTAGGAGGTTTCTTAATCACTAAGAAAGGAGGAAACCCTAACAGAGAATTACAAGAATTCGACCTAGGGTTTTGCAGTTACACTCTCTGCAATCTGAGATAGGATCTCACCTCCCCTAAGCTGAAAACTGCATTCACGCCACTTTCAGCCTTAGGGATCTCCTCCAGCCGCCGCCTCCTTGCTGCATAGTTCGAACTCCATTGAAGGGAAGATCAAGAAATCTCTTCTTGATATCAGTCTTTGCTGAAAGGCTGATTTGGTTCGGTGTTCTAAGCCTCCAACAAGTTCTTGTGAAGAGTTCAGTACGTGAGACGTACACTGTTGGTTCTACCCCACCATCGTTGTGTCATCTTTAGCGGGAGCAGATCTTGGACCTCTCTTTGGGCGTGAACACCGACGTTGGGAGATTTTGATTCTCCGTATCAGGTATAACCCTTTCCTTGATCTTTGGTTCAGATCTGGTCTGGTTTGATTCGAGTACATCCTTGAATATTTGATTCTAAAATAAAGGAATGCGATTCCTAGTTGGAAGAAAGGTAGGAAATTTTTGAAATTCGCCCACCCATTCCGCAACCTTTTTGGCGTCCATACAATGGATCCTACCATTCTTTCAGTGGTATCAGAGCCACAGGTTCGAGTCTTGAACCAAGAGATCATATCTGAACCTGCGCAATTCGGTAGAAGCAGTTCTATCTGGGTATTGCGTAGATTGCAGTTTTTTGCTACAAGAAATTGTTTCTTGTATGGGCGATTGATCTTAAATTAATTTTCACTGAATTTGAAATTTTATTTTAGAATTGTTCTTTTTTTATTTATGATTTAATGGACTGTTCATACATGGAGTTCGAAGATCAAGTTTGGCGCTGATGAACATACAATTTATCTATAATTTATGAGGTCTTTGCATGGATTATTATTCTGGTTTTATTTAATATTGCCCTAATTTAGCTTAATGCTAAGAAAAGATTTCAGGGGTAATTAATCCTAGAAAAATAAGGAAAAAGGTAAGAAAAGAAGGTCCAAAAAGACCAAATTCAGCCCAGCCCGGTTATGGAAGCAAGAGAGCACACTTCGGCCCAAGAAGTACAAGTTGATTCCGTGAGAAAACCCAAGAAAAGAAAGCCTAACAAAGAGTAAAATTTGGCCCAGCAGAGTGTAGCTATCATGTGCTAAGCGGGAGCCTAAGTGCAGCCCAAAGAGTTAGGGGCGGCAACACTTAGAAGACTTTCAAGAGAGAACTCTAGAAAGTTCAAGAAGGGGGTGTAATACACCCCATTCTAGAGGCTTCAAGAAGGGGCAAGAGCCCCCTTGAAAATCTATATAAGGAGGCCTCTAGAAGGGGGAAGGTGTTCAATTGCTTGAGAGAAAGGCTCTCCCACTCCTAGAGGTTCAAATACCTTGAAGAAAAGAGAAGAGAAGAAGGGCTAGGCGCAAGAAAGAGAAGAAGAAGGGCTGAAGGAGTTCAAGTGAAGCTAGCAAGAAGAAAAGGTGAGTTCGAAATTGGGGGTTTTTGATTCAGAGATCTATTGTAATAATTCCATTCTAGTTTCATTTTCCTTTGATTCAAATTTAGCTTCTTTGTTGTAGTTTTCTTTTCTTTCTCCCTCTTCCATTCTTTCTTGATGTAATTAAGTTTGTAAAATTTCAGTTCAACAATCAATTTCTTTTTGATTCATTCGAATGAGTGTGAATTGTTCTTGAAGTATCTTGATTAGGGGTTAATTGTAGATCAATTCAACCAATTAAACTTTCAAAACTCAGATCTGAATTCTCAAATCTGAGATTGCAAGATCTGAATTGCTTGAAAGAGAATTCAGATCTGTAAATTTTCAGATTGGCCGAATTGATCTAAGCTTGGAATTCTTAGAGTGCTTGAGAAAGACTCTAGGAATTCAGATCTACTATTCAAGAACTGAATTGGAAGCAAGGTTAGAGATAACTTGCACAATTTAGTTGGTGATCAATTCAGATTTGAATTGATGCCTTAGAAGTGTTTGAAGAAATGCATGCATGGGATTAGATCTTTGATAGAGATATGGGGATCATCACTAATGCATAGAATGAACATGCACTCGAAAGAGGCTATTCATGACCTTGGGGTTTCACCAAACCAAGGCTTAATCACAATCTATTTGAATGATTCAACTTGATTGATTGCTGAATTCTGAGTTTACATTAACTGCTTATTCTTCTAACCTGAATTGAAGGCAATTGGGCCAATAATTTAGATAGATTTTAGTTTAGGATTTTTAGCTTTTGAATAAAGTTTTGATTTATTGTTGATCAGATAAGAAGTTCCCAATTTAGTATTGGTAATTGTTTCCTAAATCCTCGTGGGAACGATACTTTATTCACTACTTTATTACTTGAACGACTAGTGCACTTGCTAGTGCCACAATGAGCCACACCAAGTTTTTGGCGCCGTTGCCGGGAATTTAAGGAAACAATATTAGGAAACATTGAGCATTCTTAATCTGGTCTCATTCAGCATTGCAGTCATAGTTGGTTTAATTTGCTTAATTTTTCATTTTTGCTTTGAATGCAACTGCTGTACTACTGTAGTTATGCTTCTTTTCTCTTTAGTAAATTACTTTCTTTTCCTTGTTTCAGATTTATTTTAATAAAGAAAGACCTGATTTAATTTCTATCTTGAAGTTATTACCCTCTAAAAAAAAATTCACAAAATTATGAGAGTTGCAGATTTGAGTTGCATTCGGCACTTAGATCTACTATAGCAGACCTACAACACTCAGTCAAAAAAAAGCTGCTTATGTTTCAGCCCTTTATTATTTTCTTTCATTACAAAAAGAAAAAATATATAAAAATGAAAAGAAGAAAAAAGAAGAACCATATAAACAAAAGAATGGAAAGTAAGGATTCAGATCAGAACTCATATCTGAGTTCTGCTATAGCAGAACTGCAACAGTTCAGATCTGAGTTTGTGGGTAATTGGGGGTCATCATCACCCCAATTCACCCTAGGACACATCTGCTATCCCCCGAGAACAAGTGGATAACCATGGTTGAAGAAATTTGGAGCTGAAATCACCCAGATCTAAACTAGGGTTGTGAATAGAGCAGGATACAGGGCAGACTTTGCAATGTTAGATAACTTGTACTCTGATCTATCTAAGCTTATTTGGTTGAGGAAAAGTATATTTAATCTGAGAATTTTTTATGCCTCAAGAGATTTCATGCAAAGTGGCACTTCCACACCATTTTTCTATTAGAATTCAGACCTGTAGCAGGGCTGCTACAGCAGACCTACTACAGCAAGGCTGAATCAAGTTAGGTTTTGAACAGGTTTGTATTACAATTAACATTACTAAATTGGCATTGTGAATGGCCCTGGGCTGATCCTTGAAATTTTTCAAGTTAGATAGCTCTGATTTCAGCTGTGCATGAATAGAAAGTCTAAAGATTTGGCCCAATTTAGATTTGCTACTGCTGCACTATAGCTTACAATACAACAGACCTAAATTTGAAATTGTGTGGAATGAATGTTTTGTCTACTGCTGCACTATGGGTTGCTATGGATGGTTTTGACTTATGAGCATTTCTACGGATTCATAAGAAGTCTAAACCGAGATATTGAATGGATTGAATGTGAACTGAACTACTTTCAATAGCAGCAACCTTTACAGGACAATATCAGACCTGATTTCAGGTCAATAGAATTCTTCAAACTTGTGAAGCCATACACTTGCATAAGCTTACAAACCTGAACCCAAACCTGGCTCAGGTATGATTGTAGCCCAATTTAGGTCCTCTAAAGGCACATTGGCAATTCAACTTTGATAAACAGCCCTTTGCCTAGCAGATGTTAATGGATGTGTGCAATTGTGTACATTGTATTTCAAGAATTGTATATTCCATTTAGATTTCAATCATTTGTTGAATTTCTCTGAACCATCAAGCCCAAAGAATTGCAGACCTAAAAGATTATGCAATTAAGGGATGTCAATAAGATTGCTGGTTCAGATCCTTTTTAATAATAAAAAATTTAATCATGATCAGTACTTGTATGACAATAAATCATTGTACATATCTCAGTTATAGTAGGTTTAGGTAATCCTATTTTGTGGTATTAGCCTTTTTATTGCCTTGACTTTCATTGTTTATGACAAGCAGAGTCGAGCTGGAGGAGATTCTCTATGACCCGGAGATTGAAGAGCAGCTAGACAAGTCCAACAAGAAGCTCAAGAAGCTCAAGAAATGGCTGAACAGATAACCATGATGGATTATGCCGAACCCTCACTCATTGGAGCTGCTTCCAGCATTATCAGGCCTACTATTGCTGCTAACAACTTTGAGACTAAACCTGCCATTATACAAATGATTCAAAACACTGAGCAATTCTGTGGAATGGCCCACGAAGATCCCAATGCACATATTGCTAACTTTTTAGAAATATGTGACACCTTCAAACACAATGGGGTAAGTGATGATGCCATTAGGCTGAGGTTATTCCCATTCTCTTTGAAGGATAAAGCCAAAGCATGGCTGAATTCATTACCAGCGGGATCAATAGCTACATGGGATGAAATGGCCAGTCGCTTCCTCTCTAAGTATTTCCCCCCTTCTAAAACTGCTAAAATGAGGAATGATATCACTACATTTTTCCAACAAGAGGGGGAATCTTTATACGAGTCATGGGAACGATACAAGGAGCTGCTGAGAAGAGTTCCTCACCATGGCCTTCCCATTTGGCTGCAAGTGCAAACCTTCTATAATGGTCTTACCGACTCAAATAAGACCATACTAGATGCTGCAGCCAGAGGGTCCATAAACAATAAGACTCCTGAGGTTGCACATGCACTCATTGAAGAGATGGCAGCCAACAACTATCAATGGCATTTTGAAAGAACCCAAACTAGGAAGCAGCATGGCCTGCATAATGTTGATACTTATACAACACTATCTGCATAAATAGGAGCACTTAGTAAGAAAATTGATGAAATGCCGATAGCTGCCATGCATGTGCAACCTCTTACTTGTGAATTGTGTGGGGGAGGTCACATCAGTACTGACTGCCAAGTTGGCAATCAGTTTACGCCATCTACTGAACAAGTCGACTATGTCAGCAATCTGTCAAGACAGCAGGGTTACCAAAGTCACCATACCTTTCACCTAGGATGGAGGGGACATCCAAACCAGTCTTGGCCAAGTCAGCATACTTTGAAGCCTTTCCACCAGACTTATCATCAGCCCGAACCAAAATCCAATTTGGGGGAGCTGATGACAAAATTTATAGCAAGTGCGGAAACCAGGTTCCAGAACCAAGAAGCCTCAATCAAGAACCTGGAAAACCAAGTGGGGCAATTGGCACAATTAATGTCTTCTAGACTACCGGGAACTCTTCCAAGCAACACTGAAGTGAATCCACGAGAGCAAGTACAAGCTATTACCTTAAGGAGTGGAAAAGAGTTGCCCAACGTAGAAAAGAAGAATAAGGCTGAACCTAAGGCAGAAACAAGCCTTGGAACTGGATAGCAGAAGAAGGAACAACCTGAAGTACAACAAGGGATGCACCAGCAACCACAAGTTCCATTCCCTAACAGGCTGAAGTAATAGAAAATGGAGAAGGAATTTGGTAAGTTTCTTGAAATATTTAAAAGTTTACACATTAATATTCCTTTTGCTGATACTTTAGCCCAGATGCCACACTATGCAAGGTTTTTGAAGGAATTATTGGCAAATAAAAAGAAACTGGGAGATATGGCTATAGTTGCTTTGAATGAGGAATGTTCTGCTATCCTTCTGAACAAGCTGCCTCAGAAACTCAAAGATCTAGGGAGTTTCACTATTCCTTGTACCATAGGCAGTTTAAAAATTGAGAAATCTTTATGTGACCTGGGAGCTAGCATCAATTTAATACCATTTTCTATCTTCAAGAAATTGGGATTGGGGGAACCCCAACCCACTAGAGTGGCATTACAATTGGCTGATAGATTCATTAGATATCCTAGGGGGACCATAGAAGATGTCTTAGTTAAATTTGACAAATTCACTTTTCTTGTTGATTTCATTGTGTTAGACATTCAAGAAGATGTGGAGGTCCCACTTATCCTAGGGAGACCCTTCTTGGCTACCGGGAAAGTGATGATTGATGTCCAACAATGACAACTCAGCCTTAGGATACAAGATGAGGAGATAATTTATAAAATGTCTGATGCTATGAAACATGCATCCTCTAGTGATGATTCTTGTTATATGATTGATGCCATTGATATGACAATTGATGAATGCTTCCAGGTAAGTAGGATGGCTGATCCTCTTGAACTCTGCCTCTAGCAGGGAGAACTTGAAAAAGGAGAAAATGAAGAAATAAACCTCATGATAACATATCTGAATGATAAGCCTAAATTCAAGGGAAAGGGGTTTCTCAAATTAGAGAACTTAGGCAAATTGCTTGGACCATCAGGTAAGCTATCATCCCAAGAACCCCCCACCCTTGAACTGAAGCAATTACCTTCCCATTTAGAGTATGCTTTCCTTGAGGAGCCATCAGCTCTCCCTGTAATAATTTCCGTATCACTGAATCCATTACAAAAAGGAAAATTATTAAGAGTGCTGCGGGAACACAAAAATGCTATAGACTAGAAGGTAGAGGATATCAAAGGCATTAATCCATCAATCTACACTCAGAATTTTGATGGAAGAGGACAGCAAGCCTTCCGTTCAGCCCCAAAGACGCCTGAACCCCAACATGAAAGAAGTGGTAAAGGCTGAAATAATTAAGCTATTAGACATCAGGATCATTTATCCTATTTCTGACAGTTCTTGGGTAAGCCCCGTGCAAGTCGTGCCTAAGAAAGGGGGTGACCGTTGTTCCAAATGAGAAAAATGAACTCATCCCGACTAGAACTGTCACCGGATGGCGTGTATGTATTGACTATAGAAAGTTAAATGAAGCCACCCGGAAGGACCATTTTCCTCTCCCATTTATGGACCAAATGTTAGAGAGGCTAGCCGGGCATGAGTATTATTGTTTCTTGGATGGATATTCGGGGTATAGCCAGATCCCAATTGCACCAGAAGACTAAGAAAAGACCACTTTTACTTGCCCATATGGTACCTTTGCATACCGAAGGATGCCCTTTGGATTATGCAATGCCCTAACAACCTTTCAGCGATGCATGATATCCATATTTTCTGATATGGTTGAAAAATTTATTGAGATCTTTATGGATGATTTTTCAGTTTTTGGCTTTTCGTTTGATGCATGCTTGAATAATCTGGAACAAGTGCTTACTAGATGCGAAGAAACACATCTTGTGTTGAATTGGAAGAAATGTCATTTTATGGTGCAAGAAGGCATAGTGTTTGGACACAAGATCTCTTACATAGGTATAGAAGTCGACAAGGCCAAGGTGGAGGCAATTGAAAAATTGCCACCCCCATCATCTGTTCGTTCTGTGAGAAGTTTCTTAGGGCATGTTGGCTTCTATAGGAGGTTTATTAAGGATTTCTCAAAAATTGTCAAGCCACTATCTACCTTGCTTTAGAAAGAAGTGCCTTTTGAATTTTCAATTGAACGCCTTCATGCTTTCAACACCTTGAAAGACAGATTGATCCATGCACCTATCATGGTAGCACCAGATTGGACCCTCCCATTTGAATTAATGTGTGATTAGAGTGATTCTGCTGTAGGGGCTGTTTTGGGACAAAGAGTGAATAAACATTTTCAGCCAATTTACTATCCTAGTAGAACCTTGAATGGACCCAAACTCAATTACACCACCACAGAAAAGGAACTGCTAGCAGTAATCTTTGCACTTGACAAATTTCATTCATATCTGATATTGTCCAAAGTTGTTGTATACACAGATCACTCGGCATTACGGCACTTGCTTACCAAGAAAAATTCAAAACCAAGACTGATCAGGTGGATCATTCTACTACAAGAATTTGATATTGAAATTAGAGACATGAAGGGTGCTGCGAACCTGGCTGCTGATTATCTCTCTTGGTTAGACAAGGTAAGCTCAGAAGAGGAGATAACCAGCAACATCTGAGAAGAATTTCCGGATGAACAACTATACTCAATTCAAGAATATGCATCTCCTTGGTATGCTGATTTTGCAAATTATCTAGCTGCACAAGTCATTCCTCCTAACCTATCATATCAACAAAAGAAGAAATTCCTTTCTGATGTAAAATACTATCTGTGGGAGGAACCCTTTTTATATAAATTATGTGCAGATCAGATCATAAGGAGATGTGTCCCTGAGAAGGAGATGGAGTCGGTATTCCAACTTTGCCATGATAAAGAAGTAGAAGGTCATTTTGGAGCTAGCAACACCGCAACCAAGGTTTTGCAATCAGGTTTTTATTGGCCTACATTATTCAAAGATGCTCACAGGTATGTATCCACATGTGACAAATGCCAAAGATCGGGAAAAATTTCCCGACATAATGAAATGCCCCTCTCCAAAATTTTAATCTGTGAAATCTTTGATGTTTGGGGTATAGACTTCATGGGACCATTCTTGAATTCTTTTGGGAATAAGTACATCATCGTTGCTGTTGATTATGTATCTAAATGGGTAGAAGCCGTGGCTTTGCCCACAAATGAGTCAAGGAGGGTGGTACATTTCCTGAAAAAGCTATTTTCCCATTTTGGCACTCCACGAGCTATAATTAGTGATAGGGGAACTCACTTTTGCAATAGCCATTTTGAGCAATTAATGTAAAGATATGGAATTACACATAAATTGGCTACCCCTTATCACCCTCAAACTAGTGGCCAAGTGGAGCTAGCTAATAGGGAGCTCAAAAGAATTGGCATGTCCCCCCATAGGTTGGTCTTTGGTAAAGCATGTCATTTACCAACAGAATTAGAGCACAAGGCCTATTGGGCTCTTAAATTCTTGAATTTTGACATTGAGGCCACAGGGGCTAAAAGGAGGCTGCAATTGAATGAAATGGATGAATTCAGACTTGCCGCCTATGAAAATGCCAAAGTCTATAAAGAAATAATTAAAAGATGGCATGATAAGAAATTGCTGAGGCGAGACTTTTATGTTGGGCAGCAGGTATTGTTATATAATTCCCGTCTCCGCCTGTTCCCAGGCAAGCTGAGATCCAGGTAGTCTGGACCCTTCACCATCACTTAGGTTTTTCCCCATGGGGCTATAGAAATCACCCACCCGGTTCAGGGCACATTTGAAGTAAATGGCCAGTGCCTGAAACCATATCTTGACAACCATTGATCTTCTTGTTCATGAACAGGTTAAGGCATCTTTTCTTCATTTTCTTTTTAGGATATTAGTTAGTAAAATAAAGATCTCTTTTTCAAAATTTCAATTCATTTTTAGCAGAAGAGGCTTCCCACCAAATTGCCCATTTTATTATCTAGGGAGTCCTCTATTCACCCTTCTCTTTACTTGCTATTGCTTTTGTTGATTTCATTGTCATTCCCTATCACTAGGAACATTGCGAACAATGCTCATTTTAAGTGGGGGAGTGAGCCTGAGGCTAGGGTGTGGGAGCTGAAACCATGCACCTCATTTACCCCAACACACATATGCAGGCAATGACATATCCAAGTAGACTGGAACCCCTCAAGTTCGTTGATATTTATTAGGTGATTTTTTTTAAGAAGGAATACAATGAGTTGAGGGAGACCAATGTAATTGTTAAGTTTTTATTCTTGCGAATGACCCAACTTAGTATATGCATGAGAAAAAGGGGGAGCTGAATATGTCTTTCAGCATAACTAGCCTTAATTACCTTCATGTGTATGAAAGCACTTGATTTCATTGTTAATGGTCAAGAAAGCTAGTGCACATCTGAAATGCTGATACATGAGGTTCAATAATTGAGCCCAAATTGACTCCCCTATTTTGAGTTCAGTAGTAAAACTAGCAGTTCAGAACATGAGTCTTGTTATCTACCTCAAGCATGTGACCAGTGTGAGATGGAGTATAAAATGCACTCACACTAAAAGAAGAAGAAAAGGGTGAGACGGAGCATAAAATGCACTCACCCCTTGAAATAAGAAATTACGGTGATAACTGGGGTTTAAAGGGGCGTACTAAAGTTGAACTCTCATTAAGATATAGTTACAGATGTGAAACTTAGTGCAATTAGCTTATTAACTTTGACAATTAAGGAGCTGATTTATATATGGATTAGGAGTGAAGGCTAGACTTTGATGAAATTCGTATTCTCTTTTCCCTGGATCTTATACATGTGTTAAAATGGTAATTTATAAGAATAGGAGCTGAACACTTATAAAAGTTTCCCAACCACTCAATGCATTTCTATCCTAAAAATTCACCCGGTAAATGGTGAGAACAAAAGAGGGGGGAATGTTCAATTTATGGCTGATGTCTTTGCTTGAGGATAAACAAAAGCTTAAGTGTGGGGGTATTTGATGAACATACAATTTATCTATAATTTATGAGGTCTTTGTATGGATTATTATGCCAGTTTTATTTAATTTTGCCCTAATTTAGCTTAATGCTAAGAAAAGATTTCAAGGGTAATTAATCCTAGAAAAAGAAGGAAAAAGGTAAGAAAAGAAGGTCCAAAAAGACCAAATTCAGCCCAGCCTGGTTATGGAAGCAAGAGAGCACACTTCGGCCCAAGAAGTACAAGTTGATTCCTTGAGAAAATTCAAGAAAAAAAAGTCTAGCAAAGAGTAAAATTCGGCCCAGTAGAGAAGGCCTATTCTCAGCCCAAAAGAGCAGCCTAGAGTGTAACTATCATGTGCTAAGAGGGAGCCTAAGTGCAGCCCAAATAGCAGCCCAAAGAGCTAGGGGCAGCAACCCTTAAAAGGTTTTCAAGAGAGAACTCTAGAAAGTTCAAGAAGGGGGTGTAATACACCCCATTCTAGAGGCTTCAAGAAGGGGCAAGAGCCCCCTTGAAAATATATATAAGGAGGCCTCTAGAAGGGGGAAGGTGTTCAATTTCTTGAGAGAAAGGCTCTCCCACTCCTAGAGGTTTGAATACCTTGAAGAGAAGAGAAGAGAAGAAGGGCTAGGCGCAAGTAAGAGAAGAAGAAGGGCTGAAGGAGTTCAAGTGAAGCTAGCAAGAAGAGAAGGTGAGTTCGAAATTGGGGGTTTTTGATTCAAAGATCTATTGTAATAATTCCATTCTAGTTTTATTTTCCTTTGATTCGAATTCAACTTCCTTGTTGTAGTTTTCTTTTCTTTCTTCCTCTTCCATTCTTTCTTGATGTAATTAAGTTTGTAAAATTTCAGTTAAGAAATCAATTTCATTTTGATTCATTCGAATGGATGTGAATTGTTCTTGAAGTATCTTGATTAGGGGTTAATTGTAGATCAATTCAACCAATTAAACTTTTAAAACTCAGATCTGAATTCTCAAATCTGAGATTGCAAGATCTGAATTGCTTGAAAGAGAATTCAGATCTGTAAATTTTCATATTGGCCAAATTGATCTAAGCTTGGAATTCTTAGAGTGCTTGAGAAAGACTCTAGGAATTCAGATCTACTATTCAAGAACTGAATTGGAAGCAAGGTTAGAGATAACTTGCACAATTCAGTTGGTGATCAATTCAGATTTGAATTGATGCCTTAGAAGTGTTTGAAGAAATGCATGCATGGGATTAGATCTTTGATAGAGATATGGGGATCATCACTAATGCATAGAATGAACATGCACTTGAAAGAGGCTATTCATGACCTTGGGGTTTCACCAACCTAGGCTTAATCACAATCTATTCGAATGATTCAACTTGATTGATTGCTGAATTATGAGTTTAGCATTAACTGCTTACTCTTTTAACCTGAATTGAGAGCAATTGGGCCAATAATTTAGATAGATTTTAGTTTAGGATTTTTAGCTTTTGAATAAAATTTTGATTTATTGTTGATCAGATAAGAAGTGCCCAATTTAGTATTGGTAATTGTTTCCTAAATCCTCGTGGGAACGATACTTTATTCACTACTTTATTATTTGAACGGCTAGTGCACTTGCTAGTGTCACAATGAGCCACAGTAGGCACAGAATGTCTGCACACCTGTTATTTGCAGTTTCTATTCATTCTGGTCTGTAAAATATTTTTTTTTATTTTTCTAGACTGAATGTATATGATTCAATCAAGAATGTAATTATTTAATAGAAATAGGGTTTCTGTTTTTTTTATTTTCTCGATTGAGAAGGCGACAACGCTGGAGATTCGCAGATGAAGAGTTCGCTATCTGCTTTTGCAGTTCGGGAAACTGCAACCCTAATAACTAACCTCTATTTTGCAGGTTGTACGAACAGTCTAGATCTGTTTTGATTGTCAAAATTTAGAATTTTAATTTTAGATCTTTCATTGAATTGTTTCTTGAATTAAAGATTGGTTTTTGGACCGTTACGGACCAGATTGGACCAAAGCTGTTTGCATCGAATCTAGGGTTCGAAAGGGGCTGTATTCAGTCCTGTTATTTCCCACTCTCAAGTCTGAAATCAATTTTTAATTGGAAGAACCAATTCGGCCCAACCTGTAAAGCCTAGTTTTAAGGGGTTAAAACTGCGAAAGCCTAGTTTTACATAAAAGCTATATGGGCCGAACTACTAACTGCGATTCAACCCATATACTTAGATGATATTAATGGTTAATATTATGGACTTTAAATGGGCTGATTAATGGGTTTTACAGTGAGTAATTGATTGGATCAATTCTTCCATTTCATGTGATGTGTGGATGTTTGATGTGCTACGACCATGGGCCATAAGCACTTGGTCCTCGGGATGACTTGTTTGCTTGGGAGCTCGAACAAGCTAGTTTTCTTAGCTTGCGAGCTAAAGTTGCCTCGGAATATCTCTTTGGAGGTAGCTCGGCGAACCCGGAGCTTACGTCGTGGCGAGCTCTTCCTTTTGCGTGCTACGATGTAGCGAGCTGCTTTATGGGCCCGTTACTTAGCTGTACTGGACCGCAATGCTGAGCTATCGCTTACGTCGAGTTAGTGTCCACGTGTCGCTGTTTCATAGATTGGGTCAAATCATCCTTCATTAATTGCCCCCCACTCCTTGGGCTAAGAGTATCGCCTTAGCGCGGGGAGTTTATGAAGCGCGATGAACTGATTTGACCAAAATTCAAACTTGATTGACTATCCCCATTAAATGCATTTGCGGGAATCAAGAGATCTTCTGACTTCTCTAACTTTTCGGATTCCGAAAATGTGTTGAGGTGGCCTTTAATTCCGAACGTTGTGTGGCTGCGACTACCTTAATCGTGGAAGATGTGCCACCAATCGCCTTTGGTTTTCAGAAGGCGTGTGGTTAGGATGTCTGTGGACCGTTGGATCTGTTTTGATTCGAGCCGTCAGTTTGAAAGGACAGGGGCTACAAATAGGGGACCCCCTCGGGCCCTATCTTCTTCCACGCCATCTTTTGGATTCTAAGGTCACAGACTTTGCCTAGTCTACTCGAGTTCCTTAGTCTGCTCCGTTCCGTCTACTCTGGTGAGTCCCAATCGCCGTCAGCCATGTCTGGGTACCCACACCATACCTATCACAAAGGCGATAGCCAGGATGATGATGCTTCCTCGAGCTCGGGAGGAGCCTGGGAGCATATCCCGGAGGCTCGGGAGGCCTCTGGCGACATGGCGTCTACTTCTAGGGGGAGGGAGCCTGATACCTTTGGCCCTTCCTTAATGACAGTGGAGAGACTCAGGTCTCTGATCCGCTACTTTCGCCTCCCTGGGGACCTGGCTTACAGCCTCTCTACTGGCAACTTCCCCTGGGAGCATGGTCCCAATGATATAGTAATCTTTCAAGAATAGCTCGAGGCTGGCTTGAGTCTCCCCCTGCACCCCTTGATAGTGGAGGTGCTGAATCACTTCCACGTCACTATTGACCAGCTTTATCCCAACGCTGTTCAAAACATGGTTGGGACTATATCCCTGTACGAGTACTGCCTTCCTTTGGACCTTGATATTTTTGTCTCTATCCTTTGTATAAAGAACACTGCTCCTAGGGTTCCTCCAGAGAGGCGCTTTTATTACCTCTCTCCCCACCGCAGCTATAAGCTCTTATACAAGCTGCCGAATAAGATTCCCGCCTGGAAGCGGGACTACTTTGTGGTCCGTAACCCCGAGGGGTGGCCCTTTCCCACTGCTTGGAGGGGCACTATCCAGGACCCCGGGGCCGAGCTGGACCCTGAGATTCGGAAAATGATGCTGTCCTGGGCGTCGGTAGGCTTCCTTTGCTCAGACTACTTGGCCGAGGAGAAGCTCGTGCAGGCAGGCTTGAGCCCGGGTAGGTCGGTCTTTTAGGTCGCGTAGTGCCTTGAGACTATTGTGTACACATTTATTTTGTTTCTTGTTGGACTAATATTTTGTGGTCTTTTGGCAACCATCATGTCTAGTGCCGATTCGCGCCGCCTTCTTTCGGGCAGCCAGAGACGCTAGGTGAAGAGGATGCGCCCCGACTGGACCCCTCCTTCGAGAAGCACTGAGTTCGGGTCTGCCGAGCCGGTCCTACCCTCTCCTCCGCCCGAGATTCCGGTGCCCCCTTCTGAGGGGGCTAGTGGGATTAGCCCTGGGGGAAACGAGCTCCCTCAGCCAGGGGAGGCCCCCTTTAACCCCCTTCAGCCCCATCCTTACCCCCGGTTCCCAATGGGAAACTGGGAAGGGGTGAATGATTATCTGGTATCTCGTTGGAGAAGTCGGAAGGCGATTACTAATGACGAGATTGCTCAGTGGGGAAATATGGAGTCCGAGGATCTCTCCGCGTTCGCCTCTGCCCATTGCATTGTGGTAAGTGGCCTTTTTTCCCCCTCTCTTGTTTGCCCTTTTCCGCTATCTTCTGATCTTCTTTTTCATCGATAGGTAAATTCCGCCATCCATGCCATGGCTCTCCAGATGCGCATCCATCGCATCGACGCCCTCGACCAGCGGGCTGCCAATCAGAAGCTCCAGGTCGAGCTCGACCGGATCCGGGGTGAGCTCCATCACACCCGCAAGGGGAGCGAGTCTCAGGAGCTGCTCGTTCATGACTAGGAGGCTCAGATCGCTCGACTTACTGAAGAGAGTGCATGTTATAGGGAGGAATCGTCAAGGATGGCGGGGGAAAGGGAGCTCCTCAGGCAGCAGGTGCGAGACTTGGAGTCCACTCTTCTGAATCGGACCCGAAACTTTGATTAGATGGTGGAGGCTGAGCGAGAGAAAGCGATCTGGGATTTCAAAGACTCCCAGGAATTTCATGACCTCTAGGCGGGGTATGGTTCGGGTTCATACCGCTCAGGGTTTAAGCTCTGCCGGTGGCTAGTTCAAAAGAAGTTCTCCGGGCTCAACCTCGACGGCATTACTATGAAAGGTCTGTCCCCTGAGACAGCAGACCAAGCGGATGAAGAGGAGCCTGACTCTTCGGAGGATGAGGAGGCGGATCCTTGAGGTGGCGTTTCTTTGGGCTTCTGTGGCTTCTGTGGCTTCCGGGTGCCGTAAACCCGGTCTTTCACAAGTTTTCGGTTGGGCGGTTGTGCCCTGTGATGATCAAACCTTTCCCGAGCTGCTTAGCTCGGTTACTGCACTTGTTATCTTCCTTTTCTGCTCTTTCTTCTCTTTTTTTTTCTTTTTTTTTTGATAATGAAAGTTTCTTCCTTCTTCTGAGTATGATGAACTCCCTTTATTTTGCTAAAGTGATCTCATCTTTTGAGCTATCAAAGTTACATACCCGAAGTAGGGCTCTTCGGTAGGCGTTATCCCGATTTGTCACGTTTAAGGCCTGTGGTATACCGCGAAGAGATTACTACGTATGTCCGAACTAAGCATTGGTTGGTTATTCCTCAGTTTGACCAACGTATTGAAACGAGCTATGCTTCATAGGGTTTGAACCCGAGCTGCTTACGCCTTTGATATTTCACACTTGCCTTCGCCATTGAAGTGACTGTCTTTTTCCATGCCGAGGTCTTTGTTAGCTCGGTGTTTTGGCCCTTAGGCTTTGGGGGTGACTCGTGGCCCACTCTCGGAGCTTGCCCATGCCATAGAGGCGACTGGGTCTTCTTGTGGCCCCTTAGGCTTAGGGAGGGACCCGTAGTCCGCTCCTGGATTTCTCTCAGGCCGAAGTGGCAACTGGGGTCTTCTTGTGCCGAGGTCATGTTAGCTCGGTGTTCTGGTAAGGACCTTCCCCGAGCATTCGTTTCACTCGGTAAGGACCTTCCCAGTTTGACCCAAGCTTGCCAGCACCGGGCTCAGACACCATAACTTTACAAAGGGCCAGGTCGCCAACGCGGAGGTTTTTCCTTTTGACCCTGACGTTATAGTACCGAGCTACTCTCTGCTGGTAGGCTGCGGCCCTAATGTATGCGAGGTCCCTTACTTCGTCGAACAGGTCGAGGTTGGTACGTAGCTCATCTTTGTTTATTTGATCACTGTATGCTTCTAGGCGCAACGTAGGTACTTCGATCTCTACGGGGATCATTGCTTTGGTGCCGTAGGTGAGATTGAAGGGTGTTTCTCCCGTGGCGGTCTTCTCCGTGGTCTGGTAGGCCCATAGGACACTGGGTAGTTCATCTACCCACAATCCTTTAGCTCAGTCCAGCCGTGCCTTTAGTCCGCAGAGGATGGCTCTGTTCGTGACTTCTGCCTGACCGTTTGCTTGAGGGTGCACGATTGAAGTAAAGTTCTATTGGATTCCCATGTCTCGGCACCAGTCTTGAAATTTGATGTCCTCGAACTGTTTTCCGTTGTCGGAAATCAATACTCGAGGTAATCCGAAGCGGTATACGATGTTCTTCCAAAAGAAATTTTGGACATTTCGAGTTGTGATCGTCACGAGGGGCTCAGCTTCTACCCACTTGGTAAAATAGTCCACCGCCACTACTAAGAATTTTCTTCCACCCGTTGCTGGCGGGAATGGCCCGAGTAGATCGATGCCCCACTGTGCAAAGGGCCACGGGCTAGTGAGATACTTGAGGTCGACAGCAGGTTGGTGGTAAATATTGGCTGTCTCTGACATTTGTCACATTTTCTAACGAGTTCAATGGCGTCTGCCTTCATTGTTGGCCAATAATACCCTTGTCGAAGCGCTTTCTGGGCAAGGGCCCTGCCCCCCAAGTGTCCGCTGCACAGACCCTCATGAGTGTCGCGGAGTATGAGCTCAGCTTCGGTAGGTCGCAAGCAATGCAGGTAGGGGAACGTGTAGGATCTTCTGTATAGCCGCTCGTCTATCATGACGTATTTAGCTGCCTGGCGTTGCACCCTTCTGGCTGCAATGCGATCTGCAGGGAGGGTCCCGTGTAACAAGAAGCTCATTAGTGGGTCAATCCAGCTTGGCTCTGTTCGAACGATGGGAGCGACCTCCTCTGCCCCCCTGAGAATGCTAGGCCGAGACAGGTCCTCTATGTACACGGTTCTCATGGTGATGTCGCTAGTGCTGGCTAACTTGGACAGGGCATCGGCCTCGGCATTCTCTGACCTAGGGATCTGTCTGATGAAGTGTGACTGGAAGTTGAGCAGGGCCTCTCTGACTTTGGCTAAGTAAGCGACTATGGTCGGCTCGCGAGCTTCATATTCACCCGTGACCTGGTTGACCACGAGCTGGGAGTCGCTGTAGATAACGATGTGCTTGGCTTTTACTTCTCTGGCTAAGGCTAGTCCGGCTATCGACACCTCGTATTCTGCTTCATTGTTAGATGCCTCGAACTCGAAGCGTAGCGCGTACTCCAGTTTCATGCCGCTTGGGCCGTGCAAAACTATTCCGGCACCGCTTCCCTGTTGGTTCGAGGAGCCATCTACATGAAGGATCCAGGGCTTCTCATCCCAGCTCGCGGTTAGCCGAGCTAGGAGAGGTGCCACACTGGCTACTACTTCATGGGGTTCAGACTCGACTGACTCGGGAGCTTTGGGCTCACTCGAGGTGGGAGCCTCGCGCTCAACCGGCTTAGGAACTTCAGAGCTGAATGTGCATTCGGCTATGAAATCGGCTAAGGCTTGGGCCTTAATGGCAGTTCGCAGCTTGTACAGGAGGTCGTACTCGCTGAGTTCAATGGCCCACTTCATCAACCGACCGGAGTCCTCGGGCTTAAGCAATACTTGCCTCAGAGGTTTGTTGGTTAGGACGATAACAGTATGAGCTTGGAAGTACGGGCGGAGCTTCTGAGATGCAATTATCAATGAGTATGCTAGCTTTTTCCATCTCCGGGTATCTTGTTTCTGCTCCCTGCAATACTTTACTAACATAATAGATGGGTCGTTGGACCCGATCTACTTCCTTTATTAGTACCGAACTGACCACCTTGTCGCTCGTCGAGAGGTAGAGTTCTAAAACATCGCCCTCATCGGGCCGGGTTAAGGTCGGCACGCTAGTAAGGTATTCCTTGAGCTCGTCGAATGCGAGCTGGCAATCTTGGGTCCATTCGAACCCTTTGCTCTTTATTGCATTAAAGAACGGCAGACAGCGGTCCGCCGATTTAGACATGAAACGGCTTAGGGCGGCTATGCGGCCATTCAACCTCTGAACCTCCTTCAGCTTCCAGGGTGGTTTCATGTCCAAGATGGCCTTAACCTTATCCGGGTTGGCTTCAATGTCGCGCCGGTTAACGATGTATCCTAGGAACTTACCCGAGGTTACACTGAACACACACTTGTTTGGATTCAATCTCATATTAAACTTACGCAAAATTTCAGAAACAGAATGTAAGTCTTGTATTAATTCATGTGAGAATTGAGTTTTGACGACCATGTCGTCCACATAGCATTCTACTTTTCTGCCGATTAATGGTGCAAACAATTTATTTACAAGCCTTTGAAAGGTTGCCCTTGCGTTTTTCAACCCGAAGGGCATAACCTTGTAACAGTATAGGCCAAACTACGTGATGAAGGCAGTCTTTTCTTCGTCTACCGGGTCCATCTTGATCTGGTTATAGCTCGAATAGGCGTCCAAGAAACTTAGCAACTCATGCCCTGAGGTCGTGTCCACCAAACGATCGATTCGGGGGAGCGGGAAGCAGTCTTTCGGGCAAGCCCGGTTCAGGTCGGTGTAGTCGACGTACATGCGCCACTTGCTGTTGGCCTTCTTTACCAGGACAGGGTTGGCTACCCAGCTCGGGTATTGGACTTCTCTTATGAAGTCCGCTGCGAGGAGCTTCTCGACTTCCTCGTCGACCGCTTTCCACCATTCCGGGGCTAGGTTGCATTTCTTCTGTCTAACGGGCCTAACTACAGGATCAGTGTTCAGCTTGTGAGTTATGAGTTCGGGGTCTATACCGGGCATTTCTACTGCGGACCATGCAAAAATATCTAAATTTTGAAGTAAAATGCTTACCAGTTCGGATCATAGGAGCTCCTGGACGGAAGCGCCGATCTGAAGCGTTCGAGCTGGGTCTGTTGTCGAGGTCAGGACTGCGACTGTTTCTTCCGTGGGTGTCGCTTGCTCTTCGCCTTGCTCCATGGGTTGTTCTAGTTCAAGGTCATCGGCCACCTTGGTTTTCCCCTTTAGGGCGGCAACGTAGCACTTGGCTCCTGGACGGAAGCGCCGATCTGAAGCGTCCGAGCTGGGTCTGTTGTCGAGGTCGGGACTGCGACTGTTTCTTCTGTGGGTGTGGCTCGCTCTTCGCCTTGCTCCGTGGGTCGTTCTAGATCAATGTCATCGGCCACCTTGGTTTTCCCCTTTAGGGCGGCAACGTAGCATTTGCGGGACTCGAGCTGGTCGCCCCGCGCTACTCCCACACCGAAGTCTGTTGGGAACTTCATAGCCAAGTGGTAAGTGGAGACCACCGCCCATAGGACATGGGTGATCAGTTGACCTACTATGGCAATGTAGGGAGAGGGGGTCGCTACCACCAAGAATTTGTGTTCGAATTTGACCACACAAGGCCATGTGCCGATCTCTACAGGTACTATTATTTTCCCAAGGGGCCGGACTTCTTCTCCGCTGAAGCCTACCAGAGGAGTGTTTGCCAACTTCAGGTCGCTTCTCTGCAACTGGAGCTGGTCAAACGCAGCTTTGAAGAGTATGTCGGTCGAGCTGCCTAAGTCGACGAGTATGCGCCTGACCTCGAAGTCGTTGATTCTCAGCTTTATTACGAGCGCGTTGTCGAGGGGGTGCATCGTCTTTTGTGAAGAAAATTGGCTCTTCCGTTCTCGGCCGCTTTGGGGGGTTCTGCTCCTCCCGGGTGACCTCACGAACCGACATCTGAGCTGCTACTGAGGTGCAACCCGCAATGATCGAACCTCCCACTATCATGTGGACGGTCCCCCGAACTGACCTCTCCTCTGGAGACTGCCTCTGTGGTTGTTCGGCCGGCCTACTGCTAGACTCGAGAGCATCTTTACCGTGCTCCCCTTGCCGACCTACTCTATTACTATTATTATTGTTCTTATTATTTTGTACAAAGTTTCTCAAATATCCGCGACGGATGAGCTCCTCTATCTCGTCGCGGAGGTTTTTACAACTCTCGGTACTGTGACCGTGGTCTTTGTGAAAGCTGCAATATAGACTCTTATTTCTTTCCTTGGGATTCCCCCTCAGATGGGGTGGCCACTTTACGTACGGGGCGTCCTTGATCGCCATCAGGATCTCGAACCGCTTCGCATTCAGTGGAGTGTAATAAGCTCAATCCAGGGCAAGAGCTCGGAACAACTGACCCGGCTTTGCACCCCGAGTTGTTTCTTTTTTTAGGTGTGCCCTCGCCCTTCTGGTTTATCTCCTCTTCGGTGGCTATGAACTTATCCGCAAGTTTCAGAAACTTGGTTATGGTCGCGGGTTGGTTGACGACCATGTGCCACTTGAACTCTTTGTGCTCCACGCCCTTCTTGGCTGCTGCAAGGCGTACGGCGGGGTCGAGGTGCGGTATCTACATACAAGCATCGTTAAACCGCTTGATATAGCTCCTGATGGACTCTCCCTCTCTTTGTGCTACATTGAAGATGCTTTCTTCAGTTTGCGGGCACCGTTTACTGGTGACAAAGTGGAACGTGAAGGCTTGTGCGAACTGCGCCCAACTTCTTATCGACCCGGGTGCCAAGTTCCGGTACCATGTGCGGGCTGCTCCCCTAAATGTAGTGGAGAAGGCCACGCACATGCACGATTCACTAGCTCGCGCCAGGTGCATCTGTGACTGAAAGGCATCTACATGATCATTTGATTCGAACGACCCATCATACTTGTCAAGAGGAGGGAGCTTGAAATCCTTGGGCATCGGGACTGCCAGGAGTTCGGAACCGAGAGGAGGGGAGCTTTGGCTTCAGCTGATCCTACCTCTTCTTTGCCCATGAGCTCGGGCGAATCGCAGGTGACAGATCAGCGAGCTCGGTGGCGGCGTCTTTGCCTCTTGATGGGCTTGGCGTTCATGCTGCTCACCTCCGCGCTATCCAGAATGGTTTGCGCTGGGGGTAGCCCTGTCTGTTGGTGATGGCTACGGACAGAAGGGGCTTGCTTGGAGTCTGTTGCCAGGATCTCAAACCGGTTTTCAAGGATCGGGGTTCCAAACTTCGACTGTCGAGGTGACGATGACCTGTCGAGCCGGGGTCCTCCTGACCTGTCCGCCCGCGGCAAGATCAGGGTAGCCGGTCTCTCCCGTTTGCCGCGGGGGGAGGCCTAGTTTTTTGGGAGATTTTGGGGGTCCTCTCCTCGGCCGGAGTGCTCGCTCTGGCGGCGAGACTTGGCTTGCTGCGAGGCCAGGTGCTGAGGTTGTTGAAGCTGAGGTTGGGGCAGCTGGGGGAACTGCTTCTGATACTAGTACTGGGAGACTTGGTGCAGCACGTGCTGTTGATATAGCTGAAGTTGTTGGAACTGTTGCATTTGGGCCTGCATGGCTCTCATGCACTACATCAGGTCCTCCAGATGGTTCGGGCTGGCCGCTAGGGTCACGACCGAAGGTTCGGTGAACGTCATTGCGACTGTAGCAGGGAGTGGGGCGATGACAGGTGCCATTGTGAGAGGCACGTTCAAGCTGGGGATTCCGTCCGCTGAGAGGGGGACGGTGAACTGTCCGATACAGACAGTAGGAAGCTGGGGCTGTTCTCTGGAGTTATCCATTTCCGTTCTTCGTCCGACGTTGCTAGAGGAAGCCATGAACGCTGGGTTGTTTCAAGGAAGAAGAAGGAACTGAAAGAGTTTAGAGAGAAAAGCTTTTTGAAGCGTTTCCCACAGACGGCGCCAATTGATGTAGCGCAATCTAGGCACTCCTAGCTGGCTGCGGACTGGCTCCTTGTTGGCAACGAACGACACCTAAGAAGATGAAAGGAAGGATTCCCGGGGGTTTACCCGGTGGGAATACTCTGATGCATAAGTTAGTATTGTGTCTAGGAAGTAAAGAGAAAACGAAGGCTAAGAGTGGAGGTCACGCTTTATCACTATATTCGAGCGATTAGAGGTTTTTTTTCCAGAAAAAGGGGTTTCTCCTCTGCCTTGAGGGCTTTTATAGAGGCATTTTTGTGAGATCGGGCATAACCCCCACTGGGCCCCTGCCACAACCATTACCTGCCAGGGCTGCACAGGTGGCCGTTGTGATGTACTCCTTGCCCGGGTAAATGACACGTCTTCAAAGTGACAGGCACACCTCCGCCTACTGAGAGACGTGGGTGCTGACTGCCGAAAGGACAGGGACTGCGCCGTCAGTAGGGACTGGGCGCAGTCTGATTGGTACGGTCTATTGGATAAAAGCTTCTTGAGGAATGCTCGTGCAGCTCATTCGCGAGCTACTTTTCAGCGAGCTCGGGATACTTCAGGAGTGCCCTTAGTAGAATTGGTCCTCGGGATGACTTGTCTGCTTGGGAGCTCGGGCAAGCTAGTTTTCTTAGCTTGCGAGCTAAAGTTGCCTCGGAATATCCCATTGGAGGTAGCTCGAGGAACCCGGAGCTTGCGTCGTGGCGAGCTCCTCCTTTTGCGCGCTACGATGTAGCGAACTGCTTTATGGGCCCATTACTTAGCTGTACTGGACCGCAATGCTGAGCTGTCGCTTAGTCGAGTCAGTGTCCACGTGTCATTGTTTCATAGATCGGGTTAAATCATCCTTCATCAGGAGATGTCCCACAAGTTCCAGGTAGTGACCAACCTAGAAGATCCACTCGGGTATCCAGGTCACCGGTCCGTTATGGTTATGACCAGGATAGTTACCTGGTGGAAGCCTTGACTAGTGAGGAGGATCTTGTAAGTTATGCGGAAGCTATGCTGGACATAGATTCCCAGAAGTGGGTGGAGGCCATGAGAGTCGAGATGGACTCGATGGAGGCCAATGGAGTCTGGACTCTAGTAGATCCGCCCTCCGGGGTAAAAGCAATTGGTTGCAAATGGATCTATAGGAGGAGGAAGGGCCCCGATGGCATTATTGAGACCTACAAAGCTCGTTTGGTGGCGAAAGAGTATACTCAGAAAGAAGGCATCGACTATGAGGAAACATTTTTGCCTGTGGCCATGATTAAATCCATTAGGATCCTGCTAGCTGTAGCTGTTAGACAGTTTATGTATGCCCTTAGCTTCAATCTAATTTGATGTACTTTTGTTATTTAGTGAAAATAAATAAAGTGCATGTTTGATTCATGTTGTTTGGTTTAATTCTGTGTAAAACCCTAAAACTGGACATTTGTAGAGACTCATGTTAGTTTTGAATGTTCACAGCCGTTGGATAAGTCTGGGGAGATTTATCCTGCCAAGGCTGATGCTGGTGTGCCACCAAGTGTTGGGATGGCCTGTCTCAGCCATCAGGGTAAGACCCGAGGCACATGCAGTATGGGATTACTTGAATCCTTGAACCGGACCAGATTTCCAGTCTTGCCCTGGACCTTGGAGATAGATGGGCAAAACTGGAAAGTTACACCTGACCCCTAGACTCGATTATGACACTTCACTAGGTGCTGGATCAGGCTGCCTTTGATATGCCAATCAGTGAGATCCTTAGTGGGGATCAAAACCTGGGTATGTTGGGGCAGTTTGAGAATTCATCTGAGTGGGTGGTCATAGTGACAGAATCAGCCACTTTGTCGGACAAAGGGTAATGATCGGGAATGCACTATCTCTGATGGAAACCAAACTGCCGGCAGTTGATTTCAATCATTGGAATTTTGTTTTGCAAAATTAATATATTTACATATATATGTACGGTTTCAAAATGTTTGCAAATGGTTTTAATTCCCGAGATCCATGTGAGAGGAGAGTGCGGCACTGTTCCTTGCAACCGAGGGAGAGGTCCTCTCTTGCTGGGCAGTGCTTGATCATTAAGGGCTGAGAGGTTAAGTGTAAGACCATTTAGGATAATACCTGATGGGCTAATCTTGCACCTGCCCACAATCCCTGGGTTTTTATAAGATGGCTTGGCCCAAGGACCACTTAATGTAAGTGTTGGGCCCATAGGGTCCATAGGATGGACTCAAGGGGTTCATTGAGTTTTTCAGTGAATTCGGCTGGGCCTTGTATTAAAGGCTAGGCCGAACCCATGTGGCTGGTGTGTAGATCAATGCTTGGGTCCCATGCCATACAAAGAAGCCCAACTGGGCAGCAGATTGGAAGCTAATTAAACACTGAACACTTAATGGGCCAAAAGCCCATTTCAAGGTGGGCTGATATGATCACCCATCCATGGGGCGAATTTTAGATTGAAGTTAGTAAAAGGATTGGGCTCTTAGCTCTATCCACTCTTAGAGACCAAATTCAAATCAGATTTGAATCTGGTAACCTCCTGATAAGATCAGGAGTAAGCTAACTCTATCTGGGAAAGGGATTAAGATCATCCCCTATCCAAATACTGATTTGGATTGGGATAACTCCTAAGGAGGAGATTTCTTAATTAAGAAGAAAGGAGGAGGAGATTTCGAACCAACTAAGAGGGAGAAATATCAGATTTCGAACCAAGCAAGATCGCAAGAAGGGTTCCTGCGATTTGAGATTAGATCTCATACTCTCCAGAAAAGAAAAAACAGTTCAGCCTTTTTCGTTTCTGGAGATCTCCTCCTGCCGCCGCCATCTGCAGTATTGCAAGATTCGATCTTTGCAGAAAAGAAAGTCAAGAAACCAGTTCTTGACATCAGTCTTGCAAGAAAGACTGAAAGAATTCAGTGTTTAGTACATCCAGGGGATTCTTGTGAAGGATCCAGTGTGTAGGACGCACCCTGCTGGTTCTGTTTCATCCACAGCTGTGTCATCTTCAGTAGGGACAGATCTTGGAGCATTCTTTGGGCGTGAACACCAACTTTGGGAGATACTGCTTCTCCGGATCAGGTATAATCCTCCCATTTATCTTTTGGTACAGATCTGGTTTGATTAGGGTTCAAGTAGATCCTTGAATATTGTATTCTAAATTTAGGGAATATGATTCCCAGTTGAAAGAAGGTAGGAAATTTTAGAAATTCGCCCACCCATTCCGCAACTTTTATGGCGTCCATTAGATGGATCCTACCATTCTTTCAGTAGCAGCATACCATGACTACGAGATTTGGCAAATAGATGTCAAAACCACGTTCCTGAATGGAGATCTAAGTGAAGATATCTACATGCAGCACCCGCAAGGCTTCAATGCTACTGGTCAGGAACACATGGTATGTAAACTCAATAGATCCATATAGGGACTTAAGTAGGCTTCTAGGAGTTGGAACATCCGTTTTGACTCTGTCGTCAAATCGTTTGACTTTGAGCAGAATCCGGATGAGCCCTGTGTTTACAGGGAGTCCAGTAGGGATAAGATCACCTTTTTTGTGTTGTATGTGGACGATATCCTATTCATTGGAAATGATGTAGGAATGTTGACTTCGTTCAAGGTATGGCTTTCGTAGCAATTCTCCATAAAAGATCTTGGAGAAGCTTCCTATATACTGGTCTTCGACTCTATAGAGATAGATCGAAGCGGATAATTGGATTATCTCAGGCTGCTTACATTGACAAAATTATCAAAAGGTACAGCATGGAGAACTCCAAGAAAGGAAACATTCCTTTCAGGCACGGAGTCACTCTCTCCAAGAAGATGTCTCCCAAGACTTCTGAGGAGATTGAGGGAATGAAAGACGTTCCCTATGCCTCAGCCATAGGGAGCATCATGTATGCCATGCTGTGCACTCGCCCTAACATTGCTTAGGCGGTGAGTGTCATAACCAGGTTCCAGGCCAACCCAGGGTAGGAACATTGGACTGCTGTGAAGAACATACTCAAATACTTTCAAAGGACAAAAGAGTTTTGTCTGGTATTCGACGGTAGTTCACTACAAATTCTGGGGTATATTGATGCCGATTTCCAATCGGATCCAGATGATAGAAAGTCTATGTCTGGGTATGTTTTAATGATAGGATCGTGTGCTGTTTGCTAGAAAAGCAGCAAACAGGGTTTCACGACAAACTCCACAATCGAAGCCGAGTACATTGCTGGAAGTGAACCTGCCAAGGAAGCCATGTGGATGAAGAAGTTCATTCACGAATTAGGAGTGGTTTCGTCCAGCACATCACCCATCCCGTTGTTGTGTGACAACAATGGAGCGATCGCCCAGGCTAAAGAGCCTCAGGCCCACTCGAAGTTAAAGCACATCGAGAGGAAGTACCATGTACTACGGGAGATCATTGGTAGAGGGGACGTCCTGATTCAAAAGGTAGCATCTGCGGATAATGTGGCAGACCCATTAACTAAGCCACTCACACAGAAGGTGTTTGAGAAACACGGGGAAAGTATGGGACTCCGGCTTGTACCACGTTGGACCTAAGTGCAAGTGGGAGTTGTTAGACAGTTTTGTATGCCCTTAGCTCCAATCAGTTTTGATGTACTTTTGATATTTAATGTAAATAAATAAAGTACATGTTTATTCATGTTGTGTGGTATGCTTCTGTGTAAGACCCTAAAACTGGACACTTAATGAGACTTGTGTTAGTTTTAAGTGTTCACAGCCATTCTAGTTTTTCCCATCAATCTCCAAGGTCTTGGGCATAATTGGAAAATGGTTTGGGTTCAGTGTTTCAAACAAGCACACGCTGCATGTGCTTTGGGTCCAACCTTAGAAGTTGAGACAAGCTGTCCCAACTTCTTTGGCAACACATCAGTGTCAGCCTTGGTAAGATAAACTGTCCTAGTCTATCCAACGGGTGAGACCATTGTAAACTAACATGAGTCTCATGAGTGTTTAGTTTAAGGGGTAATTCCATAGGAACATACCAATATCAACATGAAACAATAGTGTACTTTTATTCATTTACAATAAATGTATTTGTACATCAATCTGATTGAAGCTAAGAGCATACATTGTCTAACAGTGTTTGACTCTCACTACAAGAAAGATGACTTATAGCGGCAATCAAAGTCCCTAAAATTGCCACTAGAAGTCTTACTGGCAGTTGGCATAGTGCTGCTAAAATAAGTGTCGATAGAAGTTCTAGTGATAGTTTTGTTGACTGTAGGTAAAATTGGATGACTGCCACTGAAACTACTTTTAGCAGCAGTCGCGGCAGCCGGCTCACAACAGCCAGCAAAAGATGGGACGACTTCCACTATAAATTTGAAACATCTTTTAGCGGCAGTCACCTTTAGCGGCAATCACCACTGCCGCTAAATTTATATTTTTTAAAGTATTCCTGCAATCCAAGAGTGGATTCCATTATAAATATCATTACCTGCTTGAATGATTAGCTAATTATTTCAAAACATTAGCTTTCAAATTCACTTCTTTGAAAAATATATACACAAGGGAATCAAACACCATTAAATATATCACCTTCAACCATCTTTACTGTTGCACAAAGACCAGAATAGTTGTTCACAAGTGTTCCATTAAATATATCACCTTCAATTTGTTATCAACTAGGTATGCATTATCAACTAAAACTTGTAGATCTTCACATTATTTTTGCTTTCACAAGATCTAGAAACAGATGGTACATACTTTTTTACGTATTTTCTTCTAGGAACTTATAATGGGCTTTAGTTGCAAAAGCACAGTTATGATGCCTCCATGGGTGCATGCCTTCATGCACTATGCTCTATTTGTTCGGATGATGTTGTTGAAAGCACAACTGGAGATATAATCAATATTTTTCCTTAATCATTGCAAAGCGCTAAAAGTCCAAAACTTAAGGTTAAATTGATATCTCAATTGTGTTATTTTAGATAAACATTGTCTTTGTTTTTGTTCCATTCAGTGGTAAATATAGCCATGTGTAGTGCATACATTCAGATTGTCAAAACTTGCCCCCTTCATGTATGGAGGCTAGAATCTCTTCTCAATATGCTTTGTTACTCAAATCCTTGTTTTCCATTGATAGATTGCATTTGTATAGTGGTAGATCTACTCGGGCCTGATCTTATTGAAGAGGGAGCAATGATTGCAGTATATCAGTTTCAAGTGGCAAAGAAAATGAAAGCTTGAAAACTGGAGAGAAGAGGCCTGCTCAAATCCTGGACTCTATGAAGATTAAGCGCTAATAAGTGGACAATGATATATTGGTTTACATGGTGTAGACTTGGCCATAGACCACAAAGTCATCTGCTGATGAAATAAAATTTATAACGGTTAAGAAACATAGCCAAATGGTTACAAGGGACATCAAGTTGACTAAAGAATATATCTACATACCTGAGTTCTTTGCTCATCAAGAGTGAGATTGCATTTCCTGTAGGGACCTAGATTTGAACATAGTTGTAAGAAAATATCTGAATTAATTAGTGGTTTTTTCAGATGTTATCAAAAGGTATGCCTCACTTGTGAACCTCTTAAATTTTGGCATGCTTAGACAGTTCAGATAGCTAAAAGAAAAGATTAAACAATAATTGCTGCATAGTAGTTTTAAGAAATTTAGTTCTCCTTAAGATATATTTCAGGCTCTCTACATTATCACTTAAGTAGTCATTGAATTCGTCAAAGAGATATTCACCTCCTCGATCTGATCGAAAGGTTTTGATGTATCTCCCCAACTGTTTTTAATTATTGTTTTAACTCTTTGAACTTTTCAAAAGATTCGGACTTATGTCTTATTAGAGATACACGTAACCATATCGAGAATAATCATCGGTGAAAGTTATGAAATAACAGTGTTGGTTTTGTGTCCTGACATTCATGGGACCACATACATCAGTATTTATCAGTTCAAGTGTGCTCATAGATCTTTCAAGCTTATCCATAAATGGCCATTTCGTTATTTTACCCTAAAGGCAAGGTTCACAAGTTGGAAAATCTTCTACAGTTAGAAAATCCAAAGCACCATCCTTTACCAATCCTGCGATATGATCTATATTAATGTGGCTAAATCGATAATGCCACAGGCATGTGGGATTAACAGTATCATGTGATCTTTTCTTGGGGATAATTTTCAATGTAGTTTCAGCTATATTTGTTTCTAGAGAATGATGGAGGACATAGAGATCATTTTCAAGTTCTTCCTAAGCAAGGAGTTTGCTATTCAGTTTAATAGTAATCGTTTTACTAAACAAAATAGAATAACCATCTTTTCCTAATTTTGAAACAAAAATCAAATTTTTTCTCAAATGTGGAAATGTGGAAAACATAAATCAAATTTCCCTCTTATCTGAGTGATAGAGACTCAGTTATGTCTTTGGAAATGTGGAAAATCACATAGGTGCATGGAGCCAACTGTTTCAACTGCAAAACACCACCACTTTCTATGAAGGATCTTATCCACTCATCTAATGTGCTTTCCCTTTGGCTTATATCAAACAAGATTCATTGCCATTTTAGGTTAAATCTTTCTATTTAGTAAGTGTTGACCCGTCATATCGTGGATCTCAAGGTACTATGAGAGTCTTCCATTTTAGAATATGCCCCTCCACATCAGTCTATGACGCTCCTATCATCTTATGAAGCAATCCAATCGATTGGACTAGCAAATGGATAGCCCAATTTTATGATGCATCTCCACCCACCAGTTCATCTTGCCTTCATGCTAATGATGGAAAGCCTTTAGAGAATTCATCATATGATATTCCCTATCACTTGCACTTATATTAATCTGGAGAGAAAAAAAAAGGTCCCTAAGTCTAGATTCAAATGGGCCCTAAATGGGCTAGGTTTCTACAGGGTTCCTCTTGGGGAGGAAGCTGATCTGGGGCCCATTAAGAAGGGAGATCATCCAATGATCTTTAGGGAACCATGGAAATGATGTGCATTCAGCCATGGTGTTCGTAGAGAACCACTAACAATTAAACATGGGCCACATACTTATGGCCCATGTATGAATCACATTCAGCACATCACACACAATCACAAGCATAAATTGATCCAATCAATCAAAAAGCTTGTAAAACCCTAATTAAGATAAGTTAACACACAATTAGCGCATTAATCCCGTGTGTTATCAAATAATATCATCTAGGTATATGGGCTAAACTGCAAAAAGTAGTTCGGCCCATATAGCAGTTATCCTGAAAATGGACTGATGTTTCTTTAAATTAGCAAAATTAGGTCTTACAAGGGAGGGCCAAATTGTATCTTGTAATAGACCATCAAACCCTTGGCCCATAACCAAATTTAGGTCAATTGAAACGTGACCCATGGGGCTGAGATCAAACCCCATCAACCATGGGTTCAGTCCAACCAGTTTGGACCAAATTGTGTCAATTCGGCCTAGGGTTTGGTGTCCAAAACATGTTACAATTTTCAAGATTTTGATATGAAATTAATAACAATTGAACAAAGACAATCAATCACAGCAATAAAACACACAACACAGGACTGCAAGTGTAATGGTCTGAATCTGATCCAGACGAACTGCAAACCTGCAAGAAAAGGGTTAATCGCAGATTACAAATTTCTTTTCTGCAAAAATCTTCTCCTCCACGCGCTCCAACAAGTCTACCAATGTAAAAAAATAGAAAAACATAATTTTCTATTAATTATATCAGATCGAATCCTATACATTTTGTCTAAAAATTAAAAAAAAAATTATTTACAGACCAAAATTGAAAAGAATGAAATTGCAAGGTGTGCATTGAAAGGGATGGTAGGATCCATCGTATGGACGCCAAAACTGTTGCGGAATGGGTGTGCGAATTTCAAAAATTTCCTACCTTCCTTCCAACTGGGAATCGCATTCCCTGATTTTAGAATCATATTCAAGGATCCTACTGGAACCAAACTAGACCAAATTTGAACCAAAAGAAAAGGGAGTGATTATACTTGATCCAGAGAAATAATATCTCCCAAAGTTGGTGTTCATGCCCAAAAAAGACACCAAGATCTGCTCCTACTGAAGATGACACAACAACTATGGAACAGAACCAGCAGAGTGCATCCTACGCACTGAATCCTTCACAAGAATCCTTTGGAATCAATGAGCTCCGAACTGAATCAGCCTTTCAGCAAAGACTGATATAGAGAACTCATTCTTGATCTTTCACTCTCAGAGAAATCAAACTGGTGGTGGTTGGCGGCGACTGATGGAGAAGAGAACTAGAGAAGAAAGTGGCAAACTGCTTTTCTCCTCTAGGGTTTTTGAGATATAATCTTCAGAATGCAGGTGTGTTCTCTGTTAATTCCCTTGGGTTCGAATTCTTGTAATTCGAATTAGGGTTTCCTCCACTTGCTTAATGATTAAGAAAACCTCCTAATCATATCAACAGTTGCCCTTATCCAAATCTGTATTTGGATTATGACTCTTCTTAATCTTATCTACAGATTAGATAAGATTTTGGGCTCATCCTAATCTCAGATCCACCCCCTTTTAGTGACTGATCAAATCAGCCCAGTTCGAAATGGGCTTTAGGCCCATTAAGTAATAAGTGCTCAATAGTCTTCCAAACTGTTGCCCAATTTGGCTTCTTTGTATGGCATGGGACCCAAGCATTGATCTACACACCAACCACATGGGTTCGGCCCAACCTTTGTTACAAGGCCTAGTCGAATTCACTAGGAAGCCTATTGAACCCCCTGAGCCCATCACATGGACCCTATGGGCCAACACTTACACTAAGTGGTCCCTGGGCCAAGCCATCTTATAAAAACCCATGGACTGTGGGCAGATGCAAGATTAGCCCATCAGGTATTATCCTAAATCGCCTTACACTTAACCTCTCAGTCCATAATGATCAAGCACTGCCGGACAAGAGAGGACCTCCCCCTCGGCTGCAAGGAACAGTGCTGCACTCTCTACTCACATGGATCTGGGGATTTAAAACCATTTACAATCATTTTGAAACCATATATATCTATATATCATATATATAAATTTTGCAAAACAAAATTCCAACGATTGAAATCAATTGCCGGCAGTTTGGTTTCCATCAGAGAGAGTGCACCCCCAACCATTACCTTTGTCCGATAAAGGGGCTGATCCCATCACTATGATCACCCACTCAGATGAATTCTTAGACTGTCCCAACATACCCAGGTTTTGACCCCCGCTAAGGATCTACCGGATTGGCATATCAAAGACAGCCCAATCCAACACCTAGTGCAATACCATAATCGGGTGTAGGGGTCAGGTGTAACTTTCCAGTTTTGTCCATCAATCTCCAAGGTCCAGGGCAATACTGGAAATCTGGTCCGGTTCAAGGGTTCAAGTAATCCCACACTGCGTGTGCCTTGGGTTTCACCCTGGCGGCTGAGACAAGCCACTCCAACTGTTGGCAGCACACCAGTGTCAGCCTTGGCAGGATAAATCTCCCCAGACTTATCCAACGGCTGTGAACATTTAAAACCAACACAAGTCTCATTAAGTGTCCAGTTTTAGGGTCTTACACAGAAGCATACCACAAAACATGAATCAAACATGTACGTTATTTATTTACATTAAATATCAAAAGTACATCAGAACTGACTGAAGCTAAGGGCATACAAAAACTATTCAATAGCTCCCACTTGTAGTTAGGTCCAATCTGGTACAAGCCGGAATCCCATACTTAGTTAATGGGTCTGCCACATTATCCGCTGACGCTACCTTTTGAATCAGGACGTCCCCTCTACCAATGATCTCCCGCAGTACATGGTACTTCCTCTCGATGTGCTTTGACTTCGAGTGGGCCCGAGGCTCCTTAGCCTGGGCGATCGCCCCATTGTTGTCACACAACAACGGGATGGATGATGTGTTGGACGGAACTGCTCCTAATTCGTGAATGAACTTCTTCATCCACACGGCTTCCTTGGCAGCTTCACTTGCAGCAATGTACTCGGCTCCGGTTGTGGAGTCTATCGTGGACCCATGTTTTCTGCTTTTCCAGCAAACAGCACATGATCCTATCGTGAAAACATACCCAGATGTAGACTTTTCTATCATCTGGATCCGATTGGAAATCGACATAAGTATACCCCAGAATTTGTAGTGAACTACCATCGAATACTAGACGAAACTCTTTTGTCCTTCGAAGGTATTTGAGTATGTTCTTTACAGCAGTCCAATGCTCCTGCCCTGGGTTGGCCTGGAACTTGCTTACAACACTCACCGCCTGAGCAATGTCAGGGCGAGTGCACAGCATGGCATACATGATGCTCCCTATGGCTGAGGCATAGGGAACGTCTTTCATTCCTTCAATCTCCTTAGAAGTCTTGAGAGACATCTTCTTGGAGAGTGTGACTCCGTGCCTAAAAGGAAATTTTGTCAGTGTAAGCAGCCTGAGATAATCTAATTATCTGCTTCGATCTATCTCTATAGAGTCGAAGACCCAGAATATAGGAAGTTTCTACAAGATCTTTCAGGGAGAACTGCTGCAAAAGCCACACCTTGACCGAAGTCAACATTCCTACATCATTCCTAATGAGTAAGATATCGTCCACATACAACACCAAGAAGGTGACCTTATCCCCACTGGACTTCCTGTAAGCACAGGGCTCATCCGGATTCTGCTCAAAGTTAAATGATTTGACGGCAGAATCAAAATGGATGTTCCAACTCCTAGAAGCCTGCTTAAGTCTATATATGGATCTATTGAGTTCACTAAGATCTCCATTCAGGGACGCGGCTTTGACATCCATTTGCCAAATCAAGTAGTCATGGTATGATGCTATAGCAAGAAGGATCCTAATGGATTTAATCATGGCCATAGGCAAAAATGTTTCCTCATAGTCGATGCCTTCTTTCTGAGTATACCCTTTTGCCACCAAATGAGCTTTGTAGGTCTCAATCTTGCCATCGGGGCCCTTCTCCCTCTTATAGATCCGTTTGCAACCAATTGCTTTTACCCCAGAGGGTGGATCTACTAGAGTCCATACTCCATTGGCCTCCATCGAGTCCATATCGACTCTCATGGCCCCCACCCACTTCTGGGAATCTATGTCCAACATAGTTTCCGCATAAGTTACGGGATCCTCCTCACTAGTCAAGGCTTCCACCAGGTAACTATCTTGGTCATAACCGTAACGGACTGGTGGCCTAGATACCCGGGTGGATCTTCTAAGTTGGTCACTACCTGGAACTTGCGGGACATCTCCCACTGGTCCTGAGTTCTCCTCATCAAGAACTATTTCCTGACGATGAGTGTCCAAGATATAATCCGTCTCTAAGAACAGGGCATTTCCACTGCAGAACACTTTCTGCTCACTTGGGTCATAGAAAAGATAACCCACTGAATCCTTTGGGTAGCCTACAAATAGGCAACGACTGGTCTTGGATTCCAACTTGTCCGCATTCATTCTTTTAACGTGCACAGGACAACCCCAAATCTCCAAGTATCTGACACTTGATTTCTTTTCGGTCCATAGTTTGTATGGAGTTTTCGGAACCGATTTGGTTGGAACCCGATTCAGCACGTAAATTGCGGTCTCTAACGCATATCCCCAAAAGGATGTGGGTAATTCCGAGCGTGTGAGATGTGACTGGACCATGTCTAACAATGTCCTATTCCTCCTCTTTGAAACACCGTTAAGCTGGGGTGTTGTAGGAGGAGCTAGTTGTGAGGTAATCCCATTGGCCTTCAAGTACTCCCTGAATTCGTCAGAGAGATACTCGCCACCTCGATCTGATCGAAGGGCCTTAATTTCTCTCCCTAACTATTTCTTGACCTCTTGTCTGAACTCTTTGAACTTTTCAAAGGATTCAAATTTATGTCTCATTAGGTACACGTAATCATATCGTGAGAAATCATCGGTAAAGGTGATGAAATACACGTGTTGGTTGCGGGTCCTAACACTCAGGGGACCACATATATCACGATGTATAAAGTCAAGTGTGCCTGTACATCTTTCAGGCTTACCGTTAAATGGCCGCTTTGTCATCTTGCCTCTAAGGCAAGACTCACAAGTGGGAAGGTTTTCTACGGTTAGAAAATCCAAAGAACCATCCTTTACCAATCTTGTGATTCAGTCAATACCGATGTGGCCAAGTCGGTAATGCCACAGGCACATGGGATTGACTATGTCACGAGTCCTTTTCTTGGGGATTTCGACCGACGTAGTTTCGGTTAAGTTAGTTTCTAGAGAAGGATGAAGAATATAGAGACCGTTCTCTAGTTCCCCGCATGCGATGAATTTGTTGTTCCTTTTGATAGTAATCACATTACTAAAAGAGACAGTATATCCATCCACATAGAGTTTAGAAACAAAAATCAAATTTCTTCTTAGATTTTGTACATAAAGACGGTCTTTTAGTACAAGAATCCCTTCTCTAAAACTTAATTCTACGGTTCCTATCATCGTAGCTGCAACACTTGCAGAAGCCCGCAAGTAAAGTGTCACCTCTCCTTCACTCAGCTTTCTGCTTATTTTGAACCCCTGCAATGAGTTACACGCATGAGTTGAAGGCTCGGAGTCAACACACCAGGACACAGAAGTTACTAATAAATTAGTTTCCATGACACAAGTTTTGAAAGTACCTTTCCTAGATTCCAGGTTGGCATGACAGTTCCTCTTCCAGTGGTCAGCCTGCTTGCAGAAGTGACAGGCATCGGATGCCTTGTCTTTCTTTTGTTTCTTAGACTTAGTGGCCTTTTTTTGGGTTTTCCTCTTTGCCCTCATCTTCTTGCCAGATTTACCAGGTTCAACAAGCATGTCTATCGGCTCATCCTTCCTTATTAATTCCTTAGCTCTTTGCAACATATTGTTGAGCTCTTTGATGCTGACGTTCAGCTTGTTTATATTATAATTCATAATGAACAGATTGAAGGACAGAGGCAAGGAGTTAAGAATGGCATCTATCTGTGTGACCAAATCCAGCCTAAAACCAAGGGCCTTCAGCTCGTTTATGTAGCCCATCATCTAGAGACAATGGTCATGAACTTGCTGCCCCTTGGTCATCTGCGCAGTCATGAACTGCTTCAGGACCTTTTGTCGAGTAGAACGGTTCTGCTCTTCGTACATAGTCTTCAGACTATCCAATATGTCCTTGGCGAGTTCGATCTGATTGAACTACCTTTGTATCAGATTATCCAAAGAGGCTATGATATAGCAGCGGGCTAAAGAGTTTTTCACCTCCCATTCTTGGTATTCCCTCCTGCGGGCTTTTGAAGCCCTATCTCCCGGACGATCCGGTGTAGGATACTTTGCCACCTTATCTAGTTTTTCTGAAGTCAGGACCAGCATAAGGTTTCTGTACCAGTCGGCATAAATGGGTCCCTTAAGCTTGTTGTTGTCAAGCAACTTAGCAAATTGTCCGTTTGCCATTTTCTGGTAAAATAGCAAAACGTTAGTCCACAACCTTAATTTGATTCATATTACCTATATAGATATGGATTTTAATCTATGTTCCATTTCCATTTGTTCATCTCTGAGATTTCCCTCCTATTCTAGTGACGGAGACCGCAAAATGTCTCTGGAAATGTGGGAAATCACATAGGGTGCATGGAGCCAACTGTTTCAGCTGTATAACCCCACCACCTTTCTGTGACGGATCACATCCACTCATCATATGAGTTTCCCTTTGGCCTCTGTCAGACAAGGTTTCGATCCATTTTCAGATAAACCTTTCTGTCCATTGAGTGCTCACCCATCATATTCAGGTTACGCCAAGGTACCGTGAGAGAGTTCCCATTTTCTGCTGAAGCCCCTCCCACATCGGTCTATGACGCCCCTATCATCTTATGAAACACTCTGATAGACCCAACAACAAATGGATAGCCCAATTTTATGGTGTGTTTCCTCATTACTGAAGGACCCATCATCGTGCTAATGACGAAAGGCCTTTAGAGAGTCCATCATATGGATCTCCCTATCACATGCACTCATATTACCAGAGGGAACAAAATTACGCCCTAGTTCTAATTTAGGTCAAACCAAAGTGGCTCCCACTGACTTTCATAAAGTTAGATTTCTGGTGGGCCAAAATCGGCTAGGGGTTCCACACGCGACCCCTTTCAGGGTTATGGGGCCCACCATGAAGGGAGGGGTCATCCAATGACCGTAAGGGACAACATGGCAATGATGTGCATTCAGCCATGGCTTGCGCAAGAGCCACTAACCTAACGTCATGGGCCAAGTGCTTATGACCCATGGTCGCAGCACATCAAACATCCACACATCACATGAAACCCTGAGCCCATTAGTATGGGCTTTTGATGGGCCCAACATTTACACTAAATGGTCCTTAAGTCCAGCCACCTTACAAAGGCCCAAGGACTGTAGTCTTAAGTGAGATTAGTCCATCAGGTATAGAAGCCCTAAATGGTCTTACACATAACCTCTCAGCCCATAATGATCAAACACTACCCAACAAGAGAGGAACTCTCTTGCGACTATAAGGTACAGTGTTGCACTCTTTGCTCGGATGGATCCCAAGAATTAAAACCTTTTGCAAAACTTTTCAAAAAACATAATATATATAATTTTATATAAATATAATTTTGTAAAACAAATCTCAAACAAGATTGAAATCGATTGTCAGTAGATTTGGTTTCCATCAGAGAGAGTGCCTTCCCTGATCATTCACTTCATCCGACAAAGGGGCTGATTCTGTCACTATGATCACCCACTCGAGTGAATTCTCAAACTATCCTAACATACCCAAGTTTTGACCCCCTCGAAGGATTTCACTGATTAGCATATCAAAGACAGCCCAGTCTAACACACAGTGTAGTACCATAATCGAGTCTAGGGGTTAGGTGTAACTTTTCAGTTTTGCCCATCAGTCTCCAAGGTCCAAGGCATAACTGGAAAATGGTTCGGGTTCAGATTTTCAAACAAACCCACACTACATGTGCTTTAGGTCTAACCCTGGTAGCTGAGACAAGCTACCCCAACCGACTTGGCAGCACAATAGTATAAGCCTTGGTAGGATAAACCTCACCAGGCCTATCCAACGACTGTGGACATTCTAAACTAACACGAATCTCATAAGTGTCTAGTTTAAGGGTAATAATCACAGAAACACCAGATATAACATGAATCAATTATGTACTTTTATTCATTTACAATAAATGCATAATATACATCAATATGATTGGAGATAAGGGCATACACTGTCTAACTGAGAGTCAGTGGGGAGGGATTAGAAGACTGGTAGTGTGATAGAGGAAGCGAAGAAACTCTAGCAGGTAGTGAGGTATGGCTTAGGGTTTGGGCCCTACGCTGTATTTTGCTTTTGGTTTTTTGAAGTTGGGACCAAATCCATCATGGACGAGAGAGAGAGAGAGAGAGACGGATTACCTGGTGCCAGGTTCATTGTTGGGTGTCCTCTAAGTGAGAGCTCAATGCAAGAGAGAAATAAGGGGGACGAAAGAGATATAAAGGGAAGAAAAGGAGGAGAATAGAATGATTTGCGCCTTGTTTTTAGCGGCAGTCATCGTTTAGCCACTTTCAAAACAGTCATTATTTATCAGATTTCCTATAGTGTCTTATGATGATTAATCCTTATAGGGAGAACTAGTGTATGGGGATGTGAGAGAAGCCTTGGTGATGTAGCTATATTCCTAACTCTTAAAGATGAACTATCAAATTGTTTGAGAAATAATATCTTCCACACCATATGTACCATGGACGGGATGATAACTGACCTTATAATTATTGGTGGGAGTTGTGAGAATGTAATAAAGGAAGAAGCAGTCTACAAGTTGAACCTAAACCCACAACACCCTCACCCTTACAATCTTGCATAGCTAAAAAGAAAGAATGGGATCTCAGTCAGACAATGGTGTCTAGTGAGCTTTTTGATTGGAAATAATTATAGTTTTCATGTATGGTATGATGTTGCATGCATTGTTGCTTTCCACTTTCTACTTGTGTGTCTATGGCAGTTTGACCACCATCTAATACATGATAGGCAAAAGAAAATCTACACCTTTGAGTTTGAAGGGAAAATGTTGACTCTATGTTCATCACAAGAAACTATACCTAAACTAATACCCAAGGAGGGTGCTAGCCTATTTGCTATGGTTGAATTCACTAATTCCATAAAAGAGATTAGTGTTATGTATGTTTTAATTGGGAAGGGGTTTGAACTAAAAGATATAGGAGTTCCAAAAGAGGTAAGAGCTTTGATTGATGAATTTAGTGATGCATTTTTGAAGACTTACCTATAAGATTATCACTATTAAGGGATATCTAACATTACATAGATTTAACACATGGTGTTAATCTCCCCTACAAGACCCATTATAGGTCGAGTCTCGCTAAACATAAGGAGTTACAAAGGCAAGTAGATGAACTATTTGCTAAAGGGTTCATACGAGATAGCATGAGACCATGCACAATACCCACTTTACTAGTGCCAAAGAAAGATGGCACTTAGAGGATGTGTGTTAACAATCAATCAATTAATAAGATATCCATCAAGAAACAATTTCCAATTCCACACTTGGATGACATGTTGGATCAACTTTCTGGGGCCACTGTATTCACTAAATTGGACTTGAAATCAAGCTACCATCAAATTATAATTAGTCCTAGTGATGTGTGTAAGATAGTGCTTAAAACACAAGATGGTTTATTCAATTGGATAGTAATCCATTCGGTTTGTCTAATGCACCAAGTGTTAGACAGTGTATGCCCTTAGCTCCAATCAGAATGATGTACATTATGACATTTAATGTAAATGAATAAAGTACATATTTGATTCATGTTATTATGGTGTGTTTCTGTGTAATACCCTTAAACTGGACACATATGAGACTCGTGTTAGTTTAGAATCTTCACAGCCGTTGGATAGATCTAGGGAGATTTATCCTGCCAAGGCTAACACTGATGTGCCGCCAAGTTGGTTGGGGTGGCTTGTCTCCAGCTGCCAGCGTGAGACCTGAGGTACATGTAGTGTGGGTTTTTCTTGAAATCTTGAACCAAACCAGGATTCTAGTATTGCCTTGGACCTTGGACATAGATGGGCAAAACTATAAAGTTACGCCTGACCCCTAGACTCGATTATGATACTACAAGGTGTTGGATTGTGCTGTCTTTGATATGCCAATCAGTGAGATCCTTAGAGGGGGTCAAAACTTGGGTATGTTGGGATAGTCCGAGAATTCATCTGAGTGGGTAATCATAGTGACAGGATCAACCCCTTTGTCAGACAAAGTGAATGATCGGGAATGCTCTCTCTGATGGAAACCTAAACTGCCGGCAGTTGATTTCAACCGGTGAAATTTGTTTTGCAAATTATATTTATATAGAGATATACATATATGTATATATATGTATATTATGGTTTCAAAATTGTTTGCAAAAGGTTTTCATTCCCGAGGTCGATGTGAGTAGAGAGTACAGCACTGTACTTTGCAGTTGAGGGAGAGGTCCTCTCTTGTTGGGCAGTGCTTGATTATTATGGGCTAAGAGGTTAAGTGTAAGACCATTGAGAGTAACACCTTTAGTTTCTCCCCAAGAGGAACCCCGCGGAACCTAGTCGTTTTGGGCCCACTTTGAACTTGACTTTAAAGTCAATGGGAGCCACTTTGGTTTGACATAAATCAATTCTAGGGGTTATCCTATTTCATTCCCTCCAATGAATATAACTACAAGTGATAGGAAATTTCATATGATGAATTGTCTAAAGGCCTTCCGTCATTGGTGGGTGGAGATGCACCATAAAATTGGCTATCCATTTTTCTAATGCAGTCAACTGGATTGCTTCATAAGATGATAGGGGCGTCATAGACCAATGTGGGAGGAGCCTATTCTAAAATGGAAGACTCTCTCATGATACCTTTGGGTCCACGATATGACGGGTCTGCAGTTACTAGACATAAAGGTTTAACCTAAAATGGCTTTGAACCTTGTCTGACAGAGGCCAAAGGGAAAACTCATAAGATGAGTGGATGTAATCCTTCACAAAAGGTAGTGGGGAGCATCGTATATGCCATGTTATGCACTCGCCCTGACATTGCTCAAGTAGTGAGTGTGGTAAGTAGATACCAATCTAACCCAGGGCAAGAGCACTGGACCACTATGAAAAACATACTAAAATACCTTCGAAGGACAAAAGAGTTTTGTCTGGTATTCGATCGTAGTTCACTACAGATCTAGGGGTATACTGATGTCGATTTCCAGTCAGACCCAGATGATAGAAAGTCTACATCTGGTTATATCTTCACGATGGGATCGTGTGTAGTTAGTTGGAAAAGCAGCAAACAAGGGTCCATCATGTATTCCACAACTAAGGCCAAGTTCATTGCCGTAAGTGAAGCTGCCAAGGAAGCCGTTTGGATGAAGAAGTTCATTCAGGAATTAGGAGTAGTTCTATCCAGCACATCACCCATTCCACTGTTGTGTGACAACACTGGAGCAATTGCTCAGTCTAAGGAACTACGAGCCCACTCAAAGTCAAAGCACATCGAGAGGAAGTACCATGTACTACGGGAGATTGTTGGTAGTGGGGATGTCTAGATTCATCAGTTAGCGTCAGCGGAAAATGTAGCAGACCCATTGACTAAGCTACTCACACAGAAAGTGTTTGAGAAACACGTAAAAAGCATGGGACTTTGGCTTGTACCCGATTGTACTTGATGACATTTGTTGTAAATGAATAAAAGTACATAATTGATTCATGTGGTTTAGTGTATTTCTGTGTGATACCCTTAAACTGGACACTTATGAGACTCACGTTAGTTTAGAATCTTCACAGCCGTTGGATACATCTGGGGAGATTTATCCTGCCAATGCTGACTTTGTTGTGCTGCCAAGTGGGTTGGGGTGACTTGTTTTAGTTACCAAGGTGAGACCTGAAGCACATGTAGTGTGGGTTTTCTTGAAACCCTGAACCGGACCAAATTCCAGTATTGCCTTGGACCTTGGAGACAGATAGGAAAAACTATAATGTTACACCTGACCCCTAGACTCGGTTATGGTACTGCAATAGGTGTCAGATTGGGTTGTCTTTGATATGCGAATCAGTGAGATCCTTAGCGGGGGTCAAAACCTGGGTATGATCAATGTGATAGATAGGATCAACCCCTTTGTCAAACAAAGTAAATGATCGGGGAATGCACTCTCTCTGATGGAAACCTAAATTGTCGATAGTTGATTTCAAACTTGTTGAGATTTGTTTTGCAAAATATATTTATATTGAGATATATACATATATATATTTATATATATATATTATGTTTTCACAAAATGTTTGCAAAAGTTTTTAATTCTCGGGATCCATGTGAGTAGAGAGTGCAACACTATACCTTGTAGCCGAGGGCGGGGTCCTCTCTTGTTGGACAGTGTTTGATCATTATGGGATGAGAGGTTAATTGTAAGACCATTGAGGATAATACCTGATGGGCTAATCTTGCATCTGCCCACAGTCTTTGGGCCTTCATAACATGGTTGGACCCAAGGACCATTTAATGTAAATGTTGGGCCCATTAAGAGCCCATGGTGATGGACTCAGGGGTTCACTGTGTCCTATAGTGAATTCGGCCAAGCCTTGTAACGAAGGCTAGGCTGAACCCATGTGGCTGATGTGGAGATCAATGCTAGGTTCCAACGCTATACAATGAGAGCCAAGTTAGCCAGCATATTGAAGAGTAAGTGAGTAGTATGACTTAATGGGCCTAAGGCCCATTTCAATCTGGGCTTAAGTGTTTTAATTAAAAGGGGCGAATTTGACTTATATCCTGATCAGGATTAGCTAATGGATAAGATAAGTCTTATCCATTTAAGAGTCCAGATCCAAATATCAGATTTGGATCAAGAAAATCTCTCCTAATTGGATTAGGAGGCTGATCCAATGAAGGCTATAAATAGGAGGCGAATTCATCAGTTTTAACTCACTTAGCAATTTGCAGAATTCTCCTTCAGCTCTTGTCGCCCCTACCCAGTACTTTCTCCACTCTTGGTTTGATCAAGAATTGTTCTTGATATTGTTTCTTGGTAGAAGAAACAATCTGAAGTCATGCTCACCAGCCTTTGTTTGGTTCTTACTGAAGAACCATCCTACTGATCCTGCCTCACCATACGTTGTGTCATCTTCAGTGGAGGCGGGTTTTGGTGTTTTCTTTGGGCATGAACACCTACGTTGGGAGTTACTGTTACTTCCCAAATATATCCCTACCTTCCCTTTTGGTTTCAGATCTGGTCCGGTTTTGTTTCAAGAACAAACCTTGAAAATGTAGTTTTCTTAATTAATGGGAATACGATTCCCGAATCGGAAAAAGAAAATTTTTGAAATTTCGCCCAACCACCATGCATGGTTTGGCCATCCATTTGATGGATTTCCCATACCAACAATAATATCCTTGACAACACCGATCTTGCTCAGGAGCTAACTCAGGAAATTGACTGAAAAGTGAGGGATAACAATAAATTGGACATATTGATTCAATACAGAAGAAGGCTAATAAGTTCTATGCATGTTGGGACCACTCCTCGACAAATAAGATCTGAGATGACGTTACTGATTTAATTGTTTAAACAATTATTAAGTTAGCTTCGACAAATCATCTTAGTTCATTTTAACTAAGATACAACTCATCTTAGTTTGTTTTTACCAAGATAGAATTACATAATTTCTATTTTAGTTCACATTTACTAAGTTTTTGTCATAGTAGGATTTTTAAATTTATCTCCAATTAGAACTTTCTTTTTGAGGAGATTTAGTAGGCCTCTAATAAGGAGTGTTCAAGTAGATTAGGAAAATTTCTTGTAGGAGCCATAAGGGTGTAAAGAAGTCTATATAAAGAGTACCCTAGGCAAAGCTATGGTAGTTTTTGTTGATTCTCTCTTAATTATTCAGTGAAGAATTGTTCTTCCTTTTCTATTTGGCTTTGGTTCTTTTCTTTGAACTATGCCATTTGGTATTAGAGTACAAGTTTGATCATTTTTTGGATGATGACTCCTAAAAGAAACAAGTGGCTCACATCATGTAGTAGGAACTCAATAACAATATAGAAGAAGAGGTGGTGGAGTTGAGAAGACAAATTCATGGATTGGCTCTTTGTTGTAGAAGAAGCCCTTGAATTCAAGAAAGTTTTGGGAAACAAGATCATGTCCTTAATAATCACTCAGTTTAGGGGTTGTGTAGTAGCATGGTGGCATCAATTGAAAGTTATGCGACAAAAAAGAGGAAAGGAAAAGATTAAAACATAGGAGACACTCGTGGCAAAGATGAGTTTAGAATTTCTACCTATAATATATTTGTTTACTTTATCAAGAACTACAAAATCTAAGGCAAGGATCTTATACAGTAAATAAGTATACAAAGATGTTTCATCTATAAGTAGTCCGGAATGAGTTAGCTGAAACTGAAGACCAATTGGTAGCTAGATATATAGGTGGATTAAGGCCAAATATTTAGGATGTATTAGACTTATTTGATTGCTATGATGTTTCTTTTTACACCAACTGTTAGACAGTTTTGTATGCCCTTAGCTTCAATCAGAATGATGTACTTTATGAGTTTATTGTAAATGAATAAAGATACATATTTGATTCATGTTCCCTTGGTATGTTTCTGTGTAATACCCTTAAACTGGACACTTAATGAGACTCGTGTTAGTTTAGAATGTTCACAGCCAGTGGGTCGGTCTGGGGAGACCTATCCTGACAAGGCTGACACTGTGGTGCCACCAAGTCGGTTGGGGTGGCCTGTCTCAGCTGCCAGGGTGAGACCCTAGGCACATACAGTGTAGGATTAATTGAATCTTTGAACTAGACCAGATTTCCAGTATTGCCCTGGACCTTGGAGATTGATGGGCAAAACTGGAAAGTTACACCCGACCCCTAGACTCGAATATGATACTGCACTAGGTGTCGGATTGGGCTATCTTTGATGTACCAATCAGTGAGATCCTTAGCGGGGGTCAAAACCTGGGTATGTTGGGACAGTCCGAGAATTCATCTGAGTGGGTGATCATAGTGACAGGATCAGCCCCTTTGTCGGACAAAGGTAATGATCGGGGATGCACTCTCACTGATGGAAACCAAGACTGCCGGCAGCCGATTTCAACCGTTGAGACTTGTTTTGCAAAATATATTTTATATATAAGATATAAAAGTATATATATGGTTTCTAAAAAGTTTGCAAGAAGGTTTTAATTCCCGGGATCCATATGAGTGGAGAGTGCAACACTGTTCCTTGCAGCCGAGGGAGAGGTCCTCTCTTGTCGGGCAGTGTATGATCATTATGGGCTGAGAGGTTAAGTGTAAGACCATTGAGGATAATGCCTAATGGGCTAATCTTGCATCTACCCACAGTCCCTGGGTGTTACAAGGTGGCTTGGCCCAGGGACCACTTAGTGTAAGTGTTGGGCCCATAGAGCTCATTTGATGGGTTTCAGGGGGTACACTGTCTTCAGCAGTGCATTCGGCCAGGCCTTGTAACAAAGGCTGGGATGAACCCATGTGGCTGATGTGTAGATCAATGCTTGGGTCCCACGCCATACAAGGAAGCCCAACTGGGCAGCAATTTGGAAGGTTTTTTGAGTACATAACCTTAATGGGCCTTAAGCCCATTTCGAACTGGGCTGATTTGATCAGTCATTTAAAGGGAGCGAATTCTGAGGTGGGTCAGTTAAAAGGATTGGGCTTAGACCCTATCCACTCAGAGAGTCCACGATCTAAATAAGATTTAGAACTGGAAACCTCCTAATTAGATTAGGAGACAGCTGATCTGATCTGTAGATAAGATAAGGATTATCCCTTATCACTAAGGGACTTCTAACCCAAATATGATTTGGATTAGTAACTCCTAATCTGATTAGGAGCTGATCCCTTTAAGATTATAAAAGGGGAAGGGGGCGGCAGCCTTGACACACACAATAACATCAATAGCATTCTTCTCTTTAAGAAAGAGAAATTAAGAGATTTCCTGCATACTGCGAATTCTCTTCTGCCGCCACCTTCCTGCCATTGCCATTCCTTCAGTTCGATCTCCAGTTCTTGGGAGCAATCAAGATTGGATCTTGATTTCAATCTTTTGGGAAAAGATTGATTGGAGCTGTACTCACAAGCTGTCTAGTTGATTCTTGCGAAGGGTCAAGTTCTTTTGAAAAACATTGCTGATTCTGCTCCATCCTTCACTGCGCCATCTTCAGTGGGAGCAGATTTTGGATCCTTCCTTGGGCGTGAACACCTCCATTGGGAGATAGTATTTCTCCGTATCAGGTATAATCCTCTCCCACTCCTTTTGGTTCAGATCTGGTTCAGTTTATGGTTCAAGATTGATCCTTGAAAATATGATTTTCTAAATAGGGAATACGATTCCCAGTTGAAGGGAGAGAAAAAATTTTGAAACTCGCCCCTTATTCCGCATTCTTTGGGCGTCCATAGGATGGATCTCTCATCCCTTCACCAACATGCTCTTACCATAGAATAACAAAGTAACAAACCTAACTAATTGGGTTAAACCCAAACTAATGTGACCAAACCACCCCCACATGGAAACCCAAATCCACCTCTAAATCCAATTACCTAGCCATAGTCCCATGGGATAAACCAAAACTAGGGCCGTAGAACAAACCAAAATCAGAATGGTTCATCTAGGCTGAAGTGTTTAGTGTAGTGAACACCAGGCCATAAATCTATTAAGTGCTCAATGAGTGATAAAAGAAAAGGGGTGATGTTTGTAAAAGATAAAGATGAACCCCAAATGGAAGGATTTTACTATTTAACCCCACTTGTGTTTGATGAAAGGGTTAGCATCCATAATATGGATGGTTGAACCATACTAGATGGCTGGGCGAAATTTCAAAAATTTCCTAATCCTTTCTGGAATCGAATTCTTTATGTTTTGACAAAATTACATTTTTTTCAAGATCAATCTTGCACTGAACTAGACCAGATTTGAAACCAACCAAAGGGGGACATGTTTACCTAATATGGATACCACAAACGTAGATCCCAAGGTGGAAGTTCACACCCAAATCAGTCTTAAAACCAACCTCCATTGAATATGGCGTAGTGTAATACTAAAATCGGTCTAGCAACTTAGTTTTCAGCAAAACTGCAATCCAACAACTTGGATAGAATTGGGGAAGGTGAGCACGAAATTCTTTTGGATTTTTCTTGCAAAAATTAATAGAAGATTGAGCTCTATGGTGGGTGTCGAATCCAACCAAAGTTAAAAAGTCTTGCTCAAAGTGAATAATTTGTATATAGTAATGAGCAAGGTCGTCTCCACAGGGATTGGGTGGATTTATTTCCAAGTAAATGAAGTAGGGGTTGTGAAAATAAGGAAGATAAGATGAAATAAAAGAAAATAACAGAAAGCAAAGATCAAATCGATGGATGATAGCTTCTAGTTGAAGGGACAAGTTCAGCTTTGATTCTTATCATTGATTTTCGATGCAAGGATAAATTCATATGTTTATGAATAAATTAGTTATAGCCATTAACAAGCTCTAATAGCCAGTCTCTACTCGTATTATTCGACAACCAAAACAAGCTCTTTGATTGCTTCTCTTATTAATAGACAGTCCTATACAAGATCTTAGGATTTAATCTATTAATAGCAATAAGAGGGGAGAGACCCAATTCTAGTCAGTGATCTCACAAGCTCAGACCGTTTAAACCAGATCATATATTTCCCTAACATAGATTGAAAACTTTTTTGCAATCAATTTATGTTAGTTGCCACCCTGATTAAACCTACCAATCATATACGTAATTGGAGGTTCAATCGGCCATAGATTATTCTCATTGAATGAACAAGGGGCCCTTCTTGCTTAATCAATAAAAATAATCTTAAAAGGAATTTGTACAAAACATATGAATACCCATAAACAATGAACTAAAATAAAAATTAATTAGATCTCACAATGTTATAGAATCAAAGTTTCCCTAACCCTTCAACCAGAAAATAAAACCTTATAGACACTTCATGATGAAATCGCTGCTTCTAGATGAGAGGGGGGCGAACTCTACTTCTTCCTCCTTGGTTGCTGATTGTTCTCTTTGAAGGTTGAAGCTCTCTTGGAGGATTCGATGGTTCCTTGGGTGCTAGTCCGCCCCCTTTATATAGACTTAGGAGGGAGCTGTCTCCTGCTCCTCTAAGGAGTTCTTTCTTCATTGGGAGTTTAGTTCTCTAATAGATAATGCCTAGATTAGATCTAATCTACTCCTATCTCTTAACTGGTAATCTTAATCTCTTTTATCTTTCTAGAAATACAGCAGAAAATTGAATTTGATAGGACTCTTTGATGATTCTTATTCATGCATGCTAAATTCGTATTGGGCTTTCTCAACGAATTGGGCCGCTGCAAGGCTTCTCTGTGAATTGGGCTTCTTTGCGAACTGGGCTTCTCTACGAATTGGCTTAGACTTCGGGCTCGATTTTGACCTCGATGCAGTATGAATCTATCAAAACTCAAGTTGTATAGTTTTTCCTTATCTTTCCAATAAATCTTGAATCATCTCAATCGGATTCCGGATGGGAGAGTTATGCCCAAATTATCATGCAGCGCTGAAACTGTGCAAAATTACCCGATTAGCCTTGTCTTTCACCTAACGCCTTCTTTCGTGCCCTAAATCGAAATACAAGAATAGTGAGTCCAATTAGGCACTAAATAAGTATAAAAGACTGAATATTAAGGGGTAAAAATATGATAGTTTTTATTCTCATCAAATCCCCCCACACTTCGACCTTGCCTGTCCTCGGGCAAGACAAAATTCAAGCAAGATAAGCAAACTATTCTACCAGACTTTAAACTCAATATTCCTTCATCTTTTTCCACATATATTATAGGTTAACTATTGGAAACTGTTTAATCAACACAGCCAAGTCATACACAACTCATCCATCAACCAATCCAATTTTTGCTACTACAAACCAGATAGTAAACTAGGGAAAACATTTTTATTTCCTCTCTCTCTTTTTTTTTTCTTTTTCTCTTCTTAGTGGAAATGAGTGCATTTTATGCTGCATCTCACTTTTAAGATTACTTGGCCAGTAGGTGCATTTTATGCTCCATCCTATTGTTTGAATTGCTAGCTAGTAAGTGCATTTTATACTCCATCCTACTATTGAATTACTTGGCTGGTAGGTGCATTTTAGGCTCCATCCTACCAATTGTAGCAATGGTGAAATATTTACCCTATTTACTTAAACTGGAATTTAGGGCTAGCTTGAAAGGAAATAACTTTAAATAGGTCGTGTACTTCTTAATTGTACCTCATTACTTGGTCCATAGGAATTTTCCCAGAATATTGTTTCAATTGATTCCAAAAGAGTTGAGTTTTTTTTTTTTTTTGAACTGAATCAAAATCATATACTCTCCCCCACACTTAGTCTACGCATTGTCTTCAATGTAAGGTAAAAAGAAAAGGTGGAAATAACTTAACTATAAATGCAAAAAACAAAAAGAAAAAAAAAAGGAAAAACAAACTTCCCTGTTTTTAATCATAAACTGGATCCTCCAGGTCTTGTAGTTGCAACTTCCGATGTTTTCCCCTCTCATCCATCATGGGTGGGTTCAAATCTGGAATAGGGACCTGCAAAACAGAGGGTAAAGGTTTTCTGTCAAAAGTTGGCAGCATAATATAAGGAGCATTACCTGACTGTTGTAACTCTGGAGAACCATTCAATGCTACAATAGTTTCTTTCAATTTAGAACTCCAAGTTAAATCCTCTTTCTCAGGATGCTTACTAATGGTGATTTCCAATGCATCCTTCCCATCAAGATCAAAAACTTCTTGTATTGGATCCTTGCATTTAGGAGGTAATTCCTTTTGGAGGACTTCTGAAACATTTTCCCCTATTTGGACTTTCTCATCACCTTTCAGCTTCTTTTTAGTGGTGCATAACTCCTTGAGGAATTTTGCATAGTGGGGTACTTGCTTCATTGCATCAAGGAGGGGAATATTTACCTCAACCTTGCGGAATGTCTCAAAAATATCCTTGTCTTGCTCCTCCTTCTTGGATTTTGCAAATCGGCTAGGAAATGGTGGAGTGGTCACTACGGCTTGGGGTTGTTTACCGCTTGGATCTTGAATTTGGGGTGTTAGTGCTTCCTTTTCTATTTCTTCTTTAGTTTTATTCTTAGGCACTTCCTTGCTAGGTCTATTTAGCTCCTTTTCGCTTCTCAAAGTGATCGCACTAACATTCTGCTTCGGATTGACCATGGTCTAGGAGGGTAGCCTTCCTGATCCTTGCAATTCCAATCGACTCACCATTGTTGCTAATTGGCTTACCTGATTTTCCAGGTTTTGGATGCTTGTCCTTGTCTCCTGTTGAAATTGTTGAGTGTTAGTTGCAAGTGCCTTAACAATTTCATCTAGAAACATACCTAGTTTGGAAGATGAATATTGTGGAGCTGACGGTCTAGATTGATACTGTTGTTGGAAGCTGAAGGGCTTGGCTCCATAGCTGAGATTATGATGATCCCTCCATCCTGCATTGTAAGTATTTGAATAGGGATCATATCTCTTTTGTGGGAATCCTCCAACAGCATTGGCTTGTTCATAGGGTTCATCTTGTAGTGTAGGGCAAATGTCGGTTGGATGACCCGTAGTTGAACAAATGCCACATGTCTTTGCTTGCTGTGCGTGGCCTACAACCAATTTTTCTACAAGAGAGGTGAGGGTATCTAATCTTTGATCGATGGAAGAAGTGCTTACCTCATTGACCCTCTTTGGGATGGACTCCTGTCTAATGCCAAACTGTTGTGCATTGGCCGCCATGTTCGAGATTAATTCTCTTGCTTGAGTAGGAGTTTTGTTCACTAACACGCCTCCGCTTGCTGCATCAATCATACTCCTATCCATCGGCAATAATCCTTTATAGAAATATTGGATAAGGAGTTGGTCTGGAATCTGATGTTGCAGACAACTGGCACGAAGTTGCTTAAATCTCTCCCAGTACTCGTAGAGATTTTCTCCATTGAATTGTCTTATACCATAGATCTCCTTTTTCATCTTGTTCCATGTGGTGATAGAACCGGAGGGTAGGTAGTAAATCCAATCCTTAGCTTTATCAGCTAATGAGAAAGGAAAGGCACACAGCTTGATCTGCTCCTTGGTAACACCTTGAGGTTTCATGCTTAAGCATACTACATGGAATTCTTTTAAGTGTTTGTGGGGATCTTCCCCTGAAAGTCCACGAAAAGTAGGAAGTAAGTGAATAAGACCAGATTTGAGTTTGAAAGGTACCGCTAAATCTGCATATTTGATGCAGAGTGGTTGTTGGTGCAGATTTGGTGCGGCTAGCTCTCTAAGAGTTTTCTCTTTGATGTTGGCCATGACTTCTTCTTCAAGGTGGTTAGATGGCTTAATGATCACTGCAGCCGACTTCACCCTAGGAGATGGGAGTGATGCTGATTGATTGTGACGTTGCTTGGCTTTTCTCCTTAAGCGGCGAACTGTGTTTTCGATCTCGGGATCGTAGTGAAGTTCACCTACACGAGAAGAATGAGGTATAAACCAAGCAAAAGGAAATAAATCTACTTAGGACACTAATCCCCAGCAACGGCGCCAAAATTTGGTGGGTGTCGAATCCAACCAAAGATTTAAAATCTTGCTCGAAGTGAATAATATGTATATAGTGATGAGCAAGGTCGTCTCCACAGGGATTGGGTGGATTTATTTCCAAGTAAACAAAGTAGGGGGTTGTGAAGATAAGGAAGATAAGATGAAATAAAAGAAAATAACAAAAAGCAAAGATCAAATCGATGGATGATAGCTTCTAGTTGAAGGGACAAGTTCAATTTTGATTCTTATCGTTGATCCTCGATGCAAGGATAAATTCATATGTTTACGAATAAATTGGTTATAGCCATTAACAAGCTCTAACAACCAGCCTCTACTCGTATTATTCGACAACCAAAACAAGCTCTTTGATTACTTCTCTTATTAATAGACAGTCCTAAACAAGCTCTTAGTATTTAATCTATTAATAGCATTAAGAGGGGAGAGACCCAATTCTGGTCAGCGATCTCACAAGCTCGGACCATTTAAACCAGATCATATATTTCCCTAACATAGATGGTGGGTGTTGTGAGAATGTTATAAGGGAAGAAGCAGTCTACAAGTTGAACCTAAAGCCACAACACCCTTACCCTTACAAGCTTGTATAGCTAAAAAGAAAGAATGGGATCTCAGTCAAACAACGATGTCTAGTGAGCTTTTTGATTGACAATAATTATAGTTTTCATGTATGGTATGATGTTGTATGTATGGTTTTTTTCCATTTGCTACTTGTGTGTCCATGGCAGTTTGACCACCATCTAATACATGATAGGCGAAAGAAAATATACACCTTTGAGTTTGAAGGGAAAATGTTGACTCTATTTCATCACAAGAAACCGTACCTAAACTAAAACCCAAGGAGGGTGCTAGCCTATTTTCTATGGTCGAATTCACTAATTCCATAAAAGAGATTAATGTTATGTATGTTTTAATTGAGAAGGGGTTTGAACTAAAAGATATATGAGTTCCAAAAGAGGTAAGAGCTTTGATTGATGAATTTAGTGATGCATTTTTGAAGACTTACTTACAAGATTATCACTATTAAGGGATATCCAACATTACATAGATTTAACACATGGTGTTAATCTCCCCAACAAGGCTCATTATAGGTTGAGTGTCGCTAAACATAAGGAGTTACAAAGGAAAGTAGATGAACTATTTGCTAAAGGGTTCATACGAGATAGCATGAGACCATGCGTAGTACCCACTTTACTAGTGCCAAAGAAAGATGGCACTTAGAGGATGTGTGTTAAACAATCGATTAATTAATTAGATATCCATCAAGAAACAATTTCTAATTCGACACTTGGATGACATGTTGGATCAACTTTCTGGGGCCACTGTATTCACTAAATTGGACTTGAAATCAAGCTACCATCAAATTAGAATTCGACCTAGTGGTGTAAGATAGTGCTTAAACATAAGATGGTTTATATGAATGGCTAATGATCAATTCGGTTTGTCTAATGCACCAAGAACATTCATATGCGTCACGAACCAGGTTATCAAGCCTTTTATTGGTTAGTGTGTTGTGATATACTTTCATGATATTCTTATATATAGCACTAATATGAATTTTCACTTGTTAAATCCTTGAGATATATTTACGACCTTTCACAAAGAGCAACTTTATGCAACTGATAAGAAGTACATCATTGTAATAAATCAAGTCTTATTCCTTGGATATTTTATCTTAAGAGAAGAAATTTCTATAGATCCAGAGAAAATTTGTGCTATTGTTGAGTGACCCACATCCAAACACTTACTGAACCACGAAGTTTCCATGGTCTTACAAGTTTTTATCAGTAATTCATTAAGGCACCGTTATGGCACCATACATAGATTGTATGAAGACCAAGACCCAAATTTTGAGCAACCTCTGACGTTGATTGTGATAAGGGATGGCCAAGAGCCGAACTTTTACATAAATTCATATATGCATACATAAGTCAAAGTTCGAACTGTTTTTTTTTCAAATGCCATCTTCTCATGTTCAAATTGTAACTAATTAATAAATTAGAAATGGCATTCAACAATAGGAGGAATAATACAAGAACTCTAGCAATCAATTAGGGATGTGTCATTCTGCTTCTCCACAGGGGAAATGCAACTTAGGCACTGTTTGGTTTGATAGAAAATAAAATAGAACGTGGAGGGAAAGTTCTTAAGCGTGGCGTGCAATGCAAGCATTCAATAATTTCATTTTAAAATGAAATGTTTATACAAGATTATAGTTTTGTTTGGTGATGGATAATGGATTCTTTTTGGTAGTAGAGGCCGGATGATGGAGTAACATGCATCAACATGGCTTATATTGCCGACCCATATTGATTTCATTGGTGGTGATGGTGGAAAGGAAATAGAGTTTTTTTTTTTTTTTCAATTTAGGTGAATTAGCTGAATCCTTGTACGGTATAACATTTTTAATTATTTGTTAATTTCTTTCTGTAATGGAAGTCTTTCATACAAACAAATTCAGCTTCTATAGATTATTTAAAGGCATGGGATTTATAATACCAAGAGGTCTTAAAATGAACATAAGCATACGTTTGTGATTTTTTTATTTCTTCATTTTCTTTCAAATTTTCAAGAAGAAATATTATTTGTACCAACTTGCATCCGACACATGGTCAACTAGGAGGCCAGTTTCTCGTCTTTACAAGGCCTCAAAGGGTATTTCCAATATTTTGCCCCGGTCTTGTTGATGAGGCCCATGCTGAGGTGTTATGACCATGGTTTTTAAAAATGAACTGGTGATTGAACCGGTCAGAGGTTTGAACGGTCGACCGTTTGACTCAAACAGTCGATCCATTCTAATAAAAAAAATTAAAAAATTTAAAAGCGATCAAAATCGTTCGTACGGTTCGAGCGATTAACCGGCTGGTTCAATGGTTTACTGACCAAAATCAACGATTTTGATAAAAAAAACAGTTTTGGAGGAAAACAAAACCGGTCAGATGACCGGTTTTGGGTTTTCCGGTCCAACCATCCGGTCCAGTCCAATTTTGAAAACAGTTGTTACGACCATGGTCGGGCCTTTGAGCTAATTAAATCCAAGAATAATGTTCGGCCATGTGGTATCTACTTTAATGAATCCAACCATTACTGCGGCCTGACATGTCTAGTCATTATAGAATGCCCATAACACCACCATTAATGAAGCTTTGCCTATAAATTGATGAAGAGCCACAAATTTCTCTCTTATGCACTCTTGCTCTCTTGCTCTCATCTCGTCACTTTGACACCTTAGGTTATATTTAAATCTATAGAAAGAAAACCTAAAATAACACATTTCATCCTCTCATTACCTACAAGTACCCAACATGTTGCTGTTTTCCCTCCACGGACACCGCTCTCCCCTTTTTTGGATTGCAAAGATTTTATGGGTGCTTATTACTTATTTGGTTTGAAGATCTTTAGGGTGCCCATCCCTGGAGTAAAGAAAGGTATATTCAGTGTTTAGATTTATTTTGTCTAAATTATCAACTTTTTTGTTCTTTTATCATTAAATGTTAATTTTATTGATTTTATTCTTCGGATTTTTAAGAAAATACATTATGGGATTTGTTTTTTTGTTGGGAACATTGACAATGAAGATTTGTGGGGTTCTCTTAAGGCACTAATCTTCTGGTTATGCTTGTTTGGTTCTTTGCGCCAATCTGAGGCCTCATCTAAAATGGATTGTTGAGATCCATGAAAGATTTGTAGTTTATATTAACCAATAGGATGTCTAATGCTTCGAAGACAACTTCTAAAGCTTCATAAAAGAATCAAAGTATCCAACATTGGTCATAATCAATGGTGCCAAAACGATCAATGCTCTCATTTTTTACATAAAAGGGCAAAATAGTATTTTAAAAATTTTAAATTATTTCACAAGGTATATCTAAGTCTAGTGGGGTCATCGCACAAGGTTTATTTAAGTCTATTTTATACTTCAATGTTGAAGTCAATTTCTGAAACTTTAGGGCATGTTAAATCTTTTACCTCTTTTTCTTGGGGGGGAAGGGTGGATTAATTACATAAACATACCTTGTGGTTTCACAATACCATTAGTAAAGCATCATCGGCCACATTCATCCAACTGCACATTGGGAATATTGGTGATATAAAGTACAAGAGATGTTGCCAATGTATGGTTGGGTTAGTATATGTGGCCAACAATGTGTTGTGGTCAGTGGATTCGAACTCTTCAAATATACCATGTGGTTTTCAAAATTGCTTTAACTATACCCTATGGGATGGTCCCACTTGACATAAATAGGTTTTCCATTAGGCTATGTTTCATTTGAAGGAAAAAGTACGGAAAGGAAAGGAAAGGTAAGGAAACCTTCACAAACCTTGTGTAGGTTTTGATACCTTTCCCTTCCCTTCCCTACCTTTTCCTTCAAACCAAACATAACTTTGGTGAAACGTGTTTGGTCATTTGCACATGATATCACACACATTTCTTATATTCTATTAAAACTTCAATTTTTCCCTCTCTTTTTTCGTTATGATTTCAGGCAAAATTTCATTAAGACTACTGCATGGAAATATCAGAATATAAGGCCTTCGAAAGGAAAGAAGGAAAGACCGACCACATAAATGGTCGTCTTAAAGTTAAAGCATACTTGGCTAGCTTATGAACCACTCTGTCACAAGACTTTTGCACAAAAACCACTTAATTAAGAGTGGGAGAGACGTGATAACATCTCTTTGCAGTCAACAAGAGTAGTGCTAATTTGCAAAGGTGGTGAACCAGAAACCTCCAACAAAGAGTTGATAAGAACTTTACATATCCCTCGATCACAATAAAATCTAACTTCATTTACAATGCCAATAAAAGAGCTACATGAGAAGTTTAAGCTTCACACACATCAAGAGAACATAAATATAGATTCATGGACTTGGCAGATGCCCCTTATGATCCTGTATAATCACTCTAACTTCAGATTGAGAAGAGGAAACAAAGCTATCAAAGTTTATTTTCAGCCAAATTTAGAGGAGGGTATACGCAAACATTAGTTTGTGACACTGGTTGTGGCATGACCCAATCTGGATCAACAACAAGCATATAACCTTGGTCCTGAAAGGCAGCAATGATAGTATTGATAATAGAAATTTGATCAAAGTGAATATTTCCAACTTGCAATGTCATTTCCATATAGTCCACATAACTATTGCACTACATGCTACCAACGAGATAGAATCTTTAGCTAAAGGATTATCCATCTTTGCCCAATAGGATAGCCAATCTTGTAAGCTCCAATCTAAGTGAATATCCATTCTCAAGTTTAGAGGCAAAGCAAATTGTGGTAGAGAATGGCTTGGAACTGTTAGACAGTTTTGTATGCCCTTAACTTCAATCCGATTTGATGTACTTTTGTTATTTAGTGTAAATAAACAAAGTGCATGTTTGATTTATGTTGTTTAGTATAATTCAGTGGAACACCCTAAAACTGGACACTTATAGAGACTCGTGTTAGTTTTAAATGTTCACAGCCGATTGGATAAATCTGGGGAGATTTATCCTGTCAAGGCTGATATTGGTGTACCACCAAGTGTTGGGATGACCTGTCTCGGCCACCAGGGTAAGACCCAAGGCACATGCAGTATGGGATTACTCGAATCCTTGAACCGAACCAGATTTCCAGTATTGCCCTGGACCTTGGAGACAGATGGGCAAAACTGAAAAGTTACACCTGACCCCTAGACTCGGATCGAGCTGTCTTTGATATGCCAATCAGTGAGATCCTTAGCGAGGATCAAAACCTGGGTATGTTGGGACAGTCTGAGAATTCATCTGAGTGGGTGATCATAGTGACAGGATTAGCCCCTTTGTTGGACAAAGGTAATGATCGGGAATGCACTCTCTCTGATGGAAACCAAACTGCTGTCAGTTGATTTCAATCGTTGGAATTTTGTTTTGCAAAATTAATATATACATATATATATTTGTATGGTTTCAAAATGTTTGCAAATGGTTTTAATTCCCCGGATCCATGTGAGTGGAGAGTGCGACACTGTTCCTTGCAGCCGAGGGAGAGGTCCTCTCTTGTCGGGCAGTGCTTGATCATTAAGGGCTGAGAGGTTAAGTGTAAGACCATTTAGGATAGTACCTGATGGGCTAATCTTGCACCTGCCCATAGTCCTTGGGTTTTTATAAGATGGCTTGGCCCAGGGACCACTTAATGTAAGTGTTGGCCCATAGGGTCCATGTGATGGGCACAGGGGTTCACTGAGCTTTTCAGTGAATTCGGCTGGGCCTTGTAATAAAGGCTGGGCCGAACCCATGTGGCTGGTGTGTAGATCAATGCTTGGGTCCCACGCCATACAAAGAAGCCCAACTGGGCAGCAGATTGGAAACTAGTTAAGCACTGAACACTTAATGGGCCAAAAGCCCATTTCAAGCTAGGCTGATATGATCACCCATCTATGGGGCGGATCTGAGATTAATGTTAGCAAAAGGATTGGGCCTTTAACCTTATCCACTCTAGGAGACCAAATTCCAATTAGATTTGAATTTGGTAACCTCTTGATAAGATCAGGAGTAAGCTAACTTAATCTGGAGATAGGATTAAGATAATCCCCTATCCAAATACTGATTTGGATTGGGATAACTCCTAATTTAGGAGGTTTCTTAATCAAGAAGAAAGGAGGAGAAAACCCTAAGAAAGAAAAGAGATTTTCGAACCAAGGGTTGTGAGCAAGCAAGAAAGCATCCTGCGAACTGAGATAGGATCTCATACACACTCCAGAGAGAAGAGAAGTAATTCAGCCATCTTCGTCCCAGGAGTTCTCCTCCAGCCGCCGCCATTCCTTCTTGCAAGATTTGATCTTTGCAGAAGAAAGAAATCAAGAAATCAATTCTTGACATTAGTCTTGCAGAAAAGACTGTAAAAGATTTGGTGCTCAGAGTTTCCAGAGGGTTCTTGAGAAGGATTCAGTGTGTAGGACGCACTCTGCTGGTTTCGTTCCACCTACAGCTGTGTCATCTTCAGCAGGAGCGGATCTTAGTGTCCTCTTTGGGCGTGAACACCAACTTTGGGAGATATTGCTTCTCCAGATCAGGTATAATCCTCCCTTTTCTTTTTGGTTCAGATCTGTTTCGATTATGGTTCAAGTAGGATCCTTGAATATTGTATTCTAAATTTAGGGAATACGATTCCCAGTTGGGAGAAGGTTGGAAAATTTTTGAAATTCGCCCACCCATTCCGCAATCTTTTTGGCATCCATAAGATGGATCCTACCATTCTTTCAGTGGTATCAGAGCCACAGGTTTGAATCTTGAACCAAAAGAAAAATCAGATCTGAACTTGCACAGATGGACAGAAGATGTTCTGCCAAGATTTGCGCAGATTGTTTTCTTTATTTCAAGAAACTATTTCTTGTTAAGGGCAATTGATCTGAAATTAATTTTTGTTGAATCCAAAATTTATTTAGAATTGTTCTATATTTACTTTGATTTAATGGACTATTCGAACCTAGAGATCGTAGTGCAGATTTGGCGCAGATGGTCTACGCACCCCTTTTCCTTTTATTTATTTATTTTATACAATTCGGTCTGTAAATATTTTTTTTTCTAGATTGAATGTATAGGATTTGATCAAGAATGTAATTAATTAATAGAAATAGGATTTTTGTAATTCTTTTTATTTTTCTTAATTAAAGAAGAAGGAAGAAGAAGGCGGCACTAGAAATTTGCAGATGGAGAAATCGCTTTCTGTGATTTGCAATTTGTGAAACTGCAACCCTAGTGATTAACCTCTGTTTTGCAGGTGGTGCGAACAGTCTATATTTGATTTGTGTTTGTTGAAAATCAAAATTATTAATTTCAGATCTTTCATGAATTAATTCTTGAATTGAAAATCAGTTTCGGACCATTTCGGACTAGATTGGACCAAAACTGTTTGGACTGAATCTGGGGTTCGAAGGGGACTGTTTTCAGTCCATTTTTCTCACACTTGTTGTTCCAAATCTGATGTTCAATTATAGGGATTAATTCGGCCCACCTGTAAAGCCCAGTTTTAAATGGTTAAAACTGCAAAAGCCCACTCTTGTGAGGAAAGTTGTATGGCCCGAACTGCTAACTGTGATTCAGCCCATACACCTAGTCGACATTAATTGTTAATGTTATGGATTTTAAATGGGTTGTTCAATGGGCTTTACAGCAGTTAATTGATTGGGTCAAATCTTCCTTTACATGTGATGTTTGGATGTTTGATGTGCTGCATCCATGGGCCATAAGCACTTGGCCCATGAAGACTCGTTAGTGGCTCTTGTGCACACCATGGCTGAATGCACATCATTGCCATGGTGTCCCTTAAGGTTATTGGATGACCCCTCCTTACTTGGTGGGCCCCACAACCCTAAAAAGAGATATGTATGGAACCCCTAGCCGATTAAGGCCCACCAGAAATCTAACTTTATGAAAGTCAGTGGGAGCCACTTTGGTTTGACCTAAACTTAGAACTAGGGCGTAATTTTGTTCCCTCCAGCAAATATGAGTGCATGTGATAGGGAGATCCATATGATGGACTCTCTAAAGGCCTTCCATCATTAGCACAATGATGGGTCCTTTAGTAATGAGGAAACGCACCATAAAATTGGGCTATCCATTTGCTGTTGGATCTGTCAGAGTGTTTGATAAGATGATAGGGGCGTCATAGACTGATGTGGGAGGGGCTTCACCAGAAAATGGGAACTCTCTCACGGTACCTTGGCGTAACCTGAATATGATGGGTGAGCACTCACTGGACATAAAGGTTTATCTGAAAACAGCTCTGAACCATGTCTGACAGAGGCCGAAGGGAAACTCATTCGATGAATGGATATGATCCGTCACAGAAAGGTGGTGGGGTTATGCAGCTGAAACATTTGGCTTCACGCACCCCATGTGATTTCCCACATTTCCAAAGACATTTCGTCGTCTCCGTCACTGAGAAAGGAGGGAAATCTCAGAGATGAACAAATGGGAATGGAACATAAAAACCATATCTAGGTAGGTAACATGAATCAAACTAAGGTTGTGGACTAACGTCTTTGTTGTTTTATCAGAAAATGGCAAATGGTCAATTCGCAAAGCTTATAGACGATAACAAGCTTAAGGGCCCAAACTATGCCGACTGGTACAGAAATCTTATGTTGGTCCTAACTTCCGAAAAGTTAGATAAGGTAGTGAAAAATCCTGCCCCGGAGCGTCCGGGTGATAGGGCTTCTGAGGCCCGTAGGAGGGACTACCAAGATTGGGAGGATAAGAACTCCCTAGCCTGCTACTTTGTCATTGCCTCACTGGACAACTCAATACAGAGGCAGTTTGATCAGATCAAACTAGCCAAGGACATATTGGATAGTCTAAAGACAATGTATGAAGAGCAGAACCGTTCTACTCGATAGAAGGTCCTGAAACTGTTCATGACCGCACAGATGTCCAAAGGGCAGAAAGTTCATGACCATTGTCTTCGGATGATGGGCTACATTAACGAACTCGAAGCCCTTGGATCCGGGCTATACCTTGGTACGCAAGTGAATGCCATCCTGAATTCTTTGCCCTCTTCCTTCAATGCGTTCACAATGAACTACAACATGAATAAGCTGAATGCTAGCGTCCAGAAACTCAGCAATATGTTGCAGAGGGCCGAGGATCTATTCAAGAAGGATGAGCCTGTGGTTATGCTTGCTGAAGCTAACAAATCGGGCAAGAAAAAGAGAAAGGCAAAGAAGCCCCAGAAGAAAGCTACCAAACCCAAGAAGCAGAAGAAGAACAAGGCATCTGATGTCTGTCACTTCTGCAAGCAGACCGGCCACTGGAAGAGGAACTGTCCTGCCTACCTAGAATCTAAGAAAGGTAACGTCGAAACTTATGTCATAGAAACTAATATGTTAGTTACTTCTGTGTCCTGGTGTGTTGACTCCGAGGCTTCAACTCATGCGTGTAAATCACTACAGGGGTTCAAAGTTAGCAGAAGATTGAGTGAAGGTGAGGTGACACTATTCTTGGGAACGACTGCAAGTATTGCAGCTGCGGCAATAGGAACCATAGAATTAGTTTTTAGAGAAGGAGTGCCTGTACTTAAAGATTGTCTTTATGTACAGAACTTGAGAAGAAATTTAATTTCTGTTTCTAAACTGTGTGCTGATGGATATACTATTTATTTTAGTAATATGATTACTGTTAAACGGAATAACAAATTCATCGCATGTGGGGAACTGGAGAACGGTCTCTATGTTCTACATCCTTCTCTAGAAACTAACTTAACCGAAACTACGTCGGTCGAAAATCCCAAGAAAAGGAATCGTGATACAGTAAATCCCACGTGCCTCTGGCATTACCGACTTGGCCATATCGGTGTTGACCGAATCACAAGGGCTGGTAAAGGATGGTCCTTTGGATTTTCTAACCATAGAAAATCTTCCCACTTGTGAGCCTTGCCTTCAAGGTAAGATGACTAAGTGGCCATTTGACGGTAAGCCTGAAAGATCTGCAGGCACTCTTAACCTAATACATACTAATGTATGTGGTCCCCTGAGTTTTAGGACACGAAATCAACACGTGTATTTCATCACCTTTACAGATGATTTTTTGCGATATGGTTACGTGTACCTAATGAGACACAAGTCTGAATCCTTTGAAAAGTTCAAAGAGTTTAGACAGGAAGTCCAAAAACAGTTAGGGAGAGAAATTAAGGTCCTTCGATTGAATCGAGGTGGCGAGTATCTCTCTGACGAATTCAGGGACTACTTGAACAACAACGGGATAGTGTCACAATTAGCTCCTCCTGCCACACCTCAACTCAACGGTGTTTCAGAGAGGAGGAATAGAACCTTGTTGGACATGGTCCGGTCACTTCTCGTATGCTCAGAATTACCCACATCCTTTTGGGGATATGCATTAGAGACTGCTATCTACGTACTGAATCGGGTTCCAACCAAATCGGTTTCGAAGACTCCATATGAACTATGGACCGGAAGGAAGCCAAGTGTAAGACACTTGAAGATTTGGGGTTGTCCTGCACACGTTAAAAGAACAAGTGCAGACAAGTTGGAATCCAAAACCAGTCGTTGCCTATTTATAGGCTACCCAAAAGATTCAATGGGTTATCTCTTCTATGACCCAAGTGAGCAGAAAGTGTTCTGTAGTCGAAACGCCCAATTCTTAGAAACCGAATACATCCTGGACACACATCGTCAGGAAATAGTTCTTGATGAGGAGAGCTCAGGAGCAGTGGGAGATGTCCCACAAGTTCTAGGTAGTGACCAACCTAGAAGATCCACTCAGGTATCCAGGCCACCAGTCCGATATGGTTATGACCAGGATAGTTACCTAGTGGAAGCCTTGACTAGTGAAGAGGATCCCATGACTTACGCGAAAGCTATGTTAGACATAGACTCCCAGAAGTGGGTGGAGGCCATGAGAGCTGAGATGGACTCGATGGAGACCAATGGAGTCTGGACTCTAGTAGATCCGCCCTCCGGGGTAAAAGCAATTGGTTGCAAATGGATCTACAAGAGGAAGAAGGGCCCTGATGGCAGGATTAAGACCTACAAAGCTTGTTTGGTGGCGAAAGGGTATACTCAGAAAGAAGGTATCGATTATGAGGAAACCTTTTCGCTCGTGGTCATGCTTAAATCCATTAGGATCCTGCTAGCTATAGCAGCATACCATGACTACGAGATTTGGCAGATGGATGTCAAAACCGCATTCCTGAATGGAGATCTTAATGAAGATATCTACATGTAGCAGCCACAAGGCTTCATAGCTGCTATTCAAGCACACATGGTATGTAAACTTAATAGATCCATATATGGACTTAAGCAAGCTTCTAGGAGTTGGAGCATCCATTTTGATTCTGTCATCAAAACGTTTGACTTTGAGCAGAATCCGGATGAACCCTGTGTTTACAGAAAGTCCAGTGGGGATAAGATCACCTTTTCGTATTGTACGCGGACGATATCCTACTCATTGGGAATGATGTAGGAATGTTGACTTTGGTCAAGGTATGTATCACAGCAGTTCTCCATGAAAGATCTTGGAGAAGCTTCATACATACTGGGTCTTTGACTCTATAGAGATAGATCGAAGCGGATAATTGGATTATCCCAGGCTGCTTACATTGACAAAATTGTCAAAAGATACAACATGGAGAACTCCAAGAAAGGAAACGTTCCTTTCAGGCATGGAGTCACTCTCTCCAAGAAGATGTCTCCCAAGACGTCTGAGGAGATTGAGGGCATGAGAGAGGTTCCCTATGCCTCAGCCGTAGGGAGCATCATGTATGCCATGCTGTACACTCGCCCGGACATTGCTCAGGCGGTGAGTGTGGTAAGCAGATTCTAGGCCAACCCAAGGCAGGAGCATTGGACTGCTGTGAAGAACATACTCAAATACCTTCGAAGGACAAATAAATTTTGTCTGGTATTCGATGGTAGTTCACTACAAGTTCTAGGGTATACTGATGCCGATTTCCAGTCGGATCCAGAAGATAGAAAGCCTACATCTGGGTATGTTTTCACGATAGGATCGTGTGCTGTTTGCTAGAAAAGCAGCAAACAGGGATCCACTACAGATTCCACAACCGAGGTCGAGTACATTGCCGCAAGTGAAGCTGCCAAGGAAGCCGTGTGGATGAAGAAATTCATACACGAATTGGGAGTGATTCCATCCAGTACATCACCCATCCCGTTGTTGTGTGACAACAATTGAGCGATCACCCAGGCTAAAGAGCCTCGGGCTCACTCAAAGTCAAAGCACATCGAGAAGAAGTACCATATACTACGGGTGATCGTTGGTAGAGGAGACGTCCTAATTCAAAAGGTAGCATCAGCGGACAATGTGGCAGACCCATTGACTAAGCCACTGACACAGAAGGTGTTTGAGAATCACGTGGAAAGTTTGGGACTCCGACTTGTACTAGATTGGACCTAAGTGCAAGTGGGAGTTGTTAGACAGTTTTGTATGCCCTTAGCTTCAATCCAATTTGATGTACTTTTGTTATTTAGTGTAAATAAATAAAGTGCATGTTTGATTCATGTTGTTTGATATAATTATGTGGAAGACCCTAAAACTGGACACTTATAGAGACTCCCGTTAGTTTTAAATGTTTACAGTCGATTGGATAAGTCTGGGGAGATTTATCCTACCAAGGCTGATATTGGTGTACCACCAAGTGTTGGGATGGCCTGTCTCGGCCACCAGGGTAAGACCCAAGGCACATGCAGTATGGGATTACTCGAATCCTTGAACCAGACCAGATTTCCAGTATTGCCCTGGACCTTGGAGACAGATGGGCAAAACTGGAAAGTTACACCTGACCCCTAGACTCGATTATGACACTTCACTAGGTGTCGGATCGAGCTGTCTTTGATATGCCAATCAGTGAGATCCTTAGCGGGGATCAAAACCTGGGTATGTTGGGACAGTCTAAGAATTCATCTGAGTGGGTGATCATAGTGACAGGATTAGCCCATTTGTCGGACAAAGGTAATGATCGGGAATGCACTCTCTCTGATGGAAACCAAACTGCCGTCAGTTGATTTCAATCGTTGGAATTCTGTTTTGCAAAATTAATATATACAAATATATATATTTATACGATTTCAAAATGTTTGCAAATGGTTTTAATTCCTGGGATCCATGTGAGTGGAGAGTGCGGCACTGTTCCTTGCAGCCGAGGGAGAGGTCCTCTCTTGTCGGGCAGTGCTTGATCATTAAGGGCTGAGAGGTTAAGTGTCAGACCATTTAGGATAGTACCTGATGGGCTAATCTTGCACCTGCCCATAGTCCCTGGGTTTTTATAAGATGGCTTGGCCCAGGGACCACTTAATGTAAGTGTTGGGCCCATAGGGTCCATGTGATGGGCTTAGGGGTTCATTGAGCTTTTTAGTGAATTCGGCTAAGCCTTGTAATAAAGGCTGGGCCGAACCCATGTGGCTAGTGTGTAGATCAATACTTGGGTCCCACGCCATACAAAGAAGCCCAACTGGGCAGCAGATTGGAAACTAGTTAAGCACTGAACACTTAATGGGCCAAAAGCCCATTTCGAGCTGGGCTGATATGATCACCCATCTATGGGGCGGATCTGAGATTAATGTTACCAAAAGGATTGGGCCTTTAACCTTATCCACTCTGAGAGATCAAATTCAAATCAGATTTGAATCTAGTAACCTCCTGATAAGATCAGGAGTAAGCTAACTTAATCTGGAGATAGGATTAAGATAATCCCCTATCCAAATACTGATTTGGATTTGGATTGGGATAACTCCTAATTTAGGAGGTTTCTTAATCAAGAAGAAAGGAGGAGAAAACCCTAAGAAAGAAAAGAGATTTTTGAACCAAGGGTTGTGAGCAAGCAAGAAAGCATCTTGCAAACTAAGATAGGATCTCATACACACTCCAGAGAGAAGAGAAGCAATTCAGCCATCTTCGTCCCAGGAGTTCTCCTCCAGCCGCCGCTATTCCTTCTTGCAAGATTTGATCTTTACAGAAGAAAGAAATCAAGAAATTAATTCTTGACATCAGTCTTGCAGAAAAGACTGTAAAAGATTTGGTGCAGTGTGTAGGACGCACTCTGCTGGTTCCGTTCCACCTACAGCTGTGTCATTTTCAGCAGGAGCGGATCTTGGTGTCCTCTTTGGGCGTGAACACCAACTTTGGGAGATACTACTTCTCTGGATCAGGTATAATCCTCCCTTTTCTTTTTGGTTCAGATCTGGTTCGATTATGGTTCAAGTAGGATCCTTGAATATTGTATTCTAAATTTAGGGAATACGATTCCCAGTTGGGAGAAAGTAGGAAAATTTTTGAAATTCGCCCACCCATTCCATAATCATTTTGGCATCCATAAGATGGATCCTACCATTCTTTCAGGAACCTCATGTGCTCTTCTCTAATGGTGATCTCCATGAGTGATTACCCTCCATCGAAACCATCATTTGCCTCTATTTTCTCTAGTCTTGTTTCTCTCTCTAAACTTTGCGTTGATGTTCTTGTGATTCAGTCTAGTCTTAAACAAGGTGAGCCAACGATTTTTTACAACATGACCAGGCACCTCCATGTCCTTAAAATCCTAAAGCACCCTCTTTTTCTAATCCTCGAAGGAAATGATGATCTACTTTGATTTTCAAGACCAATTAGAATAGAAGACTGGTGATCTCCATGAGTGATCACCCTCCATCATCAAAATTATCATTTGCCTCTATTCTCTCTCATCTCTCTAAACCTAGCATTGATGTTCTTGTGATTCAGTCTAGATTTAGACAAGGTGAACTAGCAATTTTTTCCTTGATGTACCGTAGAAATCATATGTGGTTCTCAAATGTGCATTGGTTGGGAATGTATGCATGGCTGCAGCTCTTTACTGGAGATCAAAGAGTTCCTCGGCAATACTATAAGTTGAGGTTTGGTTTCCTAGGGATTTTACATGTTCTAAAGAGATTGATGGGGTTTGATCAGGCATCCAGAGTGTGAAAAGTGGGTCGGAGAGGGGACTGAGCAAAAACTGGGGGCTAACATACAGTAATGTTATTGTATATTATCTTTGTTAAACAAAGATAACAAAATATAAAAACTTTTGTTTTTAACAATGTTAAGGCATCTTACCTACATTTTCTTATAGGTGTGGATGTGATAACAAAGCTAGTATGTTATGTTACACAACCTCTAGTCCGGAACCATCTGATAAAAGATTATCTATAAGCAACTTTCTCTATTTAAATAACTATACCTAGGAAATATAATTGTGAATTTAATTATTCTAAATGCTTAGATACAAAAATTGCCTAAACAAAAAGTACCCAACTCCATAGATAAGAAAATGATAAAGTGAATACAAGAAAATGATAAAGTGAATACAAGAAAGTGAATACAAGAAAAGTACCTAACTCCCTACCTTTGCCTTCCTTTCCCTACTTTTTCCTTCAAACCAAACACAATGTAAAGGATAATATGGCCAAATCAAAATGAAAGAAAATAATGAACAATATATAAAAAATTTGTTGATTGTTAATGGATCAATTCCGCTATGGAACTAAACAAAAAAATAGTCAAAGACATTCAAATGCCAAGAAGTAAAAATACTAGCCTTAATTAGAATAAGCTCTGCATCATCATCCTTCTCCCACTAGGTACTAAGATAGCAGAGAAACCTGACCCCAGAAAAGGGTAATGACTTGGTGGTGTAATTATTTCATAATTCAACATGGGAAGCGACGAAATGTAAGATAAACCTATTAAATAGAATATCAAAGCTCTTGTTTCTTCATTAGTATTCATTGATTCACCAAAAAACAAAAGGTAGGGCATATAGATCAATTTGGAGATAGGACAAGTCTGGAATCTTCTTAGTAAAACATCTAATAAGCCACCTAGCACCTTCTTCAGTTGGTTTCACCTATAAAATTATTTAAGTGCCTATGTTTAACTTTAAGGTAGCATTTACTACCATGGACTACTGCCATTGGCAAGTGTTTAACCAAGGACAAACTCATCAAGCAAGTTATTAATCCCCCTTCCATTGGCTAGTGTTTACCTCTTGGAAGTCCATTATTTCCATTTTCTTCCCTCTTCCTTGTGCTTAAGAAGGTATGATGCCCCGTCAGGTAACAAAATCAAATTTTGAATAGACCTATGGTGGGGGTCATCTACCTTTCTGAGATTAAGTGCCCTTCATTGTTTTCTCTTGCTTCACGACCTGATTGTCTCATTGTTGATTGCAACACCTCTTCCCAAGGTTTAACATGGAACTTGGCCTTGAGAAGGGGACTTGGGGACTATGAAACCTTGGAAACATTAACTCTCTTTGAATCTCTAGAGGGTGTTTTCTTAGATCTGACTATATTATACTTTAGAATGTTGATGCTTAATTCCTCTAGCACTTTTAGTTATGCCCCATTCTTTTCTAACCTTTCTTTTGAACCATTTGTAAGTTCCAACTGTCCAGTTAAAGCCATTTAGCATGGACCACTATCACCACCTAAGGTTCGAGCTTTTTGCTGGGAAAAGTCTAGAATTTGTGATGAAAATTACAATGGAAAAGGCTTATTGTGCAGATTTGATTCATGCTTTTTGTCTAATTTATTACTTTACATTTTTCTCAAAAAAAAAAAAATAGTCGAGTTTAGTTTGTGTCAAGGCTCAAATTTGTGATGAAAATCACAGTTTTCTATGGGACATTTGGCCCTATGATATACTAAAAGTAGTGCCCAATATTGCGTGATTGTCATATTATATTGCTTATACCTATAGTTGTGGCACTGACTGCTCTTTGTCCCTTGACTGATGGTTATTGTTGTTTGCACCAAACTTTTGGTATTAGGCCTATTGCCCAAGTTTTTGAACCCTCCTAAACCCCCTAAAAGTATTTAAGATTTCTTATGACTTCCCAACCACAACATGAATCGTGGTCAAGCCATAGGAAATCTGAGTTCATTGTTTCCTAAAAGCACATGCTATTATTGAAAAAAAAAAGGCATTGCCAAGGTGCCCCCTATCACCTAGACTCACCTTGGCACCTTCAAAACTAATTTACAAAATAGAATCTATTTCAGTAACACGGCAATAAGGAGTGGCCTTCAGAAGAAAGATTAAATAAGTTAAAAATATTTGACCATACTCCCTAAGGTTGGCAAACTTTTTGGGGAAAAGTTAGTGGTCCTAATTCATTGTAACACAGGATTTGGAAAGGCCCCTAGAGATCAACAGGCTCAACCCAATGATAACTAGATGCCTCTGCATGTGTCACATCCGGTCATAGTAATTCAACTTTTAGTGTAAATTCCATATCTAACATCTTGTCCAAAGGAGAACTAAGCAATCCACTTAGAAATTCCATGGGTTTCCTTCCATGTTACATCATCATTAATGATTAACAAAAGTTATTAACTATTATACCCTATTTATGAAGATTTTTCAATGATTATCTTCATCATTTTCCAAAGGGAAAAGTTCAGGTCCATACATTCTTTATCCACCTCATGTTGATAAATGTTTCATCAAATAAACCGAGGATCTTCACTTTCTTTCTATAAACTAATTCATTGTGCCAAAACCTATACTCTTAAAAAACCAGATTTAGAATATCAACAAATCCCCTTGACCATTGGTTTAATCTGAAATCAAGTATTCCATAGTAGGCATCTTCACTTTCTGGGTAACTGCAGATTGGACTGATACTTTTCTTTCATTCCATTCCATATAGAGTCATGTTAAAGGTGTTAAGTGTGTCAAATGTTTTGCATTTATGCACATATAATTTTTTTTACCAAATGCTGGTCCTATTAGGGGCACCCTATACACAAAAAAATTAAAAAAGAAAAACCTGATATAAAAAATGACAAAGTAATTTTATTCATCTATGATAAATAGTAGAACAAGCCTACTAGGGTATAACCAAAATAGGATACACTCTAGCACCTAGATGACCATCGAATTAATAAACCATAAGTTCACATTTTTCAATAAACTCCCTAGGGATTGGTTACATAGACAAACAAACCAGTTTGTCCTCCACCTTTGCTTTTACAATATAAGACCCTCCTGTTCCTCCATTATATTCTGTCACGACAAAGATCTGGAATAATTTCTTTTCAGCTCTAGTTACGACTACTATTGTTGAATCTTGTGATCAGGGAGGAACAGGTTTTATTGGGAAATTTAGAAATGTGGAGTCCCAGGCAAGAACCAAACCACACCACTGAGGCAACTGGACAATACAGGAAAATGTGATCTACTGTTTCATCTTCAGTCATACAAAATGGACAAAGCGCTTCAATGTGTTTGCCAAATTTTCTCAGCCGAGTTCTAGTGGGTAGCATATTATGAATGGCACGCCAGATGAACAAATGAATTTTTGGAGGAATACCTTTTAATTTCCAAAAGTCTCGCCAAGTAAAGTTATTAGACATAATATGTGCCTGAGAAGAGGAGGCCCGAGAAGATGCCAACAGAAGGTACCCAGAAGCCGTAGCGTAACGGCCATGGGGGGTGAGTTTCCAGATGAGTTTGTCTTGTAAGTCTGAGGATGAAATAGGAAGCTAGATTCCACATATTTCCTGAGCTGTACGGGAATCAAAGCAGTTGTGAATTACCTCTCTTCGCCATGTCTTAGTGTCTTGGTTGATGAGTTCCGCAGTTGTAATCTTGCTCTGGGGAGCTTCTGAAGACATGTATTGGGGTTTGAATGGTAACCATGGGTCATTTACAGCATCCACAGCCCAATCATTGCCAATTACCCAATGGCAACCCTTTTCAAGGAAATCCTTGCATTTAAGAATTCCATTCTAGATATAGGAGTTACATGATCTTTGCTTTGCACACCAAAAAGAAGAATTTCTCAGATATTTGGCTTGAAGTACTCGAGCCCACAGTAAGTTAGCTGAGTTGAGGAATCGCCATCCTAGTTTAACAATCAAAGCTTGATTTTTAAGCACAGCATCACGGATTCCCAAACCCCCGAGTTCTTTTGGTGAGAGAAATAGGTCCCAGGATTTAAGATGAAGACCGGGTTTATCCGAGTCAATCCACCAGAAATCCCTACACACATTGTTCAATGCCGTACAAATGGATTTTGGAAGGAGATAAATTTGCATTATGTACTATGGCATGGATTGGAGTGTGGATTTAATAAGAACTGTTCTACCCATGTGTGATAAAGTTTTCTTCTTCCACCCTGAAAGTCTTGATTTAAGTTTGTCCACCAAATATTGCCATTCTCGAGTCATTTGTGTGGCCTAGGAACAGAGGGCCCCCTTGGTATTTCTCTTTGGGGATCATGAGTTTGACTCTATAAAGGTGTGCAACTCTGATTCTAATTCGGTGCCGGGTATTGGAGCTGAAAAAAATTGATGACTTCTGAAAGTTGATTTCCTGACTTGACCAATTACAGATTAGATGTAATACTTGTAGAATGTGGGATACTTCTTTATTGTTACATTTGCCAAAAATAATGAGGTCATCAGCAAATAATAGGTGCGAGAGATGAACACTGGAGTATCCAAATTTGAAGCCATGAATTAGTCCTTTCTGCATCTTCTTTTCCAGTAAGCAAGAAAGAATCTCTGTGCACAATATAAATAAGTAGGGTGATAAGGGACACCCCTAGAATGGATCACCAGGCTTTCCATTACATAGAACCAATAAATTTGTAGTAGATAAGCAATAGTAAATCAGATTGCAAAAATCATCAGAGAAACCAAAGTGATGGAGAACATTCAACAAGAAAGTCCATTCCATCCTGTCATAGGCTTTAGAGAGGTCAAGTTTAAGCAAGAAGTTTCCATTACGCCCCTTCATTTTTTCTCATTGAGTGAATTACTTCTTGAGAGATTATAGTATTGTCTGCAATATTTCTTCCCAGAGTGAAGGCACTTTGGAGTGGAGAAATCAGATTTGGGAGAATGCTCTTCAACTGATTGGTAATTATTTTTGTAATAATTTTATAGAGCACATTACTTAAACCAATAGGTCGAAGATCCTTTGGAGTTTCAATTGAATCTGTCTTGGGAATCAAACATAAATAAGTAGAGTTTACCTTAGCGATTTCTTTCGGATTTCTGAATACTTGTTGAACCCAATGAGTAATTTCTGTTCCCATAAAGTGCCAGCCCTTTTGCAGAATAGCCGCATGGACCCCATCGGGGCCAGGAGCCTTCCAAGGTCCAAAATTAAACAAAGCATTTTTAACTTCTTCTTCACAAGGGGGGTTCATTAATAAGAGATTTTCCTGCTCAGATAGAGATTAGCTTGTGTCAGGAAGGTTCAGATAACTCAAATCAGGGTTGGAAGACTGAAAAAGCTGTTTGAAGTGCTCATTTAAAGTTGAAGCAATTTCTTGTTCACTTTTGGTCCATGATCCATTAGTTCGGCGGATGCAAAGGACTCCATTTCTCCTTTTCCTATTGGTTGTTGTAATGTGGAAGAATTTAGTGCACCTATCACCTTTGAGAGTCTAGCCCAAACGAGTTCTTTGTTTCTAGTAAGTTTCTTCACGAATCGGCCAAGTCTCAAGTTCTTGCCTAAGATTTTTCTCTTCCATACGAGCCTCTGAATTCAGCAAATTGGATTGGCAATGCAATAACCTCTGTTCCACATTTACAATATTTTTCCTTATGTTTCCAGTTAACTGCTGACCCCAACAACAAAGTTTGTCAAAAGTCGATTTTAGTTTAGAATGGAGAGCACCATTTGAGTTATCCCATGAGGCAGATAAGGCTTCCAAAAAATTGGGTTCCTGGGTCCAAGCTTCTTCAGTTCTTCAGAGTTGGGCGGAATTTTGCCAACTACGTTTGGTGCTTAACAAAATGGGGTGGTGATCACTTCCACAGGAGGCCAGCTTTCGAACATGAACATGGGGGAATTCATGAATCCAGTCTTGATTGGCCAGGAATCTGTCGAGTCTTTTGGAAATAAGATGGGATTCATCTCTTCTGTTAGTCCATGTAAATGGAGGGCTTGATGAGCCTAAGTCAATGAGATTGCACTCACTTATGGCTTGTGATAATAGACTTGTCTCACCCCTTGAAACTGCACAACCTCCTTGTTTTTCATTGCTGGAAACAATGAGATTAAGATCTCCGCAAATACACCAAGGCCTGGTTGAATTTTCAAGAAATGATTTTATTTCATCTCTGAATTGAGTTCGAGCACTAAGGGATGGATGCACATAGAAGCAGAGTAAATCCCATTCAAGGCAATGAGGTCTGTTCTTTACAGTGCAGTAAATTGAGTGGTCTGTAATTGAGAAGATGGACAGCAATACATTCTTTGAATAACCAAACCACAAACCTCCTGATCTACCAGTTGCAAGGATCACTTCGACATGGTAGTTATGAAGGTGTCGAAGAATTGCTTTGGATTTGATCAAATTGTTCTTTGTTTCAAAGATGAAGAATATGTCTAGATGGTGCTTTGAAAGGAGCCTGTTGAGGTAGAGAACTGTCAGGCGACTCCCTCCCTGACAGTTCCAAATGAGAATTTGAGAGTTAGAGGCATCAAATTCATTGGTGTTGATGTTCCTTGCTTGCCTTTTGAGTCTGACTCGTCCTTGGGTTGAAGTAGTTAAATCTTCGAAGCAACTCTTTCTTTTCTTTGTGCAACAATTAGATGAATTCAGGTGATCATCCATGGCCATCGGTGTATGCTCCACGGATTTGAATCCACATTAATACAGAGAGTGAATTTAGAAGACTTGCCTGATTTGGCGGATCTACTAACCAACGGATTGGTAGTAAATCCACCATCCCTTAATGAAGGCTGAGACGTGATTGTGTTTAGAGCCTCTTGATTTTCCCCCGTATTAATAATTTCTTGAATAACTGCTAATGGTTGGCTTGTGTCGTCCGAAATGGAAATTGGATGGGAGGGCTCCTTGGTTGTCGGTGGTGGTTCAACACATCTTCTCAAGAAATTCACTTCCATATGTAACGGTTTAGAGTATGGGGCATCCGTTTGTGATTTTGAATGATGGGCATTAATGGCAGGAGCTGGGGAGTTATGGGATGAGAACTTGCCTGGATTGGCGGGTTCACATCCGAGAGAATCGGCTTGACAATCGCCATTTCGAATTTCCTTGCTGGAACCAGTTAACAGATCAGTGCCGCCGGCCAACTCTAGCGAACTTGCTGGTAGTGAGCCTTATGAAGAATGGGATGATTCGTCATTGTCTTGTTTCTCCGCAGGTTCGTCATCTTTTCCTCTGGGAGAGTGTAATTTGCTGAAGGGCGTTGCTCTGATTTCCAGAGTAATGAAGTCAGACAGGAGATTTTGAATTCGTTGTTTCCCTTCTTCTAAATTGCAACGATGTAGAGCTTCCAAAAGCTTGTGCTTTATTCGACAGGAGATATCTTCATGTCCCATTAAACTACAAAATTTGCAATGTCGTGGTAGTCTTTCATATTGAACATTGATCGGGATTGTATCACCGTTCAGAAGTGCAAATGGGACCTCTTGTTGAATTGGATCGTTAATATTGATTTGGACTCTAATTCTGGTGTATTTGCTTCATTTATTAATGCTTTTGCTTGCAGGCTCAAAAGGTTTTCCCAGAGCAGAGGCAATCTTTTTGACAGCATCGAGGTTTAGATATCCGATAGGTAAACCTGTAAGATGAACCCAGAAACTTGCTTGATCAAGAGGATAGTCAATTGGTCTGAAGTTTGGATCCCCTTTTTGAGTGATAATAAGATAGATCGTTGTCAAATAGCCAAGGTCCTTTTTCCAAGATTTGATCTCTTCCAAAGCAGCTTGGGAACTTGACTAAATACGAGTTGGGACCAAAGTCCATAATCTCGCCATTTCCAAGTTTCCATGATTTATAGATCATTTCTCTGAGTCCTGCCACTCTGTAATTTTGATCAGTAAGAACTTTGAAGATTAATGTTCTCTGGGAAGCAGGTCGTTATCCGTTGCTTTGATCGGAATAACTGAGCGAGGCAACCTCAGACTCGACAAATGTTTTAGTAGTTCCTCATCTCCCTGGTTAGGAGAATCAGAAGGGGTGGAGGAATTCTCCACGTTCATTAGAGGAGTACTGTACAGAGGAAAGACTGAGAGCCTTGCACTACGACAAGAGAGAATTTGAACCAATTACTACATCTCGATTAATGACTGAATGATTATTTGAGTTCTTCACAACAAACTAACCATCTTTAGATTTGGAAACCATAAACTACCATTAGTGGGGGTAAAACCGAATTTTTAAAAACTGAACGTGTCAAACATAAAGTCAAACATCAATGTTACAAAAAAAAAAGAAAAAAAAAATCAAACAGGAACCGAAATATCTAGTTCAATATTTTATTAAAACTAAATTTTATTAATATTATATTAATACAATTAATATTATATATATCAGTGAAATTATATATTATATAATATTATCTATCTATCTATCTATCTATCTATCTATATATATATATAACATAAATTTTATTTAAATCGTTTAACAGAATTTTTAATCCTGAAAACTGAAACCGAAACTTTAAAATTTGTTCGATTTAAGTGGCATTTGATAGTGTGTTCATCTCGTGGATGGACTGTTTCCGTCCATGCCACGAGATGAACATGTAGTTCGGTTGGGCATGGATTGGACTAGTCCACTCCACACTATATCGTGGACCAACCTTGTCCACACCCAAAATATTGACAATGGGTATTTATCCTGGAATGGCTCCATCCACAATTTATTTTTGATATTATGTTTCACATTCACAATCGAAACCTTGCATTTTACCGTTAGCCTCTCCACCACCGAAGCACTCTATCATTGTGCGTTGCCGCAAAGGGAGGTCTCCTCCACCGAAGCGCTCTTCCAGGCTTTTTCTGTCATTTTTATTTCTTTTGTTTCTGTTATTGATATTGATTTTGGTGGTGTTACTCCCTTTTTTCCACCGCCATTTCCTTTTCTTCTAATTTTTCATCTTCTCTTGCGGTTCTTCTCCTGAACACCCCCACCAAAATGCAACTTTAAGTCTCCAAGTTCTGAAACCTTTTTGTCAAGAGGCACAATCAATAACACCTTTTCAATTCCAGAAGTCGGAGTTGAATCCTTTGAAGAGAATTCTTATTCGAAGGACAACCCTCTACTAATCACCAATTCTGGACCCCCCTCCAAGGAACTACAATATAAAGATTTGTGATATGGATCACTGGGCATGATCCATCATATTAGTAGAGAAGCTTCATGTTATGAAAGAATAGTCAAAGAACAACTACAATTTTCTTCATGTTGTCCACACGGTTTATGGATAGATGTTTTTTCCTTGAAAAGAGAAAAAAAAGTGAGGAGCATTATGAATGAGGTTAGGGAAGGCTAAGAAAAACCTGGATTTAGAAGTGAGAAAAAAATTAGATAGATCTTGTGTTTTACTTTCATTATTTAACAGAAGATATGTCCCTAGATTGTGCTGAATGGAGGAATAGGACTTCTACCACTTACACCACTTAGGTGAAATCCAACATGAGTTGTGGTAGACAATGTGAGGAATTTCCATTTCAAGAGAAATTTTAATTCTTCAAAATGATAAGTTTGATCAGAAATTATGAGAGGAGAAGATACATTAGGGAAAATGGAATGCTTTTTAAAACTTAAAACTTTGTTAACATATGCAAATTAAACACTTAAAATTTAACACCGAACAGCAAGTCAAGGCACGTGTCTTTGCTGAAGGGTAAACACAAGATAAAAATAATAATTTTTATTTTTTAAATTATTTTATTACCATTTTTGTTGAAATTAATATTCAATTGCCAAAGCCTTTTTTCAATTTATTTATCGTATAAATTATAAAAATTAGACATTTATGATCGACTATATAGATTATTTTATAAATTGTATATACGATATGTGGAATAAAAAAGTGTGGTGGGTAAATGATCCACACCATGCCTACGAAACACCAGTCTGAGTGTGGATTGGCCACACAATCTATCCACAGTTCAAAACAGTTGCGAACTGTGGTGTGGATTGATCCCTGCCACTAGGTGTGGTGTGGACTGGTCTACACCACCCAATTTTTCATCCACACTACAGACCACTAGTCTTTTGGTTTTAGCCAAACAATGCTCACCCATTATTTGCTACTTGCCCTTTTATCTTAGAATAACTTACCAGAAATTCAGAATTCACCATTATAGCATAGGTTTTTATTCTAAACTGTTTTTTTTTATTAATTTTTACTATAAACAGTCGAATTGTGGAAAACAAATTCTATGAAACTGTTACAGTTCTAGAAAACATTGTTGGATAAAATGACTGAAAGGCTGTATTTGGTTGCAGTGCAATTTTATTTGCACTAGTACAAATGTATGGAAGTGTAAATGAAAAAAAAAATGCAGAATTTGGTTTACTTTTGTTTTGGATCGATTTTACGTTATTCTTCTTTGGGTTTTATTTTACTTTATTTGTACTGCAACACCAAAACATTTGCACTGCCATATAGCTATTATCATCATCCAGTGATTGTTTGCAAAATCGTTGTTCGAGTGTACAAAGGCCAAGCAATGCATTTGATGCCCCACGACCAATGAAACAGATTAAAGCAAATCCCACTTGCAAAAGCCGGCCGGAGATTATACTGCTTCCACTGTTGTCATCAGTCCAATGAAAAAGGAGCCAAAAACTTCTAGCGTTATCACCGGCCTTCCGGGTTTACGATTTCAGAGAAGGACATCACGCCATTACATTCGCTACTGATAATTCTTCCTCCATCTCTGCACGAATCATCAACACTGTTGCTAATCTTCTCTGCGCTCTCTTGGAGTTGCAATGCAAATTCAAGGTTCCACAGTACGTCAGCCATTGTTGGCCGTTCTGCTCCACGGTCAGCCAGGCACTTCTCTGCAATCTCCGTGAACTTCTTTAAGCACTCAGGTGCAATCTTGTCCCTCAAATATGGATCAAGGATTTGATCAAGGGTCGCATTGTGTAAGCAGCATAGAGCCCAATGAGCCAACAAAACCTCATCTTCTGGAAGCTTATGGTCCAACGCTGGTCTGGCGCATAATACTTCGAACAACACCACGCCGAAAGAATAGACGTCAGATTTCTCCGTTAGATGCTGCCGCCGGTAATACTCTGGATCCAAATACCCAAAACTACCCTTCACTGCCGTGCTGACGTGAGTGTGGGACAAGCTACTTGCAGTGGGCCCCATCTTGGATAAGCCGAAGTCTGAAACCTTGGCCACCCATTTCTCATCCAAGAGGATGTTTGTTGTCTTGACATCACGATGGATAATCCTGTACTTGTCACCAGTATGGAGGTAGTGTAAACCACGTGCGGCTCCAATGCAGATCTCAAGCCTTTGCTTCCATGGCAGAGGAGATTTATCAGTTTTGTAGAGATGATGACGGAGGGTACCCTGGGCCATGTAGTCGTAGACGAGGATCAACTCTCCACGCTCCTCACAGTAGCCGATGAGGGAGACGAGATGGAAATGACGTAGCTTGGATAGCAGCTCGATCTCGGTTTGGAACTCGTGGGCTCCCTGTTGGGATTTTGGGTTCCCACGCTTGACTGCAACGGAGGTGGTTCCACCGTCGATACAGCCCCTGTATACTTTGCCGAAGCCACCTACACCGATCACTCTTCTCTCATCAAAATTGTTTGTGGCCGCTTTGATCTCTGCCAACGAGAAATGACGGCAAAGATTGGACAACTGGGGTATTGAAGTGTTGCTCTTCACTCTTCTGGCTCGCCGGGAAGAAAAGAAGAATATGATAGAGACTATAACTACAACACCCGCCACCCCTCCGGCAACAATGAACGAAATCTGTTTCTTTGAATTATCTGAGCGTCGGGAAGATGACCATGTAGGGGATAACGACCAATTCCGTGTAGGAATTGGATTGGGTTCGGAGAGATCGCCGTCCGTTTTGCTCAATTTGAAGATCTCTAATCCATTTAAGATTTCATCGGAGTATAAAGGCTTTGCTTCTAAGTTGGGACGTAGCGCGAGCCACATATCTTGATTGCCTTCATTTCCATTTGGACCCACAACGATGTGATCTCTATACACTGGAATACCGTTTCCGCCGCTCCACTCGATGATGTCGACGCGTTCTTCTGCCGTTTGATTTCTAATAAAGATTCTAAAGATCCTTTCGGAACGCTTTGTTATCTCATGTAGGAACTCGCAGAAATGGAGCCTGAAAAGGTAATAGAAGCCTGATGAATCAACAGGAAAAGACCAAGTCAGGTCATACTTTTCATTCAGAGACTTGTTCATTCCCATCGACCGTGCAGTGCGGTAGACACTCTCTGGTGCTGTGTAGCTAGGTACTGAAGGAGTATACGTGACCGAGATAGTCGCATTAACAGGAATAACACCCGGTTGGCCACCGTGAAAGTAAGGAGTATCCTCTGACCATGTGCGATACATGCCAGTATCATCTTGAGGTGAAACTTCTCTTCCTCCGACGTTTAATCGATAAACCATCTCAAGGGCGACAGGAATATCATTCTGCCGAATTGCATAAGGGAGTATTTCATCTCGAATGTAGAAATTATCCGGCATGGAAAGGATCTCGATTCCATTCACAAAGCCATGTGTTTCGAAAATATTGGGAGTTGGTGAGAAAGTGATGATTAATTCGCTCTGCCTCTCTATGTTGACAACAAATTCTTTGAAGAAGCGATCCGTGTCGAGGAAATTTGCGGTAAGAGAGGCACTGAAGTTACGGAGGAGAATATAAGGACCAGCGGAAACGTCAAAGAAAGCATAGCTTTGATTGAGATTAGAATATGAAGCAGGGTAGAAGTAGAGGCGAATAAATTTTGGACCAGCAGAGACGTCCGAGAATTTGTAGGTGAGGTGTGAGCGAAAGATACGAGCTGTCATGTAAGGAATTTGGGGAACAGAGATGCCTTGTACTGAAACTACAAAGGTTGATCCCCTGATATTGGCGTAGGGCTTGTATTTACCGCCGAAATCGCCGGTCCAGTTCCGGCCATCATGTGATTCAGTCACCTCTCCATGGGAACCGCAGTCAACGAATACCTGATAGGTGGTAACATACGGAGTGTAGGCGGTGCCGGAGATTATTAGACTGGTGAAGAGGTAGAGAGGAGCGAGCAGGGAGAGTAGGCAGTTTCTCTCGGTGTTCTCCATGGAAACGAAAATAAAATCAAGGAGAGAACTATGCACTCTCCTCTCTAATCTGTTCAGAATTTATCGCTCTGCTCTGCATAATTTTTGTTCATTTTCACGTGCAAACATCTATGGATTTTTCAAGACTCTGACTTTTCTATCCAATGTTGGTAAACTAGCGTGTTGGGCCCCCTCCTTCGCAAGGGCAAATGCGAAGACAAATGCACTTAAAAAAATAATTGTAAAAATAAAAGAAGGATTTAAGATTTATTTATTTATTATCTCAAAAAAAAGATTTATTTATTTATTTAGAGCTTACCATTCTCCATGCCCCCGTCTAAGATTGGATTTTAGTAAGTTTAATTGCCAAAGGAGGGGTTTTACTTCACAACTTTTTTACAGCACTATTAAACACCGAGCTGTTCCATTGGATGATGCATTTTGGATTTTGTTGTTCTGTGACTTCTACTCGCTGATATATGTTCTCTTTTGGAGACAAATGACCTTCATTGTTAACGTTTCATGACTTTTGGCGTTGTTTGTAGGGGTCTCGTGAGATGTTATATCTTCCGATGCTTAGTTTTTTATGAGGGGCATTTTGGACGATGGACAAGTGGACGCTGTCAGTGATGCAGCGTCCCACTTCGCCGGCTCGACATGCGGCAGTCAACATTAGGTATGAAGACAAGCTAGAGCAAGCTTGTTCTACAACATCAGATATGCGGCTGCTTCGACAGGCTCAGCACGCCCGAAACAGCCCTGCGGACAATGCCCGCATAAGCGCTGTAACTACAACACAGAGAATGGTACATTGATTTGACCGCCTCCAGACCAGCAAGCATCCGCTGCATGGATTTAGCAAACAACTAATCAATACACCCCACGATTTAGGAAATAACTTCGTACATGGCTCAGAGACATTGCCTGACAGCACTTGAACCTGAGGTAGCTATAAAAAGATCATAGGATCACTCCAAAAGGTAGGCACACATAAGCCCTCACTCTCTCTCTCACATTCTCTTTGGAAGAACTATTCACTAACTTAAGCATCGGAGTGTCCTCCTAGGTAAAGACTTACCCAAGCACTCTAACCTCTCTTTCCTTTCAGCTCTCAGCTCGACCTCACAGCTTAGCACAATAGCTCGACTCACGCTGTAGATTGAACTCAAATCCACTCTCCAGACAAAAAAGACATTGCGGCCCCGAATGAACAAGGATCAACAGAAAGCCAAGCAGAGGCCCCCATTGAATCTAATGTGGCGAGCTCCGCCGAAGGTACCAGAAGAAAGAAAAGAATGCACCGTGTAGGGATAAAGATACAACTCGCTCGGGCAGGGGGTGAAGCTCGACCAAGAGAAGGTAGTGCGGCAATAGGGAGAATAATCACCTTATTTGAACAACTAGGTTTGACTAGGGAAACCCCTCTTGCACCGGAAATCCTCAGAGCTCTACGCCCTAGAAACTTCCGGGCACCCTACCTTGGAATCTTACCGAGGGAAATCAAACCCGGTGGAACATGTTAATAGTTTTCAAGCTCTAATGCTCCTTCACGGAGCTAATGATGCTAGCATGTGCATAGTGTTCCCCACCACCTTAAAAGAAGAAGCTTGGTTATGGTATTCGGAACTGGCCCTAGGATCCATAAAAAATTGGGACCGATTCACCCAACTCTTCATCAACCAATTCATCACGAGCACACAACACTCAAAATCAGCTACGTGCCTGTTTAACATAGTCCAGAAGCCTAATGAACCACTTAGAGAATACATCTAACACTTCAACATGAAAAGATTGTAGATCCTGATTTGGACCCCTCTATACAGCTGATAGCAGCCAAAAAGGGCGTTAAGCACCGAAAGCTAAAACAGGAGCTAGAACTCCACCCTCCAACTACTATGGAAAGATTCCTCATAGTTGCTCATGAATTCTTTAGGGCGGAAGAAGCAGTCGGAGGGGGGACTGAGACAATAGGAAAAAGGAAACGAACAGATGAAGAAGCAAGCACCAACCGAACCAAATGAAGGAGTAGATCACCTCGTAAAAGTAGATCTTCAAGGAGAAGGCATAGCAGGTTGTCGTGCCGAAAAAGCAGATTACCAAACAAAAGAACATTTTGAGGATAGTTGTACCAAGCAGTACTACAACCCCAACCACCAGCCTTCTCAAGGAAAAACAAACGATTCCTCCAATTCCTAACCTTATTTGGGAAGTTAAAAATTTTATTCCCACTAGAAAAGGGAGATAAAAACAGAAGGGACCCGAAACCCGCTTCATGTGCACCAAAGCTGAGAGGGCCTCAATACTTAGAGGAAAATCGCGGTGATGAAACAAACTGATTAACCCAATCAGCATCCTAACCCCAATAGGAGCGAGCTGGCCTAGGGACACCTGATAGTGCACTAGGACAACAATGATGAAGGGGAAAGCAAAGGCCAGCCGCCAAAGACTCTTCGTAGACACATAAACCTTTCGAGCCATGCTTCCAATGATAACGACCAGGACCATACATGATCCATTGGTACTCATCTGGGATCTCGTATCTATGACACAATTCTACCACCTCGTCCCGTAACAACTCGATTCCCCCAAATTAAATAGGGGTGGATCTGGGATTTAGATCACCAGATAAGATAAGGGATTATCCTTATCCACTTAAAGAGTCTAGATCCAAATAAAGATTTGGATCAAAGGAACTCCTAATTTGATTAGGAAGGCTGATCTTTATCTACAGATAAGATAAGGGATTATCCATATCACTTAAAGAGTCCAGATCCAAATAAGAGAGCAGGGTGAACCTTCAAAACACATTCATTGAATACAGAGAGAAGACAACGCAGTTAGACTGCTCTTGCCTTCTGCTCTTTTTTCTTCCTACTCTTGCCACCCTACCCTGTTTGATCTCTAGTTCTTGAATTGAATCAAGATTCAATCTTGATATTGTTTCTTGCCAGAAGAAACAATTTAGAAGTTGTGCTCACTGTCCCATTCGATTCTTGCTGAAGAATCACTAGTTCTTGGTGAAGAACTACCTGTTGAACCTGCCTCATCCTAAGCTGTGTCATCTTCAGTGGAGGGATGATTTGGTACACTCTTTGGGCATGAACACCTACGTTGGGAGGAGCATTCTTGCATGGATTCCGTATCAGGTATATCCCTCCCTAATTTTGGTTTCAGATTTGGTCCGGTTTGGTTACAAGAACGAACTTTGAAAATGCAGTTTTCTAAATTGGGAATAGGATTCCTGGATGGGAGTAAAGAAATTTTTGAAATTTCGCCCAACCTTCCTGTAGGGTTCGGCCATACATATGATGGATCTCCCATCCCTTCAAGCCGAACCCTATTTTGTGTTTTTTTATTGTTGTAATGGCTTCAAACCTAAGGGATATCATTCTTGTGAAGATGAACTATGGGATGTGGAAGTTCTATTTTGACTTTTATGTTGAAGGGAAAGGTTTAGAAGGATATCTGAATGGAGATATTTCACACACTCTGCTGGATCTGAGGGTTCAATGTGAACAATCTCATATTCAGTCCATAAATCAAGAAAACCTAAATAATATTCCTGTATCCTCCTATCTCCTTGGCTGTAAGAAAATATTCCTGATTCTATTTGGTACTATTTAGATACGTTGGACTGTTGAAAATCTTTTTCCAGATACAAGTACATCTCATATGTTGTTTTCATTCTCCTCATAGGTACAGATATATGATAATCAATAGAACTCAGAATCCAAGAAACAAGCTTACCATTATCCAACTTCCATTGTTGTAAAGCCTTGGCCTCGGTCCCAATTGGTTTAGTGACTGTTCGAGATATTTCACACACTCTACTGGATCTAAGGGTTCAATGTGAACAATCTCATATTCAGTCCATAAATCAAGAAAACATGAATAATATTCCTGTATCCTCCTATCTCCTTGGCTGTAAGAAAATATTCCTGATTCTATTTGGTACTGTTTAGATACGTTGGACTGTTGATAATCTTTTTCCAGATACAAGTACATCTCATATGCTGTTTTCATTCTCCTCATAGGTACAGATATATGATAATCAATAGAACTCAGAATCCAAGAAACAAGCTTACCATTATCCAACTTCCATTATTGTAAAGCCTTGGCCTCGGTCCCAATTGGTTTAGTGACTGTTCCATTCAGATATCCTTCTAAACCTTTCCCTTCAACATAAAAGTCAAAATGGAACTTCCACATCCCATAGTTCATCTTCACAGGAATGATATTCCCTAGGTTTGAAGCCATTACAACAATAAAATAACGCAAAATAGGGTTCGGCTTGAAGGGATGGGAGACCCATCATATGGATGGCCGAACCCTACAGGAAGGTTGGGCGAAATTTCAAAAATTTCTTTACTCCCATCCGGGAATCCTATTCCCAATTTAGAAAACTGCATTTTCAAAGTTCGTTCTTGTAACCAAACCGGATGAGCACTTTGAGAAGAGAAAGGTGACTCAATTCTTGATGAGACTTAGACCTGAATATGAGATAATCAGGTCTAACATACCGAGTAGGGGAACACTTCCAGATATGGATTCTGTTTTAGGGGAACTTCTGAGGGAAGAGACTAGATTTTCACTACAGCCGGGTTTGACGGGAAGATGACCGATGTTGGGGCTGAAACAGCCTTTGTTGCTCATGGAGGTAAGAAGCCAACCTCCAAGGATTTCTCCAAAACTCAGTGCTATGAGTGTAAGGGTTTTGGACACATTGCATCTCACCGTAAGAAGAAGAATGTGTGCACCTATTGCAAGCAACATGGTCACATCATTCCAGACTGTCCAGTCCAACCAACTAAGGGTTCTCAGAAAAAAACTCAGCCCCGGGCCTATCAGGCAACAGATGGACAAGCAACGGACACTGTATCCACCAAGGGTGATTCTTCAATGAAAGGTGATTCAATAGGTGTCATGGATGAAGAAAAGGTCTGGCAATTGGTATCTTCTGCTATTTCCTCTGCTTTCTCTGCTATTAGCTTGTCTAGTAAGTTCTCTGCATATTGTTCTTCTCCTTCACATGCTTGGGTTATAGATTCAGGTGCCACCAATCATATGACAGGAGCCTACCTCAATCACCCAAATCCTTCCACTAAAACTCACCATAAACATATTATTACTGCCAATGGTGAAAAGTTAGACATCATTGGTAGCAATGATTTGTCCCTTAAACTGTCACCAACTAGATCCTTCCCTCTCTCCAAAACCCTTTTAGTTCCCAACCTTACTACTCATATGATTTTTGTTGGCCAACTTGTTGATGAAGCAAATGTTCTCACCTTTTCTCATGATGGTTGCTTGATACAAGACCGATACACTGGGAAGGTGAAAGGAAAGAGGTGTAGGCTGGGCCCGCCTGTTTGCGCTTGAGTTTGAGAAATCTCAATCAAGAGCATCCTCAGCTTTACTTAGTTCTTCTTTGTCTAATTCTCTGTCGAGTTATAGAAATAATGTTTGGGATTTATGGCATAAACGGTTGGATCATCCATATTCCCAAAAATTAATGTTTTTGTTTGACTCTGGTTTGGTTAAGAATAAAATTCCTCCCATTCATACTTTTGATGTTTCTTGCACTACATGTTGTTTGAGTAAAATTAATGTTTTACCATTTCTTCATACATCTAAACATGCCACTAAACCTTTTGAGATAATACATAGTGATGTTTGGTCTGCTTCTATTACTTCACAATTGGGATACAGATATTTTGTATTGTTTATAGATGATTGTACCAGATATACTTGGATTTATTTTCTGCGGCACAAACCAGAAGTCTTTGGCACATTTAAATTATTTCATACTATGGTGCAAAATCAATTCAAGTGCAATGTGACTATCCTCCGCTTAGATTCAGGGGGAGAATATAAAGATGGAGACTTTCAAGCCTACTTGAAGAGTTATGGAATTCAATCTCAGCGTAGATACCCAGACACTCCACAACAGAATCGTGTGGCTGAATGAAAGAATGAACATATTCTCAGTGTTGTGCGAACATTACTACAAGAATCTCATACTCCAACTTCGTTTTGGGTAGAAGCAGCCAGTACAGTAGGGTATTTGATCAATTTTCTTCCCTCCTCTGTTCTAGGAATCACTTCTCCCTTCCAAAAACTTTTTGGTCATCCCCCAGATTTCTCTAATCTTCATGTTTTTAGTTGTCTTTGTTTTGTACATCTTCCTGTTCGTGAATGATCTAAACTAACTGCTAAGTCTACTATGTGTGCCTTTGTGAGATGTAGTCCTGACGATAAAGGATTTTTGTGCTATGATCCTGCTATTTGTCGTATTCGGATTTCCCGGAATGTTGCGTCTCTTGAACATATCTCTTTATTTGCTGAGATTGCTAGATTATCTGCTCCTTCCATCTCTATTTTGCAGAATTTTGATTTAGACAACACTACTACTTCCTCCACTGAGAGAGATTTTCTTGTCTTCACCCGTAAGCGGCTACGTGTCCTGGTCCCTGCGCCTACAACCCCACTTCCACCCGGTCCAGAGCATCCCTCCCCAGTACCCCCTGTAAGTGATACTTTGAGCCAAGATCCTCCTAATTTAGATAGTAGTTTGGTTATTCCACTTCGTCACTCTACCCGTATTTCACGACCCCTTGACCGCTATGGTTTTCCTTCATACCATAGTTCTTTTTCTGTTGTACTTTCTTTCACAAATATCCCTAGATCTTATCAGCAAGCCATTAGAAGTTCTCAGTGGAAAGAAGCCATGGATGCTGAAATTCAAGCCCTCCATGAGAATGATACTTGGGATCTTGTGCCAGCTCCTCCAGATGCTTCTATTGTTGGAAGTCGTTGGGTCTATACGATCAAACTAAAGTCAAATGGTTCCCTTGATCAATATAAGGTCTAGTTAGTTGCCCAAGGATACAGCCAGGAATATGGGATTGATTATGAAGAAACATTTGCCCCGATTGCTAAGATCACCACAGTTCGGACTCTTATGGCCATATCTGCTGTTCATTCCTGGACTGTTTACCAACTAGATGTGAAGAATGCTTTTCTTCATGGTGAACTAAAGGAGATAGTCTACATGAAACCTCTACCTAGATATTGCAATGATCCTTCACGTGTCTGTCGCCTAAAGAAGTCTCTATATGGTCTGAAGCAAGCACCTAGGGCTTGGTTTGAATGCTTCCGGGATGTTGTTGCATCTGGGTATAATTAGAGTTCCTCTGACTACTCTCTTTGTTAAGAGAAAACCCCAGGGTATCACTATCCTCTTATTGTATGTTGATGACATGCTTCTAACCGGGGATGATCATGATGGGATTTGTGAGCTAAAGTCCTTACTTCATAACTCATTTCACAAGAAGGACTTGGGTCCTCTTACTTACTTCTTGGGTTTGGAGGTCCATCGTAGCAGTCGAGGGCATTTCATTTGTCAACAAAAATACACCTCTGATCTCGTCAAATTAGCTGGAATTACTGATGAGAAACATGTTGATACTTCCTTGGAGTTGAATGTCAAACTATCTAAATCCAAAGGCCTCCTCCTTCCTGATGCTACTTTGTACCATCAGCTTGCTGGCTCTCTGATCTATCGCACTATGATCAGGCCTAATATTTCACATGCTATTCAGGTTGCTAGTCAATTTGTCTCTGCCCCGCGGTAACCTCATATGACTGTTGTTCACTGCATCATCCGTTATATTCGAGACACAACCTCTCAGGGACTGTTTTTCTCTTCCTCATCATCCATACAGTTGAGGGTTTATGCTGATGCTGATTGGGCTGGTTGTCCTGACACTCGTCGATCCACTACTAGGTGGTGTGTCTTCTATTAGACACTAGACAGTTTTGTATGCCCTTAGCTCCAATCAGTTTTGATGTACTTTTGACATTTAGTGTAAATGAATAATGTGCATGTTTGATTCATGTTGTGTGGTATGTTTCTGTGTAAGACCCTTAAATTGGACACTTAATGAGACTAGTGTTAGTTTAGAATGTTCACAGCCGTTGGATAAGTCTGGGGAGATTTATCCTGCCAAGGCTGACACTGGTGTGCTGCCAAATGTTGGGGTGGCCTGTCTCAACTGCCAAGGTGAGACCCAATGCACATGCAGTGTAGGATTAATTGAATCTTTGAACCGGACCAGATTTGTAGTATTGCCCTGCACCTTGGAAATTGATGGGCAAAACTGAAAAGTTACACCTGACCCCTAGACTCAATTATGATACTGCACTGGGTGTCGGATTGGGTTGTCTTTGATATGCCAATCAGTGAGATCCTTAGCGGGGGTCAAAACCTGGGCATGTTGGGACAGTCTGAGAATTCATCTGAGTGGGTGATCGTAATGATCGAGGATGCACTCTATCTGATGGAAACCAAACTGCCGGCAGTTGATTTTAATCGTTGGAATTTTGTTTTGCAAAATTTATATATATAGATGTGTACGGTTTCAAAATGTTTGCAAATGGTTTTAAATCCCGTGATCCATGTGAGCAGAGAGTGCAACACTGTTCCTTGCAGCCGAGGGAGAGGTCCTCTCTTGTCGGGCAGTGTTTGATCATTATGGGCTGAGAGGTTGAGTGTAAGGCCATTTAGGGTTATACTTAATAGGCTAATCTTGCATCTGCCCACAGTCCCTGGATTTTTATAAGATGGCTTGACCCTGGGACCACTTAGTGTAAGTGTTGGGCCCATAGAGTCCATGTGATGGGCTCAAGGGGTTCACTGGGCTTTCCAGTGAATTCGGCTAGGCCTTGTAATAGAGGCTGGACCAAACCCATGTGGCTGATGTGTAGATCAATGCTTTGGTCCCACACCATACAAAGAAGCCCAACTGGGCAGTAATTTGGAAGCCTATTGGGCACTTAATACATATTGGGCCTAAAGCCCATTTCGAACTGGGCTGATTTGATCAGTCACTTAAAGGGGTGGATCTGAGATTACGTTAAGCCAAAAAGGATTGGGTCTTGACCTATCCACTCATGGAGACCAAATTCAAATTAGGATTTGAAGCCGGTAACCTCCTGATAAGATCAGGAGTGGGCTGATCTAATCTGCAGATAGGATTAAGAAGACTCCTAATCCAAATACAGATTTGGATTAGGATAACTCCTAATGAGATTAGGAGGTTTCTTAATCACAAAGAAAGGAGGAGAAACAAGAATTCAAATTACAAGAATTCGAACCCTAAGATTTTCGCAGAACACTATGCAACTTTGAGATAGGATCTCAGAAACCCTAGAGAAGAAAAAAGCAGTTCGCCATCTTCTTCTCTAGCCTCCTCCTCTAGCAGCCGCCACCATCTACTGCCAGTTCGAGTTCTCTGTGAAGGAAGATCAAGAATGTGCTCTCTGCTTCCATCGAGTTCTTCAGAAGAACCTAGTTCGTGGGACGAATACTGCTGGTTCTATTCCATCATCGTTGTGTCATCTTCAGTGGGAGCAGTTCTTGGGATTTTCTTTAGGCGTGAACACCAACGTTGGGAGATACTGCTTCTCCGGATCAGGTATATCCCTTCCCTTCGCTTTTGGTTCAGAATTGGTTCGGTTTTGATTCAAGATAAATCCTGGATAATTCAGGGAATATGATTCCCAGTTGGAAGAATGACAAGAAATTTTTGAAATTCGCCCACCCATTCCGCAACCTTTTTGGCGTCCATATGATGGATCTTACCATTCTTTCATCTTCATGGGTGCTAATCTCCTGGAAGTGCAAGAAATAGCAAACTGTCTCCAAGTCTTCTACCGAAGCCAAGTATAGAGCTATATCTTCTGCATGTAGCGAGATTGTTTGGCTGAAGTCTCTTTTCATGGATCTTGGTACTCCTCTTCCTACTCCTATCCCTTTATATGCCAACAACACCAGTGCTATCAAGATCGCATCTAATCCTGTCTTTCATGAGAGGACTAAACATATAGAGGTGGATTGTCACTTTATTAGAGACCTTCTTGTTGTAGGGTCTATATCTCTTCCTCATGTAGCCTCTCACATGCAGATTGCCAACATCTTCACCAAGGCTAGAACTAAAAGTCGACACCTTATTCTTATGGGCAAACTGATAATGATGTCTATGCATTAGTTTGAGGGGAGTGTGAAGATATACCTTGATGTACATTATTAGAATAGTCCTTGTTGTGCAGTATCGTACTCTTATTATTTTATTTGTTCTTTTTTATCTTTCAACCCTATAAAGGCATTTTTGTAGTTGTACATATCTTTTATCTCATTAATATAAAAGAGACTCTTTGGGGTGGGGGTCGACTATTCTTGACACCCTTAATTCCGTTTTCTCCTTGCTCTCAATTCGGTTCACAGTCCAAACCAACCAAATTTTTTTTTCTGATAGACAACGACAATGAAAATTTTATTAATTAAAGAACTAAGTGTGCATCATACAATTCCCCACTAAGAGGCATGAGGTGCAGCCTCCAAACTACATCTTAAATTTTACAATTGAGCCCAAAAGAGCCGATTCCTATGTACTCCTTGTTTAGCTAGGAGATCTACCAACCCATTTGCCGATCTTCTTTCCCATTGACCTGTGACTGAAATATTTGAAGTCAGCCACTTAAATCTTCTCAAAGTCCCCCTGTACAACCAAGCTGCCGCCTCTGGTTCTTTTAGCCATCCAACAACCAATTTGTAATCACCTTCAATCATTAAATGCTCCACTACCAACTCTCTTACATATTCTGCTCCATGTAACACAGTTTGGAGTTCTGCATTTACCGAGTCTCCCCTCCCTATAGGACTAGAAAATAGAGCTACAATCTGACTCTCATCATTTCTAAAGACCCCCTATTCCAGATGGTCCCGGGTTGCCCAAACTACTGCCATCAAAATTTAGTTTAATGATGCCTGCATCAGGAGACTTCCAATCCACCACTAGCTTGCTTCTAACTACGGAACTTTTAGCTAGTTGTTCCTAATTTCTCCTTATATCATCAAAAGTGTAGGAGGACAACAAATCCAAGGATTTGATCCCTCTCCTTGTCATTAAATTATTAAATTATCATAATTGCATTAATTAATAAATAATCATTACTTATTAATTCATAATCTAATAGCTAATTATTAAATTTTAATTAATAGCTATTAATAACCAATTATAACTATTAATTTCTGAAAATGATTAATGATATTTAATTTAAATTACTCGAGACATTGGCCCCATTCGTTTTTATAAAAATTAATTTGTTTTTTATATAAATTAATCATTATTAATCATTTATAATTGTTGACTAACTATAAATTATGAAAATCACAAACATTGTCCAAAAATGGTTTATTACAATTTCAAATCATTATTGAATATTGAATATTTATTTTTCAGTTATTTGATAAAATTAACTTTTAGTAATTTTTAGTTATTTCAGTAATTAATAATATTAGTAATTAGCTTTCTCAATAATTATTACATTCAGTAATTAAATAATTCTATATTTTTATTTATTTTTTATATTTTGTACTTATTTGATTTAATATTATCATTAATTATTATTATAATTATTATAAGTTATTTAATAAATTAATATTTTTAGTAATTAAACTTTTCAAAACATTTTTAGTTATTTTTTTGATAATTTTTACTTATTTGTTTTGATGCTTCAAATAATTATTTATTAATATTATTTTTATTTTAACATTTTAAAATACAAATATTGAAAATTTGTTAATATGTCAATAAATTAATTATTATTTTTTATTTTTGCATTTTAAATTATAACTTTCAGTAATTGTATTTTTTTTAGTAATTAATATTTTTCAATAATTGAAAATTTTAATATAATTTAGTGTAATTTCTAAAAATTACTGAATTTTGAAAAATGTTTGTATAATTAATGAATAATTACTGATATATTACTAAATTATTATATTTTTTTAATACAAGTACAATACTGATTTATTGGATTTTCTCGTGCATCGCACGGGTCCTCACTAGTGTAAGATAAAGCCCATCAAGTTACCAGCCTTCTAATGGTCTCTTGCTCTTAACCTCTCAGCCCTAAATAATTAAAACACTACTCACAGAGAAAGACCTCTTCCCTGATTGCAAAGTGCAATGTCACACACTCTGCTCAAATGGATCTCGGGATTAAAACCTTTCGCAAACCCTTTTGCAAATTCAATTTCAAATACAGTTGAAATCCACTGCCTACAGTGGATTCACTTTGTCTGGCAATACCAACACCAAACTGTTAGCAAGAATGTGTTTCAAGAAAATAAAAGGATTCACAATCGCTTCAAAATACTCAAAATCATTTGTCTTTAATAACTGTGTTAGAGGAGCAACAATAGTACTACAATTTTGAATAAATCACTAAAAATAACTGGTATTGGGCCAAGGCCAGTGTAACATACAACGTATTTTGTCTAGGTCAGCCCATACAGCGTATTTTGTCTAGGTCAGCCCAAATAGTGGATTTGTCTTTGACCAAAATCACATTAAATGCTTTAGAATAAATCTAATTGCCTCTTAACAAACTCAATGTGGTATGTAAATGTTTAAGAGGGAACAACAATCCTCATTGTACATGAGGATGTCATCAAAAAATACCAAAATAAATTGTCGCAAGAACAAGCAAAAAATCTAATTCATTAAGGATTGGAAAGTGGAGGGAACATTGATGAGAAAAGTAAATTATCGCAAGACTAAAATCACATTAGAAGCTTTAGTATAAATCTAATTGCCTCTTAACAAACTCAATGTGGTACATAAATGTTTATGAGGAACGAACGATCCTCATTGTACACGAGGATGTCATAAAAAATTACCAAAATAAATTGTCGCAAGAACAGGCAAAAAATCTCATTCATTAAGGATTGGAAAGTAGAGGGCACATTAATGAGAAAAAAAGGGATCACCAAAAATTCGTAATGACCCTCGTGTGTGTGAAATGAAGTCATGTGTACATCTTGAGCATGCACCCGAATTTGATGGTACCCTGCTCGTAAGTCTAGCTTAGAAAAGAGATTATACTCTATTTTTTAACCATATCTCCCATATATGCACATAAAACAATTTATCACTCATACAATAGAATTCTCAAATGATATAATCAAATTTGACTTGAAAGTAAAATAATCCACATACTATGAGTCTTTATCCTCCATATGATAGAAAATAAACTCAATATATGCTCTTAAATAACATGAATAAACCAATTTCTAGTAAGGTCTCTAGACAAGTCAACCTTCACAAAACTAAATCTAAACAAAATAAAATGACAAAGAACTAATTCTGAACTGAATTGATTTGAATCACAATGAATCACAAGAATCGTATAAATCGTAAGATTTATGAATCAAATCATAGGATTCAAACAAGAAAAGTAAGATTTTTGCATAAAAGGATTCAGACATAAGATTTGAATTGAAACCCTTGGGATTCATGATTCAAATCGTGAATCATATCATAAATCATAAGATTTTGACAACATGGAGATAAGACCTTGTTTCACTGGATTAGAAGATATGCTAAAGCTCTAGCTGATTCCTAAGCTAGAGAAGATGTAAATATGAGTGAGCTTTACAAGATGCTGACTTACCAATAAGGAACAATTACATTTTGAATGTAGGAGAGGTTGTTGTTTGGAAGCCTTGGGGTAGAGTTCAGATCTGCTACCAACAAACTCTCACAACACTGTACCAGCTAGCCATAACAATCGCACATCAAAGGAGATGCTCCCAATTTGTGGCTGCAGTGGCCTGTTGGTACAGCATTGGGAGTATTTTGTTGGTAGCAGATCCCTGCCCCATGGGGTATCTGTTCTTATTGCATCATATGATTCATATTCCCTTCGCACCCTTTCTTCTTTTAATAGATTCTACTGATCTCATTACTGAAGAAAAAAACAACTGTACATAGAAACTTCTTATGAAGATGGTTATGTGCTGGCTAAAAGGTAGAGGTCAAGAATAGTGGCAGTATAAATACATTATGAGAGAAATAAGAAGTTTTGCAAGGAAAATGGGAACCAATTTTTCTTGGGTTCTAAAAGCAGATAAATCATAAATGCTTAGGTGCCACATTGGCCAAGATAGGGGTCAACAGGGGTCGATCATTTTGGGGGCAATTGTAAGAACAAGTAATGTGAATACTTAAAATAGGATTAGGTTAGGTGGCAGATGCTAACCTAAATGGAGGGATTCTTGGCATGTATTCATTATTTTCTTGCACTTAATAAAGTCCAAGTTGAAAAAAAAAAAATCAAGCAATTCAATTTTTTCATCGCCAAATCTGCAACTAAGCAAGCCTTTACTGTCTATAAAAAGAAGTGTGCATTACTGAGATTTTAACTCAGAATCTCCTGCTTATAAACCAGTGTTGTATGCATTTACTGCATCATGATCCCCAACTAGATAAAACAATATAAAATGTGCAATCATTTCTTGTCCACCTGAGAAACAATTTCACTTTCTAAAAGAGAAACTTAGGAGAATAGTTGCAGAAAGGAAAACTATGGAGAGAAGTGATATGAGAAAGGAAGAGGAAAAAGTAAAACACATGGCTCAGCTTACTATTACCCCTAAAATTTGTGCCTGATCACTCCACAAGCTACTGGGTTTAGCCATTTTTTTGTAAACAATTTAGACAAAAGTTCAAACACCTAACTGACTGTTAAGCCTACCATTACTAGCTAGAATTACACCAGTTCACCATTTTTTTGTAAACAATTTAGACAAAAGTTCAAACACCTAAACTGGCTGTTAAGCTTACCATTACTAGCTAGAATTACACCAGTTCACTGAGATAAGAAGATGTTATAAGGGTGTACTAGTATATGATTCTGAGCAAAAAAAAGGCCATTAGCCAATGTTGCTCCCAGCTATCTGGGGTCTTGGGAGGGATAGACTGGATATAGTCCTAACCTTTGGCAGTTTTTTGCAGAGTGGCAGCTCTCAGACTTGAAACCGTGTTCTTCTTACTTTCCAGCCTGAGATTTTACCATTACACCAAGCAATAGGCCCTATTCTATAGAGAAATAGATAAATAATAGTAATAATAGCAACAGCAGCAGCAATAGTAGTAGTAGTATATATTGATACGAGTGTTAATAATGAACTGGATCTGTTGCAGTTATCATGCACTTCACACTTCCATTCAATCTGTGACAGCTATCCCATTATATGTATGGTACGGGACACCTGTCACAGACTGAATGAAAGTGCAAGATAAGTGCAGTAATAAAAAGTTCAGCATATAAAGAACCACCAAAAAAATAGGTCTTTTATTCCCTCTGTTTTTTTTCAACTTAAACCAGGGAGGTCACTCAAAAATCCTGGCATTTTCCTATTAATCAATTGTAAGTTGCCATTTAAGCATCTAGTAATATAATTTATGATTAAATAGTTTATAATTAACATTTAATTATGTATGGTTACAAAAATACATTATAAAATATATAAATATTCATGTATTTATTTATTTAGCATAGAGGAACATCTATGCATCAATCAACATTGCCAAGTCAAAAGGCATAGACATCATCCAGCCACCAAATACATTGTAACGCCTATATTATATTAGGAGAAACAATTCTCCACATATGTATATTGGGAGAAGCAATTCTCCATGTGGGACTTAGTTGGTTAGGGCATTGTAAACCCAGGAAATAACAATAGAATTGCAGTGTTTCCATGCTCGCAATTCAGCTGTCTTGATTGAGTCTGGTTTCCCAATCGATCCATCTACAAAGCTGACCTTGATAATGTTTCCATTCGATCAGGATTTATAGATACATGGCAACTTGCTTATGCCAGCTGTAAATGAATCAACAAATAGAGTAACCACCTAACCAAGTCCCACATGGAGAATTGCTTCTCCCAATATACATACGTGGAGAATTGCTGGCAAGACATTGTTTACTTTCAACCAATCGGGCAACTTACTTCCAGTCCTAGCTTATGTTGATGACCTTATCATTGCCGGCAATGATACAAGTAGTGTTTCAGCTCTCAAAGATTATCTCAGCTCTTGTTTTCCTATAAAGGACCTCGGGCACCTACGATATTTTCTCGGCATTGAAATTTCTAGGACTGCAGCTGGGATATTTCTTTGTCAACGTAAATATACACTTGACATACTCACTGATGCTGGTATGCTTGCAAACCTAGCTCATTTCCTATGCTACAGCAGCAACACTTACAACCTGATTCTGGACCTCCTGTAGGCCACCCAGATCAGTACAGAAGATTAGTAGGTCGGCTAGTTTATCTTACCATCACCAGGCCCAAATTGACATACTTGGTACATGTTTTAAGCCAATTTATGAGCAATCCTTATCAATCTCACTTAGATGCAGCCATGCATGTCCTCCGCTACCTTAAAGCATCTCCAGAACAAGGCATCTTACTCTCTTCCAAGTGTGATTTGATCTTAAAAGCCTACTGTTACTCAGATTGGGCTGGATGTCCCACTAGCTGGCGTTCCACCACAGGTTATTTCACTACTCTAGTGTCACAAGTGTTCTCTTCGCCACGCCATCAAGTGCCATCCATCGTGCCTACAGCCGCCACTCCAGTGTCCAAGTGTGTGTCATGGGTGGGCTATGCATGTATTTTTGTATGGGGGATTGCCAATGGCATTCTTGTAATTACCTAGTATGATTTTTCATCCTTTTGATGTATCTTTATGTCACTACCCCAAAAGCTTAACGTACTCTTTGAGGGGAGGTAGGTAGTCGAGTGAGTCATAAGCGTGTAAAGGTTAAGCACGAGATCCCCTCGACACTGAACTGTGTGCTTGTGCTTGCCATCCATTAATGCAATACAAGTAGCCTTTTTGACTAATTCGTGTGCCATCTTGTTGCATTTTCTTGTGTTGTTGCTTGTTACATAGGCTTACTTGTCACATTCGAGTGTCGCACGGGGCCCCAGCGACTAGCCCCGTGATAGTTGGTATTAGAGCAGAAGCTCCTACGCACACATTGGACCCTGTCTTCACCCCAACTTCAGCACAATGAAGAGCAACCGTGACATTGCCGATGACACACTACACGGGCTGCACCAAGCCCACGACACCAATGAGGCTCCACTCGACGATCCTGCCAAGACACAAGCCCCAAAGGGCCACACAACTAAAGCTAGCAAGCGTGACAAATCTGTCGACCAACTAGCTAGCCTAGACATGCGCATCCTACACTGCGAGGCAACAGTAGGTGAGACTCGAGATCGGGTCGACGAACTCCATCTCAACGTGGAGACGATAGAGAATGCTGTGGTGGAGCTGGAAAGCCGCTTTAACAGAGCCCTCTGAGACGTCCAGAACACCTTGCAGCAGTCACAAGGCAGCTCTTCCCAAGGCTGAAGGGATGAGAGATCCATCATATGGATGGTCGAACCCTGCAAGAAGGTTGGGCGAAATTTCAAAAATTCTCTCTCTCCCATCTGGGAATCGCATTCCCTATTTTAAAAAACTGCATTTTTAAGGATCAATATTGAAACAAACCGGACCAGATCTGAAACCAAAAAGGGAGGAGAGGGATATACATAATACGGAGTAACAGTAACTCCCAATGAAGGTGTTCACGCCCAAGGAGAAGACCAAAAACTGCTTCCACTGAAGATGACACATTGTGAGGTGAAGCAGAATCAACAGGACGGCTCTTCAGTAAGAACCGAATTCTTCAGCAAGAAAGTAGTAGAGGGCTGGTGAGCACGACTTCAGATCGCCTCTTCTACCAAGAAGCAATATCAAGAACGATTCTTGATCACTCCCACAGGTGGAGATCGAACTGGGTAGGGGCGGCAAGAACAGGAAGAAAAGAGCAGAAGACAGTAGCAGTCAAACTGTGAGTTGTCTTCTCTCTTAATTCAGCAAACTATGAATTTGTATATAGAGGTCCACCCTGCTCTCCTATTTATAGCCTTAAAGAGAGGTTCTCCTAATCTTATTAGGAGTTTCCTAATCCAAATCTTATATTTGGATCTGGACTCTCTTTAAGAGATAAGGATAATCCCTTATCTTATCTGCAGATAAAGATCAGCCTTCCTAATCAAATTAGGAGTTTCCTGATCCAAATCTTCATTTGGATCTGGACTCTTTGAGTGGATAGGGATAATCCCTTATCCTATCAACTGATCCAAATCCCAGAACTGCCTCTATTTAATTAATCTTATTAAGCCAGTTCGAATTGGGCTTTAGGTCCATTAAGTCTATGTGCTCACTTAACCTCTTAGCATACTGTCCAGTTGGCTATCCTTATATGGCGTGGGACCCAAACATTGATCTACACATCAACCACATGGGTTCAGCCCAGCCTTTGTTACAAGGCCTGGCCGAATTCATTATAGGAGACAGTGAACCCCTGAGTCCATCACCATGGGCTCTTAATGGGCCCAACATTTACACTAAATGGTCCTTGGGTCCAGCCACCTTATGAAAACCCAAGGACTGCGGGCAAATGCAAGATTAGCCCATCAGGTATTACCCCCAATGGTCTTACACTTAACCTCTCAAGCCATAATGATCAAACACTACCCGACAAGAGAGGACCTATCCCTCGGCTGCAAGGTACAGTGTTGCACTCTCTACTCACATGGATCCCGGGAATTAAAACCTTTTGCAAACATTTTGAAACCATAATATATATGTATATCTTTATATAAATATATTTTGCAAAAACAAATTTCAACGGTTGAAATCAACTGCCGGCAGTTTAGGTTTCCATCAGAGAGAGTGCATCCCTGATCATTCACTTTGTCCGACAAAGGGGCTGATCCTGTCACTATGATCACCCACTCAAATGAATTCTCGGACTGTCCCAACATACCCAGGTTTTGACCCCCTCTAAGGATCTCACTGATTGGCATATCAAAGACAGCCCAATCCGACACCTATGCAGTATCATAATCGAGTCTAGGGGTTAGGTGTAACATTCCAGTTTTGCCCATCTATCTCCAAGGTCCAGGGCAATACTGAAATTCTGGTCCGGTTCAGGGTTTCAAGAAAACCCACACTGTATGTACCTCAGGTCTCACCCTAGCAGCTGAGACAAGCCACCCCAACCAACTTGGCGGCACATCAATGTCAGCCTTGGCAGGATAAATCTCCCTAGATCTATCCAACAGCTGTGAAGATTCTAAACTAACACGAGTCTCATATGTGTCCAGTTTAAAGGTATTACACAGAAACACACCATAATAACATGAATCAAATATGTACTTTATTCATTTACAATAAATGTCATAATGTACATCATTCTAGTTGGAGCTAAGGGCATACACTGTCTAACAAAAGCAGCATTCAAGGCATGATGGATAGCTTCCAAGCACAATTAGATGAGATGAGGAATGAGCTAACAATCATGAAAAGAGCTATTGCCAATTCCACCGGCCCTTCATCCGCTCCATCCACCCACATCAAGGTGCGCCAACCAACTCCATACTCCAGTGCTTGTGATGCTCGGGAGCTTGAAAACTTCTTATGGCAACTTGATCAGTACTTCTCTGTGACTAGCATCCATGATGACCAAACTCAGGTACGTACAGCCGCCATGTATTTAAATGATATTGCAATGTTATGGTGGCGTAGATGTTGCCAGGACATTGAACGTGGCACTCGGACCCTCAACACCTGGACCGATTTCAAGAGAGAAATCAAGCGACAGTTCTTCCCCGAAAATGTTGAGTACTTGGCACGAAGAAAGTTGAAGAACTTGAAGCACCAAGACTCATTGCATAACTATGTCCAAGAGTTCTCAGCCCTGACCCTTGAGATCTCCGACATGTCTGACAAAGACCTTTTGTTCAACTTCATGGATGGTCTCAAACCATGGGCAGAACTCGAACTACAATGGTGTGGGGTGAAGGACTTAGCAACAGCCATGGCGGTGGCCGAGCAACTAGTTGATCTAAGGAAGTCAGAAGAGGAAGACCATCAACCACATAGCCCACGTACCAATAGCTTGAGTGGGGAGATCAGATATCAACCTCTACACAGGAGAAACCAATGCCCACTAACAAGCCCAAAAATTACCAACAAGGGAAGAAGCCACAAGCAGCCCCAAGCGATCAGGGCCACCGGTTCACTAGGAGACCAACTACTCCTGTGCCTTGTTACCTTTGCAATGGGCATCATCAGACGAGTGACTGTCCAACACGGAAGAAACTCACTGCCTTCATCGCCAAACTCAGCGACAGTGAAGAGAGCGATGAGGAGAAACCCACAGTGGCGCCAAGAGTAGGCACCCTCCAACTCATCAACGCCATGGTTAAGAAAGAGGCCACATCCAAGCGGCCCACCAAAGCCCACAAAGAACTGAAATATGTAGACATCACCCTCGGCGGGAGGCCGACCCAAGCCTTGGTGGACACTGGGGCCACCACCAAACAAACAGGGTGGATCAAGGCTGTCAACTCAGGGGCCAAAGCAGTAGAAGGCATGGCTCGTGGAGTAGATCTCCAAGTTGGGTCATGGAAAGGACCCATCAATCTATCTGTAGTACCTTTGGATGATTTTTAGGTTGTCTTGGGAATGGGGTTTCTCGCACAGGCGGAAGCAGCTCTCATGCCACACATAGACAGTCTGCTCATCTTGGACAAGTGTTCTCCTTGCATGGTTCCAGTGACAACAGCCTTGAAGGTACATGGGAAGCAACTTTCAGCCCTGCAATACTATCAGGAAGTAGATACCCATGAAGCCAGCGCCGTGCCTACAAGGAAGACCCCGTCTCAATCATCTCACATCAGCACTGGGACGGGTTGGGAAGTCATCACCAGGAAGAAGTTGTTAGACAGTTTTGTATGCCCTTAGCTCCAATCAGTTTTGATGTACTTTTGACATTTAGTGTAAATGAAGAAAGTGCATGTTTGATTCATGTTGTGTGGTATGTTTCTGTGTAAGACCCTTAAACTAAACACTTAATGAGACTCGTGTTAGTTTAGAACGTTCACAGCCGTTGGATAAGTCTGGGGAGATTTATCCTGCCAAGGTTGACACTGATGTGCTACCAAGTGTTCGGGTGGCCTGTCTCAGTCGCCAGGGTGAGACCCAAGGCACATGCAGTGTAGGATTAATTGAATCTTTGAACCAGATCAGATTTCCAGTATTGCCCTGGACCTTGGAGATTGATGGGCAAAACTGGAAAGTTACACCTGACCCCTAGACTCGATTATGATACTGCACTAGGTGTCGGATTGGGCTGTCTTTGATATGCCAATCAGTGAGATCCTTAGCGGGGGTCAAAACCTGGGTATGTTGGGACAGTCTGAGAATTCATTTGAGTGGGTGATCATAGTGACAGGATCAGCCCCTTTGTCAGACAAAGGTAATGATCGGGGATGCACTCTCTCTGATGGAAACCAAACTGTCGGCAGTTGATTTCAATCGTTGGAATTTTGTTTTGCAAAATTTATATATATAAGATATATAGATATGTATGGTTTCAAAATGTTTGCAAACGGTTTTAATTCCCGGGATCCATGTGAGCAAAGAGTACAACACTGTTTCTTGTAGCCGAGGGAGAGGTCCTCCCTTGTTAGGCAGTGTTTGATCATTATGGGCTGAGAGGTTAAGTGTAAGGCCATTTAGGGTTATACCTGATGGGCTAATCTTGCATCTGCCCACAGTCCGTGGGTTTTTATAAGATGGCTTGGCCCAGGAACCACTTAGTGTAAGTGTTGGGCCCATAGAGTCCATGTGATGGGCTCAAGGGGTTCACTGGGCTTTCTAGTGAATTCGGCTAGGCCTTGTAACAAAGGTTGGGCTGAACCCATGTGGCTGATGTGTAGATCAATGCTTGGGTCCCACGCCTTACAAAGAAGCCCAACTGGGCAGCAGTTTGGAAGCCTGTTGAGCACTTAATACTTATTGGGCCTAAAGCCCATTTCGAACTGGGTGTTTTAATTGCCCACTTAAAGGGGCGGATTTGAGATAAGGGCATGCCAAAGGATTGGGTTTTGACCCTATCCACTCTTGGAGACCAAATTCAAATAAAGATTTGAATCTGGTAATCTCCTAGTAGAATCAAGAGTAGGCTAACCTAATCTACAGATAGGATTAAGATAATTCCCTATCCAAATACAAATTTGGATTGGGATAACTCCTAATGGGATTAGGAGGTTTCTTAATCACTAAGAAAGAGGAGAAACCCTACTCTTGAATTACTAGAATTCGAACCAAGGGTTTTAGCAGACTCTCCTTTTGCAATTTGAGATAGGATCTCAGAAGATCTAGAGAGAAGAAAAGCAAATACGCCAACTTCATAGTTCTCCTCCAACCGCCGCCGCCATTCACTGCCTAGTTCGATCTCTCTGAGAGGGAAAGATCAAGAAGGTGTTCTTGATATCAGTCTTTGCTGAAAGGCTAATTGTGTACGGTGCTCTTCGCTTCCATCAAATTCTTCTGAAGAATTTGGTTCGTGAGATGAACACTGCTGGTTCTGCTTCAGTATCACTACATCATCTTCAGTGGGAGAAGATCTTGGGAGTATTCTTTGTGCGTGAACACCAACGTTGGGAGATACCGCTTCTCCAGATCAAGTATATCCCTTCCCTTTCTCATTGGTTCAGATCTGGTTCGGTTTTTTGTTCGATTAGATCCTTGAATATTGTATTCTAAATCAGGGAATGTGATTCCCAGTTGGAAGGGAGGAGAGAAATTTTTGAAATTCGCCCACCCTATTCCACTGCTTTCTTGGCATCCATACGATGGATCTCTCCCTCCTTTCAGAAGTCTCCCCCAAAGCCATTCCAACATCAACGCCAGCATCAACATCAGCACCAGCGCCAGTACCAATGTCAGCAGCAACACCAGCGCCAACATCAACATCAACAACGGCACCAACGTCAGTGCCACGAGCCGACAACACAGAAGACTCTTGGAAGACCCAAGGCCGTCTCCAGCCACAACCAGTTCCACTATGACCATCATCGGGGAGAGCGAGTACCACCAAATCTACTTAGGTACCCTATCCACCACCACAATGATCAAACCAACCCTCATAGGAGCCTTGTGAGGAGCAACCCTTGGGGGAAAAATCATCATGGGGAACAATACCCGAAAAATCTAAACCTTCATTTTGACCTAGCCCTGGCCACAAACCTTCCTACCACAAAAGCAAAACATCCAAAATCCTACCTTGAAGCAGCCAGGCAAGGACTTAACGTAGGGACTAGCCATAGGTTTTCCCACCATCAAGAACACCCTAAAGACTTCCACCCATCATCATGCCTAGGCCTTGGAAGAGACAAAGTTCGTGGAGCAGCTAAAGAACCCTCCTTCATCAACAGTAGATCTGAGCCTCAATCAGAGGCCAGTCTTCGAGGACGAAGACTGAATTGAGTGGGGGAGACTGTCACAAGTGTTCTCTTCACCGTGCCATCAAGTGCCACCCATCGTGCCTACAGCCGCCACTCTAGTGTCCAAGTGTGTGTCATGGGTGGGCTATGCATGTATTTTTATATGGGGGATTTCCAATGGCATTCTTGTAATTACCTAGTATGATTTTTCATCCTTTTGATGTATCTTTATGTCACTCCCCCAAAAGCTTAACGTACTCTTTAAGGGGAGGTAGGTAGTCGAGTGAGTCATAAGCGTATAAAGGTTAAGCACGAGATCCCCTCGACACTGAACTGTGTGCTTGTGCTTGCCATCCATTAATGCAATACAAGTAGCCTTTTTGACTAATTCGTGTGCCATCTTGTTGACTTTTCTTGTGTTGTTGCTTGTTACATAGGCTTACTCGTCACATTCGAGTGCCGCACGGGGCCCCAACGACTAGCCCCGCGACACTAGGGCATTCTCCTCTCTCTTGGAAAACCAAGAAACAAGCCACAGTAACTCGTTCATCAGCTGAAGTAGAATTTCGATCTATGGCTGCAGCCACAAGTGAACTTATATGTTTGAAGAAACTTTTCTCAAACTTGGGCCTTCAGCATTCTGAACCCATGCAACTCTTTTGTGATAATAAAGCTGCTTTACACATAACAGCAAACCCAGTATTCCACGAGAGGACAAAGCACATCGAAATTAATTGTCACTTTGTCCGTGACCATTTACTAGCTAAAAGGATCATTACAGCTCACATTCCAACCGCTGAACAGCCTGCCGATGTCTTCACCAAAGCTCTAGGTCGGGACAGACTACATAGTCTTTACTCCAAGTTGGGCATTGTTTCCCACGCTCCAACTTGAAGGGGGGGTATTAGGAGAAACAATTTTCCACGCATGTATATTGGGAGAAGCAATTCTCCATGTGGGACTTTGTTGGTTAGGCAGTTACTCTGTTTGCTGCTGCATCATATACAGCTGGCATAAGCAGGTTGCCATGTATCTATAAATCCTGATCGAATGAAAACATTATCATCCTTTTTTTGCTCTAACAAAATTTAGATATTACCTATCGAAAACAATTTGCATACTTAATTTAACTTGCTAAGCTTATTAATATTCCGAAACACTAATTAAACTCTTGTAGGATTTTAAATAAAAGGTAGGCAAATGAGAGCTCTAAATATTGTTATGATTCTTCTCCTTCTGCAATATTTTGTTCATCATAAGCTCTTCAGTCATAGCATGTGGAGACAACTCTTAAAAAGAATGTCAAATGGGTCTTAAACTCTGAACCCAGTGTGCATATCCTAGTTGTCAGTATCATTTCTTCTATTTTGTTCTCATTCTTTTCTATGACTTCTCCAGTTTTCGCCAATCAGTGGTTTAGTGCATTCTTATATATCTACCTAATTCTCGCGGAGTTCCAATGGTTGAAAATTCTTTCATAAAAATAAACAAACATTGAAAGAATTCCGAGTTAAAGAAAAGGTATATTGAAAGAACTCCTTCAACCCAAAAGCGCATAAATCAGCCTTTAAGAAGAAAGAACAAATTTGTAGATTAAAACCAAACTAACAGAGAAACCCAATAAACTGAGAAACTAAAAAAGCAAAAAGACGTGAGGAAATAACAAAATAAAGATTACCTTCAAACCAGCGGATCCACCACCATAAGCCTCATAACGGACAGCTTGCATAACCTTCCCGGCCATAATCACAAAAAGGAAAAGGCAGATTTAGAAACCCAAATCCGTATCAGGGCTACAACAGTTTTTCAGAGCTCAGAGTAATAAACGAAACACTGCAATGATTCTCCTGGAGTGAACCCCGGAAACACTTTTCCTCCCTTTGGCTGAATACAGAGAAGCCACGGTCCACAGCGAGTTCAGTTTTATAAACGTGGCATTTGTTCGTACTTACGACACGTCACCTACCAACTCGCATTAATGAGCTCTTGCTTCTTATTTTCTTTGTTTTGGTAATTTTATGTCTTTTTATTTTTTTGTTCCGAAGTGTTTTGCATTGATTAATACAAATTTTAAGCCACGGTCCACAGCGAGTCATCAGTTTCATAAACGTGGCATTTGTTCGAACGTTCGACATTTTCACCTACCAAGTCGCATTAATGAGTTCTTATTTCTTATTTTCTTTGTTTCGATAACTTGATCTCTTTTTATTTCTTTGTTCCGAAGTGTTTTGTATTGATTAATACAAATTTTTCATAAATCCCTGTCGTGATGTAGATAGACATTCGAATTAGAAAAATGCATGCATAACAATGAGCCCGGGTCATTTTAAAAAGTATTAAGATAAGGGTCACAACATAAAGCTCCTTGGATGAAATTGGTCCATTTTGAATTACGAGATGAATCGACTCCAGGTTGAATTGCTGATCTGGCTTGGGAAAAGCCCATTTCATTTGAGAAATCATTTTTAAAAGTATATTAGATAAAGCATATTGTGTCATTTTGAGATGATCCCCGATATATTGGTTAACACAGCTCCTTTATAATGAGTTCGGATATACATTGCTGACTACGTGCATATTGCCACACATCAAGAATATTGGTGATGTAAAATATAACTAATATTTCCGATGTGTGGCAGGATGTATGTGGCCAGTAATGTGTCATGGTCAATAGATGCGAACTTGTTTACAATTGTCCAAAAGTGCTAGTATAAATTGCATTTATAATGATAAACGGCTTTAAATTGAAAATATAACATGGAGTGATTAGACGTTTGGAATGATTCTAAATACAAATATTTATAAAATAAATGCATACAAAATATAAAGTTTTGGATTCTATATATTTGTATTTTTATTCCTTCCAAATGGAACTTAAAGTAAGAACTGCAGAGCCTCCAACATTTATGATATGGGGTATGGTAGAAATAACTTGATAGAATTGGAAAGGTGGGGGAATGAATCAAATTTTAAAGAGATAGTGGATCATCATTGGTGGACTTATTGATAAATGAAACCCAAAAAAAAAAAGAATCCCTGAGGTGAATTGAATTATAAATTTCCCATGAACTTATTTGCCTACATGATGAAAGAAAATTTTCAACTAAAAACACAAGAAAACCGAAAATTAGAGAATCCAAATGTAGGCTTGCTTTGGAATGAGGTTAGGGCTATCCTATCCATAGGTCAGGTTGGGCAGGGTGTACCAGTCCAAACGAATTGATAATTAATTCCATAAGTTAGATTTAAACTGTTATAATTATTAACCGGGACAATCAAGTCTGAACCATTTAGACCAATAGTACGTGTAAAATATAACTGTTTTTTAACCGAATTTATCTTATAAAATTTACCCCTTTAACATAAAATATAACAAAAGCCAAGAAGCCTTTATATTTTATTAAGGTCTAAATCAGTTTAGAATCCTTTATATATTATTAACTATGTAATTGATTGGGATTTAAATCAATTTGGAATAAAAAGAACAGGTTTTCACCAAATTAATTAATATAATTAAAGACAAAATCATAGAATTAAAACTTACAATGATTGGTTCGGAAGGTTCGGAGGAATAATGTGACCAATCCATACCTTCGTCATTCAGTCCTATCTATGTTTTAAAACCTAGCATGATGGTTAAATCATTTTGCCCTATGGGCAGTACCGACTCAACCATCTGGTGAATTGGTGACGCTATATGAAAGAATAGTTGGTCATTTGACCCAATGTTTTATAACACAACTTCAAGGGTGAACCATCTTTTGGTTCACCAATTCAACCGTCTGGTTAACAGTCAACCCATAACATCATGAAATTTTCAAAAAAATAAGATAACAAAAAGAGTCATTTATTAATACAACCGCTATAATTTCATGAATTTAGTAAAACCTGTAATTTTGGAATAAACATTCATGAACTCATGCACTTAAACATTTTTCATTCAGTTTATTTAATCATGTTACTATTTTCGGATAGAAAAACAAATACTTCTTAATAAAAAAATTTATTAAGTAAATAGATTGCAATTACAGAGGGTGTTTTAATAAAATGAAAACTGTAGATCATGTTTAAATAAATCTATGAAGTCTTCTAATAAAAACCCAATAACCTAAAAAGTGCCAACCAGTACCAGTAACCTAGTAAATGGACAAAGTAGGTCACCGTCTCGACCACATCCAAGTTTGACGGGTCATCAACAAATAATCAACATCAATGGTTTTTGCAACATGGTGAGTTAGTGGTTGGTCACAATCATTCAACTATTTCAACAAGGAAAATTTATGTATCCCAAATTCGGAAGAGATTTGACCAATCAAAGCACCTGTAAATTTGATGAATACCATTTGATTGGTCACTTTTTTTATATTATCGATTGATTGGCTGCAATTTTTTCTGTTATCATGTATGCCCTTCTAATGTACCTGGCCTTGATATGGTAGATAGTGCAAAGTGGAGCCAATAGTGAGATAAGAAAAGGAGGATTAGAGTTTAAAACCTTGGTCCGTGATGATTTCTCTCTTAATTTATGAATTTAAAACAAATAAATATATTGGGTTTGAATATTTTATAGTATTTTATGTTATATTATTATTTTTATTTTTAATTTTATATAAATAATTTTAAGAATATGAACGATAAAAAACCAAAACATTTTATAAAATTCTGAAATCGACCTAATAGATCTGCAAATTAAGTTGTTTGAAGAGATTAGACATTTAGACTCATTAAAAATTTAACAAATTTTCAATCCAACCTGACCCAAATTGCACCTCTAAATATCATTAAAGCTTCACACATTTTTTAATCTAGAGACCAGGATGTATCACCTAACGATTGAACCCACACACCTTGTAACTTTATTGGATTTACGTGGCTTGATGCCCTTCATAATGTACCTGCCATTGATATGATGGATAGTGCAAAGTGGAGACAGTCATGAGATAAGAACAAAGTATATAACAAACTTTCAATCATTTTAAGACCATGGTCCACAATGATTTTTTTTTTCTGAATTTCAAAATTTTGAACAAATAAATTTATAGGGTTTTGATGTAGGCGCAGATGGCCCAGACTAATACCAGGACTTACACGTGTCAAGAGGTGCATGTTAGGGCTGAGACAATCAGTTGGCATGCTATTTAGCTCGGCGCAAAGCAGAAAATCAATGGCACGGGGCCACTTGGCGCCCTGGGATGGCCATGTACCCCGTGTACGGACTCAATCCCTGTTGTCCGAGCTCACCTACCTCCAAGCCAGTTCAAGTATAAATAGGAGGCAATCCCCTCTAAGTAAAGGATTGGACATTCTAGCTCTCTAGCTCACTCTTGAGATTTCTTGTTGTGACCTCGTCTGGGTGTTTGCACCTTAGACCTCGTCCACTTTGTACCTTCTTGCTAATTTGACTATCGAAGTCCTCACCTCGGGTCTTCACCAGAGCCCTCTGACGTTACCCTTCCTTGCAGAACTAACCTCAAGATCTTTATCTACCTCGGATACCAGAAGTCGTGGACCTCAGATCTCCCCCATTTCGGACTCCACTCCTCGGTCATGCTGTCCTCGGCTTCCAGCACCTCGAATCCCCTCGGGCTTAGGAGTGAATTGACAGTGTTGATCTCGGCCAATCCGAGCATCAACAATTGGTGTCGTCAGTTGGAAAGTCGCTAAGACTTCCTTTAATCTAACTTATAATCAAGAACACCCCTAAGATCCAATCAACATGATACGAAACACTAGGAATTCTTAGAACATGGTCACCAACGAATAGCTTCAAGCGGTCCCAACCGTTTGGACCACCTCACCCAGCGTGCCAAGGAGGTGTGTCCTAGGTAGGAGGCCACTCTCAAGGTAGCCGCCCCGTCGAGGCATCAGATCAGGGGCAGCGCAAGTTTGTGGACCCGCTAGCCCTCAACTCCGCCAAATCCCACTGGGCCAAGCCCTTCGAATTTGGTAGCAGCCGACGTGCCAACCAACCACCTCGGAATCCAAGACCTCCCAACCGAAGGGGAGAAGAATTAGCTCAGCCCGGCAACAACCGCCAGGACTCCGAACAGCACCACCGTCGCCGAAGACGAGAGGCCTCCTGAGACAAAGGAGGACGACACGACCACTACAGCCCTCACTCTAGGGTTGAGGGCCGACGTTGCGCCTCTCCCTCTCAGGTCTCCGACCTCCGTGACCTCCTCAACAACCGCCATGCCAGATAGAACGGCCACGGCCCCACATCCGAGTACTTGGGGATCCAGGATGACCCCCACTGAGTCCATGAGGACAGGGAAGGGGCATAGGTCCCCCTTGACCCTCAGATCATGGAATTGCATCCCACCTCATTCCATCAGTTTGTGGGAGCGGTTCGCAAACTTGTTCCTCGCACACATCATCAACAGCAAGCAATGCCAAAAAAGCGTCGTCTCGCTAATGTCTGTCAACCAGAAGTGGGGCGAGAGTGTGCGGTCTTACATTGTTTGCTTCAAGAAGTAAGAACTCGAGGTTTGCGACCTTGACCCGATGGTCTCCATGCACGCTGCCATCAATGGCCTCCTCCCTGGTTTGGCCCTGAAGTGCTCGGTAGCCAAGACTCTGCCGAAGTCTAAGGCAGAATTCCTCAAGAAGGCCCAAAAGTACATCACAATTGAGGAAGCATCGGCCGGTGACCACCAAGAAAGGGAGGTCGAGCGCCACCGTGGGGCTTCCGAGAAGAAGAAAAAGAATGAAGACCACCACAGCAACAACAACAACAACAAAGACAACAAGAAGCCAATGGCCTCAGCCATGGCTTACAGTCAATACACGCCACTTAACCCGAAGAAGTACTGCAAGTACCACCGCGACATCGGCCATGATACCAAGGACTGCTACGAGTTGAAAAATGAGATAGAGTCCCTCATCCGCTGCAGCCACCTCAAGCAGTACATCGAAGGTGAGAACGGAGCCTTGTCCTCCCATCAGTAGCAGCAACAAACACCAACAGCTTGCTGGCATCATAGACGTCATCGTCGGAGGCTTGGCCTCGGCCCGCAGGGCCTACGCCAGGCAGCTGAACATCTAGGAGCCAGCCCCGAAGAAGCTAAAGTAGAGCGGAGCCCTCGCCTTCACAGATGAGGACTTAAAGGGGGTCACGGTGCCCCATGATGACACGCTTGTGATCTCGGTCATCATCACAAATTTCAAGTGAAGAGGACTCTGGTGGGCAGTGGCTCCTTGGTTGACATCCTCTTCTATGGGGCGTTCGAGAAGATGAAGCCAACACCTGAGCACCTCCAGCTTGCCAACGTCCCACTTGTCAGCTTCTCCGGCCAAGGTTCAAAGTATCGTTATGTATCAGCCCGTATCGACTGATACGTATCGTTTCTGGGCCATTCCGATACGCCCCTACAATGGGTGTATCGGGGGTCTGACCAGTTCAGGGGATGGAGGGGTCCTAGACCGGCTCCCCTGAACTAGATTTGAAAAAAAGTAAAAATAAAATTAAAAAAAACAAGTATCGAAATGCTCGATACGGCCCTACTGGCGTATCGGGCGTATCGATATTTTGAACCATGTCTCCGGCAACATAGTTCGACCAAAGGGAAGAATCACCCTACCAGTCACGATAGGGACAGAGCCTTGACAGGTGACGAGGATGACAGAGTTCCTGGTCATGAAGACCAGCTCCCCCTACAACGCCATCATCGAGAGGTCGATCATCCACGCACTCAAGGTAGCCATCTCCTCCTATCACTTCGCCCTCAAGTTCCCCACCGAGCATGGCATCGGAGTCGTTCGGGGGGCCAACAAGTAGCTTGCTAGTGGTACATGGCGGAATTGAAGGGCAAGAATAAAGAAGCACTACCAGTTGAGGGCCTCGACCACATGGAGGAACCAGCGAGCTGAGGCCAACCGGCCGAGGACCTCATTTCGGTCCCCCTAGACGAGGCCAAGCCCGAGAAAATAGTTCGTGTCGGATCCAACCTTCCCCCAGAGAGCCTATCTGAACTAGTAAGCTTCCCCAAAACTATTTCCAACGTCTTTTCTTGGTCTATCACTGACATGCCCAGAATTGACCCTTCGGTCATTACTTACAAGCTAAGAGTGGACCCGAGCTCTAGACCAATTTGGTAGAGAAAGTGGAACTTTGCACCGGAGCGTTGGAAGGCCATAAGAGAGGAAATTGACAAGCTACTCGATGTCAGCTTCATCCAAGAGGTACACTACCCTAACTGGTTGTCGAATGTGGTTATGGTAAAGAAAGGTAATGTGAAGTGGCGAATCTGTATTGATTTTATAGACCTCAATTGAACCTGCCCAAAGGACAATTTTCCTTTGCCAAGGATAGACCACCTTGTCGATGCCACTGTAGGGTACGAGCTACTTAGCTTCATGGATGCCTTCTTCAAATACAATCAGATAAAAATGTACCCCAAGGACGAGGAGAAGACCTTGTTCATCACCGAGCATGGCACCTACTGCTACAAGGTAATGCCCTTCGGCCTCAAGAACGCCGGGGCAATCTATTAGTGCCTCGTTAACAAAGTGTTCAATAACCAAATGAGGAGGAATGTCAAAGCCTACGTGGATGAAATGGTAGTGAAGATCCTGAAGGCCGAAGCACACACCTCCAACCTGGCGAGGCCTTCGACACTTTGCGGAGGTACACCATGAAGCTCAACCCCAGCAAGTTTGCCTTTGGCGTCACCTCGAGTAAGTTAATGGGCTTCGTCATCACTCAGTAAGGCATAGAGGCCAACCTAGAGAAGATCCAAGCCATACTAGACATGGCACCACCTCAATCGGTGAAGGAGACATAGAGACTAACTGGTAGAGTGGCCGCCCTCAACCGCTTCATGTTGAAGTCAACTAACAAATGCCTACCCTTCTTTCAAGCCATCAAAATGTTAAGACTTCTAGTGGACAGAAGAGGGTTAACACCTTCGACGAACTGAAGACATACCTCACCTCACCTCCCCTCCTTTCTCGTCCCCTCCTCGGAGAGATCTTGTACTTGTACCTATCAACCTGGGATGAGGCCATTAGCTTGGTCTTGATAAGAGAAGATGGAGTGCAGAAGCCAATATACTATGTCAGCAAGGTCCTCTGCGATGTTGAGACCAGGTATCCCGGGGTAGAGAAGTTAGCTTTTGCCTTGGTGGTCTCGGCCAGGAAGCTCAAGGCATACTTTCAAGCCCACACCATAACGATCCTGACCAACCAACCACTCAAAGCCATTCTCACCAAGCCAGAGACCTCGGGGCATTTGATAAAATGAGCCATCAAACTCTCTAAGTTCGACCTCTAGTACCAGCCGAGGCCAGCAATTAAAGCCCAAGCCTTTATAGACTTCGTAGTAGAATGCACCTTTAGCCGAGGCCTCTTTTGAGTTCCCAAAGATGAAGCAGAAGAAGGACCTCGGCCAGTTGGGGAGCCTCAGCCCACCTGGAAAATCTTTGTTGATGGGTCATCTAACTCTAAAGGAAGTGGAGCAAGTCTCGTCCTCCTCACCCCAGATAATGCTAAAGTAGAGTACGCGTTGAGGTTTGACTTCTTGGCATCCAACAATGAAGCCGAATACGAAGCCCTCCCTCGCTGGGCTACAGCTCGCTAAGGACCTCAGCTCACAACACATTGAGGCCTTCAGCAATTACCAACTGCTGGTGAACCAAGTTAATGGCGAGTACGAAGCTAGGGAGCAGAGCATGGCCAAGTACCTCACCAAAGTTCCGGAGCTATCTTGTCACTTCCAACACCTCTCCTTACAGCAAGTTCCGCGGACCGAGAACATGAGAGTCGATGCCCTGTCCAAGCTGGCAAGCACCTCAGGTGTAGCCCTCGGCCACGTAATTCGTGTGGAGAAATTGGCTCAGCCATCTATTGACAAAGCTCATGTCCTCCCAGTCCCAGCCGAGCCATCATGGATGGACCCCATCATCAACTTCCTTTTGACTGAGCAGCTGCCTAGCAACAGAAACAAAGCCACGCGACTCCAACGTCAGGCCGCTCACTATACCTTGTTCGAAGGGAAGCTATATTGGAGTTCATTCACCCTCCGTTACCTTTGATGCCTTCATCAAGAGAAGGGCGAGTACGTGCTCCAAGAGATTCACAAAGGCATCTACGACAATCACTTCGGCAGCAGAGCCTTGGCCCAGAAAGCACTAAGGCAAGGATACTTTGGCCAATGGTCCAGAAGGATGTGGCTAAGCTAGTGTGAAGATGTAGCAAATGTTAGAGACACTCCAACATATGACATCAACCAGCCACGACATTGTCGGCCTTCAGCAGCCCTTGGCCCTACGCCAAATGGGGCATGGATCTCCTCGGACCCTTCCCCCAAGCAACAGGGAACAGAAAGTACCTCGTCATTGCCATCGACTACTTCACCAAGTGGGTCAAAGTCGAGCCCCTGGCCACCATTATAGTCCAAACAATTCAAAATTTCTTTTGGAAGAACATCATCTACCGCTTCGGCCTCCCCCACATGCTCGTCACGGACAATGGAAAGCAGTTCAATGATGCGAGGTTCAAAGAATGGTGCGCCTCTCTTAACATCAAACAGTAGTACACCTTGGTAGGCTATGATAACTCCATAGTTTGATGCCTTAAGGGCATTGATTCAGGGGTATTTTCGGCCTTAGAATAGTTAAAGTGTGTCATTTTCTCAGTTAAATCCAATGTTGTGACCTTTGTGGGTCTTTGTGCAAAACTAGGGAAGTTTCATGGCTGAAATGCAGTTTTTGGGAAGCTAGTGTGAAGTCCAGTAGAGAGAGGGGGTGTTTTTCTAAAAAACTGCGAACAGGAGGGTGCCTCCTATCTGCTAAACCTATAATGGCGCCCCTCCTACTGTATTAGCATGCTCCCTTCTCCTTAGCAAACCCTAGTCGCCCCTAACTATTTAATCTCCGCCCTCCACCTCTTCTAATCTCCACCATTCATTCTAGGGCACTCTCTTTGTAGCTTTTAAACCCTAGGGTGCCACCTAACTTCTAATCATCACCATTCAGCTCCTAACCACTAGATCTCAGCCCTTCATTCCATTCTCTATCTCAGCCATCCACTCTAGGGCGCCCATATCTTTGCTAAAACCCAATTTCCGCCCTCCTCTTTCTCTCTAATCCCAGTTGTGTCCATCCTTTTCTATAAAAAGGACCCAAGGGCTCCTGAGAAAGGGTTGGATTCTGCCCCCATGTAAGACGGAAGGCTAATCTTGAGAAGTTCAAGGGTAGAGGAAGAAGAGGACGCCCATGCAAGAAGAGGGGTTCCTACTTGCAGTTCGCCAAAGCCACTACTGCTACCTCTAGATTCGGATCCCAACCATCAGTCTTAGATTTAATTTCTATTCTTTCATTTCCAGTTCCATTTTTTCCTTTCTGCAATTTACTTTATTCCAGTTTAATTTTTGCCTTTTCCTTTCTACAGATCTAGAATTCGGCCAGGTAAGACGTATGGCCTAGCTCGAGAAGTTCGAGGGTCAAAGAAGAGATCTGAAGACTGCTACCTCTCATTGGATTATAGACTTTTTATTTTGTTCCTTTTATTTATTTATTTCTATTATTTATTTATTTTTCTGCACTTGTCGCTTTCAGCCTTGTTCAACTTTTATTTTAATGAACTCTAGTTTAATTTAATTAAATTATGTGTTTCTGCAAGTCTCAATTGTGTTATCTTTCTCGAATATAAGTAAATAACGATTTTTCCCTAGCTTCCCTTTGGATACGACTTGTTCTCACCATTAATTACATTTATAGTTGTTTGAGAATCGAAAAAAATTTATAAATATTAAAACTAGTGTTCCGAAGTGGTTAACGACACGCTTCCGAACACACTAGGCTACCCTTAGATGAACGGCCTAGCCGAGGTCACTAACCGAACTATCCTAGATGGACTGGAGACTAGACTTGACAGGGCAAAAGGCCTATGGGCAGATGAACTAATTAGTGTCCTATGGGCTTATCAGACGACACCTCGGACAGTCACGGGAGAGACCCCTTTCAACCTGGCTCATGGCACCAAGGTCGTCATTCCAGCGGAGATCAGCTAACCGACACTTTGGACCGAGGCATACAATGAGGCCGAGAACGGAGAAGCACTGAAAGCAAAATTAGACCTATTAGAAGAAGTCTGAGAATAAGCACAAATCAGGGTAGCGGCCTACTAGGAAAGAGTGGCCCGCTACTACAACTCATGGGTCAAGGAAAGGCACTACCGAGAAGGAGACCTCATCCTCAAGAAGGTTATGGTACCCAAGCCCAACGTTGGCAAGATCGGCCCCAACTGGGAAGGTCCCTACAAAGTCAAACACGTCATCTGCCCCGACACCATTCGCCTCGAGCACTTGGATGGAAGACCAGTCACTCGGACATGAAACTCAGAGAACCTCCGAATTTACTACCAATGATTTTATCTCCTATTGGCTGAACAATGAATATAGCGCAAAGTTTCTCCTTGGCTCTATCTTTATTGCGTGTTCTTATTATAAGTGGCCAGGACCGCTCGATTGCACGACCAGTCGACGCGCATAGACTCCTTTGAGGCACTTACGCTCGGACTGGACTATCGTCGGGACATACGACTTGTCTCGAGTCAAACGTCTGTCTAAACTCCGCATATGAGGCAAGGACAGGAAGGGACCTTGGCTGCAAGCCATTGTCAATGCTCTCGGCCTATAACGAACACTAGACTTAAGCACCTCGCTAGGAAAAAACGAGTCAGGTCGGCTGAGGTATCACACACCTCGCCCCAAGCCTCGGTAGCAGACAGCCACCTCGGCTCCATGGCACTTAGCACGACAAGGGAAAGAGGATAGTAACCCCGACCACCTCAGTGGTCCACCTTGGCCTCGCCTAAGTTAACACTTAAGGATATAAAAGTGTGTCAGGCGAGGTACACCTCGGTGGCATATCTCGGCCTCGGCCATGCCCTTTAACTTCCTAAAGCTATCATCTAAGTAACGAGCCACTTCGGACTATTTTTTGTCTACTTGTGACCTCTTAAAGGGAAGGGGCATGGACCCCTCGGTAAAAAAAAGGAGAGAGAAGAAGAGAGAAAAGAGAAGAGAGAAAAGCACAATGTATACAAAAAAAAAATTGCCCACTTCATTTCCACAGTTTAGCTTACAAAAATTTTTGGCCCCTAAGGCCAAGCACATTTACAGCAAAGAAAACAGAAAACAAGGAGAAGAAGCACAGGAATTGGCTAGGCCTCGCCCTCGGCTGGAGGAATGGCAAGATGCTTGACTATCGCGTATGCAACCTCAGCGGGAACCTCGGCTTCATCGTTAGGAGGGAGAGAGTCAGGGAGCACCTATAGCTGGTCGATGGGGAAGTCCAACACCATCTTCAACAGTGCCTTTTTGGTGTCCTCAATACCCTCCAAGTAGGCCTTGGATCCGTAGTGCGCCAGGCACTTCTGGTACTCCAGAGTCTGCTACCAAACAGCGACAACATTCTGGTAGTTTGCCTCGGCCTCTGTTGTTACCTCCTCAGCCTCTACTGCTCGTGCCTTGGCGTCAGTGGTCTCCTTATTGGCTTTAAGAGCGACCCCATCAAGGTGAGCCTAATCCTCCTCGGATCTCCTCAACCACTCCTTGGCCCGGGTGATGAGAGCCTTCTCGGCCTTCAAGTCATCCTCTAGCGTCTACTGGAGTTGCTTCTCCACCTTCAACAGAGCGAGAGTCTCGCTTTGGCTGCTCTCTACGGAAGCCACCGCACTTGAAGTTGTTCATTCTTCTCCTTGAGCTGAGCCACACGCTCGAGGAGGCTGGAGCGGTCACCGAGGCCGACATAATGATGGAAAACCTGCACCAAGCACACCATCAGTAGAGCCAATAAAAACTAGCAAGCAGCAAGTCAAAAAGAGAAGAAAACTCACCTCGGCCAAGAAGTCCATCCCCTCGTCGACGAGGGCAAGGGGGTCCATTTGCATCATGTCGAAGCGGTCCCTCGGAGAGACCATCCCCTTGTTGAGGGCCTTACCGACGCCCTCAGTATTAATGGAGTCCCCCTCGCAGACACAACACTTTGAGCGGAAGAGACAGTTCAGGCACTCCCCCTCCTCAGCGGGCTCAGAAGCGGAGGGAGGAGAAAATGAGGGCCCGGTGCTGGGACCCTACACAACAGCCTCCTCGGAGCAGCAGGAGCCCCGTTCCTTAGCACACCGCCCAGCAGTCCTTGTGCATAGGCCTTTTTTGGCCTGTCTCCTTGACCTTCTTCTTCTCTTTGTTGCCCCCACTAGCGGGGACCTATGGACGAGGGTTCCCCCTAGCAGGCACGGACCCCCTCTCCACCCTTGTGGGCAACACCTCGACCACTCTCCTCGGAGTTTCCTCGGCCTTCTTCTTCCCTCTTTCGCCCCCACCATTAGAGGCACTCGGCCTTCTTCTTCTCTTTGCCGCCCCCACCAGTGGGGGCCTGTGGACGAGGGTTCCCCCTGGCGGGCGTGGACCCCCTCTCCACCCTTGCGGCTGGCACCTCGACCACTCTCCTCGGAGTTTCCTTGGCCTTCTTCTTCCCTCTTTCATCCCCACCATCAAGGGCCTGTGGACGAGGGGTCCCCCTAGTAGGCGTGGACTCCCTCTCCACCCTTATGGGCAGCACCTCAACCACTCTCCTTGGAGTCTGCCCCCCCCCCCCCCCCCCCCCCCCCCCCCCCAAGGTGCTCTCTACCTGGCCTTCTTCCTGGCCAAGGCGCTCTCCAATAGCAATCTCTTGGCATCCACGGGCATCTCTACAAGAAAAAAAGATAGAATCAGTACCAAACAACAAGAAGAAGCTGACGTGTTAAGTAACCAATGCAAGGACTTCTCCTACTGGGGGGCATTGCTAAGCCCCACAAAGACCAAAGGCAGCTCGTCCTCCACTAGGGGCTTAGCCCAAAGCATGCCCAACACCAAGAGATGGGTTACCACAACGACTTCATCATCCCGAAGCGTTGGCTTTGGCTTCTCGGCATTTAGGTACATCTCCCCTAAGCCAGACATGAATGACCATTCCTCGGGGCAAGAGATGAGGGAAAACCTCTCTTTCCAGCCATGGACGGATGAGGGGTTGTGTAGGGGGGCCGGCCCCTCCGAGGATGGAAGTAGTACATGCCACCCTCAATGTTGCACTTCCTCGGCACAAACATGCCTCATAATATCTTCGATTGTAGGACCACATCTTGGATTTGAGCCACCACCAGCATGCCAATAATTGTCCTAAGGGTGTTGGGGACAAGCTGGCTAAGAGTTACCCCATACCACTTCAGCAGCTCGGGGACCAGCAGATGAAGGGGAAACCTGAGAACTGACTTAAGAAAGTGCTGGTAGACAAAGATTTCCCCCTTCTCTGATGTCCACGACCAACAATGAACGTCGGGGATCCTAATTTGATAGGACTGAGGGATGTGGTATCTCTTCACCAAGGACTTAACCTGGTCATAGTCTAGGACACTGTTGACCTCCGAGTGAGGTATTCGTCTCACATTCATTCCTCGAGAAGAATATTCGGCTATCGTCCTCGAATTGAGCTCGGCCGCCAGTTCCCTCTCTACCACCATGGGGGACCCTTCGGGTTCCCCCAGTGCTGCAAACTCAGCACCCTCGCAAGAAGTGTCCTCACCCCCTCGGTTGTACACAGCATCAGCAGGGGCAGTCCTCTCCTTTAGCACCTCAACGTCTCGATGTGGGGCAAGGATCTTGGCTACTGACAAGCCTTTGCTAGAGCTGACTTGGGTTGGGGTATGGAAGGAGCTTGCTCCCGAGGAGGCCAGGAGTTCATAGCACTCAGGACCAGAATCAGAAAGGGACATGGCGTTTACCGAAGGGTAGATGATGAGGATGATGGAGATAAAGGTGAGCAACTGAAACTGAGGGCTCTGAGAAAGCAGGAAACTCTTGGGAGCAAAGGTACTAGTGAACAAATGACGGACAAATGCGTGACTAAGGTCCCTATTTAAAGAAAAATGGACAGCCTAGATCACACGGGATCCAATGGCTGATGAACGACTGCCTTTGCTACCCTGTCCGCTAACTGACACACGTCACTTGCCTCGGGTGGACGAAATGATGCCGGGCGAACCCGTGCACCTCCTCACCATGACTCACTGGTTTGCCCAATTGTGATAACTCAATAGAAGCGTGGTCCAGTTCACTTGTGTCCTGTCCCCCCTATGACGATGACTCAGCAACCCGTTGCAGGCACGGCCCCCAACTTGCCGATTCGAGGACTCGCGACCAGCGCGACCCAAATCCAGCTCTAGGAATTCCTTCATGACCCATGGAACCACAGAAAGAGACTTCCTCAGAAGCGATTAAGTCACTAGCTCGGGCACCCTTGTGCTTCCTCCTCGGCACCCTCAGCTGAAGCTGAGGCCTTCGGAGACACACCCAACATTCACAAGACTGGGGGGCAAGCCTCCCTTTCGCCCATCTCGTGCCATGGCAGCCTCGGAGCCGAAGCCAAGGCCCCCTTTGCAGGTACAGCTGAGTCAAGGCCCTACATGAGCCTCGGCCATCCTTGCAGTTCAAAGGCACACCGACGCCACCGCAGGCCACGATGCACATAGGTCCATCGATGCCTCCGGGTACGAGACAATGCACTCCCTTCGGCCGAAGCCGAGGCCCCTCCCAACTTGTTCTTTCGCCATGGCCTCGGGAGTGGGGGGCAAATGATGTAGGCACAGATGTCCCAGACCAATCGTAGGACTCACACGTGTCAGGCGGTGCATGTCAGGGCTGAGGCAATCACTTGGCCCACACAACCTAGCTCAGCGCAAAGCGGGGAACCAATGGCGCTGGGTCACTTGGCACCCTAGGACGGTCACGTACCCCATGTACGGATTTAATCCCCGTCGTCCGAGCTCACCTACCTCGAAGCCAATTCAAGTATAAATAGAAGGCAACCCCCTCCAGGTAAAGGATTGGACACTCTAGCTCTCTAGCTCACTCTTCAGATTTCTCGTTGTGACCTTGTCTAGGTGCTCACACCTCAGACCTTGTCCACTTCATACCTTCCTGTTAACTTGACCGTCAGAGTCCTCGCCTCGGGTCTTAACCCGAGGCCTCTATCATTACCCTTCCTTGCAGAACTGATCTTGAAATCCTTATCTACCTCGGATACTAGACGTCACAGAGCTCGGACCTCGGATCTTTCCCATTTCAGACTCCACTCCTTGGTCACGCCAGTCCTCAGCTTCCAGCACCTCGGATCCCCTTGGGCTTAGAAGTGAATTGTCAATATTGACCTCGGCCAATCCGAGCATCAACAGGTTTAATTATATATATATATATATCAATGAGAAAATGAATGATCATAACCAAGACATGGCATTTAAAACCATGATATCTATGTTCAACTAATACAGAGAATCATGAAGGTAATCGTTGTTATTTCCTAGTTAGGAGACCACACGTAAGAAGGCTGCAAATCAGGTTGCCTAATTTGAAGAATTAAGACAATATATGGGGTTTGGGTTAAGAACCGAATCCATTGAAAATTTTAGAAGTTTTCAGCCCAGTTCAACCTAAGTTGCATCTCTACACATGAATCCTAAGCTCCACACTTTTTTTTTTTTGTTCTAGAGACCACTGACCCGGATGTGTCATCATCCAACCTTACTCCTTACACAATTAGGAAGATTGAACCCACAAAGTTGAGTTCTAGAGACCACAAAGCGGAGCCAGTGGTCAGATAAGGAAAAATCATGACCAAGGTTTTGAATTATTTTATGGAGTTTAATTATTATAAAACCTTGGCCCATGATAAAAGATAAGGTATCAGAAAACTCCACTAAAACCCCTGTGACTAATGATGTATGGCCTTCTTGACAAACATTAAAATTAATTACATCTAGATGTTAGGCATGATCATCATATGAAAATAAAAGTGTTGACTTTTCTATGAATATTAACACAAATGATAACTCAATAATTTAATTTACAATAATTATTAATAATTAATTTTACCCTAATATCAAGTTAATTAGTATAAATAGTAAAGCTTAAGTTAATTTCACATTAATGCAATTATTTTTCTAATTTACTTATTTTAATTTAATTTATTTAGATTAAATAATTGTGATTTTAATTTCCCCTGTTATAAGTTAATTAAGTACTAATATATTTTTTAATAATACACTTTATCATATATTAAGTGTAACTTTTTTAACTTATTTAATATTAATATTAAGTTACTATTATTATTACTTCCAGGCGGTGGTGATCTCCCATCCACACCAGAACCTACATGGATTTTACTTCTCTTATCATCTCTACAGTCATAAGAACCACAAGGCCTTCAACAATCAAAGGAATCATAGTTCTCTGACTTCCTCATTGTTTTTGTCCCTCGTGGTACCAATAGTCTCAATAACCTTGGGTTTGGAGGATTTGATATTGAAACCAAAAACCAAAACCTCAATTCAGACACTAATTGCATCTTTGTTAAGATCAAATCATAACTTCTAACCCTGATGATATTGTTGAGATTGAGATCAATCTTAATATCACCTACACCCTTGGTCCCCATTCAATATTTTGAAGTTCTTCTTTTTACCATTTTAATATAAATTTGTCATTTTTAACTTTTAACAACTTTATTAATTATTTGATTATTATATTAGTCATTAATTCTTTTTTATGGTTTCACCATTTTCATTCCTATTAATAAGATGAGTTAATTAGGTTACTTTAGTCATTTTAGTAATCAATTTTTAATTGTTTAGCCAATTTATGTTCCTTTTTTTAACTATTTAATAATGTTTTATAAATAGGGCCTATGATGACGTGGGCTGGGGGAGAGGAGAGACTTGTATAGTTACTTGTTAAAGAGAAAAAAAAAAAGAAAAAAAAATGATAAAATTTAAAGGGGGTCTAAGAGAGAAATGAGGGCCTCTGACATAGGGGGGAGAGAGAGAGGGTTAGAAAAAGGGAGAAATAAAATGGATTAGCCCATTGGCATTGCCCGATATTAAATATCAAGATTATGAAAAAAGAAAGAAAATCACAATTAATCTTCCTAATTTTTGTTCTTTCTTGTGTATTTAAATACAACATGACAATATTACCCATCGTAGGTGGGATCCTACAATTAATCACTATTTAGATGAAATGCCCAATTCATCCATCCAATTACTACTACTTGTAGGTGTAAGGTGAAGGGCACCACTACCAGAAGGATGGTAGGTGGTGGTGGTGATGATCTCTAGGAGACTGAAAACAAAAGCCGGAAGGTTGAAGTCTTAAATTAGCAGAGCTTACATAGGGCTTAGGGTAATATTTCGTGTGGGGATCCTCAGAAATCCTCTATTCATAGAGATCACCTCAAGGAAAAGGGGAAAACTTTTATACTTTCATGGTCACGAATTTATTGAATGTAATGCAAGGCTAGAGCGTTAAGTTGTGAGGCACGCTTGTAAGGTCAGGTCATATGGTTGTCATGAGAGAAGGAAATCACATCGTAATTAGATCATAATAATCCTATGATGCAAAAATAGGGTGCCATGACTCATCACAAAATCGTTATTGTGACATTAACCATATCAAGAAAATGCATTGGAAAGCCACTACATGGTGTATTGTCACAATGTCTTTATGCGCTAAGAGTTTGTGAGGATGAGTATATCTATAGGAAACAATTACACTGGAAACTAAGGGGACGTTCTTTTTTTGGATTTTGAGAGGGGGAAAGTTGATTAATGGGATTTTGGTTCCGATTAATGTGGGGACTAGGGAAATATCCATCTCCTAGGTGGGTAAATAACTTTTCCACCTAAGATGAAAGTTGCTAACATTTGAATGGGACAAAAATGTCCCTTTTAATAATGGATTTTTATGACTAAAATGGTCATTACCTTATTTACTTGAGAAATAAAAGAACATGGGTAAATGCACTTACCTGGGAAAGTGTTTCCCAAGAAAAACTTACCCAGGTAATTGCATTTACCCGGGTAAGTAAGTTACTGAAAAGTGAATGGGGCCTAACTGTTACTATCAAGGATTAAAGTATCAGTATTGGGTATTGTATCGGATAATTCAGATATAGATATGGATATGTTTTGGAAACGCATGGATACGAATGAAAGATATAGAAACACTTGGATACACTAGTGAAATGCATACAAATCACATAAATACATTAATCATACTAAACCAAAAGCTGAGTTATCTATGAATAAGAAATAAACACATGAGAAATGCATACTTCAATAGGTTATATGAAGAGAAATATTAAAATAAACAATACTGGGACTCTAAAACATTCAAACATTGTACAATAACTATCACTCTTTCAATTTTAAAATGATGATTTTCAATTTTTATTAATTTTGGGAATATTTAATAATTTAGTATTTTATTTAAATAACAACTATTTTTTAAATAATAAATATGTTTTCATTTTTAACATATAATGCTTTTATTTTACACATAATTGTAAAATAAAACAAATAAATCATTTAAGGTAGAAAAAATACATTATATTTATTTTTTAGTTTTTATTAATTTTTTGGGAAATTAAATCTTACATTATTCGTTTAAGTTTTTATAATTATAATTTTTTGTATTCCATTAATTTTGTTGGGAAAATTTATTTATTTACTATTTTTATATAATAACTATTATTTCAAATAATAACTATTTTTTCATTTTTAACAAATAATTATGTGCAAAATAAAATATATAAATCATCTAAGGTAGATGAAAAATATTATTTTTATAATTTTTAGTTTTTATTATTTTTTTAGAAAAATTAAATCTTAAATTATTTATTTTAGTTTTCATAATACTATTTTTTAACTTGTATTAAAGATGAAAAACAATCCAAAAATACTCAATGTACAATTTTGTCAAACTAGACACAAATATCGGTGTGTATCGGACCGTATCCACTGATACGATGAGATACGGCCCAATATGGAGGCGTATCATACCGATATGCATGACTCATATGATATGTGTCCAGTCGTAGCATATCCTGTATCCATGGTCATGTTAGACAGTCTATGCCCTTAGCTCCAATCGATATGATGTACCTTATGACTTTTGATGTAAATGAAGAAAGTACATATTAGATTAATGTTATTATGGTGTGTTTCTATGTAATACCCTTAAACTGGACACATGTGAAACTTGTGTTAGTTTAGAATATTCACAGCCGTTGGATAGATCTGGGGAGATTACTTGAAACCCGAGATACATGCAGTGGGATAGACCAGGGTGAGACCCGAGGTACATGCTGTGTAGGTTTACTTGAAACCCTAAACCGAACCAGAATTCCAGTGTTGCCCTAGACCTTGGTGATTAGTGGGCAAAACTGGAATGTTACACCTGACCCCTAGACTCGATTATGATACTGCACTAGGTGTCGAATTGGGATGTCTTTGATATGCCAATCAGTGAGATCCTTAGAGGGGGTCAAAACCTGGGTATGTTGGGACAGTCTGAGAATTCATTTGAGTGGGTGATCATAGTGATATGATCAACCCCTTTGTCGGACAAAGGTAATGATCGGGGATGCACTCTCTCTGATGGAAACCAAAGTTGTCGGCAGTCGATTTCAATCATTGAAATTTGTTTTTGCAAAATATATTTATATAAAGATATACATATATATTATGGTTTCAAAATGTTTGCAAAAGGTTCTAATTCCTAGGATCCATGTGAGTAGAGAGTGCAGCACTGTTCCTTGCAACCAAGGGAGAGGTCCTCTCTTGTTGGACATTGTTTGATCATTATGGGCTGAGAGGTTAAGTGCAAGACCATTCAGGGTAATACCTGATGAGCTAATCCTGCATCTGCCCACAGTCCTTGGGTTTTTATAAGGTGGCTTGGCCCAGGGACCACTTAGTGTAAGTGTTGGTCCCATTAAGAGCCCATGGTGATGGGCTCAGGGGTTCACTACCCATAACAGTGAATTCGGCCAGGCCTTGTAACAGAGGCTAGCTTGAACCCATGTGGCTGATGGGTAGATCAAAGTTTGGGTCCCACGCCATACAAGGAAACCCAACTGGGCAGAAATTTGGAAGGTTAGTGAGCACATAGACTTAATGGGCCTAAAGCCCAATTCGAACTGGTCTAATTTGATTAGTTAAAGAAGGGGGCGGATCTGGGATTTGGATCAGCAGATAGGATAGAGGGTTATCCCTATCCACTAAGAGAGTCCAGATCCAAATACAAATTTGGATTTGGAAACTCCTAATAAGATTAGGAGGGCTGATCTAATCTACAGATAAGATAAGGTCTTATCCTTATATCTTAAAGAGAAGTCCTGATCCAAATGCAGATTTGGATTAGGAAACTCCTAATGAGATTAGGAGCTCTCTTTAAGGCTATAAAAGGAGGAGGAGGGCGAACCTCCATTCATCTCATCACAACAGATCTTAGATCATAGAAAGAGAGAAGACAACTATAATAAGATTGCACCATCTTCTGCTCTTGTGCCCTCCTCCTACTGCCGCCATTGCCAATTCGTTCTCTGTAGGAGCGATCAAGAAGAGTTCTTGATATCAGTTTTTGGAGAAAAACTGATATGAAGTCGTGCTCACATACCCTCCACCGAATTCTTGCTGAAGGATTCGATTCTTGTGAAGAACCTGTTGATTCTGCTCCACCCTACGCTTTGTCATCTTCAGTGGGAGCAGTCTTTGGAGTTTTCCTTGTGTGTGAACACCTTCATTGGGAGATATTGTTTCTTCGTATCAGGTACCCCCCCTCTCCTACCTTTGGTTTCAGATCTGGTTCGGTTCTTGGTTCAAGATTGATCATTGAAAATGTAGATTTTCTAAAACAGAGAATGTGATTCCCTCATGGGAAAGAGATAAATTTTTGAAATTTCTTCCTACCTTCCTGTAGGGTTCGGCTATCCATATGATAGATCTCTCATCCCTTCAGTGGTATCAAAGCCAGGTTCAAATCTTGAACCGAAATAAATCAGATCTGAACCTACGCAAATGGGCAGAAGGCGTTCTACCCGATTTGCGCAGATTATGGTTTTTCTGGGAAATTGTTTCCCAGATCAAGGGCGAATGATCTGAAATTAATTCTTTATAAATCTGAAATTTATTTAGAATTGTTCTCTATAACTTTCTTGATTTATGGGCTATTCGTAGAAAGGAGATCGAATTCTTTATTGGTGCAGGATATCTGCGATTTGCAGTTTTTTACATTCTGGTCTATAATTAGTTTTTTTTTTTATTTCTAGACTGAATGTATAGGAAGATCTGATGTAATATTAATAGAAAGATTAGGGTTTTCTATTTATTTTATTTCATGATCGAAGGTGGCTGCACAAGAGAAGGAGAATTCGAAGATAAGGAAATCGCTATCTGCGATTTGCAGTTTATGAAAGTGCAAACTGTGATCTAACATCTGTTTTGCAGGTTGGGAGACGTGCGAACAGCCCTGTTACTGATTTCTGTTTGTCTTTGATCAGTAATTAATTTGAGATCGTTTCCTTGAATTAATTCTTGAATTAAAAATCAAACCCTAGACCCATTCGAACCAGATTGGACCAAACTGGTTGGGCCGAATCTATGGTTCGATGGGGGCTGTTCTCAGCCCTAATTTCCCACTTTTGGGTCAAGGGGTTGATGTTTAATTGTGAGACTTAATTCGGCCCACACTTGTAAGGCTTAGTTTTAAGGAGTTAAAACTACTAAAACCCATTAATTGCAGAAAAGCTATATGGGCCAAACTGCTTAATGCTATTCAACCCATATACCTAGATAATATTAATCAGTAATATTATGGATTAAATTAGGCTTTAATAATGGGCTTTACAGATATTAATTGATTAGATCAATTCTATCCTTGCATGTAATGTATGGATGTGTGATGTGCAACGTACATGGGCCATAAGTACTTGGCCCATGTAGATACGACAGTGGCTCTTGCGCACACCATGGTTGAATGCACATCATTGCCATGGTATCCCTAAAGATCATTGGATGATCTCCCTTCGTGGTGGACCTCACACCTCCCCTAAAGAGGATCCGTGCAGAACCCTAGCCGTTTAGGGCCCACCTAAATATGGCTTTATGAAAGTCAGTGGGAGCCACTTTGGTTTGACCTAAATTAAAATAGGGCATAATTTTTGTTCCCTCCTGAAATATGAGTGCATGTGATAGGGAGATTCATATGATGAACTCTCTAAAGGCCTTCCATCATTAGCATGAAGATGGGTCCTTCAGTTATGAGGAGGCGCACCATAAAATTGGGCTATCCAAGTGTTGTTGGATCTGTTGGAATGTTTCATAAGATGATAGGGGTGTCATAGACCGATGTGGAGGGGCCTATCCTAAAATGGAAGACTCTCTCACGGTACCTTGGCGTTCACGAATATGATGGGTGAGCACTCACTGGACATAAATGTTTAACCTAAAATGGCAATGAACCTTGTTTGACAGAGGCCAAAGGGAAAACTCATATGATGAGTGGATATTATCCTTCATAGAAAGGTGGTAGGGTTATGTAGCTAAAAAAGTTGGCTCCATGCACCTAATGTGATTTCCCACATTTCAGAGACAATTCACACTCTCCGTCACTGAGATGGGAGGGAAATCTCGGAGATGAACAAATGGAAATGGAACATAGATTAAGAGTCATATCTATGTAGATAACATGAATCAAATTAGGTTGTGGACTGATGTTTGCTTTTTACTAGAAATGGCAAACGGACAATATGCAAAGCTGTTGGATTACAACAAACTGAAAGGACCAAACTATGTTGACTGGTACCGTAACCATATGGTGGTCCTAACTTCTGAGAAGTTGGACAAGGTGGATAAAAACCCTACCCCAGAGCATCCGAGAGATAGGGCTTCTGAGGCCCGCAGGAGGCACTACCAAGAGTGGGAAGAGAAAAATTCCCTAGCCCGGTGTTATATCATTGCCTCCTTGGACAATCCGATACAGAGGCAGTTCGATTAGATCGAGCTGGCCAAGGACATATTGGACAGTCTAAAGACAATGTACGAAGAGCAGAACCGTTCTACACAACAAAGGGTCTTGAAACAGTTCATGACCACACAGATGTCCAAGGACCAGTAGGTTCTTGACCATTGTCTTCGGATAATGGGGTATATCAATGAACTTGAGGCTCTTAGATCCGGGCTGGACTATGTCACAAAGGTAGACACCATCCTGAATTCTCTGCCTCCTTCATTCAATCGATTCATCATGAACTATAACATGAATAAGCTGAATGTCAGCATTCAGGAACTCAGCAATATGTTGTAGAGGGCCGAAGAACTGATAAAGAAGGATGAGCCTCTTGTTATGCTTGTTGAAGTTAGCAAGTCGGGCAAGATAAAGAGGAAGGAAAAGAAAAAGCCCTAGAAGAAAGCCACCAAGTCCAAGAAGTAGAAGAAGGACAGAGCATCAGATGCTTGTCACTTCTGCAAACAGACCGGCCATTGAAAGAGGAACTGTCCTCAGTACCTGGAAACCAAGAAAGGTAATTTCAAATCCTATGTCATAGAAACCAATTTGTTGGTAACTTCTACTTCCTGGTGTATTGACTTCGGGGCATCGACTCCTAATGAGATTAGGAGCTCTCTTTAAGGCTATAAAAGGAGGAGGAGGGCGAACCTCCATTCATCTCAGATCACAGAAAGAGAGAAGACAACTACAGTAAGACTATGCCATCTTCTGCTCTTGTGCCCTCCTCCTGTTGCTGCCATTGCCAGCTCGATCTCCACTGTAGGAGCGATCAAGAAGAGTTCTTGATATCAGTTTTTTGAGAAAAACTGATCTGAAGTCGTGCTCACATACCCTCCATCGAATTCTTGCTGAAAGATTCGGTTCTTGTGAAGAACCTGCTGATTCTGCTCTACCCTACGCTGTGTCATCTTCAGTGGGAGCAGCCTTCAGAGTTTTCCTTGGGTGTGAACACCTTCAATGGGAGATATTGTTTCTTCGTATCAGGTACCCCCCTCTCCTACCTTTGGTTTCAGATTTAGTTCGGTTCTTGGTTCAAGATTGATCCTTGAAAATGCAAATTTTCTAAAACAGGGAATGTGATTCCTTCATGGGAGAGATAGAAATTTTTGAAATTTCTTCCTACCTTCCTACAGGGTTCAGCTATCAATATGATAGATCTCTCATCTCTTCAGGTCATAGATACAAATACGATACACCCCGTATGAAAAATATTGTATCGATACCTTAATCCTTCTTTATTATCTTAATGTTTTAATGCACTACTTCTACCCCATATAGCACCCACTAGTGATTCTATTAGTAAGCCTGATCTTTAAATGCATTTAAAAATGAATTTGATTATTTTGTTGCTTGCCTATCTGAATGTAGCCCTTACTTACTAATAGAAGTATTTCTGTTAATAAGAAGATGAGTGATATGTTGGGATTGCTATTTAAGCAATGTAATTAACTAAACAAGGTATGTGATGACTGATGGAAACCCCCCAAATCTGAAATGATTACTCATGTGTTAGAACAACGTTTGGTGTTCTTGACAAAGGTGTGTTTCAATTAATGAAATGGACTAAATGGAAGGATAATCAATCAATAGCACAGAAATGATTAGCCATTATTGTGTCAACCTATTAATTAGGTGTGCATTAAATGGCTGCCTAGTACCATTATGGAAGTAGTGGCCAATAGTGTAATTACATGGTTGTGCACATGGCACTACACGTGTGTTTAGGATTATTTAAGTTACATTGGAGTTAAAAAAAAAAAAAACTGCCAATCCATTTTGAACAATTCCAACCTGTTACCGTTTCATCATCATCTTCTTCTATCTTTAGTTTGTGAAACTTTGTTCATCTTCTTCATAAGTACTTTGAATCTGCAATGGAATAAACCATGTATGTGGAAGTTTCAACATGTTCGATTGACAACTACATTTGTTTGACGGTGTTACGATTCATTTGTCCCATGTTAGTAGTATGGGATGTTAATGTGAGGTATCCCACATCGGTAGAATGGGATGCTGTTATGGGGTATATATATACTTGGTTTTCCTCCCTCTAATAGCTAACTTTTAGGTGCGAGTTCTCTTAAGGCACATAATAGATGGATGCCAAAAGGTTGCAAAAAAGGGTGGAAGTTTCAACATGTCCGATTGGATTAAACAAAGTTTGTTCTAGAAAACTCAATGTTCTTTAAGTTACTTTGCTCCTCAGGTCTTTTTGTTGTGGATTATTTTAGATCTTTAGCTAAGAATGGGGGGATTGAGTTCATAGAGCCCCTTTTAGCCCACTAGTGTTGGACTCATACGTTCTTAGGATCCTATGGTGAATTTGGTATTTCAATAGAAGATGAGACTGCATTAATTCTTGTCTTTGTGCATGAGAGGTACAATGGACCCATCGCAATTGGAAAATGCTAGCTGAACAATTTTGGTAACAACCAATTAAGTAATAATAGTAAAAAAAAAATAGTTTGAAAATATTTAGACAAGGCAGATAATTAAGGACAGAGTAATCAATGCGGGTTCCACTACAAAAAGTTGCTCAAATGTTTGAATGCTCTCTTACCAAATGCCAACAAATTTGTAAGTTATTTTTGTATTCAAACTACCAAACACGATTGAGACATTCACAAATGCAAATTGGCCCATGTTTTATATTTTTGCAAGTCATACACTTTTGTATATAAAGAAAGAAAAAGGGGGAAATTCCATATTAATATCCTGTATTTTAGGATAGTCTCAGTTTAGTATCCGAATTTCAAAACGTGCCACTTTAATACCTAAACTCTCAAAAATTGCTAATTTAATCCAAAATTGTTAAGGAACATTAAATGACTTGTAAAAGGACAAAAATTCCCGTCATGTGTCATTCAACTAAAAGGACCGTATGAGGATGGAAATAACCTTCAAATGAGAAGATTAGGTGAAGCCCAAATTTAGTCATACCTAACTAGTGAAGTAGCAATTGAGTCTAGAAGCTTATCAGGTTCAAAAAAACATTTTGGGATATTTGGTTTTACCTAAATGGCCTATCACTGGCTATGTCTTGCTAAGAACATTATAGCAACACTGATTATAATAGACATTTTAGATCATCAAAGAGAAATTTGATGATATTATTTATCAAGCGGCCGTAACAACAGAAAAAGTGAGGGGAATTCAAAACCTAAATTGTTGGAGAGTAGAAGTAGAAGCCTTTTCAATGATACACAATTTGTGAACTCTTTAGGGATATTTCCAATCAGCCGGTTTGACTTTAGGTTAAAAACAACTAGCTTAGAATATTGTTTGTAAATCTGGAAGTGGGCTATGCATTCCGATCCCTTGTGGAATATGACTAGTAAGGAAATTATCTGACAAATCAAGCACTAAGAAATTCCCCAAGTTGCCAACCTCTCCTGGAATAATGTCTATAAGATGATCTATAAAAAGTTGTTTCCACATGGGTTGGGAGAGCAACCGAAGCAGCACTTTATTGGTGCCAATTCAATCGTAACAAATAGGCTTGTCTCTCCCCTACAACCTATAAATATGACAATAGAGCCCAAAACAAACTCTTCCCCTCTAGCCCTTGTTTGGCTAAACAATCTGCCATACAGTTAGCAAACCGCTTAACCCATTGAACCTTGATTTCCATATCTCTCGTTAATCATTTGAATTTCTTTTTCAGATAATTAAGGATCCACATCCTATGATCATAGAATATCAACTACCTAACCACCAGTTTGGAATCTCCTTCAGTTAATAATTTTCTCATGTTCAGCAGCCTTATTCTTGGTATTCCTTCCATTGCAGCTAGCACCTTTTCTCTGTGAGAGAATCTCTTTCCCTAGCTGGTCCTGAGTAAAGTGCTATAACCATACCTTTTTCATCTCTAACTATAGCTCCTATTCCTGAAGGTCCAGGATTACCCATATAGCTTCCATCAAAGTTGAGTTTCATGAATCCCCTATGCGGTGGGCACCAGATTAGGTTAATTACTGATCTACTAGGTGATGATTCAGCTATTGTGTTGTTCTGACCAAAATAGTTTCACATATTGCATACTTGGGGCTATCCTTATCCTAAAACAATCTTGCATTCCTTTCTTCTTGTACAGTTCAAACACATGTCACCCTTATACATTTCCACATAACCCTACCCCTTGAATTTGTCCATTCAAAGACTGTTGAGGCAAATAGGCTTTGAATGTTATTGAGAGGAGTCCACCTGTGCCCACATAAAGAGAAACACCATTCCCAATAGTAAAAGAACAAGAAATTAGCAAATGATAACAATTCTCACCATTGGCCTTACACAAGAAACACCTATGAGGGGGTAAAAACCACTGTGGTTTTTTCTTTTGAAGTAAATAATAAGTATTAATCTTTCCATGAACAACTTCCCAGCCAAATGCACTAACCTTGGGAGGAATAGGCCTGCATCATTCATCCTTAATTGGAAATGGTTGCGAAGAGGACAAATCAAAACTAGACAAGGCATGGAAAAATAAAGCACATGTAAAGGAACTAGAGGGGGGGAGCAGGTCCAAATTCGGCCGTTGGATTTTGATGGATCCATGAAAACATCTTCTAATAGTTGTAACAAGTTAGAGACGATGAGTTTCTGAATCCCTTAAACTCCTGCAGAAACTTAGATCCCAACTAATAGAATTAGCAAAGCTAGATGGAACAAGGAAATGAGAAACTTGTTTGTTATGGAAATGGTTAAGGGTAAAAAGAGACGGGAATTGGTCCTTTAATGGGGAGGGACTCAACCATGCATCTTCCCAAAATTTAATACGGTCTCCACTACATAGGTCATATTTAACCAAAGGAAGAAAGGAAGGTAAGATACCATTGATGGCCTTCCAAGGAGATGCATAAATTGCCCGGTTTAGTGCTTCACCATCCTATCCATCAGCCGAGAGCCCATGTATACTTAATACCACCCTTGTCCAAAGCTTATCTCTCTCTTTAGGTAGTCTCCAAAGCCACTTCCCTAACAATGCTAGGTTTCTTCTTTGTAAGAATCCTAAGCCTAACTTGCCTTCCTCTTTACTTCTACTCACCACCTCCCACCTAACTCTATGATCCCTTTCTGGATCCCATAGAAAATCTCTCATCAACTTCCCGATCTTCCTATACATACTAACTGATGCCTTGAAGGCTGAAAAGTAATAAACTAGCAAATTATTTAGGGTCAATCGGATTAGGGTGATTCTACCTCCCAAATAAATATACCCTTTTTTCCAACAATCAAGCCTCTTCAAAATTCTTTCTCTTACCAAACTCTAAAAACTTGCATCCTTTGGGTTGGCTCCTAGGGGAAGACCTAAATACTTCATAGGCTAGTGTGAGAAGTCACAACCCAAAATAGAGGCACAAATCTCCATTTCCCTCTCATCCATGTTAATTCTTGTCACACAACTCTTGTCATAATTAATATTCAAGTTTGATGTTCTCCCAAAGTGTTGCATTTTTTACTTTCAGGTTTCTAATCCATTTCACTAAAGGGATGAGAGATCCATCATATGGATGGCTGAACCCTGCATGAAGGTTGGGCGAAATTTCAAAAATTTCTCTCTCCCATATGGGAATCGCATTCCCTATTTTAGAAAACTGCATTTTCAATTATCATTCGTGGAACAAAACCGGACCAGATCTGAAACCATTAGAAAGTGAGGGATATACCTGATACGAAGTAGCAGTAACTCCCAACGAATGTGTTCACGCCCAAGGAGAAAACCAAAACCCGCTTCCACTGAAGATGCCACAGTGCGTGTTGAAGCAGGATCAGTAGGATGGCTCTTCACCAAGAACCAGGATTCTTCAACAAGAATCGAACAGGGGCTGGTAAACACGACTTTAGATTGCTTCTTCTACCAAGAAACAATATCAAGAACACTTCTTGATCACTTCCACAAGTAGAGATCAAATTGGGAAAGGGCAGCAAGAACAAGGGAGAACTCTGCAAATTGCTGTGTATTTAAACTAAGGAATTCGCCCCCTATTTATAAGTCTTCTTTGGATCAGCCTTTTAATCTAATTAGGAGAGAGTTTCTTGATCCAAATCTGATATTTGGATCAGGACTCTTGAATGGATAAGACTTATCTTATCCTTCAGTTAATCCTAATCAGATTATAAATCATATCTTGCTCCCTTTTAATTAACTAACTTAAATCCAATTCGAATTGGGCTCTAGGCCCATTAAGCTTATGTGCTCACTTAAACCCAATTGGCTCTCTTTGTATGGCGTGGGACCCTTACATCGATCTACACATCATCCACAAGGGTTTATCCCAGCCCTTGTGCTAGACAGTGTATGCCCTTAACTCCAATCAGAATAATGAACATTATGACATTTAATGTAAATGAATAAAGTACATATTTGATTCATGTTATTATGGTGTGTTTCTGTGTAATACCCTTAAACTAGACACATAAGACTCGTGTTAGTTTAGAATCTTCACAGTTGTTGGATAGATCTGTGGAGATTTATCCTACCAATGCTAACACTGATCTACCGCCAAGTTGGTTGAGTGGCTCGTCTCAACTGCCAGGGTGAGACCTGAGGTACATGCAGTGTGGGTTTCTTGAAACCCTGAACTAGACCAGAATTCCAGTATTGCTCTGGACCTTAGAGATAGATGGGCAAAATTGGAATGTTACACCAGACCCCTAGATTGTCAGATTGGGCTGTCTTTGATATGTCAATTAATGAGATCCTCAGAGGGGGTCATATTAGACAGTGTATGCCCTTAGCTCTAATCAGAATGATGTACCTTATGACATTTAATGTAAATGAATAAAGTACATATTTGATTCATGTTATTGTGGTGTGTTTCTGTGTAAGACCCTTAAACTGGACACATATGAGACTCGTGTTAGTTTAGAATCTTCACAGCCGTTTGATAGATTTGGGGAGATTTATCTTGCCAAGGCTGACACTGATGTGCCACTAAGTTGGTTGGGGTGACTTGTCCCAACTGCCAGGGTGAGACCTGAGGTACATGCAGTGTGGGTTTTCTTAAAACCCTGAACCGAATAAGAATTTCAGTATTGCCCTGGACCTTGGAGATTGATGGGCAAAACTGGAATGTTACACCTGATCCCTAGACTCGATTATGATACTGCACTAGCTATCGGATTGGGTTGTCTTTGATATGCCAATCAGTGAGATCCTTAGAGGGGGTCAAAACCTGGGTATGTTGGGATAATCTGAGAATTCATCTGAGTGGGTGATCATAGTGACGGGATCAGCCCCTTTGTCGGACAAAGGTAATGATCGAGGAAGCACTCTCTCTGATGGAAACCAAAACTGTCGATAGCCAATTTCAACCGTTGAAATTGGTACATCAAAGACAACCCAATCCAACACCTAGTGCAGTATCATCATCGAGTCTAGGGGTCGAGTGTAACTTTCTAGTTTTGCCCATTAATCTCCAAGGTCTAGGGCAATACTGGAAATCTGGTCCGGTTCAAAGATTCAATTAATCCTACATTGCATGTGCCTTGGGTCACACCCTAGCGCCTGAGACAAGCCACCCCAACCGACTTGGTGGCACATCAGTATCAGCCTTATCAGGATAGGTTTCCCCAGTTTAAGGGTATTACACAGAAACACACCAAAGGAACATGAATCAAATATGTACTTTATTCATTTAAAATAAACTCATAATGTACATCATTCTGATTGAAGCTAAGGGCATACAAAAACTGTCTAAGAGAAACTCCTAATGAGATTAGGAGCTCTCTTTAAAGGCTATAAAAGGAGGAGGAGGGCGAACCTCCATTCACAACATCAACTCAATCAGATCTCAAATCACAAAAAGAGAGAAGACAACAACATTAAGACTGTGCCATCTTCTGCTCTTGCGCCCTCTCCTGCTGCAGAACACCTTCTGCTCACTTGGGTCATAACCTACAGAGCCTTTCGGGTAGCCTACAAATAAGCAACGGCTGGTCTTGGATTCCAACTTTTTCGCACGCATTCTTTTAACTTGTGCAGGACAACCCCAAATCTTCAAGTGTCTGACACTTGGTTTCTTTTCGGTCCAAAGTTCATATGGAGTGTTCAGAACCAATTTTGTTGGAACTCGATTCAGCACATAAATCACAATCTCTAATGCGTAACCCCAAAAGGATGTAGGTAACTCTGAGTGTATGAGAAGTGACCAGACATATCCAATAAGGTCCTATTCCTCATCTCTGAAACACCGTTAAGTTGTGGTGTAGCAGGAGGAGCCAATTGTGATACTTTCCCATTTTCCTTCAAGTAGTCCCTGAATTCGTCAGAGAAATACTCGCCACCTCGATCTGATCGAAGGGCTTTAATTTCTCTCCCTCACTGTTTCTCGACCTCTTGTCTGAACTCTTTGAACTTTTCAAAGGATTCAGACTTGTGTCTCTTTAGGTGGACGTAACCATATCGTGAGAAATCATCTGTAAAGGTGATGAAATACACGTGTTCAAAACCGATTTGGTTGGAACCCGATTCAGCACGTAAATTGCAGTCTCTAATGCATAACCCCAAAAGGATGTGGGTAACTCTGAGTGTATGAGAAGTGACCGGTCCATATCCAATAAGGTCCTATTCCTCCTCTCTGAAAGTGGGTAACTCTGAGTGGGTAACTCTGAGTGTATGCGTAACCCCAAGAGTGAATGCATACTCTCTGAGTGTATGCGTAACCCCAGATCTGAAAGAATGGTAGGATCCATCTAATGGACACCATGAAAGTTGCGGAATGGGTGGGCGAATTTCAAAAATTTTCCTACCTTCTTCCAACTGGGAATCGTATTCCCTAAATTTATAATACAATATTCAAGGATCCTATTTGAACCATAGTCGAACCAGATCTGAACCAAAAAGAAAAGGGAGGATTATACCTGATTCGGAGAAGCAGTATCTCCCAAAGTTGGTGTTCATGCCCAAAGAAGACACCAAGATCCGCTCCTGCTAAAGATGACACACCTTGGTGGCACACCAATATCAGCCTTGGCAGGATAAATCTCCCCAGACTTATCCAATGGCTGTGAACATTTAAAACTAACACGAGTCTCTATAAGTATCCAGTTTTAGGGTCATACACAGAATTATACCAAACATGAATCAAACATGCACTTTATTTATTTACACTAAATGTCAAAAGTACATCAAATCGGATTGAAGCTAAGGGCATACAAAACTATCTAACAAGATCTACCCAGGTTTCCAGGCCACCAATTCATTTCGGCTATGACCAAGATAGTTACCCGGTGGAAGCTACAACAAGTGAGGAGGACCCCATGACTTATACGAAAGCTATGTTGGACATAGATTCCTTGAACTGGGTAGATGCCTTGAAAGCTGAGATGGACTCAATGGAGACCAATGGAGTCTGAACTCTGGTAGATCCGCCCCCCGGGGTAAAAGCAATTGGTTGCAAATGGATCTATAAGAGGAAGAATGGCCGTGATGGTAAGGTTGAGACGTACAAGGCTCGTCTGGTGGCGAAAGGGTATACTCAGAAAGAGGGCTTCGATTATGAGGAAACCTTTTCGCCGGTGGCCATGCTTAAATCTATTAGGATCCTGTTAGCTGTAGCAGCATACCATGAGTACGAGATTTGACAAATGGATGTCAAAACTACGTTCCTGAATGGAGATCTTACTGAAGATATCTATATGCAGCAACCGCAAGGTTTCATAGTTGCAGGTCAGGAACACATGGTATGTAAATTAAATAGATCCATATGTGGACTTAAGTAAGTTTTCAGGAGTTGGAACATACAGTTTGACTCTATTATCAAAAAGTTTGACTTTGAGCAGAATCCGGATGAACCTTGTATTTATAGGAAATCCAGTGGGGATAAGGTTACGTTCTTGGTTCTGTATGTAGATGACATTCTACTCATTGGGAATGATGTAGGAATGTTGACTACGATGAAAGTATGGATTTCACAGCAATTCTCCATGAAAGATCTTAGATAAGCCTCCTATATACTGGATCTTCGACTCTATAGAGATAGATCGAAGAGGATAATAGGATTATCCCAATCTGCTTATATTGACAAGATAGTCAAGAGATACAGCATGGAGAACTCCAAGAAAGGAAATGTTCCTTTCAGGCATGGAGTCACTCTCTCCAAGGGCATGTCTCCCAAGACTCCCGAGGAGATTGATGGCATGAAAGACGTTCCCTATGCCTCAGCCGTAGGGAGCATCATGTATGCCATGCTGTGCACTCGTCCTGACATTGCTCAGGTAGTGAGTGTGGTAAGTAGATTCCAAGCCAACCCAGGGCAGGAGCACTAGACTGCTGTGAAAAACATACTCAAGTACCTTCAAAGGACAAAAGAGTTGTCTGGTATTCAATGGTAGTTCACTACAGATCCAGGGGTATATTGATGCCGATTTCCAGTCAGATCTAGATGATAGAAAGTCTACATCTGGGTATGTTTTCACGATAGGATCATGTGCTATTTTCTGAAAGTCAGCAAACAGGGGTCCTAAGTAGCGAAAATAATAACCCACAACCCAAGCTGAACACATTGCCATAAGTGAGGCTGCCTAATGAATGAAGGTGTTCATTCTTAAATTTGGAATTCAGCACATCACCCATTCCACTGTTGTGTGATAACACTGGATCTACGGGAGATTAATGTTAAAAGGTAGCATCAGCAGAGAATGTGGCAGGCCCATTGACTAAGCCACTGACACAGAAATTGTTTATGAAACACGTGGAAAGTCTGGGACTCCAGTTTGTACCAGATTGGACCTAAGTGCAAGTGGGAGCTATTAGACAGTGTATGCCCTTAGCTCCAATCAGAATGATGTACCGTATGACATTTAATGTAAATGAATAAAGTACATATCTGATTCATGTTATTGTGGTGTGTTTCTGTATAATACCCTTAAATTAGACACATATGAGACTCGTGTTAGTTTAGAATCTTCACAGCCGTTGGATAGATCTAGGGAGATTTATCCTATCAAGGCTAACACTGATGTGCCGCCAAGTTGGTTGGGGAGGCTTGTCTCAACTGCTTGGGTGAGACCTGAGGTACATGTAGTGTGGGTTTTTTTGAATAAAAAAAATTTTATTTAATAAAAAATTAGAATAAAAAATTAGACAATCTTAGTGTTGCGGCAATAAATATGTCATCTTGTAATCCATGTGATCTTTGTGGCCACTTGGGACATATAAATTCTAATTGTCAGGTAGCTAATTATTTTGCTTCACATGAAAGTGTTAATTTTGTTTCTCATGGTGGCAGGCCAAATTTCAACCCTTATTCGAATACATACAATCCAGGGTGGAGGAGTCATCCGAATTTTTCATGGAACAACAACCAACAAAAAGCACCCATGGGATTTCAACAACAACCGCCCCCGCAAGAAAAGAAGGGAAATTTAGAGGACATGATTTATAAGTTCATCAATACTGCTGAAGCAAAGTTCCAAGATCACGAAAAGAGATTCTTAAATCAAGAGGCATCTAATAGGAACTTGGAAGTTCAAGTGGGGCAGATTGTGAGCATGCTGTAAGAAAGAAGAGAGGGACAATTTCCTAGCAATACAGAGAAGAACCCAAGGAAGCAAGTGAACGCCATTGCCTTAAGAAGTGGAAAGACTATTGGCGAGATCAAGGATGATGATCAAAAAGTTGAGGTAGCCGATTCACAAATGGAGATCGAAGGGAGTACACCTAAACTAAATTTAGATGCCATTAAACTTCCTCTCCTCTACCCTAAAAGAGTTTTGGAAGCTAACTTGGGTAAACAATTTGAAAAATTTTTAGAGGTGTTTAGAAAAATACATATTAACATTCCTCTTCTTGATGTATTGTCGCAGATGCCAAAATATGCCAAATTCTTGAAAGAGGTGATGTCAAATAAAAGGAAATGGGAGGAATGCGAAATGGTGAAACTAAAAGAAGAGTGCTCAGCAATTCTTCAAAATAAATTGCCCCCAAAGCTCAAGGACCCAGGGAGTTTTTCTTTTCCTTGCACCATAGGAGATATTAAGTTTGAGAAAGCTTTATGCGATTTAGGTGCCAGTATAAATCTAATGCCATATTCTATTTTTGAAAAACTTGGATTGCATGAACTAACACCTACTATTATTACCGTACAATTAGCTGATATAAGCATTAAATATTTTAGGGGAATAGTAGAAGACGTTTTAGTCAAAGTGGGCAATTTTATTATTCCTACTGACTTCATTGTGTTAGATATGGAGGAAGATAGGACAATGCCTTTGATTTTAGGGAGACATTTTCTTGCTACTGGTAATGCTTTAATTGATGTGCAAAAATGTCTACTTACTCTTAGAATCAATGGTGAAAAGTAGTATTTAATGTATTTAAAACCATGAAATATTCTAACACAATTGAACATTAAATATATGCAATTGATTGCATTGATATTTGGGCAGCTGAAGTCAATGCATCTAAATCAGATGATCCTTTAGAACGTTGCATTCTTAATTCTTGTAATAATGTGCAGGTCTTGGATGAAAAAATAAAGGAGGTTTTGAACTATTTGGAGGCCGGTGAAGAAGAGTTCAAGCTAAGACAAGGAAAACTTTTACCATTGGATGGACCGACCTCTACCAAGCAATTGCAACCTTCCATTGAAACACCTCCAACACACACAAAACTCCTCCCATCTATTGTGCAAGCCCCTATTCCAGGTTTAAACCCACCCATGATGGGTGAGAGGGGAAAACATCGGAAATTGCAACTACAAGACCTGGAGGATCCGGTTTATGATTAAAAACAGGGAAGTTTGTTTTTCTTTTTTTTTCTCTCTTCTTGTTTTTATAGTTAAGTTATTTCCACATTTCTTTTTACCTTACATTGAAGACAATACGTAGACTAAGTGTGTGTGGGGGGGGGGAGAGTATAGGATTTTATTTCAGTTCAAAATATATGTATATATATATATATATATATATATATATATATATATATATATATATATATATATATATATATATCCAGTTTATGATTAAAAACAAGGAAGTTTGTTTTTCTTTTTCTTCTCTCTTCTTGTTTTTATAGTTAAGTTATTTCCACCTTTTCTTTTTACCTTACATTGAAGACAATACGTAGACAAAGTGTGTGTGTGTGGGGGGGGGGGGATGGAGTATAGGATTTTATTTCAGTTCAATATATATATCAAAACCTCAACTCTTTTGAAATCAATTGAAACAATGTTCTAGGAAAATTCTTTTGAACCTAGTAATGAGGTACGATTAAGGAGTACATGACTTATCTGAAGCCATTTCCAATTAAACTAGTCCTAAATTCAGGTTTAAGTAAATGGGGTAGTTGTTTTACCATTGCTACAATTGGTAGGATGGAGCATAAAATGCACCTACCAACCAAGTAATTCAATAGTAGGATGGAGCATAAAATGCACCTACTAGCCAGCAAATTCAACAGTAGGACGGAACATAAAATGCACCTACTGGCCGAGTGATCCAAAAGTGAGACGGAGCATAAAATGCACTTACTCCCAAAAAAAAATAAAAAGAGAGGTTTTCCCTGATTTACTATCTGGTTTGTAGTAGTAAAAATTGGATTGACTGATGAATGAGTCGTGTATGACTTGGTTGTGTTGATTTAACGGTTTGCAATAGTTAACCTAGAATATTTGTGGAGAAAGATGAAGGAGAGTTGAGTTTAAAGATTGGAAGGATAGTTGTTTGTTTTGTGTTTGCTTGAATTTTGTCTTGCCCGAGGACGGGCAAGGTTTAAGTATGGGGAGATTTGATAAGAATAAAAATTATCATATTTTTATCCCTAAATATTTAGTCTTTTATGCTTAATTAGTACTTAATTGGACTCGTTATGCTTGTATTTCAATTCAGGGCATGAAAGAAGGCGTTAGGAGAAAAATAAGTCTAATCGGGTAATTTTGCACAATTTCGGTTTCGCATAGTAATCTGGGCATAACTCTCACATCCGGACTCCGATTGAGATAATTCAAGATGCATTGGAAAGAAAAGAAAAAACTCTACAACTTTCATATTTTGAGTTTTGATAGATTCGGACTGCATCAAAGTCAAAATCGGGCCCGAAGTATAAGCAAATTCGTAAAGAAGCCCAATTCGCTGCAGAAGCCCAGTTCATAGAGAAACCTTGCAGCAGCCCAATTCATTGAAGAAGCCCAATACAAATACAAGAATAAGCAAACTGCTAAGAGTCCTATCAGATTTAATTTTCTGATGTAATTCTAGAAAGATAAAGGAGATCGAGATTACCAAATAAGAGATAGGATAAGATTAGATCTAAACTAATCATTAGGAATTAGGACTTTCTATTTTTGAGAAAGAACTCCAAAAAGGAGTTGGAAACATCCCCTCCTCCTAAAGCTATATAAAGAGGGGGGGGGGGGGGGGGGGGGAACTAGCACCAGGCATCAATCAATCTGGGGAGCAATCAAAAGTCCTCCAAGAGAGCTTTAGCTTTCAAGGAAGCAGTCAGCAACCTAGGAGGAGAAGAAGGCGGCAGCAAGGAGAAGACAAGCTCATTGAACTCAACTTCAAGGGCGACATCATGAGTTCTTTCTTATACCTTGTTTGTTTACTCTTCTTTATCATGAACTAGTTTATTTATAGCTGGGGCTATGGAAAGCCTAACCACGACCACGGATTGATTTTTATTTAATTCAACCAAGCTGTTCTTATTTTCATATTGTCTATGAGTTATTATGCGTAATGCAATTAGGATCTTGGCCACCTCTTAGTTGATTTGGTTTATGTGAATGAACCGGAAGGGGAATTCATATAATAGACTAAATAACTCATAGTATGAATTGAATGGTATATAGGAATATATATACATGATTCATCTGATGATACAGGTTTATCATAGAACTTAACGCACTTTCTATCTAGAGAACTCTAATCGATGAATCGAAAGGTTACTTGATAGAAGTAGGTTTGATATATCCTGGAAGGGAATATTAAATAAATTAGGAAAAACTTCAGCTTATGAAAATAATAAATTATCTTGGTTAATTTAATAAATTGATATTCATTGGAAATGTTAGGCGGACCAATAGTCCTGGCACTTTCAGTTAAATCATTGCAAGTTCAGTCATTGATTGCCTTTGTTTTTATCTCTTTTCTTTTTCTATCTTTAATTTTCAGTAGTTCCTATTGTTAGATCCAAAATTCGGTTGTCCAAAAAATTGAGGGAAGCTATAGTTCTAATACTTATTTTGTTAAATCCTCGTGGGAACGATATCTTTTTACTACTTGATAACTAGTGCACTTGCTAGGGTTATATAATTATATCTATCACTGAACCCATGTGGCTGATGTGTACATCAATGTTTGGGTCCCACGCCATACAAGAAAGCCCAACTGGGCAGTAGTTTGGAGGCTGAATAAGCACATGGACTTAATGGGCCTAAAGCCCAATTCGAACTGGTTTAATTTGATTAATTAAAGAGGGGTAGTTCTAGGATTTAGATCAGCAGATAGGATAGGAGTTATCCCTATCCACTCAGAGAGTCCATATCCAAATAGAGGTTTGGATCAGGAAGCTCCTAATAAGATTAGGAGGGTTGATCTAATCTGCAAATAAGATAAGGGCTTATCCTTATCTCTTAAAGAGAGTCCAAATACAAATAAGGATTTGAATTAGGAAACTCCTAATGAGATTAGGAGCTCTCTTTAAAGGCTATAAAAGGAGGAGGAGGGCGAACCTCCATTCACAACAACAACTCAATCAGATCTCAGATCACAGAAAGAGAGAAGACAACAATTGTAAGATTGCGCCATCTTCTGCTCTTGTGCCCTCCTCCTACTGCCGCATTGCCAATTCGTTATCCACTGTAGGAGCGATCAAGAAGGGTTCTTGATATCAGTTTTTGGTGAAAAACTTATCTGAAGTTGTGCTCACATACCCTCCATCGAATTCTTGCAGAAGGATTTGGTTCTTCTGAAGAACCACCTGCTGATTCTGCTCCACCCTACACTGTGTCATCTTCAGTGGGAGCAGTCTTTGGAGTTTTCCTTGGGCGTGAACACCTTCATTGGGAGTTACTGCTACTCTGTATCAAGTATATCTCTCTCCTACCTTTTGGTTTTAGATCTGGTTCGGTTTAGGTTCAAGATTGATCCTTGAAAATGCAGATTTTCTAAAACAGGGAATGTGATTCCCATATGGGAGAGAAAAATTTTTGAAATTTCGCCCTACCTACCTACAGGGTTCGGCTATCCATATGATGGATCTCTCATCCCTTCAGGTCAAAACCTAGGTATGTTGGGACAGTTCAAGAATTCATCTGAGTGGGTGATCATAGTGACAGGATCAACCCCTTTGTCGGACAAAGTGAATGTTCGGGTATGCACTCTCTCTGATGGAAACCAAAACTGCTGGCAGTCGATTTCAACCGTTGAAATTTGTTTTGCAAATATATATATATATATATATATATATATGGTTTCAAAATGTTTGCAAAAGGTTTTAATTCTCATGATCCATGTGAGTAGAGAGTGCAACACTGTACCTTGCAGCCAATGGAGAGGTCCTCTCTTGTCGGGTAGTGTTTGATCATTATGGGCTGAGAGGTTAAGTGTAAGACCATTGAGGGTAATACCTGATGAGCTAATCTTGCATCTACTTACAGTCCTTAGGTTTCTATAAGGTGGTTTGACCCAGGGACCATTTAGTGTAAATGTTGGGCCCATTAAGAGCCCATGGTGATGGACTCAGGGGTTCACTATCTCCTATAGTGAAGTCGGCCAGGCCTTGTAACAGAGGTTGGGCTAAACCCATGTGACTGATGTGTAGATCAATGTTTAGGTCCCACGCCATACAAGGATATCCAACTGGGCAACAGTTTGGAGAGTAAGTGAGCAGATGGACTTAATGGGCCTAAAGCTCAATTCGAACTGGCTTAATGAGATTAATTAAAAAGAGGCGGTTCTAGGATTTAGATCAACAGATAGGATAAGGGGTTATCCCTATCCACTCAGAGAGTCCAGATCCAAATAAAGATTTGAATCAAGAAACTTCTAATTAGATTAGGAGGGCTGATCTTTATCTACAGATAAGATAAGGGGTTATCCTTATCTCTTTAAAGAGAGTCCAGATCCAAATTCAAGATTTGGATTGGGAAACTCCTAATGGGATTAGAAGATGCTCTCTTTAAAGGCTATAAATAGAGGAGCAGGGAGAGCCTCTAATACACAATTCTCAGTTCAGAGCTAACAAAGAGAGAAGAACCTGCAGTTCGACAGCTCCTGTCTTCTGCTCTTGCCGCCATACCAGTTCGATCTCCACCTGTGGAAGCGATCAAGAAGTGTTCTTGATATTACCTTTTGGTGGAAAAGGTAATCAGAAGTCGTGCTCACTAGCCCTCCATCAAATTCTTGCTGAAGAATCAGGTTCTTATTGAAGAGCCATCCTGATGATTCTGCTTCATCCTGCACCGTGTCATCTTCGGTGAAAGCAGTTTTTGGATCTTTCCTTGGGCGTGAACACCTTAATTGGAGGTTATTACTACTTCGTATCAGGTATATCCCTTCACTCCCTTTTGGTTTCAGATCTGGTCTGGTTTAGGTTCAAGATTGATCATTGAAAATGCAGTTTTCTAAAATAGGGATCGAGATTCGCACATGGGAGAGAAAAATTTTTGAAATTTCGCCCAACCTTCCTGCAGGGTTTGGCCATCCTAATGATGTATCTCTCATTCCTTCACCTTGTTACAAGGCCTGGCCGAATTTACTATAGGAGACAGTGAACCCCTGAGTCCATCACCATGGGCTCTTAATGGGCCCAACATTTGCACTAAATAGTCCTTGGGTCCAGCCACCTTACGAAAACCCAAGGACTGTGGGCAAATGCAAGATTAGTCCATCAGGTATTACCCTCAATGGTCTTACACTTAACCTCTCAGCCCATAATGATCAAACACTGCCCGACAAGAGAGGACTTCTTCCTCGGCTGCAAGGTACAGTGTTGCACTATCTACTCACATCGATCTTGGGAATTAAAACATTTTTGCAAACATTTTGAAACCATAATATATATGTATATATCTATATAATTATATTTTGCAAAATCAAATTTCAATGATTGAAATCAACTGCCGACAGTTTTAAGTTTCCATCAGAGATAGTGCATTCCCCGATCATTCACTTTGTTCGACAATGGGGCTGATCCTGTCACTATGATCACCCACTCAGATGAATTCTCGGATTGTCCCAACATACCCAGGTTTTGACTCCCTCTAAGGATATCACTGTTTGGAATATCAAAGACAGCCCAATCTGACACCTAGTACAGTACCATAATCGAGTCTAGGGGTCAGGTGTAACATTCCAGTTTTTCCCATCTATCTCCAAGGTCTAGGGCAATACTGGAATTTGGTTCGGCTTAGGGTTTCAAGAAAACCCACACTACATGTACCTCAGGTTTCACCTTGGCAGCTAAGACAAGCCACCCCAACCAACTTGGCGGCATATCAGTGTCAGTCTTGGTAAGATAAATCTCCCTAGATTGATCCAACGACTGTGAAGATTTTAAACTAACATGAGTCTCATAAGTGTCCAGTTTAAGGGTATTACACAGAAACACACCAAATCACATGAATCAATTATGCACTTTATTCATTTACGATAAATGACATAATGCACATCAATCTGATTGGAGCTAAGGGCATACATTGTCTAACATTCACAATGTCACCTTCACAAAAAAAGGATTGTATCATTTGGGAATTGAAGATGTGTGAGTGGCACTCTATCCCCCCCTAGTATCCATCCCCTTACCAATTGTCTCGAATATGCCCTTAGCGTAAGTCTGCTTAGGGTGTCTACCACAAGTGTAAATAAGAAAGGTGAGAGTGGGTCCCCTTGCCTAATCCCTTGCTTTGTTGGAAAAAAAAAATCCACCACCATACCATTTATTATCACCAAATACGCACATGTATGTAAACACCCCCAAATCCAATTACACTACCTCTCTTCAAACCCATAATGAATTAAGACTTTAATTAGAAAGATCCAATCCACCATATCATAAGATTTCTCTACGTCTAGTTTACAAAGCAAGCCTTTTTTTTGACCTTTTGATTTCATTGATGCCCCTTGGTTTGGCAAAATTATAAAGGGGACAACTTTCCTTATCCTTAATGATAGGACCTTAGCTATTATTTTGTATAGGCTATTCACCAAACTTATAGGTCTAAAATCTCTTGGATGAACTTCTTCTTTCCTTTTGGGAATTAGGACAAGGAATGTAGCATTCAACCTCGGATTGATCACACCCCTCTCAAAGAATTCATTAAACACATCTAACAAATCATTCTACAAGATATCCCAACAATCTTGATAAAAGGCCATTCTAAATCCATCTAGACCTAGAGCTTTGGACTAGCTTTTTGACTCATTTGATAGCTTAGGCCAATCCAAACCTTTAACCCAAATTCTATCATTTAAGGGCATTCTATATATTGATCTAAAGTGCACTACAAAAGCCCTAGAGATCTCCCTTTGTTGAGTGATTACTTCTCCTATTACCAACTTAGATATGAAATTCTTCCTTCTTCTATCATTGGCCATTGCATAGAAGAAGAACGTTTATATGGTTCTCAAAAGTTAAAAGGAGTCTTTGCTTCACTTCATACTTATGTTGAGGTTGAGAAATCCAACATTGAGTTTTTGTTGGATTCATATTTTTTGACATTACACCCACCGTCCCATCTTTGATGCCCATAAAGAATAGAGGTGTAAATTGGGTCGTGATGGGCTGGCACAACACGACCCGCATGTGGCCCGCACAAAATGCAGGTTATTCTGTGTTGGCCTGCAAGCCGTCTTAGTCTGTGTCTCCCTCCCCTAGGATAATTTGGGGGGTCGGCCTGGCCTGAGCCCACACGGGTCCGTGTTGTGCCATGTCATAGGTCGGGCTAGTCCATGGGCCAAGCCTTGGGTCAAGTTAGGCAACAGACTAGGCCAAGCTATGAGAGGTTTGTTTAGGAAAATGAAAAAAAATCTTTAAATTTTTATTTTATATGAAATTTGATGTATACAATTGTTTATATATACAATAATTAAATAAAATAATATAATAAATATATATATATATACAGTATGGGCCAGCTTAGCTGTGCTGGCCGTACCAGCCAGGCCGGAGATGGCCCATTCCATCGTGTCGTTCTGGTATGGCCCACGTATTGTCGTGCCGGGATGGCTCAATTTCGTGCCAGGCCGTGTCAGGCCACAAGCGGCATGACCCGATTTACAACTCTAATAAATAAGAAAAAATGAAGAAGAAGAATGATAAGGATGGACCTGTTCTTTGGTTGTGACAAATCACGAGAAGCTTCCTTGGAGATGGATATTCAGTGACGACACTACTTTTGTCGTACTGTCGTGTGAAGACTACAAGTCCCTCTCTTCTAGTTCAGTCTTAAGTTTTACATATCATCATGTGATATAGATAACTAACGAACCGCTAACGACAGACTAAATTGACAGTTTATATAGATAACTAACGAACCGCTAACGGCAGAGAAAAAATGACAGTTTTTTAGAATCTAGTTAATGTAATGACACATTGAGGTTCGAGGGACGGTTAGCTGCAGACTCTAAAGGACTCGAAAGTGTTAATGGGTCCGGGTTCATCTATATTATTGGCTTTTTATGGTTTGGTTGGATAAAGTGTTAGCTCTTCTTCTAAATTTCAATTCTGTGAGATTTGTATATAAGCCTCGAAACTTTACGTTAGGGTCTAATTATGTGGCTCAGAAGGTTAAAACTTTTGGGGATGGGATTATTTGGTTGGGCGTTGTTCAGATTTGAGTTGAACCCCATCTTTGTAATATTTTGCCAATTAAATTTATAGGATAGGGAAACCTATACAAGTGAGACTGAATATATGTACTCTTTAAATCAAATATTTGCACATACAAGTGAGATATAACACTGCCATTATCATATAACAAAAACAACTTTACGTTCCCTAAACACAACCATATTAGAAGACTGTACATAGGTTCTCTTCGAGTCAAATATTTGCACACAATAAAATGATACAGGTTCTAAGAATAGAACCGTGAAATAAAATAGACACCATGGTTTCCAGATTACAATAAAGATGCACAGGAATTTTAACACATGAATTACACACAAGATATTTAGTAATTTTAGTATGAATATATCTTCTGCAAATCCCATGTATAGTGATATTAAAGAAATTCTTATCCACCATACCCCCATGGGGCTAATTTATCCCCTAATTTATGGCTCCACGATTATTTTTCCAGTAGCATGACCTTCTATGCTCTTAGCCCAAGCATCTTCAGCCTTGCTCAGTGGATGTGTCGAGTCAACTACTGTCTTTAGTTTCCCTTCCTTCACCAAATTAACCAAAAACTCCAGATTGTCTTTCTTGGGGGTTACAAATGTTAGCACGTACTTCTTCTTAGAGAAGGTCAACTTCTTCAATGCACAGGTCAGCAAGGAACTAAGGCCAGGAGTGATATCTATAACTTTGGCATTATCGCTCAAATTTGGAGCAAAGGTTGACCAAGGAATACCAGTCGCACAGTGGAGAACTACATCATATTTCCGACCAGAAGGACTCTTCAAGGCTGCTCCTTTTGTGGTCTTATAATCAAGAACTTCATCTGCACCTAGGCTCTTAACCAACTCAATGTTTCGAGCCCCACAGGTTGCTGTGACATGTGTGTTCCCAAGCTTTGCCAGCTGAACAGCATAGTGACCTACACCACCTGAGGCCGCAGTAATCAGAATGTTTGTTGGCTTGCCACTACCATCAAGTTTGACCCCAGCAGAATTGACAAGTATATGGTGTGCAGTGAGGCCGGCTATAGGTAACCCTGCACCTTCAGCTGCTGATACTTCAGGAGGCCTCTTAACTGTCAAGCTCTCTTGCGCCACAACAAACTCAGCAAGACCACCTCCGGTCTGTAATTTCAAAATAGCTATGATTAACAACAACCAGGATAAGTGATTTATTAACATGAACAAGGGCTTTGGAGCCCATTAATGTAGAAAGATAAAAGGAGTGCATCACAGGCACATATACACATATAATGTATACATCAAAAGATGGATAAGAATTCTTAACTCACTCGTAACAAAGACTTCAAAACATAAATCCAAAAAGCTGTTTAAGATAGATTACCAAAAGAAATAATAGAAAGGCCAGTTCCAAGATATGCATCGAAAGAAAAAGAAAAAAAAAAAAAAAACCTCCACTGGCCAGAATAGATATGAAGGAAAAGAGAGAAAAAGGAAAAACCTGGTAGTACTAATCCAACATACACGAGCAAGAGCCCATCTTACATGCAGGACACATTCTCCTCTTGAGGGTATCCTGGTTGCATGGGGGCAATTGATGTTTTTGCAACAAAGTAACCCCATGAAAATGAATAAAATCTCACCTAATTGCTCTAACCTCTTATACAAAAGGAGTAATCAGTTGCCTAGTACTGGGGCATGCATTCATTAAAAGTTGTAGCAGAAAGGATATAATAACAGGACTTATACAAAATTCAGTCCAACTACTTATTTATGCATGTTAACCATGCATTGTTGCATGGAATCTCCTAAATGGACGAAGTCCAAATCTGATGCATGGTGCATTCTGACACTGGATTCTTGAGGGATGACACTTCTACATAAGACATTCCCTTCTCTCCTTGCTTATTTGGCATAAGTGAGCATCTAATGTTTATAACACTTCCATCTTCCTATATAATAATATTCTTGGTAACAAAGATAAACTTTTCAGACTCAATTAGCTCTTTTTTTTGTATATACACACACACATTTGAAAAATGTAAATGAAAAGTGATTGCATTATTGAGGCTCTGTGCAGAGAAGAAATGCACACCTAAAAATTGTAAATACAGCCTTTTGACCAGAGGTGAAGAGCTATCAACAATAAACTTTAATTGAGGCTCTGTGCAGAGAAGAAATGCACCATGAACCAAAGACATTTTCCTCTCCTACTGAAGCTGGTGTTTTCCATTGAGAGAATAAGCCTTGAACTCCACAGGGACCACCCATTGCTGACTGAAAAACTTCACAAAACGAGACTACAAACTGTATGCAAGTAGAAAATGAATCAAAACATGGCTTGCTGACTCGCCAACACTCACATAAATGACATGAATTCTCCACCTGCACACCTCTAGATGCCAGATTATCTCTTTTTTTTTAATGAAATAACGGAACAGTTTTTGTTAATAAAGAAGATCAAAATACAAGAGTAAAGTCACCCCAGAGGTTGAGATGACCATGAACCGTAGAGAACAAACTGAAAGAAGCCAGACTCCCAAACAACAATTATAAATCAAACTCCAAAACAGAAATCCAATACATTAGGATATAGTCCAGTCCCATCACCCCAGAAAAAAAATTCTCTATTTCTACTCCTTGTCTAGCTAATCCATCTGCAAGCCCATTTGAAGATCTGCATTCCCTTTGAACAGCAACTACCCTGTCTCATTTAAGTGCAGAATATTCACTCAGAATGCGTCTATACAGCCACGGGCACCTTTCCTCTTTTCTAACCCATTCCACCACCACTTTAGAGTCCCCTTCAACAATGATGTTGTAGTTATTCTTCTTAAGCAGCTTTAGACCCTGTAGGACAGCTAGAACTTCTGCTCTATAATCACATTTCCATAACCAGCAGGACCCGAATATAAACTAATAAAACTGAAATTCATCGAGCTACTTTGAGGGAGCTCAACCTCCTGAAAAGGCTTACAATGGGGAGATGAGAGGGGTGGGGAGAAAGAAGAAACACACACACACAGAGGACTGAGAAGGTAAGGATTCGATTATTCTCTTTTGACGAGTTTGTTACATAACATGCTCATTTTATAATCACTAAATGACCTTCATGTTAAGACAGTGTATGCCCTCCAATCAGCATGATGTACATTATGACATTTATTGTAAATGAATAAAGTACATATTTGATTCATGTTATTATGGTATGTTTCTGTGTAATACCCTTAAACTGGACACATATGAGACTCGTGTTACTTTAGAATCTTCACAGCCGTTGGATAGATCTGGGGAGATTTATCTTGCCAAGGCTGACACTAATATACCACCAAGTTGGTTGGGGTGGCTTATCTCAGCTGCTAAGGTGAGACCTGAGGTACATGCAGTGTGGGTTTTCTTGAAACCCTGAACCGGACCAAAATTCCAATATTGCCCTGGACTTTGGGAAAAGACATTTTAAAGAACTAAAAGAAAGGTTTTCCAAGCGATTGTGCCAGAGCATAATCTGGTTCACTGACTCTGACCCACTACTACTGTTGTTGCTAACATGATGGCCCTGATGTCTCGGAATCTCATCCAGAAGGTAGACTCCATTCACCTCATGGCCACTCCCAATCATCTTCTTTGACTCCAGATCCTGCAAAACACAATTACCAGGAAGAAAGGTTACGGAACAATTCAAATTCTGTCAAAGAACTAACAGACAGTAGGTTGGTATGAAGTCTAGGGACATGTAAAACAGAAGACAGTTATATCATTGGTCACTCTAATTGTCCCTTTCCCAGCAATGGGGATATGTGAACCATCTGCTGTAGAGACTGTCTCTACTAGAACACAACTGATAGGAACTGAAAAGGGTAGGGGCATTAGTCATGTGCTCAATTGCTCCTGAGTCTATAATCCAGGGAGGTCCCTCCTTACCTAAAGTGGATGCAAGATTTGCAGTTGCATATGAACTACCTGTATGTGCAAAGGAAGAAGTGTAGGTGGCTCCTGCATTCTGTTGTCCATCTGGAAGGCTAGTGCTAGGTGAATCTTTCTTACTCATAAGCTGTCCAAACCTCTCCAATTCTGTCCTCACAACAATGGATTCCCAATCCGTTTGGGAAAGAGGGACCGAAGAGTCTCCTATAGTGGCTACATTTGCATTTCCGTTCTTGTTCCTTATCCGGGCAGGCATAAGATTTGGATGAAGCTTCCAGCAAGTGTCCCTGGTATGCTTAGGCTTCTTGCAATAATCACACACCAAATCCTTCTTATCTTCCCTTCTAGTCTCACTACTCCCCCTGTCTCCATTCAGCTTAGGTTTTGTTGTTCCAACCATAGCTGACTGGTCAATCCCAGGCTGTCTCAGCATTACATTCCTCCTACTTTCCTCTCTAGAGACGAAGGCATAGGCTTGAGAGAGTATCACACCCTCCCTAGAAAGAATATGCTGCCTAGCAATGTCGAATTCAGGGTTCAGCCCTGCCAAGAACTCAAAAACCCTATTCCTCTCTACCAGTCTATGATAGGTTGTTGCATCATTTACACTTTCCCATACCACAGTTTCTAAGTGACCTATTTTCTGCCATAGGGTTTTCAGCATGGAGAAATACAAAGCAAGAGGTTTTTCTCCCTATTTCATACTTATCACCTAATTCCTTAACTGATAGGCTCTAGCTTCATTTTGTTTCTGAGCGTAGGTTTCAGTCACTCCATCCCAAATCTCCTTAGCAGTATTAGCCCATAGGAATTTTTTTGCAATATGAGGTAACATAGAATTACACAACTAGGACATTACGTAATTCTCCTGCACCCATCGGGAAGAGTCTGTATCAGGTTTCTTCTCCTCCCTAGTGAGATATCCTAATTTTCCACAGGCACCAATAGCCATCTTAGCTGATTGTGCCCACTCCAAATAATTTGTACCATCAAGTTTTACTGTAGTAATGATCCCAAACCCAAAAATATCACTACTACCTCCATCACCCAGTCCCATAGTACCGGTAGATTTCAACTCGGTATTCCAACTCTCCATCTTAATTCAAACAGTTCAACAATAAGAAAAAATAGATTGGAAACCTTCCAAAAACAATGTAATATCACACACACAGAAACAAACCCTTTCGGAAGAAGAAAACCCTAGCTGGAGAGAAATCTCTCTCCTCCCCACGCCTCCCAACAGAGAGGAGTAAATCGATCACTCCAGGAGGCTCAGAAAAATCCAGAAACCAAACCACTCTTCAGAAAATCAAAAGAAAGCTAACAATACTTGGCCGCCTAAGATCAGATAAAAAACAAGGAGTCCAACTTTTCTGGGACTCTTCCCCATACTCCAGTTCTTCCTGATTTTGATGTCGAACAGTAGATCACCTTCCTGATGATTAGATCCCACCAAAAAATCCAAGAACTGGGCAATCTACAATAGATCGATCAGCCCTTTATTACTTCATGCAGTCGGCTGATCTAGGGCTGCATGAGAATGCTTCTACAAACCCTAGCCGCTACTCTGATACCGAGTAGAAAGCTTGCTGGATTAAAAAAATATGAAATAAAAGGAGTTTCTTGAAGAAAGAAGGAAGAGAAAAGGAGAAGAGAAGAGAAGTTGAAAAGAAAGGAGAGCTAATAATCTGGTTGCTCCCTTCACTTATTATTTATATTAAAAATAATAGAGCAGTACAAAGACAACTATGACCTTATAGGGCGGCAAGACATAAAACAACATATATAAGACACAAAAACATAATAAAATTTGGACTCACATAACTAATGTGGTCCCCACCTCCTATCTAACAACTAACATAAAACATCTACTCATAAAAACATCACAAAACTGATTAATCTTCAACAGGATCCAAGCTAGTTGAAACTCCCTTGGATCCCAATGTGAAGATGACTGATAGTCAAGGGCAGCCATTAGAAGACCCTACAGGGTATCAGAAACTAGTACGCAAGTTGATCTATCTTACCATCACTAGGCCTAACATCTCCTTTAATGTTGGAGTCCTCAGTCAATTCATGCAGAATCCAACAATTGCTCATTGGGATGGCGTTATGAGGGTGCTCCTGGTCGAGGCTTTTGTACAAGAAAGGGGGAGATATGTCTCTAGTAGGGTACTCAGATGCAAATTGGGCATGGTCTCCGACAAACAAGAAGTCTACTACAGGTTATTGTACTTTCTTGTGTAGAAATCTCATTACTTGGAAGAGCAAGAAGCAGAACGTAATTGCTAGGAGTAGCATTGAAGCTAAATACAGGGCAATGGCCCATGCTACCTGTGAGCTAGTCTAGTTGAAGCATCTTCTTTGGAAGATGAATATCACAATTTGTCAACCCATTAAATTGTTTTGTGACAACCAAGCTACAACGCATATTGCCTCTAATCTAGTGTTTCATGAAAGAACTAAACATATTGAAGTTGATTGCCATTTCGTGAGAGAGAAAGTGACAAGAGGAGAGGTTGTTGCTCCCTATATTAAATCTGAAGAGCAAGTAGCTGATATTTTTACTAAAAGTGTGGGCCGCTCAAGGATGGACTATATTTGTAACAAGTTGGAACTTAATGATATATATGCTCTAGCTTAGGGGGACTATCAGAATTGTTAGAAGTAATTAATAGGGCTAGTATTGTCTTTTTCATGTTATTCTTTCTCTCTTATATCTGCTGTAACTTTCCTATGGGTATTGTAGTCATTTCAGCCTTAGTAGAATGTTAATACAACCTAGGTCGACAATAAGGTGAAGTGAACAGATTTCTCCTTTCTAGTCTTCCCTCTTTTCTTCTCCTTTTCTTCTATTTCCCTTCCCTTTCTCTTCCTATCTTCTTCTCTTTCTTTCTTCTATCCTTTTCTTCACCTTTTCTTACTTTATTAAAGTTGGAACAAAGACCTTTAGGAAGAAGTTTACATGGAACTTCTTCCAAGAGTGAACATCCTTGGGAGTGAAGGAAAGGTTTGTCGTTTGAAGAAATCCCTTTATGGCCTTAAACAGTCCCCTAGAGCTTGGTTTGACAGATTTAGGAAAGCTATCTTGAAAATTGGCTTTTCACAACCACAAGTTGACCATACCCTGTTTATTAGGAGAGTAAATGGAAAAATAACTATGTTGATAGTATATGTCGATGATATTGTTATCAAAGGGGATGATATTTCAAGGCTTGCTGAACTGAAGTCTTTCCTTGCTACTGAATTCGAAATTAAGGATCTCGAAAGTCATCGCTATTTCCTAGGGATTAAGGTCGCAAGGTCAAAGAGGGGCATTTATATTTCTCAGAGGAAATATGTCCTTGATTTGCTTCAAGTGGAAAGAAAATTAGATTGTAAACCGGCTAAAACTCCAATTGATCCCAATATAAGTTAGAAGTTGATGATGGAGATGTCCTTCCTGACAAAGGTGTGTATCAGAGACTTGTCGGTCGCCTTCTCTACTTGTGTCTGACTAGACCAAATACATCATATGTTGTAAGTGTGGTCAGCCAATATATGCACAAGCCTAGATCATCTCATATACAAGCAGTGAATAGAATACTTGCCTATTTGAAGGGATGTCCAGGAAAGGAGATGTTGTATTCTAATCATGGGCATCTGAAGGTAGAAGCCTATTCTGATGCTGACTGGGCAGGTTCTATTGATGATAGGAGTCTATTTTTGGCTATTGTACCTTGGTGGGTGGTAATGTTGTATCTTGTAGAAGCAAGAAGCAATTAGTTGTGGCTCGATCTAGTGCAAAGGCAAAGTACAGAGCTATGGCACATGGAGTCTTTGAGTTGTTGTGGTTGAAGAACTTGTTGACAGAAATGGGAGTGTAGATTGATACTCCAATGATGTTATATTTTGACAATCAAGCTGCCATATACATAGCCCACAACCCTGTTCAACATGATCGTACAAAGCATATAGAGGTTGATCGACCTTCCATTAGAGAAAGAGTTGCCAGTAGAGATAATTTTTGCTTGAGAAGTTAAATGAAAAAGTCTCTTGGTGTGAACAATAACACACCAAGCATTCTCGACACTTTCTTCTTCTTCTTCTTCTTCTAAAAACCTTCCAACTAAGACATTGGATATCTTTAATCCTTTCGCCACTTTGGACATAATAAGGGGCTGGTAGGCAATAGAAAATTCAAAGTCTAAACTACCAAAGAGTTGTAAGGGAATTCAAATCTCAACTTTGTATACCTTTTAAACTCAATTTTGATGGCAGCATCTTAGGAAATCCCGGCCCATCAGGGGTACCGTGGTAGGGGGAGTTGTAAGAGATAATATTAGGTGCTTTCATTGCATTATACTCTGGACTACTAGGAGTGGAGACTCAATATGGAATAACAGGTTGTGCTTCATGGCCTAACAATCTACTAGAGACTTAAATCTGCATGACGTAGAGATTGAAGGAAAGTCTAAGATAGGAGTCAGCTGTTTGAGAAATAGCTCCAAAGGAACCTGGCAACATAGATACACCTTAAGAAAGAAGGCTCTTTCTATCACAAGAGAATTGGGGATAACTTGGTCTTGGACTCCTAGGGTTGCAAACAGTGTGGATGACCAATTGGCTAGATAGGGAGTAAATAGGGAAAGCTTGTATTGGAGGGCTAATTTGTAATTCAAATTTGAATTCCCATCAGGGAATGGTTAGGTAGCATATGCTATAATCCTGTATTTTTTCTGTGCATACTCATTTTCAGTAATAGACTGATCTGCTGCCCAATGTTTTAAAATGCAGAGGTGCGACATGAGGAGTTCCACTACCTAGAGGCGTGAGGCGTAGTTTAGAACGTAAGAGACATAGGCCTCCCAAACACAAGGAAGCGTAAGCCACCTTAAGAGGAGGGGAATGAGGAGGAAGGAGGCATAAGCCTTCCCTTTCTTTTCCTTTCCTTTCCTTTTTTTTCCTTTTTTTCTTTTTTTTTTCTCTATCTTTTTATATGAAATGTGCATGTGTATGCCTCTAGCACACCTCATGAAAAAGGCATATGAGTCGTAGGCCTCTTGCACCTGAGGCGTACGCCTCAGAGGTATCAGCGCCTCTGGCATACGCCTCAGGGCATTTTGGGGGTGCCTCGCTTGGAGGCGCCTCCCATGCTTTTTAAAACACTACTGCTACCTTTCAAAGAAAGTAGTAATTACTATTTTTGGATGTGCCCCCAAGTCGACCTTTTTTATCATGCTGAAACAGATTCATGGACACACGTCGGATCCCAACAGTCATATCCAGGTACATACAACAGCTTAAATCTCAAAAGCAAGAAAAGCCTTTTTCAGAGTCAGGAACAAACATCGAGTCCATTTTCATAAAGATTGATGTAAATTGGTAAACTGTCAACTTCTAATGGATCAAATAGTTCTGAAGAAACATCCAGACAAAAAAAGTTTCCTAGTGTTCATTCAATTAAGTAGCACAAGGTATGTCTAGAAACCATCTAACTATGGTTCTTTCTTCTTCAGCTAGGTAGACCAGTCTGTGAGGTTTTCTAGGATCCAATCCATGCCACTCATCTCTCCCTAATTGGACGGACTAACTGCAGATCTTGGTCTATCCAAATTGAGGCCACAAACCCAACTATTCTATTTTTGTTACAAGTTAGATTCATCAGTTTCAGATCTGAACTAAATATAAAAGAGAAGAAGTAAGAGAGAGAGAGAGGGAGAGAAGAAGAGAAGGAGAAATAGACGAAGAAGCCTGTTCAAACCAGAGAGAAGAGAAAAAAACTTACTCTTAGGTCGGCCAGGATATATATATATAGTTTACTCAAATAATAACAAAGGTCTTTTATGCCCCTATTTAAGTTGGGACACATCAGCACTAACTTAAGGACACATCACCATACTAATAAAACTCAAATGACCATTCTACCCTTATTTAGGCGACACTAACAATTTTCATATGCAGTTCATCACTCTAAATATCTATTTACAAACTGTAATTCTTCTCAATAAATCCCTATAGAATAAAATGCAAGAACAAGTGAATAATAGGGGTGTTATCCCCAAAACATGAGGTTGAGTACTCACACCATGGCTAAGCACAGCAACGACTTTGTCACCAGCTTTGAAATCCTTGATTCCAGACCCAACCTCTACGACCTCTCCTGCTACATCAGTAGCTGTTTCATCAAGTTTGAAAAAATAAGTAAGAAATGAATAAACATGCCTCTCATCTCCTTGTACTATGATCTAACCCCACTACAATGCAGACATTTCTGGTATAGGCTATTTGGAATGGGCTGGTTCCACCTTAGATTATGGTTATATTATGGGAGGTTTTCCACCAGAAAATTAACCCCCCCCGAAAAAAAAAAAAAAGAAGAAAGAAAAAACAGAAACGTTGATCGCAATCCAAGTTGAAAACCTTCAATTAGGATATAGATAAAAAAATTCTTGAGGATATACCTGGTATGTGAGGGAATTTGTGTGGCCGAAATGGTCGTTGTACACCTTTCTGAATTTTCCAATCAATCGGATTTACACTTGTTGCCTCCAGCTTCAGCAAAACTTCACCATTCTTTGGTGTTGGAACTGGAGCTTCCACATGCTGCAACAATTAAGATGTATAACTTATAACATCTCAGTAAGCATGCTGAAATCTAATTTATGATCAACTTCATGTTGCTAAGTACTTCAAGTAGAACCATCATCAATGTTACCAGGGACCTTGATAAGCCTATCCATGTTGACACTTGGCATTTGGCTTGCACTATTTATCTCTGGTTATGTAGCATGCATTCAGAAAAAGGAGGGGGAGGAGGATGTTGGCACTAAGCACCTTCAAAATGCCACGAGAATAGACCTCAAATTTTTCTTACCATATTTTGAATCATTTAGGTAATTTAATATTTATTGACAGATGTATTTGTTTGTGGTTCTTTCTAGATGTTGATCTATAAGACCCCAATATTGGATATACTTTTCCGCAGTATCTCAATAATGGATATACAGGCTCATAGCTTTCAAGGTGAGGCTACATGATACAGGGGAAGCTAGGTACTGCCTAGGTGATCTTCTATATTTTAATAAAAACCTTGAATCCTAGGGTAATTCCCCAGGGTCAATGGCAACAGCAATCATCTATCACTAGTAATTAGGAATAATCTTCATAAAAAAGTATAAACTTCATATAAAAACATAGAAAATCAACATATTCATGAGTAGAAAAAGAAGAAAGGAAATAAAATTCAGAAAATATTTTTTCCTAGGAGAAGAAGAATATGGTGATTGGAAAAAATATTAAGTTCCTCCTTCCTTGTGGGTTCAGGTCTTGAAGTCTTCAAGGGTTCAAGACAGCAAACACCAAAATATGTGTTTACTGAACCCTAAAAATAATAAAGTAATGAAAAAACTCATAAAATAAGAAATGCAGTGTAACAGTGTCCATTTTATTATTATAAATTCAAGACACAAATAATGTAAAAATATTTAATATTTTCATAGCATCATGTACAAGATAGCTAGGCTCTTAAGCAAGGTGACCCTCCACTGGTGCCTTGTCACCAAGGTGTGCCTTGACAACTATGTTCATGCCATGCACCAACATAAAAGTTAACAGCTTATAAGTTCAAACACAGAAAATAGAAAGAGAGAATTTGAAGAATAAGGATGCAAAATAAAATTGAATCTATACATACAATAGAAACTAACTTTGAACTCTCAAACTCAACTCAGAAATCAATCAAATGTCAAACTCCTATTCCACATGATAAATAACTTTACCAGTGTGAGCTTGTCCTACACTGCTGGTCCCAAGCCCAGATAAAGGAGGAGGGTGCATCAAGCTAGCAGACACCACTAAAACTTTTGTCAAACTCTCATGATAAGGATCCTGATTTGTCTTTCCGTGCTCATACTAGAGCAATCTTCATAAACGATGCACTACACCCTAACTCGAGTGTAGTGGCAAGGGCTTGTTAGGATGGTCCTCATAAGTGGCGTGCCATGGCAACACCCGGTTGTGGTGTCAAATAGGCAAGGGTTCCCACATCCTTCTGGACAAGGGAGGGTAAAGAAGCTAGTCCAAGAAACACGACTTCATTTAGCCACTTGGAATGTAGGAACATTAACAAGAAAAACTGGAATTATTAGACACTATGAAGAGAAGGGTTAATATTACATGCCTACAAGAAACTTAATGGAGGGGTAAAAATGCTAAAGAAACTAATAGCTACAAATTATGGTATACGGAGGTAATAGAAATGATGTAGCAATAACAGTAAATAAGGATTTAAAAAAAAATGAAACAACTGTAAAAGTTAAAATATTTAGAATGACTTGGGCTTGAAATGACCAACAATATAAAAAAAGTAGTAAAAAATGACTTAGGAGAATATAAAAGACTGTGGTGGTGAAATAAAGAGGTTCAAAATATAATTAGATTAAAATGAACATGCTACAAAGAATGACAAAAAGCTAGAAATGTAAAAAAAAAAAAAAGGAAAAATGTAAAATCATAAAAAAGGAAGTTGAAAAGAAGGTGAATGAAGTTAAGTGTAAGGCCTATGATGACCTTTACCATAAATACAGTACTAAAGAGGGAGATAAAGGAATGTATAAACTATCTTATCAAAAAAAGGAATGTATAAACTAGCAAGGCTAAGAACGAGGAAAGGCAAAGATTTAAACCATGTTAGGTGCATTAAACATGAAGATCAAAGAGTCTTAGTAAAAGATGAGGAAATCAAACAAACATGGAAAAACTATTTTGAAAATTTATTAAATGAATAACAAGGAGAGGGTGCTAATGGAGAAGATTCTAGTAATACTAGTAATGAGGGTGCTAATGGAGAAGATTCTAGTAATACTAGTAATGCTAAAAATAATATGTACCTTCGTAGAGTTAGACCTACTGAACTAAAAGAGGCACTAAATAAGATGAAAGGAAAGCCATTAGGACTAGATGGGATTGCAATAGAAGTATGGAAAGGTCTGGGAGAGATAGGTTTGTTATGGCTAGCCAAGCTATTTAATAAGATAGTGAAAGAAAAGAATAAGCCTAATGATCGGAGAAACAGTGGTATGGTGCCTATATGTAAGAACAAAGGTGATATACAAAGTTGTAATAACTATTGAAGGATTAAACTTATGAACCACAGTATGAAACTTTGGGAGAGAATAATTGAACAAAAATTACAACTTGAAGCAAGTGTATGGGAGAACCAACTTGGCTTTATGCCAAGGAGATCAACAATGGAAGCTATATTTCTTTTGAGATGATTGATAGGAAAATTCAAAGAGAAGAAGAAAGATCTTCATATGGTGTTCATTAATCTAAAAAAGGCATATGGTAGAGTTCTTAGAGAGATAATATGATGGATCTTGGAAAAGAAAGGGGTTCAAAATAAGTATATGATGGATCTAACAACCATTGTTAGAACAACAATGGGAAAAACTTCAAATTTTATAGTTGGGAATTTGATTCTTAAAAATGAAGCCTTGTTGGGAAAGTGTCTGTGAAGATGGCCAATGGAAAGAGAGTTTATGGCATAGGGTGGTGGGTAGCATTCATGGCTGTTCCGATTCAGGTTGGGATGCTGGAGTATCTCGTTGGGCTACTCTATCAACTCCTTGGAAGGCAATAAATACATGGCATTCACACCAGAATAACAAGAGGAGGTTATGCCAAAAACCATGGGAGAGGGAGGGGAGGAAGTTCAAGCTGGCGGGGAAATGGAGACTGGAGTTGATCATTGAAGCCAAATCTTTCCTGTTCGAGCAGGGAAGGACAAAGGGGTAGGTTCACTTGAAAATCAGAGAAGGGAGCAGGGCGACGATTCTCCTACCGGAGGAGGCATGTGTGTGGTTGAAAGGTTTTGTAGATGGAACTGTGAATTCTTTACGGGAAGAAGGTTGGAGAAATTCGTTGACATGTGAGAGTAAGAGGTTCAAAACTGTGCTAAAGAGGAGTGGAAACGGGTGGTTTGTAATGGTTACCGAACTCTTTGGTAATAACAAAAGGCAAGTGTTGTGTATTTCGGAAGGCCAGAAGCAGAGAGGGTGGGCTTCCTTTGCTTTTAATCTTCAGGCTTTTCTTCTGGAGGTCGAAGGGAAAGTGGAAGAAGTCCCTGGCTTGAAGGATTGTAATCCTTCTGTCCTTTGTAACCAGGTGTCCTGCTTTAAGCATTACCCTGAAGTTTTGGTGTCTAGCTCGACTGTCCTCCAACGAGTAGCTTTGGAAGAAGGGAGTGGGAGCTAGGAGAAGAGGATGGTCATAGTGGCAGATAGGGTGATAGAAGATTGAACGAAGGTTTTAGAAGTAGTTGCAGAGAGGTTGGGCTTAGATGAAGATGTAGTGTTGTTGCCTTTTGCTGAAAAGAAAGCTTTATTAGATATTGGCATTAAGAAACTGAATTTCAGTACGTTCATTGTAGAGGGAAGTTTGATTCAGGTCCAGAACTGGGCTCCAGTTTGCAACGAAGTTGAATCTAGAGTTGGCAGCTTCTTGATCAAACTTCTCGGTCTTCCTTTCAACCTTTGGAATGATCAAATACTAAGGAAAATTGTCAGAGCGTTGAGTGGAGTTCTGTTGGAGGTTAACTTAAGAAACTTGAGAGCTGTGGAACTTAAGGTTGTTGGGATCAAGCCGGAGTACTTGCCACGCGCCTTCAAAGTTCTCTCAGAAGATGCCTGGTACAAGGTCTGGTTAGCTTCAGAAGATGAAGCCTCGCTCTGGGGAAGACGAACAGAGGTTGAAGGAGCTGACGAGTCTGTAGGTTGGTGTACACGTGGCCTTCAGGGGCTGGTGGGAAAGCCTGGTGCATGCGGGTGAACTACAGAGGAAGGGGAACAGTCGCAGGGGTGCCCCAAGTCTCGAAGCTTTCCTATTAAGGGTTCTAATTCAAATTTTTTTGAAGTTGGGTTGTTTAAAGAGGGTGGCCCGTCCTATGCTGACATGGCTAAAAGGGGTATGGTTCGGGTGTGCTCAAAGTCATTGTCTGAACTGGTTTTAAGGAAGGTTGGGCCGGGCGGGTCAGTGGATGAGCCTTCACGTGGGGCGGGACAGGCACCGGGTGGTTTCTTTAAAAGCCCACGTGACAACTTAAGTCATCACGTGGGGCAGAGCAGGCATGGGGCAATGATAGATGGCAACATTCATCTATCATCGTCTAGGTCTCGCCCTGTGCTGGGTCCGACGGCCAGCCGGCGACACGCAAAAACACAACGTTCCTGATCGCCCGAACCCGCGCTATTTGAGAGTTAGAACAAAAGAGAAGGAAGAGGCTGACCAAGGTTGGATAAGTTGCGGCTCAGATTCTGACTATGATGAAAGATCAGAAGCCTATGGGAGTTTAGGCAGTGCGGCAGACAAAGCTCTATCTGAAGAATAGAACAGGGATACTTTCAGCCTGGATTGTTTGTTCATAGGGGATTCGGTGGGGGAGGGAAAGGAGGAGGGGGAGGAGCGGGTGAATGATCTTAACCCAAATTTGGCTGAGCCCTTCCCTAGTTCTAGCGCTTTGGAAGAGGCCGAAAAGGAGGTAGCTCGGGTCTTCTCAGAGCTGAACAAGGGTACCTCACAGAGAGGTACATACTTGGGTACAGAAAGGGGTCTTTGTGTTGATACAATGACAGGGATTTTCTTCCCCCAACTCAGGGAGACAGAGTGCTCTAATTTCTCAAAAAAGAAAGTGACTACCACTCCTTTGCCTATGCTCTCTCCTCACATCTCTACCTCAGGTAAATCCTTCAACTCTGTCAATTCAGTTTGGGCTACCGATGAGCGCTCTGTGTCCCTTGTTCCAAATTCTCTTCCCAACCAAGAGTCGGAAGCCCTTGGTCTGAAAGCCACAGCGCGTCTACAAGGGGGGGTAGTGGGTGAGAAAACTTGCAGAGAGACAAAAATATGGGAAATCATAGAGAGCCTTTTGGGTGAAGTGGAGAGGAAGGAAATGTAGAGAGGGAGCATGGAGGGGACAGAAAGGGCTGTTGTTGGAGGTAATGTGAGAAGGAACGAGAAGTTTCCTAGGAGTGAGGAGAGTGCAACTTTAGAAAAAGAGGAAACTAGTGGGGAAGAGTCAGTTGCAGAGTTTGTGAAAAAGTTGGGGTGCAAGCTGAAGAACCCGAATGATCTAAAAGCCTACATGCAAAAAAAAGAGGACAGCAAGATGAAGAATAGAAAGCTGAGTGAATTGGAGAGATTAAAAAGAGATATTGAGGGGGACAAGAAGTTTGAAGTGAAAGGGGATAGAAGAAAAGGGTCTAAATAGATCTTGGAGGAGTTAGGGTTAAGGCTAAGAGTTATTAATGAGAATCCTAAGTTGGAACGTGAGGGGGTTGGGCAACATTAGGAAGAGAGCGACAATTAAAGAGGTAATTAAGAAGTTTAATCCGGATGTGGTAATGCTTCAAGAGTCCAAAAGAATGGATTTTGATTGCAGATGGGCAAGGAGTGTGTGGAGTTCTAGGGGTATAAAGTGGGTGGCTGCTCCCTCGTGGGGTTCCTCAGGAGGGATTGTGACCCTATGGAAAGAAGATTTAGTCATAGGTGTGGAGGAGCTAATTGGAGATCATTCTGTCTCCCTAAAGTTCAGACAGGTGGACGATGGGTATGAATGGGTACTAACAAATGTGTATGGCCCCAATGACTATAGGCAGAGGGAGAAATTATGGGAAGAATTGAGTGACATTAGAGGCCTCTAGGATGGACCTTGGTGTGTGGGAGGGGATTTTAATGTAGTGAGATTTACAGAGGAAACCAACAACCCCAGACAGAGAGTGACAACAAGTATGAGGAAGTTCAACCAATTTGTGGACTCTTTTGAACTTAAAAAACTTCATTTCCTAAATAATAACTTCACTTGGTCCAACCTTCAATCAAGGCAAATTTGCTCTAAGTTGGACAGATTTTTGTTATCAACAGATTGGGAGGAACATTGAGGCAATATTACTTCTAGGACTCTCCCAAGACTTACTTCAGACCACTAACCTATAGTGTTGGTCAAGAAGGAAATAAGAGGAGTTGGGCCTACCCCTTTCAGGTTTGAAAACTTGTGGTTGACTCATCCGGGTTTCATTGAGAAGATCAGAGAGTGGTGGGAGCAAGCTAATCCAGTAGTTGATTGGGAGGGAATGAGGTTCCACAAGAAACTCCAATACTTAAAATCACAATTAAAGGAGTAGAATAGGCTGGAGTTTGGAAGATTAGAAGAGAGAAAACAAGTTCTGGTGGAGCAAATCGAGGATTTGGACCTGAAGGAAGAGAGAGGTTCCTTTGGAGAGGAAGAAAGGAAGTTGAGATGAGTTCTGAGGAGGCAGATGGAGGACATCTTGGTTAAGGAGGAAATCAGTAGGAGGCAAAAATCCAGGTGTAAGTGGCTAAAGGAGGGAGACAGAAACACAAGGTTTTTCCATTCAGTGGCAAATGGGAGGAGAAAGAAGAATTTCATCTCTAATTTGGAAGTTGATGGAGCAGTGTTGTCCCACCCGGTAGAAATTGCAGAGGCTCTAGTAAACCACTTCAAATCTATTTTTAGAAGGCCTATGAATGGGAGAGTGTGGTTGGAGGGATTGGATTGGTCGACTCTAAGTGCAGAGAAGAGAGAGTGGTTAGAAAAAAAGTTTTGATATGGAGGAGGTAAAGGAAGAAGTATTCTCAATGGATAGTACAAAAGCTTCGAGTCCAGATGGGTTCACAATGGCCTTTTACCAGGATTGTTGGGATATTTTGGAGAATGATCTTAGATCAGTTTTTGAGAAGTTCCACAGGAGGGGTGTAATAAATCCGGGCTTGAACTCAACTTTCATTGCTTTAGTCCCAAAGAAGAAAGATGCATCACAACCAAAGAATTTTAGACCTATTAGTCTGGTGACTAACTTGTACAAAATCATTGCAAAGGTGTTGTCTCTCAGGATAAAGAAGGTGCTTCCCTCTATTATTGCACCCAACCAAGGTGCTTTTGTGGAGGGAAGACAGATCACCGATCAGATTCTCATTGCAAATGAGAGCTTGGAGAGCTTTAGGAGTCAAAGAAGAAGGGAGTGGTTTGCAAATTGGATTTGGAGAAGGCTTATGACTTGGTTTATTAGTCTTTCTTGATGGAGGTGTTGAGGAGTTTTGGTTTTGGAGACAGGTGGTGTAAATGGATTTGGGGCTGCGTTAGGACTTGTCATTATTCTATCCTGGTGAATGGGACTGTGGTTGACTTCTTTCCTGCGTTGAGAAGTCTAAGACAAGGAGATCCTCTTTCCCCTTTTCTTTTCACCCTGATTGTTGATGTGCTTGGGAGATTGATCCATAGAGCAGACTCGAGGAATTTGATAAGAGGGTGGAGAGTAGGAAGGGAGGAGGTTCCCTTAACACTTTTACAGTTTGCAGATGATACTATCCTATCCTGTGAAGGAGGGAACTTCAATTGGATCCGGAATCTAAAGTTGACAATACAACTCTTTGAGCAGATATCTAACCTCAAGGTGAACTTTGATAAGAGTTGTGTGGCGGGAGTGAATGTGAATGAAAGGGACCTAATTTGCAGGTGAGCTAGGTTGTGCAATTTCGGACTGGCCCCTGACATACTTGGGCCTCCCTTTAGGAGATAATCCTAAGAGTGTTAGCTTTTGGGCTCCGGTAGTGGAGAGGTTTGAGAAGAGGCTGGCGGCCTGGAAGAAAAATTATCTTTCTTTAGGTGGGAGAGTCACTCTCATTAGGTCTACCCTAGCTAACCTACCTATCTACTATCTGTCAGTGTTTAAGATCCCCTCAAAGGTTTCCAATCTTTTGGAAAAATTAATAAGGAACTTTCTGTGGGTGCCTGGAGAGGAGAAGAGAGATCATAGGGTGAGTTGGGAGGTGGTCACTAGGTGTAAAAAACTATGAGGTCTTGGATTTGGTAATTTCAAGAAAAGGAATATGGCTCTACTGGGAAAGTGGTTGTGGAGGTTTTCATTGGAAAGGGATAAATTGTGGACTAAGATTGTGGCTAGCATTCATGAGCTGGAAGACAATGGTTGGGATCCTGGAATCTTGGCAAGGGCTTCAGCTGCTTCTCCTTGGAAATCCATTCACAATCTGCTTCCAGTTTTCTCCCCTTGGATCAGGTATGGTCCAAACTCTGGTAACCGAATAAAATTCTGGGAACAACTTTGGGTCGGGGATTCTCCTCTGAAGGACCAGCTTCCTTCCTTGTATGCTCTATCAGACTTGAAAAATGAACCCATATCTTCTCTTGGTCCCTTCAACCTCCACTTCTGGCTTTGGATGGAACCTAGGCCTGCATAGGGCAATTAGGGATACAGACATGGATAGCTTGGTAACTTTGCTAGCCTCCCTTGAGATTGTCTTCCTAAACCCTGCTAAGGAAGACACCAGATTTTGGACCCCTTCTAGCTCTGGTACCTTTTCTTGTGCTTCATTCTTTGAAACCTTAACTCAGCCTCCTATCCCCTTTGGGTTGTCCTTTCCGGTTAAGGAAATTTGGAGCAGGCCTGTTCCTCCTCGAATTGGTTTTTTTTGTTGGGAAATTTTCCTGGAATGAATCAACACTTTAGACTTACTTCAGAGAAAGAGACCCAACTATTGTCTACTTCCTAATAGATGTGCTCTTTGTAAAGCTGATGGGGAATCTGGCTACCACCTCATGGTCTCCTGTAAGGCTGCTAAAACTGTTTGGGAGTGGGTTTTCTCCCGTTTTGGGTGTTCTTGGTATCCTCCGGAGACTGTCCAAGGTTTGTTTTCATTTTCTTTTTTCAGTTGGCCTAGGAAGAGAGGGAAGACTATGTGGAGGTGTATTAGGACAGCGGTATGTTGGTCATTGTGGGAAGAAAGAAACTCACGCATTTTTTCCGACAAGGAAAGAATATTGGAAGAATTGTTAGATCGAATCCTTTTAAGGGTTGTCCACTGGCTAAAATTTTTGGAGTTGTTTTCAGATTTTCCTGTGGATGACTTGCTAAGAAACTGGAAAGAGATTGCTTCCAATGCTAGATGCAAGAGGACTCTTTGTCCGTTTTGGTCCCCTCCCCCCTCGGGCTTTATAAAGCTGAATTTTGATGGCAGCAGTGTAAGGAATCCAGGGCCCTCTGGGATTGGAGGAGTCTTCAAGAATGAGGAAGGGATTGTTAATTGCTTTATTCTCTGGCCCTATTGGAGAAGGTGACTCTCTTAGGGCTGAGATCCTTGCAGCGCTTGAAGGAATTCGAAGAGCAAAGGAATTAAATATCAGTCGTTTGATCCTGGAAGGTGATTTGAAGGTGATGGTTAGTTGGTTGAAGACAGAGGACAGTGGTTTGTGGAACTTTAACAATGAAAAAAAAAAAACAGTTCTTATGGCTGGGTAGGGACATTGAGATTCAGTACAGCTGGGTGAAGAGGAGTGCCAACTCATTTGCGGATGGGTTGGCCAAGCAAGGAGTGAATAGGGAGTCTATTTTTTGGGCTATTTTTTAATCTTTTCTATTTGCACTCCCTTTATTTTCTGTTTTTAGGGAGCTAAGATATTTTATCTCCCCTTTTGTATCCATATTCCCTCTTTTCTTTTAATTTAATGAAACCGGTGTTATTGATCAAAATAAATAAATAAATACATGGCATTCTTCCCAAATTTCTTCAATGTGTAAGGTATGATGCTTGTGTGGGAATCTAGTTCTTTTTTAGGAAGATACTTGGGTGGGTAACATGTCCCTCAAAGACCTTTTCCCCTCTTTTTACTCCCTTTCTCTTTATAAAAAAAGAGCATGTTTCCTCATTCCTCTCCCCTCCAGTCCTCCCTCTTTTTTTGAATTGGGATTTTGGTTTTCATAGAGGTTTGGAAGAGGTTGAACTTCCTTGTGTCACTGAGTTGCTTTCTTCTCTTGGCAATGTTTGTTTAGACCCTTTTTCCCCTAATAGGAGAATGTGGACCCCTGCTCCTCAAGGCTCTTGTGCTTCTTTCTTCAAATCCCTTTGTTCCAGTAAATGTGCCTAGTTTTTCCTTATCCGAGAAGTTTGGACCAAACCTATTCCCCCTAAGTTGTCTTTTGTTGGGAGGTGTATCATCATAAGATTAATACTTTGAACCAAACTGGTGTATTTTGTGCAAAGCCCATAATGAGGATTGCTACAGAAGTCAATTTGTTGTTTAGCTTGTCTACCTTCGTTTGGCCAACAAAAAAAGGGAAATGCATGTGGAGATGCATTAGAGCAGCCACACTGTGGACTATTTGGGAAGAAAGGAATTCCAAAATCTTTCTTGACAAGGAGAGAACCCTTCCAATAGTAAAGTAGTGTATTTTCACTAGAACTATACAGACTGAGAACCTTAGATTCCTTTTCTTTGTTTTCCTTTGTGGATTTTTGGAGAAGTTGGGCTGCAATTGCTAATTTATCCTCTTAGAAAAATAAATTTGCAGCAGTTTGGGTACCTCCCTCAGAAGGGTTTATCAAATTGAATTTTGACGGGAGAAGTCAAGGCAATCCGAGATTGTCACGGATTGGAGGATTCTTGAGAACTAAGGAATAGCAAGATCTTATCACTGTTTTCAGGCCCGGTGGGAGTAAGTGATTCTACAAGGGTTGAACTGCTGGTTCCTGTACAAAGAATTCAATTGCCAACCAATTTGGGATAGAGAAGTTATTGATTGAAGGGGACTCTAAGGTGATTGTGGGTTGCTTGCAGAACCCTGATTCAACTACTTGGAGGTATAGGGATCTTATGAAAAAAAATCAAATGGTTAACAAGACACATGATCATTAGAGTCCAATGGGTTGGTAGGTCAGCAAATGCTTTTGCTGACTGTCTTGCCAAACAAGGGGTTTCTAGAGAAGAGCTTTTTTGGGCAAGTCTGTAATTTATTATTGTTTTTTTCTTGTTTCACTATAATATCTAGGAGAGGCTGCACCTTGCGCTTCTCCAAGGGATGAGTGTAATAGATTATTCTCTTTGATTAATGAATTCACATTTCAATTATCAAAAACAAGACTTCAAATTTTACAGTTACTACGGATCTTCCTTCACCAAGTTTCAGCACTTGGCCCTTGTCTATTTGCCTTGATCATAGATGATTGACTAAACCTATTCAAGAAGAAGTTTCATGGTGCCATAGTTGTCAAGGCAACGCCTAGGCGGGCGCCTAGGTGACTAGGCACTTTTTCAAAGAGTGCCTCGCTCAAACACCAAGAAAATATATGTTAGGTGCATGCTTAGGGGACTGAAACACTAGGCACTTTTTCAAAGAGTGCCACCTCGCTCAAACACCAAGAAAATATATGTTAGGTGCATGCTTAGGGGACTGAAACACATATATAATATATAATATTTATTAAATGAAAATAGATATAAAATATATAATATTATATTGGTTGGTTTTAGTTTTTATAATAGAATCTAATGCATGTTATCATGTTTTCATTGTGAGGAAAGTAACTTCATTTTGTTCTCTGTTTCCTGGTTTAAAACAGTGGTTACACCCCATTTTTCTCTTCCTTTTTGTATCTTTTCCCTAAGTTTTTTTAATCATTTTATTGGACTAAAACAGGGGCTTTGCCCCCCTTCTTTTGTTCTTAAATTTTTTTCATGTTTTTAGCTTTTTTTCTTTTTTGCTCTCATTATTGGTGTCTGAAACAGGGGTTCCGCCCCTTCTTTTATTCTTCATATTCTTCTTTTATTTTAGTATTTTTTTTCACCAACTTTTCTAGGTCTAGAACAAGGGCTTCGGCTCCGCCCCCTTTTGTTCTTAATTTCTTGCCTTTTTTCAGCTTTTTTTGTTCTCAGCATTGGTGTCTGAAACAGGGGCTCTGCCCCTACTTTTCTTCTTCATATTTCTTCTTTTGTTTTAATATCTTTTCACCAGTTTTTCTGGATCTACAACAGGGGCCCTGCCCCCTACTTTTCTTCTTCATTTTCTTCTTTTATTTTAGTACTTGTTCTCATCAAGCAATACTACAAGAAACACAAGCACAAAAGTAAGTGCAAAATACATAAAACCAAAAAAACTAGTTCAGAAGGGGTAGAAAAACATTAACTTCTTATTTTTAAATTCCATTGCCTAGGCGAGGGCTAGGCGCCCCATGGTTGCCTAGCCTCACCTTGGCGCCTTGAAAACTATGCATGGTGCATATTGTTTGTGGATAACATTCTTTCAATTGATGAAACTAATGAAGCATTAAATGTAAAATTAAGCTTATGGATAAAATGTCTTAGAAACAGGAGGTTTTAAAATAAGTAGGACTAAAATAGAGTATATGACATGTAAATTCAGTAATAATAGGAGTGTAAATCAAGATACACAGCAATATTTTAAAAGCACTAGGGGCAATTTGTGCCCAAGGAACAAAGCGCAAGGCGAGGTGCACGCCTTCTTAGTAACCATTAGTGCATAGTCATTTGGAGTTTTTAGTCCCATGGACTTATTCTCTTTGTGCCTCTTTTTTCTTGGAATTATGTCCTCAAGTTACCCCCCTTCCACAGTTTCCAAATGAGGTCGTTTGCAAAGTACCATGTGATGTAAGATCTTTGTGATTTAGCACTATTCTTGCAACCCACTTAGGTCTAGATGTGTAGCACAAACGAAGAACTAATAGAGAAAGAAGAGAAGAAAAGAGAAGAAATGGAAATAAGATGAAAACCCTAGACAATCACACTAAGGGTAAGGACAATCACACCCCTAACTTGGCAATCACACCAAATTCTATAGAGGAACTTTCTTTTTTCATTATCCAAAACTATTTTTCAAAGAACCTTACAAGCTTAATAAGAAAGAAGCTTCCAAAGGAAGAAACTTGCCCCCTCCCCCCCCCCAAAGTTAGCTTGCCTAACAAGCCATTTACAAAAAGAAACTAGATTAGACTAAACCTGCCCATAAACAATTACAAACATAAAGCCAAACAAAGGGAAATTACTAAGATTTGTCCCCAACCATAACCCCTAAACATGCAAATTACATAAATACCCTTGTTGTCCATAAATGTAAGAAAGTCAAATAAGTCCTGTCCAGCTCCCATGTGGGCCCCATGTCATCATATTGATGCCAAATAAGCATATGAGCATCTTTGGTTCTCTTTTGATATGCCTTAAGTTGATCCCCATCACCAAGCCACCTAAGATTAGGGCATTCAATTGGGAGGTGCCACATATGAAACTTAATACAAATGACCTAAATTATCCTCGTTACTCTTTTACTTTGAAATGCTAATTGGTGAGATTGCTCACCTTCTATTAGCCTCTACTCCTACACTTCCAAGATATAAGCACCATTTTTGCATTATTTGGAGTAGGAATTTGATGAGATCTTCTCACCACAGGAATCCTCTTCGAAGGGAGACACTTCTCCTGAAACACAAAAAAGAAGAGAATAACAAATAGAGAAAAGGAAATTGAGAGGGAAAACCTTCGTATTATTTCATTCATCTTGAGGTCTATTTATACATTTCCTCAATGAGACCCACCACCTAATACCAGGCTTGCTTACGTGGTCCTCTTGTATACAATATTTGATGGGACTAAATGGGCCTTTATTCACATTACAACACTCTATCAATTCCAACCCCCCCCCCAGCACAACCTTGTCATCAAGGTTGATGTGAATGTAAAGTTGCTTAAGGAGCTGATAATCTTTCCAAGTAGTGTCCTCTATAGGTAACCTCTTCCAGACAACCAAAGCTTGTTGGCAAACTTGGTGGTTATCCATGACCCACCTGAAATCAGTAATGTAGTCCAATTCCAGCAGTAATTTCTCATCTCCTGAGAAATCAGACAAGACCCGTGAAGTAGTGTGGGCAGGCCCCAAGTGTGACTTCACGAGTGATACATGAAAACTTGGGTGCAGTTTCAAGTTGGCTGGAAAATCAATTTTGTAAGCCACTTTCCCCACTTTTCTAAGAGCTGCGGTTAGCCAAGCTGCTTTGCATGTAGGGCCCCAACTTAAGGTAGACCCAATCCCTAACCTTGTAGTGAACATCAAAATGGTGCCTATCTTCATCTGTTTCTGTTGCTAGAATGAGAGAACTTCAATTTAATATCCTTAAGGACTACATCCCAATGAGTCATAATGGTTGACCTCAGCCACCACCACCAATAGAACCCTTCTCATATGGCAACAAGGAAGGGGGTTCTCACCCATAAAATGCCTTGAAAGGAGACATTCCAAACAAAGAATGGTAAAAGGTATTGTACCAGTACTCTATCCAGGTCAGCAACTTAAGCCATTATCAAGGATACTCACTAGTGAAGCACTGTGGGTAGGTTTCAAGGGTGTGGTTAATCACCTCCGACTATCCATCAATTTGGAGGTGGTAACTTGTAGAATGCTGCAATTTGGTTCCCTAGGCTTTAAAATAGGCAGACCAAAACCAGCTCATAAATGTTGAATCTCTATTAGTGATAATGGTGTATGGAGTACCATGTAGACAGGAGACTTCTTAAATGAAGATATGGCTGCCTGTGCTGCAGTATTGGGGTGGGCTAAAGGCAGAAAACACACGAACATAGAAAGCTAGTCCATAAGCTCAGAAGTATTTCTTGTGTACGGGCTTGGGGGATTCTTAGGACTTGGGCTTGAGAAGTGCTTTAAGGGACTCAGAAGTGGTCACTACAGATGAACCTTTCTGTCTTTCAAATTCAGTGTCTTTGGATCAATCTTGTCTTGATAGTAGAATTTTGTCTGAATCCTCTTCAGGTTGTTTCTCTAGCTCCTCTTTCTTTAATGCTTATTTTATCAGCAAATAAGACTTTTATTAAGTTCAAAGATCACATTAAGGTACAGGACATAGATATCAGCACTGCAATGACCCCAACTACAAGCAATTACAACACTTCCCAGAACAAAGTAGGTCTATCTGCTCCCTGTTTTGCTCAGGTATCTGCCAACCCATTTGCAGTCCTTTTCACCCAACCAAACTGAGTATTGAGCGTCCTTGCAAGGTCAATTTCCCTAAAGATAAATTTGAGCTTCCAAGGTGCTGAAGTGACCTGTTTTGCCCAAGAAATGACCAATAGTGAATCTCCTTCAATTTCTAAATCTATTGCTCCAATCTGCTCAGCCAGATTTAAGCCTTGTAGGAGTGCCATAGCTTCAGCCTGAATTGAGCCACCAATGCCTATTGGTCCTGAGAATAGAGCCGCAACTCCTCCTTGATGATTTCTGAACACACCCCCTATACCTGTCCTTCCCAGGTTGCCAAAGGAGCTCCCATCAAAGTTTAGCTTTAGTTTATTTAGTGCAGGTGGTTTCCTCTCCACTCTCCCAATTTCTTTTGGTACATCTGTTTGTGCCACTTCAGTTCAGTTCCTGAGAATGTCATTTGTGGAGATGTTCTTGAATAGTTCCATGGTCATCACCCAATGCAAAGCTCTGATTTTTATGGCTTCAATGACTTCCTCCTTTGATTTGTTTTTTTCAAAGAAAATTCTTTGATTTCTTTCCTCTCAAATGGTCCACACCACAGCAGCTCTTGCTGCCTTCCATAAACACTTTCCCCTTTTTTCTGTTGCATCAGGGCTGAAAACTACATCTTGTAGAGGAGCCAATCCACATCCAAAGAGAGAACAAAAATATTCCCAAATACAAAAAACAAAAGAGCAAGATAAGAGCAAGTAAGGTAGGGTTTTACCACAAGCCTTACATAGGACACACACACGAGGAGAAAGGCATTTGTTTGGCCTTCTTTTCTGTAGCACATCACAGGTGTTTACCTTCCCTAGGAACACTTCCCAACAGAAGGCTTGTACATTGGGAGGGATCGGTTTGCACCAGATTTCTCTCACTGGAAAGTTCTACCCCAAAGATTCAAAGTGAGTCAACAAACTGAAGAAAGAGGCACAAGTGAAAATGCAATCAAAGGCTAGGAACCAGATTCTACAGTCAACTGAATTTTGGTCTAAAAGGACCCTCTCCAAGGTTGAGATAAAAACCTTTAGGGAAGCACATTCATTATCTCTCACACCCCTTCTGAAGCCAAAATCCCAAGAAAGACCCAAATCTGAAAGCACACCAACCCGAGAAACAGGTTCCTTCTTAAGGTTTGACAAGGTGTAGTCAGGGAATTTTACACTTGAGGGGCATATCCCCTACCCATAGGTCTTCCCAGAATAACACTTTATTACCACACCCAACAATCAAAACGGATCCTCTTTCTTTAATGCTTTATTGTAGTCAAATAGCCTGCCTATCTTTTTGGTTGTTAAAGAAGTGTGGTGTGCTCCTATATCTCCTAAGATTAGGGCTAATGTTGGGAAGTGGTTCTCCAAAAAATCAACACTTTGGATGTGCTTCAAGAAAAGAGACCAAACTGGTGCTTATCCCAACGTCTGTAGCCTTTGTATGGCTAGTGGAGAGACAGTGAACCATCTATAATCTCTTGTTCTTTTGTTACCCATATTTGGAATTAGAATTCCTCTCTTTTATTGCAGTGGACTCCTCCATCGAGTGTGGTGTACCTCTTCAACTAAAACTTTTTCCCGACAACCAAAGAAAAGTAGTAGGTTGATGTGGAGAACAACGAGAGCAGCTATTGTTTGAACAGTCTGGTAAGAGAGGAATAATAAGATCTTCCAAGGGCGAGGAAAATCAAAAGATGAATTAGTAGAAGAAATAACCATCAAGGTCATACATTGGATGAAAACATTGGATCTATTCAAGGCTCTTTCAATAGATGACTTGATTAGAGAATGAAGTACAGTAGTGGGCTCCTCTTCTTCATCTCCATTCATGAAATCTGGTCCCCTCCTCTACAAAATAGGGTAAAGCTGAATTTTGATGGCAGTTCTGTAGGTAACCCTGGTACCTTGGGAGTTGGGGGTGTTTGTAAAGATGTGGACTGAAGAATACTGGCTTTATTCTCAGCACTAATTGGGGTAGGTGATTCACTTAGGGAAGAAGTAATGGCACTACTACAAGGACTCAGATTGGCTAAACAGTTCGGTTTTTGAACATTTAGAAGTAGAGGGAGATTCAAAGTTGGTAGTAGGCTGGATGTAGACAAATAGCTTAGGCACTTTGTCCCTTAGACAATTTGTAAAGGAAATTCTGAACCTAACAAGGGAGCTTAGAGTAAAGTTTAAATGGGCTAGAAGGTCAGCAAACACCTTGGCTGATGCTTTGGCAAAGAAAGGGGTTACTAGGAAAACTCTATTTGGGCATGTTGGTAAGTCTGATGTGAATTGGGGATCACCTTCTTTGGAAGGTGATAGTAGTGCTAATTATCTTTAAAGTTACTGAAAGTTACCATTTCCTACCAAAAAAAAAAAAAAAACACTATCACTATCCTTCCTGAAGATGGTGGAAGACTTGTGATGAAGTCCATCGTGACCTAATCCAAAACCTATCCAGGTAAAGGAATGGGTTGTAACATACCAGCAGGAGTCTAAGTATCAAATTTATAACATTGGCAAACAGAACATTGGACCACATAATTCTACATCTGTTTCTTCATCCCAACCCAATAAAAATGAGAAGCCAATCAATGATATGCATGCAACACACCAGAATGTATCCCAAGAGTAGAGGCATGGAACAACTCCAACAAAGCAGGTATGTGGACTAACTGTTGTGGGATTACCATTTGACCCTTGAACATAAGAATTCCACTACTGATAGAGTAGCCTTGTGGATGGGCGTTTGTGCGGCCATGATCTTGGCCTTAAGCTAAATAAGAGTGTCATCTCGGGCAGCTTCTGCCCTCAACCGAGCTGTGAGAGGGTAAATGGGCCTTGAGGCTGAGTACTGGACCAATTCATGCTGACATGACAAAGCATCAGCCACTATATTTGATGGGCTGGCCTTGTACTCAACATTATAGTCAAATTCAATCAACTTATCAACCATTTCTGTTGAATTTTGTTGAGAACAAGTTGTTCAGCCAAATATCTAAGATTCTTGTGGTTAGAACAAACGGTGAAATGACAACCCAACAAGTAACCACACCATTCCTTTTCATACGTAGCATATCTTTGAGACCGAGAAGGAAGAGTTTTACTAAAATAGGCCATGGACCTGCCTTCCTGTAACTATTGAAAGGACTGAAACTTTAACCAAACATAGCCAAAACAGTTACAATAGCTGGCCAAAGTTAAAAAAATTCAGCCCAACCAAGAACCAATTTCTCAATAATTTGAAAGTACAAGATAAGTGCAGTAATAAAAAATTCAGCATATAAAGAACCAAAAAAAAAAAAAAAACAGTGCAGCAGATCCCAACCCATCTGTAACCTATTTAGGTTGATAGGAATTCTTGTAGAATTCAAAATTGGGTCTTTATTCCCTCTGTTTGTATGTGTTTTTTTCCACTTAAACCAAGGAGGCAAGGTCACTCAAAAATCTTGGCATTTTACAATTAATCAATTGTAAGTTGTCATTTAAGCATCTAGTAATATAATTTATGACTAAATAGCTTACAATTAACATTTAATTATGTATGGTTACAGAAATACATTATAAAATATGTAAATTCATTTATTTATTTATTTAGCCTAAAGGAACATCTATGCATCAATCCACCTTGCCAGGTCGAAAGGCATAGACATCATCTAGCCACCTTAACAACACCAAATACATTATAACGCCTATATTACCTATCGAAAACAATTTGGATACTTAGTTTAACTTGCTAAGCTTATTAATATTCTGAAACACTAATTAAACTCTTGTAGGATTTTAAAATAAAAAGTAGACAAATGAGAGCTCTAAATATCATTATGATTCTTCTACTTCTGCAATATCTTGTTCATCATAAGCTCTTCAGTCATAGCATGTAGAGACACTCTTAAAAAGAATGTCTAATGGGTCTTAAACTCTGAACCCAGTGTGCATATCCTCTTTGTCAGTATCATTTTTTCTATTTTCTTCTCATCCTTTTCTATGTCTTCTCCAATTTTCGTCAATTAGTGGTTTAGTGCATTCTTATGTATCTACCTAACTATCGGGGGGTTCCAATGGTTGAAATTCTTTCATAAAAATAAACAAATATTGAAAGAACCCCCAGTTAAAGAAAAGGTATATTGAAATTACCCCTTCAACCCAAAAGCACAAAATCAGCCTTTAAGAAGCAAGAACAAATTTATAGATTAAAACCAAACTAACTGAGAAACCCAATAAACTGAAAAACTAAAAAAAAAAACAAAAAGACGTGAGAAAATAACAAAATAAAGGTTACCTTCAAACCAGCTGATCCACCACCATAAGCCTCATAACAAACAGCTTGCATAACCTTCCCGGCCATAATCACAAGAAGGGAAAGGCAGATTTAGAAACCCAAATCCGAATCAGGGCTGCAACAGTTCTTCAGAGGTCAGAGTAATAAACAAAACACTACAATGGTTGTCCACGAGTGAACCCCAGAAGCACTTTTCTTCTGTTTAGCTGAATAAAGAGAAGAAGCCACGATCTTATATATACTTTACAGGACTTGTTGGGAAGACTTGTTATTTGATCTCTTAGTCTTAATATACTTTTCTTTATTACCAAAAAAACGGTTTTTTTAAAAAAAATAATAAAGTTTCATTAAATTCGTATATGTTGAAATATATTACGAAAACAGTGAGGGGAACAAGAAAATCATTTTCTTTGACCAAATTATCCTTCTAAAAGGGAGGGCAGAAGTTACGTTTCATCTTCCTCCTCCCGACACAGAACTCGGCGGTGGTCTTCCTCCGATCACTCCTCCTACTCCTCTCACTCACTATTTGAATTTTCTCTTCTCTTCTCCTCTCCCTCCGTTTTTCCTTTCTCTCTCTCTCTTCCTTCGCCTTCCCCTATCTCCGCCCGCCGCTATAACTCAAGCCAACAGCAGCGGTTCGGCCCGTCACTATTGTTGCTATAACGAGTTGCAGCGGCAAGTCCGAACATAGCCACCACCAATCTCTCTCCCTCTCTCTCTCTCTATCCCTCTCCCTGCATTATCCGAACCAGTCCCCTCATGGCCCTACTCTATCTCTCGGCCCCCGCTGCAATGCGAATAAGCCGCGACGCTAGAAACCGGCCCCCATTAGTTCTCCTCTCTAACCCTGTGAGTTTTTTATTCCCCACCTTTTCTTCTATCTCTGCAATAGCACAGTCGCCCATTCATCATCAACACCTCCTTGTTCTCCATCTTCCTCATTTCCGCCTGCCGCTGCAACCCAGATTAGCGGCAGCGATTTCCTCTCCCCCGTAACTTGATCACTCCCGTCGCCTCCTATTCTCATTCTCCCTTTTGACCTCGTCAGAACCACCGCTGTCGTTAGAACCAATGCCCGTTCCATAGTCGAGGGATGAATAATCCCAATAGAAACCAGCATGAGAAACGCTAAGGCAATCCGAACTGATGCCCATGCATTCCATGGCCACTCTGGTTCTCTTTAGGCGTCCGAGAGAGCTCAACCGAATATTTTGAGGTTAACTGGTTAACGACGAATATTAAAGGGAAAGATGGATAAACAACTTCAAACGGGGGAAAGACAATAATTGAAAGGAATGATGGAGTGCAGACAAAGGAAGAAGGAATTCGTCTCCTTCCTTCAGAGCACCACTTTCAAATGGTTCAGGCTTTTCAACCTCTCCGTCACCACCAATGGATCGACACGACAACGACTAGGAAACGGTGGATGCCATTTGGATCAATGATCGAGAGAAGCTGCGGATGAACGAAGCCCTGATGTAGCTGCTATTGGAGCTAGAAGACAATGTCCAGAAAAATAGGTGAAAAGAAGGGTCAATTTGGTCAAAAATTTTGTTTCAAAGCGCATCTAATTTTGTAAATTCATTTAATTTTATTTATTTTTTGTAAAAAGCCCAAAAAATAAAAAAGTAACGGTCCACACCACAGCGCTAAGTTATCGGCTTCGTAAACGTGGCATTTGCTCGAACATTCGAAACTTCACCTACGAATTCGCATTAAGAAGATCACGGAGCATGGACAGTCAAAAGAGTGGGTTTTTATATAAAGATATTTGGAGCTGACGGTCCGTTTGATTGCATGCGTGTCGTTTTCAAATGAAAAAATTAAAATTTTCCGATTAAATCTTCTTCCAACGAGGAAAATCAGAAAAAGGGGACAGACGGCCAAACTTCTGAACAATTGATGGCACGCGCAGAAAGACCGCCTATTTTCTTGTTTTGACAAGTTTATTTTTTTGCTCCAAGTGTTTTGGATTGAAAAATACAAAATTTTCATAAATGTGTCTTGTGACATTACATTACATTACAAGATAACTGTTAGCTCGATGAGCATGATGTTATTGTGGTGTATTTCTGTGTAATATCCTTAAATTAGATATATACGAGACTTGTGTTAGTTTAAAATTTTTACAGTCATTGGATAAATCTAGGGAGATTTATCCTGTCAAGGCTAAAACTAATGTGTTGCCAAGTTGGTTGGGGGGGCTTGTCTCATATGCCAGGGTGAGATGTGGCAGACACAGAAGCAGTAGACACACTCGTAGGCGAGCCTAACCACCGCAGCCGGCAGCAGCAGCGAAGGGCAGTAGCACTGAGCAACAGCATTGAAGGGGGGTCCACACGACAGCTCATCAGGGGCCCACTTACCTTGCCACTCTAGCCAACTAACCGCCAGCTTACCTTATCCCTACCCTTACCGTATCCCTTATCCCATCTACTTATCCCCTGTTCTTAGTAGGAGTTGTATTACCAGTAGAAATAGGAAGTTAATTACCATTAGAAGTAGGAGTTTGATTTTCGATAAGAGATGGATTATCCTAACCAAATACAACAAGGAAACCCTCTTATAATCTCATATTTAAAGGAGCTTGGAATTGGAATAAAGGCATTGAATTTTCGATCAAGAAATAGCTTAGGAGAGTTAGGGTGATCTCTTGGACAAATCACCCCCTAGTTCACCACAATACGGTCAGCACGCAAAGGGAAGGGCAAGGGAAGGCTAGGAGTTTTCCCCGTGGACCGACCCGTGACGAGATCCTACGTGCGGGCCCATAACATCTTGGTATCAGAGTCAAACGTCATGGGCGATATGGAGCAGCTATCATCCAAGGTCCACGAACTGGAACATAGGCTAACAGAAACCAGCATGGAGGTTCGTGAAGTCAAGGAAGATGTCCGAGAGCTGCGACGCCTGCTGGAAGCATTCCTCTCCAACAAAGAAAGGAGTTCTAAGGAAATCGCCAACACAAATAATCACCGTCCGGACTGGGCAGAGGCATCCAGCGAACAGCGGATCGCTGCCCCAACAGCCACAGTTATTCCCAAGTATAGCCGTTTGGAGTTTCCCTCATACAGCGGCAGCGGCGACCCACTGGGATGGCTGTACCGCTGCGAGCAATTCTTTCGTAATCAGCGCACGGCGGAGAAGGATAAAGTCAGCCTGGCCGCGTTCCATCTGACAGACGAAGCGCAGCTCTGGTTCTACCGAGTGGAATAGGAAGAACCAGGACTTAGTTGGGATCAGTTCAAGTCATACTGCCTCCTTCGGTTCGGACCCCCATTAACAAGCAACCCCTTGGGAGAATTAATTAACCTCAAGTAGACTGGGACCATAACCGAGTACCAGCGGCAATTTCAGACCCTTCTCGCCAGAGCCTCTTCAGTACGCCCAGACCAACAGGTGGATATGTTCACCGCAGGGCTAGCAGAACCCCGAAGGGTGGACGTGGAGATGCAACACCCTCCCAACCTGGTCACAACCATGAACCTAGCACGCGCCTTCGAACGCAAACTACAACTCAGCCACGGAACCGTCAGTATGGGGCGGCCTCCATCAGCATGGGCATCCCCAGAACCACTCGGAGTGGCTCCATACTCAACAACCAGCCAAGAACGGAAGCCACAGACAAGCACCAATCCCAGATCAGCATCCATGGTAGGAAGCAGCGTCGTTACACCCCCTATTAAGCACTTGTCCAGGGCTGAGATGCCAGAACGCAGGGCGAGGGATTGCAAGAAACTCTACTCAGCAGGGCACAGGTGCAAGAGACTTTTCTGCCTCCTGGTGAAACAAGAGGAAGATGAAGAGGAACCCCCTTCATGGGAACCTGATCCAGGAGGGCAAAGTCATTCCACCTATCCGGGATTCCTTTGATGGTGTTTTCCGACACCCATTCTGAATTCGAGCTTGAGGACAAGCTCATAGTCCAAGAGGGGTGTAATGTTGCAGACACACTCGTAGGCGAGCCTAACCACCGCGGCCGGCAGCAGTAGCGAAGGGCAGTAGCACTGAGCAGCAGCATTGAAGGGGGGCCTACACGACAACTCATCAGGGGCCCACTTACCTTGCCACTCTAGCCAACTAACCGCCAGCTTACCTTATCCCTTATCCCTTACTGTATCCCTTATCCCATCTACTTATCCCCTGTTCTTAGTAGGAGTTGTGTTACCAGTAGAAATAGGAAGTTAATTACCATTAGAAGTAGGAGTTTGAGTTTCGATAAGAGATGGATTATCCTAGCCGAATACAACAAGGAAACCCTCTTGTAATCTCCTATTTAAATGAGCTTGGAATTGGAATAAAGGCATTGAATTTTTTATCAAGAAAGAGCTTAGGAGAGTTAGGGTGATCTCTTGGACAAATCACCCCCTAGTTCGCCATAATAGGGTCAGCACGCAAAGGGAAGGGCAAGGGAAGGCTAGGAGTTTTCCCCGTGGACCGACCCATGATGAGATCTTACACGCGGGCCCATAACATGAGACCTGAGGTGCATGTAGTACTGGTTTTCTTAAAACCCTGAGCCGGACCAAATTCTAGTATTGTCTTAGACCTTGGAAATATATGGGCAAAACTGGAATGTTACACCTGACTCCTATACTCGACTATAATACTGCATTAGGTGTCGGATTGGGCTGTCTTTGAAGTGTCAATCAGTGAGATCTTTAGAGGGGGTCAAAACCTGGGTATGTTGGGACAGTCCGAGAATTCATCTGAGTGGGTGATCATAGTGACAGGATCAACCCCTTTATCGGACAAAGTGAATGATCAGGAAATGCATTTTTCTTTAATGGAAACCTAAACTACCGATAGTGGATTTCAAATGTGTTTGAAATTTGGTTTTGCAAAATATATTTATATAGAGATATACTTATATATTACGATTTCAAATTATTTGCAAAAGGTTTTAATTCCTGGGATCCATGTGAGTAGAGAGTGCAGCACTGTACTTGCAGCCGAGGGAGAGGTCATCTCTTGTCGGATAGTGTTTGATCATTAAGGGCTGAGGGTTATACCTGATGGGCTTATCTTGCATATACCCACAGTCCTTGGGCCTTCATAAGATGGCTAGACCCAATGACCATTTAGTGTAAATGTTGGGCCCATTAAGAGCCCATACTAATGGACTCAAGGGTTCACTGTATTCAATAGTGAATTCGGCCAAGCCTTGTAACAGAGGCTAAGCTGAACCCATGTGGCTGATGTGTAGATCAATGATACGGTCCCACATCATACAAAGAGAGCCAAGCTAACCAACATTAAAAGGAAGTGAGCCTGAAAACTTAACGGGCCTAAAGTCCATTTCGAACTAGGTTAATTGGATTAATTAAATAGGGGCGGATATGGGTTTGGATCAGCAAATAAGGATAAGAGGATAACTCTTATCCACTTAAAGAGCAAATCCAAATAGAAATTTGGATCAGGGAACCCCTAATTTCATTAGGAATAGGATGATCTTGAACTGCAGATTAGATAAGGGATTATCCTTATCACTAAAAGAGTTCAGATCCAAATAAAGATTTGGATCAAGAGACTCCTAATCAGATTAGGAGGTTGTCTCTTTAAGACTATATATAGATAGCAGGGCGGATGTGAAAAAGAAACCAAAACATTACAGAAGACAACAAAGTTAGACTGTTCTTGCCTTCTGCTCTTTTTTCTTCTTACTCTTGCCGCCCTACCCTGTTTGATCTCCAGTTCTCGGTTTGGATCAAGATTCGATCTTGATATTGTTTCTTGCTAGAAAAAATAATTTAGAAGTTGTGCTCATTGTCTCATTCGATTCTTGCTGAAGAATCACTAGTTCTTGGTGAAGAAGTACCTACTGATCCTACCTCATCCTAAGCTGTGTCATCTTCAGTGGAGGGAGGATTTGGTACACTCTTTGGACGTGAACACCTATGTTGAGAGGAGCTTTTTGCATGGATTCCGTATCAGGTATATCCCTCCTTAATCTTGGTTTTAGATTTGGTCTGGTTTGGTTACAAGAACGAACCTTGAAAATGCAATTTTCTAAATTGGGAATAGGATTCCTTGATGGGGGTAAAGAAATTTTTGGAATTTCGCCCAACCTTTCTATAGGGTTCAACCATCCATATGATGGATCTCCCATCCCTTCAATAACATGATATAAGATAGACATTCAAATTGAAGTTTATAATTGAAATGTCATATTTATTAGTTAGAAATAACGATTTGTATTAATGATAAGCCAAATTTACAATGGAAAAAAGTAAGTTTATTGACCAACACAATAACCTAAAGCTCCTTTGGTGAAATTGGTCCAATTTGATTTATGAGATGAATCGACGACTCCAGGTCTAGTTTGGATCAAAGTCATTCCATTTGTGAAATCATTTTTAAAAGCATTAGATAAAACATTTTGTGTCATTTTTAGATGATCCCACATATATTTGTTAACATGGTCTGTTTAGTCCAAAAGTACGGTGGTATAAATTGCATTTGTAATGATAAAAGTAGTACATGGCTTTAGATTGAAAATATAACATTGAGACAATGGACCTAAAAGTTTTAAGGTGGTATTCGGTAGTGTGTTCATCTCATGGATGGACAATTTCGATCCACGCTATGGGTGAATTCACCATTCTGTTGGTCGTGGATGGAACTGGTTCACAATATATCGTAGACTACCCTCGTCCACATCCCAAAATCTCGGTCACATTTATATCTCATAGATGTGGCCGGTCCACAATATTTTTGCATTGTATTTTGATACGGTACATCTCTTCTACATACTTTTCTTTTTTATTAATTTTTAAATTTTTAATATTTTATCAATAAAATGATATTTTTAATGTTAAGCCTCAAGCAACTTCAACCACATGCCTATTTTTTCTTACATTCACCCCATTTTATTGTAAAGTATGACTATATGAACTTTAGTGAATAGTGCCATTGTCTTCAAAAAATCTATGCAAGTGATGTTCAAAGTATTCATTGGCATTGTAAAATCTTATTATCTTAACTCTTTTATCAAATTGTGTCTCGAACATATTCATGAAGTTTTGAACAATCATAGGTTCCTTGGCATTGTCAGATCTTATTATCTTTAACTCTTTTCTCAAATTGTGCATCGACCATATTCAAGAAGGAACAATCATAGGAACTTCATCTCTACTTTTCATTAAATAAAGCCATGTATACCGATTGTAGTCATCATTGAAGAGAATGAAATATCTATACCCCCCATACAAAAGACTGCATATGGGCCCCAAACATCAATATGGATCAAGTGGAAAGCAACATTACTTCTTTTACTGCTTGCAAAATATGTGTTTCTACATTGTTCGGATAAATGACAAACTTCACATTCAAAATTCAATTTGGACACAGAATCAAACAAGTTTGGAAACAAAAACTTGATAGAATTGATAGACATATAACCAAAGCGACAATGCCATAATTTCAAAAGACTCATTTTCTCTTTAGAACAAGACTCAGTCTAGCTAGATAATCCATGCTCTGAAGGTCCATGCAGGAGGTAGACTCCATCCACTTCATGCCCACTTCCAATCATCTTTCCCGTGCTTAAGTCCTGAAAAACACAATGGTTGGAAAAATGTCGCTAAGCAATTGTGGGATTTTGTTAGAGAACTAACATATAATAATTTTTTTTGTAGCTAGGGCACATGTAGAACAAAGTCAAGAGAAAGGTTATTAGTGATTCTGATTTCACCCTGACTCGAGATTGGGGTTTGAGATCCATCAGCAATAGTAATCTTGCCTTTCCCCGGGGTTAACTTATATGAGGTAGAATGTGAAGGCATACTAGTCATATGGGCACTGGTCCCAGAGTCTACAATCCATGGGCTAAAGGAGGTGGAACAAGCAAGTGCAGTACCTGTGTTGGCATATGAACTAGATAGATTACTAAGTCTAGAACCAAATGAGGAGGATGTACCTGTTAGACAGTTTATGTATGTCCTTAGCTTCAATCTGATTTGATGTACTTGTTATTTAGTGGAAATAAATAAAGTGCATGTTTTGATTCATGTTGTTTGGTTTAATTTTGTGTAAAACCCTAAAACTGGACATTTATAGAGATTCATGTTAGTTTTAAATGTTCACAGCCGTTGGATAAGTCTGGGGAGACTTATCCTGCCAAGGCTGATGCTTGTGTGCCACGAAGTGTTGGGATGGCCTGTCTCAGCCATCAGGGTAAGACCCGAGGCACATGCAGTATGGGATTACTTGAATCCTTGAACCGGACCAGATTTCCAGTCTTGCCCTGGACCTTGGAGATAGATGGGCAAAACTGGAAAGTTACACCTGACCCCTAGACTCGATTATGACACTTCACTAGGTGCTGGATCAGGCCGCCTTTGATATGCCAATCAGTGACATCCTTAGCGGGGATCAAAACCTGGGTATGTTGGGGCAGTTTGAGAATTCATCTGAGTGGGTGGTCATAGTGACAGAATCAGCCACTTTGTCGGACAAAGGGTAATGATCGGGAATGCACTCTCTCTGATGGAAACCAAACTGCCGGCAGTTGATTTCAATCGTTGGAATTTTGTTTTGCAAAATTAATATACTTATATTATATGTACGGTTTCAAGAATGTTTGCAAATGGTTTTAATTCCCGGGATCCATGTGAGAGGGAGGTGCGGCGCTGTTCCTTGCAGCCGAGGGAGAGGTCCTCTCTTGTCGGGCAGTGCTTGATCATTAAGGGCTGAGAGGTTAAGTGTAAGACCATTTAGGATAATACCTGATGGGCTAATCTTGCACCTGCCCACAGTCCCTGGGTTTTTATAAGATGGCTTGGCCCAGGGACCACTTAATGTAAGTGTTGGGCCCATAGGGTCCATACGATGGACTCAAGGGGTTCATTGAGCTTTTCAGTGAATTCGACTGGGCCTTGTTTTAAAGGCTGGGCCGAACCCATGTGGCTGGTGTGTAGATCAATGCTTGGGTCCCACGCCATACAAAGAAGCCCAACTGGGCAGCGGATTGGAAACTAATTAAACACTGAATACTTAATGGGCCAAAAGCCCATTTCGAACTGGGCTGATATGATCACCCAAAAGATGGGGCGAATCTGAGATTAATGTTAGTGAAAATGATGGGGCTTTTAACCTTATCCACTATGGGAGACCAAATTCAAATCAGATTTGAATCTGGTAACCTCCTGATAAGATCAGGAGTAAACTAACTTTATCTGCAGATAGGATTAAGATGATCCTCTATCTAGATACTGATTTGGATTGGGATAACTCTTGATTACGAGGTTTCTTAATCAAGAAGAAAAGAGGAGAAACCAAAAAGAAAATACATCAGATTTCGAACCATCCTTTGGATACACAAGGGATACCTTCTGCGATTTTGAGATAAGATCTCATACTCTCCAGAAAAGAGAAAAAAAAAAGCAGTTCAGCTTTTTTTTGTTTTGGTTCTCTCCTCCTGCCGCCGCCATCTGCCATTGCAAGATTGGATCTTTGCAAGAAAAGAAAGTCAAGAAATCTGTTCTTGACATCAGTCTTGCAAGAAAGACTGAAAAGGTTACAGTGTTTACTTCTTCTAGAGGATTCTTGTGAAGGATCCTGTGTGTAGGACGCACCCTGCTGGTTCTGTTCCATCCACAGCTGTGTCATCTTCAGCAGGAACGGATCTTGGAGCGTTCTTTGGGCGTGAACACCAACTTTGGGAGATAGTGCTTCTCCGGATCAGGTATATTCCTCCCATTTACCTTTTGGTACAGATCTGGTTTGATTATGGTTCAAGTAGGATCCTTGAATAATATATTCTAAATTTAGGGAATATGATTCCCAGTTGGGAGAAGGTAGGAAATTTTTGAAATTCGCCCACCCATTCCGCAACCTTTATGGCGTCCATTGGATGGATCCTACCATTCTTTCAGTACCACCATTATTTAGCTGCAATAATATATTCCTGAGTTTATCCATCATATCAGAGGAGTCAAGCACATTCGAGGGCTGAGCATCATTACCCATTGTAGCCAAGTGAGCATTGCCCTTCTTCCTGATTTTGTACTTCTCTGGCTTTAGATGAGGATTGAGCTTCCAACACCTTTCTTTAGTGTGTCTCGGCTTCTTGCAGTACTCACAAATAACATCCTTGACCTTCTCTGCAATGGGATGCTTGCTAGTATTTCGCTTGGGTCGTGATGACATAAAGGCAGAATGATCACTCACAGAGGATTGCATCATGGCGATTCTTCGACTTTCTTCCCCTTGTACAAGAGAGTAAGCAGTAGCAAGAGAGACAACGTCTGCACTAAGAATGTGTTGCTTAGTGAAATCAAACTTTGGGTTTAAGCCTGTTGATACTACTCACCATCTCTCCCCTTGATGCAAATTGCAAGTTTGAAGGGAAGTGAGATCCATTATATGGATGACCGAACATGCAGGGTGGCTGGGTGAAATTTCAAAAATTTTCTTTCTCCCTTCCGGGAATCGTATTCCCAGTTTTAGAAAAACTGCATTTTTCAAGGATCGTTCTTAAAATAAACCAAACCAGATCTTGAACCAAAAGAAAGAGGAGGGTTATACTTGATACGGAATCCACACGTGTAACTCCCAAAGAAGGTGTTCACACCCAAAGAGTGTAGCAAAACCCACCTCCATTGAAAATGGCACAACTTGACATGAACCAGGTTCAGTAGTGCAGTCATTCAGCAAGAACTGCAATCCTTCAACAAGGATCAAGCAAAGGATGGTGAGCACGAATTAAATCTGATTTTTCTTGCAAAAATCAAAATCAAGATCCAATCTTGATCAGTCTAAGAAACTGGAGATTGAATGGGGTAGGGCAACAAGAACAGAGGGAGAGAACTGAGAGCAGAAAAGGTGAAACTGAAGCAATCTGCCCCCTCTATTTATAAGCCTTAAGGATCATCTCTCCTAATCCTATTAGGAGTTCTTTGATCCAAATATTTATCCTCTAGCTGATCCAAACCCAGATCTAAACCCTAATTTGCCCATGTCCAATTTGTCATGGGCTTTAGGCCCATTAAGCTTGTAGGCTCACTTTCCTTTTAACTGCTGGTCCGAAGGGATGGGATATCCATCACATGGTGCCCAAATCTTGCAGAATGGATGGGGCGAATTTCAAAAAAATTTCTCCCATCTTTGCAGGGAATCGAATTCCCTATTTCAGAAAAACATATTTTCAATGATCAATCTTGAATCAAGTACCAAATTAGATCTGAACCAAAAGAAATAGAAGGGAGGATATACCTGATACAGAGAATCAATATCTCCCAATGGAGGTGTTCACGCCCAAGGAAGGATCCAAAATCTGTTCCCACTGAAAATGGTGCAGTGTAGGATGGAGCAGAATCAGCAACGTTCTTCCAAAAGAACTTGACCCTTCGCAAGAATTAACTGGATGGCTTGTGGGTACAGCTCCAAGCAATCTTTTCCCCAAAAGATTGAGATCAAGATCAAATCTTGATTTCTCCTTGTAACTGGAGATCGAACTGAAAGGAATGTCAATGATAGGAAGGAGGCGGCAGAAGAGAATTCGCAGTATGCAGGAAATCTCTCTTTCTCTCTTTCTTTGCTCTAAAGAGAAAATATGCTGTGAATCATATCTTAAAGGCTGCCGCCCCCTTCTTTTATAATCTTAAAGGGATCAGCTCCTAATCAGATAAGGAGTTGCTAATCCAAATCATATTTGGGTTAGAAGTCCCTTTAAGTGATAAGGGATAATCCTTATCTTATCTACAGATCAGATCAACCATCTCCTAATCTAATTAAGAGGTTTCTAGATCTAAATCTTATTTAGATCTTGGACTCTCTAAGTGGATAGGGTCTAAGCCCAATCCTATTAGCTGATCCACTCCAGAATTCGCTCCCTTTATTGACTGATCAAATCAGCCCAGTTTGAAATGGGCTTAAGGCCCATTTAAGGTTATGCACTCAAAAAAGCCTTCCAGACTGCTACCCAGTTGGGCTTCCTTGTATAGCGTGGGACCCAAACATTGATCTACACATCAGCTACATGGGTTTAGCCCAGCCTTTGTTGCAAGGCCTGGCCGAATACACTGTTAAAGACAGTGCACCCCCTTAAACCCATCAAATGGGCTCTATGGGCCCAACACTTACCCTAAGTGGTCCCTGGGCCAAGCCACCTTGTAACACCCAAGGACTGTGGGCAGATGCAAGATTAGCCAATCAGGTATTATCCTCAATGCTCTTACACTTAACCTCTCAGCCCATAATGATCACACACTGCTCGACAAGAGAGGACCTCTCCCTCGGCTGCAAGGAACAGTGTTGCACTCTCTACTTATATGGATCCCGGGAATTAAAACCTTTTGCAAACAATTTAGAAACCATAATATATATACTTTCATATCTCATATAAAATATACTTTGCAAAAACAAATCTCAACGATTGAAATCGGCTGCTGGTAGTCTTGGTTTCCATTAGAGAGAGTGCATCCCCGATCATTACCTTTGTCCGACAAAGGGGCTGATCCTTTCACTATGATCACCCACTCAGATGAATTCTCGAATTGTCCCAACATACCCAGGTTTTGACCCTCGCTAAGGATCTCACTGATTGGTACATCAAAGACAGTCCAATCCGACATCTAGTGTAGTATCATAATCGAGTCTAGGGGTTAGGTGTAACTTTTCAGTTTTGCCCATCAATCTCCAAGGTCCAGGGCAATACTGGAAATCTGGTCCAATTCAAAGGTTCTATTAATCCTACACTGTATGTGCCTAGGGTCTCACCCTGGCAGCTGAGACAGGCCACCCTAACCGACTTGGTGGCACTACAGTGTCAGCCTTGTCAGGATAGGTCTCCCCAGACCGATCCATTGGCTGTGAACATTCTAAACTAACACGAGTCTCATTAAGTGTCCAATTTAAGGGTATTACACAGAAACATACCAAGAGAACATGAATCAAATATGCACTTTTATTTATTTACAATAAACTCATAAAGTACATCATTCTTGATTGAAGCTAAGGGCATACAAAACTGTCTAACATTGTCAACTTGGCTTAGTCAATGGGTCTACCACATTCTCTGCTGATGCTACCTTCTGAATCCAGACATCCCCTCTACCAACAATCTTCCATAGTACATGGTACTTCCTTTCGATGTGCTTTGACTTCGAGTGGGCTCGAGGCTTCTTAGCCTTAGCAATGGCTCAAGTGTTGTCACACTATTGTGGAATGGATGATGTGCTGGATGGAACTACTCCTAATTCTTGAATGAACTTCTTCATCCATACTGCTTCCTTGGCAGCTTCACTTGCGGCAATGTACTCGGCCTCGGTTGTGGAATATGTTGTGGACCCTTGTTTGCTGTTTTCCAGCTAACTGCACAGGACCCCATCGTAAAGATGTAACCAGATGTAGACTTTCTATCATCTGGGTCTGAATGGATGTCGACATCGGTATACCCTAGGATCTATAGTGAACTACCATCGAATACCAGACAAAACTCTTTTTTCCTTCAAAGGTATTTAAGAATGTTCTTCACAGCTGTCTAGTGCTCCTGTCCTAGGGTTAGATCAGTATTTACTTACCACACTCACAGCCTGAGCAGTGTCTGGTCAAGTGCACAACATGGCATACATGATGCTCCCTACGACTAAGGCATAGGGAACCTCTCTCATGCCCTCAATCTCCTTGGGAGTTTTGGAAGATATACCGTTAGAGAGAGTGACTCCGTGTCTGAAAGGGACAAATCCTTTCTTGAAGTTTTCCATGTTGTATCTTTTGACAATCTTGTCAAAGTAAGTAGACTGGGATAATCCTATTATCCTTTTCGATCTATCTCTATAGAGTCAAAGTCCCAAGATATAGGAGGCTTCTCCAAGATCTTTCTTGGAGAATTGCTGTGAAAGCCATACTTTCACCGTAGTCAACATTCTTACATCGTTCCCGATGAGTAGAGTGTCATCTACATACAGAACTGAGAACGTAACCTTATCTCCCACTTTTTCCTGTTAACACAGGGCTCACCCGGATTCTACTCAAAGTCAAACTGCTTGACGGAAGAGTCAAATTGGATCTTTTAACTTCTAGAAGCTTGCTTAAGCCATAAATGTATCGGTTAAGTTTACACACCATGTGTTCCTGACTCGCAGTAATTAAGCCTTGTGGCTGCTACAAATAGATATCTTCAGTAAGATCTCCATTCATGAACGCGATTTTGACATCCATTTTCCAAATCTCATAGTCATAGTGTGCTACTATAGCTAGCAGGATATGTATGGATTTAAGCATGGCCATTAGCGAAAATGTTTCCTCATAAACGATTCCCTCTTTTTAAGTGTACCCCTTCGCTATAAGACGAGCTTTATAGGTTTCAATCTTTCCATCAGGAACCCTCTTCCTCTTGTATATCCATTTGCAACCAATTGCTTTCACATCAAAGAGTGGATCTACAAGAACCCAGACCGTGCTGGTTTCCATCGAGTCCATCTTGGCTTTCATGGCATCGACCCACTTTAATGAATCTATGTCCAATATAGCTTCTGTATAAGTCATGGAATCTTCCTCACTAATCATGACTTCCATCTAGTAACTTTCTTGATCATAGCCCTAACTAACTGGAGGCCTAGAAGCCTGAGTAGATCTTCTAAGTTGGGTATGATCTAGAGCTTGTGGGACATCTCCCACTACTCCTGGGTTATCCTCATCAAGAACGATTTACTGATGATGATTGTCTAGGATGTAATATTCTTCCACGAAATGGGCATTTCGACTGCGAAATCTGTTGGATAGTTTTTGTATGCCCTTACCTCCAATGAATCTTGATGTACTTTTGATATTTAATGTAAATAAATAAAGTACATGTTTGATTCATGTTGTGTGGTATGCTTCTGTGTAAAACCCTAAAACTGGACACTTCATGAGGCTCGTGTTAGTTTTAAATGTTCACAGCCATTGGATAAGTCTGGGGAGATTTATCCTGGCAAGGCTGACATTGGTGTGCTGCCAACTGTTGGGGTGGCTTGTCTCAGCCGCCAGGGTGAGACCCAAGGCACACGCAGTGTAGGATTACTTGAATCCTTGAACCGGACCAGATTTCCAATATTGCCGTGGACCTTAGAGATTGATGGGCAAAACTGGAAAGCTACACTTGACCCCTAGACCCGATTATGGTACTGCACTAGGTGTCGGATTGGGCTATATTTGATATGCCAATCAGTGAGATCCTTAGCGGGGGTCAAAACCTAGGTCTATTGGGACAGTCTGAGAATTTATCTGAGTGGGTGATCATAGTGACGGGATCAGCCCCTTTGTCGGACAAAGGTAATGATCGGGGATACACTCTCTCTGATGGAAACCAAACTGCCGGTAGTTGATTTCAATCATTGGAAATTTGTTTTGCAAAATTTATATATATGATATATATTTATGTATGGTTTCAAAATGTTTGCAAATGGTTTTAATTCCTGGGATCCATGTGAGTAGAGAGTGCAACACTGTTCCTTGTAGCCGAGGGAGAGGTCTTCTTTTGTCGGGCAGTGCTTGATCATTATGGGCTGAGAGGTTAAGTGTAAGGCCATTTACGATAATATTTGATGGGCTAATCTTGCATCTGCCCACAGTCCCTGGGTTTTTATAAGATGGCTTGGCCCAAGGACCACTTAGTGTAAGTGTTGGGCCCATAGGGTCCATGTGATGGGCTCAAGGGGTTCACTGGGCTTTCCAGGGAATTCGGCTAGGCCTTGTAACAGAGGCTGGGCCGAACCCATGTGGCTGGTGTGTAGATCAATGCTTGGGTCCCATGCCATACAAAGAAGCCCAACTGGGCAGCAGTTTGGAATACTTTTGAGCAGTTATTACTTAATGGGCCTAAAGCCCATTTTGATCTGGGCTGATTTGATCAGTCAATTAAGGGGGCCGATCTGAGATTAGGATGAGCCCTAAAGTTAATCTAATCTGCAGATATGATTAAGAAGAGTGCTAATCCAAATACAGATTTGGATAAAGGCAACTCCTGATATGCTCAAGAGGTTTTCTTAATCATTAAGAAAGAGGATAAAGACCCTAATTCGAATTAACTTTAGGATGAGCCCGAAAGTTAATCTAATTTGCAGATATGATTAAAGAGTCCTAATCCAAATACAGATTTGGATAAGGGCAACTCCTGATATGCTCAGGAGGTTTTCTTAATCATTAAGAAAGAGGATAAAGACCCTAATTCGAATTACCTGAATTCGAACCCTGGGAGCTTTTTAAGAGAGAATGCTGCTTCTTGAGATGAGATCTCAGAAACCCTAGAGAGAAAGAAAGCAGTTCACCATCTTCTTCTCTATGACTCTCCTCCATTAGCAGCCATCGTCCTTTTTCTGCCAGTTCGAGAAGATCTAGAAACGTTCTTGATTGTATGAGTGGTGCTCTCAGTCTTCCACCGAGTTCTTCTGAAGAACCTGGTTCGTGGGACGAACACTGCTGGTTCGGCTCCATCATCACTGTGTCCTCTTCAGTGGGAGCTGATCTTGGTGTCTTCTTTGGGTGTGAACACCAACTTTGGGAGATTTTACTTCTTTGGATTAGGTATAATCATTCCCTTCTCTTTTGGTTCAGATCTGGTCTGGTATGGTTTAAATAGGATCCTTGAATTTTGATTCTAAAATTAGGGAATATGATTCCCAGTTGGAAGAAGGGTAGGAAATTTTTTGAAATTCGCCCACCAATTCCGCAACCTTTTTGGCGTCCATACGATGGATCCTACCCTTCTTTCAAAATCACATTTTGATCTTTTGGGTCATAGAAATGACACACATCTGATGCTTTGTCCTTTTTCTGCTTCTTAGGTTTGCTAGCTTTCTTCTGAGTCTTCTTCTTACCCTTCCTCTTTTTCTTACTTGACTTGCCACCTTCAACAAGAATGGCTATCAGCTTTTCCTTCTTTGTCAGTTTTTCAGCCCTCTACAACATATTACTGAGTTTTTGAAGGCTAACCTTTAGCATATTCATGCTATTGTTCATGACAAAATGATTGAAGGAGGGAGGCAGAGAGTTTAAGATAGCATCAATTTTAGTGTCAACATCTAACCCAGAGTCAAGAGCCTCTAGTTCGTTAATATATCCCATAATCTTTAGACAATAGTTATGAACTTGTTGGCTCTCAAACATCTGTGTGGTCATCAACAATTTGAGGACCTTCTGTTGAGTAGAATGATTCTTCTCTTCGTACATTGTCCTTAGACTATCCATGATATCCTTGGACACTTCGATCTTATCGAATTGTCTCTATATTGGATTGTCTAAGGAGGATATTATGTAACACCAAGCAAGAGAGTCTTTCTCCTCCCATTCTTGATACTCTTTCTTACGGGCCTTGGAAAACACTAGCACACACATACTTACATACTGTGGTCGGTTCCACGATGTGGCATGCTCAATGAGAAGGCCCTGACAAACCCAGGCGCACACACACTTACTCTGGCTGGTTCCAGGATGTCGTGGTCAGTTCCACGATGCTGCATGCTCCATGCGAAGGCTCTGGCAAACCCATGCACACACACACACACACACACACACACACACACACACACACTTACCCTGGCCAGTTCCATGATGCTGCATGCTCCATGCGAAGGTCCTGACAAACCCAGGTGCACATAGTTACCCTGGCCGGTTCCAGGATGTCCACGATGCCGCATGCTTCATGCGAAGGCTCTAGCAAACCTAGACGCATATATACTTGCACCTAGCCGGTTCTAGGATGCCGCATGCTCCACGCGAAGGCCCTAGCAACCCCAGGCATACACTTACTTATCTTGGCAACCCAATGAAGGCTCTGGAAACCTCAGAAGTGATGACAAAGCAAAGAAGGTAACACTACAAATTGCGATGAACTACCCTGGTAACCCAAGGGAGAAAAGCCAAACATAAGGTATGGTAACAAACCCCATTATTCTATCTTGTTGAATGTGTATCACCACCCTGGTACCTCCAGGAGTACTTTTGATAGCATTAGACATTGTTATTCATCCTATTACTTACAATAGATTACCTAGGTGAAACCCAAGGTGACTGAATTTAATCTTTATAGGAGTGGTAACACTCAGCCACCCTAGTTGGAAAGTATTCATTGGGTTTCACTTATGCGATGAAATTGGACCCTATAAAAAATGCGATGATATCTTTCTCAATATGAGATAAAGCTTAGCTGACTCGTACACAGATCACTCTTTTTCTTTAAATAATGAGATGACTCTTTCACACATGGTGACTAATAATTCTGTATTTTGATGCCTTAAGGGCATCATTTTAGGGGTATTTTAGACCTTAGACTGACTAATATGTACCCTTTTTTCGGTTAAATTCATTGTTGTGACATCTGAGAGTCCTTGTAAAAATTTTTGGTAAAACCTAGGAAATTTACAGAGTTTTCTGCAGATTTTGGGAAGCTGGTGACAATTCTAGCTGAGAGAGGGGGTGTTTCTATGAAAAACTAAGCACAAGAGAGTGCCTCCTATCTGCTAAACCCAGAAAGGCACCCCTCCTACTGTATTAGCATTCTCCCCTCTCCTTAGCAAACCCTAGGGTGCCTCCCCACTCATTCTTTTCACCTCTAACAAACCCTAGCCACCCCGAACTACGAAATCTTCCCCTTCCACTCCTCTCTAACATTTAATCTCACCATCCAAGCCTTAGCAACCTCTCATACCCTTAGATCTTCACCTTGCTTAATTCCCAGTCCTCCGTACTTATAGGCACCCTCTCCTTTTCACTATAGCCATAGGATCCCTTTAGTTTAATCCTAACCCTCCATTCCTAAACCCTAGGGGCACCGATTGTTTTGCATAAACCCACTAGCCGCCCCTTTCTTTTTCTCTAATCCTAGTTTTGTCCACCATTCTCTATAAAAAGGACCCTTGGGGCCCTTGAGAGGGGGTTGGTTAGCCCAGTTCACAAGGCCAAGGCTTCTTGAGGGGTTCAAGGGTTACAAGAAGGAGAAAGCCCAGTTCTTGTCAGGAGGGGTTCCTGCAAGCAGTTCGTCCAACCTGCAATTGCCGCCACTAGAGCTGATCCACCATTTTTATTTTGTTTTATTTTCTTTCTTTTTGTTATTAAGTTTTTCTAGCAATTTCATTTCTGTAATTTTCAATTTTGGTTTGATTTAATTTCTTTTTTTCTTTGTCTTTCGCAGATATGAATTCGCCGAATTCAAGGCTAAGGTTTCTCGAGGGGTTCGAGGGCTGAATGGAGGAGGAACGGCTTGCAGTTTGTTTTCCCGGAAAACTACCGCCACTGGATCCGAATTTCAACATATTTTTATTTATTTTCTTGTTAATTTTAGTTTTATTTAATTTTTGAATTTTATTTCTTGTCTTTTTCAATCCTGAATATTTAATTTCAGTTTTAATAAATTTTATTTTCTTATTTTCTGCAAATCCTAAATCTGTTTTCTTTTTCTTATTTGTCCGAAACAATAATAATTTTTCACCTTGCTTCCCTGAGGATTCAACCCCTTCCTCACCACTAAACTACGTTCTTTATTTAGTTTTGTGGATTGGAAAAATATAAATTATTAAATTGGAGCCCCTGGTGTTTGACGACACATCCCGGGCGCACCACGTTTTTGGCACCGTTGCCGAGGAAGCAATAGATTGAAAATTTTTATTTCTTTGTTTCGGATCCGTTTACATTATTATTTTTTTTATTTTGTTAGTTTTATGATCTTTGGAAATAAAACTCTCTTAATTTTTCTTTGTTTTCGCAGGACGTAGCAGCTGAAGGTGGGGTGTCGGAATACTACCGAACTGCACATAGAAAAAAAAAAGAAAAACATTGGGTAACGATTCTGGTGTGGTCGTCCCAACTTATTTCTGATTTTTCTTTTTATTTTCAAATTTATCTTGGAAGATTAGTGTTTTCAAATCTTTGGTTATTTATTTTTATTTTTATTTCTTAATAGATTCGGCTATATTTTTTTTTAGGATTATTTTTTTCTTTGGTTTCATCTTTAGATCTAGTAAGTTATCTTTTTATTTTTGTATTCACATGAGTTTTTTTTTGTTTTAGAATTAATTATTCCTATATTTTTTTTCGTGTCTTTAATTTTTCTTGCTTGGTGTGATTTTATTTTTAAGAATAATTATTTTTGTTTTTCTTTCATTTCTGATTTAAGGAGGTGCGATTTATTGTTTATTTCTAGTTAGGTGCGATCTCATTTTTAGGATTAGTAGTTGTGTTTTTCCGTTAATCCTTTTAAGGGAGATCCAATTTAAATATGATAAGTTGGGATTGTATCACCTTTCCTTGGCCCAAAAACCACCACCCATTCACGTGTAGTTCACCCTAAACCTTAATTTAAAATTTAGATAGCAAGATCCTTTAGGAGGCCCCACACATTTGGTTCAAAAGTGTGCTGAATTTTAGAGAAGTTTGTAATTACTTTCCATAACCGGCGGTAGGTGTCTAAGGAAAGAGGTTAACCGGCTAAGCCTAAGAGGGTTTTGTGGTTACTTAATTAGGTCCTTGCGAGAGCAAGGGGAGCCTCCCACATTCCCAACTCTTACCTTGCTAACCAAAGGAAGTGGTGTAATTCCAAGTGAACCTAAGAGGATTCACATTGGTTGAACCACTAGTTTAGGAAACCTTAGTTTAGCCCCTAGGTCGTGTGCTTTACTTGTTTGTGCTTAATCAAAAAAAAATTAAACAAAATAAGATGAATTCAATGGCCGGAGTTTGTGGAATAAGAAACTACTTCCAACCTAAGTCACGGATAGATTGGAACCATGTGTCTCAACAATTGGATAAGATTAATGGGATGGCCCAAAGACTTGATCAATTCCTTGCATTTCGTCAACAAATTGGCCCATACCCAACCTTGTCATCCTATTCAACATGGTCCATCTATGTAAGCCCGACCCATCATGTTAGCTAGTGCCTTGCGGCGGGCTCCTGTCAACCAATCATTCCAGAGCAAGTACATGCATCTACCTGATTTTTCCAACCCAATGCTAACCCATTCTTTCGCCCATATAACCCTGGGTGGAAAAATCAATCCAACTTCTCTTATTGGGCCCAAGCCCAAGAAACCACCCTACTAGATGTGCACTCTTAATGGTCTGAAGCCTAGACTCACTATGAGTATAATGATTACCCTAGGACTCAACCATCTCAGCCATGTCAAACCTACCCTCAGCCCTATCAAACCGATTCTCTTGATGATAAATTCTTGCAGCTTCAGCATTTGATTCTAACTCAATAACAGTTAATCACTAGATTAGAGATCCAAATAAGATAGCTAGTTGAAGCCAATGCGAGGAGAGAAGTAGGACAACTACTGAGTCAACAGGTTGCGAATCCTAGAAATCATCCACTGGGTTTTCCTCCATAGCAGATTCAACCACCTCCTAAGAACCCTAAGTTTGAAAATGCCAAGGCTATTACGACCTTAAGGAGTGGGAGGATATAAGAGGACTGATGAGACCAAAAAGAACCATATTTCTATCCTCTAATATTCACTCTTTTATATTTATTTAGCACTTAAATTGACTCATTACTCTTGTATTTTGATTCAGGGCAACAAAGAAGGCAATTGGAAGAAAACAGGCCAATTCGGGTGATTTTGCACAGTTTCGGCGACAGTCATTGATCTGGGCCTAACTCACAGTTCCGGACTCCGAATTGGGCAATTCAAGAAGCATTAGAAAGAAGAAAGAAAGGCCCACAACTTTACTATTTTGGGTTTTGACTGATTCGGCCCGCATCGAGTACGAAACTGGGCCCGAAGTCGGAGCAAATTCGCAGCCAGGCCCATTTAACAGCTGAAGCCCAACTCGCAGAAGAACCTGGAAGCAGCCCAAGTAGCAGAGAAGCCCAACTCGGATGCAAGAGTCTAGAGTCCTAATTCGAATGTAATCTCCCAAGAGGGAGAGAGTCTTATTAGATCTAAACTTTGAATGTAATCCTATAAGGATAAGAAGGTTGGAGATTAGATAAGAGATAGGATATGATTAGTTCAAAGAAGATCAAGACTCCCTAAAGATAAGATGATCTCCTAGAAGGAGTTGGAAAACAGCCATCTCCTTTGGCTATATAAAGAGGGGGGCGAACCAGCTCTAGCATCACTCATTCCAAGATCCAAGAGATCATCAAGAGGCCAAGAAGCTCAAGAAAGCAGTTCGGCTATGGAGAAGAAAGGCATGGAGATTGCGCAGATCATGAGTAGCTAAGCTTCTTTTTCTGGTTCAAGGGGGAATGTTCGATTATGTCATTGTGAGGTTCTGTAGTTAATTTACTTTCTTGCTTTTTAATTCAAGTATTCATTGATTCTTGTGCATATTTTTATTGGATGTTGATGTTATTTAGTTTGACAAACTGAATTAATGTTGATATTCCTATTGCTATCCATGATTTCGGTGATCCGTAATTGTCACGAATAATGGTACAAGTAGCAATTAGGTTGATATCTTTTTGGGTCAATTGTTCGTGACAGCCTTTGACCACTGTTTTAACATGGTTCAACCTAAAGGAATCGATGGAACAAAATTTAGTAATTGCAGCTATCTCAATTATTGTTATTTTGGTTTAACTGTTTTCACAAATCTTAATGCTATCATTGTTTAACATGGAACGCTATCGTACCCAGTTGAGTGGTGATAAGTGTTGATCGAATGCTGGGTTTGGTCAACTGAATTAGAAAAACACAAGGTTTATTATGGCTATCCTAATAAATCTAAGGTTAAATGCTTGAATTGCAAGAATGCTGAAATGTACCTAGGATCGATGGCCAATCGATTCAACCCGAACCCTTGAACCAGAATTCAGTAAGACTGATTTTCTGTTGTTTGTTTAGTTTGTTATTCATTTAATTTTAGTTATTAAATTTTCCCACACAATTACTTTATCCATTCGGCTAAGAGATTACTGATTTGCTCCCTGTGGGATTCGACCTAGAACCACTTTTACTACAAACATTTTATCGTGGGACTAGTACTAATTTTGAGGGTTTCGACAACCCGTCAAGGACCCGTATGAGAAAAAGAAATTTGAAAACATCAATGAAAAAGAAAAGGAGGGAGAAGAGCATAAGTTGGGGGGGGAAGAAAAACGAAAGGAAAATTTAGAAGAAAAACCTATAGTGAACCGACCTGTAGTTCCATTTCCAAATGCAATCACAGGTTAGGAGCATAGGACAACTGTGAAACACATACTAAAATACCATTGAAGGACAAAAGAGCTTTGTCTAGTATTCGATGGTAGTTCAATACAGATCCTAGGGTATATTGATGCCGACTTCCAGTTAGACCTAGATGATAGAAAGTTTACATATGGATACATCTGCACGATGGGGTCTTGGGCAGTTAGTTAGAAGATTAGTAAATAGGGGTCCACCGCAAATTCCACAACCAAAGTCGAATATATTTCCAAGGAAGCCATTTGGATGAAGAACTTCATTCAGGAATTAGGAGTTGTTCTGTCCAGCACATCACCCATTCCAGTGTTGTGTGACAACACTGGAGCTATTGCTCAGAATAAGGAGTCACGAGCCCACTCAAAGTTGAAGCACATCGAGAGGAAGTACCATGTATTGCGGGAGATTGTTAGTAGAGGGACGTCCAGATTCAGAAGGTAGCGTCCGCGGATAATGTAGCAGACCCATTGATTAAGCCACTCACGCAGAAAGTGTTTGAGAAACATGTGGAAAGTATGAGACTCTAGCTTGTACTCGATTGGACCTAAGTGCAAGTGGGAGTTGTTAGACTATTACACCCTTAGCTCCAATCAAATTGATGTACTTATTGATATTTATTGTAAATGAATAAAGTGCATAATTGATTCGTGTTATTGTGGTGCGTTTCTGTGTAATACCCTTAAACCGGACACTTATGAGACTCGTGTTAATTTAGAATCTTCATAGCTGTTGGATAGATCTGAGGAGATTTATCCTGCCAAGGCTGACACTGGTGTGCTACCAAGATGGTTGGGGTAGCTTGTCTTAGCTGCCAGGGTAAGACCCTTGGCACACACAATGTGGGTTTTCTTGAAACCCTAAACCGGATCAAATTTTGGTATTGCCCTAGACCTTGGATATAGATGGGCAAAACTGGAATGTTACACCTGACCCCTGTACTCGATTATGGTACTATACTAGGTGCCATATTCGACTGTGTTTGATATGTCAATCAGTGAAATCCTTAACCAGGTCAAAACCTGGGTATGTTGGGGTAGTTTAAGAATTCACATGAGTGGGTGATCATAGTGATAGGTCAACCCCTTTATCGAACAAAGTGAATGATTGGGGAATGCACTCTCTATAATGGAAACCTAAAATGTCGGCAGTTGATTTCAAACCTATTGACATTTGTTTTGCAAAATATATTTATATAGAGATATACATATATGTATATTATGGTTTCAAAATATTTGCAGAAAGGTTTTGATTCCCGGGATCCATGTGAGTAGAGAGTGCAACACTGTACCATGCAGCCGAGGGAGAGGTCCTCTCTTGTCGGGCAGTGTTTGATCATTATGGGTTGAGAGGTTAAATGTAAGACCTGATGGGCTAATCTTGCATCTGTCCATAGTCTTTGGGCCTTCATATGATGGTTGGACCCAATGACCATTTAGTGTAAATGTTGGGCCCATTAAGAGCCCATGGTGATGGACTCAAGGGTTCATTGTGTCCTATAGTGAATTCGGCCAGGCTTTGTAACAAAGGTTGGGCTGAACCCATGTGGTTGATGTGTAGATCGATACTAGGGTCCAACACCATACAAAGAGAGCCAAACTAGCTAGCATTTATTGGGAAAAGTGAGCAATATGACTTAATGGGCCTGAGGCCCATATCGAACTGGGCTTAAGTGATTTAAATAAAATGGGCTAATCTGGGTTTATAATCTGATTGGGATTAGCAGTTGGATAAGATAGATCTTATTAACTTGAGAGTCCATATCTAAATACAATATTTAGGTTAAGAAATCTCATTCCTAATCAGATTAGGAAGCTGATTCTGATAGGATTATAAATAGGGGGTGAATTCCACAGAGAATGCACAATTCTTTCTGTAGTCTTTTCTCTCCCTCAGTTTTTGGTGCCATTCCAGTTCGATCTCCACCTCCTGGAGCGATCAAGAACCATTCTTGATATTTTTTTCTTGGTGAAGAAACAATCTGAAGTTGTGTTCACATCACCCTACACGATTATTGCTGAAGAATCACTGGTTTTTGCTGAAGAACCTTTCTTGTTGATCCTGCCTCATCATTCACTGTGTCATCTTCAGTGGAGATGGACTTGGTTTCTTCTTTGTGCATGAACACCTACGTGGGGAGTTTTTCTTGATTCTATATAAGGTATTTCCCTACTTGCTTGCTTTTGGTTTCAGATTTGGTCTGGTTTAGTATCAAGAATGAACCTCGAAAATGCAGTTTTTTAAATTGGGAATAGGATTAAATCTTGTAATAGACACCAAATCCTATGGTGTTTTCACCCAGATTGGATCAAACTGGTTGGACTGAATCTATGGTTCAATGGAGTCTGTTCTCAGCCCCTAAAATTGGATTTTGGGCCAGGGGTTTGATGGCCCATTCCAATATTTAATTCGGCCCACCCCTATAAAACCCAATTTTTTTATGTTAAAACTGAATTAGCCCAAATCAGCATAAATGCTATATGGGCCGAACTGTTTTGCAATTTAGCCCGTCTACCTAGATAATGTTGTATGATAATATTATGGGTTGTAAATGGGTTGATTTTACTTTAACCTAATTAATTAGGGTTTTATAATTTGTGTGATTGATTGGATCAATTTTCATGCATATGATGTATGTATGTGTGATGTGCTACGTACGTGGGCCATAAGCACTTGGCCCATGTTAATTCGACAGTGGCTCTTTTGCACAACATGGCTGAATGCACATCATTGCCATTGTGTCCTTAAGATCATTGGATGACCTTTCTTGATGGGCCCCATTTCATCTTCCTCCCCAAGAGGGACCGTGTGGAACCCTAGCCGTTTAGGGCCCATTTGAATATGATTTTGAGAAAGTCAGTGAGAGCCACTTTGTTTTGACCTAAATTAGAACTAGGGCATTACAAATCATTTCCTCTAACAAAATATAAGTGCATGTGATAGGGAGATTCACATGATGAATTCTCTAAAGGCCTTCCATCATTAGCATGAAGATGAGTCGTTCAGTAATGAGGAGATTCACCATAAAATTGGGCTATCCATTTGCTATTGGGTCTGTTTGATTGTTTCATAAGATGATATGGGCGTCATAGACCGATGTGGGCGGGGCCTATCATAAAATGGAAGACTCTCTCATGGTACATTGGCATTCACGATATGATGAGTAAACACTTACTAGAAGGAAAGGTTTAACCTAAAATGACAATGAACCTTGTTTGATTGAGGCCAATGGGAAAGCTCATAAGATGAGTGGATATGATCATTCATAGAAGGTGATGGGCTTATGCAGTTGAAATAGTTGGCTCCATGCACTATATTTGATTTTCAACATTTCTAGAGACATAATTGCGTCTCCGTCACTGAGATAGGAGGGAAATCTCAGAGTTGAACAAATGGGAATGAAACATAGATTTAAAGCCATTTCTATGTAATTAACATGAATCAATTTAGGTTGTGGACTAATAATTTGCATTGCCTTTAACAGAAATGGCAAATGGACAGTTCGCCAAATTGTTGGACGATAACTAGCTTAAGGGCCCAAACTATGCTAACTGGTTCCTTAACCTTATGCTGGTTTTGACATCTGAGAAATTGGGCAAGGTTACTAAGAACCCTACTCTAGATCATCCAGGTATAGAGTTTCTGAGGCCCGTAAGAAAGAGTATCAAGATGGGAGGAGAAGAACTCTCTTGCCCGGTGATACATCATAGCCACCTCGACAATCTGATATAGAGACAATTCGATCAGATTGAAGTGTCCAAGGATATCCTGGATAGTCTGAGGACAATGTATGTAGAGAAAAATCGTTATACTTCACAGAAGTTCTTAAAGATGTTTATGACCACCAAAATGATTGAGAGCCAAATGGTTCATGACCATTGTCTCAAGATGATGGGCTACATCAACGAACTAGAGGCTCTCGGGTCAAGGCTAGATTATGTCACCAAAGTTGATGCCATCCTAAACTCATTGCCTCCCTTGTTCAATCAATTTATCATGAATTATAACATAAATAAGCTAAATGTTAGCCTTTAGGAACTCAACAATATGTTGTAGAGGGCTGAGGAACTGATTAAGAAGGACAAACCGATTGCCATGCTTGTTGAAGGTGGCAATTCAGGTAAAGAAAGAGGAGGGCAAAGAAGAAGCCTTAGAAGAAGGCTGGCAAACCTAAAAGACAAAAGAAGGACAAGACATCAGATGACTATCACTTTTGCAAGCAGACCGACCACTGGAAGAGGAATTGCCCTCAGTATTTGGAGACTAAGAAGCGATGTAATTTTGAATATTTTGTCATAGAGACCAATTTGTTGGTCACTTTTGCTTCCTGGTGTATTGACTTTGGGCCTTCTACTCATGCGTGTAACACATTACAGGGGTTCAGGACAAGCAGAAGACTAAGTGACGGAGAAGTTACACTCTATTTGGGGACTTCTACAACAGTTGCAGCTACAACCATAAGAACTGTAGATTTAGTTTTTAGAGAAGGAATAGTTGAACAAAAAGATTGTCTTTATGTACCAATACTTAGAAAAAATTTGATTTCTGTTTCAAAATTGTGCATGGATGGTTATTTTATTTTGTTCAGTAATGTAATTACTATTAAATGGAATAACAAATTCCTCGCATACGGAGAACTTGAGAATGGTCTCTATGTGTTAGACAGTTTTGTATGCCCTTAGCTTCAATCAAGAATGATGTACTTTATGAGTTTATTGTAAATGAATGAAAGTGCATATTTGATTCATGTTCCCTTGGTATGTTTCTGTGTAATACCCTTTAACATGACACTTAATGAGACTCGTGTTAGTTTAGAACGTTCACAGCCAGTGGATCAGTCTGGGGAGACCTATCCTGATAAGGCTGACACTGTGGTGCCACCAAGTCGGTTGGGGTGGCCTGTCTCAGCTGCCAGGGTGAGACCCCAGGCACATACAGTGTAGGATTAATAGAACCTTTGAACCGGACCAGATTTTCAGTATTCCCCTGGACCTTGGAGATAGATGGGCAAAACTGGAAAGTTACACTTGACCCCTAGACTCGATTATGATACTACACTAGATGTCGGATTGGACTGTCTTTGATGTACCAATCAGTGAGATCCTTAGTGGGGGTCAAAACTTGGGTATGTTGGGACAGTCCGAGAATTCATCTGAGTGGGTGATCATAGTGACAGGATCAGCCCCTTTGTCGGACAAAGGTAATGATCGGGGATGCACTCTCTCTGATGGAAACCAAGACTGGCGGTAGCCGATTTCAATTGTTGAGATTTTTTTTTGCAAAATATATTTATATAAAGATATGTATATATATGTTATGGTTTCGAAATGGTTGGCAAAAGGTTTTAATTCCTGGGATCCATATAAGTAGAGAGTGCAACACTGTTCCTTGCAGCCGAGGGAGAGGTCCTCTCTTGTCGGGCAGTGTATGATCATTATGGGCTGAGAGGTTAAGTGTAAGACCATTGAGGATAATACCTGATGGGCTAATCTTGCATCTGCCCACAGTCCCTGGGTGTTACAAGGTGGCTTGGCCCAGGGACCACTTAGGGTAAGTGTTGGGCCCATAGAGCCCATATGATGGGATTCAGGGGGTGCACTGTCCATAATAGTGTATTCGGCCAGGCCTTGTAACAAAGGCTGGGCTGAACCCATGTGGCTGATGTGTAGATCAATGTTTGGGTCCCACGCCATACAAGAAAGCCCAACTGGGCAGCAGTTTGGAAGGCTAATTGAGTACATAACCTTAAATGGGCCTTAAGCCCATTTCGAACTAGGCTGATTTGATCAGTCAATTAAAAAGGGAGGCGAATTCTGAGATGGATCAGTTGATAGGATTGGGCCTAGACCCTATCCACTTAGAGAGTCCAAGATCTAAATGAGATTTAGATCTGGAAGCCTCCTAATTAGATTAAGAGATGGCTGATATGATCTGCAGATAAGATAAGGGTTATCCCTTATCACTTAAAGGGACTTCTAACCCAAATATGATTTGGATTAGTAACTCCTAATGAGATTAGGAGTTGATCCCTTTAAGATTATGAAAGAAGAAAGGGGCGAGCAGAGTTTTGTGATTTTTGATGTTCAATTCTCTTTAGAGCTAAAAATCACAGAAAGAGAGATTTTCTGCACCCTGCGAATTCTCTCCTGCCGCCTCCTTCCTGCCGTCGCCATTGCCTTTAGTTCGATCTCTAGTTCTTGGGAGAAATCAAGATCTGATCTTGATTCCAATCTTTTGGGAAAAGATTGGTTGGAGCTGTACCCACAAGCCATTCAGTTGATTCTTGCGAAGGGTCAAGTTCTTTTGGAAGAACGTTGCCGATTCTGCTCCATCCTTCACTGCGCCATCTTCAGTGGAGTAGATTTTGGATCCTTCCTTGGGCGTGAACACCTCCATTGGGAGACATTGCTTCTCTATATTAGGTATATCCTCCCTCCTACTCCTTTTGGTTCAGATCTGATTTGGTTTTTGATTCAAGATTGATCCTTGAAATTATGTTTTCTAAAATAGGGAATTCGATTCCCTGCAAAGATGGGATAAATTTTTGAAATTCGCCCTATCCATTCCACAAGACTTGGGCGTCCATGTTATGGATATCCCATCCCTTCACTATGTTCTCTATCATTCTCTAGAAACGAACTTAACCGAAACTATGTCGGAAATAATCCACAAGAAGAGAATTTGTGATACAGTGAATCCCACGTGCCTGTGGCATTACCGACTTGGCCACATTAATATAGACCGTTTCACAAGGTTGGTAAATGATGGTCCTTTGGATTTTCTAACAATAGAAAATCTTCCAACTTGTGAGCCTTGCCTTTAGGGTAAGATGATGAAACGACCATTTACAGGTAAGTTTGACGTATGTGGTTCCGTGAATGTAAGGACATGTAACTAGCACGTTAATTTCATAATATTCACCGGTGACTTTTCACAGTATAGTTACATGTACCTAATGAGACACAAGTTTGAATTCTTTGAAAAGTTCAAAGAGTTCAGACAAGAGGTTGAGAAACAGTTGGGGAGACACATTAAGGCCCTTCAATCAGATCGATGAGGCGAATATCTCTCAGACGAATTCAGGGACTACTTGAAGGAAAACGGGATTGTATCACAACTGGCTCCTCCTAGTACACCATAATTAAACGGTGTATCGGAGAGGAGAAATCAGACTCTATTGGATATGGTTCGTTCACTTCTCATCCACTCATAGTTGCCTATATCCATTTGGGGTTTCACATTAGAGACTACAATTTGCATGCTAAACTGGAACCCAAAACCAGTCATTGCTTATTTGTAAGTTACCCCAAAAGTTTTGTAGGTTACTTATTCTATGATCCAAAAGAGAAAAAGGTGTCTTGCACGCACCGAACCAAGCCGGGCCGGGTCGGGGCGTGGGCGCAGGTGCATGTGCGTGTGTGATGCACTAAATCGTTTTGGTTTTAACCGGATTAAACCTTTTTAAAATGTGTCTCTTCGAATTCGAATTTAACTTTTTAAATTAAAACGTTTTCTCTTTTCGTGTCTTTTTAAAATGTGTCTCTTCGAATTCGAATTTAACACTTTAAATTAAAACATTTTCTCTTTTCATGTCTTTTTAAAACGTCTCTTCGAACAGGTGCACCGTTCTGAATAGGCTCATGTCTGAACGGACACATCTGTGTCCATTCAGTTTTGAGAACACTCTATAAGAAGAGTGTTGAACGACCCAATCTACACACAACTTTTTTTGACTCTGCCTTCTCTGTAAATCTGAGCATCAGTCTTTTGTGGTTCATGGAGGTCTAGTAAGTGAGTGCACACCTACCAGAAGCCTGTGGGCTGTTTTATCTTGGCGACCGATTTGCAATCACCCGGTTGCACCATAGGGGGAAAATGCGGTTTTAAGGAGAGTGACCAAGTGGCATGACTCAGCCTTCCTTCTCCCTACAATTCTCAGTTTCGAGATTTTACAATACCACATCACTTTAACTTCAGTTTAGAAAGCGATTGCTGATAAGTTCTATTCTACCTTCTTTATTATTTTTACAACATTCAGTTATTTAGAGTTGAAAGGAGGAAATTAACGATCTTGCTCTATTCTTCATATTGGTCACAGCATAAGAAGTGGAAGGTTGACCCATTGAATTGACAATTAAATCTCCCATTGTGCGTTTTGCTTTAGTAGCAATTATAGGCTTCGAGGCTGGTGAGATATCCATTGCACTATATCCCTCGGAAGGGGTATTGATTGCATGGCTGACATAATTCTTGGTCTCCTTCAAGCATGGATCTCCCGTTACAAAAGTAACATCCATATCATCCGTTATCGGCTGCATTATTGGCTCTTCATGTTTTGAGTACTAAACTAAGACTATCCTTAAAGTAGTACAAGATATTAATTTGGAATTTTCCCAAAAAAGAATCTAAGCATATTTCATAGGGTAAGCCGTTTTTTCCTTTAGAAACAACAAAGAATTTTTGGGCAAATGGAATTTCTGGTTGAAATTATCTTCCTATGTATTTTTTAACCCACATTTTTGTCATTCAAGATCCATCTCTAACTATTATTTACACCTTGCACCAGGCTTGTTTTTGTTTGAACTTTGAAGATCTAGCTACATGCAATGGGCTAGCAGGGGTGCACATATTTTTCAAACTAAGAATTTTTTACCTATTATTTCTCTGGTTATTGGGCATTTAGGCTGTATTTGGAAATGATACAAATGGAGTGTAAATCTCAGTTTAGGATAAATTTGTACTCTGGTTCATTTTTGCTTGTATTTGACAACATTACATTTATGCATTGACAAATGTCAAACCACTGCATATTTACATTGATAATAAGATGTAAAAGTACTTCAATAAAAAAGAAGTAAATTTGCATTCAAGTGGACTTTTGATAAAAAAAAAAAAAAACATATGCTTTATTAGAATTTGTGTTTGCATCCATTACAACTAAAAGTCTGTTTGGTAAGAAAGTAAATTTGTTAGTGAAAAACTAACCAAATTTTGTAATTTAAATGGACCGTTTTACACTACATATTTGCATCATTTCCAAAAGAAGCCTTAGCATTTATAATCGCTTTCTAAAGGAATAATTTTAGTTGTGTTTAGTATTTTGCCTGAAACTTCTTCACCCCATTTAACATGTGTCCTTTGCAACACACTCAATATATTTATTATTTGTGATCATAACTATGGCGTTGGCAAGAACAACAGCCAACGACGGTTCACACTTGTAGTCTTTCTCACTAGTGAACCAGGGGTGGTGGTTAGAGAGAGAGAGAGAGAGAGAGAGAGGGGTAGAGGTAGGGGAGAGAAAATAAACATACATAAGAGGGGAATTCAAGGGAGATGGCTTTTTAGAGCCCAAACGCCGGTTAACGATCTAGACTCTGTTAAGACGTATGGTTGTTCCTACTCTCATAGTAAGACGTAGGGTGCCAAATCATGTTGGGAGGGTGTTAGAATGTGCTTCCTTGGCCGATGATCCCAACTCATGGAAGTTGAGAGCTAGACATGACTTTTTTTTTTTTTTCATTCGTGGGTGCAGAGGATGTGAGTTTGGAAAATACTAGGTCAGATCATACTTTTCATTCAGAGAGACTTGACTGACTGGTCCCACCGATCATGGTACCTAGCTACATTCGATTGAGATGAGGTTGACTTCAATGCTCACAAGACCATGCTTACATCGTTCACACAGCCTTTTACAGCCATGCATTGAGAATATCTTCGTACTCGTATGCTTTTTTTTTATGGGGAGATATTCTCAATGCAAGGCTGCAAAGACTGTGAATGGTGTTAGCATGGTCTTGTGAGCACTGAAGCCGATTTCAATTGAGATGGTCATATTAGGAAGAACACCCAGTAGGCAGCTGCCATCAAAGTAAAGAGTATCATTTGAGCAGGTGCAATAAACGCCGGTATCTTATAGAAATTAGCCAGCATTGAAATGATTTCGATTTCATTCACAAAACTGTATGTTTTGAAAATATTGGGAGTTGGTGGTTCTGTTTCTTTTACATCTGAGACTAGAATATAATACCATCAGTCTGCCCTCCTCATCCTTGAAGACTCCCCCAGCTCTAGAGGGTCTTCGATTGCCCAAGGAGCTTCCGTCAAAGCTTTATTTTACCCTTTATTGTGTTGAAGGTGTCCGATAAGGTTGAAGCACAAACTGTCTAATTGAAGAATTTGCCACTGCTGACCATCCCCTTAATATATCATCCACCAAAAAGTCTTTGAACAAGTCAGTGCCAGGATTGTAGTTAACAAGGACCTAATAAGTGGGAGCATATAGGCAGTGCCAGAGATTATTAGATTGATGAAGGGCTTCATGAGAATAAAAGGAATCAAGAAGAGATTATGGTATCTCTCTCTTCGATTGGATCATTCATTTCCGTGCAAAAGTTTTGTTCTGGCTTAATTTGGAAGGAATACAAATGCAAATATGTATTTGTATTTATACTCTTTCCAAACTATATAAGGTTTTGCACTTTATATTTGTATTTATACTCTTTCCAAACTGCTATATTTTCATATGTCAAGGTCAATGAAATTTTGAAGATTCTGACTTTTTTTTAATGTTGGTAAATAAGATTAGATTCAGTTCTCTTTTTAATTTTTTATTGCGGGGGAGGAAATTAGAAAAAGTATCAATGAACGAGACTTGTTTTAGTGGGGGCCATCCGTGCATCTGTGATCCGAGAGTGGGTTCTGGCTCGACAGGTGGCAAGTTGTGGAGGCAGAGGGCCATAGCATCAGAGAATCTTTTATACTTGTAAAGACCAAGTAATCATAATTTCTTTCCTAGTGGGGGCTCTATAGATAACCATTTATTTTTTGGGAAAATTCCTGATTACTTTGGGCCTAGTACCATTTTGGTCATTGAGCTTTAAAACACGACAATTCAATATGCAAATTTTCAAAACATGCCAATTTAATACCTTCTATTAGTGATCTGTCAGTTATATGTATCATGTGATGGCGTGTGGTTTAAAACTTTTAAAATGCCAAAACCACCCTTAAAAGCACTGTTCATCATCTTCTACCTTGAGACTGAAATAGTGCTCTGTGACCCAAATCAGATCTTGAAGAGAGACTACCTGAGAGAGAGATGAAGGGTGCTTGCGACCAATCAGTTTTCACAAGCCCACTTCTCGTCGTCCAATCGTCCAAGGTTCAAAATATCGATATGCCCGATACGTCAATAGGGGCGTATCAAGCGATATTGATAATGTTTTTTAGTTTTTTTTTTTATTTATTTTTCAAAACCAGTTCAGTGGGGCCAGTTTAAGGCTCCTCCACCCCTGAGCCGGTCAGAACCCCAATACACCCCTTGTAGGGGCATATCAGGAAGCCACCAGCATGATAGGTATTGGCTGATATGGGCCAATGCGTATCGATACTTTGAACCTTGCAATCGTATATGTTTCATAGTCATACACCCTCATGGGTTGCTTGTTGGGGAAAGCAATGCCAAAGAACTGTTGAGGAAGAAGATGATGAATAGTGTTTTAGTTTTAAAAAGGGAGTTTGGATGGTTGATAAAGAAAAATTAAGTGACATCCAAAGGGCATTCATGTCTTTTCATATGCCACTTAACGGCTGGTTAATGACAGGTACTAAATTAGCACGTTTTGAAAATTGAGTACTGAATTGTTGCATTTTAAAATTTGGGGGATCAAAAACTGGCACTAGCCCAAAGTACAGGTTACTAATCAAGAATTTCCATTGCTTCCCTAAAGGATCACCACTGAAAAATTACAAATATCACATCGAACCGCTTTTTAGCCACGAGATTATCGAATGAAAATACTGATTATTGGTTATAACTTTGTTAGGCATTATATCTTTTTTTACCATTACAGGACTCTTTTCAATGTCACTGAAATTTGGTAAAAGTTGGGCAAATTTATAATCATGATGAGGCTGATCATTGGCCAATTGGTGCTGGCATGGAGCCCTTTTCTCTATTTATTCTTTACCAATATACATTTTGCAGAAAGATGAATCTCACAGAGATTCCTCGGGGTCAGGCCATCCTATTCATCCCTAAACCGTAACATCTCAAGAACTCACTCAAGTACGTTCCAAGTTTTTCATCCAGTAATCGTGAACTGGACAAACCTAAATCCATCACCCAAATCTTTCAAAGAAAAATCATTGAGCTAGATATGCTTCTTTTCCATAAATTGAATATCTATCCTAACTTTCAACTGATCCATCACCCAAATCTAGGGGGAATAGATTATCCGAAGATTTAGTCAAGATCTGTCTCTTTGACAAGCATTAGAAGTCTTCAAAGCTTACTGCCAAAATCATGGGACACAACAACATTAAATACTTCTATAGCACATGAGCACATAAGAAGACTAGATATATGTGTTCTTTAAATGAAATATTTGCAAAAACAAGTAGAGATATGAATGCTGCCAAGATCATAGAACAAAACATCAAGTTCCAAGCACAAACACATTAGAAGACTGTACATAGGTGCTCTATGTCAAATATTGCACAGAATAAAATAATACAACCACAGGGTCTAAAAATGGAACCGTCAAATAGAAAAGACACTATGGTTTCCAGAAAACAGTATATTAGATACACAGGAATTTTAACACAAGAATTGTGCACAAGGACTATTCTAGTATATCTTCTACAAGTCCCTTGCATAGTGATATTACTGAAATACATCCCCCCACCACCAAGGGACTAATAATTTATGGCTCCACGATTATTTTCCCAGTAGCATGACCTTCTATGATCTTAGCCCAAGCATCTTCAGCCTTACTAAGTGGATATTTTGAGTCCAGTAAAGTCTTGAGCTTCCCTTCCTTCACCAAATTAACCAAAAATTCCAGATTGTCTTTCTTGGGGATTACAAGTAATGGCACATACTGCTTCTTTGAGAAAGTCAACTTCTTCAATGCAAACGTCAACAAGGAACTAAGGTTAGGAGTGATATCTATAACCTTGGCGTTATCGCTCAAATTTGGCTCAAAGGTTGACCAAGGAATACCGGTTGCACAGTGGAGAACTACATCATATTTCCGACCAGAAGGGCTCTTTAATGCTGCTCCATCTGTGGTCTTATAATCAAGAACTTCATCTGCCCCTAGGCTCTTAACCAACTCGATGTTTCGAGCTCCACAGGTTGCTGTGACATGTGTTTTCCCAAGCTTTGCCAGCTGAACAGCATAGTGACCTACACCACCTGAGGCTGCAGTAATCAGAATGTTTGTTGGCTTGCCACTACCATCAAGCTTGACCCCAGCAGAACTGACAAGCATCTGGTGTGCAGTGCCGCCAGCTACAGGTAATCCTGCACCTTCAGGTGCTGATACTTCAGGAGGCCGCTTAACTGTCAAGCTCTCTTGGGCCACAGCAAACTCAGCAAGACCACCTCCTATCTGTATCTCAAATGACCATGATTAACAACGAGCAGAATAAGTGATTATTGACCGGAACAAGGACTTTATAGCCTTTCCGCATAGAAAGCTAAAAGGAATATACCAGAAGTATATATATATATATATATATATATATATATATAAAGATTAATAAGAATTATTAACTGCCACTCATGACAAAAAAATATACAAAAAACTGCTAAAGATGGATTACCGAAAGAAATCAGTGATACAATCTGGCCAAAAAGCACTAACAATTTAACAGTGGATATGGTTTTAAATAGAACAAATTATCAAAACAGGATTCATGTAGTCGACCCCGTATAGTTGGGATAAGGTGTGGATGATGATGATGATGGTGATACAATCTGACCAAAAGTTGGCATTCGAAGTTTGTTTTTCGTTCAAAATTTTTCCTGTTTTCCTATTTCTGTTCTAGATGTACCAGAAATGCCATGTCCAAAATATGTATCCTCTTTGGGGGGGTGGGGGGGAGGGGGTGGGGGGGGGGGGCACCATTTGCCAGAATAGATATGCAGGAAAAGAGAGAAAAAGTGGAAAGTAGTGAGTATTAATCCTGTTAGACAGTTTTGTATGCCCTTAGCTTCAATCAGAATGATGTACTTTATGAGTTTATTGTAAATGAATAAAAGTGCATATTTGATTCATGTGCCCTTTGTATGTTTCTGTGTAATACCCTTAAACTGGACACTTAATGAAACTCGTGTTAGTTTAGAATGTTCACAGCCAGTGGATCGGTCTGGGGAGACCTATCCTGACAAGGCTGACAGTGTAGTGCCACCAACTCGGTTGGGGTGGCGTGTCTCAGCTACCAGGGTGAGACCCTAGGCACATACAGTGTAGGATTAATTGAATCTATGAACTGGACCAGATTTCCAGTATTGCCCTGGACCTTGGAGATTGATGGGCAAAACTGGAAAGTTACACCCGACCCTAGACTCGATTATGATACTACACTAGGTGTCGGATTGGGCTGTCTTTGATGTACCAATCAATGAGATCCTTAGCGGGGGTCAAAACCTGGGTATGTTGGGATAGTCCGAGAATTCATCTGAGTGGGTGATCATAGTGACAGGATCAGCCCCTTTGTCGGAGCTAAACTATCTAACTATCACTCGACTAGAGTGGTGGAAATGAAGGGAGCTCCACATTTGGACGCGATCCTAAGGATTGTAAGGTATTTGAAGGGAGCTCCTAGTCGTGGCTTTCTATGTAAGAGTGGTGGAAATATTGAAATAGTGGGATATACAGATGTTGATTGGACTGGATCTATATCTGACAGAAGGTCCACTACAAGTTATTGTACTTTCCTTGGGGGTAACTTGGTGACATGGAAGAGCATGAAGCAGACCGTGGTGGCAAGAAGTAGTGCAGAAGCCGAATACAGAGCCATGGCACATACAACTTGTGAACTAGTATGGCCGAGAAATCTCCTACAAGAGATGGGGTAGTCGATTACCGCTCCGATGAAGCTATATTGTGACAACCAAGCTGCAATTAACATCTCCTCTAACCCAGTTTTTCATGAAGAACAAAACACATAGAGGTTGATTGTCACTTTGTGAGAGAAAAGGTTCTTAGTGGAATGACAAGTACATCATATGTTAATACAGGGAGTCATTGGGCAGACTTGTTCACCAAAGGGTTGAGTCGGGCAAGAGTGGATTATATATGTAACAAGCTGGGACTATATGATATATACTCTCCAGCTCGAGGGGGAGTGTTAGTGTCGAGTAAAGAAGGGTAGAATAGTCAATTAAGTTTTATTAATGAGGTGTTATGTCTTTATTGAGTGCTGATGAGTCCCAACTTAAATAGGGGCATAAAAGTCTTTTTCTATTCATTTTAGTAATGTATATATCCTGGCCGACCTAAGAGAGAATGAGAAAGGTTCTCTTCTCTTGGGTTCTAACATGCTTTTCTTCTTCTCCTCTTCTTCTCTCCCTCTCTCTCTCTCTTTTACTTCTTTTCTACATCAAGTTAAGATCTGAAACTGAAATCATCACAGATATAAAGCACGTCTTCTGGCTCAATGATACACATAAGAGTATGATATCGATTATGAGGAGACATTTGCCCCAATAGCTAAAATTACTACAATTTGTCTTCTCTTGGCCCTTCTTGTTGTATACTCTTGGTCTATTTGTTAGTTGGATGTGAAGAATGATTTCCTTCATAGCCAACTAAAGGAGACAATGTATATGAAACCTCCTCTTGGATACTATAGTGATCATTTCTATGTCTGCTGTTGAAGTCATTGTATGGTCTGAAATAGGTCCCTCGAGCATGGTTTGAGAAATTTTGTGATGTCATTATTGTTGCCAGGTACAGTCATAATGCTTCTAATCATTCTCTCTTTGTCTGAAAAAAGCCTTAGGGTATCATGATTCTCCTCTTGTATGTGGATGATATGTTGCTGACAGGAGATGATGAAGAAGGAATTCAGGAACTTAAGTCTCTTTTTTCACAATCCTTTCACGTGAAGGATTTGGGCCCTCTCATCTATTTCTTAGGACTTGAAGTCCAAAGGAGTAAATGGGGGATATTTTATTTGCCAACATAAGTATGCATCAGATCTTATTGAGTTAGCCAGTCTTACTAACGATAAGCAAAGTTGATACTCCTTTAGAGCTAAATGTTAAGTCAGAAGGTTCCTTACTCCTTGATGCTAGACTCAATTGACAATTTGTTGGGTCTTTCATCTATCTTACTATGACTCGTCCTAACATCTCTCATGTGATTCAGGTCGTTAGCCAGTTTGTCTCAGCCCCTCATCAACCCCATTTGACTATTGTTCATCAAATTATTCGTTATGTTCGTGGTACAATATCACATGGGCTATTCTTCTCTTTGTCTTCTCCTATCCAACTGAGGGATTATGCCAATGTTGATTGGGTAGGCTGCCCTAACACCAAGAATTCCACTACAGGGTAGTGTGTCTTCATGGATGATTCCCTAAACTCATGGAACTACAAGAAACAACAAATGATCTCTAAATGATCTACAAAAGCTGAGTATGGGTTAATGCCATATGTTTGTAGTGAGATTTTTTGGCATCAATCACTACTTGAGGATTTTGATGTTCTTCTTTATACACCTATTCCTCTATATTTAGACACTAGTGCTATAAAGATTGTCTCTAATCCGATCTTTCATGCGAGGACGAAACATATTGAGATGGATTGCCACTTTGTTTCTTGCTAGTTCTATTTCACTTCCTCATGTTGCCTCAGATATGTAGATTGATGACATCTTTACTAAGGCCATGATGATATCTAGAACCTATTTCTTGTAAGCAAACTGATGCTGATGAATTTGCATCAGTTTGAGGGGGAGTGTGAAGAGTCCTGATGTTGCACTATACTATCATAGTCTCTATTGTATCTTACATATTCTTTGTTTCTTTCCTTTCTCTTCCTTTAGCCCTGTAAGGGCTTTTCTATAATTGTATATACTAAACTAAAATATTCATTTTGTGGGTTTATATACTAGTTCCTTTTTTAGTAATATCTATTGTATTATTATAATATTAAAAAACAAAGAATATAAAAGTGTTTCATGGCAGCATATACAAAATAGGTAAGTGGTAAAGGGGGGCAACCAACAATAGGCGCCTTGTCACCTAGGCATCGCCTTAAAACTATGATGTGGGCATTGATTATTACCTGCCACCCTCTCCTCATAATAGTTCTTAATGGTGGCCTCACTGTTGTGTACAATTTCATAAATGGAACTGAGCCACACCACACACATCTTTCCGGAACCAGATGTGTTCATCATTATCCACCTTGAGCAACACATTGGGATGGACAACATCTCTATGTTTCATAATGCTCTTCAATAAACTCGTAACATATGAACTCATAATAGGAGTTGTTTCCCACCAGATACCAGCATCGCCATATGTAGAATGGATTATCCTCTACCATAAAACATACTTCTCCCCATAACACCAAAGCGATTTCCCAAGCATATTTGTTTTAAGGGTTTCAAACTTCTCAAGCCCAAACCTATTAGACAGTGTATGCCCTTAGCTCCAATCAGCAATGATGTACATTATGATATTTATTGTAAATGAATAAAGTACATATTTGATTCATGTTATTATGGTGTGTTTCTGTATAATACCCTTAAACTGGACACATATGAGACTCGTGTTAGTTAGAATCTTCATAGTCGTTGGATAGATCTGGGGAGATTTATCCTGCCAAGCTGACACTGATATACTACCAAGTTGGTTGGGGTAAGCTTGTCTCAACTGCCAGGGTGAGACCTAAGGTACATGCAGTGTGGTTTTCTTGAATCCCTGAACTGGACCAAAATTTTAGTATTGCCCTGGACCTTGGAGATAGATGGGCAAAATTGGAATGTTACACCTAACCCCTAGACTCGATTATGATACTACACTAGGTGCCGGGGGCCGTCTTTGATGTGCCAATCAGTGAGATCTTAGAGGGGGTCAAAACCTAGGTATGTTGGGACAGTCCAAGAATTCATCTGAGTGAGTGATCATAGTGACAGGATCAGCCCCTTTGTCGGACAAAGTGAATGATCGGGGATGCACTCTCTCTTATGGAAACCTAAACTACCGGCAGTTGATTTCAACTGTTGAAATTTGGTTTTGCAAAATATATTTATATAGAGATACACACATATATATATTATGGTTTAAAAATGTTTGCAAAAGATTTTAATTCCCGGGATCCATGTGAGTAGAGATTGCAGCATTGCACCTTGCAAACGAGGGAAAAGTCCTCTCTTGTCGGGTAGTGTTTGATCATTATGGGCTGAGAGGTTAAGTGTAAGACCATTAAGGGTTATACCTAATGGGCTAATCTTGCATCTGCCCACAGTCCTTGGGCTTTCATAAGATGGCTGGACCCAAGGACCATTTAGTGTAAATGTTGGGCCAATTAAGAGCCCATAGTAATGGACTCAGGGGTTCACTATATTCACAGTGAATTCGGCCAAGCCTTGTAACAGAGGCTAGGTTGAAACCATGTGGCTGATGTGTAGATCAATGATAGAGTTCCATGCCATACAAAGAGAGCCAAGCTAGCCAGCATTAAAGAGGACGTGAGCCTGAAAGATTAATGGGCCTAAAAACCCATTTTGAACTGGATTAATTAGATTAATTAAATAGGGGAGGATCTGAGATTTGGATCAGCAGATAAGATAAGGGATTATCCTTATACACTTAAAGAGTCCAGATCCAAATAATGATTTGGATCAAGAAACTCCTAATTTGATTAGGAAGGCTGATTTTTATCTGTAGATAAGATAAGGGATTATCCTTATCACTTAAAGAGTTCAGATCCAAATAAAGATTTGGATCAGGAAACTCCTAATGAGATTAGGAGATTGTCTCTTTAAGACTATAAATAAGAGAGCAGGGTGAACCTTGAAAATGCACTCACTCAATACAGAGAGAAGACAATTCAGTTAGACTGGTCTTGCCTTCGGCTATTTTTCTTCCTGTTCTTGCCGCCCTACCCTGTTCGATCTCCAGTTCCTGGATTTGATCAAGATTTGACCTTGATGTTGTTTCTTGCCAGAAGAAACAATTTAGAAGTTGTGCTCATTATCCCATTCGATTCTTGTTGAAGAATCACAAGTTCTTGGTGAAGAACTACCTGTTGATCCTACCTCATCCTAAGCTGTGTCATCTTCAGTGGAGGGAGGATTTGGTACACTCTTTGGGCGTGAATACCTACGTTAGGAGGAGCATTCTGGCATGGATTCCGTATCAGGTGTATCCCTCCCTATTTTTGGTTTCAGATTTGGTCCGGTTTGGTTACAAGAACGAACCTTGAAAATGCAATTTTCTAAATTGGGAATAGGATTCCCGGATGGGAGTAAAGAAATTTTTGAAATTTCGCCCAACCTTCCTGTAGGGTCCGGCCATCCATCTAATGGATCTCCCATCCCTTCAAAACCACCTTTTTCTTTTGGTAGACATATGCAAGCCACCATGTGAATTTTCATCTCATTATTTATCCCACCCCATAAGAAGTCCCACCTTATATTTTCTAATTCAGGAATCACTGATTCCAGGACTGAAAAGTTTGAGACTGCACTTTGAATAAGAGGCACCTTCCTGTCCTTGGATTAATACCCTTTTCCCACCCAGCCATCTTTGAAATATTTCTGTCACCAGAGTCCATAACTCCCTGGATATGAAGCTTCCAATGGAAGTCCCAAAAACTTGGATGGTAATGAGTTGCATTTGCACCCTAAGTTGAAGCTAATTCTGCAATGTTGGGGACACCTCTCACTGGGATTGGCTCATTTTTTGGATGGTCACTTTCAAACCTGAAACTGCTTAAAAGCGTATCAACAGCACCTAAGAAACAACATATCTGATTGTTGAGCAATTGCAAATATCAAAGAGTCATCAGTAAACTGAAAGACAGCTATCAGTTGACTTCCTTATCCTAAATAGTTTAGCACACCATGTATAAAATTTGTAATAATAATTACTATTTTTTGTTGGGAAGTATTTAATTTGAAACCAATTCTTGTGGGAGGAAACTAAAATTGTTGCCTTTCACTGCATATCTGTTCTCTTTGTGAAACAAGTGGGGAAACTACACATCATCTATTAATCCCCTGCACTTTTGCTTCTGGTGTTTGGGTTTCATTTCTTCTCTCTGTGGGTGTGGATGGTCACCTTTTGTTGACTTAAAGTCTTGGAGATGTGCAAGGGCAGTCATCCACTTTGTGGTCTATTTGGGAAAAGAGAAACAACAAAATTCTTAATGAGTAAAAGAGAACAAAAAAGGAGGCTGTTGTAAGGTATGTTATGCCTCGGCTAATGTGCAGGATCAATTTGGTCATTCTATATTGTTTTATGTCACCCTAATAAAATAATTGTGGGGGCACCTTCAGACCCACTGATTTTCTTCATTTACTCTCTCTCTCTCTCTCTCTTACCTCACCCTTCCTAGGCACTGATTTCATGGTATCAAAGAACTTTCCTTGGTGATACAATCAATCCATTTTTGTTGTTTTCCCAAGTGGGCTGCTAGATCAAACAAGGGCCACAGGAGGAAGTCCTGAAGGTCTCAGACTGATATAAACTCCTATTTTTTTTCTCTTTTCTCTGTTATTTCTTGGTCATAGGACCAAGAAACATTTGTTCTGGTGACTCTGCAGTGCTTATGGGAATGTAGAACTCATTCTTCTTCCAATAAATTTGGATTGAGTGATGCTCTGGGTGCTGGGGTGTATACCTCTAGGACTGAAAGTTGTGCCAATGCAATCAGATTCAGATTAGCCTTAGGTACATCTGAACTTCCACAAGTTATGGTGATTGGTTATTGTACCGTTTTACAGATAAAGGGTGATTCCAGCCCTGTCCATTGGCTTGTTGAGTCTCTTAGGTACTAGGACTTTTTCTGTTAGTGGCCATAAAGAAGTCCACTATTTTGTTTCTGATAGGTGAGTTCTAATACCCAGTGTCTGCAGTTGCTGTTTTCTATTGCTGCTTGACATTGCAGTGAATATGGATGTTAATTAAAGTCTGTGTAGGCTGCTGGTAGTTTATTTAGTTGGTGGGCTGAATTACTATCAGTGTCTTCTTTCATTTAGTATAAGCTGAAGAGTCGGCTACAACTGGTAACAGCATGGAGACAAACAACTTTCCTGTGGCTATTACCCCTCTAGATGGACTCGGTCACTTGGAGTGGTCCAAAGGTGTGAAACTATTTATTTATAGGGGGAAGAGGAAAATTGGGTTACTGAGATGGTGATATTGTGGAGCCAAAGGAAAAGGATTCAGCTCATGAGTGGGTTCAAGAAAATTATATGATTGTTTCATGGCTTCTTTCAACAATCCAACCTAGTTTGAGAAAGAATTTCATGTGGGCAGACACTACAGAAGAGGTATGGATCTGGCTAAGGCCACTTATTCGGAGCAGAGGCAACATACTAGAGTGTATCAATTACAAGATTAATCTTCAGCTTATAAACAAGGAGAAAAGAGTCTTTCAGCCTATCATTTGGGGCTCTTACATCTATGTGGAAGGAGATGGACCATTATAAACCCATAGCATAAAAAAGTAAGATGCCAAGGCCTACTGTACAATGTTATCAAAGGAGAGTTTATGCTTTCTTGGGTGGTCGTAATCCTACCTATGGACCTATATGTATGCACTATGCAGATTTTGGGGTGTAAATATCTGCTCATCATACAGAAGGTTTATGCACTCATTCGGTGAGAGGAAATCCATAAGTTGGATATGTCTCCTATTCAGGGGAAGCAGATTGTTTTAGTTGCCAATGGTGGCAATGATGGTAGTAAGAAGCCTGATGGAGGTGTTGACAAAGATAAATTATGGTGCACTTATTGTCAGAGAGACAGGCATACTAGAGAGACTTGTTTGGATTTTGTTGGTAGACCAAAGTTCACCAAGAAACCTGAGAATAAGAAGTATAATTCAGTTAGTGTTGCTTCCCATTTCCCAAGGGTCTTAGCCTACCACTACTACTCCCCGTGACCATCCAAAATGTTCTGTACCTAAGGATGATTTTCTGAATACCATGAGGGATTACTTTGAGCAGTGGTAGGATGTTGCTCGAATTCGAGAGGACTTCACTTACCCCACCATCTACATCATTTTTGGAACATGTCTACATCAGGTAACCAGGCAACTATCCTACATGTGTCATCTATTCCTTTTGAGTCCCCTTGGATTATTGACTCTAGGGCCTCAAATCACATGACTAGTATGCCCAATTTGTTTTCTTCTTATTATTTATTATTTGCTAGGGAACTAGGGATAGAATGAGACTAGTAGATGGCTATTTTTCCACCATTACTAGTCAAGGAACCCTATCTCTTCCAAATGGGTGTTGATATTTCTTTCGTTTTTAATGTTCCAAAATTGCCCATCAATCTTTTCTAAAAGTAAATTTCCCACTAATCTTCTTTCAGTCAATAGTATTAGTCATTCTTTAAACTGTTCTATAACCTTTTTTATTCACACTATTGTGTCTTGGATTCGACTTCAGGGACAATGATTGGTAGAGGACGCATGGTTGATGATCTTTACAAATTTGTAGAGTGGAGATGGTTCAATGACATCAAGTTTATCAGTTTTATGAGTCAATTAGTGAGTTGTAAGTCTATTTTATGGCATCATTGTCTTGGTCATTTATCCTTTGAATCTTTGAGAGTCCTGTTTCATGAGTTTAAGTCTATTCAAATGTCATCTTTGTCCTGCAAATGTGTCAATTAAGTAAACATAATATAACTACTTTTCCTCAAAGCAATAAAAGATCTTCTGTTTCCTTTCATATTATTCATTTGGACTTATGGGCCCTACTTCTATTGTGGCTGAAAGTGGTTACTGCTACTTTATTAGCTTTATTAATAATTATTCACATCAAACATGGATCTATCCTCTTTGTTCCAGAGAGGAAGTACCCAAAATTATCCATGAGTTTCATTGTATGGTTTTCACTCAATTTCATGTGGAAATATAAATATTTCAATTTAACAATGAAAAAGAATCTTTTAAAGGTGATATACAAGAGTCCATTCATCTTGTGGTTCTCTCCAGTGTAGCTCATACCCTAGAACACTACAATAGAATGGTGTTGCAGAAAGAAAGAGCTGTAATCTGCTTGAAGTTGCATGTAGTCTTCTTTTGCATATGAATGTTCCTGATAAATTTGGCTTGATGCTATATTAATTGTTGCATATTTGATCAACAAAATGCTATCTTCTGTTTGTTAGACAGTGTATGCCCTTAGCTCCAATCAGAATGATGTACATTATGACATTTAATGTAGATGAATAAAGTACATATTTGATTCATGTTATTATGGTGTGTTTCTGTATAATACCCTTAAATTGGACACTTATGTGACTCGTGTTAGTTTAGAATCTTCACAGTTGTTGGATAGATCTGGGGAGATTTATCCTGCCAAGGCTGACACTGATGTGCCGCCAAGTTGGTTGAGGTGGCTTGTCTCAGCTGCTAGGGTGAGACCTGAGGTACATGCAGTGTGGGTTTTCTTGAAACCCTGAACCGGACCAGAATTCTAGTATTGCCTTGGACCTTGGAGATAGATGGGCAAACCTGGAATGTTACACCTAACCCCTAGACTCGATTATGATACTGCACTACGTGTCGGATTGGGCTGTCTTTGACATGCCAATTAGTAAGATCCTTAGAGGGGGTCAAATCTTGGGTATGTTGGGACAGTCCGAGAATTCATTTGAGTGGGTGATCATAGTGACAGAATCAACCCCTTTGTCGGACAAAGTAAATGATCAGGAACCCACTCAGGTGAATTCTTGGACTACCCCAACATACCTAGGTTTTGACCCTGGTTAAGAATCTCACTGATTGGCATATCAAAGACAATCCAATCCGACACCTAGTGCAGTACCATAATTGAGTTTAGGGGTCAGGTGTAGCATTCCAGTTTTGTCCATCTATCTCTAAAGTCCAAGACAATATTGGAATTTAGTCCAATTCAGAGTTTCAAGATAACCCACATTACATGTGCCTTGGTTCTTACCTTGGCAGCTAAGACAAGCGAACCCAACCTTCTTGGTAGCACACCAGTGTTAGCCTTGGCAAGATAAATCTCCCCAGATCTATCAAACGGCTGTGAAGATTCTAAACTAACACGAGTCTCATAAGTTTCCAGTTTAAGGGTATTACGCAGAAAAACACCACAATAACATGAATCAATTATGCACTTTATTCATTTACAATAAATGTCAATAAGTACATCAATCTGATTGGGGCTAAGGGCATAACTGTCTAACAGTTATTTCCTGGCTAAGTACACCAGTTGGTTAGGTCTTCTAGGATCCAATCTATACCACTGTTGTCTTTCCCTAGTCGAAAGGTGCAGCAGAGCAGCACTACCATTGCTACTACAACATAATTGGACCAACTACAGATCTTGATCTATCCAAATTAAGGCTCCAAACCTAAATTGTTTTCTTTTCATATGCAGTTTATCATTCTAAATATCTATGTACAACACATGATTCTTCTCGATAAGTCAGTAATTCCTATAGAATGAAGTACAAGAACAAGAAAATAATAGGGGCGTTATGCCCCAAAAAATAAGAGGTTGAGTACTCACAAAATGGCTAAGCACAGCAATGACTTTGTCACCAACTTTGAAATCCTTGACTCCAGACCCAACCTCTACCACCTCTCCTGCTACATCAGTAGCTGTTTCATCAAGTATTAGGAAAGTGTCAGATACCTCTAGTTTTAGAATTTGGAAAAAAAATAAGTAAGAAATGAATAAGCATGTCCATCATATCCTTGAGAAAAGAGGGGAGCAATTTAAAATAAATATGCTTGTTCCAACAATAAGTGTTAGCTTGAGCCATTAAGTTTTCAACCAACATTTTCAACCAAATGTTTTATCTACTTTTTTTAATTAATTTAAGTTATATACATATATTAGGAAAAGAAGGTTACATTCAGGTTGCGGAAGACCTTAAGTGATAGATAGCCAATCATATTCCCAATCTGGATCAGTGAAACTTGGAGGAAAGTTTAGTGAGGTAGGTAGGCTAGCTGATATTTTTGAACCTAGTGGTAGGCAAGCCATTTCCTGTGAAGTGAATTTCTAGACCATTCAAAACCTAATACACACATATGGAGTCTAATCCCCTTGGGTTCCTTTTCTTATGCCCATTTCTTTGAGGCCCTTTCTTCTAACCCCACTGTAATGCAGGTTTTTCTGGTGAAGGCTATTTGAAATGGGTTGGTCCCACCTAAGATTATGGTTTTCTTTTGGGTGGATTTCCACTTGAAAATTAACTCCCTACCACCCTCCCCAAAAAAAATATAAATAAAAAGAAAAAGAAAGAAAAGCGTTGATCACAACCCAAGTTGAAAACCTTAAATTAGGAGCTACATTAAAATCCTTAGGATGTACCTGGTATGTAAGGGAATTTGCGTGGTAGAAATGGTCGTAGCATGCCCTTCTGAATTTTCCAATCCACCGGATTTAGACTTGTTGCCTCCAGCTTCAGCAAAACTTCATCTCTCTTTGGTGTTGGAACAGGAACTTCCACATGCTGCAACGATTAGGGTGTATAATTCAACTAAGTAAGCATGCTGAAAGCTCATTCATCTATGTAATTGAATATTTTTTGACAGATGTATTTGTTTTTGGTTTTTTATAGATGTTGAACTATAAAACACAAATATTGGAGATACCTTTTTTTGGTATCTTAATATTGGATATACATGCTTGTAGTTTTCAAGGAAAGGTTAGGCAATAGAGGGCACCTAGGCATTGCCTAGGTGAAGTTGTCTCCCTTTTTTCTTAATAAAAACTTTGAATCTTAGGGTAATTCCCCAGGGTCCATGGCAACAAATTACAAGCAACATCTATCACTACTAATTACCAATAACCTTCTTAAAAAAGTATAAGCTTAAAACTAAAACATAGAAAATCAACATATTCATGAGAAGAAAAGGAATAAGGAAGACAAATTTCAGAAAATATAAAGGCTGGGCCCCTGTTTTTGTCCTAAGAGAAGAAAAAGAATGTGTTGATTGGAAAAAAAAAAACCTTAAGATCTTTATTGCTTATGGGTTCAGGTCTTGAAGTCATAAAGGTTTTTTTCGATCAGCATCGAAGTTGTCAAGGGTTCAAGACAGAAAATACAAACATGTTAAGAAAAAGAAACTCATATATAAACCTACAAAATAAATAATTCATCAAGACAAAAAACACCAACATGTGTGTTCATTGAACCCTAAAAATAAGAAAGTAATAAAAAGAGACTCATATAAACCAACAAAATAAATAATTCATCAGGGTGTCACCTTGACAACTATGCTCACACCATTCACCAACATAAAACTTAACAATGTCTAACACCAACACATGTATTGATTGAACCCTAAAAATAAGAAAGTAATAAAAGGAAACTCATATATAAACCCACAAAATAAATAATTCATCAAGGTGTCACCTTGAAAACTATGCTCACACCATTCACCAACATAAAACTTAACAGCTTCTAACACCTAAAATAGAAAGAGAAAAATTGAAGTATGGAAAATAGACTTTGAATCTCTATGTACAGTAGAAACTAGTTTTGAACTCTCAAACTCAAATCAGAACTCAGTCAAATGTCAAATTCCTATTCTACATGACAAATAACATCCTCCCTTGATACTGAAATTACTTGGTTTTTCTCCTATGGATCATGCTGTTAAGGAAAAAAAAAGCAATATACCCAAAAAGGTTGATTAAAGAGAGTAAATGTTGCAACTAGTCATTAACTTTTGCAAAAACACAAAAAAAAAAAATCCTAATTGGATCAAACCAACATTTTGTCAGAAAAAAAAATCAAAAAGTTTGTACTGAACCTTCTCAGAAACCATAAGTGCACAACCATTTGGAGTTTTGAGTCCCATGGACTGTTCTTTTGTTCCAGTGCCTCTTCTTTCTTGGCATTGTGTTTCCAAATAAGGAGCAGTGAATCTGAAGAATTTTAGACCAATAAGTCTAATTAGCAGCCCATATAAGCTATTGGATAGAGTCTTATTAAAAAGAAAAAGAAAAGTCCTACATAAGGTGGTATGGGAGTCACAAATAGCATTTCTGGAAGGGAGGCAGATCTTAGATGGAGTTTTAGTGGCAAGTGAATGCATTAATGCGAGATTAAGAAGCAGGAGACCAGGCTTAGTCTGTAAGATTGACATTGAGAAAGCATATGATCATGTCGAATGGGGCTTTTTGGTGGAAGTTCAAAGGTTAATGGGGTTTGGAGAAAGATGGAGATCTTGGATGTTTGCAGGCAGGTCCACTGAAATGCCCCTGCATATGAGGAGACATACAGCTAACACTTTACTTAGGGGAAAAGACCAAAATACCCCTCTTTAGTCGACTCTAACACTCCCCCTCAAGCTGGAGAGTATATATCATATAATCCCAGCTTGTTACATATATAGCTCACTCTTTCCGAACTCAACCCTTTAGTGAACAGATCTGCCCATTGATCACCTGTTCTCACATGCTCAATGCTTACCTCACCATTGATGACCTTTTCCCTTACAAAGTGGCAATCTATCTCTATGTGTTTAGTTCTCTCATGAAAAACTGAGTTGGATGAGATGTGAATTGCAGCATTGTTGTCACAGTATAGCTTCATTGGTTTGCTTATTGAAAACCCGATTTCCTGCAATAGATTCTTCAACCATACTAGCTCACATGTAGTATGTGTCATGGCCCTGTATTTTGCTTCTGCACTGTTCCTTGCTACAACAACCTCCTTCTTGCTCTTCCAAGTCACTAGATTTCCTCCCAGAAAGTTGCAATAACCTGTAGTGGATCTCCTGTCTGATACAGAGCTAGCCCAGTTTGCGACGGTGTATCCAACTACTTCAAGATCACCTCCTAGCTTGTATAGCAACCCACGACCTGGGGCCCCTTCAAATACCGCACAATTCTAAGAACTGCATCCTAGTGAGGCACCCAAGGATTCTACATGAATTGGCTTACCACACTGACGGAAAAAGAGATATCAGGCTATTAGTGGAAATTATTTTTAGCAATATTTCTCACATAACATAATTCATCGAATTAGACTAATAATTGGGTTTTTTTGTTATTTGGGTAAACCCCATTCGGGAAATCACGTAGTTATTCCCTTAATTACATCTCTACTAGTGGCAGAAAAAACCTTTTGATTCTGATTCAGAAGTACCAATGAATAAAGACTAAACTAAGTAAGAATTTTCTACACAATTTTCAAAGGAAATTCTGGTATATATTCACTCTTTGTTTGAGAGAAAACCAACATATAAAGAAACAAACATTGTATGCATAACAAGTAGATAGGTATCATAAAAAAAACGTGTTTCATCAATAAGGCTACAATTGGCCTTTAAATTGTGGTTGTGTGCATTATCATGCTGTGAGGAACCATAATTAGCCAAGTTTCATGAACAAGGCTATAGATGGTTTTTTTTCCCTCACACATAGGTTAAGAGGTTGTAAGGAACCATAATCAGCCAAGTTTCATGAACAAGACTATAGATGGTTGTCTCCTTACATGTATTTCAATATGAAACAAGTTAGGAAAAAAAAAACAAAAGGAAGAAAGAAAAGAGTGAGAGGAATTGACAGAATATGGGCTTCCATCTCATTCGAGAAGCACAAGGAGTATCATATTGAAGAGGTGTAGGAAGAAAACAATGTTCCCTACCTTCTTCCTTTCTCTTTTATATTCTCGACAACAATCTTCTCGTCTTTTCTCTTCCCACTTGTTTCTTAATGCTAGAAATCCTACAAATCAATTAGTAATAGCCAACAAAAAGGCATTATCCCCTTCCCCTTGTAGGAGAGGGGTTTATATAGAGGTGGGAGGTGGTTAAGTAACTCCCCACTCCTCTCTTCTTAGAATGCCAAGTGTCACCCCACTTAAAATGGGTTAAGGAGGGAAAAGAAAACTCTTCTTTCCTAAGGTGACAAGTGTCCCCCCACATAAAGTGGTTAGAGGAGGGAAAATAATTCTCTCTCCCTTAGGGTGACATGTGTCCCCCCACTTCAAGTGGTTAAAGGAGGGAAAATAACTCTCTCTCCCTTAGGGTGACATGTGTCTACCCACTTCAAGTGGTTAAAGGAGGGAAAATAAATCATTTTCCCTAGGGTGACATGTGTCCCCCCACTTAAAGTGGTTAGAGGAGGGAAAATAGTCCTCTTGTTGGAATAGGACAAGTGGCATCCCCTCATAAATAAGTGGGACACCTTACAATTAATTAATCAAAATGGGTTTATTCTTTTAGGGCCTGTTGTTCCACTAAATGGACTCTACTGCAGGCCCATTAAATGCTTATTGCATTATAAATATGCCCAAATAACTTGGGGCTTGTTGTTCACTAAACTAGACTGCAGGCCCCTTTCTTTATTAAAATGTTTCAGCCCACCAATAGGACTGATTGGGCTTAAAAGAAAGCCCTTTTATCTTCTTTATTATTATTTTTTTTTAAGTTGTGATTGGGAGTATCTTAATAACCTACTCCCAGTCCAGCAAACTTAAGGACTTAACAGTGCCCCCTTGAGAACTGTGAGCTCAAAAAATAGCTTGAGGTTGCAGTGCTTAAGCCATTTTTAATTGATTGGGCCAGATTTTTGTGAATCGGACTTGATTAAGACTTGAAGTTGAAAACAAAAGCCCCTCTAATGGGCTGGAAATTGTAAAAAAAGGACTAACCATATATTGTTAGGCTTTCTTTTATTATTAATAGCCCATATAACTTAAGTGTAAGAACTTTTATATAAGGCTTAAAGAATATAATTAAATGGGCTTAAGAAACTTATGAATATGGGCCCACACATAAAGTGTGGTCCCATGTTTTAAATTGAAATTGGCCCAAGTTATATGTTAATGGGCCTACAAGCTTTTAATGTAAATGGGCCTTAATGATATGTCAATGGACCTTAAAAGCCTTTTAAATAACTAAGTATGGGCCATTATTTAAAGTGCGGTCCTATACTTCACACTTGTCTTTATGGGCTTAAAAGAAAGGCTCAACAAATTAAAAGATGGCCAGCTGTCCATTAGTTAAGTAAACAAAAGTCCTACTATAATTAAGACTTCCGTTTAGATAAATATACGAGCTAGCACGTTTCCAACTTCTTTATCTCATTACTCCAGTCAAAAGAGAGAAAAGAAAAGGAGAGACTTAGCAAAGAAAAAGAGAGACTCAGCCTTATTGAGTCAATCTCATTCACATATAGGCTCCAAAAAGAGAGGGAGATATTATTTCTGAAAGAGTTGCTGCACCTTCAACAAATCTGTCTTTTCCAGATTTCTCTCCACCTAAAGACAAAAGTGATTCAGCCTTATTGAGTCTCAGTCCTATTCACATGGAGGCTCAAAACGAAAGGGAGCAACTACTTCTCAAAAAGCTGCTGCACCTTCAACAGATTTGTCTTTTCCAGATCTTAGGTATGCTATTAAATTTTTGTTTAATTAAGAAGAAAAAACAGATAACCATTCTTTTATGTTTTCTTTTATTACTGCTGAACACTTGAATCAATAAATAGGATTGCCTTTTTTATTTCAACCTGTTTTTTTTTACTACGGACACCAGAAAAAGACTGAATCCTGAAATCATTAAACAGGATTTTATCTTTTTCTTTGACTTCTATCAACAAGAAAAAAATGATTGAATCCTAAAGCTATTAAATAGGATTTGATCTTTTTTTTGCTACTGTTAAAAAAAAAAGCTGAATATGATTTCGCCCCCCTTTTTACTTCTTACTGTTGTTAATAGGAAAAAGGCTGAATATGATTCTGCCTCTTTTCTCTTTTTTTTTTTTTTTTTTTGACTGCTGTCAACAACAGAGAGAGAGAGAGAGAAGGCTGAATATGATTGTTTTTTTTCTTTAACTGTTGTTAATAGGAAAAAGATTGAATATGATTCTGCCTCTCTTCTTTTTTTTTGACTTCTGTCAACAGCAAAAAAACTGACCCTTTAGATCACTAATATGGTTCTATTTGAAAGAATTTCGGTTCTGATATTCCCCTAATTGGATATAGTGTGCAACTACGTTTACTTTTCCGCACTGCAATAGGAAGGTCAAGATCAGAAGGCAATTCAATTGTGGAAAGAGCTGGATCAGCCACGGGAGTAGAAGGTGGTGGAGGTGCTGGCCTCTATTGATGAGTATACACTTGACGAATTGGTGGTCTTTCAGTACACTCCTGCATTGGGGAAGGTGTAGACTCAAGCATAATGAGAACCACCGGGATGGAATTATCACCTGGAAGAGGAAGAGGAATCTTTGTAAGAGGAGAAGGGATATCAGAAGGAGAGAAGTATGGCACCGATTCGAAAAATGTAACATCAGGACACAGGATTTTCGAATAACATGGTGTTAATGGAAACTTTTTTAGCATAATTTCTCACATAAAATAATTCATCCAATTAGACTAGTAACTGGTTTTTTTTTTTTTTGTTATTTGGGTAGGCCACATTCGGGAAATCACGTAGATATTCCCTTAATTACATCTCTGCTAGTGGCAGAGAAAACCTTTTGATTCTGATTTAGAAATATCAATGAATAGAGACAAAACTAAGTATCATTTTTCTATGGTATATATTTCCTCTATGTTTGAGAGAAATCCAACGAATAAAGAAACAAAGATTGTATGCATAACAAGTAAATAGGTATCACAAAAAGCATGTTTCATCAATAAGGCTACAAATGGCCTTTAAATTGTGGTTATGTGCATTATTATGTTGTGAGGAACCATAATCAGCCAAGTTTCATGAACAAGGCTGTTGATGGTTTCCCCCTCACACATAGGTTAATAGGTTGTAAGGAACCATAATCGACCAAGTTTCATGAACAAGGCTGTAGATGGTTGTCTCCTTGCATGAATTTCAGTATGAAACAAGGAAGAAAAGAAAAATAAAAGGAAGAAAGAAAGGAGTGAGAGGAATTGACAGAATATAGGCTTCCATCTCATGTGAGAAGCACAAGGAGTATCATATTGAAGTGGTGTAGGCAGAAAACAAGATTCCCTACCTTATTCTTCCTTTTTCTTTTATGCTCTCCACCCAATCTTCCTCTCTTTTCTCCTCCCACTTGTTTCTTAATGCTAGAAATCCTGCAAATAAATTAGTAATAGCCAACAAAAAGGCATTAGCCCCTTCTCCTTGTACGAGAGGGGTTTATATAGAGGAGGGAGGTGGTTTAAGTAACTCCCCACTCCTCTCTTCTTAGAGTGCTAAGGAGGGAAAATAAAACCCTTCCTTCCCAAGGTGACAAGTGTCCCCCCACTTAAAGTGGTTCGAGGAGGTAACTCTCTCTCCCTTAGAGTGACATGTGTTCCCCCACTTCATGTGGTTAGAGGGAAAATAACTCTCTCCCCCAGGGTGACATGTGTCCCCCCACTTCAAGTGGTTAGAAGAGGGAAAATAACTCTCTCTCCCCTAGGGTGACATGTGTCCCCCCACTTCAAGTGGTTAGAAGAGGGAAAATAACTCTCTCCCCTAGGGTGACATGTGTCCCTACTTCAAGTGGTTAAAGGAGGGAAAATAGTCCTCTTGTTAGAATAGGACAAGTGGCATCCCCTCATAAATAAGTGGGACACCTCACAAGAAATTAATCAAAATGGATTTATTCTTTTAGGGTTTGTTGTTCCATTAAATGGGCTCTACTGCAAGTCCATTAAATGCTTATTGTATTACAAATAACTCCAATTAATTTGGGGCCTGCTGCTCATTAAACTAGATTGCAGGCCCCTTTCTTTATTAAACAAAAGTCCATTAGTTACGTAAACAAAAGTCCTACTATGATTAGGACTTCTATTTAGATAAATATAGGAGCTAATACGTTTCTAACTTCTTTATCTCATTACTCCAGTCAAAAGAGAGGAAAAAAAGAGACCCAGCCTTATTGAGTCAATCTCTTTCACGTACAGGCTCCAAAAAGAGAGGAAGCTACTACTTCTCAAAGAGTTGCTGCACCTTCAATAGATCTGTGTTCCAAATTTCTCTCCACCTAAAAACAAAAGAGACTCAGCCTTATTGAGTCTCAGTCCCATTCAAGTGGAGGCTCAAAACGAAAGGGAGCAAATACTTCTCAAAATGCCGTTGCACCTTTAACAGATTTGTCTTTTCCAAATCTTAGGTATTCTATTAAATGTTTAATTAAAAGTAGATAATCTCTCTCTCATATATATTTTTTTACTACTGCTGAATCCTCAAATATTTAAGCTGAATCCTTAAATCATTAAATAGGATTGTTTATTTTTTTATTTCAACCTTTTTTTTAATAAGGCCACCAGAAAAAGACTGAATCCTGAAATCATTAAATATGATTTTATCCTTTTCCTTGCTACTATCAACAAAAAAAAGACTAAATCCTAAAGCTATTAAATAGGATTTGATCTTTTTTTTTTTTACTAATATTAACAAAAAAAAAAAAGCTGAATATGATTTTGCCCCTTTTTTCACTGTTGTTAACAGGAAAAAAAGGTTGAATATGATTCTGCCCTCCTTTCTTTTTGCTATCAACAACAAGAGGCTGAATATGATTCTGCCTCTTTTTTTAACTGCTATCAACACCAAAAGGTTGACCCTTTAAATCATTTAGTATGATTCTATTTGAAAGGATTCAGTTTTGATATTCCCCTAATCCTGGAATTTTTTTATTTATCTAATGTTTAGAATTGTGATTTTTTTTATCAGTGATGAAAGAGAATTTGATCTTTGACATTATGTTTTGAGGTTGTTTTACAAACATTCCCGTTCTCCCCGAGATTGGGGTAAAACTATTTTAGCTCAAGACATTAGTGGTATCCAGGTGTAGATCACATAAAGAAAAGGAAAATCAGATTAGAAATTCTTTAAGATCAAAAAGATTTTAATGGTTTTGATGATCTCATTGAGACTTAAGAACCCATATAAAAATCAACGTATAGATGATTAGGGATTAGTGGTTCTGATGAACTCCAAGTGTAGAGAATCATATAGAACCAGCAACGATTAGCATCAAAGATCAAGATGAATGATTCTCAAAGATTAATTGAATTTCAGGTTCTGATGATCTCTAAGTGCAGATCATCATACAGAACCTATCAAGAGTTAAAATGATTAAAATCAAGTACAAGTTCTAATGATCTCCGAGCGTAGATCATCACATAGAACCCATCAAAAATTAAAATGATTAAAACCAAGTACAGGTTCTGATGATCTCCAAGCGTAGACCGTCACATAGAACCCATCAAAGATTAAAATGATTAAAATCAAATACAGGTTGTGATGATCTCCAAGATAGATCATCACATAGAACCCATCAAAAATTAAAACGATTAAAATCAAAGGTTTCCATTGAAATAAAGGTTAAAGACTAAGCATATGGATGATTAAATGCATAGAACATTATATAGAACTGATCAAAAATTAAAAATCAAGATCAGAGGTTCTTATGATCTCCAAGTGTAGATCATTATACGGAACCTATAAAGATTAAAGAAAATGATTTAAAATCAGTTATAGGTTCTGATGATCCCCAAGAGTAAATCATATAGAACATATCAAGATTAAAGATTAAAAAAATCAAAGGTTCAAACAATTATCAAGATTGATGATTAAAGATCCAATATTTATAAAGATTAATCAAGATTAAAGGTTCTAGTGATCTCAAAGTGTAAATCATCATATAGAACCTACAAAGAATTAAAGAGAAAAAAAAGGTATTAATGAGAATGTAGCTGGACCTAAATATTAGGCTGCCTACGTACCCGTTTGGGATCAAGCCAATGTAGTTCATGTGCCTCTCCAACAGTTTAACCAAATGAGAGCAATTAGTGGGGCATTTTAGCAATTTTACCACGTACTGATACCATTGGTGGTTTGTCTAAGCAGATTAGCCATGTGCGGACATGGTGGTTTGTCCAAGCAATTTAGCCACGTGTGGACATGGTGGTTTGTCGAAGCAAACATGGTGGTTTGTCCAAGCAATTTAGCCACATGTGGACATGGTGGTTTTACTCATCGATTTAACCACATAAGAGGCATCGGGGTTTTACTCATCAGTTTAACCACTTAAGAGCAATTGGTGGGTTTTAATTAAGCATAAAAACGCTTAAGGAATTTTCCATTCACACAAGGATATCTAATTTGGCCGTCAGAGTTGGATAACTCTTTGGAAAACTTTAGCGATGATGTATGGACCCTCCCATTTGGGTTCAAATTTTCCTAAAGTCTTCCTGGTGATTATGATAGGCCTTCTGACGGTTAGCACTAAATCTCCCACCGCAAATGACCGATATCTCACCCTTTTATTAAAGGCGCCTGCAACTTGGGCTTGGTAGACTTCAAGTTTTTGTTGAGCTATGAGTCTCTTCTCATCAAGTGTCTCAAGTTCAGCAAGCCTTATCTTTACATTTTCTTCTGGATGTATGAGTTGTGTTGCAATCCTTAAAGAGGGCAATTGAACTTCTAGAGGAAGAACAGCTTCTTCCCCAAATACCAAACTATAAGGTGTGCGTTTAGTGGCTGTTCGCATTGTTGTTCAATATGCCCAAAGTGCTTCAGGGAGGCGTTCATGCCAATCTCTTTTATTCTTCGACACCATCTTCTTAAGTATTTTGCAAACTTTGTTAAAAGCTTCTGCTTGTCCATTTGATGAGGGGTTATAAGCTGCAGATTTAGAATGCTGAAATTTATATTTCTCAGCTAACTTTATCATGGCCTTGTACTTAAAGTACGAGGCATTATCCAGTATAATTTTGGAAGGAATTCCATATTTGTATATGATATGGTTTTGAATGAAGTTGGCAACATCTATTGCCCTAACTTCTTTTAATGGAATTGCCTATGCCCACTTGGAAAAGTAATCCGTGGCAGCCAAAATATATGAATGTAACTTAGAAGATGGTGGTTTAAAAGGACCAATCGCATCTAATCCCCAAGTTTCAAATGGCCATGATAGAGTAGTAGGATGAAGAGGCATTGGTGGTTGATGTATGAAATCTCCATGTAATTGGCATACTTTACAAGAAGATGCAAATTTTATTGCATCTCGAACCATGGTAGGCCAATAATAACCTAGCCTCTTTAATTGCCCTGCTAATTTTGGCCTAGCTTGATGGGCTCCGCATGTGCCAGAATGGACTTCATATAAAGCATTTTTTGCCTCTTCATTAGATAAGCACCTTTGTAGGAAACCTTTTTCTTTGGGTCAGTAGGCAACCTTCCATGTAAATATTCAATGATAGGTTGTCTCCAATCTATATCTTCCTCAATTTGATCTATTGTGACCATGCTCACATTTTCAATTTCTTGTAATGAATTCCTTTGCCTTCGACAAGTAACACAATTCCTTAGGATGAAAATAGCATCCAACATAATAGTGGGCCAGTAATAGCCCAACTCTTCTAAGTGTCCTACCATCTTAGGGACATTTTGATGTACATTGCAATCTTCTGCATGTACTTCATAGAGAGCTTGCAAAATTTCATCTTCAGACAAGCATTTGAGGAGAATTCCATTTACGGATTTTCTATATAGAAATCCATTTATATACCTAAAGTGAGCAGCTTGGCATTGTACATTAACGCTCCTTTTGGAGTCTATTGGAATAATCCCATACTGCAAATAATTGATTATGGGTGCCCTCCAGTTTGTAGTTTCTCCTTCTAATTTTATTGTGACGAAGTTCACAAATTCCACCTCTTTATCTCTTTCATTTATAGATGGAAGGATACGTCTTTCACCAATAGTGATTTGCAGTTCTTTTTCTTCTGGAAAAATGAGTGACGCGGCCAACTTGGCTAATGCGTCTGCTTTGTCATTCTCCGATCTTGGTATATAACCAATAGAGATATTGGTGAATTAAGTCACAAGTTCTTTGGCCTTTTTGAAATAAGGGATTAAATTCAAGTGCTTAAGCCCATACAATTCATTTAATTGGTTAACAACCAATTAGAATCTCCATACACTTGTAAGTGTTCAATGTTCATCTCTCGTGCAATTTCCAACCCAACAATAATCGCCTCATACTCAGCAATATTATTTGAGCATAATGATGTTAGGGAGAATGAATAAGGAATCAACTCCCCTGAAGGTGTGACAAGTACAATTCCTACCCCTGCCCCTTGATTTGAGGAAGCTCCATCAAAGTAAAGTTGCCAAGGCTTCGCTACCTCTACATACAAAACCTTCTCGTCTGGGAGATCTTTTGATAACTTCATATCATTAGTCACGGGATGAGCTATTAGAAAGTCAGCTATTGCTTGCCCTTTGATTGCTTGCCCTTTGATTGCTTTTGAAGGAGTATATTTGATCTCAAATTCTAAAAGGGTGAGAGACCATTTGGCTAGTCTTCCTGTTAAGACCAGTCGAGAAAGCAAATATTTTAAGGGATAGACCTTTGAGATTAATGAGATTGGGTGTGTAAGCAAATAATGTCTGAATTTTTGAACAGAAAACACCAATGCTAAGCACACCTTTTCAATTGGGGAGTAATTGAGTTCTGCTCCTACCAAGGTTCTGTTCAAATAGTATAGAGTATTTTCCTTCCCCTGCTAACACAGGAGGTTTTAGTAGATAATCTTTAATGCTTCGGAAAGCATTTTGGCATGCTTCATCCCATTCAAAGGGTGTATTTTTCCTCATTAGCCTTGAAAATGGTTGACATCTCCCAGTTAAATTGGAGATGAACCACTTTATATATGCTAGCCTTCCTTGTAAACCCCGCAATTCTCGTAAATTTCGATGGGGAGGTATTTCTATGATTGCCTTAATTTTTGCAAGATCGATTTCAATTCCTCGATGTCGCACAATGAATCCGAGGAATTTTCCTGAAGTTACCCCAAATGCACATTTCAAGGGGTTTATTTTAAGTTGATGTTTTCGAAGTCTATCGAAAGCATGATGTTATTTTTTTCTAGTCTTGACCACTAGATCATCAACATAACATTCCACAATATTGTGAAGCATATCATTGAGTATGACTATCATGGCTCGCTGGTAAGTAGCCCCAGCATTTTTCAAGCCAAAGGGCATAACTGTGTAGCAAAATATTCCTTTTGGAGTTCGAAAAGCAATTAGCTCTTCATCTTTTGGAGCCATCTTAATTTGGTTATAACCTGAAAAGTTGTCCATGAAGGACAATGCTTCAAACCCTGTAGTAGCATTCACTAGTAATTTTGTAATAGGTAGTGGAAATTCATCTTTCGAACATGCATCATTAAGATCTCTAAAATCTAAGCACATTCTCTGATAAAACCAACTCTTATTAACTTGTCAACCTCATATTCAATTTGTACAATAAGCTTAGGTCTAAAGCGGCGTTGAGCTTGTTTTACAGGACGCTCATCCTTAGAAACAGTTAATCTATGTACAGCTACATTTGGATCTAATCCTAGCATGTCTTGATATCTCCAAGCAAAGACATCCTTGTATGCTTTAAGTAAAGATTCATATGATCCCAACTCTTTCTTGGTGAGTAGAGCACTAACAAAAATGGGCTTTGGGGTTTTCAATAGTTCCAAGGTTAATTTCTTAAAGCTCATCTATAGTTGCTTGGCCTCCATCTTCAAGCTTTTGTGGCACCGGTTGAGCTTCCTTGATTTCTTCAAGACTTTCACCTTCAGGAAGAACTTCAATAGATTGAGTTTCCTCTTCCTTTAAAAATTCCATCTGTTCAAATCTATCATAGTCAAGGTTTGTATCTTCTACTTCTACTTGAGTAGTAAAATTTTTAATAAGATTCGTACCTTGTCCTCCTAGATCTGCAGATTGAGGTTCTTTGGTGGAGATGTAGTTGACTTCTACTTTGAATTCTCCGCCCTACTCCAACTTCTTAATGGTAATGTTAGGCTGTCACTTCTTTTCTACAATTTTCCTGCTATTTTTGCCAATCCCTTGGGATGGTAATATGAGTTTGTTGAAGAAACTCGTTTCTTTTCATGCTCAACATCTTTTAAGTCTCCAAGTCATTTGAGCACAGAGACTCGAGGCTTTATTTCCTCTTGACTAAATATAGCTTTTTCACGATCTGTGAGTATTGAAATCTTTGACGTTGATACCGTATTACTGTAAATAGGGTTGTCGTTGTCCCTATTCATAACCATAAATGACAAGGGCTTAAACTTACGGACAACAACCCTCTTTATTTTTTCCTTTCCTATTTTGAAGGGAAGTTGATACTATTAATTGAGTTTGTGGGATTGATTGATCAATCCTCCTCAATGGACATGTATAGCTTGTCACTAATGTTGTCATAGAATCCTGTAGTGATGTCAGGGCTTTATGCCCCTGGCTTCTTTGACTCTTAGGAGTGTACCTAAAAGCAATTTTAGGTTTAGAATCAATTGGAAATTTTGGCTCTTCAGATGTGATTCTGGCAATATTGATTTTTGGGGTCTTTGGTGGATCCTTATGCATTGGAGGTTTGTGCACCCTATTCACTTTACCTCTTGTAACCCCTTTCTTTGGAGAAGTCAACGATAGATCAATAGTCTTGTAAAATTTGGCATCTGTATAATGCACCTCTTCTCCTTGGAATGGGTTTGGGTCAGCAATAGCCTTCTTTATTTCTCCATCTTTGTTGAATTTAAAACATTGATGGAGTGTTAATGGGATTACTCCATATGTATACAACCAAGGGCATCCTAGGAGGACATTGTAAGAGGTGTCTGCATCAATAACATGAAATAGGGCATCTGAATACAATTCCCCGGTTTCAACTTTTAAGGCAATAGTGTTAATTGCCTTTTGTCCTTCTTCATTCAATCCTTGAATAGTTAGATATGAAGGAGATAGTTGGCAAGGTACCATACCCATAACCAATAGTGTCTTCAAGGGCAAAAGATTTACTACAAATCCACAATCGAGGAGTATTCGATTAATGGGTGTATTGTTAGACAGTTGTATGCCCTTAGCTTCAATCAGAAATATATACATTATGAATTTATTGTAAATGAATAAAGTACACATTTGATTCATGTTCCTATGGTGTGTTTCTGTGTAATACCCTTAAAGTGGACACTTAATGAGACTTGTGTTAGTTTAGAATGTTCACAGCCATTGGGTAAGTCTGGGGAGATTTATCCTGCCAAGGCTGACACTGGTGTGCTGCCAACTGTTGGGGTGGCTTGTCTCAGCTACCAAGGTGAGACCCGAAGCACATGTAGTGTAGGATTAATAGAACCTTTGAACCGGACCAGATTTCCAGTATTGCCCTGGACCTTGGAGATAGATGGGAAAAACTGGAAAGTTACACCTGACCCCTAGACTCGATTATGATACTACACTAGGTGTCGGATTGGGCTGTCTTTGATGTACCAATCAGTGAGATCCTTAGCGGGGGTCAAAACCTAGGTATGTTGGGACAGTCCGAGAATTCATCTGAGTGGGTTATCATAGTGACAGGATCAGCCCCTTTGTCGAACAAAGGTAATGATCGGGGATGCACTCTCTCTGATGGAAACCAAGACTGCCGGCAGCCAATTTCAATTGTTGAGATTTTGTTTTGCAAAATATATAAATATATATATATATATGTTATGGTTTCGAAATGATTTGCAAAAGGTTTTAATTCCCGGGATCCATGTAAGCAGCGAGTGCAACACTGTTCCTTGCAGTCGAAGGAGAGGTCCTCCCTTGTCGGGCAGTGTTTGATCATTATGGGCTGAGAGGTTAAGTGTAAGACTATTGAGGATAATACCTGATGGGCTAATCTTGCATCTGCCCACAGTCCCTGGGTGTTACAAGGTGGCTTGGCCCAGAGACCACTTAGGATAAGTGTTGGGCCCATAAAGCCCATAAGATGAGTTTCAGGGGGTGCACTGTCCATAACAGTGTATTCGGCCAGGCCTTGTAACAAAGGCTGGGCTGAACCCATGTGGCTGATGTGTATATCAATGTTTGGGTCCCACGCCATACAAGGAAGCCCAACTGGGCAACAGTTTGGAAGGCTAAGTGAGTACATAACCTTAAATGGGCCTTAAACCCATTTCGAACTGGGCTAATTTGGTCAGTCAATTAAAAGGGGCGAATTCTGAGATGGATCAGCTGATAGGATTGGGCCTAAACCCTATCCACTTAGAGAGTCCAAGATCTAAATAAGATTTAGATCCGGAAGCCTCCTAATTAGATTAGGAGATGGTTGATCTAATCTGCAGATAAGATAAGGGTTCTCCCTTATCACTTAAAGGGACTTCTAATCCAAATATAATTTGGATCAGCAGCTCCTAATAGGATTAGGAGCCGATCCCTTTAAATCTATAAAAGGAGGAGGGGGCGGCAGCCTTTAGACATGCAACCTAAGACTCTTGTCTTCAGAGCTGAAATCACAGAAGAGAGATTTCTGCAACCTCTGCAAAATCTCTCTTGCCGCCTCCTTCCTACCGCCGCCATTACCTTCAGTTCGATCTCCAGTTCTTGGGAGAAATCAAGATCTGATCTTGATACCAATCTTTTCCCAAAAGATTGATTGGAGCTGTACTCACAAGCCATCCAGTTGATTCTTGCGAAGGGTCAAGTTCTTTTGAAAAACATTGTTGATTCTGCTCCATCCTGCACTGTGCCATCTTCAGTGGGAGTAGTCTTTGGATCCTTCCTTGGGCGTGAACACCTCCATTGGGAGATACTAATTCTCCGTATCAGGTACATCCTCCCTCCTACTCCTTTTGGTTCAGATCTGGTTTGGTTCATGGTTCGAGATTGATCCTTGAAAAATATGTTTTTCTAAAATAGGGAATTCGATTCCCTGCAAAGATGGGAGAAATTTTTTTGAAATTCGCCCAGTCCATTCCGCAAGACTTGGGCGTCCATGTGATGGATATCCCATCCCTTCATGTATTACCCACTATGCCTGACACATATAAGAGACGGTTATGATACTCCGTTCTAAGCTGCAAATCTTCATCATCAAAGGAAATGCATGCCATACATGAGGCACACATTTTAGGAAACTTGGTTGTGCTTCCACCGGATTCACTTCATCGTTAAACCGTTCAGGATCTAATGATGCTTGAACTAAGGCCCCTCTTAAATCCGGAGAAAGCTGCAATGCATCATAAACACATAACTGAGTCGGAATTCGCTTCAAGTGAGCAAGAACATCATACTTGACACGCAATCTAGCTTCTCGTATAGGACAAACTTGAATTAGTGTTTCTAAATGTGAGTTATTTGTCCTATTTTTTGTAACAAACTCCCTATCCTCCTTTTCTTCGATCTCTACTTGTGTAGTAGAGTTATTAGCCTTTTCAATTGCCTTCTTACTTGAAGAAGGTTCTTGTGTAGAAGGAAGACGGCATCGGCTATATTGTAAGGTGATTTGATCCACCTCATTTTGCGCTATAGGCACGCACATCTTCTTGACAAGATGTCGTATGATATGGCATTATTGAGACCATCTTCACTTCATCAAGGCCTTCATCAAGTATTTCTTTTGGAATATATTCCTTTAAAGTAACAGGGAACCTTGGGGGTTGTTCATATTCATCCTCAAAAATTATCTGAGGCTTCTTTCCGGACCTTCTTTTCTTATTCTTCTTAAAGACCTTACATCTCTTGAAAGTGATACCTAGAGAGGCAGACTTTTCTATTCTTAAGGGTTTAACTATCCCTTTTGGCTTTCTGTTAATAATTGTCGCAAACTTTCTTCCTTCTCCAAAGCAGAGGAGTCATCAAAACATAACATGCTTGGCTGTGCCATTAATTCATATAAAGAAGGGATAGTTGGAGCCTTTTCTTCTACAAGAGATATATTGTTAATAGTTCCAATAGTCTCTTTTGTAGGAGGTTCAGCTAATTCAATTTCCCCTTTGTCTATCATTGATTGGATAATGTCCTTAAGGACAAAACGATCTTTTATGGGATGACTGACCATCCTATGATAAGGACAATACCTTGGGTTCTTTGTCTTGTTGACATCACCTAGTCGCTTTGGATTTGGCAATTTAATAGCATTTGTTGCTACAAGGTCATCAAAAATCCCTTGTACATCTTCATTTTCAAAGGAATATTTCTTTTCCCTTCTTTCTTGTAGAGCCATGGGCTTAGGAACATCCTTTCCTTTAGCCTTATCCTTCTTTTGCCATCCTTTTTAGTTTCTGAAGGAGGATTGGGCTTGCGTGCCACAATCTTTTGCCTAGCAATTTGTCTTTCCATATTGCTAACTTTAAAAACCAATGCATCAAATGATTATGGTTCTGCTGTGCCTACAAAGGTAGCGGTCTCTAGCAAGAGATTGTTAGCACACATTTGCACTACTGAAGTTTCCTTTAATTGCTCAACACACTGAAGATTCATGTTTCTCCAGTGTGTAATGAATTCATTTACACTTTCATTTGGCCTTTGTTTCGTTTCAACCAAATCTGTAATTAATAATTTCTCGTGGAGCTCACAAACTGTGCTAAGAAAGCACGTTACATATCATCCCATGTGATAGTCGATCCTGATGCTAATTGTGTTTACCAGGTAAAAGTTGCCCCTTTCAAAGTACACAAATTGCCTTATTAATAAGGCATCAAACATTGCTGATTCACCACATGCAAAATAAAAATGGGCCAAATGTTCATGGGGAGACCCATTTGTTCCATCAAATTTCTCAAAGTTGGGCTTTTGATATCCCGAAGGAAATGGGAGTGTATCATAGTGGGCAAGATACGATTTCCTGTATCCGAGGACTAGTGGAGTCAATGATGCTTGAAACTCCTTAATTCCTTCTACAATCAATGCCTTTAAATCCAATTGAGAAGTAGGGGTAGGAACTGGAATAGACTGCTGTTCAGTTTCCCTAGTGGAATTGCTAGCTTGAGATGCCAATTGTGCAGGTAGGGATGCAATTTCAACATCCTTTTCAGCCAGTCTTCGTTGCATATCTTGGATTTGTTCTTCTAGGCTTAAAGTGCCTCTTACAAGAACTGGCATAGAAATTGGTTCCCGGTCATCTGTAATGATTACACTTTTCTGAAACTGAGAAGATTCTTCTTCCATAGACTCTATGTCTTGAATTAATGATTCGGGATCTTCATACATCGGGTTGAATTTTGAACTATGGACATCTCATCAGTAGATTCTAACTGACTGCTTGAACTTACACTTGAGGTATCCTCCCAACTTTGTAATAATCGATCCTTCGCTCTTGTGATGGGTCCTCTATAGTGTCTAAGTTCTTCGGTGGGCATGGTGTATGCCCCTGGCTTGAAAAAGATCTTTGCTTCCTTAGCATACATAAATTTGATATGAATGCCCATTTCTTTGCTTCCATATCTGATTTTGATTTTTGTGATTGTTTTGTTGCAAAACCAGCAAGTAACTTAGAGGCTTCAACTTGAGATTTCTTAGTTTTCGAAGATCTTTTAGACCTACGAAGGGTAGAGTCATTTTCACTTGATGACCCGAGTTCAATAACTCGAGGTTTCAGCTGCAATGAAGTAGAAGCATTTTCATTCTTTTCCTTTGAAACCTCGGTAGAGGTTTTGGAAATAGAGTTTTCTTCAGAGATGGTCACCATCATGACTGGTGATTCTGGAGGAGTTTGCAAATTCACGGGAATGGTTCCGATCATGATTTGAGTTGGGGCAATCACTCTAGCCCTTGGTTTGGTAGCCTTTACTGGAGAGACCACCTTTGATTTTGTGATCTTCAAGGTTGATGAGGCAACCTTCTTGGTTACCTTTGCCTTTGGAGGCTTAAAACCTGTCCTTTTGGTAGAGTTGAGCATAGCATGTACACGTAGGCTATTTCTTGCATACGAGGTCTTAATGACCTTTCTCTTTTTTTCCTTCTTAATCTTCTTTTCGGTCTTAGGAACCAATGACATGGTGGTAGCAATGTTGCTTTGTAGGAAGGCTTCTTTGAGCTCCCCATTATCTCCTTTTCTGCAGCCGTGAGCTCAAGGTAGTGAACAATTACTTTTGGTGCCATGAGTTCTTCATATATAGGCACAACACAAATATAAAGATATTGTATGAACCATCACCATTTTTTAGTTTTAGCCTATTTTTTCATTTCAACTTCCTTCACCAAAAGGAGAACGGGTCCCACCAGGCGTGCCAAAATTATGTTAGTGGAAATTGTTTTAGCATAATTTCTCACATAACATAATTCACCCAATTAGACTAATAACTGGGGATTTTTTTTGTTATTTGGGTAGACCACATTTGGGAAATCACATAGATATTCCCTTAATTACATCTCTACTAGGGGCAGAGAAAACCTTTTGATTCTGATTTAGAAGTACCAATGAATAGAGATTAAACTAAGTATCATTTTTCTATAGAACTTTCCTTTGAAAATTCTGGTATATATTCCCTCTTTGTTTGAGAGAAATCCAACAAATAAAGAAACATTGTATGCATAACAAGTAAATAGGTATCATAAAAAGCATGTTTCATCAATAAGGCTACAAATGGCCTTTAAATTGTGGTTATGTGCATTATCATGCTGTGAGGAAACATAATCAGCCAAGTTTCATGAACAAGACTGTAGATGGTTTTCCCCCTCACACATAGGTTAATAGGTTGTAAGGAACCATAATCAACCAAGTTTCATGAACAAGGCTGTAGATGGATGTCTCCTTACATGTATTTCAGTATGAAACAAGAAAGAAAAGAAAAATAAAAGGAAGAAAGAAAGGAGTGAGAGGAATTGAGAATATGGTCTTCCATCTCATGTGAGAAGCACAAGGAGTATCACATTGAAGAAGTGTGGGAAGAAACTAAGATTCCCTACCTTCTTCTTCCCTTTTCTTTTATGCTCTCCACCCAATCTTCTTCTCTTTTCTCTTCCCACTTGTTTCTTAATGCTAGAAATCCTGCAAATAAATTAGTAATAAACAACAAAAAGGCATTAGCCCCTTCTCCTTGTAGGAGAGGGGTTTATATAGAGGAGGGAGGTGGTTAAGTAATTCCCTACTCCTCTCTTCTTAGAATACCAAGTGTCACCCCACTTAAAATGGGTTAAGGGGGGAAAAGAAAACTCTTCCTTCCTAAGGTAACAAGTGCCCCCCCCCCCCCCCCCACTTAAAGTGGTTAGAGGAGGGAAAATAACTCTCTCTCCATTAGGGTGACATGTGTTCCCCCACTTCAAGTGGTTGAAGGAGGGAAAATAAATCCTTCTCCCTGGGGTGACATGTGTCCCCCCACTTCAAGTGGCTAGAGGAAGGAAAATAACTCTCTTCCCCAGGGTGACATGCGTCCCCCCACTTAAAGTGGTTAGAGGAGGAAAAGTAACTCTCTCTCCCCTAGGGTGACATGTGTCCCCCCACTTAAAGTGGTTAGAGGAGGGAAAATAACTCTCTCCCCTAGGGTGACATGTGTCCCCACTTCAAGTGGTTAAAAGGAGGGAAAATAGTCCTCTTGTTAGAATTGGACAAGTAGCATCCCCACATTTAATGGGCTCTACCACAGGCCCATTAAATGCTTATTGTATTACAAATAAGCCCAATTAACTCACTAAACTAGACTGCAAGCCCCTTTCTTTATTAAAATGTTTCAGCCTACCAATGGACTGACTAGGCTTGGAAGAAAGCCCTTTACTATTATTTTTTTTAAGTTGTGAGTAGGAGTATCTTAATAACCTCCTCCCAGTCCAGCAAACTTAAGGACTTAACACAGGGTTGTAGCATTTATACCCTTTCTGGGTCCTAGAGTAGCCAAGTAAGATAATATTAATTGAATGAGCATCCAACTTGTCTAGTCCAAGACCAAGATTCTAAACAAAGCACACACACTCGAAGATCCTAGGAGTCAGAGGATATGGAGACAGAGTGGGAAATAAGATAGAGAACGGAGAACAACCATTTAGAAAATGCGATTAATGAGAAAACAACCAGTTAGGACTACATCACTCCAGAAACGTTTAGGAACATTCATATGATGAATGAAAGACCAACCTGTTTCAAGTAGATGTCGGTTCTTCCTCTCAGCCACCCCATTTTGCTGAGGGGTGTGAGCACAAGATGTTTGATGAATAATACCATGTTGTTCCAAGTATTGTTGGAATGAAAAAAGAAAATACTCTCTATCATTGTCAGAACGAAGAATTTTAAGTGAAACACCAAATTGTGTATGCACTTCAGCATGAAACTTTTGGAAAATGGAAAATAATTCACTTCTTTCTTTCATTAAATAAAGCCATGTCATTCTTGAACAGTCATCAACAAAGATAACAAAATATTTATCACCATTATAAGACTCAATTCTGATTGGACTCCACACATCTGAATGAACTAAATCAAAAGGATTCAACATACGACTATCAACTCTAGGACTAAAGGAAACCTGATGGTGTTCCCCATACTGACACGACTCGCACTATAAAGACGACAGACGACTCAATGACGGAACAAGAAGCTTGAGAGCTTTAAGAGATGGATGGTCAAGTCTACAATGCCACTGAAGAGGGGTCAAAGAGGTTTGAAGTGCAACCATAGATCCACCACCATCAAGATAATACAATCCGCCAACTTCATGCCCTCCACCAATCTTCCTCCTCGTCGTTAGATCCTGAAAAACACAAGAGGAAGGGTAAAATGTGATAGAACAATTGAGGGATTTGGTTAGTTTACTAACAAACATAAGATTGAAAGGAAACTTGGGAACGTATAAAACAGAAGTCAAAGAAAGAGATGATGTGTTAACATTACCAACACCATAGATGGGGGAAGTAGATCTATTGGCAAGGGCCACATTATTTGATGTAGAAGTTGGAGAAAGGGAGGAAAACACACCTAAAGTCCCGGTCATGTTATCAGAGGCTCTAGCGTCAATTATCCAGGGTGAAGGTTTAGATGCTAGGTAAGCTATACCTGAATGAGCAAGAGTGGTAGTATTCTAATGTGAGGTAGCCTGAAGAAATCTCTCATACTCCTCTCTTGGAATACTCATCATCTCCTTCCTAGAAGTAATTGTGATTGTAGAGGATGCTAGATCAACTGGTTGAATATCACTGACTTCACTACCACCAAAAGCTGCATGATTAGCCCATGTTGATGGTGGGCCATGCAAATCATAGCAGAAGTTAATTGTGTGTCCTCTCCAACAATGTGTGCATTTTCTAGTAGTGCTCCTCCTTCCTCTGCCACAGCCTCCCCTTTGAATCACGACCTCCTCTACCACCACGACCACCCATAGGGTTACCATGGCCTCCCTTAACTGTACGACCACATCCTCTGTGCCCATAGGAACCACCTCGAGTGCCAACAAGTGTTGATCTATGGGAATGTATGTTACACTTTGTGGGGGCAAGAGATATCCTACGGAGATGAGCAAACACCTCTTCTAGAGTAGGGAGAGCAGATCCTCCCAATATCTGTGCTCTAACAGGTTCATATTCTGCTTTCAGTCCCACCAAGAACCGAGTAACATCTAGTTGTTCCCTTTGTTGTTACTAAATCTTAACGTCTGGTTTTAAGGGATGATAGACATTAAGTTCATTCCAAATATTCTTCATACTAGCATAATATTCTTCAAGATTCTGGTTTCCCTACTGCAAATTTAAGTATTCCTGATAAAACTGATAAACCCTTGTGGTGTTGTCTTGTCCATAGTAGAGTTTCTTGGCATGTTCCCATATATCCCTTGTTGTATCTAAAAACATGAAATTAACACTGATTCTAGGCTCCATACTATTCCACAACCACGTCATAATTTGAGCATCCTCTTGCTCCCAATCACTAAAACCTGGGGATTCAGCACTAGGCTTCTCCTCTCGTACATACTTCACTTTCTTCTTAGCCTTCAAAAACACCTCCACTGACTTGGCCCACGGAACATAGTTTTCACCATTAAGTTTGATGGAGGTCATCTGGACATTTAAAAAAAAAAAATCAGAGGAAATCATGACACTTGATTTCTGGTCACCACTCGCATCTCCCAACAAAGCCATTTCAGTCTACAAAGTCGGTTCCACCCGTCACACACAAAAAAAAAAAAAACAGTTCCAACCACTGCACTACAGTTCGTTAGCTACCACACAAGCACACTTGCAATCACTAAGTACTGGCCTTAGCATACATTCGGCCACTTCAACCACCACTGTACTGCTAACATGCAGATTTAAAACCACAAAGAATCCCTCTTGAAACTACTAATTAGTGTGTTCAGACCACCACGACTGCACCTACTCGACCACCACAGCTGTCACACCGATGGTGGCAGCACTCTACACAAAAAAAATAAACCCTTTTTTTTCTGGTCACTCGACTGTTGTCCTCTTTTCCTGTCACCAGAAGTCAAACCTCTCAAACCCTAGAGGTTGTCGCAGGAATCTGGGTTGTGCCGCAGTCTTCTACCCCAGATTTCTCGTACCAGAAAAAAAATGAAAGAAAAAAGAAGAACTGAGAAATATTAGTTGAGGAAGCTGTAATCGACTGCTGTCAATGGCACTCTGATACCATGTTTGTTCTGTTCAGCCGAACTGAGAAAAGAGGAAGAAAGAAGAGAAGAGGGAGAAGAAGGGGGATAATGTCGAACTGAGAAGACTGTTCATCTATCCCAGTCAACCATGCTTAAACATTACCAAAAATAAAAGTTACAAGGACTGAAATGCCCCGGCATATGAGGAGACATACAGCTAACACTTTACTTAGGGGAAAAGACCAAAATACCCCTCTTTAGTCGACTCTAACAGTGTTATTTATGGAGATCCTGAATCTACTGTTATGGAGTAGTGGGCAAAGGGGTTTAACTGAGGGTTTTAAGGCAGGAAGGGATGGCCCTTGCATATCTCATCTGCAGTATGCAGATGACACTTTTGAATTTCCTGGATACTTCAGTGGATCAAGTGTTAAATTTAAGGGCAATTTTCGCAAACTTTGAGCCGTTATCAGGTCTGAAGGTTAATCTTGCAAAAAGTGTGGTAATTGGAGTGGAGAAGTTGAGGAGGTCTGTGCTAATGCTTTTGAGTGCAGAATTGGAAAGCTTCCATTCACATATTTGGGAATACCAATAGGAGGGGCTTCAAATTCTGGTGTCTTACGGAGACCAATAGTGGAGAGAGTTGAAAGGAGGTTGGATGGGTGGAAGTCAAAATACCTCTCATTGGGAGGGAGGATAACATTAATTAAAAGTGTCCTCTCTAGTCTTCCAACTTACTACTTGTCCTTGTTGAAAGTTCCATCTTAGGTGGCCGAAAGAATAGAGAAAATACAAAGAGATTTCCTTAGCGAGGGATTGGGAAGGGGGGCAGGGGAAAAAATTCCATTTGGTGAGGCGGGACAAGGTATGCAGACCAAAGAAAGAGAGAGGACTAGGGATTAGAATGCTGAGAGTTTTCAACGGGGCTTTGTTGGGGAAATGGTTATGGAGGTTTGGGTTAGGGAGAGAGAAGACGAGTCCTTGTGGAAGAGGGTGGTGTTGGGGAAATATGGGGTGGTAAGGTTGGGTTGGGAGCCTAGAGAAGTAAGGTCATAATATGGGGTGAGTGTTTGGAAGAGGATTGAGTTTTAATGGGGAATTTAGAAGCCTAATAAACTTCTCAGTAGGAGATGGTTCAAAAATCAGGTTTTGGGAGGATGATTGGAGTAGGGTTGGCAAGCTAATGGAGTTGTCCCCAAGATTGTATAAGCTGGCTGAGGCTGAAACTACTACTAGTAGCCGCTATGAAAGAAGAGGAGATCAGTTGATATGGAATCCAAAATTCAGGCAGCCTCTGCTGGATAGAGAGGTAGAGTGCATAAATTTGTTGGGAAAATTAAATGAGGTGATGATTTCTCCTCAGAGGAGGGATGAACTCTGGTGAAAGGAGTGCTCAAATGGCAAATTTTCAGTGAAGTCATGTTATCTAGCACATTACAGAAACAGTTTGAATCCAATCCAGTCAGGAGTATAGGGAAGTCCGGTTCCCCCAAGGGTAGAAGCATTTGCTTGGCTACTGGCAATGGACAACATTCTAACAGTGGATCATCTAAAATCAAGAGGCTTCAGTATGGCGAATAGGTTTGCTGTCTTTGCGAGGAACAAGAAGAGAATGTCAGACATCTGTTTATCACATGCAAGTTTGCAGATTTCCTATGGAGACTGTTCACCAAAATGTTTGGGGTACCTGACTTTCTGCCAAATTCTGCTTCAGAAATCTTTCCTGCTTGGCCGAAGTTAAGAGGTTCCAAGAAGGTTAAGGTGTTTTGGAGCTGCATACCCTTTGCAATATGTTGGAACTTGTGGAAGGAGAGGAATAGAAGAATTTTTTAAGCCAAATTCTATAACATAAATAGGATTGTGGCTGCTATAAGCAAGTCAATTGCTGATTGGGTTATGGCTCATCCAGAGTACAGACACATTAATAGAAGGGATCTGGGGGAAAATTTAGGGGAAGTGCTGGAAATTCAGAACATTCTTGCTTGTAATTGGGTGATGACTCATCACCTTCTCCTTGTATTTTTCTGTTACCTTAATGAAATTTTTCTTTTTTACCTATCAAAAAATAAAATAAAATGACTCTCCATCCCCTAAAATTCCAAACACGGATATGGGTACATTTATCGCATATGATATGCTTGTATCATACTCTGATATGTTATTTTAGATATTAAGCACCATTTATCAAGACTTGTGCCTTGCTATTTTTAAATAATTTTATAACAATATTTCTTTATTTCTTTCTTTGTTTATTTATTTAGCCTAGGCGACTGTTAGTTTTCACTTATGCATTGCTAGGTAAAAGGCATAGACATCATCTAGCCACCTTAACAACACTGAATACAATATAACGCCTATATTTACCTTCCAAAAACAAGTCGCATGCTTAATTCAACCTTTTTTTTCAACTTTCTAAGTTTATTAATATTTTTATGGATAAGTTAAGTTTATTAATATTTTTTTTTGATACGTTAAGTTTATTAATATTCTTTTTTTATTATTTAAGTTTACTAATATTCTGAAACACTAATTTATCTGGAAAAAAAAAATCTGAAACACTAATTAAGCTCATCTAGGATCTTAAAATAAAAGGTAAACAAAATAGCGCTCTAAACATTATCATGATTCTTTTCCTTTTGCAACATCTTCTTCATCATAAGCTCTTCCCTAACAGCATGTAGGGACAACTCTAGAAAAGAACAAGTCTAATGGGTCTTAAACTCTGAACCCAGTGTATATAATCCCCTACCCCTTCCATCATTAATTTCTTCTTTATCTAAGCAATATATTCTCTGTATCAGTATCTTTGCTCCTATTTTCTTCCCATCCCTTTCTTTTTCTTTTCCAATTTTCATCATCAGTGAGTTACTACATCTTTTTATATATCTACCTATCCTTATCGAGGTTCCAATAATTGAAAATTATTTCATTAAAATAAACAAATATTGAATTAGCCAGAACTTCCGGTTAAAGAAAATGTATAATGAAAGAACCCCTTCAACCCAAAAAACACATAATTCAGCCTAAAGAAGAAAGAACAAATTTATAGATTAAAACCAAATTTTGGAGATTAAACCAAACTAACAGAGAAACCCAATAAATCTTATCCAAAAAAAAAAGCAAAAAACTAAAGAAGTAAAAAGACTGGAGGAAATAGAAAATTAAAGATTACCTTCAAACCAGCTGATCCACCACCATAAGCCTCATAACGAACAGCTTTCATAACCTTCCCCGCCATACTCACAAGAAGAAGGAAAACCAACTATCGAGAAAGTAGAATTAGAAACCAAATCCAATATCAAGAATGCAGCAGTTCTTCAGAGCTCAGAGTAATAAATAAAACACTGCAATGAACCCCAGAAGAAATTTTTCCTGTTTTCCACTTTTATCTGAATCCAGTAAACCACGGAGCAAATTGTCAGTTTTCATAAACGTGGCATTTGTTCGAACATTCGACCCCTCACCAACGAACTCGCATTACTGGGTCATTTTTTTTCCGTGATGGGGTAAAGAGTAAACGAAATAAGTCCAAAACGAATTCACAATACACGCTGAGATGTGCACTATGTGAGGAAAGTGTCAGGAGCGTAATGTACGGAGCAGATTCGACAGTAATCCGGATTTGCTCCTACACCAACCTCACAGTATCTCTTCGCACATTCGGAACATCGAGTTCACATCAGCCCCCCACCGTTATAAGGATGTCCTCAATGCACGTTGAAACGTGCATATGGGGGGGGGGGCACCTGCGAGGCTCCCCATCCCTTATGTGCTGCTGACATTATTATTCATAAGTGTGAGTGTGAGGTGAACATAAACTTTGGCCGTTGAGAGCCAACAACCTGTATTATTGAAAACATTATTATTCATAAGTGTGAATGTGAGGTGAGCATTAACTTTGGCCGTTGAGAGACAACAACCTGTATTATTGAAAACATTTTTACAAATGCCACGTTACCATAGGGTTAAATGGCAATTATCCCTATTTTTTTTTAATCATAAACATAGACATGGGCATGAATTATAAACATGTCCAGCTTTAAATACGCCCCCAACAGCCAAAGTTAATTCTTCTATAAGAAAATCCCAATTCGATACTGTGGTAGTTCTACCAAAATTAATTCTTCTATAAGCAAATCCCAATTCGATACTATGGTAATAAAACTGAAAATCATTATGATTTTGAAAGCGTTTTCATTGCTGAAATTTTTGGGTTTCTAGGTTGTTATTGTCTCAAGTGTGCAAAAAAAGATGATTTTCAAAGCATTTTCCTTGCTAAAATTTTTGGGTTTTTAGGTTGTTATTGTCTCAAGTGTGCAAAAAAAATAATGATTTTGAAAGCATTCTCATTGCTGAAATTTTTCGGTTTTTAGGTTTTTATTGTCTCAAGTGTGCAAAAAATTGATGATTTTGAAAGTATTTTCATTGCTGAAATTTCTGGGTTTTAGGTTCTTGTTGTTTTAAGTGTTCAAAGAATGATGATTTTGAAATTGTTCTTGATACTGCTCGATCCTAGGTAGTGCAAGAATCGAGGTCACAGTCAGATAATCCTTACCAACTAGGCGGAGCAGAGGTGGAAAGACGAAGCCGCACAATGAGATTTGAAACCAAGAAAATGTCAGAGGCCTAAGGAGTTATCCCTGGGTAGATACTCCGATGCTCAAGTCAATAGAAAGTAGTGGATTGTCGGGCCGAGCAGTTAGAGAACGGTGTTGGTCCGAGCAAAGTAACAATATGGGAATCAAAATTTAGATTCTTTACCTTGAATGGGAGATACCTTTTATAGCCAATGATTAGTGTCCTGATCGGATAAGGCTTCCGGGGTTGTCGGGATGAGGTTACTCGCTGAGGTTTTTGGGATAAGACCTAATCCCTAGCAGAGTTGTCCCCATTCATACGATGATCTCCTGTCTTGGTCACGCTTATCCACATGGTGTGGCACCAACGTGGTTGAAGAGATAAGGTGGGGCCGCATAGGTGATGCGGTGCTGACGTGGCCAAGGAGATAAGCTGGATCATGGAGGTGGCACGGTGTTGACATGGCCGAAGAGATAAGGCAGCCACGTAGGCGATACGTGGCATCTGGAGCCAACTCAACTATAACCCGAACACCACTCCCCAAATTTCAAAGTCGAAGAGTGAAGTTCTTGGCCGCAGTGTGGCATGGAAGAGTTCTTTGGTTCTCGGCTGAGGAACTTGAAGTTGAAATTTGGTTGAACATTTGATTCAGACCACGTGGCTTGGAGTTGGACCGGTTTTTCTAGATGAACCAGTTGGCTTAATGAAGATCCCATTTCTGAAACGAGTTATCAGATGTGTCGTTTCGCTTCCCGAGGCTCTACGTGTGCGATGGGCGGTTGCGTCAATTGGCCTTCCCAAGCTTGTCAAAGCGGCACTTGATCTTCGTCGTCAATCTTGTTCTGATATGGATCGTCAAGAAACCTATAAATTGGGGGGAAGAGCATTTCCCCTTCATCATTTGCGAATGAAGTCACTTGGAGAGCTCGGCGAGGAGTAGTCTTTGGTGCTCGGTGTTTGCTTCAGTTGCGCGGCCTTAGCCTGCAAGATTCGATAAGATGTCTTTATTGTCCTTCCATTCTTCCTCTTCCTCTGATTTCCCTTCTTCCTATTATGAGTCCGAGCTGAGGTCTTTCACCGAGATAGCTGTGCCCAATGTTCCTAAGGCTGACAGCCAGGGGGCTAAGGCCAAAGACTTTGAGGGGGTAGATTCTGCTAGGGTTGCCGAGGCTGAGGAGGCTGAGGCGGGGCCGTCGACTGTAGAGGTCGAGCTTCCTGCACGGGCTGACCGCCAATTTGGACTTTGTATTGCATCCCCGAAGAATATGAGCTGAGGTGTCTGAGGAATGGTGAGAAGCCCATAGATGCTCAGCCAAGCGAGCTCTGTATGTATGATAAAGTCTAGAGTCCGGGTTGAGGTTTCCATTACACGACAGGGGTAGTCGGGGTGTTCGAGTGGTACCGAGTACTACCAGTGTAGCTAATGCCGAACTCCTTTAGGTTCTTGATCGGCCTTATGTCCTACTATTTTATCCATGATGTCAAGCTTACCTTGGGGATGGTTAACTATTTCCTACAAATGAAGCATCACCAACAGGGGTACTACTACTTCTCGGCCAGGCAGCGCATTAAGGTACTGGTCGGGACCTCGTCCTTGGTAAAGCACTAGAAGGAGAGATTCTTCTTTGTGCATTGTCTTGGGGGCTCACCTCCACCGGCCATGCTCCAGGTACCGAGGACTAAGGTGTCGCAGCGTGCTTGAGCCCGACTCACTAAGGAGGAGAGGGCGGCGATAGGCATGATTAAGGAGATCGACGTAATGCGCTACATGTCCTTCTCGATGTTGATCCGTGTCGGGCTGATGAGCGAGGAGGCTGGTCTATTTCATTGCTTCGGTCCTTTATTTGTTGATCTCTTTATTTTTCCAAGCTAATGATTTACTAATTGGATGCTTATTTTAGTGTAGGTGCTAAGATGGCAAGTCAAGAGGAGATCCTTCACTAGATGAGGGTTGGGTAGGATAGGCATAGCCGAGGTGCTCAGAGGGACCAGCCCCAGACTGAGGCGGTGTCACCGAGGTTTACCGAAAGGAAGAGGTCGTGGTGGTCAACCTGGAGGAGGGTACCCAGGCTATCCCCATGAGTGAATGCACCAAGGGGCGTCAGTCCTTCTCATCACATGTCGTAGTGGAGCGTCTGTTTTGAGGATGGGCTCGAAAAGGAGGGTGTGCCCAAGCAACTTCTTCGTGGCATCTTGACACAGGCCATGAGGCGGGAGGCAGTGGAGTCCACGAGTGGAGCCCTGGAGAGCATCGGTAAGTCCATGCTTGTACTTAGTTTCTCACTTTGTTTGGTTGAAGTTGGTTGTGCTGACACTTGGTTTTTCTCTTGCAGAGTGCTTGTTCGGCGATTGCGGTGGTTGACTGTCTTCAGTCATTATGGAGCCTTTATGATGCAAGCCACACCAAGGTCCTGAACTTGAAGGCTCAGTTGGCTGAGCTCAAGGCGGCCAATGAGCGAAAGACTGCGTTGGAATTTGAAGTGGTTGAGCTTAAGCGCGACATCACGGAGCGATCTGACACCATCCATAATCTGAAGGGGTGTATCATCGAGTTGAAAGCTGCGCGAAAGCAACTAAAGAAGGAGGCTGCTGACTGGGAAGCCTGGGCAAGTGAGTAGGCAATTGCTCGGTTTAGGGGCTCGAAGGAGTACCATAATGAAATTGACGACTACGTTGCGCGTTCCTTCGAGATGGGGTTCAATCTCTTCTAGAACAAGATTCTATGATGATTCCCCGGCATCGCTAAGGTTGCGCAAGGCTTGGGTCCTTATGATGCTGAGACCCCTCCTGTCATGGATAACATAGCCGCCATGGACGTGCCCGAGGAGAATGAAGAGACCGATGACTGCCCTGCCGAGGATTGAAGTGCTTGTCTACTAGTGCTAATACTTGTCTGGATTTTTGTTCTGCACTGTTGACGTTGTCTTCCCTTTTTTTTATGATGTAAATGGTTTGGTATGTTGAGCTTGAAATTATGTACAAACTTTTAATTAATGAGAAAGATGCCTTTTTTTTGTTCTAAGCTTGTGTGCTCCCCTTTTTTTCTCTCTCTTTTTTACTAAGTTGTAGGCCTCGGTCTTATCATGACCAAGGTCGGGAGTGGTTGAGATCTTTGGTCTTTGGCTTGCTTGTTTGAAGTTCTTTCCGAGCTCTCCTCTTTTGGAGACGCTTAGTTACCGGTCTTGGGAGCTTTTGGCTCTTAGTGGGCTGGCCGTTCTTCGTCTAGCTTAGGTATGACACTTTGTCGGCAAGGTATGTGGAGTTCGGTGACCGCCCTCTGGCCTTTAGAAGTGGGAGTGTTCTTCTCTGCCTTGGCCCCTTGTCATTAGCCTCAGGAACATCGGGCACGACAACCTTGTTGAAAGACCACAACTCGGACTCATAATAGGAAGAAGGGAAATCAGAGAAAGAGGAAGAACAAAAGGACGAGGAAGACATCTTACTCAACCTTGCAGGCTAAGGCTGCGTAACTGAAGGAAACACTGAGCACCGAAGACTACTTCTCGCGATCTCTCCAAGTGACTTCTTTTGCAAATGACGAAGGGGAAATGCCTTTCCCCCCTATTTATAGAGTTCTCGACGATCCAGGTCAAAACAAGATCGATCAATCACCGCTCTGACAAGCTAGGGAAGGCCAATCGGCGCAATCACCCTTTGTACGCATAGAGCCTCGAGAAGCAAAACGACACATCTAACAACCCATTTCGGAATTGGGATCTATGTTGATCCAACCGGTTCATCTAGAAAAACTAGTCCAACCCTGAGTCGTGTGGTCCGAATCAAATGTTCAACCAAAATTCAACTTCAAGTTCTTCAACCGAGAATCAAAGAACTCTTCTACGCCACACTGCGGCCAAGCACTTCACTCCTCGACTTTGGAAATGGTGGAGTGGTGTCCAAGTTATGGTTGAGCTAGCTCTGGATGCCACGTGTCACCTACGTGGCTGCCTTATCTCTTTGACCACGTCAGCGCCGCATCACTTCCGTGGTCCAGCTTATCTCCTCGGCCACATCAGCACCACGTCACCTCCGCGGCCCCACCTTATCTCTTCAACCACGTTGGCGCCATGCCATGTGGATAAGTGTGACCAAGACAGGAGATCATCACGCAGATGGGGACAACTTCGCTAGGGATTAGGTCCTATCTCGAAGACCTCAATGAGTAACCTTATCTCGACAACCTCGGAAGCCTCATCCAATTAGGACACGAATCATCGGCTATAAAAGATATCTCCTGCTCAATGTAAAGGATCTAACTTTTGGCTCCCATACTGTTACTCTACTCGGACCAACACCATTCTTTAACTGCTCGGCCCGACCGCCCACTACTTTCTACTGACTTGAGCGTCAGAGTATCTACTCAGGGATAACTCCTCAAGCCTCTGACCTTTTCTTGGTTTCAGATCTCATTGTGTGGCTCCGTCCTTCCACCTTGGCAAGGATTATCTAGCTGTGACCTCGGTTCTTGCACTACCTAGGATCTAGCAGTATCAGTTATTTTTGTTTCAAGAGTGTGAAAAGTAAGGTTAAGCATTCTCATTGTTAAAATTCCTGGGTTCCCTTGTGGCAACAAAGTCAGTCATGGCATCAAGGTACCTCCTGACAGTAAAGTCCCTTGCAGCGTGCGGCGCTAAAGTTCCCTTATGGAGAAGAAATTAAAATTGTTTTGCATCATCGAGTAGCACAAATCTTGTTGATTTCCTGATTTACAGTAGATTACTATTTGATCCATGGAATAACACACATTTTTATCAATGTTTCTATATCAAAATGCAACACAACATATCATTAAAAAAAAAACTTTGACAATGAAAATCTTGATGGCAGGTCCTCCCTCATTTCTAAGCATATGGCAACATGTCTAGAAATCTTACAACCTCTAATGATCTCACTATTGTGTTGAAATTCTCCATCATCCCCTAAGGAGCATAGATGAAAATATTAACTTAGAGAATCATGTTAATCATGCATTGGCATCTTAATGACATTGCCACAAACTTAAATGCACCACACTTTGCACCCTCATCAGATTTAACAAGTGTTTTATCAGAGTTTTCGAGCGTAGACTACTATAGTATGTAAGGATGCCCCTCACCTAACAAAAGAGCAGTTATGCCTTATCAACCACAGGACCTCTGCCAATATCTATGATTGTGATTTGCAATAAGCTTAAGTATTCTTTTCTTGAGTTGCTTTCAATGTTGTGCATTGCTTATCATTTAATGCCTTTCTTTACGGTAAATGTACCCTAGTTCCATAAGGTTTCTGATACCTACGAGGGGGTCACTTTGCCACGAGTAAATAGTTTTTACAAGTTGCTTTTAGTGTTTTCTTTTATAACAATGGTACCCTGAGTCCGAACTCTGAAGGTCTTGATACCTAGAAGAGGTCACTTTTCCAAGAATAAAATGGCTTGTACGAAAACCTTTCTCCTTCACATTAATTCTCCTTCCTCATTGTCAACACCCGATTTATGCTCGATTTGCTACCTAAACCTCTAATTCACCCCCAAACACTCGATCAGACCCTTTCGACCTCTCTGAAACACCCAAAAACCCAAAAAAAAACCAAATTTCACCCTGAGAGCCCTTAGATCAACAGTTAAACTTGCCCGATACCTATCCGATGGCCCCGATTGACCCTCACTTACACCTCAACCATTAGATCAGACGCAACCATCAGCCCAGGACATTCCAAAACACCTACCCATGAAATTTGAACTCAAGATTCCTTCGTTCACCCGTCCATCAAACAAAGATTCCATTTCGACCATTCTCGCACCCACAAACCATATCCACTTGGTCCGAACACATCTAAACCAATCAAACTTTTCTAATCACCCCAAAATACCAAAAAACCCCTACATATGAAATTCCAGCCCAAAACACCTCCATTTACCCTCAATCATACCAAGATTCTATTTCGAGGTTCCAAAATGACTAGATTACAAATATGCTTGATGTGGGCTCAGTTGGCTCAATCTGATTTTACCAATCATGACTACACAAAAACCCTACCCTAAGAAATTTCACCCAAAACTACCTTTATTTTCCCCTTCATCACACAAATATTTCATTTCGAGCCCCTAGATTAACCAAATTGAACCCTTTCCAGATCTGCCCAATCTAGGCCTAGTTGGGCCAATCTGACCCCTCAAATCAACCCAGAATGTCCAAAAACCCCGTCCCATGAAATTTCATTCAAAACTACCCTCATTTACCCTTCCATGTAAAAAGATTTTATTTCGGTCTTCAACACACAAGACCCATCTCAACCTTCCATTTTTTTACCCAAAAATCCCCACCATTGAACCAAAAACCCGGCCTAACCCCTTTATACCCGATTTGACCCAACTTTTTCAGAACTACCAAAATACCCCTAGATTTTCCTGAATTTACAAAACTACCCCTTATCCCTAATATAAAATTTAACCTATCTTTCTCATTAAGGAGGATCAACACTATTCACTATCTTTCTCCAATCGATCGATTGTTCTCCTCTTCCCCTGTTCAAACGAAACCAGCAGCAACGAACCCAAAGTTGATCTCCCACTTCCTCTCACCCTCTTTCCCCCTGTCTTCTTATTCCTTTTCCAACACTGAACTGCTGAAATCAAGTCGATGAGCAAATACTTCCTTTCTTCCCCATCCGCAAAAGAACAGAGAACGAGAGCGGTGGCGATTCATGGTGAACCAGAGCAGCGTGACTGAAACGACCACCGCTGCTGCAACTTCTAGTAGCAGCAGTAGTTTCTCGGCTTTGACCGATCATCCTTCCTCTTCCTCATGGCGGGTTTGAATGAGAGGCAGCGGCAAACCTTCCTTCCTTCAACTTCTACTTATATTCCAACCAAATCACCCCTCCTTGCTCCGATCATCGTTCCCCCTTTCTATGAAGAACAGAGCCCACAGTCATTAACGGAAGCATCATTTTCTACCAGACCTAGTAAAGGCTCCGTCGCTTTTGGCATTGCCTCTCATTTTTCCACCTTTTCTCAGTCGTTTCTTCTCTTGTTCCACTCTCGGAATTCGGTAGCAGACCGAGACCTCCCCTATTTGTGAGCTTGAGTCAGGCAAGTTGTAGTGGATAGCCCCAGCTTGCTCCAATTTAGAAGGTGGAAGCAGGATTCAATCGACCTCTATAATCTGATCTAAACCCCCGGAGCACATCGGACTCACTAGAACTTCCATCTGCAATATTAACCAATCAGCCAATACATCCTCAGGTAATGCGAACCCAGTCTTCTTGTTCCATCTCTATCAGAGACGATTACAGGTTGGGGAACAGATCGATGGAGTAGGTTCCACCGAACTCACCCCAGTAGATCTGGTCTTCAGCCCAATTTGACCTAGAATTTACTATGCTTCATGTGTTGTTAGAGTTAATGTTGATTAGGATATAATTGTTTAGTTCTGCACTACTTTGATTTTGGTTCTCAGATTGGTATAGGTTTCTTCAAATTTGATTATAGAGGCTTAATTTCAATTGTGACATTTTCTTGTCGTTTGTTATTTTATTTTATTTTTTTCTTTAAGTTAGTGATTTCTGAAATAATGGTTTCTAAACTAGCTTATACATGCTTGTTCATGATGAAGTATGCTTTGTTTAGTTTTATTTGATCCAATTGATGCTTTGAGAGTGCTAATGCATCAATATTTTCAATAGGGGAAATATGTGTTGATACTCGGGTTGGTCGAGGACAACAAAGTAATTTCACCCCTGAGCTCTGATGGTGGGCCGAGGGCTTTGAAGGATTCGAGGAAGAGGTGCTGAGACCGAGGACTGGAGGCCGAGGCTGATAGCTAAGGTGCTACAAGACAAATGATGTCAGAGGCCTCGGGTAAGAACCTAAGGCGGAGGCTCCATCGGTCAAGTCAATTTTAGGGTACAAAGAGGGGAATCAAGTAAAGACGAGGGCTCTGAGGAGTCTACTTGTAGATACTGACCCAAAGTGAGGACACTTAAGTTTTATAGTAGGACCAGATTTCAGGATCAGGATCCCTCACCTAGAGGGGAGTACCCCCTATTTATACTTGAGCTGCCTAGAGGTTGGTGGAGATGGATGCCTAAGATGAGAGCCGTATGAGGGTAGTCAGAGAGTTCTGTGGGGACGCGTGGGCGCTCCACGATTGGCTCCATACGAGGGGTGCAGTGTAGCCCCTACTATGACCAGTCACGTCCCTGGTTCTGGCGCTCGTGGGCTGGGCTGGGCCACCCTACATCAATATGCATGCGTTGGACACTTCTGCATATTTTTATTGCTTAGTTCTTGTTTGTCATTTAAATGCCTTCCTTCTATTAGATAACTATTGTTTGTTTAATTAATCATTTCGGTTTTGTATTAAGTGCCGATGAGTTTCATGTGGGCCCCACCTATTGGATCCGGGAGAGGGGTGCCTAACCCCTATCTAGACCGGTGTAGCTAGTGCCTGGGCTTAACTGAACATGATTTTTTATATTGATCTCAAAGGTCCCATCACCTCCAATTCTGTATTTGATGGGTGGTGACTCCATTTCCAGCCCAAGTGGCAAAGTGAGCCATTTTTCGATGCTCACACTCATCTTTCCTCATCTCACCCCTCTTCCAAGCTTACCCTTTCGCAAAAATTTATGTATGCTTGTTTTTTGTCTTTGTTATTTTATAGTTTCCAACCTCACAACAAAGAGAGGCAACTATTAGCACCCGATTTTTTCTTGGTCCTCTGTTTAAACCCCTAACTAACCTCGAACAACGTTCAACCTATTTTGGTTCTTCCAAAACCCCAAGAACCCAAGTCTTAACCCCTAAATCCTCAAAATCCACTGTTGATCTCACCTGACACCAAAATTACCAAAATGCCCCTTCCAAATTACAAAAATATCCCTTGACCAAATTATCGAGAACCCTCTTCCTCCAAATTACCAAAATACCCCTTAAACCAAACTCCTAAAATATCCCCACTCCGAATTACCAAAATACCCTCGACCAAATTTCCAAAATACCCTTTTTCTAAAATTCCTAAAGTACCCTTGACTAAGATATTCCCTATTCCAAATTACCACAATATCACTTGACCAAATTACCAAAAATGCCCCCTTCCAAATTACCAAAATGCCCCTTCTTCCAAATTTCTAGAGCTTACCTTGACCAAATAACCAAAATATCCTTCATCCCTAAATCCCTAAAATACCCTTTAACCAAAATTATCAAAATACCCGTTGGCCAAATTACCTAAATACACTCTAAACCTACCCCTTCAAACGCGAGGTTGCCAAATTACCTTTTAATCTCCAATTTACCAGGTTGCCCTCTTTTCCCAAATTACCAATTTACTCCCAAGCCTTAAATTACAAAATTACCCCTTTTGACCCAAATTTTCAAATCAGCCTACTCTCTAAATCCCAACTTACTAAAACCCCAATCCACTTTGAGTTTTCCTAAAAACCCCCTTCTTCCTATTACAAATATGAGCTCCTTTCCCAAGACAAGCAGGTTGAATGAGGTCGGATGAAAGAAGTTGGAAGAGGATGCGGTTAGAGAAGAAGGGGTAAGAGGAGAGGGTCCTAAGGGTTTTGAATGAGTGCGGGAGACCTGAAGTAACTCGGTGAGCTTTGAAAGGTTGCAGAGAAAGAGAGAGAGGGAGAGAGTTTAAGAGAGAGCTTGAGCAATAGAATAAAAACAGAGAGGGGTCCACCGGCTAGGAAGATTATAGAGAACGTGAGAGAAAACAAAAAGAAAAACGAGAGGAAGAATCCCTCGAACAGAGAAGACGAAAGAGAGCAAAAGCGGGTTCCCTAGAAAGAGAAAGAGAGTGCAAGAGGAGAAGAGATGGCAATGAGAGAAGGTTTTGTCGAAGAACAAAAAAAAGGAGTAGGGAAGATGGGCTGAAAACAATCCTTAACAAGACAAAGAACATAGTTTGGAGCTTTAATCTCGTATTTTCTCAACAAGCTTCAGAAGGACGTCCTAGTGTTTGAAGCATTCAACAGCGAAGTGTCCCTGATTCACACCATCTTTTATTTTTCTTCCATCAATGGTTCAGGCCCTATTGTTTTCGTTTTCTTGTTCGAAATTTAGTTGAAACATTGCTATCTAAAATCCATTTTTCCACAGAGATTAGATTCCTATAGCTTACTATAGCATTGTTATTTCATCCAAGGTCACAAGAGGTAGAAAGCGATTACCTCATATCCCTGAGTCCCTAGTTTTGCTTCAGTTATGTGTCTATTTGTTTCTTTACTTTTCTTTGCCTGCCTTACATTCAAGTTAGAATATGAGAAACTACACATTCTCTAGTAGTCTGAGAGGTTTGTGCTTCCCCTCACGTCAAGCCATTCAACTAAGTCTGAAGGTGGGGGCTTTGATAGAAAAGGGGCAAGGGAGTAATCTTTCACCCTTTAGCTCAAACCCCTGCATCCAAAAGGGGATTGGTCTAGAAGTATGGAGGGGAGCATCCTTTGGAACTGCTGGATGATCCGAGTCTCCAATTCAGATTTAAATTAAGAAAGGGATTTTGCATTCACACTGATAAGAGAGAGGGGTGCCTAACCTCTTCCCTCTCCCTCTCTCTTAACTTACCTAGCTAGCCTTGTCTAGGACAAATGGAGTGGAGTCACTATTAATTTCAAATTTATTTATGAAATATAAATTAGGGAAGCCCATCACTCCCAACTATGTATTTTGATGGGTGGTGACTCCATTTGCTCGGTCACGAGGTGAACAACCAGATTTTTTTTTTCCAACGTTCACAGTTGTGAATCGTAGAAATCATAAGATTTATGAATTAAATCATAGGATTCAAACAAAAATCATAGGATTTTTGTTGAAAAGGATTTGGACATAAGATTCGAATTGAAACCATTGGGATTCATGAATCAAATCGAGAATCGTATCGTAAATCGTAAGATTTTGACAACAGTGATCCCTGCCACTACCACTATTCCATCTACTGAACCTGCAATAGTTACCTCTATTGGACCTTTGTCACCCTCACCTCAACCTGCCCATCCTCCTATATATTGTGCAATCAATTCTCCTTAGAACTCACCCAATGAAAACCTGCTCCTAGTCTGGCATATTTTGGCCTAAGGCCTACTCGACCCATTATCCTATTCCCATGGTATAGTCTTACCTTGTATAGACTAACTCTACGAGTATATAAATACCCTTGATACCCTTGTATAGTATTTTTGTATTGGGTAAATTTCTTAAACTACCCTTATTGTTTGTGAAATTGACTAAGTATACCCTTACTGTTTGACTATTGTCTAACACTACCCCTACTGTTTCTGACAATTGACTAGCTCTACCTCTACCATTAGCATCCGTTAGCGCACCATCACAATCTGTGCACATGTGACCACGTGACCTATAAATTTTTTAAAACCCAATATTACCCTCGTCCCCTTCATCTCAACACTGGCATTGTTTAGAAAACCTTCTTTGGTCGTTGAGGTTCTCAGACCTCCCCCTCCCCCTTCGGTCTCTGTCCGGTCTCTCTCTCTCTCCCATCATCAAAATGGTGGCATAAAAATGATGTTCAGGCCACCCTCCCATCATTTCAAACTTCCATCGGACAATTACTCAAACTCAATGGTGGGGAATTCCCTAGGAACGTTCTGGCTGGTCCCCTCGCTACGACGTCCATGAGGCCTAGGAGGTGGGTTGAAAAGGATTTCATACAATAAAAATAAAACAGAAGCTAAATCCCAACTTCAGACTCCAAATCAGGGGAAAACCATGAAAAGGAGAAAAAAGAACTCCATTTCTTTCATCCGCATTTATGTCCAACCTCCTCCTTCATCTGCTAATTCGAACAAAAGAGCAAACAGAATACAAAATACAATCTATATTGTAGAGGCTTAAACCAAAGCGACCAATGTGGACTAAAGAACCAAAAAGATACCTTCATAAGATAAGTAAGAAATGCCAAAGAAGAAAAAACATCACTATCAAAACAAACTTGAAACACAAACAAAAGCAAAGCAAAAGAGTTGAGCTAGGATGATTAACCATAGAGCAACATTGACGAACCAGATTAGAAAGAGTGAAACAGAAGTGCAAGGCAAGAGGATGGATGAAAAATCCACCATACTTGAAGAAATGGCGCTTTAACAGAGGGAAAAGTAAAGGGACGAAGAAAATTTGGAAGTTCAAAGAAGATCTGAAGAACAAATTCTATAGTTGTAGGGAAGAAGTTCTTAGTGATTCAAAGAAGATTTTTTTTTTCAAGTAGAAAACTTAGAAGCTCTTTTTTAATTTCATTTTTTTTTATCTTTTGCTTTCTTCTTCTTCGGTTGTAGAGAGAGAGAGATAGATAGAGAGAGAGGGAGAGAGAGAGGGTAGGAGATGGTAGTGGGTGTTGGGTAAGCTAAAATATTCGCGGTAGGTGCCACTCGAAGCAAGACATTGCAAAAGCCTCCAAAACCCTCCCCTATTTGCCTTGTTAGTTCGGATTGACACACCACCGCCATTGTTGCAACTTCCAATAGCAACATACCTTCCTTTCACCCTCTTCCTTTCCCTCTCTTTCTCCCCATCGAACTAAAACATTGACCAAAAACTTCATTGTTCACCTTCATCTCCTTCAACCTAAAAAATCGAGCAACCTAGCAATGGCTTCTTCTCCCCCAAACTCCTCTTTCCATCTTCTTCTCACATTCTCTCTCTCCTCCCCTCTCTTCTCGGTTCTCTTTCTCTCCTAATGAACTAATACCCGAGAATATACACTGTTCCCCTCCTACCTTATGACATAGTGAGCCAACGGCAGTGAATGTTAGACAGTGTATGCCCTTAGCTCCAATCAGATTGAGGTACAAATATATTTATTGTAAATGAATAAAAGTACATTGTTGTTTCATGTTGAGATTGGTATGTTTCTGTGAAATTACCCCTTAAATTGGACACTTATGAGACTCGTGTTAGTTTAGAATGTTCTTAGCCATTGGATAGACTTGGGGAATTAATCCTGTCAAGGCTAAAATTGATGTGCTGCCAAAGAATGTTCTTAACCTCTCAGCTTTCTCTCTTCTCCTCTTGTCGCCCAAGAAACCCCCTAGTTCGATCATAGTATTTGGGACTGATATTGATTAGTTATTTCTCCCATTTTTGCAAGAAAAATACAAAGAAAAATCGTGCTCACCTCCCCTATTCAATCCAAAGAGTTTGATTGCAGTTTTGTTGAAAACAATATTGCTGAACTAGCTTCACTCCCAGCTGTGCCATTTTTCAGTGGAAGCTAGTTTTGGGATTTGATTTGGGTGTAAACTACCTTGGGAGCTACATTTGTGAAATTTGTATCAGGTATACATCTCCCTCTTGTTTGGTTTCAAATCTAGTCTAGTTTTAGTGTAAGATCGATCCTAGGAAAATGCACTTTTTCTAAAATAGGGAATGCGATTCCAAGAAGGTTGAAGAAAATGTTTAAAATTTCACCTAGCCATCTAGTATAGCTCGGCCATCCATATGATGAATTCTCACCTTCCTTCAGTGAAACCTCTTCCCTTCAATCTCTTCCCATTTTTTCTCTCTCACATTATCTCCTTTTATATTCCTCATTCCCATTGCTCTCTCTCTCTCCCTCTCTCTCTCTCTCTGGGCTAAAATAAGATCCCCGGCCACTGTTCATTGTGTTCTTAACAAAAATAGAGGAATCACTGCGACAATACTCTCATTTTATTTGTTAGATAGTGTATGCCCTTAGATCCAATCAGAATGATGTACATTATGACATTTATTGTAAATGAATAAAGTACATATTTGATTCATGTTATTGTGGTGTGTTACTGTGTAATGCCCTTGCATTGGATGACAACAAACTGAAAGGACCAAACTATGCTGACTGGTACCGTAACCTTATGCTGGTCCTAACTTCTGAAAATTTGGACAAGTTGGATAAAAGCCCTGCCCCGGAGCGTCCGAGAGATAGGGGTTCTGAGGCCCGCAGGAGGGACTACCAAGAATGGGAAGAGAAAAATTCCCTTGCCCGTTGTTACATCATTGCCTCCCAGGACAATGCGATATAGAGGTAGTTCGATCAGATCGAACTGGCCAAGGACATATTGGACAGTCTAAAGACAATGTATGAAGAGTAGAACCGTTCTACTTGCCAAAAGGTCTTGAAACAGTTCATGGCCACATAAATGTCCAAGGGCCAACAGGTTCATGACCATTGTCTTCGGATGATGGGTTATATCAATGAACTTGAGGCTCTTGGATCCGGGTTGGACCATGTGACCAAGGTAGACGCCATCCTGAACTCTTTGCCTCCTTCCTCAATCCATTCATCATGAACTACAACATGAACAAGCTGAATGTCAGCATTCAGTAACTCAGCAATATGTTGTAGAGGGCTGAGGAACTGATAAAGAAGGATGAGCCCCTTGCAATGCTTGTTGAAGCTAGCAAAATGGGCAAGAGTAAAGAGGAAGGCAAAGAAAAGGCCCTAGAAGAAGGCCACCAAGCCCAAAAAGCAGAAGGACAGAGCATCAGATGTTTACCACTTCTGCAAACAGACCGGCCACTGGAAGAGGAACTGTCCTCAATACCTGGAATCCAAGAAAGTTAATTTCGAATCCTGTGTCATAGAAACTGATTTGTTGGTAACTTCTGCTTCCTGGTGTATTGACTCTGGGGCTTCAACTCATGCGTGTAACTCACTGCAGGGGTTCAGGATAAGCAGAAGACTGAGTGATGGAGAAATAACTCCTTGCTTGGGGACTTCTGCAAGTGTTGCAGTTGCGACCATAGGAACCGTAGAGTTAATTTTCAGAGAAGGAACTATTGTACTAAAATATTGTCTTTATGTACAAAATTTGAGAAGAAATTTGATTTTTGTTTCAAAATTGTGTACGGATGGATATTCTATTCTTTTTGGTAATACGATTACTGTTAAAAGAAATAACAAATTCATCGCATACGGAGAACTTGAGAATGATCTCTATGTTCTCCATCCTTCTTTGGAAACTAACATAGCCAAAATTACGTCGGTTGATATCCCCAATAAAAGAACCCATGATACAGTTAATCCCACGTGCCTATGGCATTACCGACTTAGTCATATCAACATTGACCGTATCACAAGGTTGGTAAAGGATGGTTCTTTGGATTTTTAACTATAGAAGATCTTCCCACTTGTGAACCTTACCTTTAGGGTAAGATGATGAAACGACCATTTAACAATAAGCCTGAAAGATGTACATGCACGCTTGACCTTATACATACTGATGTATGTGGTCCCCTGAATGTTAGGACACGTAACCGGCACGTTTATTTTATAACATTCACCGATGATTATTCTCGGTACGGTTACGTATACCTAATGAGACATAAGTCTGAATCCTTTGAAAAGTTCAAGGAGTTCAGACAAGAGGTCGAGAAACAGTTAGGGAGAGAAATTAAGACCCTTCGATCGGATCGAGGTGGCAAGTATCACTCTGGTGAATTCAGGGACTACTTAAAGGTCAACAGGATAGTATCACAGTTAGCTCCTCCTGCTACATCACAACTTAACAGTGTTTCAGAGAGGAGGAATATGACCTTATTGGATATGGTCCGGTCACTTCTCGTGCACTCAGAGTTACCCACATCCTTTTGGGGTTACACATTGGAGACTGCGATATACGTGCTGAACCGGGCTCCAACCAAATCGGTTCCGAATACTCCATATGAACTTTGGATTGGAAAGAAACCAAGTGCTAAACACTTGAAGATTTGGGGTTGTCCGACACACGTTAAAAGAACGAGTGCGGACAAATTGGAATCCAAGACCAGCCGTTGCCTATTCGTAGGCTACCCCAAGGACTCTGTGTGCTACCCATTCTATGACCCTGGAGAACAGAAGGTGTTCTGTAGTCGAAATGACCATTTTTTGGAGGATGATTACATCCTGAACAATCATCGTCAAAAAATTGTTCTTGATGAGGAGAGCTCAGGAGTAGTGGGAGGTTCCACAAGTTCCAGGTAATGACCAACCTAGAAGATCTACCCAAGTTTCCATTCCTCCAGTCCGTTTCGGCTATGACCAGGATAGTTACCTGGTGGAAGCTATGACTTGTGAGGAGGATCCCGTGACTTATACGGAAGCTATGTTGGACATAGATTCCATGAAGTGGGTAGATGCCATGAGAGCTATGATGGACTCAATGGAGACCAATGGAGTTTGAACTCTAGTAGATCCGCCCCCCAGGGTAAAAGCAATTGGATGCAAATGGATCTATAAGAGGAAGAAGGGCCCCGATGGTAAGGTTGAGACCTACAAGGCTCGTCTGGTGGCGAAAGGGTATACTCAGAAAGAGGGCATCGATTATGAGGAAACCTTTTCGCCTGTGGCCATGCTTAAATCCATTAGGATTCTGCTAGCTGTAGCAGCATACCATGACTACGAGATTTGGAAAATGGATGTCAAAACTGCGTTCCTGAATGGAGATCTTATTAAAGATATCTATATGCAGCAACCGCAAGGTTTCATAGCTACGGGTCAGGAATACATGGTATGTAAATTAAATAGAACCATATATAGACTTAAGCAAGCTTCTAGGAGTTGGAACATTCGGTTTGACTCTACTATCAAAAAGTTTGATTTTGAGCAGAATCTGGATGAACCCTGTGTTTACAGGAAATCCAATGGGGATAAGGTTACATTCTTCGTTCTGTATGTAGATGACATTCTACTCATTGGGAATGATGTAGGAATGTTGACTACGGTGAAAGTATGGCTTTCACAGTAATTTTCCATGAAAGATCTTGGAGATGCCTCCTATATACTGGGTCTTCGTCTCTATAGAGATAGATCGATGAGGATAATATGATTATCTCAATCTGCTAATATTGACAACATAGTCAAAAGATACAATATGGAGAACTCCAAGAAAGGAAATGTTCCTTTCAAGCACGGAGTCACTCTCTCCAAGGGGATGTCTCCCAAGACTCCGGAGGAGATTGAGAGCATGAAAGACGTTCCCTATGCCTCAGCTGTAGGGAGCATCATGTATGCCATGTTGTGCACTCGTCCTGACATTGCTCAGGCTGTGAGTGTGGTAAGCAAATTCTAGGCCAACCTAGGGCAGGAGCACTAGGCTATTGTGAAAAATATATTTAAGTACCTTTGAAGGACAAAAGAGTTTTGTTTGGTATTCGATGGTAGCTCACTACAGATCCGGGGGTATACTGATACTGACTTTTAGTCAGATCCAGATGTTAGAAAGTCTACATCTGGTTATGTTTTCTCGATAGGATCGTGTGCTGTTTGCTGGAAAAGTAGCAAACAGGGGTCCACAGAAGATTCCACAACCGAAGCCGAATACATTGCCGCAAGTGCGGCTGCCAAAGATGCCATATGGATGAAGAAGTTCATTCATGAATTAGGAGTAGTTCCATTCGGCATATCACCCATTCCATTGTTGTGTGACAACAATGGAATTATCGCTCAGGCTAAGGAGCCACGAGCCCACTCGAAGTTGAAGCACATCGAGAGGAAGTACCATGTATTGCGGGAGATAATTGGAAGAGGGGATGCCCTAATTCAGAAGGTAGCATTAGCGGAAAATGTAGCAGACCCATTGACTAAGCCACAAAAAACATAAAGTGTTTGAGAAACAAATGGAAAGTATGAGACTCCGACTTATACCAGATTGGACCTAAGTGCAAGTGGGAGATGTTAGATAGTGTATGCCCTTAGCTCCAATCAAAATGATGTACATTATGACATTTATTGTAAATGAATAAAGTACATATTCGATTCATGTCATTGTGTTGTGTTTCTGTTTAATACCCTTACATTGGACACATATAAGACTCGTGTTAGTTTAGAATGTTCACAACCGTTGGATAGATCTGGGGAGATTTATCCTGCTAAGGCTGACATTGATGTGCCGCCAAGTTGGTTGGTGTATCCTGTCTCAGCTGTCAGGGTGAGACCCGAGGTACATGCAATGTAGGTTTACTTGAAACCATGAACTGGACCAGAATTCCAGTATTGCCCTGGACCTTGGTGATTAGTGGGCAAAACTGGAATGTTACACCTGACCCTTAGACTCGATTATGATATTGCACTAGATGTCGGATTGGGCTATTTTTGATATGCCAATCAGTGAGAACCTCAGAGGGGGTCAAAACCTGGGTATGTTGGGACAGTGCGAGAATTCATCTGAGTGGGTGATCATAGTGACAGGATCAACCCCTTTGTCGGACAAAGGGGTTGATCGGGGATGCACTCTCTCTGATGGAAACCTAAACTGTCGATAGTTGATTTCAATCGTTGAAAATTGTTTTGCAAAATATATTTATATAAAGATATATATATATATATATATATATTACGGTTTCTAAATGTTTGCAAAAGGTTTTAATTCCCGGGATCCATGTGAGTAGAGAGTGCATCACTATTCCTTGCAGCCGAGGGAGAGGTCTTCTCTTGTCGGGCAGTGTTTGATCATTATGGGCTAAGAGGTTAAGTGTAAGAACATTGAGGGTTATACCTGATGGGCTAATCTTGCATCTGCCCACAGTCCCTGGGTTTTTATAAGGTGGCTTGGCCCAGGGACCACTTAGTGTAAGTGTTGGGCCCATTTGGAGCCCATGTGATGGGCTCCGGGGGTTCACTGTCTTTTCAGTGAATTCGGCCAAGCCTTGTAACAGAGGCTAGGCTGAACCCATGTGGCTAATGTGTAGATCAATGTTTGAGTCCCACACCACACAAGGAAACCCAATTGGGCAACAGCTTGGAAGGTTAGTGAGCACATAGACTTAGTGGGCCTAAAGCCCAATTTGAACTGGTTTAATTAGATTAATTAAAGAGGGGTGGATCTGGGTTTTGGATTAGCAGATAGGATAAGAGATTATCCTTATCCACTCAGAGAGTCCAGATCCAAATATAGTTTTGGATTTGGAAATTCCTAATAAGATTATGAGGGCTGATCTAATCTACAAATAAGATAAGGGCTTATCCTTATCTCTTAAAGAGATCCAGATTCAAATAAGGAAACTCCTAATGGGATTAGGAGCTGATATTTTTAAGGCCATAAAAGGAGGAGGGGGTGAACCATTCTATACACATACAATCAGATCTCAGATCACAGAAAGAGAGAAGACATCTATAGTAAGACTGCGCCGTCTTCTGTTCTTGTGCCCTCCTCCTACTACGGCCATTGCTAATTCGTTCTCCACTATAGGAGCGATCAAGAAGAGTTCTTGATATCAGTCTTTGGAGAAAAACTGATCTGAAGTCGTGCTCACATCCCTCCATCGAATTTTGCTGAAGGATTCGGTTCTTGGGAAGAACCACCTGCTGATTCTGCTCCATCCTACACTGTGTTATCTTCAGTGGGAGTAGTCTTTGGACCTTTCCTTGGGTGTGAACACCTTCATTGGGAGATATTATTTATTCGTATAAGGTACCTCCCTCTCCTACCTTTTGGTTTCAGATCTGGTTCGGTTCTTGGTTCAAGATTGATCATTGAAAAATGCAATTTTTCTAAAACAGGGAATGTGATTCCCAGATGGGAGAGAGAAGTTTTTGAAATTTCGCCCAACCTACCTGCAGGGTTTGGCCATCCGTATGATGGATCTCTCATCCCTTCATTATTCCCACCCACCTCTGGTGAGCAATTCACTGATTTTATGTTTTTCTTTTATTCCCTCATTGCCGTTCTCCCACTCTTTACCATTTTGGGCTTTCCCTAGTAGAGAAAGCGATGCACTAGGATTTGTTCATTGTCTTCACCGTCTTCCGGTGGCAAAACATAGTTCGCTAGAAAAAGGATCAGGCATCATCATCGGAACTGCTCATCATTTGGGTTTTATTTTGAAATTTGAAGAATAGTGGAGGGAAAATTCGACATTTCATTCTTTTCCATTAGCACTTAACGGTGATGTCTTTTTTAAAATTAGTAAGGGTACTTTAAGACAATATGTAAGCAGTAAGGGCACAGTTAGTCCATTTTGGAAACATATTAAATGTTGTTTCACATTTCCAGAAGTCGGTGATTCAGTCACCTCGAATAACAGTAAAGTTGAAGTCTCTTTTCAATGTTTGTTCCATTTCGATACAAGTCGTTGTATCTTCCAAAGTAATTCAGTTCCAAAGTTTGCCGATACCTCTCCCTAGGTGAGTTAATGAGTCTTCGTTCATGTACGTCGGTTCAGTTTCAACCGACTCTATCTACTATAAAATCCCCTCTTCTGTACTGATTTGTAGCATCAGAGATAAATATCAGAATACTACAAAACCTTTCTCTCGTTCAACCAAGCTCTATTCTGTTTTTCTATCTTATTTTTTTTACAGTATTTGCTGTTACTATCATCAACAACCATCAGTGGTATCAGAGTCCGTTTGATCAAATCTTTTGGGCGTGAGTTCTTCTAAACAATATATGTGTAGAAGCCAATTGTTCCACCCTTTCTCTTCCAATCTTCAATGGAGAAAACTATGACTTCTGGTCTATCAAAATGAAGACCTATTTTCGGTTACAAAGTTTATGGAGAATCGTTGAGGAAGGATTCTGCATTGCTGAAGACACCTCTACTCTTTTAGCAAATCAAAAGAAGATCTATGAAGAAAATCAACAAAAGGATTGTCAAGCACTATTCTGCTTACAACAAGCAATGGCTGAGGAGATATTTCCTCGAATCATGGGCGCATCAACTGCCAAAGAAGCATGAGATACACTGCAAGAGGAGTTCCAAGGATCTGTCAAGGTACGCACTGTTAAATTGCAGAAGTTTAGAAGGGATTTTAAAAATCTTAAGATTAAGGATAATGAGACTGCAAAAGATTACTATTCTAGAATAAAAGGAATAGTAAATCAAATGAGAGCCTATGGGGAGACTATTTCTGACAAGAAAATAGTTGAAAAAATTCTAATCTCTTGCATAGAGAGATATGATCCAATAATTTCGGTGATAGAAGAAACAAAGGATCTAGAAACACTATCACCAACAGAATTGATGGGCTCTCTCGAGACATGAAAATAGGCGTGACAGGCAGAATGAAAATTCGGTTGAATCTGCCTTTCAGTCTAAAGTTAATCTGCGGTCTCATAAACCAAAAGTTGATGGAAGAAAGTCACAAGGAAAACCAAAAGAAAATAATGACAAGTTTTCTTCATGTGGTATTTGCAAGAAAAGAAATCACTTGGAGAAAGATTGCTGGTTTAAAGGAAAACCACAGTGCCAAAACTATAAAAAATTTGGCCATGTTGAAAAAGTTTGTAGATTCAAGAAAACCCATCAAGCTAATTTTTCAGAAAAGAAAGATGAGAAAAATAATCTCTTTTATGCTTGTCATTCTACAATAGAAGAAAAAAAGGATACTTGGTATCTTGACAGTGGGTGTAGTAATCACATGACTAAAAATGAAAGCATCTTCCATAGCCTTGATAAAATCAAGACAAAAGTCAAAATTGGTAATGGCGACTTCATGGAAGCAACTGGCAAAGGCACCATTGTTGTTGACACCAAACAAGGCAAGAAATACATAAATGATGTACTTTTGGTCCCTACCATTGATCAAAATCTACTTAGTGTGGGCCAAATGATAGAAAGAGGTTACTCTCTACATTTTGAGGGAAACTCTTGCACAATCTATGATAAGCAAGACAAATCCCTTGAAATTGCAAAAACAAAAATGACAGAAAACAGGTACTTCCCCATTCAATGGAAAGATGCAAGTTATATCGCAATGCAAGCACAAGTGGACGAGTCGTGGCTATGGCATAGAAGATTTAGACACTATAATTTCCATGGATTAAGGATTCTTCAGCAGAAGAACATGATGCGTGACCTACCAGCTATCAAGGAGTTCAGCAATGTCTGTGAAGGGTGTTTGCTCGAAAAACAACATCGACAACCCTTCCCATCTAGCAAAGCTTGGAGAGCCAAAGCACCATTGGAGTTAATTCATACAGATGTTTGTGGTCCAATGCATACTCCATCAAATAATCAAAACATGTATTTCATCATCTTCATTGATGATTATACTAGAATGACATGGGTTTATTTCTTGTGAGAAAAATCACAGGTTTTCGATTTTTTAAAAAAATTCAAAGACCGTGTTGAGAAGCAAAGTGGTCACAACATCAAGACCATAAGAAGTGACAGAGGCAAAGGATATACCTCTAATGAATTCAATAAGTTCTGTGAAGATGAAGGCATGGAGCATCAACTTACAGTCGGGTACACTCCAGAACAGAATGGAGTATCCGAAAGAAAAAACAGAACTGTTATGGAGACTGCAAGAGCCATGCTCATGGAAAAAGGTCTTCCCAAAATTTTTTGGGCGGAGGCAGTAAGCACTGCTGTCTATCTGCTTAACAGATGTCCTATTAAAGTTGTGCAAGATAGGACACCAATTGAAGCTTGGAGTGGGCAAAAACCATCAGCAAAACATCTCAGAGTTTTCGGATGCATATGCTACACACATGTCCCACAAGAGAAAAGAGGAAAACTGGATGAGAAGACAGAGAAAGGAATTTTCTTAGGCCATAGCACTTAATCAAAAGACTATCGAGTCTATAGCTTAAGGAAAGAAAAACTCATAATCAATTGAGACATAAGCTTTGAGGAAGATGCTGCATACAATTGGGAGACAAAAGAAGTTGAAAGAAAGACTATCAACTTGCCTCTATTACCAAGTCAAAGAATTGAAGAAGATCGTCATCAAATCATTTCGCCAATACAATCAGAACCGGAACAAGCTTCACAGTCTACTCCGGACTCACCACCAAGGCGAACTAAATCCTTAACAGAAATATATGAGACATGCAACTTGATGATCATAGAACCAGAAAGCTTTGAAGAAGCTTTTAATGAAGAAAAATGGAGAAAAACTATGAATGAAGAGATAAAAATGATTGAAAAAAATAAGACTTGGGAACTTGTGGATCGTCCACAAGACAAAGACACTATTGGAGTTAAGTGGGTCTACAAGACAAAGCTTAACTTAGATGGCTCAATCCAGAAGCTTAAAGCAAGGCTAGTTGCCAAAGGATACTCACAACAATACGGTATTGACTACAATGAGACATTTGCTCCAGTTGCTCGCCTTAACACAATCAGGGCATTGATAGCATTTGCTGCACAGAAGAAATGGAAAACTTTTCAACTTGATGTGAAATCTGCATTCCTCAATGGCTATCTTAAGGAGGAAATCTATGTGAGCAACCTCAAGGGTTCGTGGTGCAAGGACAAGAAGACAAAGTTCTCAGATTAAAGAAGGCACTATATGGCTTAAAACAAGCTCCACGAGCTTGGTACAGCAGAATCGACAATTATTTCTTGGAGCAAGGATTCAGGAGGAGCTATAGTGAGCCAACACTCTACATCAAAACTCAAGGTGCAAATGACACTCTCATTGTTTCTCTATATGTTGATGATTTTATTTATACTGGAAATAATGAGAAGATGGTCAAGAAGTTCAAGACATGATGAAGAGTTTTGAGATGACTGATTTAGGCCAATGCACTATTTTCTTGGAATTGAAATAATTCAAGAAGAAGAAGGGACATTCATCTCACAAAAGAAGTATACAGAAACTCTTTTGAAGAAATTCAAAATGGAGGGGTGCAAAACAGTCTCCACTCCATTAGACAACACTAAAGCATACAAAAAGGAAGATGGCTCACCAAAGGCAAATGAATCACAATTTCGAAGTATAATTGGAAGTCTTCTCTATTTAACTGCTACAAGACCAGACATCATGTATGCAGTTAGTCTACTATCAAGATTCATGCAGAATCCAAGTCAAGTTCATCATGGAGCAGTTAAAAGAATACTAAGGTATTTGCAAGGAACAAAGAGCTATGGAATTTGGTACAGAGTCACACATGACTCTAAGCTCATTGGCTACACCGATAGTGACTGGGCAGGTTCGGTAGATGACATGAAAAGCACATTTGGTTATGCTTTCACACTTGGATCAGGGATATTTTCTTGGGCTTCAAAGAAGCGAGCAACTGTTGCCCAATCATCAGCTGAAGCAGAATATATTGCAGCAGCAATAACAACGAGCTAGGCTATATGGCTCAAAAGGATATTTGACGATATGGGAGAACCACAAGTTGGTGCTACTAGAATCTACTGTGATAGAAAATCTGTTATTGCAATGGCAAAGAATCCCATATTTCACAGCAGAATCAAACATATTGGCATCAAGTATCACTTTATCAGAGAAGCAGAAGGAAACAAAGAAATAGAGCTCAAACATTGCAAAACTGAAGAACAATTAGTTGACATATTCACAAAGGCTCTATCAAAAGGCAAGTTCGAATTGCTACGAGACATGATTGGAGTTGCTGAAATGTGCACCAAGGAGGAGTATTAAATGTTGTTTCACATTTCCAGAAGTCGGTGATTCAGTCACCTCGAATAACAATAAAGTTAAAGTCTCTTTTCAATGTTTGTTCCATTTTGATACAAGTCGTTGTATCTTCCAAAGTAATTCAGTTCCAAAGTTTGCCGATACCTCTCCCTAGGTGAGTTAATGAGTCTTCGTTCATGTACGTCGGTTCAGTTTCAACCGACTCTATCTACTATAAAATCCCCTCTTCTGTACTGATTTGTAGCATCAGAGAGAAATATCAGAATACTACAAAACCTTTTTCTCGTTCAACCAAGTTCTATTCTGTTTTTCTATCTTATTTTTTTTACAGTATTTGCTGTTACTATCATCAGCAACCATCAAAACAGTAGAGGTAGTTTAAGAAATTTACTCTTTTTTTAGTACATTCTGCAATATAATTTACACCTGTTCCTCTCTTCTCATGACAATCCCAATGAACACAATTCGCATATAACTTACAATCTTTCTATAGTCTTGACGTGAAATATAGGAAACTGGAGATTATACTTCTACTATATATACATTAGATTACCTGCCTTTCCTTTTGCGAACCATTTTCAATACAAAGTACTACAGATATCTCAAGTATGAGTTGAAGGTCTCTGCTTCCAACTCCATATAGGAGTAGATATATATGGAGCCATATGATCCCTCAATGGAGAATTATGAGGGTGTTTCAGTAGGGATAGCTTTGATTAATTGTGGGTTTCCTCTTACACAGAATCTTATAATTAAATATATATACAATTCAAATCATAACCTAAAAAAACTGAGCAAAATCGGAGAAAAAACAAGATTCAAACGTTCTGCCTCACAAATCCTATTGCATTCACGTAGTTGTTCCATACATTTTTGGCGATCAAATAGACCATCTCGCTAAAGCTCTCGCCAATCTCAGAGAAGTTGTTGGAAACCCAACAAATTGTGTCATTCAATATAATTTGGAGTTCTTGAGTTGCATTACTGCAGGTGATGTTGGTAGAGGCCCACGATGAAAAGGTTTCTTTAGAATTATTAAAAGCTGTGAAGGCAAGAGAAGTCATTTCCCCCACTGCAAGATCGAAGGAATTCTTCACAAGAGGCTTGAAATAATCTGTGAGGACACAGTTGATGATTTGACCAGGACATCTCAGCACTGTGATCAGGAACACAAAAAGATAAGCTGCACCATGGAAGATCAAGAGAGAGGCGAAGCTCACTACTTCACAGAATGCAGAGAAAACAAATTGAAACAGAACAGCTGCCATTTCTGATTTGTCTCAATAGAAGAGAAGATGAAAACTTAGGAAGGAGATTAACTTGTTAAAGACGAATCTAATTTTCAAAATGTTGTTGTCTGAGGCTGCATTTAAAGCATTGAAACTAATTAATCTATATATCAAAATAAATCCTGAATTCACATCCTCCTATAGGTACAAAGTCACTTCAATTAAACATTCTATTCTATTTATTTGATCAAAGTCATTGCAACTTAAGTATTCTGTTATTTTATTCATCTTCCGTTTCCGTTGTTGAATCGGTAAAACTAATTAGAAAAAAAGGAGGGAGAGAGAGATTGAGAGGGAGGGAGACCAAGATAATAAGCTATATCAACTTTAATGGTCGCCTCAGGTATTACTTGGGCCTATATACAAAGAAATTTTATTTTATTGACTACTGTTAGATATGGGGCCATAGTTTCAATGTACGGCCCACCTGTTTTCAATTCAGAGTATATCAGGACCCACCTCAGCTAGGGCCTGTACCAAAATATCAGCAAGATCAAATGACTTTTAGCCATGTGTCTCTGTATTATTATGGGACTTTTAGGCTGTGTTTGGTTAAAATTTTACTTCAAATAATCACTATATATTTGAAGAAAGAAATTGAATTTTCTAACTCTAAAGAATCAATTTTTATAATGAGTTTTTAGTCCAACTTCTAACGATTTGATGCATCTAAACTTAAAATCATTTTCTTTCCCCACACTCACATCTTGGGTCATTTTCGGAATTATAAAATTCTCTGAAAAGAATGTCAAAGGCAGACTTTGCAGACATTGCCTCCCCCAAACTCATGTCTCTATCTAATTCCTTTTCCAGATTTTTTTTAATGAAAAATTGTGGTAAACAAACATTTTGAATGACAAATTTTACCTGGCTGTTTTTCTTTTTCCAAATTTCGTTCGATTTGTGTTCACTTCATCTAGAAGTTTCTGTAAAAGCAACATGCAAAAATAAAAAAAGTAATAATAATAAAAGATTGTCAACCCCGGGCTAAAACAAAAACACTCATGGATTGTTTGGTTTGACAGAAAATATAAGAGAAACAGAAAGTTAAGATCAAGCCCGAGCTATTTTAATATTGCAATATGTAAGAGTTCGTCTTATTGTCACTATTTTGTACCTAGAAAACAGTGTACTGCTCTTTGTATATATCTACAATAATTACATGAACAAAAGCTTATTGTAATTTGTAAATGCAAAACTAATATCACTGGTTCAAGTCATGGTGAGTGCATCATTCAATTCTTGTTTGCTATACATACAATCGATATGTTGAAAAGAAACCAAAAGAAAAATTGCAAAGAGAACACAATAAAAATCGTATAATATGTGATGATTTTAGGCTGCATTTGGCACATTCCTTATTTTAAAGGATTTTTCTCTAAGTTCAATGTTCATAGGGGCATTTTAACTGCAACAAAAGATAAGTCTTTAAAATAAGGAATGCCAAATGCAGCCTTAGTTGCACATGGCCGGGTTACACCCAATGGTTTTGCATGGTTTTACCTTGTATAATACATGCAATTTGTGTATTGTTTTGTTCCTAGTTGTATTGTTATTTGCGTAACCCTTGTGCCCAACAAACTGTTCTTATTATAATTAATTAACATTTATATATTTGAATGGAAAGTCATTAACATTTATATACTGAAAACGAAAGTCATCAATATCTAAAACAGGGTCTACAAGCTTCTTGAAAAGGTAAATAATTAAGTATTGGATAACTCTCATATGGATACGAATATGAATACAGATATATTTTGAAAATAATATGGATATACTAGTAAAATAGAGACAAATTCTATAAATACATTAATAACATTAAATTTAAGTTTAAAATAACCACATATAGTACATAAAAACATAGAAAATATATACTATAATAGTATATATGAAGAAATATGTTATAATAATATAGCAGGATGAATATATATATCATACAATTTTATAATAATGCATCAAGTCCAAGACACATATTATATAGACTTTTACAAATTAATGTATGTACAAAGCTATTATTTTGTTATCTTCTATTTAAGTCTAAGGCACAAAACATATGCAACCATTATATTTTAATATTATATCAATTATTTTTATTTTTCTATTTTTACTTTTTAACATTAACAAAAAATTCAACTAATTATTAAATTCTCAAATTTTTGGTTAACAATATTTTTTTAGTTATATAAACAATAAATATGTTTTCAAATATGTTAAAATTTCTAAGATACATATCATATGAAAATTCATAATTTTAATCAATAAAATAATTATTTTATTATTAATATTTTTATTTTTATAAAAAATAAATATGTTGTTTATCAAATTAATATAATAATTTATAATTTATAAAGATATATAAAAATTTTAAGATACTTATCATGTGCAAATTTATAAATTTTATGTACTAAAAAATTGTTCCATTATTAATATTTTTTGTATAAATTTCTTGAAATTAAAAGTCAATTGTTAATATAAATGTGGATTTGATGGCTTATGTATTCTGATAATTGATAAAATATAAAATTCAAATATTATTCCTTTTAACTTTTAGTTAGAGTTGTTGAATATAAATATATGTTATTTGTTTGGATTGCATGTAGACACAAAATTTAATAAGATAATTATATTTCATTTATTATCATAAGAAGCATGATAGTTTGGTAGCTTAAAGGTGCATTTAAGGTAGAGGTGTAAAATGGGTCGTGCTGGACTAGCACAGAATGGCCCACACAAATTGCGGGCTAGGCCATGCCTTCCTCCCCTAAGATTTTTTTTTTGGGGTTGGCCCGTCATGGTCCAGGGCCTGAGCCCGCATGGGCCCGTTCTGGGCTAGTTCGTGGGCCGAGCCTTAGGCCAGGCTGGACTGTGGATTGAACCAAAGTTACTTATTTAAGAAAATGTTTATTTTATTAAATATATTATATACTATATATAATATATGGGTTGTGCCATGGGCTAGGCCATGCTAGTCCACAAGCCATGGGTGGCACGACACGATAGTGGGGCCATGCCATGCTGGCCCATTGACTTGAAACCCCAAGCTCGACACAGCCCGTGGACCATTAGGCCTGGCTGGGTCAGCTCAAAATCATGTTGGACCGTGCCGGGCCTTCGGTGGCATGGCCCAATTTACATCTCTAATTTAAGGTTTGGTTATAAGGGTGATAGGGGCTTGAATCACCTTTCAAGTGTTTTTTAATAGATAGATGCTAGACGCAGTATAATATTGATGTGTATTGGCCCAAATACAATGCGGTATGCATCAATGTGGCCTAGTATCAATCTAATGTACACAACTCAAAGCACTATTCGTCAACATTTCATAGATATATTCTCTTCTTCTTGAAGGAATGAGAGATCTATCATATGGATGGCCAAACCTTATAGGAAGGTTGGGCAAAATTTAAAAAATTTATCTCTCTCCTAGTTGGGAATCACATTCCCTAATTTAGAAAACTACATTTTCAATGTTCGTTCTTGAATCCAAAACCAGATCAGATCTAAAACCAATAGGAAGTGAGGGATATACCTGATACGAAGTAGCAATAACACCCATCGCAGGTGTTCATGCCCAAAGAGAAGACCAAAACCCACCTCTACTGAAGATGACATAGAGTGTAGTGAACCAGGATCAATAGGATGATTCTTCAGTAAGAACCTGAATTTTTCAACAAGAATTGGGTAAGGGATGGTGAGCATGAAATCAGATTGCTTCTTCTACCAAGAAGCAATATCAAGAACTCTTCTTGATCAGATCCACAAGTGGAGATCAAACTGGGTAGGAGCGACAAGAATAGGGGAGAATTCTGCAGATTGCGATGTGTTGAAACTGAGGAATTCGCCCCCTATTTATAGCCTTCTTAGGATCAGCCTCCTAATCCAATTAGGAGAGAGTTTCTATTTGGATCTGGGCTCTTAAATGGATAAGACTTATCTTATCCTTTAACTAATCCTAATTAGTTCAAAAACTGAATTTTCCCCTTTTTAATTAACTAACTTAAGTCCAGTTTGAATTGGGCCTTAGGCCCATTAAGCTTATGTGCACACTTACTCCTTAACCTGCTGCCCAGTTGGCTTTATTTGAATGGTGTGGGACCCTAACATTGATCTACACATCAGCCACATGGGTTCAGCCCAGCCTATGTTACAAGGCCTGGACGTTGTTAGACAGTTTTTGTATGCCCTTAGCTTCAATCAGAATGATGTACATTATGAGTTTATTGTAAATGAATAAAAATACATATTTGATTCATGTTCCCTTGGTATGTTTCTGTGTAATACCCTTAAACTAGACACTTAATGAGACTCGTGTTAGTTTAGAATGTTCACAGCTAGTGGGTTGGTCTAGGGAGACCTATCCTGATAAGGTTGACACTGTTGTACCACCAAGTCGGTTGGGGTGGCCTGTCTCAGCTGCCAGGGTGAGACCCTAGGCACATACAGTGTAGGATTAATTGAATCTTTGAACTGGACCAGATTTCCAGTATTGCCCTGGACCTTGGAGATTAATGGGCAAAACTAGAAAGTTACACCCGAACCCTAGACTCGATTATGATACTGCACTAGGTGTCAGATTGGGCTGTCTTTGATGTACCAATTAGTGAGATCCTTAGCGGGGGTCAAAACCTGGGTATGTTGGGACAATCTGAGAATTCATCTGAGTGGGTGATCATAGTGACAGGATCAGCCCCTTTGTCGGACAAAGGTAATGATCGGGGATGCACTCTCACTGATGGAAACCAAGACTGCCGGCAGCCGATTTCAATCGTTGAGATTTGTTTTGCAAAGTATATTTTATATGAGATATGAAAGTATATATATTATGGTTTCTAAAATGTTTGCAAAAGGTTTTAATTCCCGGGATCCACATAAGCAGAGAGTGCAACACTGTTCCTTGCAGCCGAGGGAGAGGACCTCTCTTATCGGGCAGTGTTTGATCATTATGGACTGAGAGGTTGAGTGTAAGACCATTGAGGGCAGTACTTGATGGGTTAATCTTGCATCTGCCCACAGTCCCTGGGTGTTACAAGGTGGCTTGGCCCAGGGACCACTTAGGGTAAGTGTTGGGCCCATAGAGCCCATTTGATGGGTTTCAGGGGGTGCACTGTCCATAGCAGTGTATTCGGCCAGGCCTTGTAACAAAGGCCGGGCCGAACCCATGTGGCTGATGTGTAGATCAATGTTTGGGTCCCACGCCATACAAGGAAGCCCAATTGAACAGCAGTTTGGAAGGCTAAGTGAGTACACAACCTTAATGGGCCTAAAGTCCATTCGAACTGGGCTGATTTGATCAGTTTAAAGGAAGGGCAGATCTGGGATTAAATCAGTTGATAGGATTGGGCCTTGACCCTATCCACTTAGAGGGTCCAAGATCTAAATAAGATTTAGATCTAGGAGCCTCCTAATAGGATTAGGAGAGGGCTGATCTAATCTACAGATAAGATAAGGGTTCTCCCTTATCACTTAAAGGGACTTTTAATCCAAATATGATTTGGATCAGCAACTCCTAATGTGATTAGGAGCTGATCCCTTTAAGACTATAAAAGGAGGAGGGGGTGGCAACCTTAAGACACACAACACAAGAGATAAAAAGGTCTCTAGTCTTCAGAGCTGAAATCACAAAAGAAAGATTTCTGCAATTTCTGCAAAACTCTTTCTTGCCGCTAGACCTCCAGTTCGATCTCCAACTTTGTGGGAGAGATCAAGATTCGATCTTGATATCAACCTTTTGTGAAAGAACTGATTGGAAGCAGTGCTCACGTGCCATCTAGCTATTCTTACGAAGGATCAAGTTCTTGGAGAACGCTGCTGATTCTGCTCCATCCTGCACTGTGCCAACTTTAGTGGGAGCAGTCTTTGGATGCTTCCTTGGGCGTGAACACCATTGAGAGATAATATTTCTCTGTATCAGGTATACCTCTCTCATAATTCTTTTGGTTCAGATCTGGTTCAGTCCATGGTTCAAGATTGGTCATTGAAAATATGATTTTCTAAATAGGGAATGCGATTCCCAGTTGAAGGGAGGGAATTTTTTTTTTTTGAAATTCGCCCCCTTCATTCCGCAAGATTTGGGCGTCCATACGATGGATCTCTCATCTCCTTCAGAATTCACTATGGGAGACAGTGAACCCCTGGGTCCATCACCATGGGCTCTTAATGGGCCCAACATTTACACTAAATGGTTTTTGGATCCAGCCACTTTATGAAAACCCAAGAACTACGGGCAGATGCAAGATTATCCCATCAGGTATTACCCTCAATGGTCTTGCACTTAACCTCTCAACCCATAATGATCATGCACTGCCTGACAAGAAAGGACATCTCCCTCGGCTACAAGGTACAGTGTTGCACTCTCTACTCACATGGATCCTGGTAATTAAAACCTTTTGCAAATATTTTGAAACCATAGTATATATATGCTAGAAGTATAGGTTTCCATAAGAGAGAGTGCATTCCTCGATCATTCACTTTGTCCGACAAAGGGCTGATCCTGTCACTATGATCACCCACTCAGGTGAATTCTCAGACTGCCCCAACATACTCAGGTTTTTACCCCCTTTAAGGTTCTCACTGATTGACACATCAAAGACAACCCAATCCGACACCTAATGCAGTACTATAATAGAATCTAGGGGTCAGGTGTAACATTCCAGTTTTTCCCATCTATTTCCAAGGTCCAGGGTAATACTAGAATTTGGTCCAGTTCAGGGTTTCAAGAAAACCCACACTGCTTGTACCTCAGGTCTCACCTTGGCAGTTGAGACAAGCTACCCCAACCAATTTGGCGGCACATCAGTGTGAGTCTTGGCAGGATAAATCTCCTTAGATCTATCCAACGACTGTGAAGATTCTAAACTAACATGAGTCTTATAAGTGTCTAGTTTAAGGGTATTAAACAGAAACACATCACAATGACATGAATCAATTATGTACTTTATTCATTTACATTAAATGTAAGATACATCAATCTGATTGGAGCTAAGGGCATAACTGTCTAACAGCTCCCACTTGCACTTAGGTCCAATTGGGTACAAGCCGGAATCCCATACTTTCCATGTGTTCTTCAAAAACTTTCTATGTAAGTGTCTTAGTCAATGGGTCTGCTACATTCTCCCCTGATGCTACTTTCTGAATCAGGACGTACCCTCTACCAACTATCTCCCGTAGTACATAGTACTTCCTCTTGATGTACTTCGACTTCGAGTGGGCTTGTGGCTCCTTAGCATGAGCTATAGCTCTATTGTTGTCACACAACAATGGAATGTGTTATGTGCTGGATGGAACTAATCCTAATTCCTGAATGAACTTCTTCATCCAGATAGCTTCTTTAGCAGCTTCACTTACGACAATGTATTCAGATTCGATTGTGGAATTTGTGGTGGAACCTTGTTTGCTGCTTTTCCAACTAACTGCACAGGCCCCCATCAGAAAGATGTACCCAGATGTAGACTTTCTATCATCTGGATCTGAATGGAAATTGGCATTAGTATACCCTTGGATCTATAGTGAACTACCATCGAATACCAGACAAAACTCTTTTGTCCTTCGAAGGTATTTTAGTATGTTCTTCATAGCTATCAAGTGTTTCTGTCCTGTGTTAGACTGGTATCTACTTACCACACTCACTGCTTGAGCAATGTTAGGACGAGTGCACAACATGGCATACATGATGCTCCCTACCGCTGAGGCATAGGAAATCTCCTTCATGTCCTCAATCTCCTCAGGAGTCTTGGGAGACATACCCTTGGAGAGAGTGACTCCGTGCCTGAAAGGAACATTTCCTCTCTTGGAGTTCTCCATACTGTATCTCTTGACAATCTTGTCAATGTAAGTAGACTGAGATAATCCAATTATCCTCTTCCATCTATTTCTATAGAGTCAAAGTCCCAAGATATAGGTGGCTTCTCCAAGGTTTTTCATGGAGAATTGCTATGAAAGCCACACTTTCATCATAGTTAACATTCCTACATCATTCCCAATGAGTAAAATGTCATCTACATACAGAACCAAGAATGTAACCTTATCCCCATTGGCCTTCCTATAAACACAGGGTTCATCCAGATTTTGCTCAAAGTAAAACTGTTTGATAGTAGAGTCAACTGGATGTTCCAACTCTTAGAAACCTGCTTCAGTCCATATATGAATTGGTTAAATTTGCATACCATGTGTTCTTGACCTGCAACAATAAATCCTTGTGGTTGCTGCATATAGATATCTTCAGTAAGATCTTCATTCAGGAGTGTGGTTTTGACATCCATTTGCCAAATCTCATAGTTATGGTATGCTGCTACAGCTAGCAATATCGTAATAGACTTCAACATAGCCACCGACGAAAATGTCTCCTCATTGTCGATTCCCTTTTTCTGAGTGTACCATTTCACCACAAGACGAGTTTTATAGGTCTCAATGTTATCATTTGGGTCATTCTTCCTCTTGTAAATCCACTTGCAACCAATTGCTTTCACCCCAAAGGGTAGGTCCATAAGAGTCCAGACCTTGTTGGTCTCCATCGAGTTCATCTCGACTTTCATGGCATCTACCAACTTTATGGAATCTATGTCCAACATAGCTTCCGCATAAGTCATGAGATCTTCGTCACTTGTCCTGGCTTCCACCAAGTAACTTTCTTGGTTATAGTTGTAATGAACTAGAGGCATGGATACCTGGGTAGACCTTCTAGGTTGAGTATCTGGAGCTTGTGGGACATCTCCCACTACTCTTGGGCTCTCCTCATCAAGAACAATTTCTTGCTGAAAATTCTCTAGGATGTAATCTTCTTCTAAGAAATAGACATTTCGACTACAAAACACCTTTTGTTCTTTCGGATCATAGGATAGGTAATTTACAAAGCCTTTTGGGTAACCTACAAATAGGCAACGACTGGTCTTAGATTCCAATTTGTCTGCACTTGTTCTTTTAACATGTGCAGGACAACCCCAAATCTTCAAGTGTCTCAAACTTGGTTTCTTACTGGTCTAAAGCTCATAGGGAGTCTTTAGAACAAATTTGGTTGGAACCCTGTTCAACACGTAAATTGTAGTCTTCAATGCATATCCCCAAAAGGATGTAAGTAATATTGAGTGGATGAGAAGTGATCAGACCATATCCAATAGGGTCTGGTTCTTCCTCTCTGACACACCATTTAGCTATAGTATAGTGAGAGGGGCTAATTGTGATACTATCCCATTGTCCTTTAAGTAGTCCTTGAATTCATCAGAGAGATACTCACCACCTCGATCTGATCAAAGGGCTTTAATTTCTCTCCCTAATTGTTCATCGACTTCTTGTCTGAACTCCTTGAACTTTTAAAAGGATTCAGACTTATGTCTCATTAGGTACACGTAACCATACCGAGAATAATCATCGGTGAAGGTTATGAAATAAACATGTTGATTACATGTCATAACATTCAAGGGACCACATACATTAGTATGTATCAAGTCAAGTGCACCTGTAGATCTTTCAGGCTTACCGTTAAATGGCCATTTTGTCATCTTACCCTGAAGGCAAGGTTCATAGGTTGGAAGATCTTCTATAGTTAGAAAATCCAAAGAACCATCCTTTACCAACCTTGTGATACGATCTATGTTAATGTGGCCAAGTCAGTAATACCACAGGCACGTGAGACTAACTGTATCATAGATTCTTTTCTTGGAGATTATTTTCATCGTAGTTTCGGTAATGTTAGTTTCTAGAGAGGGAGGGAGAACATAGAGACCATTCTCAAGTTCCCCATGTGCTAGGAATTTGTTATTCTGTTTAATAGTAATCACATTACTGAACAAAATAGAATAACCATCAATGCACAACTTTGAGACAGAAATCAAATTTCTTCTTAATTTAGGTACAAAAAGACAATATTTTAGTTTAATAATCCCTTCTTTGATAACTAATTCTACAGTGCCTATGGCCGTAGCTGCAACAGTTGTAGAAGTCTCCAAGTAAAGTGTCAAATTTGCCACCTTCAACAAGCATGGCTATCAGCTTATCCTTCTTAATCAGTTCTTCAGCCCTCTGCAACATATTGCTGAGTTCTTGAAGGCTAACGTTTAGATTATTAATGTTGTAGTTCATGATAAATTGATTAAAGGACGGAGGCAAGAAATTAATAACAACATCAATTTTGGTGTCATGATCTAGCCCTGATCCGCGAGCCTCCAGTTCATTGATATAACCCATCATCTTTAGACAATGGTCATGAACCTGTTGGTTCTTGGTCATCTGTGCGGTCATAAACAATTTTAAGACCTTTTGTCGAGTAGAACGATTATGCTCTTCGTACATAGTCTTCAGACTATCCAGTATATCTTTGGACACTTTGATCTTATCGAATTGTCGCTGTATTAGATTGTCTAAAGAGGTTATAATATAATACTGGGCAAGAGAATTTTTCTATTCCCATTCTTGATACTCTCTCCTTCGGGCCTCAGAAGCCTTGTCACCCAGACAATCCAGAGCAGGGTTCTTAGCAATTTTGTCCAGTTTCTCGGATGTCAAAACCAGCATAAGGTTTCAGAACCAGTTAGCATAATTAGGGCCCTTGAGTTTGTTATCACCCAACAACTTGGTGAAATTTCCATTTGCCATTTCTGGTAAAGGCAAAGCAGATTTATAAGTCCACAACCTAAATTGATTCATGTCATCACATAGAAAGGGCTTTTAATCTATGTTCCATTTCCATTTTTGGGCATCTTTGAGATTCCCTCCAATCTCAGTGATGGAGACAATTGTGTCTTTGCAAGTGTGGGAAACCAGATGGGGTGCATGGAGACAATTGTTTCAGTTGCAAAACTCCACCACCTTCTGTGAAGGATCTCATCCACTCATCTTATGAGCTTTCCCTTTGGCCTCTATCAGACAAGGTTCATAGCCATTTTAGATTAAACCTTTCTGTCCAGTAAGTGCTCACCTATCATGTTCGTGAACACTAAGGTACCGTGAGAGAGTCTTCCATTTTAGGATAGACCCCTCCCACATCGGTCTATGATGCCCCTATCATCTTATGATGCAATGCAGCCGAGTGTATTAATAGATGGATAACCCAATTTTATGATGCATCTCCACCCACCAATACAGCCAACCTTCATACTAATGATGAAAGGCCTTTAGAGAATTCATCATATGAAATTCCCTATCACATGCACTTATATTTACTGGAGAATGAAAATGATAACTCCCTTGATCTGATTTAGGTCAAACCAAAGTGGCTCCCACTGACTTTCATCAAGTCAGATTCAAAGTGGGCCCAAAACGGGGTTCTGGGGTGTTTCTCTTGCGTAGAAACTGGAGTGAGCCCCACTGAGAAAGGGAGATCATCCAATGATCTTAAGGGCACCATGGTAATGATGTGCATTCAGCCATGGTGTTCGAAAGAGCCACTATCGAATTAACATGGGCCAAGCACTTATGGCCCATGTACACATCACATCACATCACATACATCACATGCATGAAATCCATAATCGATCCAATCAATTAAGCAACTGTAAAACCCATAATTAAAATTTAAAAACCTTTTCAGCCCATTTAAAGCCCATAATATTATCAAATAATATTATCTAGGTATATGGGCTGAACTGCAAAGAGCAGTTCGACCCATATTGCATTTATGTTGAATTGGGCTAAAGCAGTTTTAACAAATCAAAATTGGGTTTTACAAATGTGGGCCAAATTGCATCTTACAATCAACCATCAACCCCTCGGCCCATGAAGGAAATTTTAGGGCTGAGAACAGCCCCCATCGAACCACAAATTTGGTCCAACCAGTTTGGTTCAATCTGGTTCGAATGGGTCTAGGGTTTGATGTTTAATTCAAGATCCAATTCAAGAAGATGATTTGAAAATTGAATACAGTTGATAAATGACAATCCAAATCAACAAATAAACACATTAGTGGGCTGTTCGTATGGATCCAAACCAACAAGAAAAAAGTTAGTCGTAGCTTGCAGATTCAATTTCTACAAATCGCAGATCGCATATTTCTTATTTGCGCAAATCTTCTCCTCCATGCAAACCAACTTCGTCTTCAATGAAATAAAATAGAAAAACCTAATTTTTCTATTAATATTACATCAAATCAAATTCTATACATTCCGTCTAAAATAAAAGGAAAAATTATTTATAGACCAAGAATAAATAGAATACATCAGTTCCACAGATTTCTTGCGCCAATAAAAGATTTCAATATCCCCCATACGAACAACCCAAAATCCAAGAAATATAAATAGAACAATTCTAGATATATTATAGATAAATAAAGATTTAATTTTTAGATCATTCGCCCAAAACTGGGAAACTATTTCCAAGCAAAACTGCAAACTGTGCAAATCGGGTAGAACGACTTCTGCCGATTTGCACAAATCAGATCTGGTTTATTTTTGGTTCAAGAATAGAACTTGGTTCTGATAATACTGAAGGGATGAGAGATCCATCATATGGATGGCTGAATTCTACAGGAAGGTTGGGCAAAATTTCAAAAATTTCTCTCTCTTCCATTTGGGAATTGCATTCCCTAATTTAGAAAATTACATTTTCAAGGTTCGTTCTTGAATCCATTACCGAACCAGATCTGAAACCAATAGGAAGTGAGGGATATACCTGATATGAAGTAGTAATAATTCCCAACGCAGGTGTTCACGCCCAAAGAGAAGACCAAAACCCACCTCCACTGAAGATGACACAGTGTGTAGTGAATCATGATCAATAGGATGGTTGTTCAGTAAGAACCTGAATTCTTTAGCAAGAATTGGGTAAGGGCTAGTGAGCATGACTCCAGATTGCTTTTTCTACCAAGAAACAATATCAAGAACTCTTCTTGATCAGATCCACAAGTGGAGATCAAACTGGGTAGGGGCGGCAAGAATAGGGGAGAACTCTGTAGATTGCTGTGTGTTGAAACTGAGGAATTCGCCCCCTATTTATAGCCTTCTTAGGATCAACCTCCTAATCCAATTAGGAGAGAGTTCTTGATCCAAATCTGATATTTGGATATGGACTCTTAAATGGATAAGACTTATCTTATCCTTCAGCTAATCCTAATCAGTTCAAAAATTGAATTCTCCCCTTTTTAATTAACTAACTTAAGCCCAGTTTGAATTGGGCCTTAGGCCCATTAAGCTTATGTGCTCACTTACTTCTTAACCTACAGCCCAGTTGGCTGTCTCTGTATGGCATGGAACCCTAACATTGATCTACACATTAGCCACATGGGTTCAGCCCAGCCTTTGTTACAAGGCCTAGACGAATTCACTATAGGACATAGTGAACCCCTGAGTCCATCACCATGAGCTCTTAATGGGTCCAACATTTATACTAATTGGTTCTTGGGTCTGGCCACCTTATGAAAATCCAAGAACTGTGGGCAAAAATGCAAGATTAGCCCATCAGGTATTACCCAACAAGAGAGGACTTCTCCTTCGGCTGCAAGGTATAGTGTTGCACTCTCAATTCACATGGATCTTGGGAATTAAAACCTTTTGCAAACATTTTGAAACCATAATATATATATATATATATATATATATATATATATATATATATGTATGTATGTATATGTTTATATAAATTTACTTTGCAAAACAAAATTTTAAAAACATTTGAAATCAACTGCTGGTAGTTTAGGTTTTCATCAGAGAGAGTGCATTCCTCGATCATTCACTTTGACCAACAAAGGGGTTGATCCTGTCATTATGATCACCCACTCAGGTGAATTCTCAAACTGCCCCAACATACCTAGGTTTTGACCAACCCCCTTTAAGGATCTCATTGATTGGCACATCGAAGACAACCTAATCTAAAACCTAGTGCTGTACCATAATTGAGTCTAGGGGTCAGGTATAACATTCCAGTTTTGCCCATCTATCTCCAAGGTCCAGGGCAATATTGGAATTTGGTTTGGTTCAGGGTTTCAAGAAAACCCACATTGCATGTACCTCAGGTCTCACCCTGGAAGCTGAGACAAGCCACTCCAACCAACTTGGCGGTACATCAGTGTCAGTCTTGGCAGGATAAATCTCCCTAAATCTATCCAACGGCTATGAAGATTCTAAGCTAACACGAGTCTCATAAGTGTCCAGCTTAAGGGTATTACACAAAAACACACCACAATGACACGAATCAATTATGTACTTTATTCATTTACAATAAATGTCAAAAGATACATCAATCTGATTGGAGCTAAGAGCATGACTGTCTAGCACTTCTGAGCCATCGTTGGAAGGATTCCCAATGCATATATTTTCCCTGGATATATCTTTAGAGGACAATAACTTTGTGTGTGCCATTCCCTCTGCTTCAGAAATTGAATCTACACTCTTTGCAATTGGACCTACAAAAGCCCTAGGTCTTGATGATATTTGTGCTGAAATGTATCAACACTTTTGGGATGAGATTGGTGGGGAATTAATATCCTTTGTTCAAGATTTATTTTCTCATCCAGAGAAAATTTGCCCAATAAATGAAACTTATATTGTTCTCTTACCAAAAAAGGATTGTGTTGAAACTACTTCTAATTTTCGACCCATTGGGTTGACAAACATCACATATAAAATTTTGACCAAAATCATTACCTCTAGACTCAAAAGTATGTTGGCCCGTCTCATATCACCAATGCAAAATTCTTTCACTCCGGGGTGAAAGAAAGGCCGACAAGGGTTATTTATTTTGAAGCTAGACCTTACCAAGGCATATGATAGAATGGAATGGCCTTTTTTGATGCATGTACTACGGTTAAGAGGATTTTCTGAACAATTTTGTGACTTGATCACGAATTGTATTTCTACTGATTATTTCTCTATCATGTTGAATGGGATTCCCTCCCAACCATTTCAACCTCATCGAGGATTACGCCAAGGTTGCCCTCTTTCACCTTTTTTATTTATTTTGTGTGCTGATGTTTTATCTAAACTATTATTGTTGGACCTTGAAGATGGACATTTGCACGGGGTTAAACTTCGTACAGGTGGAGTTGTGCTGAACCCCATGATGTATGTTGATGATATTCAAATTTTTGGAAGGAGCACTATGTAGGTAGTCGGCCAAATTAAGGAAATTCTGGACATGTTTTGTTCTTGGTCAGGTCAACAAATCAATTATGATAAATCATCAATCTATTTTAGCTCTAATGTCCATAGACATTGTTGCCGAATGTTAACTTCCTTTCTCAGGGTTAAAACAATGAGGGGTAATGAATTATATTTGGGTTGTAGTCTTCATGATGTTAAGAGTTGTAAAGAAGATGGTTCGAGGGTGATTGAAAAGGTCAAATCAAGATTGGAAGGATGGAAAGACCGTTGTGTGTCTCATGCGGGTAAGACAGTTTTGCTTCGTAGTACAGTGTCTGCTCTCCCTACATACATAATGAGCACTAAACTGCTCACATCTTCCCATTGTCAGCAACTTACATCTTTGTCCTGTGATTTTTGGTGGTGTTTTTCTGCTGATAAGAAGCATTTATATCTGCGCAAGTAGAGTGATATTACTACATCTAAATTATCAGGAGGTTTGGGTTTTAAAGATTTCCGTCGTCTCTATATTTCCCTTGTCTCCAAATTATGCTGGAGATTTTTTATTGAGCATTCCAATCTATGGGTGAAGGTTTTAGAGTCCAAATACCTTCAACAAAAAAAGTTTTTGGATGGTTTCTTCCAAAAGCACAAGGACATATATTTGGACGAGTATGCTTAAATGCAAAACTTATCTTAAGCGCGGTTGCCAATGGTGTATTGGGAATGGTTGGTCTACAGATGCCTTGGCTGATTCTTGGTTGCCTAAACCTTGGACTACTCCCAACACCAATTTCTCTCTCCCTCATGAGAGACCTGTACTACGTGTGGCATATTTTATTGACCCTCACACAGGGTCTTGGGTGCATGAACAACTTTGTCAGTTTTTTGATCCCTCTACGATGCAACTCATAAAGACCTTACCTCTACCAACAAATGTGGAGGAAGTTGATGACAAGATGGTTTGGACACTTACTCCTCATGGGAGGTTTACAACGTCTTCCATGTACAATCTCTTGTCAACTGATGATGCACACCATTCTAATGCATGTTATGCTTTTGGCATAGTAACGTGGAAGAGCTTTTGGAGTATTAAACATTTACCACCATAGGCACAATTCTTTCTTTGGAGTTGCACAACAAATGATATTCCTACCATTGGTCGATTGGCTAACTATATTACTAGTATTGACCCTACTTGTCGCTTATGTGGTACTGCTGTTGAAACCATTCACCATCTATTTTTTGGTTGTTCGGTGACCAGATCCGTTAGGTTTGTAATGGTGCGCAATCCGGTCACTCCTACCTAGCACTTGCATGGCTCTTGAAAGGTTCCTGAGATGGAGAAGATGAGGGATCCCCGGGGCCTTGCCCGACGGGAACACTCTGACGCTTAAGTTAGAGTTCTGTGAAAGATGCAAAGAGAGGAAGAAAGCTAAGAGTGCAGATAGCGCGAGTATCAAAAAGTTACCTCTGTCCTTTGGGATTGGGTTACTTATAACAGAACTCTATCGAATCAGGCCCACCTACCTCTGGCAGGGCAGGTATAACTGCCACTGTCGTCCTGTCACAGCCGTTACAGCCAAGGCTGAGGTGGCACGCACGGGGCCATGTTGCAGGGTACGTACCTGTCAGGTGTAAGACACCTTCTAAAGGTGGCGGGCACAACACTGTCTGACGAGAGACGTGGTTGCGGTCTCCAGGTTTGTTAGGTACAGTGGTCGGGCAGGAGGCCTTCCTGTGACGTGCCGAATTGCTCTTCTATGAGCTACCCTGTACCGAGCTACCCTGCAAGTGGCGAGCTGCCTGTGGGAAGCTACACCAAGTTGTCCGGCCCGAGGTGTCTTTTCCTCGGGGTATCTAGAAACGGATAGGGTAGTTCCTGTTTGGGAGTGGCGTAAAATCCACTGGGAGGAGCTCGGGCATTAGGAAAGGTCAGGGGGCCCCGAGCTCAGAGGTAGCTCGAAGCGCCTCAGCCTTGGGTAGGAGGTGCAAGCCAGGCGGCTCTCGGCGAGTAGCCTAACCCGCCGAGTTGCCAGACTAAACTCGGTGAGCCCTTCCCACCGAGTTGCGGTTGTGCTTGCTATGCTGTCACACTAAGTCATCGCTTGAGCAAGGTCATGCCCACGTGTACCCGTGCTACGAGGTCAGGCCAAATCACCCTCCATCAATTGCCCCCCACTCCCTGTGCTAGCGGTGTTGACCGAGTGTGAGGAGTTGATGACACGTCATGTGGATTTGGCTTCGGTACTCATATCAGCCCGTCATGCGCTTCGCCTAGTTGGACTGGTCCAGTACCCGACTCAATCAAAAGAAACCCGAGTCGCGTTCGGTTTACGTGCGGACATCACACTATTTGGACTTCGCGGACGCCAAAAAATGTGCTAAACTAATTTCGCCTCGAGGAGCCCGTAGCCGGTTTCTTTGAGAGCCGTTGGATCATCCCAATCTCGACCGTTAACGCCCGGATGCGGTGGCTATAAATAGTTGGGGACCCTTGGTCGTTTCTTCGCCACAAAGTCTTCAGCGTCAGTATCGAGCTCGCGTCTAAGGTTCCTAGCTCGAGTTTCTAGCTCAGTTATTTCCTCAGTTCGAATCAGGCCCACCTGCCTCTGGCAGGGCAGGTATAATTGCCACTGTCATCTTGCCGCAGCCGTTACAGCCAGGGCTGAGGTGGCACGCACGGGGCCATGTTGCAGGGTACGTACTTGTCAGGTGTAAGACACCTTCTAAAGGTGGCGGGCACAACACTGTCTGACGAGAGACGTGGTTGCGGTCTCCAGGTTTGTTAGGTATGGTGGTCGGGCAGGAGGCCTTCCTGTGACGTGCCGAATTGCTCTTCTATGAGCTACCCTGTACCGAGCTACCCTGCATGTGGCGAGCTGCCTGTGGGAAGCTACACCGAGTTGTCCGGCCCGAGGTGTCTTTACCTCGGGGTATCTAGAAATGGATCGGGTGGTTCCTGTTTGGGAGTGGCATAAAATCCACTGGGAGGAGCTCGGGCATTAAGAAAGGTCAGGGGGCCCCGAGCTCGGAGGTAGCTCGAAGCGCCTCAGCCTTGGGTAGGAGGTGCAAGCCAGGCGGCTCTCGGCGAGTAGCCTAACCCACCGAGTTGCTAGACTAAACTCAGTGAGCCCTTCCCACCGAGTTGCGGTTGCGCTTGCTGTGCTGTCATACTGAGTCATTGCTTGAGCAAGGTCATGCCCACGTGTACCCGTGCTACGAGGTCAGGCCAAATTACCCTCCATCAATTGCCCCCCACTCCCTGTGCTGGCGGTGTTGACCGAGTGCGAGGAGTTGATGACACGTCGTGTGGATTTGGCTTCGGTACTCATATCAGTCCGTCATGCGCTTTGCCTAGTTGGACTGGTCCAGTACCCGACTCAATCAAAAGAAACCCGAGTCGCGTTCGGTTTACGTGCGGACATCACGCGATTTGGACTTCGCGGACGCCAAAAAATGCGCTAAACTAATTTTGCCTTGAGGAGCCCGTAGCCGGTTTCTTTGAGAGCCGTTGGATCATCTCAATCTCGACCGTTAACGCCCGGATGCGGTGGCTATAAATAGTTGGGGACCCTTGGTCGTTTCTTCGCCACAAAGTCTTCAGCGTCAGTATCGAGCTCGCGTCTAAGGTTCCTAGCTCGGGTTTGTAGCTCAGTTATTTCCTCAGTTCGGTTTGCGTTTTCTGCGGTGAGTCCCCGAGCTTCCTTTTCTTTTCTAAACTTTCTTTCCTTTTGTTCTTTCATGTCATCTAGTGTAGATAGCCTTATCGACGAGCCCGAGGTGGGTACCTCAGCTCAGGGTGGCTCTCCTGCCGGCCAGCCGTCCGATGTACGGGTGGCTTCGGGTCATCTAGCATCCACCTCCCACAGAGATCGGGTGCCAGATCAGTTCGGCCCTTCCACCATGGCTCTGGAGAGACTTCAGGATCTCATACAGAGGTTCCACCTTCTTAGGGAGTACTCTTACAGCCTTCCTACCGGCAGTTTTCCATGGGAGCACGGTCCCGTTGAGATCGTGGTCTTCAGGGAGCAAATGGTCACTAGACTCCGTCTCCCCCTTCATCCCCTGATGGTTGAGGTGCTGGTGCACTTTAATATTACGTTGGACCAGCTTCACCCGAATTTCATACGGAATGTGGTTGGGACCATTTCCCTTTGCTTCGACCGTGCCTTCTCCATTGACCTAGATATCCTCTGTTCTATCTTGGCAATAAAGAAGAGCGCTTCGGGCGCTCTTCCCGGGCACAGACGGGCTTATTATCTGTCTCCCTGCCTGGGTTTTAAATTAATGCACAAGCTCCCGAGTAAAGTCCCGGTCTGGAAGCGGGACTACTTCGTAGTTCAGAGCAGCATGGGGTGGCCTTTCCCCACTGATTGGAGGGTGGCTGTTCAAGACCCCGGTGTTATCCTTGATGGGAAGACTAAGAAGTCACTTCAGTCCTGGGCTCAACTTGGGTTGAATTACAAGGATTTCACAGCCGAGGAGAAGCTCATCCAGGCTAGCTTGAGCCCGGGTAGGTTTGTCTTTACTTCGGCTTTTTTGTTCGCATACTTACTTCAGGGTTACTAACGCCGAGCTTCACTACAAGTCCCATGGAGGCGAAAAAGATAGGCAGACAGAGGCTCTTCCACCAGATGAGGAGGAAGAAGCGCGTAGCCAAGAAGGCGCTCGACGAGTCCCCGCAGGCCTCTACCGAGGCTCAGCCTCCACAGGCCCCGGCTTCGGAGCCCGAGCTCCCTGACGCTCAACCTGTCATCGACATGGAGGGAGACATGGCACCTCAGGGGCCCGAGATGGCGGCAGAGCCCACCACTAAGCCTGCCGAGACTGCGGCCGGGGATGCCACTGAAGCTGGCGCTAAGACTCGCCCTGTAGAGGCTACAGCCAGGGCTTGTCCTGCTGGTGTTGCCGCTGAAGCTTCTGAGGAGTCCACCCATGCGGCAGAGATGTCGGTATCCAGCTCAGGGAGTCAGAAGGGTCAAAGCATTCTGAACCCCCAGTGCAGCCTTCAGAAGAGTAAGGAGGCTGCGTACCCGGAGGAGGTCACAGAATGGGTTGATCTCACTCCTTGTCAGCTCAGTGCCCGAGTTGCTTCTCATACAATGGTGGTGTGTTCCTTGCGAAGGACCCTCTTCTCTTCTCTTTTTTTTTTTTTTTGACTGGTCTCCATTTTGTAGGTGAACTTAGCCGTGCGTGCCTTGAATCTTCAATCTGATCATTATCTGAGATAGGCTTTGGAAGCTGAGAAGTCATCCCGTGCAGCCCATACCAAACTGAGGGCAGCTTGCGGTAAGATCCACCGCTTGCAGAATGATGCCTCAGCTCAGAAGAACTTCATCAAGGTGCTGTTGGCAGAGAAGAGCGAGCTGGCCCGAGACAAGGGCTGATTGAGGGCCGAGGTGAATGGGTTCAAGGTTGGCCAGGAGGCCTTGTGGCTCGAGATGGACAGCCTTAAGGAAGACCGGGATGCTCTGAAGCTTGAGGTGCACGAGGTGGAGTACCTCAGAGGTGATCTCAAAGAGAAGACCGAGATCTTCGAAGATGCCCTCGAGGAAACCAAGGTCCAGGTTGTCATTGACTATGTTAAGTCTTCGAGGTTCGACGACGTGATGACCGAGGCCTACCGCAAGGGTTTCAAGCTCAGCCGGTGGTTATAGGCACGTCTACCTCGGTCTTGATACGTGCACCATCACCACTTCACGAATCACTGATGACATAGTGTGTCAGTCAGTGGATGATCCGGACTCTGAGGACGAAGGTGCCGATGATGATGCAAAAGCCACCGGTCCGATTAATGCCCCTGAGGTGGTCCCTAGCAAAGGCGATGAGCCTCCGAAGTAGTTCAACCCCTGTACCTGCGAACTTGATTTTTTTTAACAAACTTTTTGTAATGGGATATTTGTAATGAAAATACACTTTGCTAAGTGCTGTGCAATTTACTTTATTTGCTAAAGTGATTATTTTACCCCGAACTGTTAAGCTATCGAGCTAAGTACCTGAGGTGGGAGTTTCTCAACTGTTGTCACCCCGAATTGTCTCCCAGTACTTTGCAGGGGTAACCTTATGTACACCGAGGTGAGCAACATAGTAGGGTATATGCCCGACCTGTCTGCACCCGGGTTAAGTTGACATCGGTTGTTCCTAACGAGTTCAACCTGTTGTATGCCGGGGTGGGCTATGCATTACAAGGTTCGTACCTGAGCTGCCTGCGCCTTAGGCATTACAAGTACTCAGCCTATGCCGATGAGGCGACTAGGTCTCATATGGTGCTGAGGTCTTTCATTAGCTCGACGTTTGGCCCTTAGGCTGGGGGAGCGGCTTATAGTCCGCTCTCCTAGAGTTCACCCGTGCCGAAGAGGTGACAGGGTCTTATAATGCCAAGGTCATGTTAGCTCGGCATTCTGGCCCTTAGGCTCTGGGAGTGACTCATAGTCTACTCAGTTGTTACAGGTAAGACTGTCTTAAGTTGACAATATTCTAGGCCCGAGGTATCTGTCTCCCTTCGAGGGTTTCGAGCTCGTATGTTCCTTCCCCGAGCACTCGTTTCACTCGGTAAGGTCCTTCCCTATTGGACCCGAACTTGCTAGCACCGAGCTTAGGTACCATAACTTTACGAAGGACTAGGTCACCGACGCGGAGGTTCCGCTTCTTGACCTTGGCATTATAGTACCGAGCTACTCTTTGCTGGTAAGCTGCAGTCCTGATGTACGCGAGGTCCCTTACTTCGTCGAGTAGATCGAGGTTGGTACGTAGCTCATCCTCATTCGTCTTATCATTGTATGCTTCTAGTCGCAGCGTAGGTACTTCAATTTCTGCTGGGATAACTGCTTTGGTGCCTTAGGTGAGGTTGAAGGGAGTCTCTCTTGTGGCAGTTTTCTTCGTGGTTCGGTAAGCCCATAGAACACTAGGTAGCTTGTCTGCCCACAATCCTTTAGCTTGGTCCAAACGTGCCTTCAGTCCGCGGAGGATGGCTCTGTTTGTGACTTCTACTTGACCATTTGCTTGAGGGTGTGGAACCGAAGTGAAATTCTGTCGTATCCCCATATCTTGGCACCAGTTCTGGAATTTGATGTCCTCGAACTGCTTGCCATTGTCAGAAATTAGTACCCGAGGTAATCCGAAGCGGCACACAATGTTTTTCCAAAAGAAGTTTTGGACGTTTCGGGCTGTGATCGTTACAAGAGGTTCAACTTCTACCCACTTGGTGAAGTAATCCACTGCTACTACTAAGAACTTCCTTTGGCCTGCCGCTGGTGGGAACGATCCAAGTATGTCGATGCCCCATTGTGCGAAAGGCCACGGGCTGGTGAGATACTTGAGGTTGGTAGTAGGCTGATGGTGAATATTGGCATGCTTCTGGCATTTGTCACATTTTCTGATGAGCTCGATGGCATCTGCCTTCATTGTTGGTCAATAATACCCCTATCGTAGTGCTTTTTGGGTGAGGGCCCTGCCCCCCAAGTGTCTGCCGCACAGACCCTCATGAGTGTCGTGGAATATGAGCTCGGCTTCGGTAGGTCGCAAGCAACGCAGGTAGGGGAGCGTGTAGGATCTCCGGTACAGCAGTTCGTCTATTATGATGTATTTGGCTGCCTGGTGCTCTACCCTTCTGGCCGCATTGCGATCTGCAGGGAGGGTCCCGTGTAGCAAGAAGCTCGCGAGCGGGTCAATCCAGCTCGACTCTGCTTGAACAATGGGAGCGACCTCCTCTGCCCCCCGAGAATGCTAGGCCGAGGTAGGTCCTCTATGTACACGGTTCTCATGGTGATATCGCTGGTGCTGGCTAACTAGGAGAGATGCCACACTGGCTGCTACCTCACGGGGCCCAGACTCAACTAGCTAGGGAGCTCCATGCTCGCCCGGACTAGGGGACTCATGCTCAACCTTTTTGGGGACTTCAGAGCTGAAAGTGCACTCGGCGATGAAATCTGCTAAGGCTTGGGCCTTAATAGCAGTTCGCGACTTGTATCGGAGGTCGTACTCACTGAGCTCAACGGCCCACTTCGTCAATCGACCAAAGACCTCGGGCTTAAGTAAGACTTGCCTCTGAGGTTTGTCGGTGAGAACGATAATAGTATGAGCCTGGAAGTACGGGCGGAGCTTCCGAGCTGCGATGACCAGTGCATAGGCTAGCTTCTCTATCTCTAGATATTTCGTCTCTGCTCCCTGCAATACTTTACTAACATAATAGATGGGTCGTTGGACCTGATCTACTTCCTTTATCAGTACCGAGCTGACCACTTCGTCCCTTGCCGAGAGGTACAACTCTAAAACATCACCCTCTTCGGGCTGGGTTAAGATTGGCACACTAACGAGGTATTTCTTGAGGTCGTCAAACGTGAGCTTGTAGTCTTGGGTCCATTCGAACCCTTTGCTTTTAATTGACTTAAAGAAAGGCAGACAGCGGTCCGCTGACTTGGACATAAAGCGACTCAGGGCGGCTACGTGGCCATTCAACCTCTGAAACTCCTTCAACTTCCAGGGTAGTCTCATATCTAAGATGGCCTTAATCTTACCCAGGTTGGCCTCAATGCCACGCCGGTTAACGATGTATCCTAGGAATTTGCCCGAGGTGACATCGAAGACACACTTGTTTGGATTCAACTTCATGTTAAATTGTCGTAGAATTTGAAAGACAGAATGCAAGTCTTGTATTAATTCGTGTGAGAATTGAGTTTTGACGACCATGTCGTCTACATAACACTCTATTTTTTTGTCAATTAATGGCTCAAATAATTTATTTACAAGCCTTTGAAAGGTTGCCCCAGCATTTTTCAACCCGAAGGGCATAACCTTGTAACAATATAGACCAAACTCTATGATGAAGGCCGTTTTTTCTTCGTCCGCCGGGTCCATCCTGATTTGATTGTAGCCCGAATAGGCGTCTAAGAAACTCAGCAACTCGTGCCTTGAGGTCGCGTCCACTAGGCGGTCGATTCTAGGGAGTGGGAAGCGGTCTTTTGGGCAGACTCGGTTTATGTCGGTGTAGTTGACGCACATGCGCCACTTGCCATTAGCCTTCCTTACCAGAACGGGGTTGGCTACCCAGCTCGGGTAATGGACTTCTCTTTTGAAGTTGACTGCAAGGAGCTTTGCGACCTCCTCATCGACTGCTTTCCATCGCTTTGGGGCTAGGTTGTGTTTTTCTGTCTAACGGGCCTAACTACAAGATCAGTATTGAGCTTGTGAGTTATAAGACTAGGGTCTATACCGGGCATCTCTGCCGCAGACCATGCAAAAACATCTAAGTTTTGAAGTAGGAAGCTTACTAGTTCGGATCGCAGGGGTTCCTGAACGGAAGCACCAACCTGAAGGGTCCGAGCTGGGTCTTCTGCTGAAGTCGGAATGGCAATTGTTTATTCCGTGGGTGCAGCTCGTTCTTTGCCTTGCTCCGTAGGTCGCTCCAGTTCGAGGTTGTTAGCCACCTTTGTCTTTCCCTTGAGGACGGCGACATAGCATGGGGCGTTGGGCCACACTGGGCCATGTGTTGACTTTGGTTGAGTCTGACTACGCTGGGTCATGTGCCGACTTCCACAGGTATTGTTATTTTCCCGATGGGCCTGAATTCTTCTCCGTTGAAGCCCACCAAGGGAGTATTAGCGGGCCTCAAGTCACTTCCTTGCAACTGAAGCTAGTCGAACGCGGCTTTGAAGAGGATATCTGCCGAGCTACCTGAGTCAACGAGGACGCGCCTGACCTCAAAATCATTGATCCTTACTGATGAAGGAAGATTTGGCCCGACCTCTTGACCACCCAACACGTGGTAGAAGCAACAGCTCGGCAAGGCAGTACGCTCCAAGTGCGAGCTCCGAGAGGAGGAGTCAGTGGTCTGAGCTCCCCAAAAGGAGCCCGAACTCTCCCTTTGACCCCGAGCCTTACGAGGAGCAGAAAGGGCAACAACCCGAACTGGCCCACCCCAGGGCAGTTCGGCCCACACCTCTACCTGAACTCAAGACTTCACCTCGCACACCACTCCAGCACTTCGGCTCCAGGCTACCGAACTGAACAACTGTACCTGACACCAAAGGAGTCCGTATCTTGAGGTGACGCACCCGACTGACTTAGGATCTGACGCTTGACAGCCGCACTTCAACGACCACCTGCCACCGCCACCTCCAGTCACAGAGATGGCTCCGACAAAGAGAGCAGTGGCGGTTGTCTGCCCCAGCAGAGGTGATGACACCTGAACTGGCAGAAGTGCAAAGGTAATGATACCCGACCTGATAGGAGCTTGGGAGTGAGTGTGCGAAGTGGTTATAAAAGGCTCTCTTCCCCCCAAGAAGGAGGGATGTGATAACTTTGCGCCATCTGGTTTATTGTCTTGCCTTTGAGAAGATACTAACTTGAGCTTCGGAGCACTCTCACTGGGTTCCTCCCCGGAGATACTCGCTTTCTTCCTCGTTTCAGGCACCTTCTGCTCCAGCCAGAGGCAAGATCATTGACAGCTAGGACTGGTCGGATTGCGCTCCATTAATTGGCGCCGTCTGTGGGAAACGCTTCTAAAAGCCTCTCTCTAAAACTCTCATAACCCCCTTTTTTCCAAGAAACCCCAACACCCATGGCTTCTTCCAGCAATGTTGGACGTAGCATGGAGATGAACGCCACCGGGGAACAACTTCAAGTCCCCGTGGTGTGCATCGGACAGTTCACCATCGACCTTCTGGTGGATGGGATCTTAGCCTGAATACGCCACGAACAATGGCGCCTGTGAATCTTCCCGCAATGAACGCCCCCCTTCCTCTCCCTGTCGAGACAACATTTACCGAACCAACTGCTGTCCCCCTGGCGACTAGCCAAAACCAGTTTGATAACTTGATGCAGTGCATGCGGGCAATGCAAGCTCAAATGCAGCAGTTCCAGCAGCATCAGCTCCAGTAGCACCAAGTACCGCACCACATCTCTCAGTATCACTATCAATAGCAGTTCCCCCAACTGCCTCTGAACCAACCACAGCTTCCACCTCGACACCCTGCTCCGAAGCTGGTTAAGCCCTCCCCTCAGGGTGAACGCCTTCGCCGAGGAGAAGCTTCCCAACTTCAGAACCCCTCCAAGAGCCCGGCCTCATCCCCGGGCCGGAGGGAAAGAAAAATCACCCCCGCCTCGTAGCTCGCCGGTGGATCGGGAACCTCGCCCGCCAAGTTAGCACCTCGACACTCCAAGTCTGAGCTCCCGCCCACAGAGAATCGATTCAGCGTCCTAGCAGCGGACTACCAACAGTCTGGGCCCATCGAGCTTGGCAACACCGAAGCCAGCAGCGCCAGTACCAGACCCACTCAGCAACGAAGACGCCGGCGAAGTCACCAAACTACCACCCGCGTCCTGCCCAAACTCCGAGGTAAAGAAGAGACAAGCTCAGACGAGGTAAAAGCTGCCTCTATTCTCTCAGTCCCTTCCTCCCTCTCATTAGAATTCCTTGCAGTCCCCACGCCTAGAGATTTCAAACTCCCCCCTTTAGACAAGTATGATGGGTCCTTCGACCCCAATGACCACATTGATGCCTTCCAGTCCAAATGCACCTGGCAAGGGCCAGTGAATCATTCATGTGCATGGCCTTCACTACCATCTTCAGGGGGGTGGCCCGCACTTGGTACAGGAACCTGGCCCCCGGGTCAATAAGAAGTTGGACCCAGTTCATGCAGGTCTTCACCGCGCACTTCGTTACCAGCAAGCGGTGCCCCAGAACCGAGGAGAGCATCTTCGAAGTAGTCCAGAGAGAAGGAAAGTCCATCCAGGGCTACATCAAGCCAGTTCAATGATGCGTGCTTCCAGATACCGTGACTGGACCCCGCGGTGCAGCTTGCGGCAGCCAAGAGAGGAGTGACACACAAGGAGTTCAAGTGGCACATGGTAGTTAGTCAGCCCACGACTGTAGATGAATTCTTCAAACTCGCTGATAAATTCATGAGAACAGAGGAAGAGATCAACCAGAGAACCGAGAGCGGGATCGAGAAAAGGAAGAGGAAGGCGAGCCCTCCAACCCAGATGATAGGAGGAGGAAAGATCCAGCTCGGAAGACGAAGCCGAGCCAGCCATTCCGAGCACCCTTAGCAGCTCGGACGGACTACACGCGAAGCGGGCTGAGATCTTGATGACGATCAAAGACGCCCCATACGTAAAGTGGCCACCTCGCCTAAAAGAGAACCCCAACGATAGGAACAAAAACTTATACTGCAGTTTCCATAGAGACCACGGTCATAGTATCGAGCATTGTAATAATCTCCGGGACGAGATAGAGGGACTCATCCGTCGCGGGTACTTGAGGAATTTTGTACAGCATAGCAATAATAATAATAATAATAAGACATCGGCAAGGGGAGCATGGTAAGGATGCCCCCGAGTCCTGCGGCAGGCCGGCTGAACTGTTGCAAAGACAGCCTCCGGAGGAGAGGCCAGTTCGGGGAACCATCCACATGATAGTGGGAGGTCAGTTCGTGAAGCTGCCCGAGAAGGATAGAACCCTCCAAAGAGGCTGAAGACGGAGGAACCAATTTTCTTCACGGAAGATGATGCGCGAGGAATCCTTCATGGAAGACGATGCGCGAGGAGTCCACTACCCCCACGATGATGCGCTTGTCATCAAAGTAAGGATCATCGACTTCGAAGTCAGGCGCGTGCTTGTTGATTCAGGCAGCTCGGTGGAAATTCTCTTCAAGTCGGTGTTTGACCAGCTTCAGTTGTAGAGAAGCGAGCTAAAGCCCGCAAACACTCCTCTGGTGGGCTTCAGCGGAGAGGAAGTCAGGCCCCTCGGGAAAATAACAGTACCTGTGGAAGTCGGCACATGGCCCTGTGCGGTCAGATTCAACCACGATTTCCTGGTAGTTGCGACCCCCTCCCCATACAATGCCATAATAGGGCGGCCAATCACTCATGTCCTACGGGCAGTGGTCTCCACCTACTACTTGGCAATGAAGTTTCCTACAGACTTCGGTGTGGGGGTAGCGTGGGGCGACCAGCTTGAGTTCCACAAGTGCTATGTTGCCGCCCTGAAGGGAAAAACCAAAGTGGCCGACGACCTCGAACTGGAGCGGCCTACGGAGCAAGGCGAAGAACGAGCTTCGCCCACAGAAGAAACGGTCACAATCCCAACTTCAGCTGCAGACCCGGCTCGGACACTACAGATCGGTGCTTCCATCCAGGAACCTCTACGAACCGAACTGGTGAGTTTCTTACTTCAAAATTTAGATATTTTTGCATGGTCCACGGCCGATATGCCCGGTATTGACCCCAGCCTTGTAACTCACAAACCTAATACTGACCCTATAGTTAGACCCATTAGACAGAAGAAACGCAACTTAGCCCTAGAACGCTGGAGGGCGGTCGACGAGGAGGTTGAAAAGCTCCTCGCAGCAGACTTCATAAGGGAAGTTCACTACCCAAGCTGGGTAGCCAACCCAGTGCTGGTAAAAAAGGCAAACGACAAGTGGCGCATGTGCATCGACTACACGGACCTGAACCGAGCCTACTTGAAAGATTGCTTCCCCCTCCCCAGAATTGACCGCCTAGTGGATGCGACCTCGGGACATGAGTTGCTAAGCTTCTTGGACGCCTACTCGGGCTACAACCAAATCAGGACGGACCATTCCGATGAGGAAAAAACCACCATCATAACCGAGTTTGGCCTGTACTGCTACAAGGTCATGCCCTTCGGACTGAAGAATGCCGGGCGACCTTCCAAAGACTTGTGAATAAGTTGTTTCAGCCCTTAATTGGCACGAAGATAGAATGTTATGTAGATGACATGGTCGTCAAGACAGTTTTTGCATGAATTAATACAAGACTTAGATTCTGTCTTCCAAATTCTGCGTCAATTTAGCATGAAACTAAACCCAAACAAGTGTGTCTTCGGAGTCACCTCGAGTAAGTTCCTAGGGTACATCGTCAACCGGCGCGGTATTGAGGCCAACTCGGACAAGATAAAGGCCATCCTAGATATGAGACCACCCCGTAAAGTAAAAGAGGTTCAGGGGCTAAATGGCCGCATAGCCGCTCTAAGCCGCTTCATGTCCAAATCAGCAGACCGCTGCCTGCCTTTCTTTAAAGCAATTAAAGGCAAAGGATTCGAATGGACCTGAGACTTCTAGCTCGCGTTCGATGAGCTAAAGAACTACCCCGCTAGTGTGCCGGTCTTAACCAGGCTCGAGGATGGCGAGGTCTTGGAACTGTACCTCTTGGCAAGCGATGAGGTGGTCAGTTCGGTACTAATAAAAGAAGTAGATCGGGTCCAACGACCCATCTTTTATGTTAGTAAAATTTTACAGGGTGCAGAGACGAGATACCCGCAGATAGAAAAGCTAGCATACGCATTGATAATTGCAGCTCGGAAACTCCGCCCATATTTCCAGGCTCACACTGTTACCGTCTTGATTGACAAACTTCTAAGGCAAGTCTTACTCAAGACTGAGGTTTCCGGTCAGCTGACGAAGTGGACCATCAAGCTCAGCGAGTACAACCTCCAATATAAGCCACGAACTGTTAATAAGGCCCAAGCCTTGGCAGATTTCATCACCAAGTGCACGTTCAGCCTCGAAGTCCCTAGGCCGGTTGAGCCCGAGATCTCCAGTTCGGGTGAGCCCAGAGCTCCCAGGCCAATAGAGTTCGAACCCCATGAAGTAGCAGCTAGGGTGGCATCTCTTCTAGTTAGGCCAAACACAAACTGGGATGAGGAGCCCTGGATCCTTCACGTAGATGGCTCCTCGAACCAACAAGGTAGCGGGGCTGGAATAGTCCTGCATGGCCCGGGTGGCACAAAATTGGAATACACACTATGCTTTGAGTTTGCGGCATCCAACAATGAGGCAGAGTACGAGGCATTGATAGCCAGGCTGGCCCTAGCCAAAAGGTAAGAGCGAAACACATAGTTATCTGTAGCGATTCCCAGCTTGTGGTCAACCAGGTTACGGGCGAATATGAAGAACGCGAGCTAACTATGATCGCCTACTTGGCAAAGGTAAAGGAGGCTCTGCTCAACTTCCAGTCACACTTCATCAAGCAAATCCCGAGGTCAAAGAACACTGAGGCCGACACCCTGTCCCGGTTAGCCAGCATCAGTCACAACGCAAAGAGAACCGTGTACATAGAGGACTTACCTCGACCTAGCATTCTCGGTGGGGTAGAGGAGGTCGCTCCTATCCTTGAAGCAGAGCCGAGCTGGATCGACCCACTTGCGAGCTTCTTGCTGGATGGGACCCTCCCAACGGACCGCAATGCAGCCAGAAGGGTGCAGCGCCAGGCAGCCAAATATGTCATAATAGACGAATGGCTGTACCGACGGTCCTACACGCTCCCCTACCTGCATTGCTTGCAACCTGCCGAAGCCGAGCTCATACTCCATGACACTCATGAAGGTCTATGCGGTGGACACTTGGGAGGCAGGGCCCTCACCTAGAAGGCACTTCGACAAGGGTACTACTGGCCAACGATGAAGGCAGAGGCCATCGAGCTTGTCAGAAAATGCAACAAGTGTCAGAAGCATGCCAATATCCACCATCAGCCTGCCGCCAACCTCAAGTACCTCACCAGTCCATGGCCCTTTGCGCAATGGGGCATCAACCTCCTGGGGCCATTCCCGCTAGCAACAGGTGGGAGGAAGTTCCTAGTGGTGGCGGTAGATTACTTCACAAAGTGGGTAGAAGCCGAACCTCTCGCAACAGTTACAGCTCGAAACATATAGAACTTCTTTTGGAAGAACATAGTATGTCGCTTCGGGTTACCTCGGGTACTGATCTCTGACAATGGCAAGCAGTTCGAGGACATCAAGTTTCAGGAATGGTGCCAAGATATGGGGATTCGACAGAACTTCACATTAGTCGTGCACCCGCAGGCAAACGGTCAAACAGAAGTGATGAACAGAGCTATCCTCCGCGGACTAAAAGCGCGATTAGACCGAGCTAAAGAGTTGTGGGCGGACGAGCTACCTAGTGTTCTATGGGCTCACCAAACTACGGAAAAAACCGCCACGAGAGAGACCCCCTTTAACCTCACCTACGGCACTGAAGCGGTAATCCCGATGGAGATCGACATACCTACTGAAAGAATGGTAGGATCCATCTCATGAATGCCATAAAGGTTGCGGAATTGGTGGGCGAATTTCAAAAATTTTCCTACCTTCTCCCAACTGGGAATCACATTCCCTAAATTTAGAATACAATATTCAAGGATCCTACTTGAACCATAATCGAACCAGATCTGAACCAAAAAGAAATGGGAGGATTATACCAGATCCAGAGAAACAATATCTCCCAAAGTTGGTGTTCACGCCCAAAGAAGACACCAAGATGCGCTCCTGCTGAAGATGACATAGCTGTGGATGGAACGGAACCAGCAGGGTGTGTCCTACACACTGGATCCTTCGTAAGAATCCTCTGGAAATTCTGAACATTGAATCTTTCTCAGTCTTTTTCGCAAGACTAATGTCAAGAACTGATTTCTTGACTCCCTATTGCTGCAAAGATCAAATCTTGCAAGAGGAAATGGCGGCGGCTGGAGGAGAACTCCTGGGACGAAGATGGCTGAACTGCTTCTCTTCTGTCTGGAGTTTGTATGAGATCTAATCTCTGTTTGCAGGATAATTTCTTGCACAACAAAACCCTTGGTTTGAAATCTGATGTCTTTTTTCTTAGGGTTTCTCCTCTTTTCTTCTTGATTAAGAAACCTCCTAATTAGGAGTTATCCCAATCCAAATCAGTATTTGGATAGGGGATTATCTTAATCCTATCTTGAGATTAAGTTAGCTTACTCCTGATTTTATCAGGAGGTTACCAGATTCAAATCTAATTTGAATTTGGTATCCTAGAGTGGAAAAGGTTAAAGGCCCAATCCTTTTACTAACATTAATCTCAGATTCGCCCCATAGATGGGTGATCATATCAGCCCAACTCGAAATGGGCTTTTGGCCCATTTAGTGTTCAGTGTTTAACTAGTTTCCAATCTGCTGCCCAGTTGGGCTTATTTGTATGGCGTGGGACCCGAGCATTGATCTACACACCAGCCACATGGGTTCGGCCCAGCCTTTATTACAAGGCCTAGCAGAATTCACTGAAAAAAAACTCAGTAAACCCCTGAGCCCATCATATGGGCCCTATGGGCCCAACACTTACATTAAGTTGTCCCTGGGCCAATCCATCTTATAAAAACCCAGGGACTGTGGGCAGGTTCTAGATTAGCCCATCAGGTACTATCCTAAATGGTCTTACACTTAACCTCTCAGCCCTTAATGATCAAGCACTGCCCGACAAGAGAGGACCTCTCCCTCGGCTGCAAGGAACAGTGCCGCACTCTCTACTCACATGGATCCCAGGAATTAAAACCATTTGCAAACATTTTGAAACTGTACCTATACATATACATATATATATATATATATATATATATTAATTTTGCAAAACAAAATTCCAACGATTGAAATCAACTGCCGGCAGTTTGGTTTCCATCAGTGAGAGTGCCTTTCCCGATCATTACCCTTGTCCGACAAAGGGGCTGATCCTATCACTATGATCACCCACTCAGATGAATTCTCGGACTGTCCCAACATACCCAGGTTTTGATCCCCGCTAAGGATCTCACTGATTGGCATATCAAAGACAGCATGATCTGACACCCAGTGAAGTATCATAATCGAGTCTAGGGGTCAGGTGTAACTTTACAGTTTTGCCCATCTGTCTCCAAGGTCCAGGGCAATACTGGAAATCTGGTCCGGTTCAAGGATTCAAGTAATCCCATACTGCATGTGCCTTGGGTCTCACCCTGGTGGCCGAGACAGGCCATCCCAACACTTGGTGGCACACTAGTATCAGCCTTGGCAGTATAAATCTCCCCAGACTTATCCAATGCCTGTGAACATTTAAAACTAACACGAGTCTCTATAAGCGTCCAGTTTTAGGGTCTTACACAGAATTATACCTTAACAACATGAATCAAACATGCACTTTAATTTATTTCCACTAAATAACAAAAGTACATCAAATCAGATTGAAGCTAAGGGCATACAAAACTGTCTAACACCTACACTACGACTAGAAGCATACGATGACCAGACAAATGGAGATGAGCTACGTACCAACCTCGACCTATTGGACGAGGGAAGAGACCTCGTGTACATCTGAACCGCAGCTTACCAACAAAGAGTAGCTCGGTACTACAATGCCAGAGTAAAAAAGTGGAACTTCCGCGTCGACGACCTGGTTCTCCGTAAGATCATGGCACCCGAGCCCGGCGTGGGCAAACTTGGACCGAATTGGAAAGGGCCCTACCGAGTAAAGTGGGCGCTCGGGGGAGCATACGAACTTGAAACATTAGAGGGAAAACAAGTACCCAGAGCATGGAACATCATTAACTTAAGACGATACTACCTATAAATTACCAAGCGAAGTGGACTAGGAGTCGCTATCAGAGCCTGAGGGTTAGAATGACAAGCTAACAAGGACCTCGACACCATAAGACTTAGTCACCTCTTTATGAACACGCAAAGGCAAAATGATAACGAGCTAACAAGGACCTCGGCATCTCATTATCAGAAGCATATGGTCAGTTCGGCAATATAGTCAGTTCGGGAAAAAGAGTGTGACAACTACTTAGTCAAAAGAACGTTTCATTACAAAACACTTTGTTTACATTCCAAAAATATATATATATATATATATATATATTCTGTTTACATCCCAAATAGTCCGACAATCTCAGTCCTCACCCTCGGAAGGCACGTTGATGATACTCGAGGGTCCTGCCTCATCCTCGGAATCCGGTTCACCATCAGCCGCATTGGCCATCTCTTGAGTAATGCGCAAAGTAGTTATGGCGCTGATGTCGACCTTGGGGTACGTATTTTTGATCATCCACCGACTCAGTTTAAAACCCCTTCTGTACGAGCCCACCATCAGGTCGACAAAGCGCGGCGAGGCGATATAGTCTTCAACGACCTTCTTCTTGGCATCCTCGATGCCTTGAGAAAAGATCTCTATCCTCTCCCTAATATCCTCTTGAAGGTATTTGACCTAATGCTGCAAGTCCAGCCTCAGGTCCGCCATATGCTTCACCACCACTCCCATGGCCTCGGTGTCTCTCTGAGACCTCGCCAGCCTGGCCTGTGCAGCACGAGAAGCCGCTTCGGCAACGCGGAAAGCCTCTTCGGCAGCCCGTGCCCGCCTCGATCTCCTCTTCGCTTGGGCCACTAAGGCATGGATGAAGGAGTTCACTTACCAAAAGGAAAAATAACGAGAATGAGCAACAACGAGAAAGGTAATGACAAGGAGCCTGACAAGAAGTTGCTGACTTACCACCATTGCATGAGAGGCAGCACGCCGAACTATATGGTTCAATGGAAGCTCGGTCCAAGCCGCGACCTCCTCGGGGTAAATGGTCTCCCTACTTTTTTGAAGAGCGTGGTTCGGCGACAACACGCTCCTGAACTCGCCTTGGCCTCCCGAGCCTAAAGGCCCAGCTCGCATATAAGCGGTCTCAGTGTAAGGAGCCCCGGTATAAGCAGCCTCGACGTAAGGGGCCCCTGCCACTTCTTGTAGGGGGGGGGGCATCTCGAGCTCCGTGGGTGGATCCACTGGCAAGTAGCCTAGCACCTCAGGCTCTGCATCTTGGGGTAGTTCGGCATGAGTCCGTTTGGCAACTCGCTTCCTCCTCTTCATGGCATGAAACAGGTTCCCACCACGAGTCTTCTCTGCATCCATCACACCTGCACAAAGAGCCCGACATCAGGAAAACAAAAGAACGAAAAGCAAAACAAAAGGCAAGCATCTGAGCAAGGAACCTACCCGAACTCAGGCTGGCCTGGATGAGCTTGGCCTCCGTCAAATAATGGTGGCATTTTAGCCCAAGCCGGGCCCATTCCCAGAGGCCCTTCGCCGTCTCCCTATCTAGCATAGCACCGGCATCGGGGGCAGCCATCCCTCACCCGGTTTGGAACGGCCACCCCATTGCACTTCGCACCTCGAAGTAGTCCCGTTTCCATGCCGGGACCTTGTTGGGAAGATCGTGTAAAAGCTTGAAACCCGGGCGAGGAGATAGGTAGTACGCCCGCCTACGCCTAGGAAGGGGACCCGCTTGCTTCTTAAGCATTAGAATGGAGGAAAAGATCTCAAGGTCTAAAGGCAAAATCTGTTTGCAGAAGAGGGAGATAGTCCCAACCAAATTTTGGATAGAATTCGGGTGGAGCTGAACAACGGTAACGCCGAAGTGGTTCATAACCTCGACGATGAGGGGGTGGAAAGGTAAGCGCAACCCAGCGGCGAGCTGCTCCCGGAATATCACGATCTCGTTAGGACCGTGTTCCCAAGGGAAGGAGCCCGAGGGTATAAAGTAGGTATACTCCCTAGGCAGGTTAAGTTGGGTGATAAGGGAGTAAAGCTCCTCAGGCATCATGGTTGAGGGCCCAAACTTGTCCAACGTCCGACCTCGATGGGAGGAGGACGCCAAACTACCCGAGGTGACTTGGCCTACGGGTTCGAACTCTTCCTCGAGCTCCTCCTCGAGCTCTACCTCGGGTTCACTAAAGCTGTCGGGGGTTGCAGCTCGGTTCGTATAACCTGCATCTGACCCTCTCGAAGAATTGTCTGAGCTGTCCGAGCTAGACATCAGGAGGAAAAGAATACCAAGAAGAAAGCACCGACTCACCCGGAAAAAGCAAACGGACTACGGAAGGTTGACGCGAGCTAAAAAACTTGGACGCGAGCTAAAAAACTTGGACGCGAGCTGGAACTTGGACGTGAGCTCAAGAAGCAAACGCAGGAGAACGGCAATGGAAAGCGACTGGGGGTCCCCCACTATTTATACCCACAGTGACCGAAAACCAACGGTTCTGATCGAGGTAAATCCAACAGCCCACGATCAAGCTGACCGCATGCCTCCTAAGACCGAGACGTGACTGGTTGCACGTCTTTTGAAACTGAAGCAGCGCCGGCGCACGTCTCCCCACATTGAAGGCAGCAGCGACACATTTTTCAAATTTGAAATAACGCCCGCTGTCACGTCTCCCAGCTGTGCGTTTTTTAAATTTTGAAATAACGCGCGCTACCACGTCTCCTAGCATTTAAAGAAGGACTGGCGCAATCCCTGACTTTTTGGCGCTCGAGAAACCCGGAAATCTCCTGACGAACGCACACTTCGCGCTATCAGTCAAATGGTTCGAAGTACGGGTCAAATCCACCTGCCACCTCGTGAACTCCGTGCGCCAGGGCAAGCCCCTTAGCGCACCCAACACGTGGCAGAAGCAACAGCTCGGCAAGGCAATATGCTTAAAGTGTGAGCTCCGAGAGGAGGAACCAACGGTCCGAGCTCCCCAAAAGGAGCCCGAACTCTCCCTTTGACCCTGAGCCTTACGAGGAGCACAAAGGGCAACAACCCGAACTGGCCCACCCTAGGTCAGTTTGGGCCACACCTCTACCCGGACTCAAGACTTCACCTCGCACACCACTCCAGCACTTCGGCTCCAGGCCATCGAACTGAACAACCGTACCTGACACCAAAGGATTCCGTATCTTGAGGCGGCGCACCTGACTGACTTAGGATCTGACGCTTGATAGCTGCACTTCAACGGCCACTTGCCACCGCCACCTCCAGTCACAGAGACGGCTCCGACAAAGAGAGTAGTGGTGGTTGTCTGCCCCAGCAGAGGTGATGACTCCCGAACTAGCAGAAGTGCAAAGGTAATGATACCCGACCTGACAGGAACTTGGGAGTGAGTGCGCGAAGTGGTTATAAAAGGCTCTCTTCCCCCGAAGAAGGAGGGATGTGATAACTTTGCGCCATCTGGTTTATTATCTTGCCTTTGAGAAGATACTAACTTGAGCTTCGGAGCACTCTCACCGGATTCCTCCCCGGAGATACTCGCTTTCTTCCCCGTTTCAGGCACCTTTTGCTCCAGCCAGAGGTAAGATCGTTGACAGCTAGGACCAGCTGGATTGCGCTCCATCACTTACTTTTATGATGAGCTCGTCATCATGGGGGTAGTGGACCCCACGCGCATCGTCCTCTGTGAAGAAGATCGGTTCCTCTGTCTTCAGCCATTTCGGAGGATTTTGTTCTTCCCTGGTAGCTCCGCGAACTGACGTCTGAGCTACCACCGAGGTACAGCCTGCGATGATTGAACCTCCAACTATCATGTGGATGGTGCCCCGTACTGGCCTCTCTTCCGGGGGTTGCCTCTATGACTGCTCTACCGGCCTGTTGCTGGACTCGGGAGCATCCTTACCGTGTTCCCCTTGCCGACTTGCCTTATTATTATTATTACTGTTATTCTGTACAAAATTACTTAGATATTCGCGACGAATGAGTTCTTCTATCTCGTCGCGGAGATTCTTACAGTTCTCGGTACTATGACCATAGTCTCTGTGAAAGCTACAATATAAGTTTTTATTCCTTTCATTAGGATTCCCCCTCAGGCGGGGTGGTCACTTCATGTACGGGGCATCCTTGATTGCCATCAGGATTTTGGCTCGCTTAGCGTTTAGTGGGGTATAGTCAGTTCGGTCCACTATAGGGTGTCGAAACGGCTGACCCGGCTTTGCCGTCCGAGCTATATCCTTCTTCTTTCGGCTGTCTACTTGGCTGGAAAGTTCTCATTCTCTCTTTCTCTTCTCGAGCACGCTCTCGCCCTTCTGATTGATCTCTTCTTCCATGGCGATGAATCTATCTGCGAGCTTGAGGAATTCAGTTATGGTCGCCGACTGGTTGACAACCATGTGCCACTTGAATTCCTTGTGTGTTACGCCCTTCTTGGCTGCTGCAAGGTGCACTGCAGGGTCCAGGCGCGGTATCTACATGCATGCATCATTGAACCGCTTGATATAGCCCCAGATGAACTCTCCCTCTCTCTGGACTATGTTGAGAAGACTTTCCTCAGTTCACAGGCACCGCTTGCTGGTGACGAAGTGGGACGTGAAGGCTTGCGCGAACTGTGCCCAACTTCTTATCAATCCGGGTGCAAGGTTTCGATACCATGTGCGGGCCACTCTTCTGAAAGTGGTGGAGAAAGCCATGCACATGCAAGACTCACTGGCCCTCGCCAGGTGCATCTGTGACTGGAAAGCGTCTACATGATCATTCGGGTCGAAGGACCCATCATATTTATCGAGAGGGGGGAGCTTGAAGTCCTTGGGCATTGGAACAACCAGGAGCTCAGGAGATAGGGGGGATGGAATAGAAAGGAGGGGAGCTTTAACTTCACCCGAGCTTACCTCTTCCCTGCCTCTGAGCTTGGGCAGGTTGTGGGTGGTAGTTCGGCGAGCTCGGCGGTGGCATCTTTGCTTCTTGGCGGGCTCCGCATTTGTGCTGCTCACCTCCGTGCTGTCAGGAATAGTTTGCGCAGGAAGCAGCTCGAGCTACTGGTGATGGCTGCGGATAGAGGGGTTCTGCTTAGAGTCTGCAGCCAAGATCTCGAACCGGTTCTCTAGAAGTGGGGCTTCGAACTTTGATTGCTGGGGTGATGTAGACCTGGCGAGTTGGGGTCCTCCTGACCTAACTGCTCGCAGCGAGACCGGAGTGGCTGGTCTTTCCTTTCTGCCATGGGAGGAGGCTTGGCTCTTAGCAGGGTTCTGGGAAGCCTCTCCTTGGCGAGAAGGGCATTCATCTTGGCGGCGAGACCTAGCTTGTCGTGAGGCTATGTGCCAAGGAGGGAGCTGAGGCTGAGGCTGAGGCAGCTGAGGGAACTGCTGCTGATAGTGATATTGAGAGACTTGGTGCAGCAGCTGCTGCTGGTAGAGCTGGAACTGCTGAAACTGTTGCATCTAGGCTTGCATGGCCCGCATGGACTGCACCAGGTTGTCGAGTTGGCTCTGGCTTGTCGTCAGAGGGACAACAGTTGGTTCAGCAAAGGTTGTCTCAACAGAGGGGGGAAGGGGAACACTCACAGGTGCCACTGCTCGTGGCACGTTCAGGCTAGGGACTCCGTCCACCAAAAGGGGAATGGTGAACTGCCCAATGCAAACCACGGGGACCTGGAGTTGTTCCCTAGCGATGTCCATCTCCATGCTATGCCTGACATTGCTTGAAGAAGCCATGAATGCTGAGTTTTCAGAAAAGAAGGGACTGTGAAAGCTTAGAGGAAGGCTTTTAGAAGCTCTCCCATAGACGGTGCCAAATGATGGTGCGCAATCCGGTTACTCCAAGCTAGCACTTGCGTGGCTCCTGAAAGGTACCTGAGATGGAGAAGATGAGGGATCCTCAGGGGCTTGCCCGGCGGGAACACTCCGACGCTTAAGTTAGAGTTCTGTGAAAGATGCAAAGAGAGGAAGATAGCTAAGAGGGCAGATAGCACGAGTATCAGAAAGTTACCTTTGTCCTTTGGGATTGGGTTACTTATAACAGAACTCTATCGAATTAGGCCCACCTGCCTCTGATAGAGCAGGTATAACTGCTACTGTCGTCCTGCCGCAGCCATTACAGCCATGGCTGAGGTGGCACGCGCGGGGCTGTCGTTATAGGGTACGTACCTGTCAGGTGTAAGACACCTTCTAAAGGTGGCGGGCACAACACTGTCTGACAAGAGACGTGGTTGCGGTCTCTAGGTTTGTCAGGTACGGTGGTCGGGCAAGAGGCCTTTCTGTGACATGCCGAACTGCTCTTCGGTGAGCTACCCTGTACCGAGCTACCCTGCAAGTTGTGAGCTGCCTGTGGCAAGCTACACCGAGATGTCCGGCCCGAGGTGTCTTTACCTCGGGGTATCTAGGGGCGGATCGGGGTGTTCCTGTTTGGGAGTGGCCTAAAATCCACTGGTAGGAGCTTGGGCATTAGGAAAGGTCAGGGGGCCCCGAGCTCAGAGGTAGCTCGGAGCGCCTCAACCTTTGGAAGGAGGTGCAAGCCAGGCGGCTCTCGGTGAGTAGCCTAATCTGCTGAGTTGCCAGACTAAACTCGATGAGCCCTTCCCACCGAGTTGCGGTTGCGCTTGTTGTGCTGTCATGCTGAGTCATCGCTTGAGCAAAGTCATGCCCACGTGTACCCGTGCTACGAGGTCAGGCCAAATCACCCTCCATCAGTTTGCATCATGTTTAAACCTAAAAGTTGATGATCATATAGACTGGAGTCTACAGGATTGGCTATTTGATTGATTTAAATTTGACTCTCCTTTTAATGAAAGCCAATTATCATATTTTACTATTTTAAGCATTTTCATGTGGCAGATATGGAAATCTAGATATAATTTAATCATGGAAAGTTGGGCATTTGAACCTATGACAATTATCTTCAAGGCCCAGTCCCAAGTGGAGGAGATTCGATGTTCTTTGTCAATTAATGGGGATATTTCTAATACTACCATCTCATGGCTCGATGACTCTTCCCACTTTTGGTAGAAACCTATCCCTCCTATGTACAAAATCAACTTTGTGTTAGACAGTTTTGTATGCCCTTAGCTTCAATCAGAATGATGTACTTTATGAGTTTATTGTAAATGAATAAAAGTGCATATTTGATTCATGTTCCCTTGGTATGTTTCTGTGTAATACCCTTAAACTGGACACTTAATGAGACTCGTGTTAGTTTAGAATGTTCACAGCTAGTAGATCGGTCTGAGGAGACCTATCCTGACAAGGCTGACACTGAGGTGCCACCAAGTCGGTTGGGGTGGCCTGTCTCAGCTACCAGGGTGAGACCCTAGGCACATACAGTTTAGGATTAATTAAATCTATGAACTGGACCAGATTTCCAGTATTGCCCTGGACCTTGGAGATTGATGGGCAAAACTGGAAAGTTACACCCGACCCCTAGACTCGATTATGATACTGCACTAGGTGTCGGATTGGGCTGTCTTTGATGTACCAATCAGGGAGATCCTTAGCGGGGGTCAAAACCTGGGTATGTTGGGACAGTCCGAGAATTCATCTGAGTGGGTGATCATAGTGACAGGATCAGCCCCTTTGTCGGACAAAGGTAATGATCGGGGATGCACTCTCACTGATGGAAACCAAGACTGCCAGCAGCCGATTTCAACCATTGAGATTTGTTTTGCAAAGTATATTTTATATGAGATATAAAAATATATATATTATGGTTTCTCAAATGTTTGCAAGAAGGTTTTAATTCCCGGGATCCATATAAGTAGAGAGTGCAACACTGTTCCTTGCAGCCGAGGGAGAGGTCCTCTCTTGTCGGGCAGTGTATGATCATTATGAGCTGAGAGGTTAAGTGTAAGACCATTGAGGATAATACCTGATGGGCTAATCTTGCATCTGCCCACAGTCCCTGGGTGTTACAAGGTGGCTTGGCCCAGGGACCACTTAGGTTAAGTGTTGGGCCCATAGAGCCCATTTGATGGGTTTCAGGGGGTGCACTGTCCTTAACAGTGTATTCGGCCAGGCCTTGTAACAAAGGCTGGGCCGAACCCATGTGGCTGATGTGTAGATCAATGCTTGGGTCCCACGCCATACAAGGAAGCCCAACTAGGCAGCAGTTAGGAAGGTTAAGTGAGTACATAAGCTTAATGGGACTAAAGCCCATTTCGAACTGGGCTATTTATTTAGTTAATAATGGGGCGAATTCTGAGATGGATTAGCAGATAGGATAGGGTCTTGACCCTATCCACTCAGAGAGTCCAGATCTGAATGTGATTCAGATCTAGAAACTTCCTAATGAGATTAGGAGAAAGCTAATCTAATCTGCAGATAAGATAAGGGTTTATCCTTATCACCTGAAGAGAAGGCTGATCCAAATATGATTTGGATAAGCAGCTCGTAATGAGATTAGGAGGTGATCTTTTAGGTTAACAAAAAGAAGAAGGGGGCGGCAGCCTTAAGAACACAAAAATCATCAGATTTTCTTCAGTGCTGAAATCACAAGAAGAGAGAATTCTGTACCCTGCGAATACTCTCTTGCCGCCTCCCTATTCTTGCCGCCCAGTTTGCCAGTTCGATCTCCAGTTGTGGGAGAAGTCAAGATTCGATCTTGACATCAGTTCTTTGTGAAAGGATTGAAAGGAAGCTGTGCTCACGTACCATCCTGCTATTTCTTGCGAAGGGCAGAGTTCTTGGAGAAGAACACTGCTGATTCTGCTCCATCCTGCACTGCGCCATCTTCAGTGGGAGCAGTCTTTGGATCCTTCCTTGGGCGTGAACACCTTCGTTGGGGGATATTATTTCTCTATATCAGGTATAGTCCTCCCCTACTCCTTTTGGTTCAGATCTGGTTCAGTTTAAGGTTCAAGAATGATCCTTGAAAATATGATTTTCTAAATAGGGAATGCGATTCCTAGTTGAAGGGAGAGAAAAAATTTTGAAATTCGCCCCTTATTCCGCAATCTTTGGGCGCCCATGGGATGGATCTCTCATCCCTTCAGTGGTATCAGAGCCATGGTTCAAATCTTGAACCAATTTGTTTCAGATCTGAACCTGCGCAAATGGGCAGAAGGTGTTCTACCCGATTTGCACAGATATGGGTTTTGGGAAATTTGTTCCCAAAATTAATGGGCGAATAATCTGAAATTACTTTTACATAAATCTAATTATTATTTAGAATTGTTCTTTATGATTTTCTTGATTTATGGGTTGTTCGTACAAGAGGAGATCAAATTCTTGGTTTGCGCAGGGAACCTGCGATTTTGTAGTTCTTGAATTATTTTTGGTCTATAAATAATTTTTTTTATTTTCTAGACTCAATGTATAGGTATTCGATCTGATGTAATTATTAATAGAAATAGGATTTCTATTTATTTGATTTTGGATCGAAGATGGCGGCGCAAAAAAGGAGATTTCGTAGAGAAGGAGATTTCGCAGATGGGAGAATCGCTATGTGCGAGTTGTAGTTTGTGAAACTACATTCTGTGATCTAACCTCTGTTTTGTAGGATGGATTGTGCGAACAACCCTGATTGATTGATTCTTGATTTTCTTTTCTAGTATTTAATTTCAGATTATTTTCTTGAATTAAAGATTTAATTAAAGATCAAACCCTAGACCCATTCGAACCAAGATTGGTTCAAATAGTTTGGACCGAATCTAGGGTTTAATCAAGGTTGAAAGTCAACCCTAATTTTCCCACTAATGGGCCTAAGGATTGATGTTTAATTAAATGGCTAATTCGGCCCAACCTGTAAAGGCCCAGTTTTAAAAGGTTAAAACTACTAAAAGCCCACTTAACATTTAAAGCTGTATGAGATGAACCATTCGGCCCATGTACCGAGATAATATTAATGGTTAATATTATGGATTTAAAATGGGCTTCAAATGGGCCTTACCGATGATTAATTGATTTGATCAATTTCTCCCTACATGTGATGTATGGATGTGTGATGTGCTACGTACATGGGCCAAAAGTACTTGGCCCATGCTCAATCGACAGTGGTTCTTGCGCACACCATGACTGAATGCACATCATTGCCATGTTGTTCCTTTTGGTCATTGGATGACCTCCCTCAGTGGTGGGCCCCACACCTCATCGAGAGGTTACGTGCGGAACCCTAGCCGTTTTAGGCCCACCGAAATCTGGCTTTATGAAAGTCAGTGGGAGCCACTTTGGTTTGACCTAAAATTAGAACTAGGGCGTAATCAACTATTCCCTCCAGCTAATTTGAGTGCATGTGATAGGGAGATTCATATGATGAACTCTCTAAAGGCCTTCCATCATTAGCACGAGGATGGGTCCTTCAGTAATGAGGAAACACACCAGAAAATGGGCTATCCATTTGCTGTTGGGCTTGTCTAAGTGTTTCATAAGATGATAGGGGCGTCATAGACCGATGTGGGAGGGGCTTCACCAAAAAATGGGAACTCTCTCACGGTACCTTGGCGTTCACGAATATGATGGGTAAGCACTCACTGGACAGAAAGGTTTACCTGAAAACGGCTATGAACCTTGTCTGACAGAGGTCAAAGGGAAAACTCATATGATGAGTGGATATGATCCTTCACAGAAAAGTGGTGGGGTTATGCAGCTAAAACAGTTGGCTCCATGCACCCTATGTGATTTCCCACATTTCCAGAGATGACTCGTAGTCTCTGGCACTGAGAAAGGAGGGAAATCTCAGAGATGAATAAATGAAAATGGAACATAGATTAAAATCCATATCTATGAAATGAACATGAATCAAATTAGGTTATGGACTGATGTTTCCTCTTTTATCAGAAAATGGCAAACATATCATTTGCAAAACTGCTTGATGACAACAAGTTGAAGGGCTCAAACTATGCCGACTGGTACAGGAACCTTATGTTGGTCTTAACCTTTGAAAAGTTGGATAAGGTAGCCAAGAATCCTGCCCCGGATCATCCGGGAGATAGGGCTTCCGAGGCCCGAAGAAGAGAATACCAAGAATGGGAGGAGAAAAACTCCCTTGCCTGCTGCTATACCATTGCCTCTTTAGACAATCCAATTCAGAGGCAGTTCGATCAGATCGAACTAGCTAAGGACGTACTGGACAGTCTGAAGACAATGTACGAAGAGCAAAATCGTTCTACTCGGCAGAAGGTCTTGACATAGTTCATGACCGCGCAGATGTCCAAGGGCCAACAAATTCACGACCATTGTCTTCAGATGATGGGCTATATCAACGAACTGGAGGCTCTTGGATCCGGGCTGGATCTGGTAACACAGATCGATGCTATTCTCAACTCTCAACTCTCTGCCTCCATCCTTTAATCCATTCATCATGAACTACAACATGAACAAGCTGAACGTCAGCTTGCAGGAACTCAGCAATATGTTGCAGAGGGCCGAAGAATTGATTAAAAAGGATGAGCCCATTGCCATGCTTATTGAAACTAGCAAATCGGGCAAGAAAAGGAAGGCAAAGAGAGAGAAAGCCTCAGAAGAAGGCTGCCAAACCCAAGAAACAGAGGAAGGACAAGGCATCAGATGCCTGTCATTTTTGCAAAAAAATCGGCCACTGGAAAAGGAATTGTCCTGCCTACCAGGAATCCAAGAAAGGTAACTTCGAAACTTGTGTTATAGAAACCAATTTATTGGTAGCTTCTGCGTCCTGGTGTATTGACTCCGGGGCTTCAACTCATGCGTGTAACTCATTGCAGGGGTCAAGGTAAGCAGAAGGCTGAGTGAAGGAGAAGTCACACTCTACTAGGGGACTAATGCAACTATTGCAGCCACGACCATAGGAACCGTGGAGTTATTTTTTAGAAAAGGAACAATTGTACTGAAAGATTGTCTTTATGTACAAAATTTAAGGAGAAATTTGATTTATGTTTCAAAACTGTGTGCAGATGGTTATTCTGTCTTCTTTAGTAATACGATTACTATTAAAAGAAACAACAGATTCATCGCAAACGGGGATCTGAAGAATGGCCTCTATGTTCTACATCACCGAAACTACATCAGCTGAAATCCCCAAGAAGAGAGCCCGTGATACAGTCAATCCCACATGTCTGTGGCATTACCGACTTGGCCACATCGGTGTTGACCGAAACACAAGGTTGGTAAAGGATGATCCTTTGGATTTTATAACTGTAGAAGATCTTCCCACCTGTGAGCCTTGCCTACAAGGTAAGATTACGAAATGGCCATTTAACGGTAAGCCTGAAAGATGTACAGGCACACTTGACCTAATACATACTGATGTATGTGGTCCCCTGAGTGTTAGGATGCGGAACCAACACGTGTATTTCATCACCTTCACAGATGATTTTTCACGATATGGTTACGTGTACCTAATGAGACACAAGTCTGAATCCTTTGAAAAGTTCAAAGAGTTTAGACAAGAGGTCGAGAAACAGTTAGGGAGAGAAATTAAAGCCTTTCGACTAGATCGAGGTGGCAAATATCTCTCTGACGAATTCAGGGACTACTTAAAGGACAATGGGATAGTATCACAGTTAGCTCCTCCTGCTAAACCACAACTTAACGGTGTTTCAGAGAGGAGGAATAGGACCTTATTGGATATGATCCGGTCACTTCTCATACACTCAGAGTTACCCACATCCTTTTGGGGTTACGCATTAGAGACTGCGATCTACGTGCTAAATCGAGTTCTAACCAAATCGGTTCCGTATACTCCATAAGAACTTTGGACCGGAAAGAAACCAAGTGTTAGACACTTGAAGATTTGGGGTTGTCCAGCATACGTTAAAAGAACGAGTGCAGACAATTTGGAATCCAAGACTAGTCGTTGCCTATTTGTAGGCTACCTAAAAGGCTCTATAGGTTACCTATTCTATGACCCAAGTGAGCAGAAAGTGTTCTGTAGTCGAAATGCACAATTCCTGGAAACCGATTATATCCTGGACACCCATCGTCAGGAAGTTGTTCTTGATGAGGAGAGCTCAGGAGCAGTGGGAGATGTCCCACAAGTTCCAGGTAGTGACCAACCTAGAAGATCCACTCGGGTATCCAGGCTACCAGTCCGTTATGGTTATGACCAGGATAGTTACCTGGTGGTAACCTTGACTAGTGAGGAGGATCCCGTGGCTTACGCGGAAGCTATGTTGGACATAGATTCCCAGAAGTGGGTGGAGGCCATGAGAGTAGAGATTGACACAATGGAGACTAATGGAGTCTGGACTCTAGTAGATCTGCCCTCTGGGGTAAAAGCAATCAGTTGCAAATGGATTTACAAGAGGAAGAAGGGCCCCGATTATGAGATTTGCTGTAGCAGCATACCATGATTATGAGATTTGCCAAATGGATGTCAAAACTGCATTCCTGAATGGAGATCTTACTGAAGATATCTATATGCAGCAGCCGCAAGGCTTCATTGCTGTAGGTCAGGAAAACATGGTATGTAAACTTAATAGATCCATTTATGGACTTAAGCATGCTTCTAGGAGTTGGAACATCCGTTTTGACTCTGTTGTCAAATCGTTTGACTTCAAGCAAAATCCGGATGAACCCTGTGTCTACAGGAAGTACAGTGGGGATAAGGTTACCTTCTTGGTTCTGTATGTAGATGACATTCTACTCATTAGGAATGATGTAGGAATGTTAACTACGGTGAAAGTATGGCTTTCACAGCAATTCTCCATGAAAGATCTTGGAGAAGCCTCCTATAGAGATAGATCGAAGCGGATAATAGAATTATCCCAATCCGCTTACATTGACAAAATAGTCAAAAGATATAGCATGGAAAACTCCAAGAAAGGAAATGTTCCTTTCAGGCACAGAGTCACTCTCTCCAAGAAGATGTCTCCCAAGACCTTTGAGGAGATTGATGGCATGAAAGACGTTCCCTATGCCTCTGCCGTAGGGAGCATCATGTATGCCATGCTGTGCACTCGTCCTGACATTGCTCAGGCAGTGAGTGTAGTAAGCAGATTTCAGGCCAACCTAGGGCAGGAGCATTGGACTGCTGTGAAAAACATACTTAAGTACCTTCGAAGGACAAAAGAGTTTTGTCTAGCATTCGACGGTAGCTCATTACAAATCCAAGGGTACGCAAATGCAGATTTCCAGTCGGATCTAGATGATAGAAAGTCTACATTTGGATATGTTTTCATGATAGGATCGAGTGCTGTTTGCTGGAAAAGCAGCAAACAGGGGTCCACTGCAGACTCCACGACCGAGGCCGAGTACATTGCCACAAGTGAGGCTGCCAAAGAAGCCGTGTGGATGAAGAAGTTCGTTCATGAGTTAGGAGTAGTTCCGTCCAGCCCATCACCCATCCCATTATTGTGTGACAACAATGGAGCCATTGCTCAGGCTAAGGAGCCATGAGCCCACTCAAAGTCGAAGCACATCGAGAGGAAGTACCACGTACTGCAGGAGATTGTTGGTAGAGGGGACATCCTGATTCAGAAGGTAGCATCAGCGAAAAATGTAGCAGACCCATTGACGAAGCCACTATCACAGAAAGTGTTTGAGAAACACGTGGAAAGCATGAGACTTCGACTAGTACCTGATTGGACTTAAGTGCAAGTGGGAGCTGTTAGACAGTTTTGTATGCCCTTAGCTTCAATCAGAATGATGTACTTTATGAGTTTATTGTAAATGAATAAAAGTGCATATTTGATTCATGTTCCCTTGGTATGTTTCTATGTAATACCCTTAAACTGGACACTTAATGAGACTCGTGTTAGTTTAGAATGTTCACAGCCAGTGGATCGGTCTGGGGAGACCTATCCTGACAAGGCTGACACTGTGGTGCCACCAAGTCGGTTGGGGTGGCCTGTCTCAGCTACCAGGGTGAGACCCTAGGCACATACAATGTAGGATTAATTGAATCTATGAACTGGACCAGATTTCTTGTATTGCCCTGGACCTTGGAGATTGATGGGCAAAACTGGAAAGTTACACCCGACCCCTAGACTCGATTATGATACTGCACTAGGGGTCGGATTAGGCTGTCTTTGATGTACCAATCAGTGAGATCCTTAGCGGGGGTCAAAACCTGGGTATGTTGGGATAGTTCGAGAATTCATCTAAGTGGGTGATCACAGTGACAGGATCAGCCCCTTTGTCGGACAAAGGTAATGATCGGGGATGCACTCTCATTGATGGAAACCAAGACCGCCGGCAGCCGATTTCAACCGTTGAGATTTGTTTTGCAAAGTATATTTTATATGAGATATAAAAGTATATATATATTATGGTTTCTCAAATGTTTGCAAGAAGGTTTTAATTCCCGGGATCCATATAAGTAGAGAGTGCAACACTGTTCCTTGCAGCTGAGGGAGAGGTCATCTCTTGTCGGGTAGTGTATGATCATTATGAGCTGAGAGGTTAAGTGTAAGACCATTGAGGATAATACCTGATGGGCTAATCTTGCATCTACCCATAGTCCCTGGGTGTTACAAGGTGGCTTGGCCCAGGGACCACTTAGGGTAAGTGTTGGGCCCATAGAGCCCATTTGATGGGTTTCAGGGGGTGCACTGTCCTTAACAGTGTATTCGGCCAGGCCTTGTAACAAAGGCTGGGCCGAACCCATGTGGCTGATGTGTAAATCAATGCTTGGGTCCCACGCCATACAAGGAAGCCCAACTGGGCAGCAGTTAGGAAGGTTAAGTGAGTACATAAGCTTAATGGGCCTAAAGCCCATTTCGAACTAGGCTATTTATTTAGTTAATAATGGGTCGAATTCTAAGATGGATTAGTAGATAGGATAGGGTCTCGACCCTATCCACTCAGAGAGTGTAGATCTGAATGTGATTCAGATCTAGAAACTTACTAATGAGATTAGGAGAAAGCTAATCTAATATGCAGATAAGATAAGAGTTTATCCTTATCACCTGAAGAGAAGGCTGATCCAAATATGATTTGGATAAGCAGCTCGTAATGAGATTAGGAGGTGATCTTTTAGGTTAACAAAAAGAAGAAGGGGCGGCAGCCTTAAGAACACAAAAATCATCAGATTTTCTTCAGTGCTGAAATCACAAGAAGAGAGAATTCTGTACCCTGCGAATACTCTCTTGCCGCCTCCCTATTCTTGCCTCCCAGTTTGCCAATTCCATCTCCAGTTGTGGGAGAAGTCAAGATTCGATCTTGACATCAGTTCTTTGTGAAAGGATTGAAAGGAAGCTGTGCTCACGTACCATCCTGCTGTTTCTTGCGAAGGACAGAGTTCTTGGAGAAGAACACTGCTGATTCTGCTCCATCCTGCACTGCACCATCTTCAGTGGGAGCAGTCTTTGGATCCTTCCTTGGGCGTGAACACCTTCGTTGGGGGATATTATTTCTCCGTATCAGGTATAATCCTCCCCTACTCCTTTTGGTTCAGATCTGGTTCAGTTTAAGGTTCAAGAATGATCCTTGAAAATATGATTTTCTAAATAGGGAATGCGATTCCTAGTTGAAGGGAGAGAAAAAATTTTGAAATTCGCCCCTTATTCCGCAATCTTTGGGCATCCATGGGATGGATCTCTCATCCCTTCACTTTGATGGTGCTTTGTCGTCTTTAGGTGGGGGTTTAGGTGTTGTGATCCATGATCACTCAAGTGCTTTTATTTATGGTAGATCCATTGAAGTTCTTAAAGCTTCTCTAGAAGAATTTGAAGCAAAAGCTGCTCATGTGGCCCTTTTGTTTTCTTTAGATTTGGGGCTCTCTTCCATCATTCTTGAGGGAGATTCTAGAATTGTGACTACAAGTCTGTTGGAGTTTGGCTCTCATGCTCCTTGGCGGATTCACATGTTAATTGCAGATTGCAAACTTTTTATTAGAAATTTCTCCCACTACTCAGTAAATTGGGTTGCTCGTTCTGGTAATGTGGCCGCTCATATATTGGCCAAACATGCCCACTATTAATCACATGCATACATAGTCTTTGTGTCCATCTTTTTTACACTCTGCTATCATTCAAGATTGTAATCATGAGCAGTTGAATTAATGAATTTGATTATGAGGCACTTGGCCTTATAACCTTTTGACCTTAAAAAAAAAAAAAGCTCAAGGGATATGTCGTTGCTGTAGCATATCCTATATACGCATCCTTGTATCAATATTTTAACCCTCGAGCCTAGTCCTGTCTTTTCTCTTTTTCTTCCTCTACAATTTGTTAAACATTATACTATAGAAAAAATGATAAACTAATTGAAGAAAATAGAAAGGCGAAAGTCAAATTCCAGACACCTAGAAGATCACTCAATAGAAGAGTATAGGAGATAACCAATAAGAAAAATTTCTAGTCAATTCATGAGTTATTCCATCTATCTCTGAAACATTTCAGTTAGTTCAGATAAGGGGTGTCAATTAGACCGGATTTGGTCTAATCCAATCCGGTCTAATATGAGTCAAATACAAATAGAATAGGTCCAGTCCAATCGAATGAATACTTTGGACAATTTTGGACCGGTCCAATTCAATATTTGGACCACCCAATCTGTTCAAATTGGAATTAATAATGATTTGTTCCAATATAAACATGTTCCATTGACACCTGTATTCTTATTTTCTATCAATAGATCAGATATTGGATCAATCTGACCCAATCCGATATAAATCCATCATGGATGCACCAGGTCCAATCCAATTTCCAATCCAATAAATGCTTTGGACCAATAAGTTTGGACTGGCCCATTTCAATGTCTTATTCGTCTGTCCACCCAAATTGATTTTAATTTGGACAGGGTCCAACCCAAAACCAGTCCATCGACACCCTCAGTTCAAATGCCTCTTATCTACATTGGTTCTTCATAAAATATGGGAAAAATGAGATACTTTAGTTATTTCCTACAGTCCATGACCTTGTATTTTGTATTATTTTTTGTTATACAAATAGGCCCTTTGGAGATGCCTCAACAATTCCCTCCCCTCCAAGAGCCTACTAGTGGCAAGACCAAAGAAGATTGAAAGCACGTGTCCATTATACCTTAATGAAGAAGAGACTACCCACCATTTAAAGCTGTGTTTGGCTTAAAGGAAAAAGTAGGAAAATGAAAGGAAAGGTAGAGAAATCTTTACAAATCATATATGAGTTTTCTTACCTTTCCCTTCCCTTGCAGGAGCGGGTGTAGTGGCATATGATGGCGAAAAACCTAGAAGAAATCCAAGTGAATGTAAAATCTGATATGAAGGCACTAGTTAATCTTCTGTTATCCCATGATAAGGAACTAACTACCTTGGAGTAGGGGTGTCAATGGACCGGTTATGGATTGGATTCCATTCAAATCAAAATCCATTTGGATGGAATGGACGGACCAATAAGACATATTGAATTTGGACAGACTGGATGAACCAATATGACATATTAGATTGGACCTGGTCCGTCCATAATGAATTTATATTAGATTGAGTCAATATCTGGTCCATTGATAGAAGAAAAAAAACATAGGTGTCAATGGACCAAGTTTGAGTTGAAACCAATCTAAATTAACAGGAATTTGAACAGATTGGACAGTTTCTGGACCGGTCCAAAATGGTCCAAAATATTCATTGGACTGGATTGGATCAGCTCCATTTATAATGGACTCACATTGGACTGGACGAGATTGGACCAAATCCAGTCCAATTGACACTCCTACCTTGGTGAGTCTCTAGCATTCTTAGTGATTGCAGATTCTCATTAAACACATGTCCAAATGTAATGGTGAGGCTTGTATATAGAAACTGTAACTCTATAGCCCCACTATCTTGCCAAATATGCAGTGGAGACAAATTGTAATGACGATTGACAGCAAGCTCCTCCTCTGTTATTAGAAACTCTGATCAGAGAGGAAGCTATGCATTCCATTGATAGTTGAATAAAGGGATCACTTCTTAAAAAGAAAGCCCTTATATTTAATGTGTATTTGTAACCTTTCCAAATTAAGCCTAACGAATCCAAAACAGAAATAGGTAATCTACAAAAGTGGTATATAAGGCTGTGTTTGGTTGCAGCGCAAATTTATTTGCACTAGTACAATGCATGGGAATGCAAATGTAAAAAATGAAAAGTCTTGTTTAATTAATTTTTGTTTTGGATTTTACTAATTCTATTTGATCTTAATCTATTCCATTTGTACTGCAATCAAACATAATAAGCTAAAATTTGAAATAAAAATAATTCAAAATTTACACTAAAATCATTTGCACTGTTATGGTTTAAAATCAGTACAAATTTATTTGCATTGCAACCAAATACAACCTAAAGTAAAAATAAATAGTAAAAATCGATAGACCCATATGATGGTTGGTTCAACTCTGCTGAAAAATCTAAGCAATCCAAGGGAGAACTTCTCATAGATGTCATATCACTCGTGTCGTGACTTGAGCAACTCTCATTCACGGATTCGAGACACATCATCGTTAACAACAAATTTAGGAATGATTTTTTAAAAGGATAATATAGGGGATACATTAATTAATAAAATAAGGGAATCTCAAATATTATAAAAACTTTTTTTGAGGTAAGCTTGGAATTTATGTAACACATGCCTAACCATATATGTCTCTCAATCCGGATCTCCTTAATGCTTTAATGGAGAGATAATTTTGATTGGAATTGTAAGGTTGGTGATGGTGCACGATCTGAATGCCCCTATTTGGAAGGCAGTTTGGACGTTGGTTTGTTTAATTGATTGGTCAAATTGCAAGTAAAGAGAGTTCAGAGGACCCGGGGTGGTTTATCCGGTGTGGGTGCTCCGATGCTTAAATTAGTAATTTAAAATGCGAGCTAAAAGTTTGTATGCTAGAAAGCTAGTAATTAAATAATCATGTGTACATTGTGACATAAGGGAATTGCCGTAGGTCTTACGAAACATCTCTGAAATCCCTGGCCCGTGCTACTAGGAATCTGTTCCGCACCAGGAGGTAGACTTCATGTTAGCTGCTAAGGCTTATTGAGTCCATTCGATCCGGGTAGGATAAGGATAAGGCTTGCAGACATGCAGCGTGATCCTAGAGAGGTCGAAGACAACTGGATAACTTCTAGAAGTTGGCTATGTGTCACCTCAGTTTTGGCTGGGGTTCCTAATGTACCCGAGCTGACCTAGCTCATAGAGGTGGCAGGAAATGTCGAGTCATCATCCAGTCAACAGGTCGCTTCCACGTGCCCGGGTGTTGATAGGTCGGGCCAAATTACTCCTCATCAATTACCCCCCACTCCCGTGCCAGGGGTTCTTGACCCGGTGCAGGAATTCATGACAAGCCTGGGTGGATTTGGCCCGGTCTTCATCTCGGCTGAGGTCAGATATGCGTGTCAGACCTTAATGACCCAACTGGCTCAACCACAAAGCTAGATTGTGTCTTGAGAATGCACGGACATTACTTGGATTATAAACTCCGCAGACATCAAACACGCGCTCAACCAATTTTGACCTCGAGAGTCGTGCAACCATCCTCATGGGAGCCGTCGAATCAGGTTGATCTAAGCTATCCATGATCGACTACAGTGGTTATAAATAGGGACCTTGGGGTTTCATTTTCTTTGTCTTGATTTGAGCTCTCTTGTTTTAGTGGTCGCATGCGAACTTTGGTGTTCCAGGTCGGTTTTCTATCTTCGAGGTTGGTCTTCGGTCTTCTCTTCGTTGGTAAGTCGTCTTCCTTTGTCCCCATTCGTTCTTTTGTTTCATTCCATTATCTCTAGTAGTTGTAGTTTGTTCGAAGAGAGAGGGGAGTCTGGTCGGGCTGAGGATGGCACCTCTGCTCAAGATCTAGCCCAATCCGGCTGAGGTAGGCACCTCGGTTTAGGACCAAAAAAGCTCTCATAAGAAAGTGTCATCTTTATGTCGTGTACATCCATCTCGAGAACCAGACCACTTCGGTGCTTCCACCATGTCACCCGAGCAGATCCGTGCTCTAGCTGCTCGGTATAAATTTCCCGATCACTATGGTTATTTCCTGCCCTTGGAGAGCTTTCCCTGGGAACACGAGCACAAGGAGATAACTATCTTCACGAAGCACTTAATTGTCAAGTTTCGCTTCCCTCTTCACCCATTCATTATTGAAGTTTTGAAATACTTTAACATTACCACCGATCAACTCCGCCCGAACTTGGTTCGCACCCTATTCAGTACCATCTCCCTTTTTCACGACTTTGACCTCCCCTTAGACCTAGATACCTTTAGCTTGCTCTGCTCCATAAAATAGAATCCATCCAGTCCTAAGGGTGTGGATAAGTATAGTTACTATATATCATACCGGCCTGGATATAAGTTTCTTCATGAGTATCCCTCAAAAGTCCCGAACTAGAAGAGGAGATGCTTTACTCTTGCCATCGATGGGGGGTGGCCTTTTCCAACTCACTAGAGGAAAGATAGCAGTGACCTTGGGGATCGATTGGATAGGAAGATGAAGAAGAAGATTCGTTCCATGGTGGAGCTTGGCCAGAGGTTAAAGGTCTACTTAGCCGAGGAGAAGCTCGTTAAGGTCGAGCTGAGTCCCCAGAGTAGGTCATCACTTCGGGCACATGTACTTCGTCTTTTCATGCTAATTCCATTTATATTACTTTGACTAATCTTTTTGTTTGTCGTCCATAGGTGTTATGGCTGATATTATGATGTTTGAACTTTTCTCCAACATGAAGAAGAGAAAGAGGAAGAAGACCTGAGGTGATTATTCCCAGAAATTGACAGCTTAGCCCGCTGCCCCTATTAGGACCGAGGACCCCCCGATCATTAACTTGGTCGAGGAGGACCAAGAGAGGAAGTCACCACCTCATTAGCTTGAGGTGGCTTGCTCTCTTGTGCCTCTGTCCAGTCATCTCGGGGCTGACTCTTCAAGTAAGGGCCCAAAGGAGAACTAGAGCATCATGGATATCCGGGTTAGCCTAATAAAGAGCAAGGAGGTCATTTTTCCCAAGGAGATCTCCAAGTTTTCCGAGTAGCAGATTCCCGAACTATGTGTGAAGGCGTTGGGCCACCTTATGGTTGTATGTCTCCAATCTCAATACTATGTTATTGCTTGTACTTTTTCTTGTACTTAGTAAGCTTTGCTTCTTTTGCAAACAAACTCCATGATTCACACGCTCCTGAAGTAGTCTGAATAGCACGTTGCGAGGATGAAAAATGTTGAGGTGGTGGCCACGGAGTGCCAGACCAAGATGGTGAAGGTCGTCAATGCCATAAAAAAACTAGAGGCTGAGGTGGGGGTGAAGGGTGAGCAACACTAAATGGAGGTTGAAAGATTGAATAAGGAGGCCGAGGAGCAGAGGGCCGCTTTTACTGAGCATGAAGCCACTCTCACTCAGGGGATTAAGGATGTCGAGGTCTTTGCTATCAAAAAATATAAGACTTTAGCGGAATTTAATAGAGTGAAGGCAGACCTCGGTACCGCAACCTTCCGTAAAGGCTTCAAATTTTGCCGTTGGTTGGCTAGGCAGGCATTCCCTGAGCTCGACTTCGGAGTTGTCACCATCGTGGGCATCACTATGGAGATGGTACTTGAGGCTGATAAAGACCCAAACTCCGAGGAGGAAGATGATGACAAGTTCGATGAGGGAGCTGCAGACGACGGCTAGGATGCCGCAGCCGAGGAGGATATGGATGTCGATGAAGCTATGGAGGCTGAGGAGTTACAGAAGATGGCTAATAGTGAGGACAGGGGTGAGGAGCCCCATGATGGATGATAACTCTTGCCTCTTTTCTTGGACCCCCTTCATATAAATATCAATCACCGAGCCTCCAAGCTCAGTTTAGTAGACTTTTCACTTTTCTTTTGATGTGCAAGATCAGATTCTAAAATAATGAAACATAACTTTTCTCTTCTCCATCTCACGTACAACAATTTTCCTCATTAAAAATATTCTAAGTGTAGGTTCTCTCGAGGTGCCTAACTTCTAAATCAGCTAGGCATAGATTGGAGTAACCCAAGGTAACTATGGGCCGAGGTGAGTAGGCACAATAAGATATATGACCCGAACTACCTATGTGCCTATAAGCCATAAGTAAAATGTATCCGACTTGCCCATATGTTTGGGAAGTGGTTGGGTCTTATTTTGTTATGGTACCGAGGTCGTTGTCGGCTTGGTACTTGGGCCCTTAAGCCTAAAGTGACTCATGGTCCACTCTTCATCATATTATTTAGCCGATGTGCGGCTTTACCAAGTCGCCGAAGCTGGTGGTCATTCATACTTAGAAAATTTTCAACATGGTGGATGCTTGACTCTTGAGCTCATAACTAGTACTTCGTTAGGTTGTTGATGTTCCAGGCACATGGCACTTGCCCCCTTCCATTGTCTTGAGCTTGTATGTCCCCTCACCGAACACCCGTCGTACTCTATAGGGATCCTCCTAGTTCGGTCCGAGCTTACCAACACCAGACTCAGGTGCCATTACTTTCCAGAGTACAAGGTCACCAACTCGGAGGTGGCATCGCTTGACTTGGGCATTGTAGTACTGATCTACTTGCTATTGGTAGGCTGTAGTCCGGATATAGGCCAGGTTGCATACTTCTTCAATCAGGTCGAGGTTGGTCCACAATTCGTCATCATTGGCTTCCTCATCGTACGCCTCTGGCCACAAGATTGGTACTTTGATCTCAGCTAGGATGATGGCCTCCGTACCATATGTCAGGTTGAACGAGGCCTCTCTAATTGTAGTCTTGGTAGATGTTCGGTAGGCCCATAGGACAGTGGGCAGCTCTTCGACCCACAAACCCATAACTCATGCGAGCCGAGCATTGAGTCCAAGGAGGATTGCCCTATTCGTCACCTCGGCCTGACCATTCGCCTATGGATGCGTCACCGAAGTGAAATTTTGTTGGATCTCCATCTCGGCACACCAATTCTGGAACTTAATGTTTTTGAATTGCTTCCCGTTGTCAGATATCATCACCTTCGGGAGTTCGAACCTACACACTATGTTCCTCCATAAGAAATTTTGTACATTCCGGGCTGTGATGGTCACCAATGGCTCAGCCTCCACCCACTTAATGAAATAGTCAACTGCCACGACCAAAAGAGCCCAGATTCCCTACTCACTCTCTACTCGTCGTGAATTGTAACCACACATCTTTGAATTCATAATAGAAATGTGTGGCTCCAATTCACGATGGGTAGAGAGTGGGTAGGAAAAGTGAGTTGAAAATCTCGAGTGCAACCATGAATCTTCTTTGCCTGATTGCAGGTGGTAATGAACAGAGGATGTCTATTCCTCAATGGGCAAAAGGTCACGGGTTGGTCAAATACTTCAAGTCGGTTGCAGGCTGGTGAAGTATGTTGGCATGACTTTGGTAGTTACCACACTTTCGGACAAGATCGAGTGCATCCATCTTCATTTTAGGCCAGTAATATCCTTACCTTAGTGCTTTTTGGGCTAACGCCCTACCCCCTAGGTGTCCTCCACAAAGACCTTCGTTGATCTCGTGCAACACCTGGCTTGCCTCTGAAGGCCGTAAACAGCAGAGGTAGAGGAGCGTGAAGGATCTTCTATACAGTCGCCCGTTAATGAGAACAAGGACAACAATAGTGTGGGCTTAGAAGTAGGGGTGTAGCTTCCAAGCTGTGATGACTATAGTGAAGGCCAGCTTTTTGATGTCGAGGTACCTGATCTCAACTGTCTGCAAAACCTTGCTGATATAGTAGACGGGTCTTTGGACCCGGTTTGCTTCTCTTATTAGTACTAAGCTGACTACCTTGTCACTCATAGAGAGGTAGAGAACTTAAGTATCTTTTGAGCTCGTCGAATCTGAGCTGGCACTCTTTGGATCACTCAAAGTCCTCGTTCTTTCTTATGGCCTTGAAGAAGGATAAATACCGACCAGCCAATTTAGACATAAACCGGTTCAGGGCAACAATTCGGCTAGTTAACCTTTGTACTTCTTTTATTGTCTAGGGTGGTCTCATATCTAAGATAACTTGTATTTTATCTAGGTTGGCTTCAATGTAACCAAGGAATTTGCCCGATGTGACCCCGAAGACATACTTGTTCAGGTTGAGCTTCATGTTAAACTTTCATAAAATTTCAAAAACACAATTTAAATCATTAATAAGAGAAGAAGAAAACTAGTTCTTCACGACCTTGTCATCTTTGTAACAAGGCGTTGGAAGGTTGCACCAATGTTTTTCAATCCAAAGGGCATGACTTTATAATGGTATAACCTTAGTTGGGTTACAAAAGTTGTTTTCTCCTAATCGGCTAAGTCCATCCTTATTTGGTTATAGCCGGAATAGGTGTCCATGAAGCTCAGCAACTCATGCCCCGAGGTCGCGTCTACCAAGCGGTCTATTATGGGAAGGGGGAAGTTATCCTTTGGGCAGACCTCCCTAACAAATTCTACTACGAGGAGCTTCTCGACCTCCTCATCTACTATCCTCCACCTCTCTAGGGCGATGTTTCTCTTCCTTTACCTAATTTTCCTAACTAAAGGGTCCGCATTAAGCTTGTGAGTAATTATGCTAGGGTCAATGTTAGGCATCTCTACTGTTGACCATGCTAAAACATCTAAATTTTCAAGTAAAAAACTTACTAGTTGTGACTGAAGTGGTTCATTTAGGCAAAAGCTGATCTGGAGAGTCTTCGTGGGCTCGGTATCAGAGATCGGGACCTAGACTGTATCCTCCATCGTTGCAGCTCGTTCATCGATGTGTTTAGGGGGTGGCTTCAACTCAATGTCATCTGCTAGCTTTGCTTTGCCCTTTAGTGCCACAGCATGGCACTTCCGCAATTCCAGCTGGTTGCCTTGTACTACCCCCACTCCGTACCTCGTTGGAAACTTCATCAAAGGTAGTAGGTCGACACCACAACACGAAGGGCATGCAAAATGGGCCAACCTAAGATGGCATTATAGGGCGATGGGGTGGTAACCACGAGGAAGGTGTGCTCGAACTGGATAGTGTTGGGCTTTGCTCTTGTTGCCACTAGCACTTTGATCCTACCGAGGGGCTTCACCACGTCTCTACTGAAACTGACTAGGGGCATGTCTACTGGCTAAAGGTCCTTTCGATCTAGTTTTGTTTTCTTGATGACCTCCAAGAATAAAATGTCCGTGGAGCTACCTGAATCTACCAGAATCTGCTTTACCTCGAAGTCATTAATCATCATTTTGACAACGAGGGCGTCATCATGTGGATATTGGATTTTGTGAGCGTCATCCTCGGTAAAGTATATAACTTCCTCCACCTGAGGCTGCTTCTACGGGTTCTCGTCTTCGGGCTCCAGGTCCCAGACTGCATTCTTACCCACCGCCGTGTTGCAACCTACTACTATTGATCCACTAGTAATCATATTGATCACCCCATGGATCAGTCTCTCTAGTGCTGGAGGATTTCGGGGTGGCTACTCTCTGTCGTTCTGCCTACTCGACTCTAGTGCACCAGCTCCTTGATCTCATCCTTCAAGTTACAACAGCTCTCCATGTCATGCCCGATGTCCTGGTGGAAGTGGCAGTACCGGTTCGAGTTACAGTTGGCGGGGTCTCCTCTCATCCTAGGGGGCCGTTTGACATAGCTAGCCACCTTAATCTACATCAAAATTTTGCCCTACTTTGCATTTAGGGTGGTGTAGTTGTAGTTCTGGTTTTGGATTGGGGGGGTCCTAGATTGTCGACCTAACCTAGACCCTGATGTGATGACCAACTCTTTCTGGGCGACCTGCTTCGCCTACTGTATGGTGACCTGCTTCTTTTCGGTGACTTACTCTTTCACCTGTTGATGCTTGTTGCTACTACTTTCTTACTCTTTCACCGTTGATGCTTGCTTGTTGCTGCTTTCTTCCTCTGTAGCTCTAACCAAGACTCGAGAGCCTCCTCTACCTTGATAAACTTGTCGACCTCTGTGAGGAATGCCTCCATGGAAGTTGGTGGGTTCAACTTAAGCTGCCAATGAAGATCAGGGTGGGGGACTCTCTTCTGGGCTGCAATGAGTTATACGGCTGGGTCAAGGTTTGGTACTTCGAGCCTTTCTAAGTTAAATCTTTTAATGTAGTCCCTGAGGGACTCATTCTCCCACTGGACCACGTTCAACAGGTTCGTGACTGATTTGGGGCACTTCTTGCTTGTAGCGAAGTGCATGGTGAAAAGTTGCACGAACTGATTCCAATTTTTGGTTGAGCCTGGGGGTAGTCCCTAGTACCATAGTCTTGCCATACGTCTAAAGGTTGTAGAAAACGCAATACAAAGGTAGGCGTCATCTGCTCCGTGAAGTAACACGTCAGCGACTAGAAGCTGTCGCTATGGTCGTTGGGGTTAGTGTTGCCATCATAGGTCTCCAATGCATGGACTTTGAAATTTTTAGGCTACGGGGTTAAGAGAATCTCCGGTGCTAGGGGAAGGCTGGCTTAATTGAATCAAGGTTGGCTAGACTGCTATTGACCTGACTTCTCCCCTCCTCTTCTCTGTCATATAGACCAATATGTTGGTTACTTCATTGGTGTTGTTTGCTTTTGTGTTGGCTGAAGTCTCGGCCATGATATTCTCCCGGTCCTTGACATTATCCTGAACAGGGGTCGGGTCCCGGTTGTCGTGGTGGTAGGATGGTTCGAAGGCCTAGTCTCTACTTCTCACACTAGGCTGTTGGTTGCTGGGCTATTGATCATCTTGTTGATGGCACTACTGGTGATATTGGTCATGTTGGTCATGGTAGTGCTGGTCATTTTGCGATCGATGCTGCTGGTCGCTCTGATGACTACGTTGTGGCTGGTTGTTCCGCTGGTCGACCACAAGAGCTCGGGGCGGCGACAGATGTCGGAGAGGTGTTGGATCCAGGGGTGGTGTCAGACCCCGAGGTGGTAACTGGCCCCAAGGTGGAGATGGACCCCGGAGTGGTGACTGATGTCGGTGTTACTGATTCTACTGATATTGATGCTGTTGAGGCTGTTGTTGCGGTTCCCACAGACGATGCCAATTGATGGTGCACAATCTGAATGCTCCTAGTTGGAAGGCAACTCAGACATCGGTTCGCTTAGTTGGCTGGTCGAATTGCAAGGAACGAGAGATCAGAGGACTCGGGGTGGCTTACCCGGTGTGGGTGCTCTGAAAGCTTGTATGCTAGAAGGCTAGTGAGCAAATAATCATGTGTACCTTATGACGTTGGAGTTGGTGTCCTTATATAGGTGAATTGTCATAGGTCTTACGAGACACCTCTGAGATCCCCAGCCCGTGCTACCAGGAATCCGTTCCGCACTAGGAGGTGGACTTCATGTTAGTTGATAAAGCTTATTGAGTTTGTCCGGTCTGGGTAGGATAAGGATAAGGCTTGTAGACATGCACTGTGATCTCGAAGAGGTCGGAGATAGCTAGCTATCTTCTAGAAGTTGGCTATGTGTCATTTCGGCAGGTCGGGCCATCACGAGCTGCTCGGACCTTAGTCTTGGCCGAGGTTCTCAAGATACCCGATCTGACTTGACTCACGAAAGTGGCAAAAAATGTCAAGTCATCATCCAGTCAACAGGTCACTTTCACGTGTTCGGGTGTTGATATAGGTCGGGCTAAATTACCCTTCATCAGTTGGCATTGTGATTATAAATAAGATGTAAAAAGCATAGAATAACAAGAAAGCTTAGAAATACTTTGAGAACAAAAAGTGAGACTAGGATTTTAAGAATATTGTGATCTTTGATATGTTTATTTTTATATGTTTATATCTCATTTCTGTCGTTAGAGACCCTTTATTTTATTTGTAGGCATGAAAGGAAGTCGATTTCATGCATTTATCAGGAATTTCAGAAGTTTGGCTTATTTGTTACGAATTTGAACCCATTAAAATGGTGATACATGTCGGGTTATGATTAATGGAGTCTATTTTATTCCATGCTTGCAAAATCTTACCACGTGTCTCATCTGAGAGAAGACGCTTTGTTATTCATAACTATCAACATTGCAGTCGCTTTTTACAAGATTTTCGTTTCGCGTGAACATAATTCACAGATTTACTGTTTAGCAAATCTGTGGCGTGTCTATTTCTCTCGCCTCGAGTATGCGTATCTACAATTCTCTTTTAAAGGATTTTCTCTTTTTTCAGGTCTGTGGACTTGGTTTGTGGGACCTTCGAATTCTTGATCACCATTACAGTGTTACTTAGGTTAATCCCCTTATAGATATTGTTAAAAGTGAGAAATAAAATACTAGTGCAAGCCAGATTCGATCCGAAGCCTATGTTGCAATCAATAGGAGACCTTACCAAAATAACAAGTTGGCACCTTGCAATGTTTTTCAATTAATTGATCAAAATAAAACTGCACAACGCATTACGGAGATATGGACTTCCCATTGGTTTTCTTGGGCATCTCATTGGCCCTTGTTGAGGTGGTGATACAGTAAGAGTTCTCTTCATGTTTCTAACGTTAGATTAAAATCTATTTAACATCCGTCTATTCTTATAGTTTTTTAGGTTCAGACAAAAATAGAATAGGAATTGGAATCAGTAGGAATGAGATTTCATTTTTAAGAGTGAGGCAGAAAAAGGCTATTCTCTGAAATAGAGGAATGCCATTCTAGTAGGTAGGGGTATTTAAATTAAATGTCAATTGACCAAACTGTCTCGACCCAACCAGAGTTGGTCGGTTTTACAAAACCACTGGTCGGTTTCAATTTGTGTTGGAAAATAAACCGACAACTCGGTTTGGTTTCAGCTTTCATATATGTAAGAAAACTGAAATGAAACCGAACTGTTCTTGAATGTTTGGCTAATTACTAATTAGTCCTTACCCTATATGTTAAATGTTGATATATTTTATTTGTGTTTTGTTTGTGCTTTGAAAAAAATTTAAATATATATATAAATTTAATTCATTTTTGTATAAATTTAATATATATATATATATATATATATATATATAAATAGACAAAAAAATTCAGTTTTGCATTAAAAAATTAATCAATTTAAATATATTTTTTGGTTTTGTATAAAAACTAAAAAGAAATAATGTTAATATATATAGATATTTAATAGATATTTCAGTTTACTATATATATATAAACTGACCTAAATTGACCTTTCATGTTTGGCTTGGTTTTGCTTCAGAGTAAGTCAATTTCGATTTAATCAATAAATAAACTGAATAAATTGGATCAGTTGAAGAAAATGATTCAAACCAACTCAACCCAACCTGTAAACACCCCTACCAGTAGAAATGGGAATTAGAATACCCCATTCCGGTTTCTATTCAAAACCCTTATTCCTGTAAACCAAAGGAGGCCTAATTTCTGCTCTCCACGGCATTGTTCATCGCTGTCAAGGCATGAGTGCAGCCGCACGCAACCTCACTCATAGGGCGTTGTATTTCTATCGTATAGAGGGAAAAGTCAAAAGATCAGGGGTGTTTCTGTTACTACGTTGCGCACACAATTACCAAAGCACCCCTATCATTTTTTTTATCAGTTTTGCACTTGGTTGACTACAGTAGGATTTTCATGGGCCTCACCGTAGAGAATTTGGAGGAAATATTTTTCAATCATGGGCCCATGCCACTTGGCTTCCTTTAGAGACCACAAAATCCAGAAGCTCTAGACAATATCAACGTGAAACATTCCCACAGGACTCAGGAGGAATGACTGACCATCATCTGTTCATACATCTGGACTTATCTATTTGCTTTGATTGGAAGTTAGATGGTCATGCTTTTTTTTTCTCTTGGAAGGCCCAACAAAGGCCCATGATTGGCCCACCCCAGCAGTAAAAGATGCAACGTGTAAGCTTTAATAACGTAAAGCAACGTATGATGCAAGACTTACACGGTTTGAAACTCAAATCATCTATAACGAGACCAGCTCCTCTTCTTCCTTCCCAAGCTTTCATGATCGCAGGCAGACTTGCATTCAAACGTAACCCATCAAAACATGGCGGTTTGTCTGCTGAAAATCGCATTCTGGGTGTTGAGCACATTATCAAATTTGGCGTCTCTCTTGATTTTCAGCGGAGTAGCTCATCTTCTCGTGCTGGTGATGCAACTGCTGAGAGTTCCAGGGGAATGCATCAGTCTGGTTCTGCAGTTGTTGAAGAATTTCATTGAAGCTCTCTTCGAGTTTTTTTGGCAACTTCTGATGGAGGCGATCACTTCTCTTGTCTCTGCCGGCTTTGATAGCTTCAAATTCGCCATTTCAGGGATCTCCGACGGCATCTCGTCCGCCATTGGAGAACTTGGGAGCCAGATGAAGGATGCAGTCGACAGTGTAATTTACGAGACCCTGTCGGAGATGGCTCAGACATTTCTGAAGGATATATGGAACAACTACATGAATGCAATAGGCTATGTATGGGACAATGCTTGATTTAATTTCCTTTATATGTTAGTATTAAACCATTCCACATTAATTTCTGTGGGATTTGCCATGTAATATACTTGTACATTACTTACACAATAGGATGAAACATATATGGTAGAAGCACTCAAAATGATTTTATCTTATCCATTTTCTTGTCAAATAGAACACTACGTGATGGCCAAGTTATATATTTAATATTTTGTAGTTTACACTATGGAGGTTGATTGGAAAGGAAGATGAAGTTGCTGTCAAGGATTGAATTCTGCCCAGTGTAATACAACTGGGTGGAATAAACCTCTAGACATGAGGAGGATTATTTAGCTTTAAAGTCTTTGTAAGCCGCGTTTTTTATGTTTCAGAAAACATATTCTTCGTTGTGTTTCTTTTGTTTTCAACAACACTGAAATCAAAAATATGTTCTTCAATTTCTCAAATCATATATATCCGTACTGCTAAATTAGTTTTTTCGGGAAAAAAAACTATCACGATCATATTTGTTGATTCAAAAACATGAATTTTTTTTTTGAAATAATACCAGTCAACTTGTTTATTGCTTTTTAATACAAAAATATCGTTCAACAACAATGTATTTTTGTTTTGGGTAAATCCATGTTTGATGCAGTAAAGACTTGATAGTGAAAGATCATTCACCAATCAAAGTCTCCATTCATTTTGATGAATACCACCTTTTTGATATCGGTTAATTGTTTACAAGCGTTTCCTCTATATCATGTCGAGGACCAGATCTAATAGGCACAATATAGTAAGCAGATTCAATGAGCACACGATAATTATTCTCATAAACGCAAAAGTGGTTTTTAATTTTTTGAAGGCTAGGCGCTAGCTGGGGGTATTTTATGAAACATCTGTCAAAAAATTTTCTAAGTGTTCATTGTACAGTGCATAGTGGAACCCTTGTTTTTAGGTGACGTGACAATTAAAAAAAAGTAAAATTATTGATGTTGTAGAATACCCTCTTAATGGCTAACTTCAATTGGGGAATGAGAAAAAGCTTCAACAAGGGTGAGATGCAAAATAGCATTTATTATGAATTTGAACCCAAAAAAACTAGATTAACCCCATCTACAAGAAGAACTAAGGTTGCATTTGCATGAGTTTTAGGATTTGTGCTTTTAAAGCCCAAAAGCACAAAGTCTCAATTTTATGATTTCTGCTTTGGAGCTTAAATGTGTTTTTGCTAGGGGTGTTCATGGTCCAGTTTGGTGCAGTTTAGAGAATATCTTGGACCAAATCAGTAAATGATGATTTGGGAAATTTTCAGAACAAATCAAACCATTTTGACAAAGAAAGCAAACCAAATCAAACCGTTTTGTTACAGTTTGGTGTGGTTTTTAATACGGTTTGGGGACTTTGTATCATTTTATGATTTACTTGGACTATAGAACTAGTATGGAAAAAATTGGATTTTCAACTCTAACAATCCTTGAACTTTGCAAAAGAGCCATTTTTGCCTTTTTTATAATGCGATGGGCCAATCTAGACATCTTACTAAGTTGAAAAGGCTACCATTACCCCAAAAACGTATGATGTAAGTGACACCATTCACAATTGATTAAATAATGAATAAAATAATAGAAAATATTGACGTGACATTATTAAACTCAAAAAACTGAAAAATTGCAAATTGGTCCCATTCAAGGTTCAAAGTATTGGAAACACAAGGTGCATTGGAAAGACAATTTTAAGAGACGTATCAGGATATGCTTTGGATACACATAAATACGGATGAAAAATTAAGATACGTATAAATATGTTACGAAATTCAAATATATCCTAAAAAATAGAACCATTCCAATTCTGATTCTGAAGGATTTTGATTCCAATTCTGATTACGAACCAAACGAACCCTTATATATTTGGAAAGTGTACGATTATTTATAAACTTGACACGTGGCTTATTATTTATTTACTACACATGTTTCTCCTCCTCTTTCATCCTTCTTCCCACTTGCCCCATTGTGAGTCCTCAAGAAAAACATCCCATGCAAGTCACCCACTCTCTCTACTCCTAAAAACCTCTCTTCGAGAGTCTCTTTTATTTTTTCCTCGTGTTCTCTCTTCTCCATTCTCTTCCCTTCCCTCTCTTCTCTCTCCCTCAATGGTTCAGGGAACTAAAGATATCTTCGATCCCCATCTCCCTATCTCTCCCCTTATGTTTTTCTTGAAACTTGATACTATGTGAGGCTTCTCCTCGGATTTCTACTATCAGGGTTTTTGAATTCCCTTTCGTTGGGTCTGCTCAAAAGGGTTGTCAAGGTTACTGGCATATGCTACGTAGGGTTTTGTGAAAGGTTTTTCGATAAGGTTTGTAAGGGATGGGGTGGTTTTTCGACTTGGCATTGGCATGCTAACTTCTCAGGCTTTTTATTTCTTTCTTTTTTTATTGTATGTTTGGAAGGGATGGGGTGGTTTTTCGACTTGGCATTGCATGCTCGCTTCTCAGGCATTTTTTTATTGTAGGTGTTTTCTTCTTCATATGTTTATATAGTTAAAAGTTTTCATATGTTTTAATGTTTATTATTTTATTTTATTTATCAAAACATAAAATTTCTTTTTTAATTTTTTCTAGGTTTGTTGATTGCTATACAATAATATGTAATTACCCTATAGTTTTAGAGATTTTTTTTGGTAAAAAGCCTATTATATAGGTGGATTATTAGGTTGGATCCCTCCTGAGTAGACCTAAATATGAATGGAAATAAATGGAAGCCAAATTCAGGGTTCAATGTTTATAGGCAGTGTAATCGTGGGTCCCTTGTCATAAGTTCTTTCTCTCTTTCTTGCAGAACAAACCATGATCTTGGATGTTGATTCAATTTTAAAATGGTAAATTAAAATAAAAAGTGGAAAAGATAGAAAATTTTTCGGAAGGTTTAGCTTCCAAGGAGCAATAATGACAGAACCTTTTTTTAATGTGTGCTTTATATCTTTAATGTTTGTTTCATTTTATCTTTAATTATTTCGGCATTTTATCGAAGTTTCATCTTTCTAAAGTTTTAGATGCCTTGAAAACACCAGAACTCATTGGATGGTTTTTAGAAGTAGCTTTTACATATTATTGAACTCCCTTTCCTCTACCCTAGCCTTTGTATTATTGTTTTTGGTTTTCTTTGGTGCTGACTTAGGTGTTAGTTTCTATGATTCAAAGAAGAACATGGTATTGGCTGTAGACAGGTTACATTGTTTTATGACACATATAATAAAAGCTTTACTCAAGGAGATTTTTACTAACTTGTTAAAACAAAGCTGATTTATTGGATTCATGTCAAGTTTAAGGCTGAACTGTATGATTTGTGGCTTTGTCTTTTAGCAAATAATAGTTATAGGTTGTGAGCTCCCTATGGCTGAAGCTGTAGTTGGATTGATTATTATATGGTTTATACCGTTGATTATTTTAATGATTTTTTGATGCAGCATGGAAGGACAGGATAGATATTCACTCTTAAGCACAATAATGTTGAGCATTTTTTGGAATCATAAACTAATAGAAGCTAAAAATTTAATTAGTTTTTAAATTATTTATATTAACCTTTTCCTTCATTTTTAATCTCCCAATTATTCAATAAAGAATTATTTAAGATTGTTTCTTTGCCTTCCCGGCCATTTGACTGTGCTCAGCACGGCCCCCTCCGTTAATTTATACTAATATCATTCGTTGAGTATAGGTTTAGTATTAATGGAGCTGGATGGGTCAAGTTCAGTTTCTCGTAAATTAGCCAGAAATTCAGGCTAAAGTGGCTAGCACTCCTTCTAATTAAGGGTAAGCATGGATCAGTTCAGTTCGGTTTCATGGTAGAACTTGGAACCTACCTTATAGGGGTTGGTTCTAGGTTTTTGGAACCAGTTGAAGGTCAACTCCAAGGTTGGTTCTGGTCTTGATGGTTCCAAGATTGGTTCTAAGGTCTCTACTTGTGGAATCTATTCTTTCTTTATTCTCCCCCTTCAAAATAAAAAAAAAAATAAAAAATCGAAGCATGTTCTTTAAAAACTTGAGTTTCAATAATATATAGTTTAAAAATTATATTATCTTTATTGATTAAATCGAGTAACTTAATATGTAGATTTTCATTTTATGGTTCAAAACTTATAATTTAAATTTAAATTTTGTAAATGTTATTTTTAACATTATTTATTGTGCACATTCAAATATTAAAATAAAAACAAATGATCAACTAACTTAATAATTGAATGGTCAAGTGAGACCATGGCCTTTGTAGCCATGAGTGGTTGGGTTCAAATCTTCATATCCCCAAAAGTATTTTGGGGTTTATTTCAAGGCGAGTTTAGTTCCAAGACAGGTTTCACCAAGGTTGATTCCACCAAAGCCAAGCAAGGTTGGTTCATCAGGTCAGTTCAGGTAGGGTAAACCCCTAGAGATTGGAACTGGCCTGGGTGAGGGTCGGTTCCAAGATTGATTTCATTCAGTTCTACCTGTAACAGAATGGGTAGAACCGAATGGTAGGTTCTACCTGTAACAGAATGGGTAGGGTTGGTTCAAGGCCGATTCGAGGTCGATTTCATTCGGTTCCAGGTAGAACCTACCCATTTGCTCACCCCTACTCCTAATTATTAATTGACTTTGTCAGGAACTGTTTTTTAAGGGGTCCTATAACCACCCCTCCTCTTTAAAAGACTGTTTGTATTTTCGTTAGGGAATGGTTAGGTTGAGGATAAAGTGGTTAGTCACCTTTCCTAATTATTAATTGATCTAATTCATCACGAATTGTTTGTATTTTCCTGTGAAAATTGTCATGTAAAAATGTGAGGAATTTGGATTTGTTCCTCAAAGAGCTCTCTTCACACCAACCTCAAATCACATTGCAGCAATGCATTAGGAATATTTTCCAATGAATGACAGTATGAGAGATTTATGTATGTACAGCTGTAAGTACTATGAGGTTGGTATGAGGAGCATTCTGTATGGAGCAAATTTGGATTCATGTAAGAGGCATGGATTCAGGTATTAGACTAAGATTCTGCGTCTGTTTGGCTTATAGTCAGAATTGAAATTGGAATCGGAATGGTCTATTTTCCTCACTTGTTTGGTTCAAATTGAAACAGAAATCAGAATCAGAATTGATGGGAATAGATTCTCATTCACAAGGAAGGGGGAGGGAATGGCCATTTCCTCAAATTGGAGAATGCCATTCCACTAGGAATGGGAATGGGATTCCGATTCCACCCAACCAAATAGTTGGAATCAGAATGGTCTATTCCAATTCCGATTGCGATTCTGATTCCGGACCCCTATTCCTGTAAACCAAATGGACCCTAAGATAGTTTCTAGTTAAATTGGGAAAGAGAGAGGGGTGCCTAATCACTAGTTAGAGCTCTCAAACTTTTGGGTCAAGCATATTGAAAATTTGACAAAAACCCAACTAAGGCTGCCCAATGTTGCACCTCAAGGGGAATCACAAACCATGAGGAGTTGCCAAAACTTGGGGAACTTGCATACACACACATGTGGGACTTAGAAACAAGAGATGGACATCACTTTAACCCCAAAGCCTAAGCTATTAAGTTATGGGCCACTCTTGTATATAATTCCCTTGCATTTCGTATTTTTCCAACGTTCAACTCTTCCATTCCTCATATCTCACATGTGCATCCCTTCAAATGTCAAAGTATAATTAGTGGGAACCATTAACTGGTAACCCACCAAAGTGCAAAGTGGTGGCTCATCAGTAGAGCCCACCTTTTACATTCGGTAGTGAAGACCAATTTCACTACTCAATATAGGCCATGTATTAATTGCATTTGGGAGGCAATAAAATATGTGGCTGCAATTTTTTTTTAAATTTCCATTATGCCCTTCCTCATCACTATAGATAGAAAGCCTAAATCATTGCCTATGGGCCTAGGCAATTTGATCAAATCGTGTTAAATTTAGTGTTCTCTCTCTTCCTCTTTCTTTCTTTGGCTATTTGTTATTTGCATTTTATTTTATCCTTTATACATATAAATTATATTGTCTATTGCACTACTCCTAACAATTGGTATCAAAGTATCATATTCTTGATTTGAATTATGTCAAAATCTATATTTGTTGTTTTAGTTGCATGTGCTAATATGGCGAGTTCAATCTTTATTTTATTCAATGTTCCAAAATTCACTAATCCAACTATGCAATCTGGAAGTTGAAGATGCATATTATGTTGGTCAAAGAAGATTGTGCAATAGTTTTGAAAGGAAAAGAGAAAAAGCCTGCCAACATGAAGGATGAAGATTTTGAGAAGAAAAACTAGATAGAAATGGTTGATAAAGGAAAAGAGCAGAATCTCTATGAAGGAAAATTAGTGTCCATTTCTTTGATGACAACTCTATAACCTAAGGATAAAGGACGAAGTCTTTCTACTAAAACATCTGAATGAATTCAACACCTAGGTAAGCAAATTAGTAGTTATTAAGGTACACATTAACGTTGAAGAAAAGGTTATGCTTTTGTTTTGTTCCATGTTTGAATCTTGGCATAGTTTGATAATAAATTTTAGCAATACAAAAGATTTGTCATTGGAATCTACTAGTTCTATCTTGCTTATAGAAAAATCTCGTAGAAAAGCTAGCAAAAGTTCTTATGTAAAGATTGCATATTTCAAAAACACCATAGAGATAGTTTTTTTAAGTCTAAAACTATAATTAAAGAGATATCAGATCTAATACACTAATACTTGGTAAGCAACTATGGAATACCTTTGAGGTTCTTTATATATTTTTTCTTTATTTATGATTTCTCTAGACAAGTATGGATGTATATGCTCTGGATGAAGAGAGATACCTTTTTATGTTTTAAGAAGTCCAAAGCTCTAGTTAGAACCAAAATGGAAAAAGGAATAAGTGTTTGAGAACCAATAATGGGAAGAAGTATAACTTTAAGGAATAAGTTTTTTTAAGTGTTGGAAAACAAAATACAGTTCTTAACTAAAAATATGTTGATAATCAAATAAAGCAAAACAAATTAAGAACAAACATCAAAATAGAAGTCCACCTTATTATGTTATTGTTATTGTTTTTTTTTCATATTTTCATCATGAATATATGTTTGTATATCTATGACGAACAAGCACCACTGACCGGGAAGCTCCCAATATGAATCCTCTTTAGCTATATTTCACACTTAACTATATTAAGTTCAAGCACTCCTTTCAGTCTCAAAAAGGATTTAAATGCCAAACTAAGCCTCAACATTCAAGGGAACAGAGCCAATATCGCGCCCATATATGAGTTACATGTTGTAGGCATAGCAAGCACTGTTGAACAATAGAACAAAAGAAAGAAACAAATCAAGATTCAAAACCTTCTAACTAAACCACTCACAACGAATCTAAACCTCAATGAAAAAGAGAATTAGGACTAACATAGTAGAAAGTATTGTCATGAACATCGACAGCATTATTTTTAGGAGAAAATAACAACGATTAAATTTGGTACATAATCGGTTTCTTCTAAGTTGCATTCCTAAAAAAACACAGAACACCCAATAAAGTAAGACCAAAGCAGCATGGAAATGAGCTATTACAGGACTGGGTTAGTGTTGAAGGCTTACTAGTTACTAGTGTTGACTCGGGGAACCAACTCCTTCGACCCTCTTCACTTCCCTCGGATCCCAATCCATTCAAATACCAAAGAAATGAAATAACAAGATACAAACAGAATACTAACTACGGAAGAGTTAAAGTTTGTAGAATGAGAACAATAATAAAACAATGAAAGAATTATTGTATTTCTTAACCTGTTGACCGGGATGAGATGGGTACAATATATATACAAAAAGGAATAAAATAATAATGGAAACAAGGAGAGAATAGGTAGTTGACTATGTACAATAATTCCTAATTGGTTCTCTTCCTAATTTAGTTGTTTCTAAATTTACATGAGGACCTCTATTGGTAACTGCTAATCTTGAGAGAGATCCTTCTTTGGTAACTGCTAATCTTGGAAGAGAGCCTTCTTTGGTAACTGCTAAGGAGCCTTCATTCGTAACTACTAAATTAGATTAAGAGCCTCTATTAGTTACTGCTAGACTTGTGGAGATACCATCTGAAGAGCTTTCCTTAATATACCCCCCTCAAGTGAAACTGGGCTAGAAGCACATGAAGCTTGGACCAGAGAAAGTCAAATCGAGTTGGAGCGAGGGGTTTGGTAAAAATATTGACTGACTGATCATCAGTAGAAATATATCGGATTTCCAGATTTTTGCGGAGAATATGATTGTGCAAAAAATGGAAGTCCACTTCGATGTGCTTCGTGCGAGCATGAAAAATTGGATGCACCGCCAGATATGTAGCACCGATGTTTTCACAATAGAGAATAGGTGGAGGGGATTGACGAACACCCAAATCCCATAAAAGAGACAGAAGCCACAATACTTCAGTTGTGGTATTAGCTAATGAGCGAAATTCGACTTCAGTGCTGAAACGGGCAATGGTGGGTTATTTCTTAGCACTCCAGGAGATCAAATGGGATCTAAGGAAAATACCATAACCGCCAGTAGACCGGCGGTCATCAGGGCAGCCAGCCCAATCAAAATCTGGAAAAGCAACTAAACATCTAAGAGAATTAGCTACAAAGAATATCCCAAACTCAATGGTACCTTTGAGATAATGTAGAATGTGTTTTACTGCCGTCCAATGATATGGTTAGATTTTGAAGAAATTGGCAAGCCTTATTCATAGCAAAGGCCACATCTGGCTGTGTGAGAGTGACATATTGTAAGGCCTCAACAATGCTGGGATATTAAGTGGGGTCAGGAAGAGGTTTTCCCTGAAATTTTGACAATCTAGACGTAGGCACCATAGGTGTGGTCAAAGGTTTGGAAGCTACTAGATTGGTCTTTTGTAAAAGGTCCAAAATGTAGTACCGTTGAGAAAGAAATAGCCTATTCTTGTCTCGGTGAACCTCTACTCCAAGAAACTAATGTAGAGATCCATGATCCTTGAGAGAGAAACTTCGAGACAGATCCAGAATAAGCTGAGAAACATAAGTAGCAGAAGATCCAGGAACAATAATATCATCAACATAAACTAAAATATATAGAGAAATATTATCTTTGGTATATATGAAAAGAGAGGGATCACACTAAGAGCCTCTGAAACCAAGATCATGAATCTTGTTATTGAGGCAAGAAAACCAAGCCCGAGGGGCTTAACAAAGACTATAGAGAGATTTTGTTAACTTGCAAACATAATCTTGACGTGTTTGATCCCCAAAACCCTGATGTTATTTCATATATATATTTTATTGAATAAATCCATTCAAGAAGGCATTGTGGACATCCAACTGTTTGATGTCCCATCCTTATGATGTGGCCAAAGATAAGACTATACAGATAGTGGCTGGCTTACCAACAAGGTTGAAAGTGTCAGTGAAGTTGATACTAGGAACTTGGGAGAAACCCTAAAAAACTAATCTGGCTTATACCGTTCTACAGAACCATCAGGTTTTCTCTTGATTTTGTAAACCCACTTAGAGCCGGCAACATTCATAGAGGGATCATAAGGAACAAGTTGCCATGTGCCGTTTTGTATGAGAGCATGAAACTCATATGCCATAGTAGAACGCCAATGAGTAGACTTGGATGCCTGAGAATAGAAGGATGGTTCTACATCACTTTGACTACTATTTACCAATAGTCCTTTAGGTAGAGGATACCTTGTGGCAATCTACGCATGTTGGGAAGTCATGGAATGAGTGGTTATAGAATGTGTTCGTGCAGCCGGAGCCGGAACAACAGGTGTGGTGTCAGAATATCTTGAAGCAACCATGTTCTCTGGCATGGCAGCTTTACCTGAGTGTCAGTATGAGACAAGGATCCATTAGTATCAACAAAAGAGGAACCTGAAGTTGTACCTTGCTCAAGAGAAAGAGAATCATGAGGAGAAATATCATTCTCCTGTGCACCAGTGACTGAAGGGACAAGTAGCAGAGTGACTGGTGCTAAATTTAGAGGTTCAAAAGAACAACTGTCTTGAGGAATCCCCAAAAACTATTTCTCAGTAAAAACCACGTTTGGCAAAAATCTCTTGTGAAGTTACCGGATTATAGCACTTGTACCCTTTATGAGAAAATTATATCAAATAAAAATGCAATGAATAGATCTATAGTCCATCTTGTGCTTGTTATATGGCCAAATAAAATGATAACAAAGACAACCAATGTTAGATAGTGTATGCCCTTAGCTCCAATCAGATTGATGTACATATCCATTTATTGTAAATGAATAAAAGTACATAATTGATTCATGTTATATTTGGTGTGTTTCTGTGTAATTATATCCTTAAACTAGACATTTATGAGACTCGTGTTAGTTTACAATGTTTTCAGTCGTTGGATAGACTTGGGGAAGTTTATCCTACCAAGGCTAACACTAATGTGCTGCCAAGTAAGTTTCGGTAGCTTGTCTCAATTGCCAAGGTTAGACCCAAAGCACATGTAGTGTGTGTTTGTTTGAAACACTGAACCTGGACCATTTTCCAGTTATGCCCTGGACCTTGGAGACTGGTGGGCAAAATTGGAAAGTTACACATAACCCCTACTCGATTATTATACTGCACTGGGTGTTGGATTGGATTGTCTTTGATGTGCTAATCAGTGAGATCCTTCAGGGTCAAAACCTGGGTATGTTGGGGCACTTTGAGAATTCACACGAGTGAGTGATCATAATGACAGGATCAGTCCCTTTGTCGGAAAAGTGAATGATCGGGACTGCACTCTCTTTGATGGAAACCAAAAATTTACTACAATCGATTTCAAGCTTCTTTGAGATTTGTTTTGCAAAATATGTTTATACGATGTTTTAAGAAAAAGGCTTGCAAAAAGGTTTTAATTTTCGGGATCCATCCGAGTAGAGAGTGCAACACTGCACCTTGCACCCAAGGGAGAGGTCCTTCCTTGTCGGGTAGTAGTTGATCACTAAGGGCTAAGAGGTTAAGTGTAAGAGACCATTTAGGGCTGTTTTACTTGATGGGCTATATCTCACTTAAGTCCATTGTCCTTGGGCCTTCCTAGAATGGCTGGACTCAATGATCATTTAATGTAAATGTTGGGCCCATTAAGAGTCCATACTGATGGACTCAATGCTTCACTATACTTGATAGTGAATTCGGACCATGCTTTTTCACAGAAGCTGGGTTGAACCCATATGGGCTTATGCGAGGTCATTGTTGGGGTCATATGCCATACAAAGAGAACCAAATGCGCCAACAACTAATTAGGGTCGTGAGCCACTTGCTTAAGGGGCCTAAAGCCCATAATTAATTAGATTAATCAAGTGGTCACATGACAGGTTAAGCAGTCATGTGACATGGGCGAATGTGGGTTTGGATCAGCAATAGGATAAGAGGATAAGTCTTATCCACTTAAAGAGTGCAGATCCAAATAAAGATTTGGATTAGGAGTGCTGATCCTTAAGGCTTACAAAAGGAGGAGGGGGAGGGAGGGCGAACTGCGCCAGACACTCATTTGCTCTCAGTTCTCTCCTGATCTTGCCACCCAAAACCCTAGTTTGTTCTCCATCTTGTGACTGATCTTGATTAGTCTTGGTTTCTGATTTTTTCAAGAAAAATCATATTCAATTCGTGTTCACCTGCCTTGCTCGACCCAAGTTGTTGGATTACAATTCTTGCTGAAGGACTATGTTGTTAAACCGACTTCAACATAAGTTGCACCATCTTCAGTGGAAGCTGGTTTTGGTACCCTCTTTGGGCGTGAACTACCACTTTGGGAGCTACATTTTTGGATTCCGTATCAGGTATACTTCACCCTTTCTTTTGGTTTCAGATTTGGTCCAGTTCGGTGCAAGAACGATCCTTGAAAAATGTAGTTTTTCTAAAACTGGGAATACAATTCCGAAAGGGTAAAAGAAAATTTTTGAAATTTCGCCCAGCCATCTAACATGGTTCGGCCATCCATATGATGGATTTCCCCTTCATTCAGTGGTATTAGAGCCAAAGGTTCAATCTTGAACCGAAATGAACTAGATCTGAAACAGACCCAAATCGGCGAACTGTTCTACCCGATTTGTGTGGTTAGTAGTTTACTGAGAAATCGATTCTCAGTTTTTGGGGGATTTGATCTGAAATTAATTTTATTTTATTCTGTTATAATTATAGAATTGTTCTATTATTATTTCCTGAACTTTGGGTTGTTTGTGTGATGGAGATCGAATTCTTTATTTGCGCAAAGATTTGTGCACCTGGCTATTTATTTATTCGATCATTGGTTCGTAAATAATTTTTTTTTTATTTTTATTTTTAGAAAAATGTATTAGGATTTATTCTAATGTAATTAATAGAAAATTAGAGTTTTCTATTTTTTTTTACATTGGAAGATCTACTGGAGCGCGCAGAGGAGAAGAAGAGATTTTTGTAGAAAAATCTTCAATAATTTGTAATTTGCGATTAACTAGTTTTCTTGCAGGTTTGTAGTTTGTTTGGATCAGATTTGGACCATCACATTTGTAGCCCTTGATTGTTTATTTTTGTTGTGATTGATTGTCAATATTCAGCTATTAAAATTTCAGATAGAAATCTTGTGAATTATAGCATGTTTTGGACACCAAACCCTAGGCCGAATTGACCTAGTTTGGTCCAAACTAGTTAGACCGAACCAATGGTTCGATGGGGTCTGATCTCAGCCCCATGGGTCACGTCTTAAGTGTCTCAAATTCGGTTATGGGACAAGGGTTTGATGGCCCATCACATGGAACGATTCGTCCCTCCCTTATAAGACCTAATTTTAATTTAGTTAAAGCAACATCAGCCTAATTGCTATGTGGGCCGAACTGCTTTTTGCTGTTTAGCCATATACCTAGATGATAGTATTGGACAATTCATGGGATTTTAATGGGCTTATTGTATGTTAAAATAATTAGGATTTTATAAGTCTCTTGATTGATTGGATCGATTTGTGATTATGTGAATGCTTGTGATGTGTTGAATGTGATTCGTAGATGGGCCATAGGTGCTTGGCCCATGTCTAATCGTATGTGGCTCTCTGCAAACACCATGGCTGAATGCACATCATTGCCATGGTGCCCTCAGACCGTTGGATGATCTCCCTTCTCAATGGGCCCCCTGATCAGTTTATCCCCCAGAGGAACCTCGTGGAATCTTAGCCCGTTTTGGGCCCATTTGAATCTAACTTTATGAAAGTCAGTGGGATCCACTTTGGTATGACCTAAACTAGACCTAGGGACTATTTTACTTGTTCCATCCGGATTAATATAAGTGAAAGAGATAGGGAGATGCATCATAAAATTGGGTTGTCCATTTCACTGGTTCAGTCGGTTGGATTACTTCATGAGATGATAGGGGCGTCATAGACCGATGTGGGAGAGGCCTATTCTAAAATGAAATCTTTCATGGTACCTTGGGGTCCATGGTATGGTGGGTCAACACTTACCAGACATAAAGGTTTAACTTAAAATGACAATGAACCTTGTCTGATGGAGGCCAAAATGAAAGCTCATTAGATGGGTGAATATGATCCTTCACAGAAAGTGATGGGGCTTTGCAGTTGAGACAGTTGGCTCCATGCACCTATGTGATTTCCCACATTTTTAGGGGCATGCACCATGTCCCCGTCACTGAGATAGGAGGGAAATCCCAGGGATGAACAAATGGAGATGGAACATAGATAAAAGACTATGTAAGATAACATGAATCAATTTTAGGTTGTGGACTAATATCTGTTGCCTTTTATCAGAAATGGCACACGGACAATTCACCAAATTGTTGGATGATAACAAACTTAAGGGACCCAACTGTGCTGACTAGTATTGTAACCTTAATCTAGTTCTGACATCCGAGAAATTGGACAAGGTTGCCAAGAACCCTACTCTAGAACGTCTGAGTGATAAGGCTTTTGAAGCACACAAGAGGGAATATTAGGAATGAGAGGAGAAAAATTCTCTTGCCCGGTGTTATGTTATAGCATCTTTAGATAATGCTATCAAGAGAAAATTCGATAAGATCGAAGTCTGCAAAGACATTTTGGATAGTCTAAAGACTATGTACGAGGAGTAGAACTGTTATGCTCTTCAAAAGGTCCTCAAGCTATTGATGGCCACTAGGATGAATGAGAGCCAACATGTCCATGACTACACCATGCGGATGATGGGGTACATTAACGAACTGGAGGCTCTTGGATCCCAATTAGACGATGACACCAAAATTGATGTCATTCTAAATCTCTCTCTTTCAATTAGTTTGTCATGAACTATAACTTGAACAAGCTAAAAGTTAGCCTTTAGGAACTCAGCAATATGTTGTAGAGGGCTGAAAAACTAATAAAGAAGGACAAGCCAGTAGCCATGCTTGTAGAAGGTGGCAAATCCAGAAAGAGAAAGAGAAGGGCAAGAAGAGGCCTTAGAAGGAAGCAAGCAAGCCGAAAAGGTAGAAGAAAGACACATCATCTGATGAGTGTTACTTCTGCAAATAGACCGGACACAAGAAGAGGAACTTTCCTCAGTATTTGGAATCCAAGAACAAAGAAGGTAATTTCGAATCTCTTGTCATAGAGACTAATATGTTGGTCACTTCTGCATCCTGGTGTATTGACTCCGGGGCTTCTACACATGCATGTAATACATTACAGGGGTTTAGAAAAAGTAGAAGGCTGATTAATGATGAGGTGGTTCTTTACTTGGGGACTTCTGCAACAGTTGCAGCTGCAAATATAGGAACTGTAGATTTAATTTTCAGAAAAGGGATTGTAACACTTAAAGATTGTCTTTATGTACTGTTACTAAGAAGAAATCTGCTTTTAGTTTCAAAATTGTGTAAGGATGGTTATTCTGTTCTATTTAGTGATACGATTACTATTAAATTGAATAACAAATTCCTTACTCATGAAAAACTTGAGAATGATCTCTATGTTCTCCATCCTTCTCTGGAAATGAATATAATTGAAACTACGTTGGATCCTAACCCCAAGAAAAGAACACATGATGCGGTTAATCCCACTTGCCTATGGTATTACTGACTTGGCCCTATCAACATAGATCATATCACAAGATTGGTAAAGGATGGTCCTTTAGATTTTCTAACTATAGAAGATCTTCCAACTTGTGAACCTTGCCTTCAGGGTAAGATGACAAAACAACCACTTATGGGTAAGCCTGAAAGATCAACAGGCACACTTAACCTGATACATACTAATGTATGTGGTCCCATGAATGTTAGGACACACAACAAGCATTGTTATTTCATAACTTTTACCGATGATTACTCTCGGTATGGTTACATGTACCTAATGAGATAAGTCCGAATCCTTTGAAAAGTTCAAGGAGTTCATACAAGAAGTCGAGAAACAGTTGGGGAGACAAATCAAAGCCCTTCGATCAGATCGAGGATGCAAATATCTCACCGATGAATTCAGGGACTACCTTAAGGATAATGGGATTATATCACAGTTGTCTCCTCCTGCTACACCACAACTAAATGGTGTATCGGAGAGGAAAAACCAAGCTCTATTAGATATGGTCCAATCACTCCTCGTACATTCAGAACTACCTATATCCTTTTGGGGATACACATTGGAGACTACTACATAAGTGGTGAACTGGGTTCCAACCAAATCCGTTCCTAAGACTCCTTATGAGCTATGGACCGGAAGAAACCAAGTGTGAGACACTTGAAGATTTGGGGTTGTCAGGCACATGTTACAAGAACAAGTGTAGACAAATTGGATCCAAGACCAGCCGTTGCCTATTTGTAGGCTACCCCAAAAGCTCTGCAGGATACCTCTTTTATGACCCAAGAAAGCATAAAGTATTTTTAGTCCAAATGCCTACTTCTTGGAAGAAGATTACATTTTGAACGATCATCGTCAAGAAATTGTTCTTGATGAGGAGAGCTCAGGAGTAGTGGGAGATGTCACACATGTTCCAGATAATACCCAACTTAGAAGATCTACCCAGGTTTCTAGACCTCCAGTTCGTTATGACTATGATCAAGAAAGTTACTTGATGGAAGTCATGATCAGTGAGGAAGATCCCATGACTTATGCGAAAGTTATGTTGGACATAGATTCCTTGAAGTGGGTAGATGCCATGAAAGTCGAGATGGACTCAATGAAAACCAACAGAGTCTGAACTCTTGTAGACCCACCCCTTGGGGTGAAAGCAATTAGTTGCAAATGGATCTACAAGAGGAAGAAGGGTCATGGTGGAAAGGTTGAGACCAATAAAGATTGTCTTGTAGTGAACGATACACTCAAAAAGAGGGAATCGATTATGAAGAAACCTTTTCGCCAGTGGCTATGCTTAAATCTATATGGATCTTGCTAGCTGTAGCAGTATACTATGACTATGAGAGTTGGCATATCGATGTCAAAACCGCGTTCTTGAATGGAGATCTTACTGAAGATATCTATATGTAGCAGCCATAAGGCTTTATTACTGTTGGTCAAGAACACATGGTGTGTAAACTTAACCGATCAATTTATGGAGTTAAGCAAGTTTCAAGAAGTTGGAACTTCCGATTTGACTTTATTGTCAAACAGTTTGACTTTGAGCGAAATCCGGATGAGCCCTGTATTTATAGGAAATCGGTAGGAGATAATGTTACATTCCTTGTTCTATATATATACGACATTCTACTCATTGAGAATGATGTAGGAATGTTGACTACGGTGAAGATATGGCCTTTGCAGCAATTCTCAATTAAAGATCTTAGAAAAGCCTCCTACATCTTGGGACTTCAACTCTATAGAGATAGATTGAAGAGGATAATAGGATTATCCCAATCTACTTACATTGACAAGATTGCCAACAGATATAACATGGAGAACTCCAAAAAGGGATTTGTCCCTTTCAGACACGGAATCACTCTCTTCAATAGTATATCTCCCAAGACTCTTGAGGAGATTAAGGGCATGAGAGGGGTTTCCTATGCTTCAGCCGTAGGAGCATCATGTATAACATGTTGTGCACTCAGCTAGACATTGCTCAAGTTGTGAGTGTAGTAAGTAGATATCAGTCAAACCCAGGATAGGAGCATTAGACTGCTGTAAAGAACATACTCAAATACCTTCGAAGGACAAAAGAGTTTTGTTTGGTATTCGGTGGTATTTCACTACTCGTCGGGTATACTGATGCCAATTTCCAGTCAGACCTAGATGATAGAAAGTCTACATCTGGCCACATCTTCATAATGGGGTCCTATGCAGTTAGTTGGAAAAGCAACAAAAAAGGGTCCACAACAGATTCTACGATCGAGGCTAAATACATTGCCGCAAGTGAAGTTACCAAGGAAGTAGTGTGGATGAAGAAGTGCATTCATGAATTATGAGTTGTTCCATCCAGTGAATCACCCATTCCATTGTTGTGTGACAACACTGGAGCCATTTTTCAGGCTAAGAAGGTAAGAGCCCAATCGAAGTCAAAGCACATTGAGAGGAAGTATCATGTATTACGGGAGATTATTGGTTGAGGGGATGCCCCGATTCAGAAGGTAGCATCAGCGGAGAATGTGGTAGACCCATTGACAAAGCCACTAACACAGAAAGTATTTGAGAAACACGTGTACAATATGGGACTCCGGCTTGTACCCTATTGGACCTAAGTGCAAGTGGGAGTTGTTAGACAGTGTATGCCCTTAGCTCCAATCAGATTGATGTACATATCCATCAATTGTAAATGAATAAAAGTACATAATTGATTCATGTTATATTTGGTGTGTTTTTGTGTAATTTCTCTTAAACTAGACAGTTATGAGACTCGTGTTAGTTTAAAATGTTATCAATCGTTGGATAGACTTGGGGAAGTTTATCCTGCCAAAGCTAACATTAATATGTTGCCAAGTAGGTTCGGATAGCTTGTCTCAGCTGCCAAGGTTAGACCCGAACCACATGTAGTGTGTGTTTGTTTGAAACACTGAACCCGGGCCATTTTCCAATTATGCCCTAGACCTTGGAGACTGGTGGGCAAAACTAGAATGTTACACATAACCCCTAGACGCAATTATGATATTGCACTGGGTGTCAGATTGGACTGTCTTTGATGTGTCAATCAATGAGATCCTTCAGGGTCAAAACCTGGGTATGTTGGGGCAATCTGAGAATTCACTCGAGTGGGTGATCATAGTGACAGGATCAGCCCCTTTGTCGGACAAAGTGAATGATCGGGACTGTACTCTCTCTGATGGAAACCAAAAATTGTCGACAATCGATTTCAAACCTGTTTGAGATTTGTTTTGCAAAATATATTTATATGATAATATCTATATTATGTTTTAAGAAAAAGGTTTGAAAAAGATTTTAATTCCTGGTATCCATCTAAGCAGTGAGTGCAACACTGCACCTTGCAGCCAGGGGAGAGGTCGTTCCTTGCCGGACAGTGGTTGATCATTAAGGCTGAGAGGTTAAGTGTAAGAGACCATTTAGGGCTGTTTTACCTATTGGACTATATCTCACTTAAGTCCATTGTCTTTGGACCTTCATAAGATGGCTTGACTCAATGATCATTTAATGTAAATGTTGGGCCCATTAAGAGCCCATACTGATGGACTCAACGGTTCACTGTACTTGATAGTGAAATCGGCCAAGCTTTTTCAAAGAAGTTGGGCTGAACCCATATGGGATTATGTGAGGTCATTGTTGGGGTTCTACGCCATACAAAGAGAACCAAATGGGCCAGCAACTAATTAGGGTCGTGAGCCACTTGCTTAATGGGCCTAAAGCCCATGATTAATTAGATTAATCAAGTGGTCAGATGACAACTTAAGCAGTCATGTGACATGGGCGAATATGGGTGTGGATATGGGTTTGGATCAGCAATAGATAAGAGGATAAGTCTTATCCACTTAAAGAGTCCATATCCAAATAAATATTTGGACTCGACTCCTCCTAATTGGATTAGGACTGCTGATCCTTAAGGCTTATAAAAGGGGGGGGGCGATCTTCTCTAGACACTCATCTGCTCTCAGTTCTCTCCTTGTTCTCTTGTCGCCCAAAAGCCTAGTTCATTCTCCATTTTGTTACTAATCTTGATCAGTCTTGGTTTCTGATTTTTGCCAGAAAAATCAGATTCAACTCGTGCTCACCTCCCTTGCTCAATCCAAGCTGTTGGGTTACAGTTCTTGTTGAAGAACTGTGTTGTTGAACCAACTTCAACCTAAGTTGTGCCATCGTCAGTAAATGCTGGTTTTGGTACCCTCTTTGGGCCTAAACTACCACTTTGGGAGCTACATTTGTGGATTCTGTATCATGCATACCTCTCCCTTTCTTTTGGTTTCAGATCTGGTCCGGTTCAATGCAAGAATGATCCTTGAAAAATGCAGTTTTTTCTAAAACTGGGAGTACGATTCCCAGAAGGGTAAAATAAAATTTTTGAAATTTTGCCCAGCCATCTAACATGGTTCGGCCATCCATATGATGGATTTCCCCTTCCTTTAACCAAAGCTTCGTAATATAGAATAATTAGGTTTTTGACCAAACAACTTTTTATATAGAGAGAGATTACCAAGAGTTGGAGTAGGTAACCGGTTAATGAGAAACACTGCAGTTTCTGCTGCTTCAACCCATAAGGATTTGGGGAGAGAGGAGGACGCCAGTAGAGAGAGAGTGGACTCAATAATATGCCGGTGTTTTCGTTCAACAGTTCTATTTTTCTCATGAGTATGAGGACAACTCACTCGGTGCAAAATTCCATCACTGTCCAAGAAGGGAGAAAATTTTCAGAATTCTCCTCCCTAATCACTTTAATACATTTTAATTTTAGTGGAAAATAAATTTTCAGCATGTCTCTTAAATTTAAGAAAAACATAAAAAACATCTGATTTCCTTTCAAGGGGACAGATCCAAGAGAACTTCGAATATGCATCCATAAAAAAAACATAATACATATAGCCTTTTGTAGACAAAACTGGGCAGGTCCCCATATATCTGAATAAATTAATTCAAAAGGCTGTGAAACACTACTAGAAGAAATTGACAAACTTAAATGATGGGCTTTGCCTAATTGGAAAGCCTCACAAAAAAAATTATCATTCACATGTCCTAAATAAGGCAAACCAAATTTAGAAATCACTAATTTAACAACTTTCAATGATGCATGTCCAAGTCGATGATGCCAATCCTGAAGAGAAGCTCTTTCCCCAACAAGTAGTTTGGCTGAATTTTCTCTATCATCATTGGTTCCTAGAAACTGATAGAGTCCATCTCTACTAGGTTCTCTGATTAAAGTTCTCCCCATATGGTCCTTCAATAAAAAGAAGTTCAGGTGAAATTCAAACACTAAATCATTATCTCTTGTAAATTTGCTAACAGAGATCGAATTCTTTGTCAAAGTAGGAACATGATAAACATTTTTTAAATGAAACTGATGTTGATCAAAATTTAAGAAAGAAGAACCAATAATCTTAATTGTCAAACATATGCCATTACCAAGTAGGGTTGAAATTAGCTATTGAGCCATTATAGGAGGACATACCACTATGAAATGCAGCCGCAGGATTTGGAGAATTATTGTTGTGTTCTCCCTGGTACGAAAGATTGTACCATTTGTAACACTTTAAAGTGCCATGGCTAGGTTTGTTACACACTTGGCAAATAATTGGATTACCTCTTCCTTGACCTTGTCCTCATCCAGACTGATTGCCATGCCCCTACCTCTGCTGCAGCCAGAGTTCCCTTTGTAGTTCTAAAACTAAGAATTATTATTGCTACTCTTGCCATTATTGTTGTTATTTGTGGCTATGTTAGCATGGGGAGCTTTTCTGGAGACATTATGTTGAACAAGCCAAGATTCATGACTAAGAAGTAAACCAAGTATATCATCGATTCCAAACTGATCAACATTAATTCTGTTAGTAATAGTAGTGATGAGAGATTCATATTCATTGCCTAGTCCAGATAAAACATATAGAACAAGATCCTCTTTGGCTACTAGTTCAGAAACAACAGAAAAATTGTCTACAATAGTTTTTGCTTTTTGAACATATTCACTTATGGATAAATTGCCTTTCTTAAGGTTTTGTAGTTGCCGTCTAAGCTGTAGCACCCTAGATCGTGAGTGAGAAGAGAATGAACTATCTAGGGTACTCCAGACTTCAGCTATAGTGGAGATAGGGAGATATTTTGGGAATGGAGCTCATGGCTACTATAGTAGTCATGTTCTGAAGATCAGAGGAATTGGAGCTCATGGCTTCAAACGAATCAGCACTGTTAGATGCCATAGGCTCTGATACCAAGTTAAAGTTTGTAGAATGAGAACAATAATAAAACAATGAAAGAATTATTGTATTTCTTAACCTGTTGACCGGGATGAGATGGGTACAATATATATACAAAAAGGAATAAAATAATAATGGAAACAAGGAGAGAATAGGTAGTTGCCTATGTACAATAATTCCTAGTTGGTTCTCTTCCTAATTTAGTTGTTTCTAAATTTACATGAGGCCTCTATTGGTAACTGCTAATCTTGAGAGAGAACCTTCTTTGGTAACTTCTAATCTTGGAAGAGAGCCTTCTTTGGTAACTGCTAAGGAGCCTTCATTGGTAACTGCTAAATTAGATTGAGAGCCTCCATTGGTAACTACTAGACTTGTGGAGATACCACCTGAAGATCTTTCCTTAATAAGAAGGATCGTTAATGAAGTTTACCTATTTGAGCCTAAAACAAGCCTTTGCAACGAGATATCGTAGCCTGATTCAGTATGAGGACACTTTATAAACAGAGGAGCTTCGATTGATTTCAACTATTGTTCTCTATCTTCGAAGAGCAATTACAATCTAGGATATGACCCAGTAGTGCTGGGCTAGATTTTATCCTAAATGAGACCTGCAATGGGAGGTACATAAATTTATTTCGCTTGGGGCCTGACTTCTCGAATGATTGACGTTTGCGACCAAAGGCTTGGTATGAGACTCCAGTCCTTTGAATGTTGGGTTTTACATGAAACTAATAAGGGAAGGCCACTGGAGATAACAACTATGTTCAATCTCACTCATCTGGCGGTGACGATGGAGAATAGGGGACCTGTGACTAGTTTTGAGAACTGAAATTGTGAGGGAGTTGATATATTTATTGGGGAATAGGAATGATTTTGTATAAATGGTGAGAAATCATAGAAAGATTGATGATGAAAACAGGGTTGAGGGTTTTTGATCCAATCTGTCGCTACAACAATGACAAAGATGGAACATGGGAGGAAATGTGAGAAGAAGAAGAAGAGAGAGAGAACGATTAGAGATGGAGTAGACTTGCTGCCGCCGATTTTAGTGTGTCGAGAGAGACAAAGATGAATAGTGCGAAATAGTGGATTCAAATGAATTAGGGCCCCCCTTTAAATGAAAACTCTACTTTGAATTTGTAATAGGGCACAATGGCAATTTCATAAATTTAGGAAGTATAGGGGCATTTTTGTAATTTTGAGTCAAAACGGATCCAAGGGGTTAAACCGGTGTTCTTTGATGGATGGTTGGGGTTTTGGGTCAAAGATCAAAGGGTTGAGATGGGTTCGAGTGCATAGAGTGGTTTTGTGTATGCAAGCCAACGAGATTGGCCGAAATAAAATCATTTTAGATGGATGGGTAAACAAGGATATTTTTGGTTGAAATTTGGTAAGATGGGGTTTTGGACGTTTTGAGTTGATTGGTGGAGTTGGATTTGACTAAGTAGGCCTGAATCAGGCAAATTTGGAAAATGGCTTGATTCGATCGTTTGGAGCCTCAAAACGGAATCTGTGTGATGTAGGGGCAAACAAGGGTATTTTGGGCTGAAATTTTATAGGTGGGTATTTTAGGGTATTCGAGGTCTGGTGGTAATGTCTGATTGGTTCTGGGGGGGTCAAGGTTGTAGGAATTTGGGTCAATGAAAGGATCTGAAATAGAACATTGGTTTGATAGAGGGGGGGAACGGGAGAATCTGGGGTTAAAACTTTATGGGTAGGTGTTTCAATGTGTTTAATCCAGGAGATCTGGGTTGTGGGTGTTTTAGGCTAACGACAAGGGTTAAAATGGAACCTTCACTTGATGAAAGGGTAAACGATGGAATTTTGAGTTGAGATTTGCTGGGTAGATATCCCGGGAGGTCTTGAGTCTAATGGTGATGTCTGATCTAGTGGTTGAGGTGTTAATGGGGATTGATTAGGGCCATCAGATTGGTTTATGATGAATCTAAAAACTAGGTTTTTTGGGTGTTTTAGAGAGGTTGGATTGGTTTGTTTGGGTGTTTGGGGTAAATTAGAGTTTCAGGTGGTGGACTGACTAAAAATCGGGCGCTGACAATAATTTAAAAGAATTTTAAGATTTTTGTAGGGAAGCTACTATGGAATACCTTTGAGCTTCTTTATATTTTTTTCTTTATTTATGATTCCTCTAGACAATTATGGATGTATATGCTCAGGATGAAGAGTGATACCTTTTTCAATTTTAAAGAAGTTTAAAGCTCTAGTTAAAACCAAAAAGGAAAAAAGTAATAAATGTTTGAGAACCAATAACAGGAAGAAGTATAACTTAAAAGAATTTTAAGATTTTTGTAGCGAACACGATATTGCTAGGTAATATATGGTTCTTCGAACTTCACAACAAAATGAAATTGTTGAAATGATGAATCTTATGCTTATGGATCAAGCAAGAAGCATGTTGAGTGCAACTAGGCTAGAACAAAGCTTTTTGGTAGAAGAAATCTAACACATCCTGTTATCTAGTAAATTGTTATTCCATTACAATACTTTATTGCAAAATTCAAGAAGATGTATGGTTACAAAACCTTGTTAATTATTTTTCATTTCTATATGTACTTTTGGTTATGATGCTTATGTATGGATTCCTAAAGAGCAGATGACCAAGTTAGATGCAAGATCCCAAAGGTGTGCCTTTATTATCTACATAAAAGGTACAAAGGGGGTACAAATTGTAGGATCCTAGTACCGATAAGATAGTTTATCAGTTGAGATGTTATCTTCAACGAGGATTTGATGTAGAAAGAAAGTACACATCCAAGCTCAAAGACAATAATAGAAAGTTGAAATAGAATCTTTTCATAAGGTTCAAGATCAACAGGATGATGCAACTGCTGAAAAGCATCTAAAAGTTTCCAAGAGTGAGATCTATGAAGATCAAGATCAATCTAGGAGAGCTACAAGACCTTGTGTAGCTCTAGAATTATGTCATAGTTTGTTATTGTATTACAAAAGAGTGTGAATCATGTTTATAAAAGAAATCTTGTGAAAATCTAGATGCTCGTCATTAGAAAATGGGTATAAAAGAGGAAGTGAAAGCTATAAAAAATGACATTAGTTTTAGATGGATGTACAAACTCATAAAGGACATTAGTGAAAATATCGAATGATATAAAGCTCGACTAGTTATAAAAGGATATGCTCAAAAATTAATTAAATGCTAAAATTTCTTTTCTACATGATAATCTAAAGAAATGATTTACATGACTCAACCTGACACTACAAGAAAAGTGATTTTTAGTGGCATTTGAAAAGGCCACTAAAGATAGAAAAAATGCCACTAAAGGCTATTGCGACATTTTCAAATTACGCCACTAATACCTGAGTCGGTAAAAGTTTTAATGGCGTTTATCCTATTTTTAGTGGCACTTATATAAAGGCCAATAAAAACTATTTTTAGTGGCGCTTTATTCATCCTTTAGTAGCAGTTTCAAATGCCATTTTTAAATTTAATAATGACATTTAGTGGCAATTCATAGTGCCACTAAATAGCAACCGCTATAGTGGCAATTATAAGTGCCACTATAAGGGTACCATAAAAGTGTCATTTTTAAATGTCATAAAATATTTATCTGTATAGTGGCATTTATAATTGCCACTAAAAAGTTTTAATCATTCTATTCATTAGGATTTAGTGCATTTACAAGCGCCACTAAATGTCTAAACATATTCATGCATGCATGCTAAAAAATAATAAAAATGAAGCAACAAAAAAGATGTTGCTTGTTATATATATAATGGTAATTGGACTTGTATCAATAAATATTAATTTCATCATGCCCTTTAAATCAGATGCATATTATATATTTAAGTAAAAAATCAAATAATTATGAAATTTAACCAAATAAACCATTTTCATATAAAGCAAATTTATCTTAAGATGTTTATATATACAACTGCCACTTTCAAATCATAAATCCATAATGGGTAGTCCAAAAACCAACAAAAAATCATTTCACTCTATGATGTCCAAAATCTTCATCAAAATCCAAAGTATACATCTTCAATACCCTCCATGTTAACAATTTCTTGAAAAAACAAATACATCTTGTTAATAAAAACTAGATATAATATTATATCTTTGAATCTAATAATAGATGGCTTAGAGATAGATAGACCGTTTGGCAAACATGCTTATTGGTTCTTCTTACATACAAGTTAATATTATGTGTGGGCCCTAATAACACATTCAAATATGCGAATATTACTTGTGGGTCCCACTTACATCCTCCCATGTATGCCCTTCCTCTTTCTGTTATAATGCAAGTTATCTTAAAAAAAAATAAGCATTAGGTTGTTAGAATCCAATCTTAAAAAAGAAAAACAGGATATCATCGAGAGCAACATAATTATCGAGTTATTAAACATTTACTGAGAGAAGAAAGGTTGTTAAAATCCAATCTGATATCTAGTTCTATTGGATATTAGAATCTGCTAATGTCCTTGTTGTTGTCTGTTGATTCCCTTACTAGGTGAGAGGTTACTAGAGGAGAACTAGAATTTAGGGGGGGGGGTTCTAGGGCTGGGAGTTTATCTTGTCATGTTCTCAACCATTTAATCTCTCCTCCTTCAATCTATAAACTGATTGGTGGATTTTGGCCTTTTGGCCTTTGTTTTTCTACCTCTGTTTATACAATAACGGACCAACACTCGGTAATGGTCCTTTGGCCTTACAGAGAAGACAGAAGGTCAAGGGAAATGTAGCAAATTAGCATTGGTGGAGGTTCCATGAAGCCAGGCAAATCATACGTAAAAGAAAAGCACTTTTCTTTTTCTTTTCCTCTCCCTCTCTCTCTCTCTCACACACACACACACTTTTGTGGTACTAAATACTATGTACAAACTATAGGGTAAATCCACATGTTACCAAGTGCCAATAAGATGCCATCTCTCTAGTAAGGTGGTATCAAAGTTGTTCTTGTACACCAGATCAAACTAGGAGGCATGGTGACTGTGGTGAGCCAGCAGATCAAGTTCCAATTTCACTCACTTTTTCAGAAAACCATTTAGAGGAAAGCTTGCTGGTTCTTGGCAAACCTACTAAAGATTATGACAGTGTAAGCAGTTCAAATAATGCTCCCCTTATGATTGATTATATGAACACCATATGGGTCATCAATCAGAATTTGTTTCAAGCTTACCCTTCCTTAATTAGTCAACCCTGAAATTTCTACGAGGGTCTCAATAAAAGGTTTTTTTTCCCTCGATTGTGGTTGAACGGTTCCTTGCAATCATGAAGTTGAACGGTTCCTTAATCAGTCAACCCTGAAACCACCTACTTCTTCACTGAACCTACTGATAGACACCCTACTCAACCCACCAGCATTGTGGTTGGACACAATTCTGATATAAATTTAAACCAACATAAATGTCTAACAGAAAATTAATTAAGATCAAACTCGACCGACCCAGTATTTAGGGCTGTTGAGCTAATTTATATGGTTATAATGCAACCAGCAATGCATGGCTCAATAATTAATAAATATACCAGATTTGTTGACCTCCTGGTGTGAGGGTACCCTTTGTATTTTAACCTATTCGACCAAACTCCTTATCCAAGTCTTTATTCAAAGAGTACTAGATGTAATTGCTCTACGCCTTTAGCTCTACCTCACTTGAAAGGAATTAAAAACATAAGAGCTATTTATCTTATTGACAGAGGTCAATTGTTAATGGAGAATACTATTGTAAACCAGCACAATGACCACCATCCCTAAAAGCCAGCTGCAACTAATAAATAAAGCATGCATGTGGTGGGTTTTTGGCTTTTTGCCTTTGAGATGTTAAATACATGTGATCAAATAAATCAAATTCACCAATCAAATCAAAACCTCTCCTAACAGCTAAAACTGACAAGAGAGTCTTTTCTTTAGGAATTGCCTTGTTCAAGTAGTGCACCCCACCACACCCTCCACTTGATACTACCAAAATGTGAATTTATGCTAACATTCAAATTAATGCCTAAAATGGTTTCAAACTAGCCATGTCTACAAATAGCACAAGGCAGCAGTTTGCCTCTCTCACCACACTCTCCTGCACTCATCATCAACTATCCCAGCATCTACAGTCTCTGTGCAGTTTCATGGACTTTGTGCAGTTTCATGGAAGTGCAGATTACTTCTTAATGAGGCGCTAACTGCTTTGATACCAAGTAATGCAGGATTGATCTGCAAAATAAGAAAAAGAAAATAAGACTAGGAATCAGCAGCACCTAGGCTTCTCTAGGAGTCGGCACTTAGAGATACTATTAGGAATCATCAACTAATAGCTTCTAGAAGGAATCAGTACCATCAAGAGAATTAGACTTACTCGCAATGTTGAATGTAAATAATTTAAATGTTATAATCTAATGCCAAAAAGAGAGGGCCTTATATATATATTTATAGGCAAAGACAGGAAGGTTGGCTAGTCCTTCTCCCTTATTTTCCGACTCCAAAATCAACTAAGAAATGCTACTAAGGCACTAACTAGGAATAGAACCAATCCTAGTTGGCTAAGGACTGGGGCTTTGACTTAAGACAAATCCTAGTTGCCTTAGGACTAGGAATTAAACAAAACCAGCTTGAATTGTGACCATGATCATGACCTACTAACATAACTTTGACTGACTGTTTACCCCCAAAAAAATATAAGAATTCAGACTGACTAAAATAACTCTGAACCAGTTAGGAAAAGTATTAATGACTCGAAAAAAAACTTCAAAACATTTACAGCAATAATCCCACATCTCATCAATATATATTTAGAAAATCTCATATCTGACATGTCAGCTCCTATATCACTTCCTTTCAGAAAAAAATATATATCTAAAAATAAACAATTATCAATATTTTTGGCATATGAAAGTATGAATATGAAGAATACACCCTCAATCTCTGGATCTCAACAAAATGTCTAGGCCAAACGGATCAATAACCATGAAATATACAGGGGAATTTCTTGCTAGCTTCAGCCCTGAACATGACAAATAACAGAACCTGCGCTCAGGATGATGTTTTGAGGGTCTCAGTACCTCCTTTCTCAGGGGACGTCCCTCTGCAAACACTCTACAGCAGCAATGGAGGTGACACTTACGCTTGGGTATTCAAGGCCACTTCTAACAATATCTATCTTGACATTGACTTGTGGGCAGGCATTTGCAACAAATATAGAGCTAGAAGCATAGGAATAAGGCCACAATCAGGGCTAGGTGCAATAGCTTGATCATAAAATTTAAAAGTTGATGAATATAAGCTTTTAAAATTGCAAATTTAACCAAAATATAAACTATTTTGGGCTGTATTGTAATTTTATTATTGGGACATTGTTGTATTATATCTTCTTGGGTGAATGGATACCCAAGCTGTTGTAACTTTTTCAACTATCAGTGCTGCAACAATCTTTTGAATAATTATATCAGAGACACAAGACACACTAGATTTTATTGCCCAAAATTTACTACTGTCATCAACATCAAATTTCTCCTGCATCATATGTATTTATTAATTAATTGCATGTGTCAAAATATTCATAAAAAATACTCATAACTTTATTGTAGCTTTTAAATTAACATACCTTGATAATTTTCCATATTTCTTCCTTTTTGTCCTTAGGCATAGATCTCCAACCATTAGATGTTATTGATGCTAAACTTCCATTTCTTGCCATCGTGCCCATAAAGGTAATCAATTTCTGACTTGTATCTCCAATAACTTGTGTATATTTGTTTGATTCAATAAGGAATTTGTTTTCCTTCAGACAATGTCCACACGTCCAAACACCTTGTAGGTCCTCGAGTTCTTTTATGTGAGGTATTATTGTCTAGTAAAAGTAAAAGAAATAACAACATGAAAAATACATTTATTTAAAATTAGGAAAAACAAGCATAAAATATATATAAAAAAGGCATGGATATAAATATATATACTCACCTCCTACACCACTATCACTTGAAGAATCTCGAGAGCCAGCTGATTGGGACTCAATTCGATGGCTAGAGCTCGGTTGGGATTAATTACTACCCGTAGTAGGAGTGCTCATAGAATGCCTAGCACGATTTTTGCCTTTTCTCATGGTAATATCTAAATGGCATGATGCAAAATACAAACCCAATCTATATTATCTTGATAAGTGACAAATGCCTAAAAGCCATAGACAATTATACATGAAAATACCAAAAAATGCAAAATACCTGAAAATTTGCAGAAATTACAATAATTTTGCAAAAAAATACATGAAAATACTAGAAGCTTGTTACCTTTGCCAACCAATCAAACCACTCCCACTAATATGGTTTTATCTTGGTTGTTGATCATATGTGTATATATAGGGAAGGGTGTCTATTCTACTACTCGGGTTATCTAGTGAAGACAACAGAACGGCTAAGGATTTTCCACATGGAATGTTTTGGTTTGGGGTTCAAAATGGCCCCATATGGCCCTCTGTTTGGCCTCTGCTAATGGTAAGCTTTAATCTTAAAACCCCTTGCTTTGTTCCCAGAATTGTTTTTAGGCAAATTTTCCTGGCAAAAGAACTAATAGAAGGTGGGTACGGGAATGACTTTCCCCATGCAGTGAATGGTAGGGCAGCAAACGGATCAGATGTTGTTACTAGATATTACATCATTCAGATTCAAATAAGACTCAGATTGGATTCAGACATTGTATACCAATAATAAATTAAACTAAAATAATCAATACATTATATATAGTAATAATTTGAACTAGAAATGACTTTGATATTCTATATGATGAATAAGATGACTTAAAAATTACTTGTATGAGACTTGAACCTATGACGTTTTAGTAAACTTACAACATCCAAACCAATTTTACTACTAGATGCATATTGTTCAAGGTCTGTAAGATAGCATTTGATCCAATTATAAATGAGTCAAATTCGGTTCACTTAATTGCATTATGTTTCGATTTGAATTTTGTACAAATGGATACTGTTACAGCACTAGTGAATGCCTCAAGTGACAAGGTCATCCATTCACATGGAAACTTATGAAGTTTGAGGCTCAAAACTTGTCTCCATATTTCTTCTCATCCTTTATTCATAGGAAAAATTTTGGCACAGTAAACCTTGCCCTGTATTCAAAATAGACAATCTTTTACAGACAACTACTCTATTGAAATGGTAATGTATGGCTGTTAATGATTGGGCAAAACTCTAATACGGGTTCAAAATATGGGGCTGATATGTACTATGGGATTGAAGACATGGCTAACCCAAACAGTCCCCCATCCAATTGATGGTCCTGATTGGTCACATCATCCTTTCAATAGCGTGTCAGATATGGGTTTAGAACTGTTTTTCCTGCTTGGCATAATATTGTTATGTTATTTCCCAGTTACTTAGGCCATGTTTGGTGTATTCCATGGTCAAGACAACCAATCAAAATTAAAAGGGATGGTTATAAGTGCTCCTATGCTTTGGGATCAGATTGTTAGCAATTAAAAAGCAAAATGTACTTAAAATCAGTTTGTTAGTGATAGGGATGTTTTGAGATATCTAATGTTAATTCTAGAAGTGACCATATTAAATTCAGTGTGGCAGGTGAAGTTAAGAGTGGCACTGAATGACAACAGTCAAGAGGTAGTCATCCATGAGGAGAAATGATCTGGTGAAGTTGGATATCCTAAAAAGGAACAACGAGTGGTCTAACATAATTATTTCCATGTTGTATCTTGTCTTAAGAACAAAATGAAAGATGGGATTCCTGCTACAGAGCAAGCAATACTTGGAGATGGAAATCTAATTAAGTTCTGGACTGATCTGTAATGGGAGACTCAACCCTTTAACGTGTCCTTCCCCAATCTCTTTCTCCTTGTCTTGGACAAGCAAGCCTTGGTTTCTTGTACCCTCATTAGAGAAAAAAAATGGCTTAGCACATAATTTCAATTACTGTAGAGCCCTTACAGAACCTGAATTGGCTGAGTTATCCTCCTTAACATCCCTAATGGGAAGTTCACTACTAAACCCTACTATGAAAGGATGATTGTTGGGTCTATTCCCTCTTTCCTGGACAGAAAGATCTGGTTCTCTTCTGTCCCTCCCAGAGAAAGAGAGAGAGAGATCACCGTATTGCAATAAGCTGAATAGGACCCACAACTAAACCAAATACCAACATCAACAACTAAACCAATATATTTTCTGGTGTATGAAATTGACAGTTAATACCTTTCCAATCCATCCCTATATCAACAACTAAATCAAATACCAACAAAGTTAACCATCTAATGCATGAAAATAAAGTTGGTGCAGGTAGAGTAGATAGGCCAAATACGTACCTTCCTTTTGAAGGGATGGGAGATCCATCCTATGGATGCCTGGATCTTGCAGAATAGAATGAGCGAATTTCAAAAATTTCTCCCATCTCCACTAGGAATCGAATTCCCTATTTTAGAAAAATCATATTTTTTAAGGATCAATCTTGAACCAAGAACTAAACCAGATCTAAACCAAAACCAGTAGGAGAGGGATATACCTGATACAGAGAAGTAGTATCTCCCAATGGAGGTGTTCATGCCCAAGGAAGGAACCAAAAACTGCTCCCACTGAAGATGGCGCAGTGCAGGATGGAGCAGAGTCAGCAGTGTTCTTCCCAATAACCAGATCATTCGCAAGAATCAGCAGGATGGCACGTGAGCACAGCTTCCAATCAGTCCTTTCACAAAAGACTGATATCAAGATCTGATCTTGTTCACTCCCACTGAAAAACAGGAGATCGAACTGGCAGATATGGCGGCGGCAGGAAGGAGGCGGCAAGAGAGAATTTTTGCAGATGTGCTGAATTCTCTCTTCTGTGATTTCAGCTCTGAAGACAATATGGATTTAGTGTGTCTAAAGGCTGCCGCCCCCTCCTCATTTTATAAGCTCAAAGGGATCAACTCCTAATCCCATTAGGAGTTGCTGATCGAAATCATATTTGGATCAGAAGTCTCTTTAAGTGATAAGAGAGAACCCTTATCCTATCTGTAGATTAAATCAGCCCTCTCCTAATCCTATTATGAGGGTTCCAGATCTGAATATGATTCAGATCTAGACACTCTGAGTGGATAGGGTTAAGACCCAATCCCATCTGCTGATTCAATCTCAGAATTCGCCCCTTTAACTGATCAAATCAGCCTAGTTCGAAATGGGCTTTAGGCCCATTAAGGTTATATGCTCACTTAGCCTTCCAAACTGTTGTCCAGCTGGGCTTCCTTGTATGACGTGGGACCCAAACATTGATCTACACATCAGCCACATGGGTTCGGCCAGGCCTTTGCCTTTGTTACAAGGCCTGGCCGAATACACTGTTATGGACAGTGCATCCCCTGAAGCCCATCACATGAGCTCTATGGGCCCAACACTTACCCTAAGTGGTCCCTGGGCCAAGCCACCTTGTAACACCTAAGGACTGTGGGCAGATGCAAGATTAGCCCATCAGGTATTACCCTCAATGGTCTTACACTCAACCTCTCAGCCCATAATGATCAAACACTACCCAACAAGAGAGGACCTCTTCCTCGGCTGCAAGAAACAGTGTCGCACTCTCTGCTCACATGGATCCTGGGAATTAAAACATTTTTGCAAACATTTTAAAACCATAACATATATATATATATATATATGTATATAAATATATTTTGCAAAACAAATTTCAACGATTGAAATCAACTGCCGGCAGTTTGGTTTCCATCAAAAAGAGTGCATCCCTAATCATTACCTTTGTCCGACAAAGGGGTTGATCCTGTCACTATGATCACCCACTCAGATGAATTCTCGTACTGTCCCAACATACCCAGGTTTTGATCCCCGCTAAGGATCACACTGATTGGCATATCAAAGACAGCCCAATCCGACACCTAGTGCAGTATCATAATCGAGTCTAGGGGTCAGGTGTAACTTTCTAGATTTGCCCATCAATCTCCAAGGTCCAGGGCAATACTGTAAATCTGGTCCGGTTCAAAGGTTCTATTAATCCTACACTGCATATGCATTGGGTCTCACCCTGGTGGCTGAGACAGGCCACCCCAACATTTGACAGCACACCAGTGTCAGTCTTGGCAGGATAAATCTCCCCAGACTTATCCAATGGCTGTGAACATTCTAAACTAACACGAGTCTCATAAGTGTCCAATTTAAGGGTATTACATAGAAACACACCACAGCAACATGAATCAAATATGTACTTTATTCATTTATAATAAATTCATAAGGTACATAATTCTGATTGAATTTAAGGGCATACAACTGTTTAACACCTTCCCTCACTCAACTTTTGCCTTACTATTTCTCCTAGCATTGGCTGAAAAACAAAGAACAAAGGACATCAGACTTCAATCCCTATTAACAAAACAGTTATTCAAGCATAGAAGGAATCATTTAATACCTTTACTGGTTGAATCACATTCTGAGCTCTTCAATCCTCTGAAGAGCAAATTCCAAGAGAAACTGGAGCTCCATCTAAACGAGTATTCACACCAGAAGTATAGGAGCCAGCCGCTTAGGTTGTCTTCTTTGATGCCTAGGTGGAATTTTGAACAATCTTCAGGTAAATACTATTGCAATAGAAAGCCTAGCAGAGCCCCACGAGAATGAGAATTCTGATTTTGAAATCAAACCAGCAAGAAACTCCAATAAGAAAAACAGAAGCTTGTGTTTAGGGGCTTAAGTGTTTGGGGGCTTATGCAACGAGAGAAGATAAAAAATAGAAAAACAAGTTCTTCAAGAACTGTTACAAGAAGAATGCCCAAATGTGAGACATACAGATTCGATTTGGCAATGACAAAAATAGGTTCTTCTTTAGAACCCAAAGAAGCAAAATGATACCCAAAGAAAGAAGATATAAAATAGAAAAACAAAAAAATACCTAAACTGAAAATGCCCAAATGCGAAGGAGATTGTTCGATGGAGATTGTTCTCCAGTGTGGTGGGAGACTTCGACTTGAGAGAGTTGAATCGGCAGAGAGAATTTAAGGTGCGGCTTTGAGAACGAGAATGTGCGGGTAGAGAGACTTCGTCTCTAAGAGAGTTGAATCGGCAGAGAGAAGGTCTAGAACTCACTCCTCGAGTTCTTCTTGTTTGTTCTAGAAAACGGGTAGTGAGAAAAGGCACACGGGAGGAAGAAATTGCATCCCCGCCTTTTTTTCTTTCCTCTGATTATTAGATTTTTCAGTTGCATTCTCAACCATTGATTTTAATTCAAATCAATAGTTCAAATAAAATGATATATATCTTAAAAGTCTAAAATCACACTAGTGGCGCTTTAAAAGTGTTTTTAATGAAAAGTTCATAAAAGCCACTTAAAACAAAGATATAGTGGCGTACATGCATTTTATGGCAATTTAAAATCAGCCGCTAAAAAATATATTTAGTGGCACGATTTTTATGCATATATAATGACAATTCTTAAAATCGCCACTAATACTAACGTTTAGTGGCACTTAAATAGATGCTACTATAGAAAATGCCTCTAAATAATGATTTTCCTGTAGTGTGAAGGCTTTGTTGAAGATGACAAGAAGAATTTGGTTGTTAAGCTAACTAAATCACTTTATTGGTGATGGTCATTTTATCATTTTACTGTTATGTGTTAATGACATGCTAGTTGTGGATACTAAGAAAGGGAGTATTACAACATTGAAAGCTCATTTATCTAGGGAGTTTGACATGAATGATCTATAGGCAGTTAATCAAATATTTGAGATGATAATATATAGTGGCAAGAAGGATAGGAAAGTCTGGATATATAACTAGAAGGAGTTAGGTTCGAAGGATCTTGTGTCGCTATAACATATAGGAATCCAAACCAGTTATAGTGTCCCATTTCCTATTGGTTGTAAGTTGTCTTTAGATCAATCCCTTAGCACTGAAGTGAAGGTAGAAATGTCCCGTATACCATATTCCTCAATGATAGGGAGTCTTATGTTTGTTATAGACCAAACATTGCACAAGCAATGGGAGTAGTCAATAAGTTCATGGAAAACATAGGGAAAGAACATTAGGCTACAACAAAGAGGATCTTTCATCACTTGAAAGGGTACTTCTGAAGCTCTATTTGTTATATTGGTTTAAGCTTGAAGTTAGTTGGTTATAGGGATGCAAATTATGAAGGAGATGCTATTTCTTCGTATCAGGTATATCCCTCTCCTACCTTTGGTTTCAGATCTGGTTCGGTTTAGGGTTCAAGATTGATCATTGAAAATGCAGATTTTCTAAAACAGGGAATGTGATTCCCAGATGGGGAGAGAGGAAATTTTTGAAATTTTGCCCAACCTACCTGTAGGGTTCGGCCATCCATATGATGGATCTCTCATCCCTTCAGTGGTATCAGAGTCAGGTTCAAATCTTGAACCAAAATTGAATCAGATCTGAACCTGTGCAAATGGGCAGAAGGCATTCTACCCAATTTGCGCAGATTAGGGTTTTTCTGGGAAATCGGTTCCCAATTAAAGGGAAAATGATCTGAAATTAATTTTTATAAATCCAGATTATATTTAGAATTGTTCTTTATGATTTTCTTGATTTATGGGTTGTTCGTACAAAGGAGATCGAAATCTTTAATGGCGCAAGAAATTTGCGATTTTGCAATTCTATTCATTCTGGTCTGTAATTAATTTTTTAATTTTTTAGACTGAATGTATAGGTATTCGATCTGATGTAATATTAATAGAAAATTAGGTTTTTTCTATTTTATTTTATTCAAGATCGAAGCTGCATGCGATGGAGAAGGAGAAATCGCAGATGAAGAAATCGCTACCTGCGATTTGCAATTTGTGAAACTGCAAACTGTGATATAACCTTTGTTTTGCAGGTCTGAGGTGTGCGAACAGCCCTGTTACTGATTTTTGTTTTTCTTTAATCAGAAAATTTAATTTTAGATCATTTTTTGAATTAATTCTGTAATTAAAAATCAAACCCTAGACCCATTCGAACCAGATTGGTCCAAACTGGTTGGACTGAATCTGTGGTTTGATGGAGGCTGATGTCAGCCCTAATTTCCCACTTTTGGGTCAAGGGGTTGATGGTTAATTATGAGTTTTAATTCGGCCCACACCTATAAGGCCCAGTTTTAAAGAGTTAAAACTGGTAAAGCCCACTAATTGTAGATGAGCTATATGAGCCGAACTGCTTAACCCTATTTGACCCATATACCTAGATAATATTAATGGTAATATTATGGATTAAAATGGGCTTTATTAATGGGCTTTACAGATATTAATTGATTGGATCAATTTTATCCCTGCATGTGATGTATGGATGTGTGATGTGCAACACTCATGGGCCATAAGTACTTGGCCCATGCAGATACGACAGTGGCTCTTGCACACACCATGGCTGAATGCACATCATTGCCATGGTGTCCCTAAAGATCATTAGATGATCTCCCTTAGTGGTGGGCCCCACACCTCCTGAAGAGGATCCGTACGGAACCCTAGCCGATTAGGTCCCACCAAAAAAAGTCTGGCTTTATGAAAGTCAGTGGGAGACACTCTGGTTTGACCTAAATTAAACTAGGGCGTAACTTTTGTTCCCTCTTGCAATATGAGTGCATGTGATAGGGAGATTCATATGATGAACTCTCTAAAGGCCTTCCATCATTAGCATGAAGATGGGTCCTTTAATAATGAGGAAACGCACCATAAAATTGGGCTATCCATTTGCTACTGGATCTGTTGGAATGTTTCATAAGATGATAGGGGCGTCATAGACCGATGTGGGAGGGGCTTACCAAAAAATGGGCTACATCAACGAGCTTGAGGCTCTTGGATCCGGGCTGGACCATGTGACCAAAGGATGGTCCTTTGGATTTTCTAACTGTAGAAGATCTTCCCACTTGTGGGCCTTGCCTTTAGGGTAAGATGACGAAACAGCCATTTAACGGTAAGCCTGAAAGATGTACGGGCACGCTTGACCTTATACATACTGATGTATGTGGTCCCCTGAGTCTTAAGACTCGTAACCAGCACGTGTATTTCATTACATTCACCGATGATTATTCTCGGTACGGTTATGTGTACCTAATGAGACACAAGTCTGAATCCTTTGAAAAGTTCAAGGAGTTCAGACAAGAGGTCGAGAAACAATTAGGGAGAGAAATTAAGACCCTTTGATCGGATCGAGGTGGCGAGTATCCCTCTAACGAATTCAGGGACTACTTGAAGGTCAATGGGATAGTATCATAGTTAGCTCCTCCTGCTACACCACAGCTTAACGGTGTTTCAGAGAGGAGGAATAGGACCTTATTGGATATGGTCCGATCACTTCTCGTGCACTTAGAGTTACCCACATCCTTTTGGGGTTTTGCATTGGAGACTGCGATATATGTGCTGAACCGGTTCCAACCAAATCAGTTCCAAACTCTCCCTATGAGCTTTGGACAGGAAAGAAACCAAGTGTATGACACTTGAAGATTTGGGGTTATCCAGCGCACGTTAAAAGAACGAGTGCGGACAAATTGTAATCCAAGACCAGCCGTTGCCTATTCGTAGGCTATCCAAAAGGCTCAGTGGGTTACCTATTCTATGACCCAAGTGAGCAGAAGGTGTTCTGCACTCGAAATGCACATTTCTTAGAGGATGATTACATCCTAAACAATCATCATTAGGAAGTTGTTCTTGATGAGGAGAGCTCAGGAGTAGTGTGAGGTGTCCCACAAGTTCCAGGTTGTGACCAACCTAGAAGTTCTACCTGGGTTTCCAGGCCTCCAGTCCATTTTGGCTATGACCAGGATAGTTACCTAGTGGTAGCTACGACTTGGGAGGAGGATCCCGTGACTTATACGGAAGCTATGTTGGACATAGATTCCTTGAAGTGGGTAAATGCCATGAGAGCTGAGATGGACTCAATGGAGACCAGTGGAGTCTGGACTCTACTAGATCCGCCCCCCCGGGTAAAAGCAATTGGTTGCAAATGGATCTATAAGAGGAAGAAGGGCCCCGATGGAAGGTTGAGACCTACAAAACTCGTCTGGTGGCGAAAGGGTATACTTAGAAAGAGGGCATCGATTATGAGGAAACCTTTTCACCGGTGTCCATGCTTAAATCCATTAGGATCCTGCTAGCTGTAGCAGCATACCATGACTACGAGATTTGGCAAATGGATGTCAAAACTGCGTTCCGGAATGGAGATCTTACAGAAGATATCTATATGCAGCAACCGCAAGGGTTCATAGCTGCGGGTCATGAACACATGGTATGTAAATTAAATAGATCCATATATGGAGTTAAGCAAGCTTCTAGGAGTTGGAACATCCGGTTTGACTCTACTGTCAAAAAGTTTGACTTTGAGTAGAATTTGGATGAACCCTGTGTTTACAGGAAAACCAGTGGAGATAAGGTTACGTTTCTGGTTCTGTATGTAGATGACATTCTACTCATTGGGAATGATGTAGGAATGTTGACTACGACGAAAGTATGGCTTTCACAGCAATTCTCCATGAAAGATCTAGGAGAAGCCTCCTATATACTAGGTCTTTGACTCTATAGAGATAGATCGAAGCGGATAATAGGATTATCCCAATCTGCTTACATTGACAAGAAAGAAAATGTTCCTTTTAGGCACGGAGTCACTCTCTCCAAGAAGATGTCTCCCAAGACTTCTGAGGAGATTGAGGGCATAAAGGATGTTCCCTATGCCATAGCCATAGGGAGCCTCATGTATGCCATGCTGTGCACTTGTCCTGACATTGCTCAGGCAGTGAGTGTGGTAAGCAGATTTCAGGCCAACCCAGGGTAGGAGCACTGGACCACTGTCAAAAATATAATTAAGTACATTTGAAGGACAAAAGAGTTTTGTCTAGTATTCAATGGTAGCTCACTACAGATCCAGGGGTATACTGATGCCGACTTCCAGTCAGATCCAGGTGATAGAAAGTCTACATCTGGGTATGTTTTCACAATAGGATCGTGTATTGTTTGCTGGAAAAGCAGCAAATAGGGGTCAATGGCAGATTCCACAACCGAAGCCGAATTCATTGCCGTAAGTGAAGCTGCCAAAGAAGCTGTATGGATGAAGAAGTTTATTCATGAATTGGGAGTAGTTACATCTAGCACATCACCCATTCCGTTGTTGTGTGACAACAATGGAGCGATTGCTTAGGCTAAGGAGCCACGATCCCACTCGAAGTCGAAGCACATCGAGAGGAAGTACCATGTATTGCGAGAGATAGTTGGAAGAGGGGACGTCCTGATTCAGAGGGTAGCATTAGCGGAGAATGTAGCAAACCCATTGACTAAGCCACTGACACAGAAAGTGTTTGACAAACACGTGGAAAGTATGGGACTCCAGCTTATACCAGATTGGACCTAAGTGCAAGTGGGAGCTATTAGACAGTGTATGCCCTTAGCTCCAATCAGAATGATGTACATTATGACATTTATTGTAAATGGATAAAGTACATATTTGTTTCATGTTCTTGTGGTGTATTTCTGTGTAATACTCTTAAACTGGACACTTATGAGACTCGTGTTAGTTAAGAATGTTGACAGCCATTAGATAAGTCCGGGGAGATTTATCCTGCCAAGGCTGACACTGGTGTGCCGCCAAGTCGGTTGGGGTGGCTTGTCTCGGACGCCAGGGTGAGACCCGAGGCATATGCAGTGTAGGTTTATTTGAAACCCTGAACCGGACCAGATTTCCAGTATTGCCCTGGACCTTGGAGATTGATGGGCAAAACTGGAAAGTTACACCTGACCCCTAGACTCGATTATGATATTGCACTAGGTGTCGGATTGGTTTGTCTTTGATATGCCAATTAGTGAGATCCTTAGAGGGGGTCAAAACCTGGGTATGTTGGGACAGTCTGAGAATTCATTTGAGTGGGTGATCATAGTGACAAGATCAGCCCCTTTGTCGGACAAAGGTAATGGTCGGGGATGCACTCTATCTTATGGAAACCAAGATTGTCGGCAGCCGATTTCAATTGTTGAAATTTGTTTTGCAAAATATATTTATATACGGATATACATATATATTATGGTTTCAAAATGTTTGCAAAAGGTTTTAATTCCCGGGATCCATGTGAGTAGAGAGTGCAACACTGTTCCTTGCAGTCGAGGGAGAGGTCCTCCCTTGTCGGGCAGTGTTTGATCGTTATGGGCTGAGAGGTTAAGTGTAAGACCATTGGGTTTTTATAACGTGGCTTGGCCCAGGGACCACTTAGTGTAAGTGTTGGGGCCATTACGAGCCCATGTGATGGGCTCAGGGGGTTCACTGTCCATAACAGTGTATTCGGCCAGGCCTTGTAACAGTGGCTGGGCTGAAACCATGTGGCTGATGTGTAGATCAATGTTTGGGTCCCACACCATACAAAGAAGCCCAACTGGGTAGCTGTTTGGAAGCCTACTAGGCCCATTTCGAACTGGTTTCGTAAGACTAATTAAAGAAGGGCGGATCTGGGATTTGGATCAGCAGATAGGATAGGGTCTTATCCCTATCCACTCAAAGAGTCTAGATCCAAATAGAGATTTGGATCTGGAAACCTCCTAATGAGATTAGGAGAGAGCTGACCTAGTCTGTAGATAAGATAAGGATCTATCCTTATCACTTAAAGAGAGTCCAGATTCAAATAAGGATTTGAATCAGGAAACTCCTAATGGGATTAGGAGCTGATCTCTTTAAGTTTATAAAAGGAGGAGGGGGTGAACCATTCAGTTCATCCAAAACCTCAGATATTAGATCTTAGATCACACAGAGAGAAGACAGCAACAGTGTGACTACGCCATCTTTTCCCTGCATTCTCCTCCTGTTGCCACCAACTGCCAGTTCGATCTCCATTTTTGTAGGAGTGATCAAGAACAGTTCTTGATATTAGTCTTTAGAGAAAGGCTGATCTGAAGTCGTGCTCACAACCTCCATTGAATTCTTGAAGAAGGGTCCGGTTCTTGGGAAGAACACTGCTGATTCTGCTCCACCCTACACTGTGTCATCTTCAATGGAAGCAGTCTTTGGAGATTTTCTTTGGGTGTGAACACCTTTATTGGGAGATACTATTTCTTCATATCAGGTATATCCATCTCCTATCTTTGGTTTTAGATCTGGTTCGGTTTAGGGTTCAAGATTGATCCTTGAAAATGCGGATTTTCTAAAATAGGGAATGTGATTCCCAGATGGGGAGAGAGGAAATTTTTGAAAATTTTCCCAACCTACCTGCAGGGTTCGACCATCCATATGATGGATCTTTCATCCCTTCAGGTTATAGGGATGCAAATTATGAAGGAGATCACTGGAATAGCTACATGTTCTCTTTAGCTAATGGTGCAATGAGTTGGGCAATGAAATTGTAGTCTGTAGTGATCTTCTCTACAATAGAAGTAGAATATTTATATAAAAGCTATACAAGCATGTATTTGGCTAAGAAAACTTGTGAGATGAAAGAAAAGTTTATCTAGTACAGAACTTCTCTAGGACTTGAAGTCACTTGACAAATGATGTTGATAGGAAACTATTAGAGTGTTTTTCACACAATGAAAATGGTCTTCAAGTGAGATAATGCTAAAGTATATTGGTGGGAACCTCTAATTGCTAGCCCACCAAAATGCAAAGCGGTGGTCCACTTGTAAAGCCCACCTTTAATTGACATTAGGCTATGAAAAACATTTTTGTCGCTTAATTTAGGCTATGTATTCAGCTGCATTTGGGAGGTATTGAAGTATGTGGCCGTAAAAGTTTCTAAAATTTTCCATTATGCCCCTCCTTATCTCCATTAATTGGGATCCCTCTTCTATTTTGTCTTATCCATTTCATTTTTTTTTTGTATACACTATTTAGGATATACCAAATGTTGAGACAAGCAAGGATTCTGGTGTACTAAGTGTCGGGTGTGAGTGAAGTTTTGGTGAGGTTATACTAGTGTTGTAGTTGATGTAGCGTGATCCGGTCACTCCTATCTGGCAAGGGCTTCGCTCCTAGCTGGCAACAAATTTTACCTAAGAAGGAGAAGAAAGTGAAGGATTCCTAGGGAGCTTGCCCGGTGGGAATACATCGATGTTTAAGTTAGAACTCTGAGAGAGTTGTAGAGAATGCAGAGAGAGCTAAGAGTGCAGATAGCGCAAGATCAATTCATGTTACCTTTACCCCTTGGAAATCAGGGTCTTTAAATACTGATGTCCTATCAAGTCGGGCGTAACCGCCTCTGGCTCTCTGTCGTAGTCGTTATTTGCTTGGGCTGCACAGGTAACCGCTGCAGGGTACTGCCCAATAAGGTGAGGGACACGTCCCGGAAAGGATAGACACGCCGCCACCTATCAAGAGACATGGGTGCAGTCCGCTGGGCTGGAAGGGACTGCGCCGTCAGTCAGGAAACGTGGTGCAGTCTGACAGGTATGGTCTTGTCAGATAAGAAGCTTCCTAAAAATGTCGCATCGCTTAGTAGCGAGCTGTCTTGTAGCGAGCTATCCCATAGCGAGCTGCCTTGTGGCGAGCTACTGGAGGTGTCTCGAGGTGATTCCGCCTGGGGTTGCCTTTGAGGCAATCCTCTTACCTAAGGATTGGAGCGAGCTGATTATCCTAGCTCGCGAGCTGGGATAGATTTAGCTTGGAGTGTTCCCTTTTAGCATACCGGGGTGCTTGAGCTCGCGCTGTAGCGAGCTCGTTCCATGGCGAGTTGTCATGTAGCGAGCTGACCTGCGAGGACTTTAACGAGTTCATTACATCGAGTTGTGGCCAGGCTGTCACACTGAGTTGTCACTTATGTCGAGTCATGTCCACGTGTCGCTTTCTTAGGAGGTCTGGTCAAATCACCCTCCATTAATTGCCCCCCACTCCTTGGGCTAGGGGTCTTACTCTAGCGCGGGGAGTTCATGGAGTGATGGGTGGATTTGACCCAAAGTTCAAACTGTGTTGACTGATCGCATTTAATACACACGCGGATGTCAGGCGATTTCTGGATTTTTTGAGTGCCAAAAAGCATGCCAAAACGGAGGATGACGAGGATGTGGAGCAGGTGGAACCTTGAGGCCAGTTGCTCTTATTTTTCTCTCTCGACTGGATTCTGGATGAACTCTCTCGGGTGTGAACCCAATTTTATGTATTTTTTTCTTCTTGGCGAACTCTCTCGGGCCGTTAGGCCCGGTTTTTTCTTTGTTGTTTGTGTGTTTTTTTTTTTAATAAAAACTAGCAATGGAATGTTTCTTTTCTTCTGCTAAGTGTAGTGTGCTCTTCACTTTTTTGCTGAAGTGACTTTATCACTCGAACTGTTAGAGCTAAATACCCGAAGTGGGGTTTCTCGGTCATTGTCACCGTGAACTGTTTCCCAGCACTTGAGGAGATTTTATGATGTGCCCCGAGGTGGTCAATAGCATATGCCCGACCTGCATGCACCTGGGTTCACACCCGAGCTGCCTGTGCCTTTAGCCCGGTGTCGTTAGCTCGGCATTTTGGTGCCGAGGTCCTCGTTAGCTCGGCATTTTATCCCTTAGGCTGGGGGAGTGACTTATAGTCCACTCCTGGAGTTCGCCCATGCCATAGAGGCGACTAGCTCTTATAGTGCCAAGGTCTTCGTTAGCTTGGCATTTTGGCCCTTAGGCTCTAGGAGCGACTATAGTCCACCCCCATCTAGAGTTTGCCCATGCCATAGAGGCGACTGGGTCTTATAGTGTCGAGGTCTTCGTTAGGTCGGCATTTTGGTCCTTAGGCTCTGGGAGCGACTATAGTCCACCCCCATCTGGAATTCGCCCATGCCATAGAGGTGACTAGGTCTTATAGTGCCGAGGTCTTCGTTAGTTCGACATCTTAGCCCTTAGGCTCTGGGAGTGACTTGTAGTCCACTCTTCCTGACCTTGCCCATGCCGAAGAGACGACTGGGCCTTTCAGTAGTAATGTCGCCCGTAGGCTTTGGGAGCGACTTGTAGTCCACTCAGCTCGGTGATTACAGATAATACTGCCTTAAGTTGACAATATTCCATGCCCGAGGCACTTTTTTCCCTTCCAGGGTCTCGAGCTCATATGTTCCTTCCCCGAGCACCCGCTTTATTCATTAGGGTCATTCCCAATTTGGTCCGAGCTTACCAAAATTGGGCTCAGGCACCATAACTTTATGAAGAACCAGGTCTCCGACACGGAGGTTCCGCTTCTTGACCCCGGTGTTATAGTACCGAGCTACTCTCTACTAGTAGGTCACGGTCCTAATATATGCGAGGTCCCGTACCTCGTCAAGTAGGTCCAGGTTGGTGCGTAGCTCGTCTTCATTTGCCTTGTCATCATACACCTCTAGATGTAGCGTGGGAACTTCGATCTCGGCTGGGATGACTGCTTTAGTATTGTAAGTGAGGTTGAAGGGGGTCTCACCTGTAGCGGTCTTCACTGTGGTCCGATAATCCCATAATACACTAGGCAGCTCGTCCACCCATAGTCCCTTAGCTCAGTCTAGGCGTGCCTTCAGTCCGCGGAGAATGGCTCTGTTCGTGACCTCCGCTTGACCATTTACTTGGGGGTCTCGCCCTTAATGTCCTCGAACTGCTTACCATTGTCAGAGATTAGTACCCGAGGTAGCCCAAAACAGATCACTATATTCTTCCAGAAGAAGTTTTGCACATTTCGCGCCGTGATCATCGTGAGAGGTTCGGCTTCTACTCACATGGTGAAATAATCAACTGCCACCACTAAGAACCTTCTCTGCCCTGTCGCTGGCAAAAATGGTCTGAGCAGATCGATCCCCCATTGTACGAAGGGCCACGGGCTAGTGAGATACTTCAGGTCAGTGGCAGGCTGGTGGTGGATGTTAGCGTGCTTCTGGCACTTTTCACATCTTTTGACGAGCTCGATCGCGTCTGCCTTCATCGTTGGCCAATAATACCCCTGTCAGAGTGCTTTCTGGGTGAGAGCCCTGCCCCTCAAGTGTCCTCCGCACAGGCCCTCATGAGTGTTGCGGAGTACGAGCTCGGCTTCGGAAGGTCGCAAGCAGCGCAGGTAGGGGAGCGTGTAGGATCTTCAGTACAGCCGTTCGTCTATTATGACGTATTTGGCCGCCTGACGCTCTACCCTTCTAACGGCATTGCAAACCGCAGGGAGGGTCCCGTGCAGCAAGAAGCTTGCGAGCGGATCAATCCAGCTCGACACTGCTTGTACAACAGGAGTGACCTCCTCTGCCCCCCTGAGAATGCTAGGCCGAGGCAAGCTCTCTTTGTACACGGTCCTCATGGTATTATCACTTGTGCTGGCTAACCGGGACAGGGCGTCAGCCTCAGCATTCTCTAATCTCGGGATTTGCTTGATAAAGTGAGACTGGAAGTTGAGCAGAGCTTCTCTTACTTTGGCTAAGTAGGCGATCACGGTTGGCTCACGAGCTTTGTATTCACCTGTAACTTGGTTGACCACGAGCTGAGAATCACTGCATACGACAAGGTTCTTGGCTCTCACTTCATTTGCTAGAGCCAGTCTGGCTATTAGTGCCTCATACTCCACTTCATTGTTGGACATCACGAACTCAAAGCGTAGCGCGTACTCCAGTTTTACACCGCTTGAACCATATAGAACAATTCCAGCTCCGCTGCCTTGTTGGTTAGATGAGCCATCCACGTGAAGGATCCAGGGCTCCTCATCCCAGCTCGAGTTCGATCTCACTAGGAGAGAAGCTGCGCTGGTTGCTACCTCACGGTGCTCAAGTTCAACCGACTTGGGAACCTCGGGCTCGCCTGGTCTGGGGCCTCGAGTTCGACCAGCCTCGGGACTTCAGAGCTAAAAGTGCATTCCGCGAGGTCGCCCCGGAATTTTTGACGACCATGTCATCTACATAACATTCCACTTTTCTACCAATTAATGGCTCAAATAACTTATTTACAAGTCTTTGAAAGGTCGCCCTAGCATTTTTTAATCCAAAAGGCATGACCTTGTAATAGTACAGGCCGAGTTCGGTTATGAAAGCAGTCTTTTCTTCGCCAACGAGATCCATTCTAATCTAGTTATAGCCTGAGTAGGCGTCCAAGAAACTTAGCAACTCGTGCCCTGAGGTCGAGTCCACCAGGCGGTCAATCTTGGGGAGCGGGAAGCAATCCTTTGGGCAAGCTCGGTTTAGGTCGGTATAATCGACGCACATGCGCCATTTACTATTGGCTTTCTTTACCAGGACTAGGTTGGCTACCCAGCTCGAGTAATGGACTTCTCTGATGAAGTTGGTTGCGAGGAGCTTCTTGACCTCCTCGTCAACTGCTCTCCAGTACTCTGGGGCTAAGTTGCATTTCTTCTGTCTAACGGGCCTAACTACAAGCTCAGTATTTAGCCTATGAGTTATGATGCTTGGGTCTATGCCGAGCATCTCTGCCAGGGACCACACAAAAACATCTAAATTTTGAAGTGTCCGGGTTGGGTCCTCTGCCGATCTGGAGTGAGGACTGAGGTGCCGATCTGGAGTGAGGACCATGCAAAAACATCTAAACTTACTAGTTGAGATAATAGCGGCTCCTGGACTGAAGCGCCGATCTGGAGTGTCCGGGTTGGGTCCTCTGCCGAAGATGGAATGGAGACTGTCTCTTCTGTGGGTGCAGCTCGCTCCTCGCATTGCTCTATAGGTCACTCCAGCTCGAGGTCGTCGGCCACCTTGGCTTTCCCTTTGAGGGTGGCGACATAGCATTTGCGGGACTCAAGTTGGTCACCTCGCGCTACCCCAACTCTGAAGTCCGTGGGGAACTTCATTGCCAAATAATAAGTGGAGACCACCGCACGTAGGGCATGGGTGATCGGCCGACCTACTATGGTATTGTACGGGGAGAGAGTCACGACCACTAAAAAGTCATGGTTGAGCCTCACTATGCTGGGCCAGGTGCTGACTTCCACAGGTACTGTAATTCTTCCCAGGGGCCTGACTTCGTCTCTGCTGAAGCCTACCAAAGAAGTATTTGTGGGCTTCAGGTCACTCTCTTGGAGCTGAAGCTTGTCGAACGTGGCCTTGATCTGCCGAGCTGCTAGAGTCGACAAGGACACGCCTGACTTCGAAGTCATTAATCTTTACCTTTATAACGAGTGCATCATCATGGGGGTAGTGGACCCCGTGCACATCGTCCTCTGTGAAGAAGATCGGGTCTTCCATCCTTGGCCGCTTCGAGGGATTCTGCTCTTCCCTGGCGGCCTCGTGAGCTGATGTCCGAGCTGTAGCTGACGTACAGTCTGGAATAATTGAACCTCCAACGATCACATGGATAGTCCCCCGAACTGGCCTCTCTTCCGGAGGCTGCCTCTATGGTTGCTCTGCTTGCCTGCTGGATTCGGGAGCATCTCTACTCTTCTCCCCCTGCCGACCTGCTTTATCATTATTATTATTTTGTACAAAATTTTTTAAGTATCCGTGATGGGTGAGCTCCTCTATCTCGTCGTAGAGGTTTTTACAGTTTTTAGTGCTATGACCGTGGTCTTTATGGAAATTACAATACAAGTTCTTATTTCTTACACTAGGGTCTTCCTTTAGCCGAGGCGGCCACTTCACATACAGGGCGTCCTTGATCGCCATAACGATCTCGGCCCGCTTCGCAATCAGGGGTGTGTAGCCAGTTCGTTCTGCTGTAGGAGCTCAAAAAGGCTGACCTGGCTTTGCCCCCCAAGTTAAGTCATTTTTCTTCCTACTATCCCCTTGGTTTGAAGGCTCACCTTCCCTTTTTCTTTTCTCGGGCACGCCTTCATTTTTCTGGGTGATCTCCTCCTCTGTCCCTATGAACCTGTCCGTGAGCTTAAGGAACTCGGTTACAGTTGCGGGCTGGTTGACAACTATATGCCACTTAAACTCTTTGTGCGTTACGCCCCTCTTGGCCGCTACGAGTCGCATTGCGGGGTCCAGGCGCGGTATCTGTAGACATGCATCATTGAACCGCTTGATATAACTCCAGATGGACTCTCCTTCCCTCTGGACTATGCCAAGGAGGCTCTCCTGAGTTCTCGGGCACCACTTGCTGGTGACAATGTGAGAAGTGAAGACTTGCACGAACTGTGCCCAGCTTCTTATTGATCCAGGTGCGAGGTTCCTATACCATGTGCGGGCTACCCTTTTGAAAGTGGTGGAGAAAGCCACGCACATGCAAGACTCACTGGCCCTTGCCAGGTGCATCTGTGATTGGAAGGCGTCAACATGGTCATTCGGGTCGAACGACCCATCATACTTGTCCAGGGGAGGAAGCATAAAGTCCTTAGGCATGCGGATAGCAAGAAGTTCTGGTGATAGGGGGATGGAATTGAGAGGAGCGGAGTGGCTTTTACCTCATCCAAGCTTACCTCCTCCTTACCGTTTAGCTCGGGCAGGTTGTGAGTGGTAGTTCGGTGAGCTCGGAACGCCTCTGTTGTTTCTTTGCTGGCTTGGTGTTGGTGCTGCTCGCTTCTGTGTTGCCGTGCTCAATGGGCCCAGGGAGGGGCTCGGATGACTGCTGGTGGCTGTGCACAGAAGGGCCTTGCCTATAGTCTGCGGCCAGAACCTCAAACTGGTTGTCGGTGAGCAGAAGCTCGAACTGTGAACGCTGAGGCGATGCAGGTCTGGCTGGCTGAGAAGCCCCCGACCTAATTACAGGCAGCGAGGCAGGGGTAGCTGGTCTCTCCTTCCTACTGTGGGACGAGACTTGACTCTTGGGAGGGTTTTGAGTCTGGGAGGTCTCTCCCCAGGGAGAAGGGCTCTTGTTCTGATGGTGAGGCCTGGCTTGCTGCATGGCCGAATGTCGAGGAGGAAGTGGTTGCTAAGTCTGAGGCAGCAAAGGAAACTGCTGTTGGTAGTGGTACTGAGAAACTTGATGCAACACTTGTTGTTGATAGAGCTGGAACTGCTGGAACTGTTGAATTTGGGCTTGCATGGCCCGCATACACTACACCAGGTCCTCGAGCTGGTTCTGGCTAGTCGCCGGGGGGACAATAGAGGGTTCGGCGAAAGTTGTTCCGACCGAGAAAGGGAGTGGAGCATTCACGGGTGCCATTGTCTGAGGCACGTTCAGGATGGGAACTCCGTCCATAGAGAGGGGGATGGTAAACTGTCCAATACACACCACGGGAACCTAGAGTTGCTCCCTGGTGGCATTCATTTCTATGCTGCATGCCACATTGCTAGAGGAAGCCATGAGAAACTAAGTTCGTAAGTCTGTAAGTTTGGTGGAAGAAGGCTTTTTGAAGCGTTTCCCACAGACGGCGCCAAATGATGTAGCACGATCCGGTCACTCCTATCTAGCAGGGGCTTTGCTCCTAACTGGCAACAAACAGCACCTAAGAAGGAGAAGAAAGTGAAGGATTCCCGGGGAGCTCGCCCGCTGGGAATACTCCGATGCTTAAGTTAGAACTCTAAGAGAGCTGTAGAGAATGCAGAGAGAGCTAAGAGTGCAGATAGCGCAAGATCAATTCAAGTTACCTTTACCCCTTGGAAATCTAGGTCTTTAAATACCGATGTCCTGCCAAGTCGGGCATAACCGCCTCTAGCTCTCTGTCGCAGCCGTTATTTGCCAGGGCTGCACAGGTAACCGCTGTAGGGTACTGCCCAATAAGTTGAGGAACATGCCCCGGAAAGGACAGACACACCGCCACCTGTCAAGAGACGTGGGTGCAGTCCGCTGGGCTGGTAGGGACTACGCCGTCAGTCAGGAGACGTGGTGCAGCCTGACGGGTACGGTCTTGTCAGATAAGAAGCTTCACATCGCTTAGTAGCGAGCTGCTTTGTAGCGAGCTATCCCATAGCGAGCTGCCTTGTGGCGAGCTACTGGAGGTGTCCCGAGGTGATTCCGCCTAGGGTTGCCTTTGAGGCAATCCTCTTGCCTAAGGATTGGAGCAAGCTGATTATCCTAGCTCGCAAGCTGGGATAGACTTAGCTTGGAGTGTTCCCTTTCAGCATACTGGGGTGCTTGAGCTCGCGCTATAGTGAGCTCGTTCCGTGGTGAGCTGTCATGTAGCGAGCTGACCTGCGAGGGCTTTAACGAGCTCGTTACACTGAGTTGTGGCCAAGTTGTCACATTGAGCTGTCACTTAGGAGGTCGGGTCAAATCACCCTCCATCAATAGTTTTTCTTATTTTATAGTGAAGGAGAAAGCACCAAGTTGCTGCCCATGGACATTGGGAATTTGGCTGAACCAAGTTAAATCTAGTGCTCTCTTTCTCTCTCTTTATATAGAGTGTGTGTGTACCAGTTATGAAACTACTTAAATGTACCTGAATGCTCAAAACCTACTTATATATATGCCTCGTTGACCTTTCAAAGGTTAAGTCTAAAGGATAAATTTAAAAGACAAAAACATCCTTAACTATTCATTATATTTTCGAAATATACCATTTTCTTTTTTTCTTCTTATTCTTTCTTCTCATATTTACCCTTCTTCTCTCTATCACCTCCTTTTCTCTTCGTCTTCAATCTTCTGACTGAACCAAATCAACCCAGAAACCTACAAACCTCAGTTTCAGTCTAATAAAGTTGTCCAGAATCAGCTTTGCTAATCTTCTAACTATTTCACTTTATTCTTGCTTACAATATGAAAACTAATCCAGATATTCTGCTTAAAGGTGGATTGATTCCCGGGATTGATGTCGATTAAACGACGACCCCAATAGATACAAAACTTTCTCATAAAGCAGATGTTACAAAATTATCAACAACAATAGAATCAAAATCATTCTATTGGGACTTTAGAGATCTTATTCTCAGCCAGGAAATCTCCCTTCTGGGAAGAAACAATAGAGACCGGAATCGAGGTCCAATATGAAGAAGCTAGATTAATGGACAAATGCTTTTAAAATCTTGTTCTCTCTGTAATCAAAAACACCAACTTTTTAAAAATTAAATCCGTATCTAGACCATAGTATCCATTCCATTGGTTTTCTCTTTTGAGAGAATTTAGGGGATTTGTTTGGTTTGTAGCTGGAATCAGAATCTAAAATCCTTCGGAATTGGAATTGGAATGGTCTATTCCCATAGTCTGTTTTGGTTCAGACAGGAATGAAAATGAAAATTGAAATTAGCTGCAATGAGATTTCATTCCCAAGAGAGGGGCAGGGAATGGCCATTCCCTTAATTGGAGGAATACAATTCCAATAGGAATGGGAATGAGGTTCCAATTCTACTCAACCAAACAGTTGGAATTAGAATATCCCATTCCAATTCCGATTTCTAAGCCCTATTACTGGGAACCAAAGGGAACCTTACTCATTTGGTTAGACTAAACTAAACAAACTCAACTGATCCAAGAGATCCCAGAGGCTAAACCAAAAGTGAGCTTTGGGTATGTAGCGATAAGTCTCATTTGGTTATGGGTTTTTTGCACTCGTATCTGTTAGACAGTTGTATGCCCTTAGCTTCAATCAGAATGATGTACCTTATGAATTTATTGTAAATGAATAAAGTACATATTTGATTCATGTTCCTGTGGTGTGTTTCTGTGTAATACCCTTAAACAGGATACTTAATGAGACTCGTGTTAGTTTAGAATGTTCACAGCCATTGGGTAAGTCTGGGGAGATTTATCCTGCCAAGGCACACTAGTGTGCTGCCAAGTGTTGGGGTGGCCTGTCTCAGCCACCAGGGTGAGACCCGAAGCACGAGCAATGTAGGATTAATAGAACCTTTGAACCGGACCAAATTTCAAATATTGCCCTGGACCTTGGAGATAGATTGGCAAAACTGGAAAGTTACACCTGACCCCTAGACTCAATTATGATACTACACTAGGTGTCAGATTGGGCTATCTTGATATGCCAATCAGTGAGATCCTTAGCGGGGGTCAAAACCTGAGTATGTTGGGACAGCCCGAGAATTCATTTGAGTGGGTGATCATAGTAACATGATCAGCCCCTTTGTCGGACAAAGGTAATGATCGGGGATGCACTCTCTCTGATGGAAACCAAACTGCCGGCAGTTGATTTCAACCGTTGAAATTTGTTTTGCAAAATATATTTATATACAGATATATATATGTTATGGTTTCAAATGAATTACAAGAGGTTTTAATTCCTGAGATCCATGTGAGTAGAGAGTGCAACACTGTTCCTTGCAGCCGAGGGAGAGGTCCTCTCTTGTTGGGCAGTGTTTGATCATTATGGGCTGAGAGGTTAAGTGTAAGACCATTGAGGATAACACCTGATGGGCTAATCTTGCATCTCCCCACAGTCCTTGGGTGTTACAAGGTGGCTTGGCCCAGGGACCACTTAGGGTAAGTGTTCGACCCATAGAGCCCATGAGATGGGTTTCAGGGGGTGCACTGTCCATAATCGTGTATTCGGCCAGGCCTTGTGACAAAGGCTGGGCTGAACCCATGTGGCTGATGTTTAGATCAATGTTTGGGTCACACGCCATAGAAGGAAGCCCAACTGGGCAGCAGTTTGGAAGGCTAACTGAGTACATAACCTTGAATGGGCCTAAAGCCCATTTCGATCTGGGCTGATTTGATCAGTTATTGAAGGGGGTGAATTCTAGGATGGACCAGCTGATAGGATTGGGCCTTGACCCTATCCACTAAGAGAGTCCAAGATCTAAATAAGAATTAGATCTGGAAGCCTCCTAATGAGATTAGGAGATGGCTGATCTAATCTGCAGATAAGATAAGGGTTCTCCCTTATCACTTAAAGGGACTTCTAATCCAAATATGATTTGGATCAGAAACTCCTAATGGGATTAGGAGCTGATCCTTTTAAGCCTATAAAAGGAGGAGGGGGCGGCAGCTTCAATACTACACAATACACAACACAGTGCAGAGAAAGAAGAGAGAATTCTGCACCCTACAAATACTCTCTTGCCGCCTCCTTCCTACAGCTGGCGCCACCCGCAATTCGATCTCCTATTCTCTACAGGAGTTATCAAGATTTGATCTTGACACCAGTCTTTTGTGAAAAGATTGATTGTGAGTTGTACTCACGTGTCATCCTGTTGATTCTTGCGAAGGATCTAGTTCTTAGGAAGAACACTGCTGACTCTGCTCCATCCTACACTGCACCATCTTCAGTGGGAGCAGTTTGGTTCCTTCCATGGCCGTGAACACCTCATTGGGAGATACTATTTCTCTGTATCAGGTATATCCCTCTCCTACTATTTTTGGTTCAGATATGGTTTGGTTCTTGGTTCAAGATTGATCCTTAAAAAATGTGTTTTTCTAAAATAAGGGAATTCGATTCCCAGTAGAGATGGGAGAAATTTTTTTGAAATTTGCCCGGTCCATTCCGCATGATTTGGGCGTCCATATGATGGATATCCCATCATCTTCAGTGGTATCAGAGCCATGGTTCAAATCTTGAACCAATTTAATTCAGATCTGAACTTGCTTAAATGGGCAGAAGGCGTTCTACCCTATTTGCGCAGATAAGGGTTTTGGGAAATTGTTCCCAAAATTTTATGGGAAAATAATCTGAAATTAATTTACATAAATATGATTATTATTTAGAACTGTTCTTTATGATTTTCGTGATTTATGGGTTGTTCGTACAAGAGGAGATCGAATTCTTGATTGGCGTAGGGAACCTGCAAGTTTTGCAGTTTCTTGGATGATTTATTACATTTGGTCTGTAAATAATTTTTTTTAATTTTTAGACTGAATGTATAGGCATTCGATCTGATGTAATATTAATAGAAATTAGGTTTTCTATTTATTTTATTTTGGATTGAAGATGGCAGTGCAAGGAAGGAGATTTCGTAGATGGGAAAATCGCTATCTGCGATTTGCAGTTTATGAAACTGCATACTGTGATCTAACCTCTGTTTTGCAGGAAGGATTGTACGAACAGCCCTGATTGACTGATTCTTGCTTTTCTTTTATCAGTTATTAATTTCAGATTATTTTCTTGAATTAAAGATTTAATTAAAGATCAAACCCTAGACCCATTCGAACCAAGATTGGTTCAAAGTGTTTGGACCGAATCTAGGGTTCAATCAAGGCTGAATGTCAGCCCTAATTTTCATTAAAATGGGCCTGAGGATTGATAATTAATTAAATGCTTAATTTGGCCCAACCTGTAAGGCCCAATTTTAAATTGTTAAAACTGCTAAAAGCCCCCTTCGCAGATAAAAGCTATATGGGCCGAACTGATCAACTCTAATTCAGCCCATATACCTAGATAATATTAATGGTTAATATTATGGATTAAAATGGGCTTTAGATGGGCTTTACAGATAATTAATTGATTGGATCAATTCTTCCCTGCATGTGATGTATGGATGTGTGATGTGCTACATTCGTGGGCCATAAGTACTTGGCCCATGTAGATTCGATAGTGGCTCTTGCGCACACCATGGCTGAATGCACATCATTGCCATGGTGTCCCTGTTGGTCATTGGATGACCTCCCTCAGTGGTGGGCCCCACACATCATGAAGAGGTAACATGCGGAACCCTAGCCGATTTAGGCCCATCGAAAATCTGGCTTTATGAAAGTCAGTGGGAGCAACTTTGGTTTGACCTAAATTAAACTAAGGCGTAACTCTTGTTCCCTCCAGCAAATATGAGTGCATGTAATAGGGAGATTATATAATGAACTCTCTAAAGGCCTTCCATCATTAGCATGAGGATGGGTCCTTTAGTAATGAGGAAACACACTAGAAAATGGGCTATCCATTTGCTGTTGGGCTCGTCTAAGTGTTTCATAAGATGATAGGGGCATCATAGACCGATGTGGGAGGGGCTTCACCAGAAAATGGGAACTCTCTCACGGTACCTTGGCGTTTAGGAATATGATGGGTAAGCACTCACTAGACAGAAAGGTTTACCTGAAAACGGCTCTGAACCTTGTCTTATAGAGGCCAAAGGGAAAACTCATATGATGAGTGGATATGAACCTTCACAGAAAGGTGGTGGGGTTTTGCAGCTGAAACAATTGGCTCCATGCACCCTGTGGTTTCCCACATTTCCAGAGACAAGTCGCTATCTTCGTCACTGAGAAGGAGGGAAATCTCAGAGATGAACAAATGGGAATGGAACATAGATTAAAAGCCATGTCTATGTAATGAACATGAATCAAATTAGGTTGTGGACTGATGTTTTTTGTTTTATCAGAAAATGGCAAATGGACAATTTGCAAAGCTTCTTGACGACAACAAGCTTAAGGGCCCAAACTATGCCGACTGGTATCGTAACCTGATGCTGGTATTAACATCAGAAAAACTGGACAAGGTAGTTAAGAATCCTGCCCCGGTGCATCCGGGTGATAGGGCTTCTGAGGCCCGTAGGAGGGATTTCCAAGATTGAGAGGATAAAAACTCCCTAGCTCGCTGCTATGTCATTGCTTCTTTAAACAACTCAATACAGAGGTAGTTCGATCAGATCGAACTCGCTAAGAACATATTGGACAGTCTGAAAACAATGTACGAAGAGCAGAACCGTTCTACTCGGCAGAAGGTCTTGAAAATGTTCATGACCGCTCAGATGTCCAAGGGGCAGAAAGTTCACGACCATTGTCTTCGGATAATGGGATATATCAACGAGCTGGAAGCCCTTGGATCCGGGCTAGATCTTTGCACTCAAGTGGATGCCATTTTGAATTCTTTGCCCTCTTCCTTCAATGGGTTCATATTAAACTATAATATGAACAAGTTGAATGTCAGCGTCCAGGAACTCAGCAAAGAGGGCCGAGGAATTACTTAAGAAGGATGAGCCTCTAGTAATGCTTGTGGAAGCTAACAAAACGGGCAAGAAAAAGAGCAAGGAAAAGAAGCCTCAGAAGAAGACTACCAAGCCCAAGAAGCAGAAGAAGGACAGGGCATCAGATGCATGTCACTTCTGTAAACAAACCGGCCACTGGAAGAGGAATTGTCCTCAGTACCTGGATTCCAAGAAAGGTAATTTTTAATCTTGTGTCATAGAAACCAACTTATTGGTGGCTTCTGCGTCCTGGTGCATTGACTCCGGGGCTTCAACTCATGCGTGTAATTCACTATAGGGGTTCAATGTAAGCAGAAGGTTGAATGATGGAGAGGTGATGCTCTACTTGGGGACTTCTGCAAGCATTGCAGCTACGGCGATAGGCACCGTAGAATTAAAATTTAGAGAAGGAACTATTGTACTTAAAGATTGTCTTTTTGTGCAAAATCTAAGAAGAAATTTGATTTTTGTCTCAAAACTGTGTGCGGATGGATATTCTATCTTTTTCAGTAATACGATTACTATTAAAAGAAACAATAAATTCATCACATACGGAGAACTAGAGAATAGTCTCTATGTTCTACATCCTTCTCTAGAAACTAACATAGCCGAAACTACGTCGGCTGATATCCCCAAGAAAAAAGTACGTGATACAATTAATCCCACGTGCCTATGGCATTACCTTATTGGCCATATCAGTATTCACCGAATCACAAGGCTAGTAAAGGATGGTCCTTTGGATTTTCTAACTGTAGAAGATCTTCCCACTTGTGAGCCTTGCCTTCAAGGTAAGATGACAAAGAGGCCATTTATCGGTAAGCCTGAAAGATGTACAGGCACGCTTGACCTTATAAATACTGAAGTATGTGGTCCCCTGAGTGTTAGGACTCGTAACCAACACGTGTATTTCATTAAATTTACCAATGACTTTTCTCGGTATGGTTACGTGTACCTAATGAGACATAAGTCCGAATCCTTTGAAAAGTTCAAAGAGTTCAGACAAGAGGTCGAGAAACAGTTAGGGAGAGAAATTAAGTCCCTTCGATCGGATCGAGGTGGCGAGTATCTCTCTGACGAATTCAGGGACTACTTGAAGTTCAATGGGATAGTATCACAGTTAGCTCCTCCTGCTACACCATAGCTTAATGGTGTTTCAGAGAGGAGGAATAAGACCTTATTGGATATGGTCCGGTCACTTCTCATTCATTCAGAGTTACCCACATCCTTTTGGGGATACGCATTAGAGACTGCGATATACGTGCTGAACTAGAAAGACTCCCTATGAGCTTTGAACTAGAAAGAAACCAAGTGTGTGACACTTAAAGGTTTGGGGTTGTTCGGCCCACGTTAAAAGAACGAATCCGGACAAATTGGAATCCAAGACCAGCCGTTGCCTATTCGTAGGCTACCCAAAAGGCTCTGTGGGTTACCTATTCTATGATCCAAGTGAGCAGAAGGTGTTCTGCAGTTGGAATGCACAATTCTTGGAGAATGATTACATCCTGGACAACCTTCGTCAGGAAATTGTTCTTGATGAGAGAGCTCAGATGTAGTGGGAGGTGTCCCACAAGTTCCAGGTAGTGACCAACTTAGAAGATCTACCCGGGTATCCAGGCCACTAGTCCATTTTGGTTATGATCAGGATAGTTACCTGGTGGAAACCTTGACTAGTGAGGAGGATCCCGTGACTTATGCGGAAACTATGTTGGACATACACTCCCCTAAGTGGGTAGATGCCATGAGAGCTGAGATGGACTCAATGGAGACCAATGGAGTTTGGATTCTAGTGGATCCGCCCTCCAAGGTAAAAGAAATTGGTTTCAAATGGATCTACAAGAGGAAGAAGGGCCCCGATGGCAGGGTTGAGACCTACAAAGCTCATCTAGTGGCGAAAAAGTACACTCAGAAAGAAGGCATCGATTATGAGGAAACCTTTTCGCCCGTGGCCATGCTTAAATCCATTAGGATCCTGCTAGCTGTAGCAGCATACCATGATTATGAGATTTGGCAAATGGATGTCAAAATTGTGTTCCTGAATGGAGATCTTACTGAAGATATCTATATGCAGCAACCGCAAGGTTTTGTAGCTATAGGGCAGGAACACGTGGTGTGTAAACTAAATAGATATATATATGGACTTAAGCAAGCTTCTAGAAGTTGAAACATCCGGTTTGACTCTATGGTCAAAAAGTTTGACTTTGAGCAAAATCCGGATGAACCCTGTGTTTATAGGAAGACCAGTGGTGACAAAGTTACGTTTCTGGTTTTGTATGTAGATGACATTCTACTCATTGGGAATGATGTAGGAATGTTGACTACGGTGAAAGTATGGCTGTCACAGCAATTCTACATGAAAGATCTTGGAGAAGCCTCCTATATACTAGGTCTTCGACTCTAGAGAGATAGATCGAAGCGGATAATAGGATTTTCCCAATCTGTTTATATTGACAAAATAGTAAAGAGATACAGCATGGAGAACTCCAAGAAAGGAAATGTTCCTTTCAGGCATGGAGTCCATCTCTCCAAGAAGATGTCTCCCAAGATCTCTGTGGAGATTGATAGCATGAAAGACGTTCCCTATGCCTCAGCCGTAGGGAGCATCATGTATGCCATACTGTGCACTCGTCCTGACATTGCTCAGGCAGTGAGTGTGGTAAGCAGATTCCAAGCCAACCCAGGGCAGGAGCACTGGACCACTGTGAAATGCATACTTAAGTACCTTCGAAGGACAAAAGAGTTTTGTCTGATATTCGATAGTAGTTCACTGCAGATCCAGGGGTATACTGATCCTGATTTCCAGTCGGATCCAAATGATAAAAAGTCTACATCTGGGTATGTTTTCACGATAGGATCGTGTGTTGTTTGCTGGAAAAGTAGCAAACAGGGGTTCACAACAAACTCCACAATCGAGGCCGAATACATTATTGCAAGTGAAGCTGCCAAGGAAGCCGTGTGGATGAAAAAGTTCATTCACGAATTGGGAGTAGTTCCGTCCAGCACATCACCCATCCCGTTGTTGTGTGACAACAATGGAGCGATTGCTCAAGCTAAGGAGCCACGAGCCCACTCGAAGTCGAAGCACATCGAGAGGAAGTACCACGTACTCCGGGAGATTGTTGGTAGATGGGACGTTTTGATTCAGAAAGTAGCATCAGCGGAGAATGTAACTGACCCATTGACTAAGCCACTGACACAGAAAGTGTTTGAGAAACACATGGAAAGTATGGGACTCCAGCTTATACCAGATTGGACCTAAGTGCAAGTGGGAGATGTTAGACAGTTGTATGCCCTTAGCTTCAATCAGAATGATGTACCTTATGAATTTATTGTAAATGAATAAAGTACATATTTGATTCATGTTCCTGTTTCTGTGTAATACCCTTAAACTGGACACTTAATGAGACTCGTGTTAGTTTAGAATGTTCACAGCCCTTGGGTAAGTCTGGGGAGATTTATCCTGCCAAGGCTGAGACTAGTGTGCTGCCAAGTGTTAGGGTGGCCTGTCTCAGCCATCAGGGTGAGACCCGAAGCACGTGTAGTGTAGGATTAATAGAACCTTTGAACCGGACCAGATTTCCAATATTGCCCTGGACCTTGGAGATTGATGGGCAAAACTGGAAAGTTACACCTGACCCCTAGACTCGATTATGATACTGCACTAGGTGTCGGATTGGGCTGTCTTTGATATGCCAATCAGTGAGATCCTTAGCGGGGGTCAAAACCTAGGTATGTTGGGACAGTCCAAGAATTCATCTGAGTGGGTGATCATAGTGACAGGATCAGCCCCTTTGTCAGACAAAGGTAATGATCGGGGATGCATTCTCTCTGATGGAAACCAAACTTCTGGTAGTTGATTTCAACCATTGAAATTTGTTTTGCAAAATAGATTTATATACAGATATATATATATATATATATATATATATATATGTTATGGTTTCAAATGATTTTCAAGAGGTTTTAATTTCCAAGATCCAAGTGAGTAGAGAGTGCAACACTGTTCCTTTCATCCGAGGGAGAGGTCCTCTTTTGTCAGGCAGTGTTTGATCATTATGGGTTGAGAGGTTAAGTGTAAGACCATTGAGGATAACACCTGATGGGCTAATCTTGCATCTGCCCACAGTCCCTGGGTGTTACAAGGTGGCTTGGCCCAGGGACCACATAGGGTAAGTGTTGGGCCCATAGAGCCCATGAGATGGCTTTCAGGGGGTGCACTGTCCATAACAGTGTATTCGGCCAGGCCTTGTGACAAAGGCTGGGCTGAACCCATGTGGCTGATGTGTAGATCAATGTTTGGGTCCCACGCCATACAAGGAAGCCCAACTGGGCAGCAGTTTGGAAGGCTAACTGAGTACATAACCTTGAATGGGCCTAAAGCCCATTTCGAACTGGGCTGATTTGATCAGTTATTGAAGGGGGCGAATTCTGGGATGGACCAGCTGATAGGATTGGGCCTTGACCCTATCCACTTAGAGAGTCCAAGATCTAAATAAGATTTAGATCTATAAGCCTCCTAATGAGATTAGGAGATGGCTAATCTAATCTGCAGATAAGATAAGGGTTCTCCCTTATCACTTAAAGGGACTTCTGATCCAAATATGATTTGGATCAGCAACTCCTAATGGGATTAGGAGCTGATCCCTTAAAGCCTATAAAAGGAGGAGGGGGCGGCAGCTTCAATACTACACAATACACAACACAATACAGAGAAAGAAGAGAGAATTCTGCACCCTGCAAATACTCTCTTGCCGCCTCCTTCCTGCAGCCGCCACCACCAGCAGTTCGTTCTCCTATTCTCTACAGGAGTTATCAAGATTTGATCTTGACACCAGTCTTTTGTGAAGATATTGATTGGGAGTTGTAATCACGTGTCATCTATCTGATTTTTGCGAAGGATATAGTTTTTGGGAAGAACACTGCTGACTCTGCTCCATCCTGCACTGCGCTATCTTCAGTGGGAGCAGTTTTTGGTTTCTTCCTTGGGCGTGAACACCTCCATTGGGAGATACTACTTCTTTGTATCAGGTATATCCCTCTCCTACTATTTTTGGTTCAGATTTGGTTTGGTTCTTGGTTCAAGATTGATCTTTGAAAAATGTGTTTTTTCTAAAATAAGGGAATTCGATTCCTAATAGAGATGGGAGAAATTGTTTTTAAGTTCACTCGGTCCGTTCCGCAAGATTTGGGCGTCCATATGATGGATATCCCATCATCTTTAGTATCCATTGATTGAGCTTTTATAGCAGGGTGGATTTGAATACGAAAGGGTTTTTAGATTATTGTTGCTGTGAGACAAGTTGCCAAGCAGCTTCTACTCCATGGTTGTCATATATATGGTTAAAAAGACGCTTCACAGTTCTGGTTTTTTCGAACATCCATCTCTTTAATACAGAAAATTTCTTTTTTTTTTAAGAAAAAAAAACACCGAAAATTTCTGAGTTTTGATTTTGTCATAGAACCTTTGGGGTAATATTGGTATTATGAAATATTTAGAGTAGAATATGAATGGTTTTAAATAGTCAACTAGCGGCAAGTAGTTTTTAAAAGTTTAGGATACATGTAAGTAGTTTATATATATATATATATATATATATATATATAAATATATAAGTAATTAACCAATTATAATAGACTGGAATCCTAATTATTAGGTAGCTCATTCCCACCAATACAATATTTTACACCGAAAATTAATCCCACAACGTAGAAAACATTAGAAAATTGAAAGAAAGGAAAATATTTTCCCACCATAAACATTGGAATTTGGAAGGTTGAAGAAGAAAAAGAAATTCAAGCATTATCCCATACATATACTACTGCATTCTTGTAGTTGTTCCATAAATCCTTCAGAATTGTCTGAACCATCTCCGCCAGGCTATCTATAATCTCAGGCAAGCTATTAGCTCTATCCTTCACCTGGTTTCCAAGTCCTCCTACCCCAGAAATAGCACCAATCACAATCCCTGAAACTGTTTCTTTCATAGTATCAAGAGCAACAGAGACGATCGTTTTGAGCACGGCCATTAGCAGCTCCAACAAATACTCCACCAACGCTTTGGTGAAATCCCCCACGTAGCCCAACATGGAGATGATGCCTTCTGCTGGCACTGTTAGCCCTTGTATCACCAGCACAAGAAGACGAGCAGATAGGTTGAAGATGAAGAAGCAGACCAAATTCGATAACGTATTTAGTACCCAACATGTGAATTTCAGCAGAAGAACCACCATTTCTCCTGTGGGTACGTATCAATGGAAGAGAGAGGAAACTTGAGAAGGAAGAAGAGGTGATCTTATAATGAACGAATTGGGCTTCCCAATCTACGTTAAGTCTTGTTTCTTATATTAGCTTTGGTAGGTAAGGCTTTGAAACTGGTTTATCAAACTGCTTGAATGCATTATTATAAAGAGGGCTGAAGTCATCGTCAAGTAGTCCCCTTAGAGAAGCTAAACTGGATAAGTCGTCACCATACGACCTTCTAATTTGTTTTGGTTTGGTTGTTGAATGAATAAAACTAACAAATCAAATAAAAAAGAAAACAAGAAACAAGTAAACTCGGAACCTACTTCGAAGGTTCGTATATTAATAAACTCGGAACCTAACATATATAAATTATTCATATGTTAGGACCATGGACACAAACTGATCTTCACTGGATATTTTAAAAGCAATACATCAAGGATCAAAAGGTACAACTAGCTAGGCTTAATTGTTTCAAGTTAACCAATCGTAACTTTCCACGTACAAGAAAAGGAAAAGGACTGATGTGGACTTTGGCCAAGGGATTGTGTGACTTAGAGGATCCTCTACCTTAGGGGTTCAGGGTTCAATTAGCCTAAACCCAACCTGAAAGTTGAATTGGGCTAAAAAATATGATACCCACTTGAGTTCACTTAGGCTATGCTTGGTTTGAAGGAAAATGCAGGGAAAGGAAGGGAAAAGTAGGGAAACTTTGTATAAGTTTCCCTATCTTTTCCTTCAAATCAAACATATAGTATTAGGGTTAAGGCATCGGGCAATTCAATTCAACCAACCTGAACTTGATATTCTTTTTCTTTATATTTGAATATATAAATAACATATCAATATGTTATTGTGTATATACATGCATGCATATAACTATGCGTTCATCTTTTTGGCATCATAATCTAACCCATGCACATGTCAATAATGAGTTTGAATGCAAAACTTTTTGTAGCACCTTATTGGTATAATACTCTCAAAAGCACAGCAATATTGTCTTTATACATAATAATGACACTAAAATTAGTGGACCTTAATCCGCCAACATTAAATCTAAGAAACAATAGCATTTTAGAAAAAAATAAGTGTAAAAAGTGACTCCGGATCTCCTACAACCATAACTCTGCTCATGTCTACCCACAACACACTATCTATTCATTGGGAACATCTCCCCATGCATAATACCATCTAGGAGGATGAGATGTTCTCCATGTGTGGCTGCAATGATACGTGAGTAGACATGGGCAGAGTTATTGTGGGTAGGAGATCCGGATTCGAAAAAAGCATGCTAGCTCAAATCCAACTTGAGAGAATCTGGTTTGGGTTGGGGTATATTTAGTATTGGCATCTAGGGCTGTAAGATGAACTGGATATTGATCTTATTTGACATGATCCAATATGAGTCTATTACAGATTGACCAGGTCCAATCCAATCCAATGAATTCTTTGGACCATTCAGGACTGGCCTAATTCAACATTTGGACCTTCCAATCTGTTCAAAATGATTTTAATTCTATCAATGGACCAAGTCTAATATAAAGTTATTATAGATGAAATAGTCCAATCCAACTCAATAAATACTTTGGACCATTAAGTCTATGGACTTGCCCAATTTAATATAAAAAGGATGGGGACGTGAACATAGCTTTTGGAATATAAATTGCTTAACCTACATTCTATAATTTGAACTTCGGTTGTTGCTGCTACAGAATACCTCTTGAGAAACTCAGACTCCTTGAGAGAATTCTTAGCTTTAATTGTTTAATTCTGTTCACCAAAATTCTAGCAATAACTTTGTAAATAACATTGCAGAAGCTTATAGGCCTATAATTGTTAACCGAGTAAAGGTTCTCAGATTTTGGAATTAGTATGATGAAAGTTTTATTCAGAACTTTATTCATCTTCCCTGAGTAGAAAAATGCTTTAACCACATTGCAGAAGGAGTGACCAATTATGGGCCAATTTTTTTTTAAAAAAAATAGGACATTAAGCCCATCAGGGTTAGGGGCTTTTAGATCTTTCACATGAAGAAAAAGGTGGATTTGATCTCTTCATCCGTCACTTCTTGGATAATAGCATAGTTTTGTTCCCTAGAGAAGCAAGGGCTAATAGGATCAATAAATTCCTCAATGCCCTCAACACCTTCATCTTTGAATTTGTCCTCAAATTTACCCCTAACAAAATCCAAGATATCCATTTGATCAGTGGTCATGCCCCCTTCATCATTCTTAATTCTATAAATCCTATTTCAACTTCTCCTAATTGTAGCAAAGATGTGGAAGAAGGTATTATTTCTATCACCCAATTTGATCCAATCAATCCTTGATTTTGAGACCAGTACACCTCTTCCCGATTTAGGACATTATTTAAGTTCTTTGAAGGGCCATTTCTAAGTTAATCAGAGAAGTGTTGGTAGGATCCTCAAGAATCTTATTCTGGACCTCTCCGATTTGTTTCAATATGTTTTCTTTTAGTTGAAAGATATTGCCAAATTTTCTTCTATTCTAGTTCTTCAAATCATGAACTAGAGCATTTCTTTTCTTGATGAATTGAATAGCCTTGGAGCTTACAAAGTCTGTATTCCATGCTCTTTGGACTATATTTTCCACATCAAAGTCAAGGCACCACATGGATTCAAACCGAAAAGGCTTTGGACCCAAATTCAAGGGCTCCTTAGTTTGAAGGAAAAGAGGAGAGTGGTTCGAAGCCAAGAAAAGGAGATTTGTAAGGGTAGCCTCAGGGAAATAGTTATTCCAAATTACATTAGAAATTAAAAATCCAATCCAATCGTTCTCTTACATTTTTATTTCTCCATGTAAATTGCATACCAATCATTTTCATCTCAATTAATCCACATTGAGAAATGCAGTCATTAAAGTTCTTAGTTTGGCTAGCTATGACTTCCTTACCACCCCATTTGTTATCGCCATATCGATAAGCATTGAAGTCACCAACAACACACCAAGGTTGATTCATATCCTCAGCAATGTTATTAAGACAATTCTATACAATTCTTTGTTCAAGTTTGTTAGGGAGGGCGTATACAAATGTACAAAACCAAGACTGATTATGGGATAAATCAGTAACCAATGCATGAACCATTCTATCATTAGTAAAAATAACATTCAAGTTGCATTGACTCTTTTTCCACATAACCCACAGTCGACCAAAAAATCCAATGGATTCAACAATGACAAAATAATCAAAAGGAAGAGACTTGACAATTTGTTTAGCTCTATCAGGACCTACCCTAGTTTCCATTAAGAAACAAATATCAAGGTTGTGAATTTTTGACAATAAATAGACTTGGTGCCTTAGAAGGGGTCTGCCAGCCCCTCTAACATTCCAACACAACATCTTCATTTGCTACTGACATGATTTCCCATAACTATATTGTCTTTCATGACTGCTTCATTCAGGTCACCATTCTCATTCAGCTCATCCCCCAGGAGATCATCGTTTTCAATGAAAGAAACACCTTCAGTTTGCATGTACTGCCTTCCCATTCCTCATCTAGAGCATTGTCATCATCTGTTCCATCAACATTACATCCATCTTCCCCATCATCCTCCATATCACCCACCACATTGTTCTCGTGGCTTTTTGATCCGTTATGAGTTCCCCCACTGGTGATCATCTTGGATCCTTTAGAGTCTTCTTTCTGAAGAAGACTCCAAATACAAAATTGTCTATCATCTGGGGGAAAAATCACCCTATTGAAATCAGTAATGGCCAAAATCCCTCAATTCATCTTTAGATCGTTCTATCTTCCAAAAGAAAATCTTAAGTTTGTGTTTGATTGCAATGCAATTTTATTTGCACTAGAATAAATGCATAGGGGTGCATGAAGGGATGAGAGATCACATTCCCATGTGGGTGGGTTGCGCAAAATTTCATTTGCACCAGTAATGGTCGTACCCTGCAGGTAGGTTGGGCGAAATTTCAAAAATTTATCTCTCTCCCATGTGGGAATCACATTAACTATTTTAGAAAACTACATTTTCAAGGATCAATCTTGAACACTAAACCTGACCAGATCTGAAACCAAAAGGTAGGAGAGGGACATACTTGATACAAAGTAGTAGTAACTCCCAATGAAGGTGTTCACGCCCAAGGATATCACCAAAGACTGCTCCCACTGAAGATGACACAACGTAGGGTGGAGCAGAATCAGTAGGGTGGTTCTTCAGCAAGAACCTGATTCTTCACCAAGAATCTGATGGAGGGCGAGTGAGCACGACTTCAGATCAGTTTTTCTCCAAAAACTGATCTCAAAAACCTTTCTTGATCACTCCTACAGGTGGAGATCGAACTGGCAATGGCAGCTGCAAAAGGAGAAGGCAAGAGAAGATGATGGCGTCAGTCCAACTACAGCTGTCTTCTCTCTTGTATCAGTAATTTGATTGGGTGAATTGGGGTTCACCCTCCTCCTCTATTTATAACTTTAAAGAAAACTTCTCCTAATCCTATTAGGAGTTTCCTAATCCAAATCTTGTATTTGGATCTGGACTCTCTTTAAGAGAAAAGGATAATCCCTTATCTTATCTGTAGATAAAGATCAGTCCTCCTAATCTGATTAGGAGTTTCCTGATCCAAATCTCTATTTGGATCTAGACTCTTTGAGTGGATAGGGACAATCCCTTATCCTATCTGCTAATCTAAATCCCAAAACCGCCCCTCTTTAATTAATCATATTAAACCAGTTCAAATTGGGCTTTAGGCCCATTAAGTCCATGTACTCACTTATCTTCCAAACTACTGCCCAGTTGGGTATCCTTGTATGGCATGGGACCCAAACATTGATCTACACATCAGCCACATGGGTTCAGTCCAGCCTCTGTTACAAGGTCTGGCCGAATTCACTGTAGGAGACAGTGAACCCCTGAGTCCATCACCATGGGCTCTTAATGGGCCCAACATTTACACTAAATGGTCCCTGGGTCAAGCCACCTTATAAAAACCCATGGACTGTAGGCAGATGCAAGATTAGCCCATCAGGTATTACCCTCAATGGTCTTACACTTAACCTCTCAGCCCATAATGATCAAACACTGCCCGACAAGGGAGGACCTCTCCCTCGGCTGTAAGGAACAATGTTGCACTCTCTACTCACATGGATCCCGGAAATTAAAACATTTTGCAAACATTTTGAAACTGTAATATATATATGTATATCTCTATATAAATATATTTTGCAAAACAAATTTCAACGGTTGAAATCGGCTGCCAGCAGCTTTCGTTTCCATCAGAGAGAGTGTATCCCTGATCATTCACTTTGTCCGACAAAGGGGCTGATCCTGTCACTATGATCACCCACTCAGATGAATTCTCGGACTGTCCCAACATACCCAGGTTTTGACCCCCTCTAAGGATCTCACTGATTGGCATATCAAAGACAACCCAATCCGAGACCTAGTGCAGTATCATAATCGAGTCTAAGGGTCAGGTGTAACATTCTAGTTTTGACCATCTATCTCCAAGGTCCAGGGCAATATTAGAATTCTGGTCTGATTCAGGGTTTCAAGAAAACCCACACTGCATGTACCTCAGGTCTCACCATGGCAGCTGAGACAAGCCACCCCAATCAACTTGGCAGCACATCAGTGTTAGCCTTGGCAAGATAAATCTCCCCAGATCTATCCAACGGCTGTGAAGATTCTAAACTAACACGAGTCTCATATGTGTCCAGTTTAAGGGTATTACACAGAAACACAGCATAATAACTTGAATCAAATATGTACTTTATTCATTTACATTAAAAGTCATATTGTACATCATTCTGATTGAAGCTAAGGGCATACGCTGTCTAACAGCTCCCACTTGCACTTAGGTCCAATCAGGTACAAGCCGGAGTCCTAGACTTTCCATGTGTTTCTCAAACACTTTCTGTGTGAGTGGCTTAGTCAATGGGTCTGCCACATTCTTTGCTAATGCTACCTTTTATCATCAATCTCCCGTAAATCCAGTGTTGTCACACAACAGTGGAATGGGTGATATGCAGAATTCAAAATTCTAGAATGAACACCTTCATTCATTAAGCAGCCTCACTTACGGCAATGTGTTCGGCTTGGGTTGTGGACTGTTATTCTTACTACTTAGGACCCCTGTTTGTTGCTTTTCCAGCAAACAACACACGATCCTATCGTGAAAACATACCAAGATGTAGACTTTCTATCATCTGGATCTGACTGGAAGTCAGCATCAGAATACCCCTAGATCTGTATTGAACTACCATTGAATACCAGATAAAACTCTTTTGTCCTTCAATGGTATTTGAGTATGTTTTTCACAACATGATGCTCCTATCCTGGGTTTGACTGGAATCTGCTTACCACACTCACTGCCTGAGCGATGTCAGGATGAGTGCACAACATGGCACACATGATGCTCCCTACGGATGAGGCATAGGGAATGTCCTTCATGCCCTCAATCTCCTCGGGAGTCTTGGGAGACATACCCTTGGAGAGAGTGACTCCATGCCTGAAAGGAACATTTCCTTTCTTGGAGTTCTCCATGTTGTATCTCTTCACTATCTTGTCAATGTAAGCAGATTGGGATAATCCTATTATCCTCTTCGATCTATCTCTATAGAGCCGAAGACCCAGTATATAGGAGGCTTCTCCAAGATCTTTCATGGAGAATTGCTGTGAAAGCCACACTTTCACCGTAGTTAACATTCCTACATCATTCCCAATGATGTAGAATGTCATCTACATACAGAACCAAGAACGTAACCTTATCCTCACTGGATTTCCTATAAACACAGGGCTCATCCGGGTTTTGCTCAAAGTCAAACCCTTTTACAGTAGAGTCAAACCAGATGTTCCAACTCCTAGAAGCTTGCTTAAGTCCATATATGGATCTATTTAATTTACATACCATGTGTTCTTGACCTGTAGCTATGAAACCTTGCAGTTGCTGCATGTAGATATCTTCACTAAGATCTCCATTCAGGAATGCAGTTTTGACATCCATTTGCCAAATCTCATAATCATGGTATCCTGCTATAGCTAGCAGGATCCTAATGGATTTAAGCATGGTCACCGGCGAAAAGGTTTCCTCATAATCGATTCCCTCTTTCTAAGTGTACCCTTTTGCCACAAGACGAGCCTTGTAGGTCTCAACCTTACCATCGGGGCCCTTCTTCCTCTTATAGATCCATTTACAACCAATTGCTTTTACCCCAGGGGTGGATCTACTAGAGTCCAGACTCCATTGGTCTCCATTGAGTCCATCTCAACTCTCATGGCATCTACCCACTTCAAGGAATCTTTGTCCAACATAGCTTCCGTATAAGTCACGGGATCCTCCTCACTAGTCGTGGCTTCCACCAAGTAGCTATCCTGGCCATAGCCGAAACGGACTAGAGGCCTGGAAACCCGGGTAGATCTTCTAGGTTGGTCATTACCTGGAGCTTATGATACACCTCCCACTACCCCTGAGCTCTCCTCATCAAGAACAACTTCTTGACGATGATTGTTCAGGATGTAATCATCTTCCAAGAAATGGGCATTTTGACTACAGAACACCTTCTATTCTCCTGGGTTATAGAATAGGTAACCCACAGAGCCTTTGGGGTAGCCTACGAATAGGCGACGACTGGTCTTGGATTCCAATTTGTCCGCACTCGTTCTTTTAACATGTGTCGGACAACCCCAAATTTTCATGTGTCTTACACTTGGTTTCTTTCCAGTCCAAAACTCATAGGGAGTCTTCGGAACTGATTTGGTTGGAACCCGATTCTGCACGTATATCGCAGTCTCTAATGCGTAACCCCAAAAGGATGTGGGCAACTCTGAGTGTACGAGAAGTCACCAGACCATATCCAATAAAGTTCGGTTCCTCCTCTCTAACACACCGTTTAGTTATGGTGTAGCAGGAGGAGCTAGCTGTGATACTATCCCATTGACCTTTAAGTAGTCCCTGAATTCGTTAGAGAGACACTCGCCACCTCGATCTGATCGAAGGGTCTTAATTTCTCTCCCTAACTGTTTCTCGACCTCTTGTCTGAACGCTTGGTACTTTTCAAATGATTCAACCTTGTGTCTCATTAGGTACACGTAACCATACCGAGAGTAATCATCGGTAAATGTTATAAAATAAACGCACTGGTTACGTGTCCTAACACTCATGGGACCACATACATCAGTATGTATAAGGTCAAGTGTGCCTGTACATCTTTCAGGATTACCGTTAAATGGTTCTTTCGTCATCTTACCTTGAAGGCAAGGTTCACAAGTTGGAAGATCTTCTATAGTTAGAAAATCCAAAGGACCATCCTTTACCAACCTTGTGATACGATCTATGTTAATATGGCCAAGTCGGTAATGCCATAGGCACGTGGGATTAACTATATCACAGGTTCTTTTCTTGGAGATGTCACCCGATGTAGTTTCGGTTATGTTAGTATCCAGAGAAGGATGGAGAACATATAGACCATTCTCAAGTTCTCCGTATGCGTGGAATTTGTTAATTCTTTTGATAGTAATAGTATTACTAAAAGGAACAGAATATCCATCCACACAAAGTTTTGAAACAGAAATCAAATTTCTTCTCAAATTCTGTACATAAAGACAATCTTTTAGTGCAATAGTTCCTTCTCTGAAAATTAACTCTACAGTTCCTATAGTTGTAGCTGCAACACTTGCAGAAGTCCCCAAGTAAAGAGTTACTTCTCCGTCACTCAGTCTTCTGGTTATCCTGAATCCCTGCAGTGAGTTATACGCATGAGTCGAAGCCCCGGAGTCAATACACCAAGAAGCAGAAGTTGTTAGACAGTTTTGTATGCCCTTAGCTTCAATCAGAATGATGTACTTTATGAGTTTATTGTAAATGAATAAAGATACATATTTGATTCATGTTCCCTTGGTATGTTTCTGTGTAATACCCTTAAGCTGGACACTTAATGAGACTCGTGTTAGTTTAGAATGTTCATAGCCAGTGGGTCGGTCTGGAGAGACCTATCCTGACAAGGCTGACACTGTGGTGCCACCAAGTCGGTTGGGGTGGCCTGTCTCAGCTGCCAGGGTGAGACCTTAGGCACATACAGTGTAGGATTAATTGAATCTTTGAACTGGACCAGATTTCCAGTATTGCCCTGGACCTTGGAGATTGATGGGCAAAACTGGAAAGTTACACCCGACCCCTAGACTCGATTATGATATTGCACTAGGTGTCGGATTGGGCTATCTTTGATGTACCAATCAGTGAGATCCTTAGCGGGGGTCAAAACCTGGGTATGTTGGGATAGTCTGAGAATTCATCTGAGTGGGTGATCATAGTGACAGGATCAGCCCCTTTGTCGAACAAAGGTAATGATCAGGGATGCACTCTCACTGATGGAAACCAAGACTGCCGGCAGCCTTTCAACCGTTGAGATTTGTTTTGCAAAATATATTTTATATAAGATATAAAAGTATATATATTATGGTTTCTAAAATGTTTGCAAGAAGGTTTTAATTCCCGGGATCCATATAAGTGGAGAGTGCAACACTGTTCCTTGCAGCCGAGGGAGAGGTCCTCTCTTGTCGGGCAGTGTATGATCATTATGGGCTAAGAGGTTAAGTGTAAGACCATTGAGGATAACACCTGATGGGCTAATCTTGCATCTGCCCACAGTCCCTGGGAGTTACAAGGTGGCTTGGCCCAGAGACCACTTAGTGTAAGTGTTGGGCCCATAGAGTCCATTTGATGGGTTTCAGGGGGTACACTGTCTTCAGTAGTGCATTTGGCCAGGCCTTGTAACAAAGGCTGGGCTGAACCCATGTGGCTGATGTGTAGATCAATGCTTGGGTCCCACGCCATACAAGGAAGCCCAACTGGGCAGCAGTTTGGAAGGCTTTTTGAGTACATAACCTTAAATGGACCTTAAGCCCATTTCGAACTAGGCTGATTTGATCAGTCATTTAAAGGGGGCGAATTCTGAAGTAGGTCAGCTAAAAGGATTGGGCTTAGACCCTATCCACTCAGAGAGTCCAAGATCTAAATGAGATTTAGATCTGGAAACCTCCTAATTATATTAGGAGATAGCTGATCTGATCTGCAGATAAGATAAGGATTATCCCTTATCACTAAGGGACTTCTAACCCAAATATGATTTGGATTAACAACTCCTAATCTGATTAGGAGCTGATCCCTTTGAGATTATAAAAGGGGAAGGGGGCGGCAGCCTTTTACATGATCAACAGCATTCTTCTCTTTGAAGAAAGAGAGATTGAGAGATTTCCTGCATACTGCGAATTCTCTCCTGCTGCCACCTTCCTGCCATTGCCATTCCTTCAGTTCGATCTCCAGTTCTTGGGAGCAATCAAGATTTGATCTTGATCTCAATCTTTTTGGAAAAGATTGGTTGGAGCTGTACTCACAAGCCGTCCAGTTGATTCTTGCGAAGGATCAAGTTCTTTTGAAGAACATTGTTGATTCTGCTCCATCCTTCACTGCGCCATCTTCAGTTGGAGCAGATTTTGGATCCTTCCTTGGGCGTGAACACCTCCATTGGGAGATAGTATTTCTCCATATCAGGTATAATCCTCTCCCACTGCTTTTGGTTCAGATCTGGTTCAGTTTATGGTTCAAGATTGATCCTTGAAAATATGATTTTCTAAATAGGGAATACGATTCCCAGTTGAAGGGAGAGATAAATTTTTTTTGAAATTCGCCCCTTATTCCGCAATCTTTGGGCGTCCATAGGATGGATCTCTCGTCCCTTCCATGGTATCAGAGCCATGGTTCAAATCTTGAACCAGTTTGTTTCAGATCTGAACCTGCGCAAATGGGCAGAAGGTGTTCTACCCAATTTGCGCAGATATGGGTTTTGGGAAATTTGTTCCCAAAATTAATGGGCGAATAATCTGAAATTAATTTTATATAAATCTGATTATTATTTAGAATTGTTCTTTATGATTTTCTTGATTTATGGGTTGTTCGTACAAGAGGAGATCGAAATCTTGGTTTGCGCAGGGAACCTGCAAGATTTGCAGTTTCTTGATTTATTTATTACATTTGGTCTGTAAATAATTTTTTTTTTTTATTTTCTAGACTCAATGTATAGGTATTCAATCTGATGTAATTATTAATAGAAATAGGATTTCTATTTATTTTAATTTTGGATCGAAGATGGTGGCGCAGAAAGGGAGATTTCGTAGAGAAGAAGATTTCGTAGATGGGAGAATCGCTATCTGCGATTTGCAGTTTGTGAAACAGCATTCTGTGATCTAACCTCTATTTTGCAGGATGGATTATGCGAACAGCCCTGATTTACTGATTGTTGTTTATCTTTTATCAGTAATTAATTTCAGATTATTTTCTTGAATTAAAGATTTAATTAAAGATCAAACCCTAGACCCATTCGAACCAAGATTGGTTCAAATTGTTTGGACCGAATCTAGGGTTTAATCAAGGCTGAAAGTCAACCCTAATTTTCCCACTAATGGGCCTAAGGATTGATATTTAATTAAATGGTTGATTCGGCCCAACCTGTAAAGGCCCAGTTTTAAACAGTTAAAATTGCTAAAAGCCCACTTAACCCTTAAAGCTATATGGGTTGAACCATTCGGCCCATATACCTAGATAATATTAATGGTTAATATTATGGATTTAAAATGGGCTTCAAATGGGCTTTACAGATAATTAATTGATTGGATCAATTTATCCCTGCATGTGATGTATGGATGTGTGATGTGCTACGTACATGGGCGATAAGTACTTGGCCCATGCTCAATCGACAGTGGCTCTTTCGCACACCATGGCTGAATGCACACATTGCCATGGTGTCCCTTTTGGTCATTGGATGACCTCCCTCAATGGTGGGCCCCACACCTCATCATGAGGTCTCGTGCGGAACCCTAGCCATTTTAGGCCCACCAAAATCTGGCTTTATGAAAGTCAATGGGAGCCACTTTGGTTTGACCTAAAGATAGAACTAGGGCGTAATTATCTGTTCCCTCGAGATAATATGAGTGCATGTGATAGGGAGATTCATATGATGAACTCTCTAAAGGCCTTCCATCATTAGCACGAGGATGGGTCCTTCAGTAATGAGGAAACGCACCAGAAAATGGGCTATCCATTTGCTGTTGGGCTTGTCTAAGTGTTTCATAAGATGATAGGGGCGTCATAGACCGATGTGGGAGGGGCTTCACCAGAAAATGGGAACTCTCTCACGGTACCTTGGCGTTCACGAATATGATGGGTAAGCACTCACTGGACAGAAAGGTTTACCTAAAAACGGCTCTGAACCTTATCTGATAGAGGCCAAAGAGAAAACTCATATGATGAGTGGATATGATCCTTCACAGAAAGGTGGTGGGGTTATGCAGTTGAAACAGTTGGCTTCATGCACCCTATGTGATTTCCCACATTTCCAGAGACAACCCGTAGTCTCCGTCACTGAGAAAGGAGGGAAATCTCAGAGATGAATAAATGGAAATGGATCGTAGATTAAAATCCGTATCTATGAAATGAACATGAATCAAATTAGGTCGTTGACTGATGTTTGCTCTTTTATCAGAAAATGGCAAACGGATCATTTGCAAAGCTACTTGATGACAACAAGTTAAAGGGCCCAAACTATGCTGACTGGTATAGGAACCTTATGCTGGTCCTTGCTTCTGAAAAACTTGACAAAGTGACAAAGAATCCTACCCCGGAGCGTCCGGGAGATAGGGCTTCTGAGGCCCGAAGGAGAGACTATCAAGAATGGGAGGAGAAAAACTCCCTTGCCCGGTGTTACATCATTGCCTCCTTGGACAATCCGATACAGAGGCAGTTCGATTAGATCGAACTTGCCAAAGACATATTGGACAGTCTCAGGACAATGTATGAAGAGCAGAATCGTTCTACTCGACAAAAGGTCTTGAAATAGTTCATGACCACACAAATGTCCAAGGGTCAACAAGTTCACGACCATTGTCTTCGGATGATGGGATATATCAACGAACTGGAGGCTCTTGGATCCGGGCTGGACCTTGCAACCCAGATAGATGCTATCCTTAACTCTTTGCCTCCTTCCTTTAATTCGTTCATCATGAACTATAACATGAACAAGCTGAATGTCAGCTTACAAGAGCTCAGCAATATGTTGCAAAGAGCTGAAGAACTGATTAAAAAGGATGAGCCTGTAGCCATGCTTGTTGAAGTAGGCAAGACAGGCAAGAGAAAGCGGAAGGCAAAGAAGCCTCAGAAGAAAGCCACTAAAAGCAAGAAGCAGAAGAAAGACAAGGCATCATATGCCTGCCATTTTTGCAAGAAGACCGGCCACTAGAAAAGGAATTGTCCTGCCTACCTGGAATCCAAGAAAGGTAACTTCGAAACTTGTGTTATAGAAACCAATTTGTTGGCAGCTTCTGCGTCCTGGTGTATTGACTCCGGGGCTTCAACTCATGCGTGTAACTCACTGCAGGGGTTCAAGGTAAGCAGAAGGCTGAGTGAAGGAGAAGTCACACTCTACTTGGGGACTACCGCAACTGTTGCAGCCGCGGCCATAGGAACCGTGGAATTATATTTTAGAGAAGGAATAATTGTACTGAAAGATTGTCTTTATGTACAAAATTTAAGAAGAAATTTGATTTCTGTTTCAAAACTATGTGCAGATGGTTATTCTGTCTTCTTTAGTAATACGATTACTATTAAAAGAAACAACAGATTCATCGCATACGGGGAACTGGAGAACGGTTTCTATGTTCTACATCCTTCTCTAGAAACTAACATAACCGAAACTACGTCGGCTGAAATCCCTAAGAAGAGAGCCCATGATACAGTTAATCCCACGTGTCTGTGGCATTACCGACTTGGCCACATCGATGTTGACCGAACCACAAGGTTGGTAAAGGATGGTCCTTTGGATTTTCTAGCTGTAGAAGATCTCCCACCTATGAGCCTTGCCTACAAGGCAAGATGACGAAATGGCCATTTAACGGTAAGCCTGAAAGATGTACAGGCACACTTGACCTAATACATACTGATGTATGTGGTCCCCTGAGTGTTAGGACACGAAATCAACACGTGTATTTCATCACCTTCACAGATGATTTTTCACGATATGGTTACGTGTACTTAATGAGACACAAGTCTGAATCCTTTGAAAAGTTCAAAGAGTTTAGACAAGAGGTCGAGAAACAGTTAGGGAGAGAAATTAAAGCCCTTCGATCAGATCGAGGTGGCGAATATCTCTCTGATGAATTCAGGGACTACTTAAAGGACAATGGGATAGTATCACAATTAGCTCCTCCTGCTACACCACAACTTAACGGTGTTTCAGAGAGGAGGAATAGGACCTTATTAGATATGGTCTAGTCGCTTCTCATACACTCAGAGTTACCCACATCCTTTTGGGGTCACGCATTAGAGACTGCGATTTACGTGCTGAATCGGGTTCCAACCAAATCGGTTCCGAAGACTCCATATGAACTTTGGACCGGAAAGAAACCAAGTGTCAGACACTTGAAGATTTGGGGTTGTCCAGCACACGTTAAAAGAACGAGTGCAGACAAGTTGGAATCTAAGACCAGCCGTTGCCTATTTGTAGGCTACCCAAAAGGCTCTGTAGGTTACCTTTTCTATGACCCAAGTGAGCAGAAAGTGTTGTGCAGTCGAAATGCACAATTCTTGGAAACCGACTATATCCTGGACACCCATCGTCAGGGAGTTGTTCTTGATGAGGAGAACTCAGGAGCAGTGGGAGATGTCCCACAAGTTCCAGGTAGTGACCAACTTAGAAGATCCACTCGGGCATCCAGGCCACCAGTCCATTATGGTTATGATCAGGATAGTTACCTGGTGGAAACCTTGACTAGTGAGGAGGATCCCGTGACTTACGCGGAAGCTATGTTGGACATAGATTCCCAGAAGTGGGTGGAGGCCATGAGAGCAGAGATGGACTCAATGGAGGCCAATGGAGTCTGGACTCTAGTAGATCCACCCTCCGGGGTAAAAGCAATCGGTTGCAAATGGATTTACAAGAGGAAGAAGGGCCCTAATGGCAGGATTGAGACCTTCAAGGCTCGTCTAGTGGCGAAAGGGTACACTCAGAAAGAAGGCATCGATTATGAGGAAACCTTTTCGCCTGTGGCCATGCTTAAATCCATTAGGATCCTGCTAGCTGTAGCAGCATACCATGATTATGAGATTTGGCAGATGGATGTCAAAACTGCATTCCTGAATGGAGATCTTACTGAAGATATCTATATGCAGCAGCCGCAAGGCTTCATTGCTGCAGGTCAGGAAAACATGGTATGGAAACTTAATAGATCCATTTATGGACTTAAGCAAGCTTCTAGAAGTTGGAACATCCGTTTTGACTCTGCTGTCAAATCGTTTGACTTCGAGCAGAATCCGGATGAACCCTGTGTCTACAAGAAGTTCAGTGGAGATAAGGTTACCTTCTTGGTTCTATATGTAGATGACATTCTACTCATTGGGAATGATGTAGGAATGTTAACTACGGTGAAAGTATGGCTTTCGCAGCAATTCTCCATGAAAGATCTTGGAGAAGCCTCCTATATACTGGGTCTTCGACTCTATAGAGATAGATCGAAGCGGATAATAGGATTATCCCAATCTGCTTACATTGATAAAATAGTCAAGAGATACAGCATGGAAAACTCCAAGAAAGGAAATGTTCCTTTCAGGCACGGAGTCACTCTCTCCAAGAAGATGTCTCCCAAGACATCTGAGGAGATTGATGGCATGAAAGATGTTCCTTATGCCTCAGCCGTAGGGAGCATCATGTATTGTTAGACAGTTTATGTATGCCCTTAGCTTCAATCTGATTTGATGTACTTGTTATTTAGTGGAAATAAATAAAGTGCATGTTTGATTCATGTTGTTTGGTTTAATTCTGTGTAAAACCCTAAAACTGGACATTTATAGAGATTCTTGTTAGTTTTAAATGTTCACAGCCATTGGATAGGTCTGGGGAGATTTATCCTGCCAAGGCTGATGCTGGTGTGCCACCAAGTGTTGGGATGGCCTGTCTCAGCCATCAGGGTAAGACCCGAGGCACATGCGGTATGGGATTACTTGAATCCTTGAACCGGACCAGATTTCCAGTCTTGTCCAACCATGGAGATAGATAGGCAAAACTGGAAAGTTACACCTGACCCCTAGACTCGATTATGACACTTCACTAGGTGCTAGATCAGGCCGCCTTTGATATGCCAATCAGTGAGATCCTTAGCGGGGATCAAAACCTGGGTATGTTGGGGCAGTTTGAGAATTCATCTAAGTGGGTGGTCATAGTGACAGAATCAGCCACTTTGTCGGACAAAGGGTAATGATCGGGGATGCACTCTCTCTGATGGAAACCAAACTGCCGGCAGTTGATTTCAATCGTTGGAATTTTGTTTTTGCAAAATTAATATATTTATATATGTACGGTTTCAAAATGTTTGCAAATGGTTTTAATTCCCGGGATCCATGTGAGAGGGAGGTGCGGCGCTGCTCCTTGCAGCCGAGGGAGAAGTCCTCTCTTGTCGGGCAGTGCTTGATCATTAAGGGCTGAGAGGTTAAGTGTAAGACCATTTAGGATAATACCTAATGGGCTAATCTTGCACCTGCCCACAATCCCTGGGTTTTTATAAGATGGCTTGGCCCAGGGACCACTTAATGTAAGTGTTGGGCCCATAGGGTCCATACGATGGACTCAAGGGGTTCATTGAGCTTTTCAATGAATTCGGTTGGGCCTTGTTTTAAAGGCTGGGCCGAACCCATGTGGCTGGTGTGTAGATCAATGCTTGGGTCCCACGCCATACAAAGAAGCCCAACTGGGCAACAGATTGGAAACTAATTAAACACTGAATACTTAATGGACCAAAAGCCCATTTCGAACTGGGCTGATATGATCACCCAGAAGATGGGGCGAATCTGAGATTAATGTTAGTGAAAAGGATGGGGCTTTTAACCTTATCCACTCTGGGAGACCAAATTCAAATCAGATTTGAATCTGGTAACCTCCTGATAAGATCAGGAGTAAACTAACTTTATCTGCAGATAGGATTAAGATGATCCTCTATCCAGATACTGATTTGGATTGGGATAACTCCTGATTAGGAGGTTTCTTAATCAAGAAGAAAAGAGGAGAAACTCTAAGGGAAATACATCAGATTTCGAACAACCTTTTTTTTGGGATACACAAGGGATACCTTCTGCGAATTTTGAGATCAGATCTCATACTCTCCAGAAAAGGAGAAAAAGCAGTTCAGCTTTTTCGGTTTTGGTTCTCTCCTCCTGCCGCCGCCATTTGTCATTGCAAGATTGGATCTTTGCAGAAAAGAAAGTCAAGAAATCTGTTCTTGACATCAGTCTTGCAAGAAAGACTGAAAAGGTTACAGTGTTTACTTCTTCCAGAGGATTCTTGTGAAGGATCCAGTGTGTAGGATGCACCCTGCTGGTTCTGTTCCATCCACAGCTGTGTCATTTTCAGTAGGAACAGATCTTGGAGCATTCTTTGGGCGTGAACACCAACTTTGGGAGATACTGCTTCTCCGGATCAGGTATATTCCTCCCATTTACCTTTTGGTACAAATCTGGTTTGATTATGGTTCAAGTAGGATCCTTGAATATTGTATTCTAAATTTAGGGAATATGATTCCCAGTTGGGAGAAGGTAGGAAATTTTTGAAATTCGCCCATCCATTCCGCAACCTTTATGGCATCCATTGGATGGATCCTACCATTCTTTCAGTGGTATCACGCCACAGGTTCGAATCTTGAACCAAAAGAAAATCAGATCTGACCCTGCGCAGATGGATAGAAGGTGTTCTTTCAAGATTTGCGCAGATTGTTTTCTTTATTTCAAGAAACTGTTTCTTGTTAAGGGCGATTAATCTGAAATTAATTTTTATTAAATCCAAAATTTATTTAGAATTGTTCTTTATTTATTTTGATTTAATGGACTGTTCGAACCTGGAGATCACAGTGCAAATTTGGCGCAGATGGTCTGCGCACCCTTTTTTCTTTTTTTTTATTTATTTTATACAATTCGGTCTATAAATATTTTTTTTTATTTTTCCTAGACTGAATGTATAGGATTTGATCAAGAATGTAATAAATTAATAGAAATAGGATTTCTGTTTTTTTATTTTTCTTGATTAAAGAAGAAGGAAGAAGAAGGCGGCGCTGGAGGTTTGTAGAAGGAGAAATCACTTTCTGCGATTTGCAGTTTATGAAACTGCAGTCCTAGTGATTAACCTCTGTTTTGCAGGTGGTGCGAACAGTCCATAATTGATTTGTGATTGTTTGAAATCAAAATTATTAATTTCAGATCTTTCATGAATTAATTCTTGAATTGAAAATCAGTTTTGGATCCTCTCGGACTAGATTGGACCAAAACTGTTTGGACCGAATCTGGGATTCGAAAGGGACTGTTTTTCAATCCATTTTTCTCACACTTGCTGTTCCAAATCTGATGTTCAATTACAGGGATTAATTCGGCCCACCTGTAAAGCCCAGTTTTAAAGGGTTAAAACTGCAAAAGCCCATTATTGTGAGATGAGCTGTATGGGCCGAACTGCTATCTGCGATTCAGCCCATACACCTAGTAGACATTAATTGTTAATGACTTGGATTTTAAATGGGCTGTTTAATGGGCTTTACAGTAGTTAATTGATTAGATCAATTCCTCCTTTACATGTGATGTTTTGGATGTTCGATGTGCTGCGACCATGGGCCATAAGTACTTGGCCCATGAAGACTCGTTAGTGGCTCTTGCGCACACCATGGCTGAATGCACATCATTGCCATGGTGTCCCTAGAGGTCATTGGATGACCCCCTCTTTGCTTGGTGGGCCCCATAACCCTGAAAAGGGATGCGTACGGAACCCCTAGCCGATTAAGGCCCACCAGAAATCTGACTTTATGAAAGTCAGTGGGAGCCACTCTAGTTTGACCTAAATTAAAAATAGGGCGTAATTTTGTTCCCTCCGGAAAATATGAATGCGTGTGCTAGGGAGATCCATTTGATGGACTCTCTAAAGGCCTTCCGTCATTAGCACAATGATGGATCCTTCAGTAATGAGGAAACGCACCATAAAATTGGGCTATCCATTTGCTGTTGGATCTATTAGAGTGTTTCATGAGATGATAGGGGCGTCATAGACCGATGTGGGAGGGGCTTCACCAGAAAATGGGAACTCTCTCACGGTACCTTGGCGTAACCTGAACATGATGGGTAAGCACTCACTGGACAGAAAGGTTTACCTGAAAATGGCTCTGAACCTTGTCTGACAGAGGCCAAAGGGAAACTCATTTGATGAGTGGATATGATCCGTCACAGAAAGGTGGTGGGGTTATGCAGCTGAAACAGTTGGCTTCATGCACCCCATGTTTCCCACATTTCCAGAGACATTTCGTCGTCTCCGTCACTGAGAAAGGAGGGAAATCTCAGAGATGAACAAATGGGAATGGAACATAGATTAAAAGCCATATCTATGTAGGTAACATGAATCAAACTAAGGTTGTGGACTAATGATTTTGCTGTTTTATCAGAAAATGGCAAACGGTCACTTTGCAAAGCTTCTAGACGATAACAAGCTTAAGGGCCCAAACTATGCCGACTGGTACAGAAATCTTATGCTGGTCCTAACTTCCGAAAAGTTAGACAAGGTAGTGAAAAATCCTGCCCCGGAACGTCCGGGTGATAGGGCTTCTGAGGCTCGTAGGAGGGACTACCAAGATTGGGAGGATAAGAACTCCCTAGCCCGCTGCTTTGTCATTGCCTCATTAGACAACTCAATACAGAGGCAGTTCGATCAGATCAAACTAGCCAAGGACATATTGGACAGTCTAAGGACAATGTATGAAGAGCAGAACCGTTCTACTCGACAGAAGGTCCTGAAATTGTTCATGACCGCGCAGATGACCAAAGGGCAGAAAGTTCATGACCATTGTCTATGGATGATGGGATACATTAATGAACTTGAAGCTCTTGGATCCGGGCTAGATCTTGGCACGCAAGTGGATGCCATCCTAAATTCTTTGCCCTCTTCCTTCAATGCGTTCACTATGAACTACAATATGAATAAGCTGAATGTCAGCGTCCAGGAACTCAGCAATATGTTGCAGAGGGCCGAGGATTTACTCAAGAAGGATGAGCCTGTGGTTATGCTTGCTGAAGCTAACAAATCGGGCAAGAGAAAGAGAAAGGCAAAGAAGCCCCAGAAGAAGACTGCCAAACCTAAGAAGCAGAAGAAGAACAAGGCATCTGATGTCTGTCACTTCTGCAAACAGACCGGCCACTGGAAGAGGAATTGTCCTGCCTACCTGGATTCTAAGAAAGGTAACATCGAAACTTGTGTCATAGAAACTAATATGTTAGTTACTTCTGTGTCCTGGTGTGTTGACTCTGGGGCTTCAACTCATGCGTGTAACTCACTGCAGGGGTTCAAAGTTAGCAGAAGGTTGAGTGAAGGTGAAGTGACACTGTTCTTGGGGACGACTACAAGTGTTGCAGCTGTGGCAATAGGAACCATAGAATTAGTTTTTAAAGAAGGAACACTTGTACTTAAAGATTGTCTTTATGTACAGAACTTGAGAAGAAATTTAATTTCTGTTTCAAAACTGTGTGCTGATGGATATACTGTTTATTTTAGTAATATGATTACTGTTAAACGGAATAATAAATTCATCACATGCAGGGAACTAGAGAACGGTCTCTATGTTCTACAACCTTCTCTGGAAACTAACTTAACCGAAACTACGTCGGTCGAAAATCCCAAGAAAAGGAATCGTGATACAGTAATTCCCACGTGCCTCTGGCATTACTAACTTGGCCATATCGGTATTGACCGAATCACAAGGCTAGTAAAGGATGGTCCTTTGGATTTTCTAACCATAGAAAATCTCCCCACTTGTGAACCTTGCCTTCAAGGTAAGATGTCTAAACGGCCATTTAACGGTAAGCCTGAAAGATCTGAAGGCACACTTGACCTGATACATACTGATGTATGTGGTCCCCTGACTGTTAGGACACGGAATCAACACGTGTACTTCATCAGCTTTACAGATGATTTTTCACGATATGGTTACGTGTACCTAATGAGACATAAGTCTGAGTCTTTTGAAAAGTTCAAAGAGTTCAGGCAGGAAGTCGAGAAACAGTTAGGGAGAGAAATTAAGGCCCTTCGATCAGATCGAGGTGGCGAGTATCTCTCTGACGAATTCAGGGACTACTTGAGGGACAATGGGATAGTGTCACAACTAGCTCCTCCTGCTACACCTCAACTCAACGGTGTTTCAGAGAGGAGGAATAGGACCTTGTTGGACATGGTCCGGTCGCTTCTCGTACGCTCACAATTACCCACATCCTTTTGGGGATACGCATTAGAGACTGCTATCTACGTGCTGAATCGGGTTCCAACCAAATCAGTTCCGAAAACTCCATATGAGCTTTGGACCGGAAGGAAGCCAAGTGTAAGACACTTGAAGATTTGGGGTTGTCCTGCGCACGTTAAAAGAACAAGTGCGAACAAGTTGGAATCTAAAACCAGCCGTTGCCTATTTATAGGCTACCCAAAGGATTCAGTGGGTTATCTATTCTATGACCCAAGTGAGCAGAAAGTGTTCTGCAGTGGAAACGCCCAGTTCTTAGAAACTGATTACATCCTGGACACTCATCGTTAGGAAATAGTTCTTGATGAGGAGAGCTCAGGAGTAGTGGGAGATGTCCCACAAAATCCAGGTAATGACCGACCTAGAAGAACCACTCGGGTATCCAGACCACTAGTCCGATATGGCTATGACCAGGATAGTTACCTGGTGGAAGCCTTGACTAGTGAAGAGGATCCCGTGACTTACGCGGAAGCTATGTTAGACATAGACTCCCAGAAGTGGGTGGAGACCATGAGAGCTGAGATGGACTCAATGGAGACCAACGGAGTCTGGACTCTAGTGGATCCGCCCTCCGGGGTAAAAGCAATTGGTTGCAAATGGATCTACAAGAGGAAGAAGGGCCCCGATGGCAAGATTGAGACCTTTAAAGCTCGTTTGGTGGCGAAAGGGTATACTCAGAAAGAAGGCATCGACTATGAGGAAACCTTTTCGCCCGTGGCCATGCTTAAATCCATTAGGATCCTGCTAGCTGTAGCAGCGTACCATGACTACGAGATTTGGCAAATGGATGTCAAAACAGCGTTCCTGAATGGAGATCTTAGTGAAGATATCTACATGCAGCAGCCGCAAGGCTTCATTGCTGCTGGTCAGGAACACATGGTATGTAAACTTAATAGATCCATATATGGACTTAAGCAGGCTTCTAGGAGTTGGAACATCCGTTTTGATTCTGCAGTCAAAACGTTTGACTTTGAGCAGAACCCGGATGAGCCCTGTGTTTACAGGAAATCCAGTGGGGATAAGATCACCTTTTTGGTCTTGTATGTAGACGATATCCTACTCATTGGGAATGATGTAGGAATGTTGACTTCGGTCAAGGTATGGCTATCACAGCAGTTCTCCATGAAAGATCTTGGAGAAGCTTCGTACATACTGGGTCTTCGACTCTATAGAGATAGATCGAAGCGGATAATTGGATTATCCCAGGCTGCTTATATTGACAAAATTATCAAAAGATACAGCAGGGAAAACTCCAAGAAAGGAAATGTTCCTTTCAGGCACGGAGTCACTCTCTCCAAGAAGAGTCACATGGGCTAATCTTGCACCTGCCCACAGTCCCTGGGTTTTTATAAGATGGCTTGGCCCAGGGACCACTTAATGTAAGTGTTGGGCCCATAGGGTCCATACGATGGACTCAAGGGGTTCATTGAGCTTTTCAATGAATTCGGCTGGGCCTTATTTTAAAGGCTGGGCCGAACCCATGTGGTTGGTGTGTAGATCAATGCTTGGGTCCCACGCCATACAAAGAAGCCCAACTGGGCAGCAGATTGGAAACTAATTAAACACTGAATACTTAATGGGCCAAAAGCCCATTTCGAACTGGGCTGATATGATCACCCAAAAGATGGGGTGAATCTGAGATTAATGTTAGTGAAAAGGATGGGGCTTTTAACCTTATCCACTCTGGGAGACCAAATTCAAATCAGATTTGAATCTGGTAACCTCCTGATAAGATCAGGAGTAAACTAACTTTATCTACAGATAGGATTAAGATGATCCTCTATCCAGATACTGATTTGGATTGGGATAACTCCTGATTAGGAGGTTTCTTAATCAAGAAGAAAAGAGGAGAAACTCTAAGGGAAATACATCAGATTTCGAACCACCTTTTTTTTGGGATACACAAGGGATACCTTCTGCGAATTTTGAGATCAGATCTCATACTCTCCAGAAAAGGAGAAAAAGCAGTTCAGCTTTTTCGGTTTTGGTTCTCTCCTCCTGCCGCCGCCATCTGTCATTGCAATATTGGATCTTTGCAGAAAAGAAAGTCAAGAAATCTGTTCTTGACATCAGTCTTGCAAGAAAGACTGAAAAGGTTATAGTGTTTACTTCTTCCAGAGGATTCTTGTGAAGGATCCAGTGTGTAGGACGCACCCTGCTGGTTCTGTTCCATCCACAGCTGTGTCATCTTCAACAGGAACAGATCTTGGAGCATTCTTTGGGCGTGAACACCAACTTTGGGAGATACTGCTTCTCCGGATCAGGTATATTCCTCCCATTTACCTTTTGGTACAAATCTGGTTTGATTATGGTTCAAGTAGGATCCTTGAATATTGTATTCTAAATTTAGGGAATATGATTCCCAGTTGGGAGAAGGTAGAAAATTTTTGAAATTCGCCCACCCATTCCGCAACCTTTATGGCATCCATTGGATGGATCCTACCATTCTTTCATGTATGCCATGCTATGCACTCGTCCTGACATAGCTCAGGCAGTGAGTGTAGTAAGCAGATTTCAGGCCAACCCAGGGTAGGAGCATTGGACTGCTGTGAAAAACATACTTAAGTACCTTCGAAGGACAAAAGAGTTTTGTCTAGTATTCGACGGTAGCTCACTACAGATCCAAGGGTATATAGATGCCGATAGGATCGTGTGTTTCCTGAATGTCTGCAAACAGGGGTCCTAAATTAATAGTCCACAACCCAAGCCGAAAGCATTGCCGTAAGTGAGGCTGCCTTATGAATGATGGTGTTCATTCCTGAATTTGGAATTCAGCACATCACCCATTCCACTGTTGTATGACAACGCTGGACCTACGGGAGGATAGTGTAAAGAGGTAGCATCAGCGGAGAATGTGGTAGACCCATTAACTAAGCCACTGTCACAGAAAGTGTTTGAGAAACACGTGGAGAGCATGGGACTCTGGCTAGTACCTGATTGGACCTAAGTGCAAGTGGGAGCTATTAGACAGTTTTGTATGCCCTTAGCTTCAATCAGAATGATGTACTTTATGAGTTTATTGTAAATGAATAAAGATACATATTTGATTCATGTTCCCTTGGTATGTTTCTGTGTAATACCCTTAAACTAGACACTTAATGAGACTCGTGTTAGTTTAGAATGTTCACAGCCAGTGGGTCGGTCTGGGGAGACCTATCCTGACAAGGCTGACACTGTGGTGCCACCAAGTCGGTTGGGGTGGCTTGTCTCAGCTGCTAGGGTGAGACCCTAGGCACATATAGTGTAGGATTAATTGAATCTTTGAATTGGACCAGATTTCCAGTATTGCCCTGGACCTTGGAGATTGATGGGCAAAACTGGAAAGTTACACCCGACCCCTAGACTCGATTATGATACTGCACTACGTGTCGGATTGGGCTATCTTTGATGTACCAATCAGTGAGATCCTTAGTGGGGGTCAAAACCTGGGTATGTTGGGACAGTCCGAGAATTCATCTGAGTGGGTGATCATAGTGACAGGATCAGCCCCTTTGTCGGACAAAGGTAATGATCAGGGATGCACTCTCACTGATGGAAACCAAGACTATCGGAAGCCGATTTCAACTGTTGAGATTTGTTTTGCAAAATATATTTTATATAAGATATATAAGTATATATATTATGGTTTCTAAAATGTTTGCAAGAAGGTTTTAATTCCCGGGATCCATATAAGTAGAGAGTGCAACACTGTTCTTTGTAGCCGAGGGAGAGGTCCTCTCTTGTCGGGCAGTGTATGATCATTATGGGCTGAGAGGTTAAGTGTAAGACCATTGAGGATAACACCTGATGGGCTAATCTTGCATCTGCCCACAGTCCCTGGGTGTTACAAGGTGGCTTGGCCCAGGGACCACTTAGTGTAAGTGTTGGGCCCATAGAGTCCATTTGATGGGTTTTAGGTGGTACACTGTCTTCAGCAGTGCATTCGGCCAGGCCTTGTAACAAAGGCTGGGCTGAACCCATGTGGCTGATGTGTAGATCAATGCTTAGGTCCCACGCCATACAAGGAAGCCCAATTGGGCAGCAGTTTGGAAGGCTTTTTGAGTACATAACCTTAAATGGGCCTTAAGCCCATTTCGAACTAGGCTGATTTGATCAGTCATTTAAAGGGGGCGAATTCTGAAGTAGGTCAGCTAAAAGGATTGGGCTTAGACCCTATCCACTCAGAGAGTCCAAGATCTAAATGAGATTTAGATCTGGAAACCTCCTAATTATATTAGGAGATAGCTGATCTGATCTGCAGATAAGATAAGGATTATCCCTTATCACTAAGGGACTTCTAACCCAAATATGATTTGGATTAACAACTCCTAATCTGATTAGGAGCTGATCCCTTTGAGATTATAAAAGGGGAAGGGGGCGGCAGCCTTTTACATGATCAACAGCATTCTTCTCTTTGAAGAAAGAGAGATTGAGAGATTTCCTGCATACTGCGAATTCTCTCCTGCTGCCACCTTCCTGCCATTGCCATTCCTTCAGTTCGATCTCCAGTTCTTGGGAGCAATCAAGATTTGATCTTGATCTCAATCTTTTTGGAAAAGATTGGTTGGAGCTGTACTCACAAGCCGTCCAGTTGATTCTTGCGAAGGATCAAGTTCTTTTGAAGAACATTGTTGATTCTGCTCCATCCTTCACTGCGCCATCTTTAGTGGGAGCAGATTTTGGATCCTTTCTTGGGTGTGAACACCTCCATTGGGAGATAGCATTTTTCCGTATCAGGTATAATCCTCTCCCACTGCTTTTTGGTTCAGATCTAGTTGAGTTTATGGTTCAAGATTGATCATTGAAAATATGATTTTCTAAATAGGGAATACGATTCCCAGTTGAAGGGAGAGATAAATTTTTTTTGAAATTCGCCCCTTATTCCGCAATCTTTGGGCGTCCATAGGATGGATCTCTCATCCCTTCAGAAGTTACCAACAAATTGGTTTCTATGACAAAGGATTCGAAATTACCTTATTTCTTGGATTCCAAGTACTGAGGATATGGTCAATCTACTTGCAGAAGTGACAAGCATCTGATGCTCTGTCTTTCTTCGACTTCTTAGACTTAGTAGCTTTCTTCTGAGGCTTTCTCTTTGCCTTCCTCTTCTTCTTGCCCGCTTTGCTGGCTTCAACAACCACAATGGGCTCATCCTTCTTTATCAGTTCTTCGGCCCTCTGCAACATATTGCTGAGTTCCAGAATGCTAACATTTAGCTTGTTCATGTTGTAGTTCATGATGAACTGATTGAAGGAAGGAGGCAGAGAATTTAGGATGGCATCTACCTTGATCACATGGTCCAGCCCGGATCCAAGAGCCTCAAGTTCATTAATATAACCCATCATCTTTAGACAACGGTCATGAACCTGCTGGTTCTTGGACATCTACGCGGTCATGAACTGTTTCAAGACCTTCTGTCGAGTAGAATGATTATGCTCTTCATACATCGTCCTCAGACTATCAAAGATATCCTTGGACAATTCGATCTGATCGAACTGTCGCTGTATCAGATTATCCAAGGAGGCTATGATGTAGCAGCGGGCTAGGGAATTTTTCTCTTCCCATTCTTGATAGTCCCTCCTTCGGGCCTTAGAAGCCCTATCATCCGGACGTTTCGGGGCATGATCCTTAGCTACTTTGTCCAACTTCTCTGAAGTGAGGACCAGCATAAGGTTATGGTACCAGTCAGCATAGTTTGGGCCCTTAAGTTTGTTGTCGTCCAACAGTTTAGCGAATTGTCCGTTTGCCATTTATGATAAAAAGCAAACATTAGTCCACAACCTAATTTGATTCATGTTATCTACATCGATATGGCTTTTAATCTATGTTCCATTTCCATCTATTCATCTCCGAGACTTCCCTCCTATCTCAGTGACGGAGACTACGATTTATGTCTCTGGAAATGTGGGAAATCACATAGGGTGCATGGAGCCAACTGTTTCAGCTGCATAACCCCACCACCTTTCTGTGAAGGATCATATCCACTCATCGTATGAGCTTTCCCTTTGGCCTCTGTCAGACAAGGTTCATTGCCATTTTAGGTTAAACCTTTCTATCCAGTGAGTGCTCACCCATCATATTCAGGAACGCTAAGGTACCGTGAGAGAGTCTTCCATTTTAGGATAGGCCCCTCCCACATCGGTCTATGACGCCCCTATCATCTTATGAAACATTCCAACAGATCCAACAGCAAATGGATAGCCCAATTTTATGGTGTGTTTCCTCATTACTGAAGGACCCATCTTAATGCTAATGATGGAAGGCCTTTAGAGAGTTCATCATATGAATCTCCCTATCACGTGCACTCATATTTCAGGAGGGAACAAAAGTTACGCCCTAGTTTAATTTAGGTCAAACCAAAGTGGCTCCCACTGACTTTCATAAAGCCAGATTTTGATGGGCCCTAAATGGCTAGGATTCCGCACGATTCCTCTTGGGAAGGTGTGGGGCCCACCACGAAGGGAGGATCATCCAATGATCTTAAGGACACCATGGCAATGATGTGCATTCAGCCATGGTGTGCGCAAGAGCCACTATCGTATCAACATGGGCCAAGTACTTATGGCCCACGAACGTTGCACATCACACATCCATACATCACATGCAGGAATAAAATTGATCCAATCAATTAATATCTGTAAAACCCATAATTAAAGCCCATAATTTTTCATAATATTACTGATTAATATTATCTAGGTATATGGGTTGAATAGCAAAGAGCAGTTCGGCCCATATAGCTTTTATGCTGTTAATGGGCTTAAGTAGTTTTAACACATTAAAACTGAGATTTACAGGTGTGGGTCGAATTAGATCATGCAATTAACTATCAATCCCTTGACCCAAGAGTGGAAAATTAGGGCTGAGAACAGCCCCATCGAACCACAGATTCGGTCCAACCAATTTGGTCGAATTTGGTCCGAATGGGTCTAGGGTTTGATTTTTAATTCAAGATTTTAATTCAAGAATTTATCTGAAATTCAATTACTAATAAAAGACATTCAAGAATCAGTACTAGGGCTGTTCGCAAACCTGCTACCCTACAAAACAGAGGTTAGTTCGCAGCTTGCAATTTCTCAAACTGCAAATCGCAGATGAGCGAACCCTAATTTGCGAAAATCCTTCCTTTTGCGCAATCAGCTTTGATCTTGACTGAAATAAAATAGAAAAACCCTAATTTTCTATTAATATTACAACAGATTGAATTCTTATACATTCAGTCTAGAAAATAAAAAAAAAAAATTAATTACAGACAAGAATGTAAAATAACTGCAAATCACAGATTTCTTGTGCCAATTAAGATTACGATCTCCACCGTATGAACAACCCATAAATCAAGATAAATATAAAGAACAATTCTAAATATAAATCAGATTTAAAAATATTTAATTCCAGATCAATCGCCCATAATCTAGGAACCGATTTCCCAGAAAATCATTAATCTGCGCAAATCGGGTAGGATGCCTTCTGCCCATTTGCGCAGTTTCAGATCTGGCCAATTTCGGTTCAAGATTTGAACCTGGCTCCGATACCACTGAAGGGAGGAGAGATCCATCATATGGATGGCCAAACCCTGCAGGTAGGTTAGGCGAAATTTCAAAAATTTCTCTCTCTCCCATGTGGGAATCACATTCCCTATTTTAGAAAACTGCATTTTCAAGGATCAATCTTGAACCCTAAACCTGACCAGATCTGAAACCAAAAGGTAGGAGAGGGACATACCTGATACAGAGTAGTAGTAACTCCAAATGAAGGTGTTCACGCCCAAGGAGATCACCAAAGACTGTTCCCACTGAAGATGACACAGCGTAGGGTGGAGCAGAATCAACAGGGTGGTTCTTCAGCAAGAACTTGATTCTTCACCAAGAATCTGATGGAGGGCGATTGAGCACGACTTCAGATCAGTTTTTCTCCAAAAACTGATATTAAGAACCTTTCTTGATCGCTCCTACAAGTGGAGATCGAACTGGCAATGGTGGCAGCAAAAGGAGAAGGCAAGAGCAGATGATGGCATCAGTCCAACTACAACTGTCTTCTCTCTTGTATCAGTAATCCGATTGGATGAATTGGGGTTCGCCCTCCTCCTCTATTTATTGCTTTAAAGAGAGCTTCTCCTAATCCTATTAGGAGTTTCCTAATCCAAATCTTGTATTTGGATCTGGACTCTGTTTAAGAGATAAGGGTAATCCCTTATCTTATCTGCAGATAAACATCAGCCCTCCTAATCTGATTAGGAGTTTCCTGATCCAAATCTCTATTTGGATCTAGACTCTCTGAGTGGATAGGGACAATCCCTTATTCTAACTGTTGATCTAAATCCCAGAACCGCCCCTCTTTAATTAATCATATTAAACCAGTTCGAATTGGGCTTTAGGCCCATTAAGTCCATGTGCTCACTTATCCTCCAAACTGCTGCCCAGTATCCTTGTATGACGTGGGACCCAAACATTGATCTACACATCAGCCACCTGGGTTCAGCCCAGCTTCTATTACAAGGCCTAGTCGAATTCACTGTAGGAGACAGTGAACCCCTGAGGCCATCACCATGGGCTCTTAATGGGCTCAACATTTACACTAAATGGTCCCTGGGTCAAGCCACCTTATAAAAACCCAAGGACTGTGGGCAGATGCAAGATTAGCCCATCAGGTATTACCCTCAATGGTCTTACACTTAACCTCTCAGCCCATAATGATCAAACACTGCCCAACAAGAGAGGACCTCTCCCTCGGCTGCAAGGAACAGTGCTGCACTCTCTACTCACATGGATCTCGAGAATTAAAACCTTTTGCAAACATTTTGAAACCGTAATATACATATGTATATCTCTATATAAATATATTTTGCAAAACGAATTTCAACGGTTGAAATCGGCTGTCGGCAGCTTTGGTTTCCATCAGAGACAGTGCATCCCTGATCATTTACTTTGTCCGACAAAGGGACTGATCCTATCACTATGATCACCCACTCAGATGAATTCTCAGACTGTCCCAACATACCCAGGTTTTGACCCCCTCTAAGGATCTCACTAATTGGCATATCAAAGACAACCCAATCCAAGGTCCAGGGCAATATTGGAATTCAGGTCCGATTCAGGGTTTCAAGAAAAGCCACACTGCATGTACCTCAGGTCTCACCCTGGCAGTTGAGACAAACCACCCCAACCAACTTGGTGGCACATCATTGTCAGCCTTGGTAGGATAAATCTCCCCAGATCTATCCAACGGCTGTGAAGATTCTAAACTAACATGAGTCTCATATGTGCCCAATTTAAGGGTATTACACAGAAACACACCATAATAACATAAATCAAATATGTACTTTATTTATTTACATTAAATGTCATAATGTACATCATTCTGATTGAAGCTAAGGGCATACACTGTCTAACATTGCAAATGAAAAGAATGCAAATTTTGGTTTAGTTTTATTTTGGGTTTTACCATGGTTTTACAATCAAACAAAATAATTGTAAATTCGAAATAAAAATAAATCATAATTTTGCATCGAAATCATTTGCACTACCATGGTTTTGCATCAGTACAAATAAATTCACATTGCAACCAAACACAACTTAAAGAAATGAATAAGATTCAAAGGGGGTTTCTCTCGAGCAAGAATTCAGGAAAAAAGGAATTCCCCTTAATTAGTCAAGTGCGATTCAGTCACAAGTCGAACTTAGATTGGTGGCCTTGGGTGAGGGATATGAGAAAAGCTAACATGACCAATATTGCAAGATTTGGAGAATATCGTCAAAAGAAAATAGAGAAGTCATCTTGGGATTGGAGAGAAATAGTGGCAAATAGAGAAGTCAAAAAGGATTGTGTTAGGAAATTAGAACTAGGGAGGATAATCTACATAAAGATAAGTGGCTCATATTACGCCTAATAATTAACCAGTTGAACAGGAATGACCTTCACGTTGATCAATTGAATATGAGGGTAAAGGATATTATTGACTAAAACTCGAGAGAATTGAATCTAGGTCCCATTATTAATGGGATCCCAGAAAACATAAGGGAGTAAATAAAAGAAATTCCGATCCAAAAATTCATTTAGGGGGGACAGGGTTAACTGGAGCTTGGAGTCTAAAGGAAAATTCACAATTAAATTTGCCTACCAAGGACTATGCGACCTAGAGAACTCTAATAATCCCACCATTCGAATTTGGACAAAAAAAAAAAAAAACTTACAATTCCTCCCAAAATAAAGTCTTTCATGTAGCTAATCCTGAAAGGAAAACTTCCTACGAACTCTCTCCTTAGGAATAGAAGAATGTCAATCTAAGGATATTGATCTTATCCTTAGTCTGTGTAATGTCATTTATAAAATCATTACTAAAATCCTTGTAAATAGGATTAAACATCTTCAAGATAATCTCATCTCCCCATATCAGAGTGAAGGTGCCCAATCTGCAGATAGACGATAATATCCTAATTGCACATGAGATGATTCACACCATGAAGAAGAAAAAAGGAAGCACAGGAATAATGGCGTGTAAAATTGTAATGGAGAAGGCTTATGATATGTTGGAATGGGACTTTATCGAGAAAGTGTTAAAAAGAACTTGGTTTTCATGAAAAATGGATTTCTTGGGTCATTGAATGTATCAAAACTGCTTCCTATAAAATTTTAATCAATGGGAATCCAACAAATGAATCTAAACCAAGTAGAGGCATTAGACAAGGACATCCTCTATCTCCCTATGTTTTTATTCTTTGTGTGGAAGCTTTGTCTAAGAAATTGGAAAATGAAGCAATGGATAGTGAAAAGTAGATTGGTTGTAGAATTTCGAGAGGGGGACCAAAGATCCCCATCTTGCAATTTGTGGACGACTGTTTTATATATATTTGCAAATACTTCTATCCCAGCCTGCTTGAAAATCAAGAAAATCTTATTAAACTATGAAAAGGCCTCGGGCCAATGCCCAAATTTCAATAAATCTTCGATTCTTCTCTCAAAAAACAAGCCCCATAGGTTTCAAAAGATGCTATACAAAATGCTTAGAATCCCATTGGAAACTAACTCCAAATCCTATCTTGGGGCTCCCATAGTCACTAGAAGAGTTACAAATAGTACCTTTGGAAAAATCAAAGAGAAAATGGTTCAAAAATTGGCAAATTGGAAAAAACATTCCCTATCAATTGCAGGTAGATTAACCCTCATAAATTCTTCAACTAACATGATGCCACAATATATAATGAGTTCTTTAGAATCCCAAAAAAATCTATAGATGAATTGGACAAGATTCAAAGGGATTTTCTATGGGAAGAAATCTCTTCATTTGCTGAATTGGGAAAAAAGCGTGCACCCCTAAAAGGTGGGGTGCCATGGGAATAAGAAAGCTCCATTGGGTTAATGAAACCAGCTTGGCAAAGTTAGGCTGGAGGATCATAAATGAGGACAACTTGTGGGTGAAAGTTGTGAAAAGCAAATATTTGAGGAAAGAAAATTTATAGAATTGCAAAATTAAAAAGGATATCTCTTGGCCTGGAGGGGTATTCTCCTGGCCAGTGATCTCATTAAGAAAGGCACTCATTGGCAAGTAGGAAATGGTAGGTCTATTAGCTTTTGGCATGATAATTGGGTTTATAACAGACCTCTAACTGAAACCATTAACTATGAGGTTATGACAAATCATAACATTAAAGTCTCAGACATGATTGATTTTGGAAGAGAATGCTGGAATGAAGACAAAATAAAGGCGAATGTATTTGACCAAATTTGTCAAAATAAAGACAATTTTTAATTACTCTATTGAGGACAGAATTATTTTGGGGTGCAACCCTAAGGGGATTTTCTCTATAAAAACAACTTATTTGTTGAAGTGCTCTTCTATTCTTAACCCAAACGATACCTTTAATTGGTTGGCTGATATTTTGAACATCAAAGGCCCCCCAAAGATAAAGACTTTTCTCTTTTTCCTTCTCAACAATAGGCTTCCTACAAAAAGCCATCTAAGGAAAAGAGGATATAACATTGATGAATCTTGTAGCTTTTGTGGGGATGAGGAGGATGCTGATCATATTTTTAAAAATTGTACCTACACAAAGCGAATGTGGCTTACCTTAAACACTCCCCTAGAGGGACCAAATGAGAATGAAAATTTAATTGATTGGTGGACAAGTGTCAGCAATAAAAAGGAAAACAAGATTCTTTTAGTAAAGGAAAAACTAGCTTTTGTTCTTTAGGCTGTCTAGAAAAATAGGAACTCGAAAACTTTCAATAATGTTTCAACTTCCATTCCAGTTATTTTGGAACGGGCTCTTGATTTGTTTTTGGAGTTTCTTGATAGGAGAAAAGATAAAGACATTTCCCGAATGGACAAAGTGTGGAAACCAATTTTTTGGAGTGCTCCAAAACTTGGCACTATTAAAATAAATTTTGATGCCTCCCGTAACAGTGATGGAAAATGTTTTGTGGCTAGTATTGTTCAAGACCATTTTGGTAGGGTGCTAGCAATTAAAGCATATAAACTTGGCACATGTACCATCAACCAAGCGGAAGAATGGGCTGCATGGGAAGCACATATTCAAGTGACAAACTATAGGGAGGATCCTATTATAATCGAGGGTGATTCATTATTGGTCATCTCGTGCCTCAACAAAAAGGTGGAAGTTCCTTGAAATTTGAAATCTATCATCTCTTGCTGCTTGAGGAGGAGAGTTCTGTTCGAGGGAGTTTTCAGTACCAGTATATTTTCAGAAAAGCTAACTAGGCGGTTGACTTGCTCATGAAGCTCTTTCTTGTTCTACCCCTTCCCTAGATTTTTGTATCAACTCCCTTCTTATTTGTTTTGTAGATTTTTGGGGACGTACTATCCCCTGTTGTGCGTAGTACACTTCTTCACTTAAAAAAAAATTCACAAGACAAATTTGGACTATAGCAAATCAGGTGTTTCAAATCCCATCATAGATAGTAAAGATTTTGTTCAAGCATCAAATTCCATTACAGAATATATTAATGTAAATGGAGGAAGGTAAAACCATACCAATAGAGCTAAACACAAGGTAAAATATTGGAACCCTCCCATTGAAGGAACAATCAAGGTTAACTTTGATGCTTCAATCTCATGAGAGGGTATTGTATCGTTTGGGTGCATAGCAATAGATGCTAATGCTTGGTTTGGAAAGAGTATAAATGTAAATATGGAGAGTGTAAAACCTTATATTTTGTATTGTTTTGTATATATTTGTACTATATAAATTTGTATTTGTACTATTTCCAAACATGCCTAAGGGATTAATAATAGAAGCCCGAGCTGGTATAATAGGTATCACTTCCATTAGAGTAGCCGAATGATTGGTAGCAGTTGAAGCCCATAGGATTGCTCACCATCTAAACTCTCCAACTCGAATCGTTTGTTTGGATTGAAGGAGATTCGAAGATCATAATTGACTGCTTAAATGGTCTAGATTAGGGGTGGTAAGTTTTCACCCAACCCACTGAACCCACCCAACTTGCCCATTTACTTGGCGGGTTGGGAATAGGTTGATCACCCATTGGGTCAATTTAAATGGGTTGGGTTGGGTTGGGTTGTGGATAACCATTGGGTTAACCACTAAAGATATAAGTATTAATTCCTTAGCCATTTTTTTTCAATTTTCTTCATTTGAATGAAATAAGTTATAATTAATGCAATAATTTTCTATTAATTATTGACTAAAATTAGTTGTCTCGAATCAACACACTTCACCCAAATCGACATAAACCCAAATCAACTCGACATGAGTTCAGACCAGCTCAACTTGGTCTAAATATAAATAGACCCGATCACCTCGGTTCGGTTCATTTGGGTTGGTTTGCCTGGTCCGAACACAACTCGACTCAATGCACTCGACTCAATGCATGTCACCATGAGCCGACCAGAATCCAAAACGGGTCAGGGCGAGATAGTTCAGTCCGGACCCGGTCTGGCCTAAAACCAAAATTGGATGTGATTGCTTTGCTCAGTTTGGATCGTCCAGTCTGACCCGTACATGCACAACCAGACCCGAATCTGGACATGCCTGATTTACTTCTCTTGACCCGCTTCAGGCCAGTCGGTTTGGTCCCAAAGCTATGCACAAACTTGATATGGCTGGTCCAAGTCAATCCGCCATTAACCAAACCGGTCTGGTGTAGCCCGACCGGACTAATCTAGATCTAAAGGATTCAACCACTCTTGATGTGATTAGCTTAAAGACAATCCAATTAGATAGTTCAAGTTGGTTTGACTGATTTGAACCTAAGTGGTTCGATCAAACCCAAAACCCGAACATAGTCAAATGGCTTCACCGCTTGTGTAAAAATAAACATGCATGTAGTATGATTTGAACCTTCACCAGTCACCACTTGTGTAAATAGCAATTTCTATTACCACCAAGATATGACCAACTTATTTGTCAAGAGGGAGTTAGTTTGTTATTTTAAGTACATAAATATAAGATTAATGGGTTAGGGTGGGTTGGATTGGATTAAAGCGGGTTTGGATTGAACCCAACCCATTTAATTTTATATAACTCGGTCATTAATCGGTTAGCGTGTTAGATGGGTTGGGTTGAAACTCAACCCAAACCAAACCCAACCCAACCTGCCCAATTGCCACCGCTAGACTGATCAACCTCTGTGGAGATGTGAAGCTCTAATTCATGAATGCCTTGCCATTCGCCAGGAGTCGCACCTTCACTTCACATATTTGTTAGACAATGTATGCCCTTATCTCCAATCAGAATGATGTACATATCCATTTATTATAAATGAATAAAAATATATAATTGATTCATGTTATAATTGGTGTGTTTCTATGTAATTACCCTTAGACTGAACACTTATGAGACTCGTGTTAGTTTAGAATGTTCTTAGCTATTGGATAGACTTGGGGAAGTTTATCCTGCCAAGGCTGACACTGATGTGCTGCCAAGAAGGTTGGGGTAGCCTATCTTAGCTGTCAGGATTGGATCTGAAGCACATGTAGTGTGTGTCTGCTCGAAACACTGAACCCGGACCAATTCTAGTTATGCCCTGGACCTTAGAGACTGGTGGGTAAATTTGGAATGTTACACATAACCCCTAGACTCGATTATGGTATTGCACTAGGTGTTGGATTGGGCTGTCTTTGATATTTCAATCAGTGAGATCCTTTGGGGGTCAAAACCTGGGCATGTTGGGTCAGTCTGAGAATTCGCTCGAGTGGGTGATCATAGTGACAGGATCAGCCCCTTTGTTGGACAAAGTGAATGATCGGGGCTGCACTCTCTAGATGGAAACTAAAACTGCCGGCATTTGATTTCAAACTTGTTTGAGATTTATTTTGCAAAATATATTTATATGAATATATATATATATATATATATATATTATGTTTTAAGAAAAAGATTTGCAAAAGGTTTTAATTCTTGGGACCCATCCAAGTAGAGAGTGCAATACTACACCTTGCAGCCAAGGGAGAGGTCCTTCCCTGTTGGGTAGTGTTTGATCATTAAGGGCTGAGAGGTTAAGTGTAAGAGACCATTTAGGGTTATTTTAAATATGGGCTATATCCTACTTAAGTCCATTGTCCTTGGGCCTTCATAGGATGGCTGGACTCAAGGATCATTTAATGTAAATATTGGGCCCATTAAGAGCCGATACTGATGGACGCAGGGGTTCACTGTACTTAACAGTGAATTCGGTCAGGCCTTTTCATAGAGGCTAGGCCGAACCCATATGGGCTTATGTAGGGTCATTGTTGGGGTCCCACTGAAAGGGATGGGAGATCCATCATATGGATGGCTGAACCTTGTAAGAAGGTTGGGAGAAATTTCAAAATTTACTTTACTCCCATCCGGGAATCCTATTTCCAATTTAGAAAACTGCATTTTCAAGGTTCGTTCTTGTAACCAAACTGAACCAAATCTGAAGCCAAAATTAGGAAGGGATATACCTAATATGGAATCCACGCAAAAAGCTCATCCCAACGTAGGTGTTTACGCCCAAAGAGTGTACCAAATCCTCCCTCCACTAATGATGACATTGCTTATGATGAGGCAGGATCAACAGGTAGTTCTTCACCAAGAACTTGTGATTCTTCATCAAGAATCGAATGGGGTATTGAGCACAGCTTCAAATTGTTTCTTCTAGCAAGAAACAATATCAAGATCAAATCTTGATCAGATCCAAGAACTGGAGATCGAACAGGGTAGGGCGGCAAGAGTAGGAAGAAAAAGAACTGAAGGCAAGATCGGTCCAACTAAGTTGTTTCTCTCTGTGTTGTGTCTGGTGTCCTTTTCATGTCCGCCCTACTCTCTATTTATAACCTTAAAGAGACAACCTCCTAATCTGATTAGGAGTCTTCTGATCCAAATCTTTATTTGGATCTGAACTCTTTAAGTGATAAGGATAATCCCTTATCTTATCTATAGTTAAAGATCAACTTATTCCTAATCAAATTAGGAGTTTCCTGATCCAAATCTTTATTTGGATCTGGACTCTTTAAGTGGATAAGACTTATCCTCTAATCCTTATCTGCTGATCCAAACCCAGATCCGCCCCTATTTAATTAATCCAATTAACCCAGTTCGAAATGGGCTTTTAGGCCCATTAAGCTTTTAGGCTCACTTCCTTTTAAGATGGCTAGCTTGGTTCTCTTTGTATGGCGTGGGACCCTAACATTGATCTACACATCAGCCACATGGGTTCAGCCTAGCCTCTGTTACAAGGCCTGGCCGAATTCACTATTGAACACAGTGAACCCCTGAGTCCATCACCATGGGCTCTTAATGGGCCCAACATTTACACTAAATGGTCCTTGGGTCTAGCTATCTTATGAAGGCTCAAGGACTGTGGGCAGATGCAAGATTAGCCCATCAGGTATAACTCTCAATGGTCTTACACTTAACCTCCCAGCTCTTAATGATCAAACACTAGCCGACAAGAGAGGACCTCTCCCTCGGTTGCAAGGTACAGTGCTTTACTCTCTACTCACATGGATCCCGGGAATTAAAACCTTTTGCAAACATTTTAAAACCATAATATATTTATATATAAGTATGTCTCTATATAAATATATTTTGCATAACCAAATTTTAAACACATTTGGAATCCACTGCCAGTAGTTTATGTTTCCATTAGAGAGAGTGCATTTTCCCAATCATTCATTTTGTTTGACAAAGGGGCTGATCCTATCACTATGATCACCCACTCAGATGAACTCTCGGATTGTCCCAACATACCCAAGTTTTGACCCCCTCTAAGGATCTCACTGATTGGCACATCAAAGACAGCCCAATCTGACACCTAGTGGAGTATCATAATCGAGTCTAGGGTTCAAGTGTAAGATTTCAGTTTTGCCCATCTATCTCCAATGTCCAAGGCAATACTGGAATTTTGGTCCGATTCAGGGTTTCAAGAAAACCTACACTACATGTACCTCAGGTCTCATCCTAGCAGCTGAGACAAGCCACCCCAACCAACTTGAAAGTATACTAGTGTCCGACTTGGCAGGATAAATATCCCCAGATCTATCCAATGGCTGTGAAGATTCTAAACTAACACGAGTCTCATATGTGTTTAGTTTAAGGGTATTACACAGAAACACACCATAATAACATGAATCAAATATGTACTTTATTCATTTACATAAAATATCATAATGTACATCATGCTGATTGGAGCTAAGGGCATACACTGTCTAACACCCATGGCATACAAAGAGAACCAAATAGGCCAGAAACTACCTAGGGATGTGAGCCACTTGCTTAATGGGCCTAAAGCCCAAGATAAATTGGATTAATCAAGTGGTCACATGACAACTTAAGCAGTCATGTGACTTTGGTGAATATGGGTTTGGATTTGGGTTTGGATCATCTATTAGAATAAGAGCATAAATCTTATCCACTTAAAGAGTTCAAATCAAAATAAAGATTTGAATTAGAAACCTCCTAATTCGATTAGGAGTGGTGATCCTTAAGGTTTAAGAATGGAGAGTTCGATCTTCTCCAGATCACTCTTCTATCAGCTCTTTCTCTTTGTTCTTGCCGCCCCAAAAACCCTAATTCAACCTCAACTTCTTGGACTTATCTTGATCGGTTCCACTTCTGATTTTTGCAAGAAAAATACAGAGAAATTTCATGCTCACCTCCCTCATTTGATCCAAGGTGTTGGATCACAATTTTGCTAAAAACTGTGTTGCTGAACCGGCTTCAATTCAAGTTGTGCCATCTTTAGTGGAAGTTGGTCTTAGTACACTCTTTGGGTGTGAACTACCACTTTGGGAGCTACACTTGTGGATTCTGTATCAGGTATATTTTTCCCTTTTTTGTTGGTTTCAAATTTGGTCCAATTTCGGTGAAAGAACGATCCTAGGAAAAGTAGTTTTTCTAAAACCAGGAATACGATTCCTGGAAGGGTAAAAGAAAATTTTTGAAATTTTGCCCAGCCATCCATATGTTGGAGAGAGGGAAATAAAGCGGCCGATTGGTTAGCGAGTGTAGGTCATGCTACTTCTTTGCACTTAGTGAGAGATTTTCCAAAAGATTTAGTTTTTACTAGTAAGAACCCATGCGATTCACAAGCTTTGTTAAAACAATTTATGGCAATAGAGTTAGGGGTGCAAGTTGGGTGTACCTAATTCAAACTTGACCCAATTTAATCAAAGCTGTTGTATAGGTTGGGTTTGAGTTTTTGAACTTTAAGATGGGCTTGAGCCAAAAAAAGTAGGATCTAAACCAAACTCAAATTGGGCTTAGGTTAAGGCCTTGGGTATATATATATAATCAACCTATTCTATTTGGAAACTGAGCTACAAAGCTCAATATGCCCAAGCATAGTGTAGCCCGAGTAGCGATGGAAATAGAGTGGATTCAAGGAGGGTTTCATAAATTCTAGACTCTACCCACGTAGAAGGTTGGATTTTGAGAATCCAAACCCTCCCCGCACATGAAAATGCAAAACCCGCCCCGTATTCAAGCCCAATATGCCCAAGCCCAAGCCTAGCCCAAGTAAGGATGGCAATAGAGTGGGTTTGAGGAGGGTTTTGCAAATTCTGGACTCTACCCACCAAGTAGGTTGGATTTTGAGAATCCAAACCCTCCCCGCACATGAAAATGCAAAACCCTCCCCATATTCAAGGGTAGGGTGGGTTGGGTTTAAAACCCACATCTAATTTCCTATTATTTCTTGTTATATAAAAGCAATAAATAAGTAAAATAACATAAATAAACAACAAAATTACCAATTTGAGATGTAAAAGAACACGTAAACTATCAATTATCCTTTACATCTATTTCAAAATGTTATTAAATTCAACACCTAGTACATAAAGTTTATATGCTTTCCAACAATATGTAGATTAAAAGGGTCAAATTTAGCCTAATACCATACCCTACCTATAACATACAGGTTGTAGAATCCCAAAGCCTGACTTGCCCCAAAAATTATCCTTTAAACAAAAAAACCCGACTTGTCAAGGTGGGTAGGGGTAGATACCCACCAGGTAGGGTAAAAATTTCCATTTAAGCCCGAATTGCTTAGTTAAGGTTGAGTTAGGCCTAGGTTGGTAAACTCAGGCTTAATCTTGAATTGGACCGAGCTTGAGCTTGAGGTTTGAGGCTTAGGATTGGATTGACCCTCAACTCGACCCAACCCACTCATGTTGCACCTAACAGGAACCCGTGCAATGCACAGGCTTTGTTAAGAAAAAGCTAAACAATAAAAGCACATAAGAGTAGACAATTGTTTTATATTTTAGCATTTTAAATAATTAATAATTACTTATATTTCATATACTACTTTTAATAATTTTTTGCAATACAAAAATAACAATAATTAATTTCAACTTGGTTGTTCATCAAACTGGTGAAACCGACCAATGCGACCCAACTCGACTCGAGTTGGTCGGTTTTCTAGTATTTCTAGTAGGTTTTGGTTTAGCAATTTCCCAACCTAAGCATTTGTAAAACGACAAAAGCCAAATTGACCATATATATTTTAAATATAATATTTAATATGAAAAAGTGGAAAATTCCTATGTTCCTTAGTCTAAAATATTTTACATTGTAAATTTAAATTTTTTTAATTTATTTTTTAATAATACCAATGTAATTTTTAAATTTAATTGAACCAATCAACTAAATTGAAAATTGAACCAAACCAATATAATATAAGTTGGCTAGTTTTCACTAATGATTGGTTGGTTTTGCATGACCAACTTCCAAACCCGGCTAGGTCAATTTGGTTGGCCAAAGAAATATACAACTGATTTGAACAAACCCATGAACACTCATAATTTTAGCTAAACTAAAAATTTAATCTCTAATTAATAATAGTTTAATCTCTAATAGTTATTGAAAATTTTCTATTAAATAATAAAAAAAATAGATTTATACATAATTATTGAAAATATATTTACCACAAAAATACAATAATTAAGTACTAATAATACAATAAATATAAATTTTAGTATATATAAATATATAATAAATATAGATTAATATTTTAAAATTATTATTAATAAATATCAATTTTCTGAAAGTTATTTTCTAGAATTATTAATTCATATAAGTGAAATAATGTTTTATTCTCAGTACATTAATAATTGCAATTATTATTATATTTTTAATATCTATTAATTTTTTTTGAAAGTTATTACCTATTTTTGTTATTTGAAAGATTCAATACCTCTAAATTATTTAATCTATTTTTTCATTATTTGAAAAATATTTTAAAAAATTAAATCATTTATATTTAATATTCTTGTTATCAAATATTATTAAATATATTATAATTCTTTTCGTGCTTTTGATAATTTTTTTAAGGTTATTAAATAATTTATTTATTTAATCTATTTTATTTTTTGTAAAATAATATGTAAAATATGTTTTAGTTATTAATTTTGTAATATTTAAAATATTTAAAATTAGTTATTTACAATATTATATATCTATTTAAACGATATCATTATTTAGGTATTTAAATATTACTTATTTATTTAATTTAATAATCCATAAAATTATAGGTTATACTATTATTACATAATTTCGTTATTAATGTTTTAAAATATAAATTTATTATTAATTCAAATATTGTTAAATCTAATATAATGATTTTCTACTTTTAATAAATTTTTTAAGTTTATTACATAATTTCGTTATTTGAAGTATTTGAAATTTAGTTATGCTAAATATTTTGTTATTTAAAATATTTAGTTATTTAAATTTTAAGTAAAATGTAAAATATTTAAAATTTTCATTTTTGAAATTTTATTTATTTTAAGGTGATTACATAATATTAAATATATAATATTTATCTATTTTTATTATTTAGTTATTTATAATATTTATTTTTTAAAATTTTTAATAATATTTTCTAATTTTAAATTTTTATTATTTGAATAATATTTAAATTGAACAATTCATAAAATTATAATTTATATTATTAGTACGTAATTTCGTTATGAATTTCAAAAAAGTATAAAATTATTAATAATATGAATATTATGAAATATATGATATTTTTGTGTTTTTAATAAATATCTTAAAGTTATTACATAATTTTATTGTAATATTTAATTAATTCTTAAATTTTTTAATTCAAACTTTCTTTTGATAGATATGGATGAAAAGTGGGGGATTGGATATAGGAATTATAGATAATACAGGAGATAAACTCTCTACTAAATTAGAGATAATATAGGATATAATTAGGAATTATATATAATTTAGGAGAAAAATAGGAATTATATATAATTTAGGAGAAAAATAGGAATTATATATAATTTAGGAGAAAGTGGGGGATAGTGGTGCCACTTGGCTAGATTAGATTAGATTTTGGTAGAGAAATATTTTAGGAGTAGTTTTAGGAAGGATATCCAAAGGTTTAAACATAGAGGAAAGAGGGACGGACCAGGTATGCTGAGATGTCAAAATGAGAGAGGGAGAAGGGAGTGATGAGGTGGCTTCCTGAGGGAGCAAGGAAGGCTAAAATGAAGAGGGGCTGAGAGTTCTTGGTTGGGGTAAGGGAGAAAGCTCAGGCTCTCACGTAGCATGTTTCTACTTTCCTATATATATAGATTTGCTTGTTGAACTTATGCGGGGGGGACATCCCTCCAGTAACTTGCTTAGGTTATCTTCCTCTCTTATCAAAAAAATAAATAAAAGAAAAAAAAACTAACATTTGAAAGAGAACCTACCAAACCAAAAAAATGAAATGAGAAACCTACAATGGCTGAGACATTTGGAAAAGAACCTAGAATGTTTGAGATGTATGGTATAAAACATTCAATTTGGTAGATAGCATGCAATGGTTGTTTGCGTTTGTGGAGATGGGAGAGTTTGGTCTGAGATGTTTGAAAGAAAACCTACTGATGAATCAGTTTTTGGCTAAGTATCAATTTTTTGTGCTAAGTACCTCGTCATTTGGTCTGCTTCCAAGTGGCCGATGACTCAGAGGTCGAAGTGGAGAACTTTTGCTGGATGAGGACCTGGATGCCGAGTTGACCAGGCCAAGCTGGGGGTAGATTAGGTGACGAGCTGAATGGGCCAAGCTAGGCAGGTTAGGTGACGAGCTGACCAGAGCGTCGAGCTGCCTATTAGTTGCTGAGCTGACCAGAGGGCCGAGCTGCCCGGTGGCGAGCTGGATTGATTGTTGAGCTTCGTAGTTCTTTGGAAACCTGCAAGGAATCAATGTCAAAGGACCCAGGGTGGCTAACCCGGCGGGGTTGCTCCGATGCTTAAGTCAGTACTCTCATAGTAGACTGCGAGCTAAAAATCACAAAGTATGAGAGCTAGAATATACTTACTTGCCCCCCTATGCCATTGGGGTTAGTGCCTTTATATAGGCATTGTTTGGCATTGGCTTCACGCACCATATCCGAGATTTCTGAGAGATCGCCTAAGTGGTCCGAGATTCCCAGAGGCAACCGCCATGCACGTTGACCACCCTCCGGATCGTTCGGTACGTGGGCCAACTTCCAAGGATCGTGGGAGTGTTAGGATATGCATGCCAAATTTGTCGGCAAGCACGTCTCGCAGGTCGCCAGGTTGGCGCCTGTGCCTGGCTGCCAGTTCGCGCCTAGGCCAGGGCGCCAGGTCAACACCTGTGCCAGGCCGCCAGTTCGCGCCTGGGCCAGGCCGCCAGTTCACGCTTGTGCCAGGCCGCTAGGTCGGCACCTTTGCCAGGCCACCAGTTCACGCTTGGGCCAGGCCGCCAGGTCGGCGCCCGTGCTAGGCCGCCAGGTTGCGCCTGGGCCAGGCCGCTAGGTCGGCGCCTAGGCCAGGCCGCCAGGTCGGCATCTGGGCCAAGCCGCCAAGTCGGCACCCGTGCCAGGCTGTCAGTTCGCACCTGGGCCAGGCTGCCAATTCACGCCTGGGCCAGGCCTCCAGTTCATGCTTGTGCCAGGCTGCCAGTTCGCGCCTAGGCCAAGCCGCTAGGTTGGCTCCTATGCCAGGCTGCCAGGTCAGCACCTATGCCAGGCCGCCATGTCGCGCCTGGACCAGGCCACCAGTTCGCACCTGGGCCAGGCTGCCAGGTAGGACACCATCAACTTGGCTAAGGAAAGTTGTTGCCTAAGTGGTTCTAGGTGTCACCTAGTTGTTCCAAGGTGCCATGTGTCACCATGCAGTGGAGGGCCAAATCCGCCCTCATCACCTACAATGTCTGAGAGAGTATGAGAGGGTGAGAGAGTCCATTTTGAGAGATATGTTTGGTACATTCCATTTTTATATATAGAGATCATATAGATTTATTTGAAAACTTCATGACTTTGCTCTCCGTTATTGGATTGGGATGATCTTTTTTTTGGGTAGCTTTTTGCAATCTATGTGTTTCAAGGCATCGAAGGGCCTTGCCCCACTATATTTTCCAAAATACTTTTTTTTGGCCTCACTATATTTAGCTTTTTATGTATAAAAAAATTAAAAACTGAAACAAAAATATGAATTAGACCTAAAATAAAACATCTATCTATATATCTATATATATAGCAAGACGGTCCACGTTATCATGCCTCTCCTTGCTCCAAACCCCTTTCCTAATTTTCTGTTTTTTTGAATTTTTTATTTTTTTAATTTCATATTGCCCGTTAAACCAATAAGGAAACAGCATAGGCTAAATTATATCTAACAACCAATAGATAAAGAAAGAGGGATTTGATTTTCTAATGTTTAGCCAAGTGGCACCACTATCCCCCAATTTCTCCTAAATTATCTCTAATTCTTATTTATCTCCTAAATTATCTCTAAATCCTATTTATCTTCTCCCCTACTTTGCCCAATGGCACCACAATCCCCCACTTTCTCCTAAATTATCTTAAATTCCTATTTATCCTCTCCCCCACTTTTTATCTATATCTATCTAAAGAAAGTTTGAATTAAAAAATTTAAAATTTATTTAAATATTATAATTAAATTATATAATAGCTTTAAAATATTTATTAAAAACACCAAAATAATTATTATAGTTTTAATAATATTAATATTACTAATCATTTCCAGTTTTACAAAATTCATCACGAAATTATGTACTAACAATATAAATTATAATTTTACAAAAATGTTATTCAAATGATAAATATTTAACATTAAAAACAAAATATTATTTAAATATTTTAACAACAAAATGTCTTCAATAACAACATATTAAAAATAGCTAAATAATTAACATAACTAAATTTTAAATAGCTAAAATAACGAAATTTTCTTAAAAGTAAGAAAATAATTATAATATATTTCATAAATAAATAATTAATAATAAATTATGTAATAATAGTATAAATTATAGTTTTATGGTTATTAACATCAATAAATAATTAATATTTTAATATTTTAAATAATGATATTATTTAAATAACAAAATAATATTATAAACTAATTTCACTTATATAAATTAATAATTCTAGAAAATAAATTTAAAAAATTAATATTTATTAGTAATAATTTTAAAATCTGAATCTATATTTATTGTATATATATATATATTAAAATTTTATTGTATTTTCAGTAATTATTTATTGTTTTTTGTGATAAACATATTTTCAATAATTATGTATAAATCTATTTTTGTTATGTTATTTAACATAAAATTTTCAATATTGTTGGAGATTAAACTACTAATATTTAACTATTTAAATTTAGTTTATTGTATTTATTGTAGTTTTGTTATAAACTTATTTTTAGTAATTATGTATTTTAGTTATAATTTATTGATTAATATTTATTAGAGATTAAAACTATTAATTGAGATTACACTAATTGACTAATTTAATATAATTTTAGTATTTATTGTATTTTTGTAGTTATTGAATTTTTATTAGTTATGTATTATATTTTCATTAAATTTATTTTCAATAATTATGTATTTTTTTTGTAGATTTTTAATAACTATTGGAGATTAAACTATTATTGTTTATTAGAGGTTAGACTATTAATTTTGATGAAATTAGGAGTGTTCACTAATTCATTCAATTTGGTTGTAGGCTATTTGGCCAACCAAATCGACCTGGTCACTAACCATTAGTGAAAACGGACCAACTTGGGTCATAACAATTTAGGTCCATTTTTATTTTGGTTGGTTGTTCAAAAGATTTAAACTTAAAAATTAAATTTAATTTAAATTTAAATTTAAAAAATTATAGTTGTATTTTAAAAAAATAAATTAAAAAATTAATTTATGATATAAAATATTTTAGACTAAGGAATATGGGAGTTTTCCCACTTTTCCTATTAAACTAATATATTTAAAATATAAAATATTAATATATATCTATGCAGGTTATTCGGTTTTGATTGGTTTACAAATTGCCAAATTGAAACTTATCCAACCTGGTCGGGTTGGGAAATTGTTGATCCAAAGCTGATTGAAAAATATTAGAAACCAACCAACTTAGGTTGAATTGAGTCAGTTTCTTTAGTTTCATGAACAACCCTAGCTGAAATTAATTATTGTTATTTTTGTATTGTAAAAAAAGTTATTAATAGTAGTATATAAAATATAATAATTATTAATTATTTAAGAAGTTAAAATATAAAACAGTTGTGTACTCTTATGCATTTCTATTATTTCGCTTTCACTTAACAAAGCACATGCAAGTCGGTCCATGTCACCTTGCTTCTCCTTGCTCCATTATCCCAACCTTGCAATATCCTTGACTCTCTCTCCTCTCTCTTCATTCATCTCCCTTCCCATTGGGTTCTCTCTCTCCCCCCACAACTCAGGTCTCTCACTTTCTATAACAATCTAACTTCTTTCCTTAATTAGCTCACTACATGTTTTATCCTTTCCTTCACTTCAATCTCTAATTCCACTCTATTCTCTCCACTTTCCCATAAAAAATAGGGCCATAATTTATTAAGATTTGGTTTTCCAAACAACATTTATATCCATATACATGATTTCAAGCAAAGAGAGGGGAATAAGGGGAACTCGATGTTTCTTATATATTAATGGCATCTTCTATTGTTGTTAAATAATCCATTAGTTATGAAAATTATTAAAACTTTCTGGAAAATATTCTATCAAAAACTATGAAATAAGTATTTTAGAAATAATCCATTATTAAACAAATATTAAATAATTTAAAAATCTACCAAAATTAATAAACAATACATTATTTAATATTTTTTTATTATTAATAAATGTTCAAAATTTCAATGTTTAGTGTAATTTACATTAAGCATTGTAATTTAATAAAATTTCATTAAATTTTTACAATAATAATTTGTTGATAAAAGATACTACTAATTAGTGTAATTTAATAGTTTCTATAAAATCAATAATTAAAGTTAACAATTATAAAATAATTTAGGGGAACTCTTTAACTAATAATGCATAATTATTTTTAAATAAGTAATTAAAAAATTAATAAATTAATCTTTTAAAAATATTCTCTGAAACTATTTGAATAATAATAAATTATTATTCAACAAATAATTATTAAAAAATTTAGGAAATTAATCTATTAAAATTGTTCCATAATTATTTAAATAAGAATCCATTATTATTATTTCAATAAATAATAATTAAATAATTTAGGAAAATTACTAAGTCTATCCACACCAATCTAGATCACTTGGTTAACTTAGATCATACCTGGTTTTACATTAATTAGAAACAAATGGTTTACTTTTAATTGAAAATAATATAATTTACCATAATTATATTAATTTATTATAATTACATTTACTTTGATTAATAGTAAACAATTTAGGCTTCAAAAAGTAAATAATTTTCATTAATGTATTTTTATTGTAAATAATTAATTTACTATATGATGAGGGTGGATTTGACCCCCTAATGACATTATGACACCTAGCACCTCATGCCAACTAAGTGTAGCCTCTTGACAACTAGACAGCTCGAGCTCGCCACAGGCAGCTCCCCATAGGCAGCTCGCCACAGGCAGCTCGTTACAGATAACTCGCCACCAAGCAGCTCGCCACAGATAGCTCGCCATCGGGCACCTCGTCACAGATAGCTCACTACCAGGTAACTCGCTACAGGGCAGCTCGTTATCAGGTAGCCCGGCGTATCGTGGAAAGCTTCCTACCTGACAGAACCGTACCTACCAACTCTGAGGACTACACTCATGCCCCTCGCCTGGCAGCGCCGTGCTTGCCAACCCTGAAGGTTGTCCCCTGCTTGGTGGCGCCGTGCCTGCCAAGCTTGAGGTTGTCCCCTGTCTAGCGGGACCGTACCTTACAACGGTCGCATTAGCCCACCTGCTCCCCAGTTCTGATAAGGACGGTCAGTCACTCCGAAATGTTACTTGACAACGGATCCCGCCGCAGCAGGGATTTGCGGTCAGCCCCACCAAATCTGTCAGGGCACCAGTATATAAAAACTCCAGCTCTCCCAGGGGAAAAGGTATTGCATATTCACCACTCTCTAGCTCTCATCTTCTTGCGTACTCATTCTCTTTCTCAGCTCGCTATTGAGTTCTAACTTAAGCATCGGAGAGTCCCCGCCGGGTGTTCAACCCCGGGTCCCTTCATCCTTCTTGCAGGTATCTCTTGCCCATCACCAGCTAGAAGCCTCGTCACTTCCAGCTAGGAGTGGCCGGATTGCGCATCATCAATTGGCGCTGTCTGTGGGAATCGTTTCAAAAGGCTTCTCTACCAAACTTTCACTAGCATCTATGGCGTCTTCTAGCAACGTCGGGCTTAACAACGGAACAAACACCTCTGGGGGCCACCTCCAAGCTCCCATTGTACGTATTAGACAATTTACTGTACCCCTCAACACCTTCGGAATTCCCACGCTGGACCTACCCCAGGTTGCCAAAGCTATGAACTCCCCACTCCCTTCTGCGATGAACACCACCTTTGCTGAACCTGCCGTGGTCCCCCCCTCGATGGGGTAGAGCCAGCTTGGTGACTTAGTGCAGTGCGTACCATGCAAGCCTAAATGCAGCAAGTCCAACAACTTCAACATTACCAACAACAAGTCTTGTGTCACTTCTACCAGTAGCAGTTCCCAGCGTTGCAATAGAGCCAGCAGCCAGCCCAACCGTGGTGCCCCATAACATCGCTGAACCAGCAGTCGTTCGATCGCTACCGAAGTAGCCGACCTCCCCGCAAGGGGGAGACCTCCCAGGCCTCGTCCCACAGTAGGAGAGGACAAATAGTCCCCGTCGCCTCGCGGCAACAAGGTAGGTCAAGGAGCGCTCGTCCTGCCAAGGCAGGCCCGTCCCATCACGTGCAACCGGAAGCCTCGTTGACGGGCAATTGGTTCAAAGTGCTGGTAGCAAACTCTGGACGAGGTCCGTCAGCTCGCGAAAGCCAGTTCCAGCTAGTAGCTCCCACCACCTCGCGACAACAAGGCAGGTCAGAAGACACTCACCCCAGCACACGCAACCGGAAACCTCACTTACGGGTAACCGGTTTGAAGCCTTGGCCGCGAGCTCTGAGCCAGACCCTTTAGTTCGCGGAGGCCAGTATCAGCCTTACTCTAACCAGGCCAGAACCCGACCTGACAATACCGAAGCAAGCAGCACCAATACGGACCCCGCCAAGGAGCAGCAAAGACGGCGTCCCAAGGTGTGCCGTGCAATAATTCTTGAACAGCTCACGGAACCCAGCTGACCCGAGCGACCCAAAGGTAGAACGGGGGCAAGCTCGGAAGTTGCGAAGACTGCCCCTCTCGTCTCGGTGCCATCTCCCCTCTCCTCCGACCTCCTAGTAGCTCCCATGCCGAAGGACTTCAAGGTACCTCCTCCAGACAAATATGGTGGGTCATTCGACCCAAATGACTATGTGGACTCCTTCCTGTCCCAGATGCATCTCGTTGGGGCTAGTGAAGCCTGCATGTGTGTTGCCTTCTCCACGACCTTCAGGTGGGTGGCGCACACATGGTATAGGAACCTCCCGTCCAGAGCAATCAAAAGCTGGGCGTAGTTCGTACAAGCGTTCACCTCACACTTCGTTACTAGCAAGAAGTGTCCGAGGTCATAGGAAAGCCTTCTCGGCATAGTCCAAAAAGAGGGAGAGTCCATCTAGAACTACATCAAGCGCTTCAATGACACCTGCCTCTTGATCCCAAACTTGGACCCCACGGTGAGACTCGCCGCAGCAAAGAGAGGAGTCACCCACCGGGAGTTCAAGTGGCATGTGGTGATGAACAAGCCCAAGGACATCACCACATTCCTCAAGCTCGCTGATCAATTCATCGAGACCGAGGAGGAAATGAATCAAAAAGCCAGAGCTCCAGCAGAGAAGAGGAGGAGAGACGACGACAAAGACCTCGGCACCGCACAAGCCCTAGTTACCTCTTCGGCATGGGCAAAGTTCAGGAGTGGACTATGAGTCGCTCCCAAAGCCTAAGGGCCAATACTACTGAAAGACCTAGTTTCCTCTTCAGCATGGGCAAAGTTCAGGAGTGGACTATGAGTCGCTCCCAAAGCCTAAGGGCCAATACTGTTGAAAGACCCAGTCGCCTCTTCGGTATGGGTGAGCTAAGTCCCAGTCGCCTCTTCGGCATGGGCACCTAAGTCCCAGTCGCCTCTTCGACATGGGTGAGCTAAGTCCCAGTCGCCTCTTCGGCATGGGCACTTAAGACCCAATTGCCTCTTCGGCATGGGCGAGCTAGTCCCAGTCGCTTCCTTGGCATGGACACTTAAGACACAACCGCCTCTTCGGCATGGACAAAATCAACAAAAGTGGACTATAAGTTGCCTCCAGAGCCTAAGGGCTACAGTACCGAACTTGCAGAGACCTTGGCACCTTACGGGCAGCTCGCTTCCAAGCAGCTCCTAGAGTCTAAGAAACTGAATAAGCGCTTACGAGCTTGTCGAATTATGGGCCAAAAGGAGAAATCTACTCCCTTCGCCGAGTTACTTTCAACTTGGGAGTGGGGGGCAAATGATGAGGGTGGATTTGGCCCTCCAATGACATTATGACACCTAGCACCTCATGCCAACTAAGTGCAGCCTCTTGACAACTAGACAGCTCGAGCTCGCCACAGGCAACTCGCCACAGGCAACTCGCCACAGGCAGCTCGCCACAGGCAGCTCGCCACCAAGCAGCTCATCACAGATAGCTCGCCACCAGGCAGCTCGTCACAGATAGCTCGCCACCGGGAAGCTCGTCACAAATAGCTCGCCACCGGGTAACTCGCTACAGGGCAGCTCGTTATCAGGTAGCCCGGCGTCTCGCGGAAAGCTTCCTACCTGATAGAACCATACCTGCCAACTCTAAGGACTACACTCATGCCCCTCGCCTAGCGGCGCCGTGCCTGCCAACCTTGAAGGTTGTCCCCTGCCTAGCGGCACCGTGCCTGCCAAGCCTGAAGGTTGTCCCCTGACTGGCGGAACCGTACCTTACAACGGTTGCATTAGCACACCTACTCCCCAGTTCTGATAAGGATGGCCAGTCACTCCGAAACGTTACCTGGCAACGGATCCCGCCGCAGCAGGGATTTGCGATCAGCCCCACCAAATCTGTCAGGGCACCAGTATATAAAAACTCCAGCTCCCCCAGGGGAAAAGGTTGAAGGGATGAGAGATCCATCGTATGGACGCCCAAAGATTGTGGAATAAGGGGGCAAATTTCAAAAATTTTTCTCTCCCTTCAACTGGGAATCGCATTCCCTATTTAGAAAATCATATTTTCAAGGATCATTCTTGAACCATGAACCAAACCAGATCTGAACCAAAAGGAGTAGGAGGGAGGATATACCTGATACGGAGAAATAGTATCTCCCAATGGAGGTGTTCACGCCCAAGGAAGGATCCAAAATCTGCTCCCACTGAAGATGGCGCAGTGCAGGATGGAGCAGAATCAACAATGTTCTTCCAAAAGAACTTGACCCTTCACAAGAATCAACTGGATGGCTTGTGAGTACATCTCCAATCAATCTTTTCCCAAAAGATTGGTATGAAGATCAGATCTTGATTTCTCCCAAGAACTGGAGATCGAACTGGAGGCAATGACGGCGGCAGTAAGGAGGTGGCAAGAGAGTATTCGCAGGGTGCAGAATTCTCTCTTCTTTTGTGATTTCAGCACTGAAGAAAATCTGATTATGTGTGTCCTGAAGGCTGCCGCCCCCTTCTTTCTTTTGTTAACCTAAAAAGATCAGCTCCTAATCCAATTAGGAGCTGCTTATCCAAATCATATTTGGATCAGCCTTCTTTTCAGGTGATAAGGATAAACCCTTATCTTATCTGTAGATTTGATTAGCTTTCTCCTAATCTCATTAGGAGGTTTCTAGATCTGAATCATATTCAGATCTGGACTCTTTGAGTGGATAGGATCAAGACCCTATCCTATCTGCTAATCTCTCTCAGAATTCGCCTCATAATTAAATAGCTCAGTTCAAAATGGGTTTTAGGTCCATTAAGCTTATGTACTCACTTAACCTTCCTGACTGCTGCCCAGTTGGGCTTCCTTGTATGGCGTGGGACCCAAACATTGATCTACACATCAGCCACATGGGTTCGGCCCAGCCTTTGTTACAAGGCCTGGCCGAATACACTGTTATGGACAGCACACCCCCTGAAGACCCATCTTATGGGCTCTATGGGCCCAACACTTACCCTAAGTGGTCCCTGGGCCAAGCCACCTTGTAACACCCAAGGACTGTGGGCAGAAGCAAGATTAGTCCATCAGGTATTATCCTCAATGGTCTTACACTTAACCTCTCAGCCCATAATGATCATACACTGCTTGACAAGAGAGGACCTCTCCCTCGGCTGCAAGGAATAGTGTTGCACTCTCTGCTTATATGGATCCCGGGAATTAAAACCTTCTTGCAAACACTTTAGAAACCATAATATATATACTTTTATATCTCATATAAAATATACTTTGCAAAACAAATCTCAACGGTTGAAATCGTTGCCGGCAGTCTTGGTTTCCATCAGTGAGAGTGCATCCCCGATCATTACCTTTATCCGACAAAGGGGTTGATCCTGTCACTATGATCACCCACTCAGATGAATTCTCGGACTGTCCCAACATACCCAGGTTTTGACCCCCGCTAAGGATCTCACTGAATGGTACATCAAAGACAGCCCAATCCGACACCTAGTGCAGTATCATAATCGAGTCTAGGGGTTGGGTGTAACTTTCCAGTTTTGCCCATCAATCTCCAAGGTCCAGGGCAATACTGGAAATCTGGTCCAGTTCAAAGATTCAATTAATCCTACACTATATGTGCTTAGGGTCTCACCCTAGCAGCTGAGACAGGCCACCCCAACCGACTTGGTGGCACCACAGTGTCAGCCTTGTCAGAATAGGTCTCCCCAGACCGATCCACTGGCTGTGAACATTCTAAACTAACACGAGTCTCATTAAGTGTCTAGTTTAAGGGTATTACACAGAAACATACCAAGGGAACATGAATCAAATATGCACTTTTATTCATTTACAATAAACTCATAAAGTACATCATTCTGATTGAAGCTAAGGGCATACAAATCTGTCTAACAAAGGTATCGCATATTCACCACTCTCTAGCTCTCATCTTCTTGTGTACTCATTCTCTTTCTCAGCTCACTACCGAGTTCTAACTTAAGCATCGGAGAGTCCCCGCTGGGTGTTCAACCTCGGGTCCCTTCGTCCTTCTTGCAGGTATCTCTTGCCCGTCGCCAGCTAGAAGCCTCGTCACTTCCAGCTAGGAGTGGTCGGATTGCACATCATCACTATACATTACTACTAATCAATAACAATTTCAATAATTTTTTGGAAATTATCATAAAATATTGTAATTTATTGTTAGTTAATTAGTTATAGAAATTTATTAGAATTATAGGGATAGCAATTTTCCCTATAAAACTGGGGCCTTACCCTGCCCCGCCCCGAATGGGGCAAGTTTCTCAAATCTTAATCAGGGATGGGGTAGAGACGAGGTGGGAGACAGGGAAAATATTTTTGCCCCACATTAGGGATTGGGTTTCCATATAATTCCCCAAACCCGATGGTAAAGTAGTAAAATATCTATAGATTTAATATTAATTTTTAAAACGTCTCTAAGTTTTTCTCATATTATTGTAATCCTTGGATCCCATAATTTCATTTATAAAGTACCCCCAAATTGTCATAATCCAATTCCTAAAATGCCCTCAAATTCCCATAATCTTATTTTTATAATATCCATAAATTAGATTTTTTTAGGTGATTGTCTCAAGGTAAGGAAAATTTGGGGGTTCCTATCTCTAATGAGGAATGAGTGTCTCGTCCAAAAAACACACACCACCACTAGGGTTGATGCGGGAATGGAGTAGGGTGCCTTGACTTACGGGGTGAGAGATAAAGGAGAAATGCACCATCCTGTACATCATATGAGCCTCTGCTAGTATATACATATATCACATGTAGAATACATGTGATACGGATCTGGACAGTTGAACCGCTGACCCATAACCTAAGGAAAAAAAAAAAACGGTTCATTCTCGAAGTTGATTTTTAAAATGTTGATTCAATTAAGCGAATTATCCAACTGCCCATGAAACTGGAGGACAGGTAATCAACCACCAAATGTGAATTGATCTTATGGTTAGAATTATCCAATCATGCTCTGTCCTCGCCCGAACTGAGACATCTTCCATGGAAAAAAAATGAAAAAGTAAGACTGCAAACTGTAATGAAGTAAGGTAGATATATAGATTAGTATAAGCTAGTTTAAGCTGCATTCGACATTCTTTATTCTCAGGATATTTCAAAATTAAAAATTAAAAATGCTCTGTCCGTTCTCAGGATATCCAATCATGCTCTGTCCGTTCGAACCAAACAGATGGCTCATTCTGACAAAAAATTAAAAATTGAAAAATAAAAATGGCCAAACCATTGAATATTTCAAAATATTCAACTGTTCAGGTTAATAGTTTGTTGACCAAATCAACAGTTTTTTGAGAAATAACAGTTCTGGGATAAAACAGAACCGATCACCTGACCAGTTCTTGGTTTTTCGGTCCGACCATCCGGTCCGGTCCGATTTTAAAAACCATGATTTAAAGCAAATCATCAACTGTATTTTTGATAAATAAAAGTAATAAGTTTTGTCCCAAAACTGACCAAAACCAAATGCCTTGGAAGATCCAAAAGAAAATTGAAAGGAAATACCGAAATAGAACTATAGTGCTTTACATGGTATTTAGGAATATGGTGAGCTCCAGTAATGCATTAAATCTGGATATCACCGTATAATAGCTGGAGTTCAGAAACAACAAACTTTTTGTTCAAATTTTTATCACATTAATTCATGGGTTTTATATCAAGCTACATGGATTTTCTTATTGTATTTCAGGAATTTTGGTTTGAAATTCTTTCCTTCATCCTATGTTTGGTTTGATAGAAAATAAGAGAAAAATAAAATGCTGAAGAAAAATTCTTAAATAAAATTTATAAAATTATTTAAAAATATTTTTTCAACTTTCTATTTCTCTCTTATTTTATGTCAAGACAAACACGACGTAGGGAGAACAGATTTTTGAGCCCCTAAGTACTAAGTTCTTTTCTTTTTTTGGTATGTTATGAACGGGACCAGATAAAATACATTTCAACAAAAGATAGGGCTATAGATCTTATCTGTTTATCCAAATATAAACTGGTTAGACTTGGGGGGCGTACTACAACATCGATGTTTTTGTTGTCATTTGCTTTTGAAATTGTCACATCGGTAAAGGTTTTGCCTTACAAAATAATAAGTATGCATTTGGTTTGGTGGGCATTTGTAAATAAGGTATTTCTTAGATAAATATTTAATTGAAAAATATTACTCTAAACGTTTATTGTTTTTGTTGTTTGATTGGGTGCTTCAAGTAACACCCCATGAACTATTTTCCACCTCAGCTTACAATGTTCCAGGTAAGCATTTCATTTCAATAAAGGTTGAGACATTAAAAGAAACTAGAATTTAAAGTTTCCCCAACGTCTTATGCATATAAATCCAAGCGTTTTTATTTTTTAATGTTTATTTGATAAAAATTGAAATCAAACAGTGGTTTCATACACCAATGCTAAGTTACGCTGATGTGGCGGTGTTTTTCAAATAAACACCCACCTAACCAAATATAGATTAGATGTTTTTAAAACCAGGAAATTGATGGTTTTTAAAACAAAAACAAATTTTATTGTATAAAAATTATATAATTTATAGAGCACAATATTAAATAACCTGATGAAAAAATGTTATTTAATATTGGAAACTAAAAAAGCAAGTTTTATTTTTTTTTGAGAACTAAATTGATTTCAAACCAGCTGGTCCTGTTTCGTTTTTGGTGGGGAATACATGGTCATGGAGGCCTCTGAGGTGCCAAATTCTTTGCTACGTACTTTTGAAATTCCTTCTGGAATTAGTGGTCATGGTTTAATAATTCGACCATCTCGTTTGAAACATCCATTTCATGAATACAAGATATTCAGGAAAGATGAAAAGAATAAAAAAATCATGAAAATAACAGAAATAATTAAAAAAAACAAATGGACCGAAACGTTATTACCCAATCAAAGGTTGATCTTCAACCATTGTCAGGTAGGTTCATACTTAATATTTTGACCAGGTTTAACTTAAAAAAAGTTCCAAGATTAATTCAAGGTGCTTTGTTGACTCGTTCATGATCTGGAAGGTATTATTTAATTGCTTTTCTCTGTTCCCTACTAAAGGGTATGGTTATGAAACATAGACCCCATCTGGTCTTCGAACTAGTAGACCATGGAATAGTTCCTGCTTTAGGGTCAATTGAGCTTATTTTTTCCTTCTAAAATATGATGCTTCTAATACTTATCCGTTAGATTGGATTCCCCAATACATTATTTTATCTTTTATTATTATTTTGATGTTTGGATTGTTTGAAAATGCATTTAAATAATCTAAATAAAAATTAGAAACACACCTAATATGTATTTTCTTGATACACACAGAAGGGTGAAGGTGACACCCGTTGATCATACCACAGGTTCTGTGGGTTTGATTCTGTGCCACCTATTTGGAGGGTGTCAAGTGACTATCTATATATGTGACCAATGTTTTAAAAAACGACGGAACCGGAATCATTCTTACTATCAGTTTTTAGGTCGATAGTTTGATCATCTAGTTTGAATGAATAACTTGTTCTGATAAAAAATTAAAAAAATAATAATTAAAATAAAAAATGATCAAAAACTATTGAATGAGTCGACGGTTCAACCACCCAGATCAATGAATCGTTGATAATTCAATGAGTTTTGGCCAAAAATCGAGTTTTAAGTAAAATATAGAACCAAATACTTAGACGATTCTCAGGCTGAATGGTCCAACCATCTGAATCAACAGCCATTCAAAAACATTGTATGTGACTCAAATGCCAAGCATGAACTGAATCAAGAGGGATGCGAACAATTTCAGCCTAAAGGCTTCCTTGCTCTCTTGAAACCATTGGCATTTGCTAGTTTTTTCTTATCCAAGATAAGAGTATAGAACGCATTAACTGAACTTAATAGCTGTGTTTTATAAATAAAGTATATACAACCCACAATTCATGGCTGACATGGGCATTATGATTCATTTACAACCCAAAATACAGCTATCAAGTTCAGCTAATCCGCGCTCCCTCTAATCATAACCCAATTATTTTGTGTTTAATCCCAAACTTTACTCTAAACGGAGGTGTGACCACCTAAAACCACCTATAATTTTATTAAAATCCACTAGAATCAAGAAAAAAAGGGGAGAATTTCAACTTTAAACCATTCATCCCACCAAGAAAAACAAAATAGAATTAACAAAACTTTGGAACAAGAAGAATAGACCATGGTTTTCAAAATTTGACCGACCTGGATGGTTGGACCAGAAAAACCAGGAATCGGTCAGGTCCGGTTTCTCCAAAACCGGATTTTTGCTAAAAAACGTTGATTTAGTCAACAAATCATTGATCCGGGTGGTTAAATTGTTCGAACCATTCAACGGTTTTGACTGTTTTTTATTTTTTAATTTTTTTCAATTTCTTTTTTATTTTTTTATCAGAACGAACTGTTCGTTTAATTTGAACAGTCAAACTGTTCGACTCAAAAACCGGACCCCTAACTGATTCGTTGTCTGAATCGATTTTAAAAACCTTGAAATAGACTAACAATCGCTTTTTATGTGGTTAGGCAATTGAAAGAAAACTAAAAGAGTCTCACTCGTACATAAATCAATGCCGCAATTGAAACGGAAATCGACTGGTTTGTTTGATTGCCTAAAAATATGTTGAAAAGATGCACTCAACTGAGTCTTTAGTTGAATTGCCTCATGAAAAGGCCAATGACCCAATTGCTTGTTCATGATCAAGTCGGCAGCATCTTTTGCCTGGAGTTCAAAACCGTGGACCAGTAATTGCTATGCGAATTTCGTACTTTTGTATTTCAAGTGGGTCCTTAAAATGTCAATCCTCCAGCAGAGAAACACGATATTCTTCCTTCAACAAATAAAACAAACCAAATCTATGTTCTAGAAAATCACTACATATCACAAGGAAAGAAAAAATAAAATAAAAGAAGACGCTTTATCAGTTCTGATTTTCATATGATAATCCTTTGTAGGAAATAAAATAAAATAAAACTTTGTCAACACAGCACAAGTCGGCAACCTCATCCATTTCCATCAGTTGAATTCTTGATGTCCAACCAGAAAATCACAGGTGTATTTCCTTGCAGATTTGAATAAACCCAATTAAAAGATGAACAAATTAAATAAAAGCGATAAAAATTAAATAAATATAAAAAGTGGGGTGGGGTGGGGGTGGGGGAACTCAGCTTCTGAGGAGAATTAACTAATCTGATTTGGATATTAATTAATTTCCACTTTTTTATGCTCTAGAATACATTAATTGCTATCATAAGGGCATCAGGGGAACATCTGATGTTTGTTTGATTTATTAGGAGGAATTACACTTGTATATTTTCTAAAACAGCCTATGTAGGATCCAAGATTTTGACTTTGGCTTCTCTTCAACACAAATTAATCCCCGACCATTGCTCTATGTTGATTTTTTCTATTGATAGTTTGTATGCTCTCTAGATTTTCTATAATAGAATCCTTGATGGTTAATACCTTCTGGACTCAAGCAAGGCAAGGACATTTTCGTCTGAACAATATTTATATTTATGATCAACACATGAAAAATCTCAAGAAATGAAAGCCTTGGTAATGGAGGTCTATGCTGAGAAAATGTTATGTCTGCCTATTTATGAAAAGTATGCTACTTTTCATAAATAGGCTGTTTATGAAAAGTATGCTGAGAAAATGTTATGAAAAGTATGCTACTTTCATTTGTTTCAAAAGGTGTATGTAAAGTTTGACAAATTTGTTGCTTAAACCTCCTTTCAGGTTTTGCTCAAATACTAAGACTTGACCCTTTGGTTTAGAAAGGTCCAACTGGTTAGTTGGTAAGCTCTCTAGGTGATTGTAGAAGAGACTTGGGATCTAATCCCACCTACATGAGGGTTTGGGAGATGGGTACCCCTGTTGTGTAGTTTAGGGATATAAATGGATCAGATTAAATTTGAATCGGGATATATCCGAATCCAGTATGATAGAAAATGCATATAGTTCAAATTCCATCGGATTCTTCAACTCTTTGATTCGAATTTGATTCAGATCATTTTATAGATATATTTGATAAGGATCCTCATGAGGGGTGATTTGATCTGACCTGATTAGCAAAGGACATGTGGACGCAACCTACCAATATAGACGATGACTTAGCATCTCCAACCACTTTGGCAGACCAGGTCACCTCGAATAGCACTGAAGCCTAGGCACCTCGGATGATCGCATCTACCGAGGTGATATGTAACAGATTCTAGAGGCTCACCAGCTGTCCCCGAGCTTTCTGGGATCATACTACGCAACCATAGGCCTTATCCTCGTCTCGCCTGAATCAGACAGACACGATAAGCCTTATCAGCTAACACGTTGGTCACCTTCTGGAAAGGAACGGACTCCTACTACTCGGTCTGAAGATCTCGGAGAGGTTTCTTGGGGCTCACGGCAGCTCAACTATATAAGGTTATCGGCCCCCGATATTCAGGTATGTGTGATTAAGTGAATTCTAGCACTCAATATAATTGATTTCCAAATCGCAATTTACTACTAAGCAGTACTAACTTAAGCATCGAAGCAACCTCATTGGGTTAGCCACCCCCCGGTTCTCTGATCCTTTCTCTTGCAGTTCGATTGGTCAACTAAGCACCGACGACCGAGTTGCTTTCCAGCTAGGAGCATCTAAATCGCGCACCATCAATTGGCGCCATCTTGGAAAACGGAAGAAAAGATAGGTCCCTACCCTATTTCCCTTTTTACTCAATGTCTTCCTCAAGCAACACTAAAAAGACCGTCAACATGACCGTTCTCGGGGGATAGGGGCAGATCGCAGCCAGTCAGGAGTTCCCCACGGTCTGCATCGGCCAGTTCACCATCCCCCTCACTGTCTTGGGGATTCGTACCATACCAACTCAGCAAACCCAGTACCGTACCCAACCGTTGAATACCTTGCTGCCTCAAGTAAGCACCACCTTCTTCGTGCCAGAGCCTTCTATGGTCCCTCCTAGGGTCGGGCATCAACAGTTCAACGAGCTGGTCCAAAGTGTTCGCACCATGTAGCTACAAATGCAACAAATACACAAGTTCCAATAGTACCAGCAATATTACTTTTATCAGCAGTACCAGCATCAGTTTATGCCGCTGCAGTCGAACTAGCACCAGCCTCAGAACCAAAACCAGTTCCATGTCCAAAATCAGCAGCAAAATGTGCGCCGACCTCCCCACCGGGGTGTGGAGAACTCTTGGGTCCCAACTCCCCCCTGAGGCTAGACTCCACCTCAAGACCGGGTCGGCGGACAGCGCACACCCTTGCCTTCTCAAATGGGGGAATCAGAAAGATCGGCCCGAGGAGAGTCGTCACACAAGGATCGACCATCAGCAACACTCACGGCGTGAGAACCATGATCCCCAAGTTAGCGACCGCCAACTCGGGGCTAGAGGAGCAGTCTCACATCAAGACCCCTCTGACCCCCACCATAGTCAACACCAGGTCTGTAACCGTGAAGACATAGGAGGATGGGACCCCCTCCCACCTTGCGATAGTGTCCAAGAGCGCGAACGGACGAGAGTTGAAGTGTAGGATAATACCGAGGTAAACAACACTAACATGGAAGTAGCAAAGAAGCAACGACGCCATAAGACACGCCAACAGTCTACTAGGAACAACCTTTTGCCGAAGAGCAGCCAGCCACTGGAGACGAGCAGGGTGAGGAAGGAAGTGAGCTCAGAAGCTACACAACCGGCTCCTGTGTTGTTGAGCCGGCCCTCCCCCCTGTCACTAGAGATCCTTGCGGCCCCGAGGCCAAAAGACTTTAAGATGCCTACACTGGAGACTTACGACGAGAAGTTCGACCCTCATGACCACGTCAATGCGTTCCAGTCTCAAATGCTACTCGCCAGAGCAGATGAGGTGAGCATGTGCGTGCGAGCATGTGCATGGCCTTCTCCACCACCTTCAGATGGGCGCAGTTCACCGACCACTTCACCGCCCACGTCGTCACTTGTAAGAAGTGCCCAAAATCAATAGCGAGCCTTCTAAACGTGGTCCAGAGGGACAACAAGTCGATCTGAAGTTACATCAAGTGCTTCAACGAGGAGTGTTTGCAGATAGCCGACCTCGGTCCGGCCGTGCATCTCACCGCAGCACGAAAATGAGTTAAGCACGCTGAATTTGCATTGTACCTCGGGGTGAGCCAACCAAAGACTATCGAGAAGTTGCTCGACTATGCTGAGAGGTTCATGAGCATAGAGGAGGCTCTCGGCTCCAAAGCAGAGATCCAGTAGGGTTAGAAGAGGAAGAAAGAAGACGAATGTGCTAGTAGCAGCAAGCATCGACGAAGGAAAAGTAAGTCACCTAGAAGAAGTAAGTCTCCGCATAAAAGGAGCAAGTCACCACCTTGAGGTTCTAGATCAGGTCGACGATCTATGACTCCCCCAGTCGAAAGGACTTCCTACACTCCCTTCAATGCAAAATGAGGTGAGATATTAATGTCGATAAAGGATGCCATCTATGTCAAGTGGCCACCCAAGATACGGGGAGACCCGACAACCAGGAATTCGAACATCTATTGCCACTTCCATTGCGACATCGGGCACAACACAAAGAGCTGCTGGAACCTCCGTGACGAAATTGAGGAATTGATTCACCACGGATACCTGAAGAAGTTCATCCAGCATGAAGGCAGGATTTTAGCAGACTGGTAAGCCGATCAAAGAAGGAAAGCTCCAGAGCCAAGTAGAAGGAACGACCAACCACCTCAGTAGCAACCGCCACCACTAGAAGATAGGCCGATCCGCGGGGTGATCAAGATGATCACCGGTGGGTCCATTGTTGCGGGGTGCACTACAGTATTAGGAAAGACCTTGGTTCAGGAATTAGAGCATGAAGCAAAGAACCCACCAAAGCGTTGTCGGGTAGAAGAGCCCATCTACTTCACCAAGGATGATGCATGTGGGATAAAGTACCTGCATGATGATGCTCTCGTCATCAAACTTGTGATCAATGACTTCTAGGTAAAGTGGGTCCTAGTAGACTTAGGGAGTTCGACGGACATCCTATTCCTAGAAGCCTTTGACAAGTTGCAGCTAAAGCGAAGCAACATAAAGCTAGTAGATTCACCCCTGGTGGGGTTCAGCGGCGAGGTGGTTAGGCCCATCAGCCGAGTTATGGTGCCATTTGCAGTGGGAATGTGGCCCAACTCAGTACGCTTTGAGCACACATTCCTAGTGATCGCAACTCCGTCCCCCTACAACACAATCCTAGGTCAGCCCATTCTACATGCCCTTCGAGTAGTAGTGTCCACCTATTATCTGTTGATGAAATTCCTAACAAGCTACGGAGTTGGGGTAGTATGAGGTGACCAGTTGGAATCGCGCAAGTGCTACATGGCAGCGTTGAAGGGCAAGGCGAAGTTCGTAGAAGATGTCAAACTAGAGCCTCCACCTGAACATACAGAGGACCATTCTGCCCCAATGGAGGACTTCGTCCATGTACTGGTCTCCGAAGCCGAGCCGACGAAGACCCTTCAGATCGACACTCTACTAAGTGAACCTCTTCGGTCGAAGCTAGCAAGTTTTTACTCAATAATTTAGATGTTTTTGCTTGGTCGTAGCAAAAATGCCCGGTATTGACCCTAGTATAATTACTCATAAACTTCATGTGGACCTCTCAGTTAGGCCAGTTAGACAAAGAAAACGAACGAGGAGGTCGGGAAGCTCCTCGTAGCAAACTTCATTAAGGATGTCCAATACCCGAGTTGGGTGGCCAACCCTGTGCTGGTGAAGAAGGCCATCGAAAAGTGGTGCATGTGCATTGACTATACCAACCTCAACAAAGCCTGCCCAAAGGACTGCTTCCCACTCCCAAGAATAGACCGCCTAGTAGACACGACCATGGGGCACGAGTTGTTGAGTTCATAGACGCCTACTCTAGCTACAACCAAATTAGGATGGATGTAGCTGACCAGGACAAGACTGCTTTTGTAACTAAACTGGGGCTGTACGCTATCAAGTAGTGCCCTTCGGGGCCAACCCGGATAAAATAAAGGCCATACTAGATATGAGACCGCCCCAAAAGATAAAGGAAGTTAAAAGGCTAATTGGCCGGGTAGTTGCCCTAAAACGGTTTATGTCTAAATCAGCAGGTCGGTGCCTACCATTCTTTTAAGGCAATTAAGAAGAATGAAGACTTCGTATGGACCGAAGAATGCCAACTCGCGTTTGACAAGCTGAAGAGATACTTAAGTACCGCACCGGTTTTAACCCAACCTGAGGAAGGTGACGAGCTGAAGTTATACCCCTTCGCGAGTGACGAGGTGGTCAGCTCGGTACTAATTAGAGAAGTAGATTGAGTTCAACGGCTCGTCTACTATGTAAGTAAGGTTTTGCAGGCCAGAGAGACCAGGTACCCCGACATCGAGAAGCTAGTGTACGTGCTAGTAATAGCGGCTCAAAAATTGCACCCCTACTTCCAAGCCCACACAATCATCGTCCTCACCAACAAACCATTGAGGCACATTCTACTGAAGCCCAAGGTGTCAAGGAGATTGACTAAGTGGCCCATCGAGCTGAGCGAGTACGACATCCAATTCAAGCCACGTACAGCAATCAAAGCCCAAGTCTTGGCAGATTTTGTAGCAGAATGTATGCTCAGCACGCCGACCCCTAAAGTGATTGAGCCAGCTAGCATGTTGAAGGCATCAACCAACTAAACTGGTCCCGGTTAGAGAAGGCCCGACCTGGGACGAGGAGCCCTGGATCCTCCACGTAGATGGCTCATTCAATCAACAAGGAAGCGGTGCTGGATTAATACTATATAGGCTGAGCGAGGTGAAGCTAGAGTACACTCTCCGGTTCGAGGCGTCAAACAACGAGTCAGAGTACGAGGCACTCATAGCCGGGTTAAATTTGGCGAAGGAATATGGCATGAAACACCTCATAGTATGCAACAACTCTCAGTTGGTTGTAAACCAGGTCAACAACAACTACGAGGCTCGAGACCCAACCATGGCAGCTTATCTAGCTAAAGTAAGAGAGCTCTTGCAGACCTTCTTTTCTTGGTTCATCTGACAAATACCAAGATCCAAGAACGCTGAGGCTGACGCCCTATTATAGTTGGCGGGCACCAATGACAACACAATGCGAACAGTTTACATAGAAGACCTACCTCGACCCAGCATTCTCGGCAGGGGGGCGGGGGGGGTGGCAGAAGAGGTCACTCCCATGTTGCAAGAAGAACCGAGCTGGATTGATTCGGTTGTCGATTATCTGCTCCATGGGACCCTACCAACAGATCGTAATGTAGCCCAGAGGGTAGAGCATCAGTCAGCTCTGTACGTTATTATCAACGGGCAGCTATATAGGCAATCCTTAATGCTCCCCTACCTACGTTGTTTGCGACCTTCGGAAAAGGACCGGGTAATTCATGACATCCACGAAAGACATTGCGGAGGACACTTGGGGGGTAGGGCGCTCGCACAAAAGGCACTAAGGCAAGGGTACACTATGAAGACAGATGCAATCGAGCTCGTCAAAAAATGCGAAAACTGCCAGAGGCACGCCAACATCCTCCATCAACCAGCTGCCAATCTGAAATACATGACCAACTCGTGACCCTTCGCATAGTAGAGGATAGACATCCTTGGACCATTCCTGCCGGCAACTGGGTAAATAAGATTCTTGGTCGTGGCAGTTGACTATTTCACGAAGTGGGTGGAGAAAGAGCCATTGGTAACGTTTACAAAACTGAACGTGTAGAACTTCTTCTAGCAAAACATATTATGCTGCTTCGGACTACCCAAGGTACTGATACCGAATGGATAATTTGTATGCAAATGGATATTCTGTTTTCTTTAGTAATACGATTACTATTAAAAGAAATAACAAATTCCTCGCATACAAAGAACTTGAGAATGGTCTCTATGTTCTCCATCCTTCTCTAGAAACAAATATAACCGAAACTACATCGGATGATATCCCCAAGAAAAGAACCCGTGATGCAGTCAATCCCACGTGCCTGTGGCATTACCGACTTGGCCATATTAACATAGATCGTATCACAAAGTTGGTAAAGGATGGTCCTTTGGATTTTCTAACTATAGAAGATCTTCCAACCTATGAACCTTGCCTTCAGGGTAAGATGATGAAATGGCCATTTAACGGTAAGCCTGAAAGATCGTCAGGCACACTTGACCATATACATACTGATGTATGTGGTCCCACGAATGTTAGGACACGTAATCGGCACGTTACTTCATAACATTTACCAATGATTATTCACGGAATGGTTACGTCTATCTAATGAGACATAAGTCTGAATCTTTTGAAAAGTTCAAGGAATTCAGACAAGAGGTCAAGAGACAGTTAATGATCGAAATTAAGACCCTTCGATCAGATCGAGGTGGTGAGTATCTCTCTAACAAATTCAGGAACTACTTAAAGGTCAATGGGATACTATCACAACTAGCTCCTCCTATTACACCATAGATAAACGATGTGTCAGAGAGGAGGAACCAAACTTTATTGGATATGGTCCGATCACTTCTCGTACACTCAGACTTACCCACATCCTTTTGGGGTTACACATTAGAGTTTGTGATATACGTGCCGAACCGGGTTCCAACCAAATCAGTTTCAAAGACTCCCTATGAGCTTTGGACCGGTAAGAAACCAAGTGTGAGACACTTGAAGATTTTGGGTTGCCCAACACATGTTAAAAGAATGAATGCGGACAAATTGGAATCCAAGACCAGTCGTTGCCTATTCACAAGCTACCCCAAAGGCTCTGTGGGTTACTTATTCTATGACCCAGGAAAATAGAAGGTGTTCTGTAGTCAAAATGTCCATTTCTTGGAAGATGATTACATCCTGAACAATCATCGTCAAGAAACACAATATAATATCCGTCTAGGGGATAATATTTCGTTCCCTCCACTGAAATATGAGTGCATGTGATACGGAGATTCATATGATGAATTCTCTAAATGCCTTCCATCATTAGCATGAAGATGGGCTCTTCAATAATGAGGAAATGCACCATAAAATTGGGCTATCCATTTGTTGTTGGATTTGTTGTATTGTTTCATAAGATGATAGGGGCATCATAGACCGATGTGGGAGGGGCCTATCCTAAAATGGAAAAATCTTTCATGGTACCTTGGCGTTCACGAATATGATGGGTGATCACTCACTAGATAGAAAGGTTAAACCTAGAATGGCAATGAACCTTGTCTGATAGAGGCCAAAGGGAAACTCATAAGATGAGTGGAAATGATCCTTCACAGAAAGGTGGTGGGGTTATGCAGCTGAAACAGTTGGCTCAATGCACCCTATGTGATTTTCCACATTTCCAGAGACATAATTCGTAGTCTCCGTCACCGAAATAGGAGGGAAATCTCAAAGATGAATAAATAGAAATGGAGCATAGGTTAAAAGCCATATCTCTGTAGATAATGAATCAAATAAGGTTGTGCAGTAATTATTGTTTTGTCCTTTATTAGAAATGGCAAACAAAAAATTTGCAAAATTGTTGGATGACAACAAACTTAAGGGCCCAAATTACGTTGACTGGTACCGTAACCTTATGCTGGTCCTGACGTCCGAGAAATTGGACTAGGTAGCTAAAAACCCTACTCCTAAACGTTCGGGTGATAGGGCTTCTGAGGCCTGTAGAAGGAATATCAAGAATGGGAAGAGAAAAATTCCCTTGCCCACTGCTACATCATAGCATCCTTAGACAGTCCGATATAGCGACAGTTCGATCATATCGAATGTCCAAGGATATCTTTGACAGTCTCAGGACGATGTATGAGGAGTAGAATCGTTCTACTCATCAGAAGGTCTTGAAATAGTTCATGACCGCGCCGATGTCTAAGAACCAGCAACTTCATGACCTTTGTCTTAAGATGATGGGATACATCAATAAACTTGAGGTTCTTTGATCTGGGCTTGATCATGTCACCAAGGTTGACACCATCCTAAATTCTTTGCCCCTTTCCTTTAATTAGTTCATCATGAACTTCAACATGAATAAGCTAAATGTTAGCATCTTGGAACTCAACAATATATTGCAGAGGGCCTAGGAACTGATAAAGAAGGATGATGAGCCCATTGCCATGTTTGTTGAAGTTGGCAAATCGGGCAAGAAGAAGAGGAAGGCAAAGAAGAAGCCTTAGAAAAAATTTAGCAAGACCAAAAGGTAGAGGAAGGACAAAGCATAAAATGCTTGTCATTTCTGCAAACAGGCCAACCACTGGAAGAGGAATTGTCCTTAGTATTTGGAGACCAAGAAATATGGTAATTTGGAATCCTTTGTCATGGAAACCAATTTGTTGGTAATTTCTGCTTCCTGGTGTATTGACTCTGGGGCTTCAACTCATGTGTGTAACTCATTGTAGGGGTTCAGGATAAGCAGAAGACTAAGTGATGGAGAGGTGATTCTTTACTTAGGAACTTCTACAAGTGTTGCAGCTACAGCCATAGGGACTGTAGAATTGTATTTCAGAGAATGATTAATTACATTAAAAAATTGTCTTCATGTACCCACTTTGAGAAGAAATTTGATTTCTGTTTCAAAACTGTGTATAGATGTATATTGTGTATTATTTAGTAATACAATTACTATTAAAAGAAATAACAAATTCCTCGCATACGGAGAACTTGAGAATGGTCTCTATGTTCTCCATCCTTCTCTGGAAACAAATATAACCAAAACTACATCAGATGATATCCCCAAGAAAAGAACCCATGATACAGTCAATCCCACGTGCCTATGGCATTACCGACTTGGCCATATTAACATAGATCATATCACAAAGTTGGTAAAGGATGATCCTTTGGATTTTCTAACTGTAGAAGATCTTCCAACCTGTGAACCTTGCTTTCAGGGAAAGATGATGAAACGGCCATTTAACGATAAGCTTGAAAGATCGACAAGCACACTTGACCTTATACATACTGATATATGTGGTCCCACGAATGTAAGGACACGTAACCAACATGTTTACTTCATAACATTTACCGATGATTAATCACGGTATGGTTACGTGTATCTAATGAGACATAAGTCTGCATCTTTTGAAAAGTCTAAGGAATTCAGACAAGAGGTCGAGAAACAGTTAGGGAGAGAAATTAAGACCCTTCGATCAGATCGAGGTGGCGAGTATCTCTCTGACGAATTTAGGGACTACTTAAAGGTCAATGGAATAGTATCACAACTAGCTCCTCTTGCTACACCACATCTAAACGATGTGTTAGAGAGGAGGAACCGAACTTTATTGGATATGGTCCGATCACTTCTCGTACACTCAGAGTTACCCATATTCTTTTGGGGTTACACATTAGAGACTGCGATATACGTGCTGAATCGGGTTCCAACGAAATTAGTTTCAAAGAGTCCCTATGAGCTTTGGACCGGTAAGAAACCAAGTGCGAGACACTTAAAGATTTTGGGTTGTCTGTCACATGTTAAAAGAATGAGTGCGGACAAATTAGATTCCAAGACCAGTCGTTGCCTATTCACAGGCTACCCCAAAGGCTCTGTGGCTTACTTATTCTATGACCCAGGAAAACAGAAGGTGTTCTGTAGTCGAAATGCCCTTTTCTTGGAAGATGATTACATCCTGAACAATCATCATCAAGAAACACACCATAATATTCGTCTAGGACATAATATTCCGTTCCCTCCACTAAAATATGAGTGCATGTGTTACAGAGATTCATATGATGAACTCTCTAAAGGCCTTCTATCATTAGCATGAAGATGGGTCCTTCAGTAATGAGAAAATGCACCATAAAATTGGGTTATCCATTTGCTGTTGGATTCGTTGGATTGTTTCATAAGATGATAGGGGCATCATAGACCGATGTGGGAGGGTCCTATCCTAAAATGGAAAATCTCTCATGGTACCTTGGCGTTCACGAAAATGATGGGTGAGCACTCACTGGATAGAAAGGTTAAACCTAGAATGGCAATGAACCTTGTCTAATAGAGGCCAAAGGGAAACTCATAAGATGAGTGGATATGATCCTTCACAGAAAAGTTGTGGGGTTATGCAACTGAAATAGTTGGCTCCATGCACCCTATGTGATTTCCCACATTTCCAGAGACATAATTCGTAGTATCCGTAACTGAAATAGGAGGGAAATCTCATAGATAAATAAATGAAATTGGAGCATAGGTTAAAAGCCATATCTATGTAGATAACATGAATCAAATAAGGTTGTGGACTAATTATTGTTTTGTCCTTTATCAGAAATGGCAAACAGACAATTCGCAAAATTGTTGGACGACAACAAACTTAAGGGCCCAAATTACGCTGACTGGTACCATAACCTTATGCTGGTCCTAACGTCCGAGAAATTGGACAAGGTAACTAAAAACCCTACTCCTAAATGTCTGGGTGATAGGGCTTCTGAGGCCCATAGGAGGGACTATCAAGAATGAGAAGAGAAAAATTCCCTTGCCCACTGCTACATCATAGCATCCTTAGACAGTCCGATACAGCGACAGTTCGATCAGATCGAATTGTCCAAAGATATCTTTGACAGTCTAAGGACGCTGTATGAGGAGTAGAATCGTTCTACTCGTTAGAAGGTCTTTAAACAGTTCATGACTGCATAGATGTTTAGGAACCAACAAGTTCATGACCATTGTCTTAAGATGATGGGATACATCAATGAACTTGAGGCTCTTGGATCCGGGCTTGATCATGTCACCAAGGTTGACACCATCCTAAATTCTTTGCCTCCTTCCTTCAATTAGTTCATCATGAACTTCAACATGAATAAGCTAAATGTTATCATCTTGGAAGTCAAAAGTATGTTGCAGAGGGCCGAGGAACTGATAAAGAAGGATGAGCCCATTGCCATGCTTGTTGAATCTGGCAAATTGGGCAAGAATAAGAGGAAGGCAAAGAAGAAGACTTGGAAGAAAGTTAGCAAGACCAAAAGGCAGAGGAAGGACAAAGCATAAAATGCTTGTCACTTCTACAAGCAAGCCGGCCATTGGAAGAAGAACTGTCTTTAGTACCTGGAGACCAAGAAACAAGGTAATTTTGAATCCTTCGTCATGGAAACCAATTTGTTGGTAACTTCTGCTTCCTGGTGTATTGACTCCGGGGCTTCAACTCATGTGTGTAACTCACTGCAGGGGTTCAGGACAAGCAGAAGACTGAGTGATGGAGAGGTGATTCTTTACTTGGGAACTTCTGCAAGTGTTGCAGCTACAGCCATAGGGACTGTAGAACTGTATTTCAGAGAAGAATTAATTACAATAAAAGATTGTCTTTATGTACCCACTTTGAGAAGAAATTTGATTTATGTTTCAAAACTGTGTACGGATGTATATTCTGTTCTCTTTAGTAATACAATTACTATTAAAAGAAATAACAAATTCCTCGCATACGGAGAACTTGAGAATAGTCTCTATGGTCTCTACGTCAGATGATATCCCTATGAAAAGAACCCGTGATATAGTCAATCCCACGTGCCTTTGGCATTACCGACTTGGACATATTAACATAGATCGTATCACAATGTTGGTAAAGGATGGTCCTTTGGATTTTCTAACTGTAGAAGATCTTCCAACCTGTGAACCTTGCTTTCAGGGAAAGATGATGAAACAGCCATTTAACAGTAAGCCTGAAAGATTGATAGGCACACTTGACCTTATACATACTGATGTATGTGGTCCCATGAATGTTTGGACACGTAACCAACATGTTTACTTCATAACATTTACCGATGATTATTCACGGTATGGTTACGTGTATCTAATGAGACATAAGTCTGAATCTTTTGAAAAGTTCAAGGAATTCAGACAAGAGGTCGAGAAACAGTTAGGGAGAGAAATTAAGACCCTTCGATCAGATCAAGGTGGCGAGTATCTCTTTGACGAATTCGGGGTCTACTTAAAGGCCAATGGGATAGTATCACAACTAGCTCATCCTACTACACCATAGCTAAACAATGAGTTAGAAATGAGGAACTGAACTTTATTGGATATGCTTCGATCACTTCTCATACACTCAGAGTTACCCACATCCTCTTGGGGATACGCATTAGAGACTGCGATATACATGTTGTACCGGGTTCCAACCAAATCAGTTTTGAATACTCCCTATGAGCTTTGGACCAGTAAAAAACCAAGTGTGAGGCACCTGAAGATTTGAGGTTGTCTAGCACATGTTAAAAGAATGAGTGCAGACAAATTGGAATCCAAGACCAGTCGTTACCTATTCACAGGCTACCCCAAAGGCTCTATGGGTTACTTATTCTATGACCTAGGAGAACAGAAGGTGTTCTGTAGTCGAAATGCCCATTTCTTGGAAGATGATTACATCCTGAACAATCATCGTCAAGAAGTTGTTCTAGATGATGAGAGTTCAGGGGTAGTGGGAGATGTTCCACAAGCTCCAGTTAATGACCAACCTAGGAGATCAACCTGGGTTTCCAGGCCTCCAGTTCGTTTCGGATATGACCAAAAAGTTACTTGGTGAAGGTATGACCAGTGAGGAGGATCCTGTGACTTATACAGAAGCTATGTTGGACATAGATTCCTTGAAGTGGGTAGATGCCATGAGAGTTGAGATGGACTCAATGGAAACCAATGCAGTCTGAACTTTGGTAGATCCGCCCCCTCGAAGTAAAAGCAATTGGTTGCAAATGGATCTATAAGAGGAAGAAGGGCCCTGATGGTAAGGTTGAGACCTATAAGGCTCGTCTTGTGGCGAAAGAGTACACTCAGAAAAAAGGAATCAATTATGAGGAAACATTTTCACTCATGACCATGCTTAAATCCATTAGGATCCTGCTAGTTGTAGTAGCATACCATGATTACGACATTTGGCAAATGGATGTCAAAACTGCGTTCCTGAATGGAGATCTTAGTGAAGATATCTATATGCAGCAACCGCAAAGTTTTATCGTTGCGGGTCAGGAACACATGGTATATAAACTAAATTGATCCATATATGGACTTAAGAAAGCTTCTAGGAGTTGGAACATCCGGTTTGACTCTACTGTCAAACAATTTGACTTTTAGCAAAATCTGGATGAGCCCTGTGTTTATAAGAAATCTAGTGGGGATAAGGTTACATTCCTGGTTCTATATGTAGATGACATTCTACTTATTGGGAATGATGTAAGAATGTTAACTATGGTGAAAGTATGACTTTCAAAGTAATTCTCCTTGAAAGATCTTGAAGAAGCCTCCTACATGTTGGGTCTTCAGCTTTATAAAGATAGATTGAAGAGGATAATAGGATTATCCCAATCTTCTTACATTCACAAAATAGTCAAGAGATACAACATGGAGAACTCCAAGAAAGGAAGTGTTCCTTTCAGACATGGAGTCACTCTCTCCAAGGGTATGTCTCCTAAGACTCCCGAAGAGATTGAGGGCATGAAGTACGTTCCCTATGCCTCAGCTGTAGGGAGCATCATGTATGCCATGCTATGCACTCATCCTAACATCTCTCATGCAGTGAGTGTGATAAACAGATTCCAATCTAACCCAAGGCAGAAGCATTGACCACTATGAAAAACATACTAAAATACCTTCGAAGGACAAAAGAGTTTTGTTTGGTATTCAATGGTAGTTCACTACAGATGTAGGGGTATACTGATGCCAACTTCCAGTCAGATCCAGATGATAGAAAGTCTACATCTAGTTATATTTTCATGATAGGATCGTGTGTTGTTTGTTGGTCTTCTAGCAAACAGGGGTCCTAAGTAGTAAGAATAACAGTCCACAACCCAAGCCGAACACATTTCCGTAAGTGAGGCTGCCTAATGAATAAAGGTGTTCATTCTTGAATTTGGAATTCTGCACATCACCCATTCCACTGTTGTGTGACAACACTAAATCTATGGGAGATTGATGTTGAAAGGTAGCATCAACGGAGAATGTGGCAGACCCATTGACTAAGCTACTAACACAAAAAGTGTTTTAGAAACACATGGAAAGTCTGAGACTCCAGCTTATACCAGATTAGACCTAAGTGCAAGTGGGAGCTGTTAGACAGTGTATGCCCTTAGCTCCAATCAGAATGATGTACATTATGACATTTAATGTAAATAGATAAACTACATATTTTATTCATGTTATTATGGTGTGTTTCTGTGTAATACCCTTAAACTGGACACATATGGACTCATGTTAGTTTAGAATCTTCACATTCGTTTGATAGATCTAGGGAGATTTATCCTACCAAGTTGGTTGGGGTGCCTTGTCTCAGTTACTAGGGTGAGACCTAAGGTACATCCAGTGTGGATTTTCTTGAAACCCTGAACCGGACCAGAATTCCAGTATTGCCCTAGACCTTGGAGATAGATGGGCAAAACTGGAATGTTACACATGACCCCTAGACTCGATTGTGATACTACACTAAGTGTTGGATTGGGCTGTCTTTGATATGCCAATCAGTGAGATCCTTAGAGGGGGTCAAAACCTAGGTATGTTGGGACAGTTTGAGAATTCATCTGATTGGGTAATCATAATGACAGGATCAGCCCCTTTGTTAAACAAAGTGAATGATTGGGGATGCACTCTCTCTAATGGAAACCTAAACTGTCAGTAATTGATTTCAACCGTTGAAATTTGTCTTAAAAAATATATTTATATAGAGATATACATATATATATATATATATTATGGTTTCAAAATGTTTGCAAAATATTTTAATTCTCGGGATCCATGTGAGTAGAGAGTGCAACACTGTACCTTACAGCGGAGGGAGAGGTCCTCTCTTGTCCGGAAGTGTTTGATCATTATGGGCTGAGAGGTTAAGTGTAAGACCATTGAGGGTAAGACCTGATGAGCTAATCTTGCATCTGCCCATAGTCCCTGGGTTTTTTATAAAGTGGCTTGACTCAGAGACCATTTAGTGTAAATGTTGGGTCCATTAAGAGCCCATGGTGATGGACTCAGGGGTTCACTGTTGATGAGACAAAAAAGAACACTATTTTTATCGCCTAATATTCACTCTTTTACATTTATTTACCACTTAAATGGACTCATTACTCTTGTATTTCGATTCAGGGTAATAAAGAAGGCAATTGGAAGAAAACAGGGCAAATCGGGTGATTTTGCACAATTTCAGCGACATTCAGTAATCAGGGCCTAACTCTCAATTCCGGACTCCGAATTGGAAAATTAAAGAAGAATTAGAAAGGTGAAAGGAATGCCCACAACTTTTATGTTTTGGGTTTTGACATATTCAGCCCGCATCGAGTACGAAAATGAGCCCGGAGTCGGAGCAAGTTCGCAGCCAGGCCCATTTCACAACCTAAGCCCAACTCGCAGGAGTACCTTGAAGCAGCCCAAGTTTTAAAGCAGCCCAACTCGAATTCAAGAGTCAAGAGTCCAAATCTCGAATGTAATCTCCAAAGAGAGAGTCTTATCAGATCTAAAGTCTTGAATGTAATCCTATAGAGATAAGAAGATTGAGATTAGATCATTACATAAGAGATAGAATAGGATTAGTTAAAAGAAGATCAAGACTCCTTAAAAATAAGATGATCTCCTAGAAGAAGTTGGAAAACAGCCCTCTCCTTTGGCTATATAAAGAGGGGGGCGAACCAGCTCTAGCATCACTCACTCCAAGATCCAAGAGATCATAAAGAAGACCAAGAAGGCTCAAGAAAGCAGTTCGGCCATGGAGAAGCAAAGCATGGAGATTGCGCAGATCATGAGCAGCTAAGCTTCTTATTCTGGTTTAAGGGGAGAGGTTTGATTGTGTCATTGTGAGGTTCTGTAGTTAATTTATTTTATTGCTTTTTAATTCAAGTATTCATTGATTCTTGAGCATATTTTTAGTGGATATTAATGTTAATTAGTTTGATAAACTGAATTAATGTTGATTTTCCTACTGCTATCCATGATTTCGGTGATCCGTAATTGTCACGAATAATGGTACAAGTAGCAATTAGGTTGAAATCTTTTTGGGTCAATTGTTTATGACAGCCTTTGACCAATGTTTTAACATGGTTCAACCTAAAAGGAATCGGTGGAACAAGATTCAGTAATTACAACTATCTCAATAATTGTTATTTGGTTTAACTGTTTTCACAAATCTTAATGCTATCACTGTTTAACATGGAACGCTATCGTACCCAGTTGAGTGGTGATAAGTGTTGATCGAATGCTGGGTTTGGTCAACTGAATTAGGAAAATACAAGGTTTATTATGGCTATCCTAATAAATCTAAGGTTAAATGCTTGAATTGCAAGAATGCTGAAGTGTACCTAGGATCGATGACCAATTGATTCAACCCGAACCCTTGAACCAGAATTCGGTAAGATTGATTTTTTCTTGTTTGTTTAGTTTGTTATTGCTTTCTTATTCTTTATGTTTTAGTTATTTTCCCACTCAATTACTTTATCCATTTGGCTAAGAGATTACTGAATTGCTCCCTGTGGGATTCGACCTAGTACCACTTTTATTGGAAATATTTTATTGTGGGACTAGTATTAATTTTGAGGGCTTCGACAAACCCGTCATTTGTCTCCTACAGTGAATTTGGCAAGGCCTTGTAACAGAGGCTGGGCTGAACCCATGTGGCTGATGTGTAGATCAATGTTTGGGTCCCATGCTATACAAGGATATCCAACTGGGCAGCAGTTTGGAGGGTAAGTGAGCAGATGGACTTAATAGGCCTAAAGCCCAATTAGAACTGGCTTAATGAGATTAATTAAAAGGGGGCGGTTCTAGTATTTAGATCAACAGATAGAATAAGGGATTGTCCCTATCCACTCAGAGAGTCCAGATCCAAATAAAGATTTGGATAAGGAAACTCCTAATCTGATTAGGAAGGCCGATCTTTATCTATAGATAAGATAAGGGATTATCCTTATCTCTTAAAGAGAGTCCAGATCCAAATACAAGATTTAGATTAGGAAACTCCTAATAGGATTAGGAGAACCTCTCTTTAAGGCTATAAATAGAAGAGTAGGGTGAACCCTCAGAATGCAACAAAAATCATCTGAGTAACTGCTGATTTCTAGAGAGAGACAACACAGTTTGACTGCACTGTCTCCTTCTCTCCTGCTCTTGCTGCCATACTAGTTCGATCTCCACCTGTGGGAGTGATCAAGAAGAGTTCTTGATATTACCTTTTGGCAGAAAAGATAATATGAAGTCGTGCTCACTAGCCCTCCATCAGATTCTTGCTGAATAATTTGGTTCTTGCTGAAAAACCATCCTACTGATTCTGCTTCATCCTGCACCGTGTCATCTTCAGTGGAAGCAGTCTTTGGATCTTTCCTTGGGTATGAACACCTTTCATTGGAGGTTATTACTACTTCGTATCAAGTATAACCCTCCACTTCCTTTTGGTTTCAGATCTGGTCTGTTTGGGTTCAAGATTGATCCTTGAACATGCAGTTTTCTAAAATAGGGAATGTGATTCCCACATGGGAGAGAGAAATTTTTGAAAATTTGCCCAACCTTCCTCTAGGGTTTGGCCATCCATATGATGGCTCTCTCATCCCATCAGTTCAAAGATATCAAGTTGTAGAACTGGTGTGTTGAGTTGGGGATACAACAGAACTTCACCTCGGTAGCACTCACAGGAAAATGGATAGGCCGAAGTGACGAATAAGGCCATCCTCCACGGACTGAAAGCTCGCTTGGCGTGAGCTTTGTGGGTGGACGAGATGCCCAGTGTCCTTTGGGCCTATAGAACGACTATCAAGACGACGATTGGTGAAACGCCTTTCAACCTGATGTACGGAACAGAGGTCATAATCCCTCCCGAGATCGAAGTACTGACCCTGCAGCTCGAAGCATATGACAAGGAGGCAAATGATGACGAGCTCCAAACTAACCTGGACCTGATTAAAGAAGTACATGGCCTAGCCTATATACAGATTGCAGTCTACCAACAATGGGTAGCTCGGTACTACAATGCCTGGGTCAAGAGATGCCAGTTTCGAGTTGGCGACCTGGTGCTTCGGAAGGTGATGGTACTTGAGCCCGGGTTAGCTAAGCTCGACCTGAACTGGGAAGGTCCATATAAGGTGAGACAAGTGTTCGGAGAAGGAACGTATGAGCTCGATATGATGGAAGAGAAGTAGGTACCCCGAGCCTGGAACGTTGACAACCTGAAGAGGTATTACCTATGAGCTCGTGAGTTAGTCATCCGCTAAAAATTTGTTAAGTCCAGAAGACCACTGAACTGGTCAAGGCACGTATTGGACAGTTGACTATGAGTTGCTCCCAGAGCCTAAGGGTGTTAGACAGTTATGCCCTTTTAGCTCCAGTCAGATTGATGTACCTTTTGACATTTATTATAAATGAATAAAGTACATAATTGATTCATGTCATTATGGTGTGTTTCTGTGTAATACCCTTAAACTGGACACTTATGAAACTCATGTTAGTTTAGAATCTCCATAGCCATTGGATAACCTGGGGAGATTTATCCTGCCAAGGCTGACACTAATGTACCGCCAAGTTGGTTGGGGTAGCTTGTCTTAGCTGCCAGGGTGAGACCTGAGGTACATGTAGTGTGAGTTTTCTTGAAACCCTAAACCAGACCAAAATTCCAGTATTGCCCTAGACCTTGGAGATATATGGGCAAAACTGAAATGTTACACCTGACCCCTAGACTCGATTATGATACTGCACTAGGTGTCAGATTGGGCTGTCTTTGATATGCCAATCAGTGAGATCCTTGGAGGGAGTCAAAACCTAGGAATGTTAGGACAGTCTGAGAATTCATCTGAGTGGGTGATCATAGTGACAGGATCAGCCCCTTTGTCAGACAAAGTGAATAATCAGGGATGCACTCTCTCTAAAGGAAACCTAAATTGCCGGTAGTTGATTTCAACCGTTGAAATTTGTTTTTGCAAAATATATTTATATAAAGATATACAAATATATATATATATATATATATATATATATATATGGTTTCAAAATGTTTGCAAAAGGTTTTAATTCCTGGGATCCATGTGAGTAGAGAGTGCAACACTGTACCTTACAGCCGAGGGAGAGGTCCTATCTTGTCAGGCAGTGTTTGATCATTTTGGGCTAACAGGTTATGTGCATGACCATTGAGGGTAATACCTGATGGGCTAATCTTGCATCTGCCCATAGTCCTTGGGTTTTCATAAGGTGGTTAGACCCAAGGACCATTTAGTGTAAATGTTGGGTCCATTAAGAGCCCATGGTGATGGACTCAGGGGTTCACTGTCTCCTACAATGAGTTCGGCCAGGCCTTGTAACAAAGGCTGTGTCGAACCCATGTGGCTGATGTATAGATCAATGTTTGGGTCCCACGCCATACAAGGATAGCCAACTGGTAGCAGGTTAAGAGGACTAGTGAGAACATAGAATTAATGGGCCTAAAGCCCATCCGAACTAGCTTAATAAGATTAATTAAATAAGGGGTGGTTCTAGGATTTGGATCAGCTGATAGGATAAGGGATTAACCCTATCCACTCAAAGGGTCTAGATCCAAATAATGATTTGGATCTAAAAACTCGTGATTTAATTAGTAAGGTTGATATTTATTTGTAGATAAGATAAGGGATTATCCTTATCTCTTAAAGAGAGTCCAAATCCAAATATAAGATTAAGATTAGGAAACTCCTAATAGGATTAGGAGGGCCTCTCTTTAAGGCTATAAATAGGAGAGGTGGGCAGACCTTCAAAAACACTCACAGTCTGCTGAATTAAGAGAGAAGACACTCACAGTTTGAATGCTCCTGTCTTCTGCTCTTCTCTTCCTGTTCTTGTCGCCCCTACCCAGTTCGATCTCCACTTGTGGGAGTGATCAAGAACCGTTCTTGATATTGCTTCTTGATAGAAGAGGCAATTTGAAGTTGTGCTGACCAGCCCTTTACTACATTCTTGTTGAAGAATTCGGTTTTTGCTAAAGAGCCGTCCTATTGATTCTGCTTTACCTCACACTGTGTCATTTTTGGTGGGAGCAGATTTTGGTTTTCTCCTTGGGTGTGAACACTTTCGTTGGGAGTTACTGTTACTCCATATCAAGTATATCCCTCTCCTCCCTTTTGGTTTCAGATCTGATCTGGTTTGTTTCAAGATTGATCATTGAAAATGCAGTTTTCTAAAATAGGGAATGTGATTCCCAGATGGGAGAGAGGGAAATTTTTGAAATTTTGCCCAACCTTCCTACAGGGTTCAGCCATTCATATGATGGATCTCTCATCCCTACAGTGGTATCAAAGCCAGGTTCAAATCTTGAACCAAATTAAACCAGATCTGGATCTGCGTAAATGGGTAGAAGGCGTTCTACCCAATTTGCACAATTAACGTATTTCTAGGAAACTGGTTCCCAATTTTGGGTGATTGATCTGAAATTAAATCTTTATAAATCTGATTAATGTTTAGAACTGTTCTATATTTTTTTCGGGCTATTCATATGGTGGAGATCGAATTCTTTAATGGCGCAAGAAATCTGCGCACCTGCTATTCTACTCATTCTTGGTCTGTAATTAATTATTTTTAATTTTTAGACGGAATGTATAGGAATTTAAATCTGATATAATATTAATAGAAAAATAGGTTTTCTATTTTATTTCATTCAATGGTGAAGCACAAAGCGTAGAGGAGAAATTTTCACAAATTTGGGTTCAACCATCTACGATTTGCAGTTTTGGAAACTGCATACTGCAATCTAATCTTTATTTTGCAAGGTAACAGTCTACGAGCAACCCTCCTACTGATTCTTGATTGTCTTGTATCAGTTATTGAATTTCAGATCATCATTCTTGAATTGAATCTTGAATTAAACATCAAACCCTAGACCCATTCGAACCAGATTGGACCAAACTAGTTGGACCGAATCTATGGTTCGATGGGGCTGTTCTCAGTCCTAAAATTTCCTTTGTGGGTCGAGGAGTTGATGATTAATTGCAAGATGCAATTCAGCCCACATCTGTAAAACCTAGTTTTAATTTGTTAAAACTGCTTTAGCCCAATTCAGCATAAATGCTATATGGGTCGAACTGCTCTTTGCAGTTCAGCCCATATACCTAGATAATATTATTTGATAATGTTATGGGCTTTAAATGGGCTTTACATATGGATTTTACAGTTATTTATTTGATTGGATCAATTATGGATTTCATGCATGTGATGTATGGATGTGTGATGTGCTACGTTCATGGGCCATAAGCACTTGGCCCATGTTGATTCGATAGTGGGTCTTACGCACACCATGGCTGAATGCACATCATTGCCATGGTGTCCTTAAGATCATTGGATGATCTCCCAGCATGATGGGCCCTACACCAGCTTCCTCCCCAAGAGGAACCGTGTGGAACCCTAGCCGTTTAGGGCCCATCTAAATCTGGCTTTATGAAAGCCAGTGGAAACCACTTTGGTTTGACCTAAATTAAAATAGGGTGTAATTATCCATTCCCTCCTACAAATATAAATGCATGTGATAGGGAGATTCATATGATGAATTCTCTAAAGGCCTTCCATCATTAGTATGAAGGTTAACTGTATTGGTGGGTGGGGATGCACCATAAAATTGGGCTACCCATTCGCTAATGCAGTTGGCTAGATTGCTTCATGAGATGATAGAGGCGTCATAGACCGATGTGGGAGGGGCCTATCCTAAAATGGAAGACTCTCTCATGGTACCTTGGCGTTCATGAACATGATGGGTGAGCACTTACTGGACAGAAAGGTTTAACCTAAAATGGCTATGAACCTTGTCTAATAGAGGCCAAAGGGAAAGCTCATGAGATGAGTGGATGAAATCCTTCACAGAAAGTGGTGGGGTTATGCAGCTGAAATAGTTGGCTCCATGCACCCTATGTGATTTCCCACATTTCCAGAGACACAACTATCTCTATCACTGAGATTGGAGGGAATCTCAAAGATGCCCAAAATGGAAATGGAACATAGATTAAAAGCCATATCTATGTGATAACATGAATCAATTAGGTTGTGGACTTACAAATCTGCCTTGCCTTTTATCAGAAATGGCAAACGGACAATTTTCCAAACTGTTGGACGATAATAAGCAAAACGGCCCAAATTATATTGGCTGGTTCTGAAACCTTATGCTGGTCCTAACATCCGAGAAATTGGACAAAATTGCGAAAAACCCTACTCCGGATCGTCCGAGTGATAGGGATTCTGAGGCCAGACGAAGAGAGTATCAAGAATGGGAAGAGAAAAATTCTCTAGCCCGGTGTTATATTATAGCCTCTTTAGATAACCTGATACAACGGCAATTTGATAAGATCGAAGTGTCCAATGACATATTGGATAGTCTAAAGACTATGTATGAGGAGCAGAACCGTTCTACTCGTCAGAATGTCTTAAAATTGTTTATGACCACACAGATGACCGAGAACTAACAAGTTCATGACCATTGTCTAAAGATGATGGATTATATCAATGAACTGGAGGCTCTCAGGTCAGGGCTAGACCATGACACCAAAATTGATGATGTCCTCAATTCCCTGCCTTCCTCCTTCAATTAGTTCATCATGAACTATAATATGAACAAGTAAACGTTAGCCTTCAGGAACTCAGCAATATGTTGTAGAGGGTTGAAGAACTGATTAAGAAGGATATGCCGATAGCCATGCTTGTTGAAGGTGGAAAATCAAGCAAGAGAAAACGGAAGGCTAAAGGGAAGGCTCAGAAGAAAAGTAGCAAAGCTAAGAAGTAGAAGAAGGATAAGGCAGCGGATGCCTGTCACTTTTGCAAACAGGCCGGCCACTAGAAGAGGAACTGTCCTCAATTTATGGAGACTAAGAAAAATGTAATTTTGAATCTTTTATCATAGAGACCAATTTGTTGGTTAGTTCTACTTCTTGGTGTATTGACTCCGGGGCTTCAACTCATGCGTGTAACTCACTACAAAGGTTCAAGATAAGCAGAAGACTGAGTGATGGAGAAATGATGCTTTATTTGGGGACTTCTACAACAGTTGCAGCTATAGCCATAGGAACTATAGAATTAGTTTTCAGAGAATGAACTATTGTACTTAAAGATTGTCTTTTCATACCCAATTTAAGAAGAAATTTGATTTCTGTCTCAAAATTGAGCATGGATGGTTATTCTATCTTATTTAGTAATGTGATACTAGTAAACGGAATAAAAAATTCCTCGCATACGAAGAACTTGAGAATGGTCTTTATGTTCTCCATCCTTCTCTGGTAGCAAACCTTACCGAAACTACGTCGGAAATAATCCCCAAGAAGAGGACCCGTGATACAATGAATTCCACATGCCTGTGGCATTACCGACTTTACCACATTAATATATATCGTATCACAAGGTTGGTAAAGGATTGTCATTTGGATTTTCAAACTGTAGAAGGTCTTCCAAATTGTGAACCTTGCCTTCAGGGTAAGATGACAAAACGATCATTTACTGGTAAGCTTGAAAGATCTACAGGCACACTTGACCTTATACATACTGATGTATGTGGTCCCCGGAATGTTAGGACATGTAACCATCATGTTTATTTCATAACCTTTACCAATGATTACTCACGGTATGGTTACATGTACCTAATGAGACATAAGTCTAAATCCTTTGAAAAGTTCAAAGAATTCAGACAAGAAGTCGAGAAATAGTTAGGGAGAGAAATTAAGACTCTTCGATCAGATCGAGGTGGTGATGATCTCTTTGACGAATTCAGGGACTACTTAAAGGAAATGGGATAGTATCACAATTAGCTCCTCATGCTACACCACAGTTAAACGGTGTGTCAGAAAGGAGGAACCAGACTTTATTGGATATGGTCCGATCACTTCTCGTAAATTCAAAGTTACCCACATCCTTTTGGTGTCGCGCATTAGAGACTGCAATGTATGTGTTGAATCGAGTTCAACCAAATCGATCCCGAAGACTCCCTATGAGCTTTGGACTGGCAAGAAACCAAGTGTAAGACACTTGAAGATTTGAAGTTGTCTGGCACATGTTAAAAGAACTAGTGCTGATAAATTGGAATCCAAGACCAGCAAGGGCACTAGCCGACCAAGTAATATAATGATGTGTAGAGTATCGTTCCCACAGGGATTAATCCAACAAACTGAATCAGCCTTTTGTTATTTGACAAACTGAAAGATTAAACAAAGAAAAACCTAACTCCTAATTAGCAAACTACCCTAAGCATTCTCGGATCAAACCGCCTTTAATGAAGAGAAGAATTACTGCATGCAAATAATAACAGAACTGGTTCAGCAATTAAAACATTAAGTTGTCCAACCAAAGTGAATTCAGTCATGGGTTGGCTAACCCCTAATTGTATGATCAGCCTCTCTTGAGCACAACCTACTCTATATATTAGCAACAATTCCTATATCTCTATCAGAAATTTAATCGCCATAGATGAATTAAGAACAAGGATTTCGACAGAAAATAATTCTAGTTGAATGAATGCCAAATGAATTATGCATATTATCACTAAGATGCATTCAATCCGTTTTCTTGATCAGTTGATCTGATTATCTAAATCCTTTCTCAAGCAATTCAAGCAATCCAAGAAACAAGAATAATTCGGCCAAGATTACTCTATTAATCGAAAACTCTAATCAAGAAATCCCAAGAATGAATCACAGTCAATCGGATTTGCTTAAATTTTTAATTACAAATCTGAATTAACATCCATCATGGTTCAAAGAATAGAAAGAAGGAAAGATTCAACAAAGAAAAACCATGAAACCCTAATTGAATCTAGGTTACCGAATTCACATAATCAAAGAAGAAGACAACATAGGATTTCTACATCAATCTTCGATCTTCTCTTCAATTTGCATTCAACAGCCTTCTCTCCTTCTCCAGCACTTCTCCTCTTTGATTTTATCTTTAGGGGTCTGAACCCTAATTTCCTTTTCTTCTTTTCTTTTATACTCTTCCTTTCAGCCTCTTTCAATTCTCTAAAGTCAGCTACCTTTTGGAGCCTCCCTTAGGGCTGCGGTTGGACAACTGTTCTTGGTGGGCCGAACTGCTGTTAGGCTTCTCTACTTGGTGGGCCGAAGAATTCTCCCATATGGTTTTGTCTGGGCCTTTCTTCTTGATGGGCCGAAATGCTTCCCTTTCCGCCATATCAACATGTCTTCACACTCTCTTCACCCTAGAATGTCCCAAACTCCTAATTTCCTGAAATTCTGCTCAATTAGGGTAAAAACCATTGAAACTCGTCATCAAAACCATGTATAAAGCAATAAAAATAATGTGTAGCATATGCACACATCAAACACCCCCACACTTATGCTTTTTGATGAGACCAAAAATACCCTATTTTTATCCTCTAATATTCACTCTTTTATATTTATTTAGCACTTAAGTGGACTCATTACTCTTCTATTTCGATTCAGGGCAATAAAGAAGGCAATTGGAAGAAAACAGGGCAAATCGGGTGATCAATTTCGGCGATAGTCAGTAATCTGGGCATAACTCAAAATTTGGGACTCCGAACTGGGCAATTCAAGAAGAATTAGAAAGAAGAAAGAAAGGTCCACAACTTTTATGTTTTGGGTTTTGACTGATTCGGTCTGCATCGAGTTCGAAACCGGGCCCAAAGTCCAAGCAAGTTCGCAGCCAGACCCATTTAATAGCTGAAGCCCAACTCGTAGAAGAACCTGGAAGCAGCCCAAGTAGCAGAGAAGCCCAACTTGGATACAAGAGTCTAGAGTCCTAATTCGAATGTAATATCCCAAGAGGGAGAGAGTCTTATTAGATCTAAACTTTGAATGTAATCCTATAAGGATAAGAAGGTTGGGGATTAGATAAGAGATAGGATAGGATTAGTTCGAAGAAGATCAAGACTCCCTAAAGATAAGATAATCTCCTAGAAGGAGTTGGAAAATAGCCCTCTCCTTTGGCTATATAAAGAGGGGGGCGAACCAGCTCTAGTATCACTCATTCCAAAATCCAAGAGATCATCAAGAGGCCAAGAAGCTCAAGAAAACAGTTCGGCAATGGAGAAGAACGGCATGGAGATTGCGCAGATCATGAGTAGCTAAGCTTCTTTTTCTGGTTCAAGGGGGGAGGTTCGATTGTGTCATTGTGAGGTTCTGTAGTTACTTTATTTTCTTGCTTTCTAATTCAAGTATTCATTGATTCTTGTGCATATTTTTATTGGTTATTGATGTTAATTAGTTGACAAACTGAATTGATGTTGATCTTCCTACTGCTATCCATGATTTCGGTGATCCGTAATTGTCACGAATAAAGGTGCATGTAGCAATTAGGTTGATTTCTTTTTGGGTCAATTGTTCGTGACAGCCTTTGACCAATGTTTTAACATGATTCAACCTAAAGGAATTGATGGAACAAGATTAAGTAATTGCAGCTATCTCAATTATTGCTATTTTGGTTTAACTGTTTTCACAAATCTTAATGCTATCACTGTTTAATATGGACGCTATCGTACCCAGTTGAGTGGTGATAAGTGTTGATCAAATAATAGGTTTGGTCAACTGAATTAGGAAAACACAAGGTTCATTATGGCTATCCTAATAAATTTAAGGTTAAATGCTTGAATTGCAAGAATGCTGAAATGTACCTAGGATCGAAGGCCGATCGATTCAACCTGAACCCTTGAACTAGAATTCGGTAAAACTGATTTTCTCTTGTTAGTTTAGTTTGTCATTTCTTCTTTTAGTTTTAGTATTTAATTCTCCCACTCAGTAATACTATCCATTCAGCTAAGAGATTATTGATTTGCTCCCTGTGGGATTCGACGTAGAACCACTTTTACTGCAAATATTTTATTGTGGGACTAGTAATAATTTTGAGGGCTTCGACAAACCCATCAAAATTTTGGCGTCGTTGCCGGGGAGCAACGTTAATTTTCTTAGCTATTACCTTCCTTTTGTTAACCTTCTTGTTTTATGACTCGTGCTTCTCAACGAGGTGAACTCGAGTACAACCCCGAAATTGAGAGGACCACCCATCATTTAAGGAAGGAGGCTAAGCAAAGGAAGGATCGTTCACCAAAAAGGGTGAACTCAGATTGTGAATTGACCACTTGTGATTTTCCCATCTTCGAAGAAGGAGAAAGAATGGCTGACAGAGAGAGGACATCGAGGGAGTTGGCTGCACCGATTATGAACCAACAACCCTTATGCATCACGTACCCCACTATTGAGGTAGCTTTTGAATTGAAATCTGGTTTGAAACAATTATTGCCTATATTTCATGGTTTTCCAGGAGAGGACCCTCATAAGCATCTAAAGGAATTCCATGTCGTCTGTGCAAGCATGAAGCCCCAAGGTATGACCGAGGACCAGGTAAAACCCATAGCCTTTCCATTTACTTTAAGAGATAAAGCAAATGATTGGTTGTATATTCTTCCTCCCGGTTCAGTACGCACATGGGATGAGATGAATAGGATATTCTTGGACAAATATTTTCCTGCATCCCGGGTTGCAAATATGAGAAAAGAAATATGTGGAGTTCGGCAATTTGGTGGTGAGACACTATACGAATATTGGGAGAGATTTAAACAACTTGTTGCTAGCTGTCCACACCACCAAATACCTGAACAACTGCTAATCCAATACTTCTACGAAGGGCTGCAGCCCATGGATAGAAGTATGGTTGATGCAGCCAGTGGAGGAGCCTTGGTGAACAAGACACCCGAAGCGGCCAGGGAGTTAATCTCCAACATGGCCGAAAATTCACAACAGTTCGGTGCAAGGACAGACGGTACCATTAGACGGGTTAATAAGGTAAGCCATGTAAATTTAGAAAATCAGATTTCTAACTTGACTAATTTGGTAAGACAACTCGCTACAGGACAATTACAAACTGCCAAGGTGTGTGGTATCTGTTTGATACATAGCCACCCTACGGACATGTGTCCATCATTACAGGATGGATCGATGCAGCAAGCGAGTGCCGTAAGAGGATTCCCGGGCCAGCCCCAATGAATGTATGATCCCTACTCCAATTATTACAATCCGGGGTGGAGAGATCATCCAAACTTGAGCTACGGGAACCAAGGAGGACTGCAGCAATACCAACCCCATTTTTTCAGTCAACAGCCCCAGTTTTCAGCACCCATCACAGCGCAAGGCCAATGACGGGTTGTCGAAGCCCTCAAAATTATTACTAGTCCCACAATAAAATATTTGCAGTAAAAGTGGTTCTAGGTCGAATCCCACAGGGAGCAAATCAATAATCTCTTAGTCGAATGGGTAAAGTAATTGTGTGGGAAAATTAAATAACTAAAATTAAAAGAATAACAAACTAAACAAACAAGAGAAAATCAGTCTTACGAATTCCGGTTCAAGGGCTCGGGTTGAATCGATTGACCATCGATCCTAGGTACACTTCAGCATTCTCGCAAGTCAAGCATTTAACCTTAGATTTATTAGGATAGCCATTATAAACTTTGTGTTTTCCTAATTCAGTTGACCAAACCCAGCATTCGATCAACACTTATCACCACTCAATTGGGTACGATAGCGTTCCATGTTAAACAGTGATAGCATTAGATTTTGTGAAAACAGTTAAACCAAAATAACAATAATTGAGATAGCTGCAATTACTGAATCTTGTTCCATCGATTCCTTTAGATTGAATCATGTTAAAACATTGGTCAAAGGCTATCACAAACAATTGACCCCAAAAGATATCAACCTAATTGCTACTTGCACCAATATTCGTGACAATTACGGATCACCGAAATCATGGATAGCAGTAGGAAAATCAACATTAATTTAGTTTGTCAAACTAATTAACATCAACATCCAATAAAAATATGCACAAGAATCAATGAATACTTGAATTAAAAAGCAAGAAAATAAATTAACTACAGAACCTCACAATGACACAATCGAACCTCCCCCCTTGAACCAGAAAAAGAAGCTTAGCTACTCATGATCTGCGCAGTCTCCATGCCTATCTTCTCCATAGTCGAACTGCTTTCTTGAGCTTCTTGGCCTCTTGATGATCTCTTGGATCTTGGAATGAGTCATTGATAGAGCTGGTTCGCCCCCCTCTTTATATAGCCAAAGGAGAGGGCTGTTTTCCAACTCCTTCTAGGAGATCATTTTATCTTTAGGGAGTTTTGATCTTCTTTGAACTAATCCTATCCTATCTCTTATCTAATCCCCAACCTTCTTATCCTTATAGGATTACATTCAAAGTTTAGATCTAATAAGACTCTCTCCCTCTTGGGAGATTACATTCGAATTAGGACTCTAGATTCTTCCATCCGAGTTGGGCTTCACTGTTACTTGGGCTGCTTCCAGGTTCTTCTGCGAGTTGGGCTTCAGCTGTTAAATGGGCCTGGCTACGAACTTGCTCCGACTTCGGGCCCAGTTTCGTACTCGATGCGGGTCGAATCAGTCAAAACCCAAAACAGTAAAGTTGTGGGCCTTTCTTTCTTTTTTCTAATGCTTCTTGAATTGCCCAATTTGGAATCTGGAACTGTGAGTTAGGCCCAGATCACTGATTGTCGCCAAAACTGTGCAAAATCACCCGAAATGGCCTGTTTCCTGCCAATTGCCTTCTTTATTCCCCTTAATCGAATTACAAGAGTAATGAGTGCATTTATGTGCTAAAGTAGTGTAAAAGGATGAAATTAAGGGGACAAAATAAGGTTCTTCTAAGTCTCATCAAATCCCCCCACACTTAAACTCTGCCCGTCCTCGGGCAAGGCAAAATTCTAGCAAAACAGGAGAACCGAACTAATGAATCTGTTCTTTTTCTCTCCACGAGGCCTGGTCCAATGCAGGCTTCAGTCAAGTCTTGGTAACCTTTCCCTTTTCATCTCTTTCTCCTTTTTCTTGTCCAAGAGTGATCACAAATCATCATTCCTCATGGTCCCAAGTTAAATCGATAGTCAAGGAGACAAGCCTTCCAGGGCTGAAACTCCTTCGACTGCACGGGTGCTCATTGCCTTTAATAAACCAATTCAGCCAGATGCAATTACTTTTCTTTGAATCAAAACAAGGTGTGCTTATTGCCATAAGCTTGCTATGTATCATATCTCCACCACTTAGTGTGAATTCCTAGGATCTGAAGGTGAGAATGGGGTTGGGGTTCTAGGGTGAGTGCATTTTATGCTCCATCTCACCCTTGCCTTTTTTTCAAGATGTGAGTGCATTTTATGCTCCATCTCACACTTGCTTTCATTTGTAGATGTGAGTGCATTTTATGCTCCATCTCACACTTGTTTTCATTTCTAGATGTGAGTGCAATTTATGCTCCATCTCACATTAGTCACAATTTTATTTTTAAACTCTTTTTTTTTTTCACAAGAATCACAAGGTTTCACCATCTGATCCATGATTTCATTGATCGTGGTCTCTATATGCCTAACACAGCAAGTTCTAGAATAATCAACCCATGTTTGACGGATAATTATGAGAAAATCAATCAAACCCTTATAAATCTTGCCTATTGATCGATTAAAATCATGAGGTACCATATGTAGCCAAGACAGACTCAGTTAGTCATGCTTGCATCCTATATTATCTATTCAGTCTAAGCACATGATTCCTGATAAGTTGAAATCGTTCAAGGATAAGTTTCCAGGGAGCAGAAATTTCAAGAAGGTAAGGCATCCAAAATTTCCATAAGATTTCCCTAATCCTAATCCCCCCACACTTAAGTTATACATTGTCCCCAATGTATGTGATTATGCATAAAGTAGAAGGATTTGGGGGTACTTCCCTGTTTGTCTTATTGGGTTCCTGCTAAACACAAAAATCAAAACCAAACAAAATAACCAAATTAACTAAACATAATGGGTTGCCTCCCAGAAGCGCAATTGTTTAACGTCGTTATGCTCGATGTCCTCCTTTGCTACTTTAACTCTCGTGGTTGCAGCTTTTGGTGTGCTCCCCTTCCATCCATCATGGGTGGGTTTAAATATGGAATAGGGGCCTTGGTACCCAATTGTGCACTCGATTCTAACTCATCATTCATATCTTTTTCAAAATTTTCCTGCACAGTTGGATCAAAAGTGTCAACCAAATAGGTTGAGTGGTCTTCAATTGGGTACTTCATAGCTTCAAAAATATTAAATTTAATTGTCTCTCCGTCACATTCGACGGAGAGGGTACCCTCATCCACATCTATTTTGGTCTTGGCCGTTTTCATGAATGGCCTGCCTAATAGAAGTGGGGCTGAACCTTCGATCGTGTTCTCCTCCATCTTCAGAATGTAAAAATCAGCTGGGAAGATTAAGTCGTTAACCTGCACCGTTACATTCTCAACAATCCCTTCTGAGTAGGCATTAGATAACAGCTTTAGTTTCCCTTAAAGGACCTAATCTCAAAGCATAGTAAATCGAGTATGGCATGACATTGATAGATTTACCTAAGTCTAGCATGGCATGCTCGATTTGCTTATTGCCAATCGCACAAGGTAGGGTGAACATACCTATGCAGGTTGATGGCCTATTCTTCTAGTTGAGCCAAGCCGGCTGAAACGTTCTCTCCAACTCTTGAATCCGGTACCTCCTCTTCTTCCTGTCTTTTATCCACCTTCCTTGGTGAGGTAGGTTCTAGCTGCAGGTCCTTCCCACTTCTTAGCACCACTGCACTTACATTCTCCTTGGGGTTGACTACCATTTGTGATGGTAGTTTCCCGGAGCTCTGCGCCTCCAACTTATTAATGGCAGTGGTAAGTTGGCTGATTTGGTTCCCCAAATTCTGAATGTTGGCTCTTGTTTCCTGTTGAAATTGCTGAGTATTAGTAGCCAAAGCCTTAACTATATCTTCTAATGACGTACCTGAATTCGGGGGTTGGCCTTGCGCTGTGCTGGGTGTTGAAAACTGGGGCTGTCAATTGAAAAAATGGGGTTTGGATGATCTCTCCACCCCGGATTGCAGTAATTAGAGTAGGGATCATACTTTCGTTAGGGTTGGCCCGGGAATCCTCCTACAGCATTGACTTGCTGCATCAAACCATCTTGCAATGATGGACACATGTCCGTAGGATGGCCAGGAATCGAATAGATACCACACACCCTAGTAGTTTGTAATTGTCCTGCAGCGAGTTGTCTTAACAAAGTAGTTAAGTCAGAAATCTGATTTTCTAAATTTACATGGCTAACCTCATTAACCCTTCTAATGGTACCATCTGTCCTTGCACCAAACTGCTGTGAATTTTTGGCCATGTTGGAGATTAACTCCCTGGCTGCTTCGGGTGTCTTGTTCACTAAAGCTCCTCCACTGGCTGCACCGACCATACTTCTATCCATGGGCTGAAGCCCTTCATAGAAGTACTGGATTAACAATTGTTCAGGTATTTGGTGGTGTGGACAGCTAGCAACAAGTTGTTTAAACCTTTCCCAATATTCATATAGCGTCTCACCACCAAATTGCCGAACTCCACATATTTCTTTTCTTATATTTGCAGCCCGGGATGCAGGAAAATATTTGTCCAAGAATATCCTATTCATCTCATCCCATGTGCATACTGAATCGGGAAGAGGAATATACAACCAATCCTTTGCTTTATCTCTTAAAGTAAATGGAAAGGCTATGAGTTTTAACTGGTCCTCGGTCATACCGTGGGGTTTCATGCTTGAACAGACAACATGAAATTCCTTTAGATGTTTGTGAGGGTCCTCACCTGGGAAACCATGAAACAGAGGTAATAATTGAATCAAACCAGATTTGAGTTCAAAAGCTACCTCAAGAGTGGGGTACGTGATGCATAAGGGTTGTTGGTTCATAATTAGTGCAGCAAACTCCCTTAATGTCCTCTCTCTGTCAGCCATTCTTTCTACTTCTTCGAAGATGGGAAAATCACAAGTGGGTAGATCGAAATCTGAGTTCACCCTTTAGGTGAACGATCCTTCCTTTGCTTCGCCTCCTTCCTTAAACGATGGGTGGTCTTCTCAATTTCGGGGTTGTATTGAAATTCACCTCGTTGAGAAGCACGAGTCATAAACAAGAAGGTTAACAAAAGAAGGTAATAGCTAAGAAATTAACGTTGCTCCCCGGCAACGGTGCCAAAATTTTGACGGGTTGTCGAAGCCCTCAAAATTATTACTAGTCCCACAATAAAATATTTGCAGTAAAAGTGGTTCTAGGTCGAATCCCACAGGGAGCAAATCAATAATCTCAATTGGGTACGATAGCGTTCCTTGTTAAACAGTGATAGCATTAAGATTTGTGAAAACAGTTAAACCAAAATAACAATAATTGAGATAGCTGCAACTACTGAACCTTGTTCCATTGATTCCTTTAGATTGAATCATGTTAAAACATTGGTCAAAGGCTATCACGAACAATTGACCCCAAAAGATATCAACCTAATTGCTACTTGTACCAATATTCGTGACAATTATGGATCACCGAAATCATGGATAGCAATAGGAAAATCAACATTAATTTAGTTTGTCAAACTAATTAACATCAACATCCAATAAAAATATGCACAAGAATCAATGAATACTTGAATTAAAAAGCAAAAAAATAAATTAACTACAGAACCTCACAATGACACAATCGAACCTCCCCCCTTGAACCCGAAAAAGAAGCTTAGCTACTCATGATCTGCGCAGTCTCCATGCCTTTCTTCTCCATAGCCAAACTGCTTTCTTGTGCTTCTTGGGCTCTTGATGATCTCTTGGATCTTGGAATGAGTCATTGATAGAGCTGGTTCACCCCCCTCTTTATATAGCCAAAGGAGAGGGCTGTTTTCCAACTCCTTCTAGGAGATCATCTTATCTTTAGGGAGTTTTGATCTTCTTTGAACTAATCCTATCCTATCTCTTATCTAATCCCCAACCTTCTTATCCTTATAGGATTACATTCAAAGTTTAGATCTAATAAGACTCTCTCCCTCTTGGGAGATTACATTCGAATTAGGACTCTAGACTCTTGCATCCGAGTTGGGCTTCTCTGCTACTTGGGCTACTTCCAGGTTCTTCTGCGAGTTGGGCTTCAGCTGTTAAATGGGCCTGGCTACGAACTTGCTCTGACTTCGGGCCCAGTTTCGTACTCGATTCGGGCCGAATCAGTCAAAACCCAAAACAGTAAAGTTGTGGGCCTTTCTTTCTTCTTTCTAATGCTTCTTGAATTGCCCAATTTGGAGTCCGGAACTGTGAGTTAGGCGCAGATCACTGATTGTCGCTGAAACTGTGCAAAATCACCCGAATTGGCCTATTTCCTTCCAATTGCCTTCTTTATTGCCCTGAATCGAAATACAAGAGTAATGAGTGCATTTAAGTGCTAAAGTAGTGTAAAAGGATGAAATTAAGGGGACAAAATAAGGTTCTTCTAAGTCTCATCAGCCAACCCCCAAATTCAGGTATGTCATTAGAAGATATAGTTAAGGCTCTAGCTAATAATACTCAGCAATTTCAACAGGAAACAAGAGCCAGCATTCAGAATTTGGGGAACCAAATCAGCCAACTTGCCACTGCCGTTAGCAAGTTGGAGGCGCAAAGCTCTAGGAAACTACCATCACAAACGGTAATCAACCCCAAGGAGAATGTAAGTGCAGTGGTGCTAAGAAGCGGGAAGGAACTGCAGCTAGAACCTACCTCTCCAAGGAAGGTGGATAAAGGACAAGAAAAAGAGGAGGTACCGGACTCAAGAGTTAGAGAGAACATTTCAGCCATGATCAAGAGGACCTTACCAGTAAAACATGTTGATCTAGGTATGTTCACCCTACCTTGTGTGATTGGCAATAAGCGAATCGAGCATGCCATGCTAGACTTAGGTGCATCTATCAATGTCATGCCATACTCGATTTACTATGCTTTGAGATTAGGTCCTTTAAGGGAAACTAAAGTTGTTATCCAATTAGCTGATCATTCTAACGCCTACGCAGAAGGGATTGTTGAGAATGTATTGGTGCAGGTTAATGATTTAAATTTTCCAGCTGATTTTTACATTCTGAAGATGGAGGAGAACACGATCGAAGGTTCAGCCCTACTTCTATTAGGCAGGCCATTCATGAAAATGGCCAAGACCAAAATAGATGTGGATGAGGGTACCCTCTCCGTCGAATGTGACAGAGAGACAATTAAATTTAATATTTTTGAAGCTATGAAGTACCCAATTGAAGACCACTCAACCTATTTGGTTGACACTTTTGATCCAACTGTGCAGGAAAATTTTGAAAAAGATATGAATGATGAGTTAGAATCGAGTGCACAATTGGGTACCAAGGCCCCTATTCCATATTTAAACCCACCCATGATGGATGGAAGGGGAGCACACCAAAAGCTGCAACCACGAGAGTTAAAGTAGCAAAGGAGGACGTCGAGCATAACGACGTTAAACAATTGCGCTTCTGGGAGGCAACCCATTATGTTTAGTTAATTTGGTTATTTTGTTTGGTTTTGATTTTTGTGTTTAGCAGGAACCCAATAAGACAAACAGGGAAGTACCCCCAAATCCTTCTACTTTATGGATAATCACATACATTGGGGACAATGTATAACTTAAGTGTGGGGGGATTAGGATTAGGGAAATCTTATGGAAATTTTGGATGCCTTACCTTCTTGAAATTTCTGCTCCTTGGAAACTTATCCTTGAACGATTTCAACTTATCAGGAATCATGTGCTTAGACTGAATAGATAATATAGGATGCAACCATGACTAACTGAGTCTGTCTTGGCTACATATGGTACCTCATGATTTTAATCGATCAATAGGCAAGATGCATAAGGGTTTGATTGATTTTCTCATAATTATCCGTCAAACATGGGTTGATTATTCTAGAACTTGCTGTGTTAGGCATATAGAGACCACGATCAATGAAATCATGGATCAGATGGTGAAACCTTGTGATTCTTGTGAAAAAAAAAAAAGAGTTTGAAAATAAAATTGTGACTAATGTGAGATGGAGCATAAATTGCACTCACATCTAGAAATGAAAACAAGTGTGAGATGGAGCATAAAATGCACTCACATCTACAAATGAAAGCAAGTGTGAGATGGAGCATAAAATGCACTCACATCTTGAAAAAAAGGCAAGGGTGAGATGGAGCATAAAATGCACTCACCCTAGAACCCCAACCCCATTCTCACCTTCAGATCCTAGGAATTCACACTAAGTGGTGGAGATATGATACATAGCAAGCTTATGGCAATAAGCACACCTTGTTTTGATTCAAAGAAAAGTAATTGCATCTGGTTGAATTGGATTGTTAAAAGCAATCTGTAGGGAGCATGAAAGAGGTTCCCTATGTCTTATCCGTAGGGAGCATCATGTATGCCATGTTGTGCACTCATTCTGATATTTTTCAAGTAGTGACTGTGGTAAGCAAATACCAATCTAACCTAGGGCAGGAGCATTGAACCGCTGTGAAAAACATACTAAAATTTCTTCGAAGGACAAAAGAGTTTTGTTTGGTATTCGATGGTAGTTCACTACAGATCCAGGGGTATACTGATGTCGTTTTCCATTTAGATCCAAATGAAAGAAAATCTACATCTGGTTATATCTTCATGATAGGATCGTGTGTTGTTTGCTGGAAAAGTAGCAAACAGGAGTCCACCACAGACTCCACAACTGAAGCCGAATACATTGACGCAAGTGAAACTACCAAGGAAACCGTTTGGATGAAGAAGTTCATTCAGGAATTAGGAGTAGTTCCATCTAGCACATCACTCATTTCATTGATGTGTGACAACACTAGAGCCATTGCTCAGACTAAGGAGCCATGAGCCCACTCGAAGTTGGAGCACATCGAGAGGAAGTAGCACATCAGCAGAAAATGTAGCAGACCCATTGACTAAGCCACTAACATAGAAAGTGTTTGAGAAACACGTGGAAAGTATGGGACTCCAGCTTGTACCCGATTGGACCTAAGTGCAAGTGGGAGCTGTTAGACAGTTATGCCCTTTTAGCTCCAATCAGATTGATGTACCTTTTGACATTTATTGTAAATGAATAAAGTACATAATTGATTCATGTCATTGTGGTGTATTTCTGTGTACTACCCTTAAACTAGACACTTGTAAGACTCCTGTTAGTTTAGAATCTTCACAGTCGTTGGATAGATCTGGGGAGATTTATCCTACCAAGGCTGATACTGATGTACCGCCAAGTTGGTTGGGGTGGCTTGCCTCAGCTGCCAGGGTGAGACCTGAGGTACATGCAGTGTGGGTTTTCTTGAAACCCTGAACCGTACCAAAATTCCAGTATTGTCCTGTACCTTGGAGATAGATGGGCAAAACTAGAATGTTATTGCTGACCCCTAGACTCGATTATGATAATGCACTAGGTGTCGAATTGGGTTATCTTTGATATGCCAATCAGTGAGATCCTTGGAGGGGATCAAAACTTGGGTATGTTGGGACAGTCTGAGAATCCATCTGAGTGGGTGATCATAGTGACAGGATCAGCCCCTTTATCAAACAAAGTGATTGTTCGGGGAAGCACTCTCTCTAATGGAAACATAAACTACTGGCAGTTTATTTCAACCGTTGAAATTTGTTTTTTCAAAATATATTTATATAAAGATATACATACATATATATATATATTATGGTTTCAAAATGTTTGCAAAAGTTTTTAATTCCCGGGATCCATGTGAGTAGAGAGTACAGCACTTTACCTTGCAGTCGAGGGAGAGGTCCTCTCTTGTCGGGCAATGTTTGATCATTATGGGCTAAGAGGTTATGTGTAAGACCATTGAGGATAATACCCGATGGGCTAATGTTGCATATGCCCACAATCATTGCATTTTCATAAGGTGGCTGGACCCAAGGACCATTTAGTGTAAATGTTGGGCCCATTAAGAGCCCATGGTGATGGACTCAGGGGTTCACTGTCTCCTATAGTGAATTCGGCCAGGCCTTGTAATAAAGGCTGGGATGAAGCCATGTGGCTGATGTGTAGATCAATGTTTCCGTCCAACACCATACAAGGATAACCAACTAGGTAGTAGGTTAAGAGGGCTAGTGAGCACATAGACTTAATGGAATTAAAACCCATCCGAACTGGCTTAATAAGATTAATTAAATAGGGGGCAGTTATGGGATTTGGATCAGTTGATAGGATAAGGGATTATCCCTATCCACTCAAGGAGTCCAGATCCAAATAAATATTTTGATCAGGAAATTCCTAATTTGATTAGGAAGGCTGACTTTTATCTATAGATAAGATAAGGGATTACCTTTATCTCTTAAAGAGAGTCCAGATCCAAATATAAGATTTGGATTAGGAAACTCCTAATAGGATTAGGAGAGCCTCTCTTTAAGGCTATAAATAGGAGAGTAGGGCGGACCTTCAAAAACACTCACAGTCTGTTGAATTAAGAGAGAAGACACTCATAGTTTCACTGCTCCTGTCTTTTGCTCTTTTCTTCCTGTTCTTGCCGCTCCTACCTAGTTCGATCTCCACATGTGGGAGTGATCAAGAACAGTTTTTGATATTGTTTCTTGATAGAAGAGGCAATTTGATGTTGTGCTCACTAGCCCTTTACTACATTCTTGCTAAAAAATTCGGTTCTTGTTGAAGAGCCGTCCTGCTGATTCTGCTTCACCTCACACTGTGTCATCTTCAATGGGAGAGGATTTTGGTTTTCACCTTGGGCGTGAACACCTTCATTGGGAGTTACTATTACTCTGTATCAGGAATATCCCTCTCCTCCCTTTTGGTTTCAGATCTGGTCTGGTTTGTTTCAAGATTGATCCTTGAAAATGCAGTTTTTTAAAATAGGGAATGTGATTCCCAGATGAGAGAGATAAATTTTTGAAATTTCGCCCAACCTTCCTTTAGGGTTCAGCCATCCATATGATCGACCTCTCATCCCTTCAAAGGGCTATGGTGCCGAGCTGATAAGAGACCTAGTCGCCTCCTCGCCATAGGCAATACAAGACCTAGTCACCTCTTTGGCATGGGTAACATAAAGCAGCTCATCTTTCAGCCTCACTCGTGTGCAGACAAGTCAAGTACATACCCGACAATGTCTGCTCACTTCAGCATACATTGACTTCAGATTATTTTTACCTATGTCTGGCTTGCCAACTCGGCACTTCGGGGTAATCCACACTTAGAAAAATCTACGCACATTCAAAATTTGCATGCGAGATAGAGAACAAATGCATTCTATTCATCCAAAAGCAAGTTCGAGTATATTTGCAAAAAAATAAACAAAAAAATAAGAAAAGAGACAACTACTTATCCGAGCTCGGAGGCTCGGGATATTACATATGTACAGGGGATCCAAGAAAAGAGGCAGCAAGTCAATCATTACGAGGCTCCTCACCCCCCACATTCGGCATCTCCAGATGGGTCGATCTCCATGGTGTCCTCAATAGCTACATCTTTCTTGGCCTCCTCTATCGCTTCCTCACCGAGGTCATCATCACCCTCTTCCTCGAAGTCTAGGTCCTTCTCCACCTCAATGAGCATTTCATTAGTGACCCTGATCGTGGATGGCCTTGAGGTTGAGGTCAGGGAATTTGCATCAGTTCACCACCTACAGAGTTTGAAGCCACTCCGGTATGCCAACATGCCGATCTTCACCCTCAACTTTCGAAACTCCTATGGACTCTTGTAAGCTTCAACGGCAGCCTTCCCAACTTTCTAAGTATCGAAAGAGAACGAGCAAAGAAAACGAGCTCGGATACGTACCACCATACAGTGACCGACCACCTTTTCCCCGAGTGGAGCAACCAGTAGCTCAAAAAAATGAATGACCTCCTCAGGGAAGACCGCTTCCTTGCTCTTGCAGAGACTCAGCATGGGGTTCATGATGCTCGAAGCCACTTCAGAGCCTTCTCCTGAAGAAATGACTCCGTAAGTGGCTTGGAGCTCAGACACTAGAGTTTCCTCAGGTAGGTGAGGCTGGGAACCCTTACCTCGGTCCTCTTTGACCAGGTCAATGACTAGAGGGTTCTCGGTAGTAATGGTCTCAGTGGGGGTCGGGCAACGGTCTCCTACACACAGGCTCTTTGAGCAGCCTTTCTTTTCTTCCCTCTCTTCATACTCCCGAAGAGCTCGCTCGTAGGAATGTCTTCCATGATCCCTATGGAAAATCACATCAAAATAACTAAGGCAATCAAAAACTAATTTAAAAAAATAGACAAGTGTGTGCGCCGAGATGGCGACCTACGAAGAAGGCTTAACCCGATTCTCATGAGTTTGTCTTCGAACAAAAAGTCTGTTACGTTCAGACTGAGCTGCACCTAAGAATGGATTTCTATCTTTGTTTTCCTATCTAACTAGATACTAGGATTGCTAATGGTCGTCCTCCAGTGTGTCGGGAATGGCCACCCTCTAGCGATGGAAACTACGAAGTAACGCCTCTTCCAGGCTGGGACCTTGTTTGGGAAACCTTGTAAGACTCTATATCTAGGTTGGGGGACATGCAATAACTACATTTTTCTTCCTAGGGAACACAAGAAGAATTCTTTTTGATAGAGTAGATCGAGCTAAAGATGTTGAGGTTCAGGGGTCTACCATTGTCGTGGAAAAGGGAAATAATACCTACAATGGAGCGGATAGAATTGGGATGGAGTTGATCTATGGTGACATTGAAGAACTTGATGACCTCGATGACGAAGGGGTGAAGTGGAAATCACAGTCGGGCCATGAGCTGCTCCTCATAAACCATGATCTCATTGTGGTCATGGTCCTAGGGTTATCTTCCTAGGGGGATGCTATACACATGGTCATCGGGGAATGTGTAGCAAGCTGCTAGGACCTGGAGCCTTTCAGCCATCATGGTCAAAGGCCCAAAGCGATCTGGCCCCTAGGTGCGGCGTGAGCTTGAGGCCTCCTTTCTGGAGGCCTCGTGGTCTTGCCTCACTGTGTCCACCTTAGACAAAGTGGAGTCAGAACTCTCAATCGAAGCACTTGCCCCAGCAAGACCCAACTCCTCAACCCGAGCTGAGGTCCCCACCTCGGCCCTATGGACTCACCACTTGCATCAAAGAGACTACCGGTGCTAACACTTTACATCCTGAGCTAGAAACAAAAGGAAAGATGAATAGAAGGCAAAGACACGGTAAGGGCAGATAGCACCGACCTGGAGATGGACTCACGACCTCAGGAATACAAGCACGAGATGTGTGGCGAGGAAAATGGGCCACAAGGCCCCAATTTATAGCCACTATGCCTGGGATTCGACGGTCAAGATCTACACGATCCAATGGTTCTCACAGAAACCAGCTACATACCTCCTGAGGTGAAATCAATTGAGTGCGCATTTTGATGTCCGTGGAGCATATAACCTGCATGATGTCCGCACATCCATGGTACGTGACCTAGGTTTTCTTGATCGAACCAAGCGAGTCACTGTGGTCCAACCGTCAAACCAGACTCCGAACCAAGGGGAACTTGGGCCAAATCCACCTGGACTTGTCATGCACTCCCTACACCTGTTAGACAGTTGTATGCCCTTAGCTCCAATCAGAATGATGTACATTATGAATTTATTGTAAATGAATAAAGTACATATTTGATTCATGTTCCTGTGGTGTATTTCTACGTAATACCCTTAAATTGGACAATTATGAGACTCGTGTTAGTTTAGAATGTTCACAGCCGTTGGATAAGTCTGGGGAGATTTACCTTGCCAAGGCAGACACTGATGTGCTACCAAATGTTGGGGTGGCCAGTCTTAACCACCAGGGTGAGAACCAAGGCATATGTAGTGTAGGATTAATTGAATCTTTGAACCGGACTAGATTTTCAGTATTGCTGTGGACCTTGGAGATTGATGGGCAAAACTGGAAAGTTACACCTAACCCCTAGACTCGATTATGATACTGCACTAGGTGTCGGATCGGGCTGTCTTTGATATGCCAATCAGTGAGATCCTTAGCGGGGGTCAAAACCTGGGTATGTTGGGACAGTTTAAGAATTCATCTGAGTGGGTGATCATAGTGACAGAATCAGCCCCTTTCTCAGACAAAGGTAATGATCGGGGATGCACTCTCTCTAATGGAAACCAAGACTACCGGCAGCCGATTTCAATCGTTGAGATTTGTTTTGCAAAATATATTTTATATGAGATATAAAAGTATATATATTACGGTTTCTAATTGTTTGCAAAAGGTTTTAATTACTGGGATCCATGTGAGTAGAGAGTGCAGCACTGTTCCTTACAGCCGAGGGAGAGGTCCTCTCTTGTTGGGCAGTGTTTGATCATTATGGGCTAAGAGGTTAAGTGTAAGACCTTTGAGGGTGATACCTGATGGGCTAATCTTGCATCTGCCCACAGTCCCTGGGTGTTACAAGGTGGCTTGGCCCAGGGACCACTTAGGGTAAGTGTTGGACCCATAGAGCCCATGTGATGGGTTTTAGGGGTGCATTGCCCATAATAGTGTATTCGGCCAGGCCTTGTAACAAAGGTTGGGCTGAACCCATGTGGCTGATGTGTATATCAATGTTTGGGTCCCACACCATACAAGGAAGCCCAACTGGGCAGCAGTTAGGAAGGCTAAGTGAGCACATAACCTTATTGGGCCTAAAGACCATTTCGAGCTAGGCTGATTTGATTAGTTAAATAAGGGGTGAATTTTGATATTGGAAACAACTGTGACACTATCCCGTTGACCTTCAAGTAGTCCCTGAATTCATCCGAGAGATACTCGCCACCTCAATCTGATCGAAGGGTCTTAATTTCTCTTCCTAACTATTTCTCGACCTCTTGTCTGAACTCCTTGAACTTTTCAAGGGATTCGGACTTGTGTCTCATCAGGTACACGTAACCATACCGAGAATAATCATCGGTAAATGTAATGAAATACACGTGCTGGTTACGAGTCCTAACACTCAAGGGACCACATACATCAGTATGTATAAGGTCAAGCATGCCTGTACATCTTTCAGGCTTACCGTTAAATGGCCATTTCATCATCTTACCCTGAAGGCAAGGCTCACAAGTGGGAAGATTTTCTACAGTTAGAAAGTCCAAAGGACCATCCTATTAGACAGTTTTGTATGCCCTTAGCTTCAATCAGAATGATGTACTTTATGAATTTATTGTAAATGAATAAAAGTGCATATTTGATTCATGTTCCCTTGGTATGTTTCTGTGTAATACCCTTAAACTGGACACTTAATGAGACTCGTGTTAGTTTAGAATGTTCATAGCCAGTGGGTCGGTCTGGGGAGACCTATCCTGATAAGGTTAACACTGTGGTGCCACCAAGTCGGTTGGGGTGGCCTGTCTCAGCTGCCAGGGTGAGACCCTAGGTACACACAGTGTAGGATTAATTGAATCTTTGAACTGGACCAGATTTCCAGTATTGCCTTGGACCTTGGAGATTAATGGACAAAACTGGAAAGTTACACCTGACCCCTAGACTCGATTATGATACTGCACTAGGTGTCGGATTGGGTTGTCTTTGATATACTAATCAGTGAGATTCTTAGTGGGGGTCAAAACCAAGGTATGTTGGGACAGTCTGAGAATTCATACGAGTGGGTGATCATAGTGACAGGATCAGCCCCTTTGTCACACAAAGGTAATGATCGGGAATGCACTCTCACTGATGGAAACCAAGACTTCCGGCAGCCGATTTCAAACGTTGAGATTTGTTTTGCAAAATATATTTTATATGAGATATAAAAGTATATATATTATGGTTTATAAAATGTTTGCAAAAGGTTTTAATTCCCAGGATCCATATAAGTAGAGAGTGCAGCACTGTTCCTAGTAGCCGAGGGAGAGGTCCTCTCTTGTCGAGCAGTGTTTGATCATTATGGGCTAAGAGGTTAAGTGTAAGACCATTGAGGGTAATACATGATGGGCTAATCTTGCATCTGCCCACAGTCCCTGGGTGTTACAAGGTGGCTTGGCTTAGGGACCACTTAGGGTAAGTGTTGGGCCCGTAGAGCCCATTTGATGGGTTTCAGGGGGTGCACTGTCCATAGCAGTGTATTCGGCCAGGCCTTGTAACAAAGGCTGGGCCAAACCCATGTGGCTGACGTGTAGATTCATGTTTGGGTCCCACACCATCAAGGAAGCCCAACTGGGCAGCAGTTAGGAAGGTTTAGTGAGCACATAAGCTTAATGGGCCTAAAACTCATTTTGAACTGGACTTATTTAGTAAGTTAAATATGGGCGAATTTTGAGATGAATCATCAGATAGGATAGGGATTTAACCCTATCCACTCAGAGAGTCCAGATCTAAATATGATTTGGATCTGGAAACCTCCTAATAAGATTAGGAGAAGGTTGATCCAATCTGCAGATAAGATAAGAGTTTATCCTTATCACCTAAAGAGATGTTTTGATCCAAATAAGATTTGGATCAGCAACTCCTTATTGGATTAGAAGCTGATCCTTTGGGGTTACAAATAAGGGGGGGGAGCCTTTAGAGAAGACATACTCACATCCTCTTCAGAGCTGAAATCACAGAAGAAAGATTTCTGCAATCCCTGCAAAGATCTTTCTTGCCGCTTCCATCCTGCAGCCGCCAGACATCTAGTTCGATCTCCAGTTGTGGGAGAAGTCAAGATTCGATCTTGACATCAGTTCTTTGAGAAAGAATTGATAGGAAGCTGTGCTCCCGTGCCATCATGTTGTTTCTTGTGAAGGACAGAATTCTTGGAGAAGAATACTGGTGATTCTGCTCCATCCTGCACTGTGCCATCTTCAGTGGGAGTAGTCTTTGGATCCTTCCTTGGGCATGAACACCTTTGTTGGGAGATATTGTTTCTCCGTATCAGGTATAACCTTCTCCTACTTCTTGGTTCAGATCTAGTTCAGTTTATGGTTCAAGATTGATCCTTGAAAATATGTTTTTCTAAATAGGGAATGCGATTCCTAGTTGAAGGGAGAGAAAAATTTTTGAAATTCGCTCCTTTATTCCGCAAGATTTGGGTATCCATACGATGGATCTCTCATCCCTTCAGTGGTATCAGAGCCATGGTTCAAATCTTGAGCCAATTTGTTTCAGATCTGAACCTGTGCAAATGGGCAGAAGGCGTTCTACCCAATTTGCACAGATATGGGTTTTGGGAAATTTGTTCCCAAAATTATGGGAAAATAATCTAAAATTAATTTTTATATAAATCTGATTATTATTTAGATGTGTTCTTTATGATTTTCTTGATTTATGGGTTGTTCGTACAAGAGGAGATCGAAATCTTGATTTGCACAGGGAACCTGCAATTTTGAAGATTATGGATTATTTTATTACATTTGGTCTGCAAAATAATTTTTTTTTTTATTTTTTAGACTGAATGTATAGGTATTCGATCTGATCTAATTATTAATAGAAATTAGGATTTTTGTTTATTTTATTTTGGATCGAAGATGGTGGCGTAAGGAAGGTGATTTCACAGATGGGAGAATCGCAATCTGTGATTTGCAGTTTATGAAACTGCAAACTGTGTTCTAACCTCTGTTTTGCAGGATGGATTGTGCGAACAGCCCTGTTTGACAGATTCTTGATTTTCTTTTATCCGTATTTAATTTCAGATTATTTTCTTGAATTAAAGATTTAATTAAAGATCAAACCCTAGACCCATTCGAACCAAGATTGGTTCAAATTGTTTGGACCAAATCTAGGGTTCGATCAAGGCTGAAAGTCAACCCTAATTTTCCCACTAATGGGCCTGAGGATTGATAATTACTTAAATAGTTAATTCGACCCAACCTATAAAGGCCCAGTTTTAATTGGTTAAAACTGCTAAAAGCCCACTCTGCGGATAAAGCTATATGGGTCGAACCCATCAACCCTAATTCGGCCCATATACCTAGATAATATTAAATGGTTAATATTATGGATTTAAAAATGGGCTTTAAATGGGATTTATAGATAATTAATTGATTGGATCAATTTATCCTTGCATGTGATGTATGGATGTGTGATGTGCTACATACATGGGCCATAAGTACTTGGTCCATGTTCAATCGACAATGGCTCTTGCGCACACCATGGCTGAATGCACATCATTGCCATGGTGTCCCTTCTGGTCATTGGATGACCTCCCTCAGGGGTGGGCCCCACACCTCATCAAGAGGTTACGTGTGGAACCCTAGCCGATTTAGGCCCACCGAAATCTGGCTTTATGAAAGTCAGTGGGAGCCACTTTGGTTTGACCTAGATCAAACTAGGGCGTAATTAATTGTTCGCTCCAACCAATATGAGTGCATGTGATAGGGGGATTCATATGATGAACTCTCTAAAGGCCTTCCATCATTAGCATGAGGATGGGTCCTTCAGTAATGAGGAAATGCACTAGAAAATGGGCTATCCATTTGCTGTTGGACTTGTCTAAGTGTTTCATAAGATGATAGGAGCGTCATAGACCGATGTGGGAGGGGCTTCACTAGAAAATGGGAACTCTCTCACGGTACCTTAGCGTTCACGAATATGATGGGTAGACACTCACTGGAAAGAAAGGTTTACCTGAAAACGGCTCTGAACCTTGTCTGACAGAGGCCAAAGGGAAAACTCATATGATGAGTGGATATGATCCTTCACAGAAAGGTGGTGGGGTTATGTAGCTAAAACAGTTGGCTCCATGCACCCTATGTGATTTCCCACATGTCCAGAGACAACCCGTAGTCTCCGTCACTGAGAAAGGAGGGAAATCTCAGAGATGAATAAATGGAAATGGAACGTAAATTAAAATCCATATCTATATAATGAACATGAATCAAATTAGGTTGTGGATTGATGTTTGCTCTTTTATCAGGCAATGGAAAACCGACAATTTGCAAAGTTGCTTGATGACAACAAGTTGAAGGGCCCAAACTATGCCGATTGGTACAGGAACCTTATGTTGGTCTTAACCTCTGAGAAATTGGATAAGGTAGCCAAGAATCCTGCTCTGGATCATCCGAGAGATAGGGCTTCTGAGGCCCGGAGAAGAGAATACCAAGAATGGGAGGAGAAAAACTCTCTTGCCCACTGCTATATCATTGTCTCCTTGGACAACCCAATTCAGAGGTAGTTCGATCAGATCGAACTTGCTAAGGACATATTGGACAGTCTCAAGATAATGTACGAAGAGCAAAATCGTTCTACTCAGCAGAAGGTCTTGAAACAGTTCATGACCGCGAAGATGTCCAAGGGCCAACAGGTTCATGACCATTGTCTCCGGATGATGGGCTATATTAATGAACTGGAGGCTCTTGGATCTGGGCTAGATCTAGTAACATAGATCGATGATATTCTCAACTCTCTGCCTCCATCCTTTAATCCATTCATCATGAATTATAACATGAATAAGTTGAATGTCAACTTGCAGGAACTCAGCAATATGTTGCAGAGGGCCGAAGAATTGATTAAAAAGGATGAGCCCATTGCCATGCTTGTTGAAACTGGCAAATCGGGCAAGAAAAGGAAGGCAAAAAGAAAGCCCCAGAAGAAAGCTGCCAAACCCAAGAAACAGAGGAAGAATAAGGCATCAGATGCCTGTCATTTTTGCAAGAAGACCGACCACTGGAAAAGGAACTATCCTGCCTACCTGGAATCCAAGAAAGGTAATTTTGAAACGTGTGTTATAGAAATCAATTTATTGGTAGCTTCTGCGTCCTGGTGTATTGACTCCGGGGCTTCAACTCATGCGTGTAACTCACTGTAGGGATTCAAGGTAAGCAGAAGGCTGAGTGAAGGAGAAGTCACACTCTACTTGGGGACTACTGCAACTGTTGTAGCCATGGCCAAAGGAACCGTGGAGTTACTTTTTAGAGAATGAACAATTGTACTAAAAGATTGTCTTATGTACAAAATTTAAGGAGAAATTTGATTTTTGTCTCAAAACTGTGTGCAGATGGTTATTCTGTCTTCTTTAGTAATACAATTACTATTAAAAGAAATAACAGATTCATCGCATACAGGGAACTGGAGAACGGTCTCTATGTTCTACATCCTTCTCTAGAAACTAACATAACCGAAACTACGTCGGCTGAAATCCCCAAGAAGACAGCTTGTGATACAGTTAATCCCACGTATCTGTGGCATTACTGACTTGGCCACATCGGTGTTGACCGAATCACAAGGTTGGCAAAGGATGGTCCTTTGGATTTTCTAACTGTAGAAGATCTTCCCACTTGTGAGCCTTGCCTACAAGGCAAGATGACGAAACAGCCATTTAACGGTAAGCCTAAAAGATGTACAGACACACTTGACCTTATACATACTGATGTATGTGGTCCCCTGAGTGTTAGGACACGCAATCAACACGTGTATTTCATCACCTTCACAGATGATTTTTCACGATATGGTTATGTGTACCTAATAAGACACAAGTCTGAATCTTTTGAAAAGTTCAAAGAGTTCAGACAAGAGGTTGAGAAACAGTCAAGGAGAGAAACTAAAGCCCTTCGATCAGATCAAGGTGGCGAGTATCTCTCTGACGAATTCACATACTACTTGAAGGACAATGGGATAGTATCACAATTAGCTCCTCCTGCTACACCACAACTTAACGGTGTTTCAGAGAAGAGGAATAGGACCTTATTGGATATAGTCCGGTCACTTCTCATACACTTAGAGTTACCCACATCCTTTTGGGGTTACGCATTAGAGACTGTGATTTACGTGCTGAATCGGGTTCTAACCAAATCGGTTCCGAATACTCCATATGAACTTTGGACCGGAAAGAAACCAAGTGTCAGACACTTGAAGATTTGGGGTTGTCCAGCACATGTTAAAAGAAAAAGTGCAGACAAGTTGGAATCCAAAACCAGCCATTGCTTATTTGTAGGCTACCCAAAAGGCTCTGTAGGTTACCTATTCGATGACCCAAGTGAGCAGAAAGTGTTTTGCAGTCGAAATGCACAATTCTTGGAAACCGATCACATCCTAGACACCCATCGTCAGGAAATTATTCTTGATGAGGAGAGCTTAGGAGCAGTGGGAGATGTCCCACAAGTTCCAGGTAGTGACCAACCTAGAAGATCCACTCGGGTATCCAGGCCACCAGTCCGTTATGGTTATGACCAGGATAGTTACCTGGTGGAAACCTTGACTAGTGAGGAGGATCCCGTGACTTACGCGGAAGCTATGTTGGACATAGATTCCCAGAAGTGGGTGGAGGCCATGAGAGCAGAGATGGACTCAATGGAGACCAATGGAAACTGGACTCTAGTAGATCCGCCCTCCGGGGTAAAAGCAATCGGTTGCAAATGGATTTACAAGAGGAAGAAGGGCCCCAATGGTCGGAACATCCGTTTTGACTCTGCTGTCAAATCGTTTGACTTCAAGCAAAATCCGGATGAACCCTGTGTTTATAGGAAGTACAGTGGAGATAAGGTTACCTTCTTGGTTCTGTATGTAGATGGCATTCTACTCATTGGGAATGATGTAGGAATGTTAACTATGGTGAAAGTCTGGCTTTCACAGCAATTCTCCATGAAAGATCTTGGAGAAGCCTCCTATATACTAGGTCTTCGACACTATAGAGATAGATCGAAGCGGATAATAGGATTATCCCAATCTGCTTACATTGACAAAATAGTTAAAAGATATAGCATGGAAAACTCCAAGAAAGGAAATGTTCCTTTCAGGCATGGAGTCACTCTCTCCAAGAAGATGTCTCCCAAGACTTCTAAGGAGATTGATGGCATTAAAGACGTTCCCTATGCCTCTGCCGTAGGGAGCATCATGTATGTCATGTTGTGCACTCGTCTTGACATCGCTCAGGCAGTGAGTGTAGTAAGCAAATTTTAAGCCAACCCAGGACAGGAGCATTGGACTGCTATGAAAAACATACTTACTATGTATGCCAACCTGAAGGCAAGGCTCACAAGTGGGAAGATTTTCTACAGTTAGAAAATCCAAAGGACCATCCTGTTAGATAGTTTTATATGCCCTTAGCTTCAATCAGAATAATGCACTTTATGAATTTATTGTAAATGAAATAAAAATGCATATTTGATTCATGTTCCCTTGGTATGTTTCTGTGTAATACCCTTAAACTAGACACTTAATGAGACTCGTGTTAGTTTAGAATGTTAACAGCCAGTGGGTCGGTCTAGGGAGACCTATCCTGATAAGACTGACACTGTGGTGCCACCAAGTCGGTTGGGGTGGCCTGTCTCAGCTGCCAGGGTGAGACCCTAGGTACACATAGTGTAGGATTAATTGAATCTTTGAACTGGACCAGATTTCCAGTATTGCCCTGGACCTTGGAGATTAATGGGCAAAACTGGAAAGTTACACCTGACCCCTAGACTCGATTATGATACTGCACTAGGTGTCAGATTGGGCTGTCTTTGATATACCAATCAGTGAGATTCTTAGCAGGGGTCAAAACCTGGGTATGTTGGGACAGTCTAAGAATTCATCTGAGTGGATGATCATAGTGATAGGATTAGCCCCTTTGTCAAATAAAGGTAATGATCAGGGATGCACTCTCACTGATGGAAACCAAGACTGCTGGCAACCGATTTCAAACGTTGAGATTTGCTTTGCAAAATATATTTTATATGAGATATAAAAGTATATATATTATGGTTTCTAAAATGTTTGCAAAAGGTTTTAATTCCCGTGATCCATATAAGTAGAGAGTGCAACACTGTTCCTAGTAGCCGAGGGAGAGGTCCTCTCTTGTCGGGCAGTGTTTGATCATTATGGGCTGAGAGATTAAGTGTAACACTATTGAGGGTAATACTTGGTGGGCAATCTTGCATCTGCTCACAGTCCCTGGGTGTTACAAGGTGGCTTGGCCCAAGGACCACTTAGGGTAAGTGTTGGGCCCATAGAGTCCATTTGTTGGGTTTCAGGGGGTGCACTGTCTATAGCAGTGTATTCGGCCAGGCCTTGTAACAAAGGCTGGGCCGAACCCATGTGGCTGATGTGTAGATCAATGCTTGGGTCCCATGCCATACAAGGAAGCCCAACTGGGTAGTAATTAGGAAGGTTAAGTGAGCACATAAGCTTAATGGGAGTAAAGCCCATTTCAAACTGGACTTATTTAGTAAATTAAATATGGGCGAATTTTGAGATGGATCAACAGATAGGATAGGGACTTAAACCTATCCACTTAGAGAGTCCAGATCTAAATATGATTTGGATCTGAAAACCTCCTAATAAGATTAGGAGAAGGTTGATCCAATCTGTAGATAAGATAAGAGTTTATCCTTATCACCTAAAGAGATGTTTTGATCCAAATAAGATTTGGATCAGCAACTTCTGATTGGATTAGGAGCTGATCCTTTGGGGTTACAAATAAGGGGGGGGGGGCAGCCTTTAGAGAAGACATACTCACATCCTCTTCAGAGCTGAAATCATAGAAGAAAGATTTCTGCAATCCCTGCAAAGATCTTTCTTGCCGCCTTCATCTTGCAGCCGCCAGACATCCAGTTCGATCTCCAGTTGTGGGAGAAGTCAGGATTCGATCTTGACATCAGTTCTTTGAGAAAGAATTGATAGGAAGTTGTGCTCACATGCCATCCTGTTGTTTCTTGCGAAGGACAGAATTCTTGGAGAATAATACTATTGATTCTGCTCTATCCTACACTACGCCATCTTCAGTGGGAGTAGTCTTTGGATCCTTCCCTGGGCGTGAACACCTTCGTTGGGAGATATTGTCTCTCTGTATCAGGTATAACCTTCTCCTACTCCTTTTGGTACAGATCTGGTTCAGTTTATGGTTCACGATTGATCCTTGAAAATATGTTTTTCTAAATAGGGAATGAGATTCCCAGTTGAAGGGAGAGAAAAATTTTTGAAATTCGCCCCTTTATTCTGCAAGATTTAGGCGTCCATACGATGGATCTCTCATCCCTTCACATCCTTTACCAATCTTGTGATACGATCAATACTGATATGGCTAAGTTGGTAATGCCATAGGCACGTGGGATTAACTGTATCACGGGTTCTTTTCTTGGGGATATCAGTCGACGTAGTTTCGGCTATGTTAGTTTCTAGAGAAGGATGTAGAACATAGAGACTGTTCTCTAGTTCCCCGTATGCGATGAATTTGTTGTTTCTTTTGATAGTAATCATATTACTAAAGAAGACAGAATATCCGTCCATACACAGTTTTGAGACAGAAATCAAATTTCTTCTTAAATTTTGTACAAAAAGACAATCTTAAAGTACAATAGATCGTTCTCTGAAATTTAATTCTACGGTGCCTATCGTCGTAGCTGCAATACTTGTAGAAGTTCCCAAGTAAAGTGTCACCTCTCCCTCACTCAGCCTTCTACTTACCTTGAACCCCTGCAGTGAGTTACACGTATGAGTTGAAGCCCTGGAGTCAATACACTAGAATGCAGAAGCTACCAACAAATTGGTTTCTATGACACAAGATTTGTGTTATGGACACACCGCTCGGCAGCACACTATGGCGCAGTCATAGGTAGCGGCACGCACAGCAGGCCGCACAGTAGCACGCACCGCCCGGCAGCGTGCAGCACGCACCGCACGGCAGCAGCACGCACCGCATGGCAGCAGCACTGTGAGACGTGCGCTTCGCCCGGCAGCAGCAGTAGGGCGGGACCCACACAACAGCTCATCAGGGTGGGTCCACACTTATCTTACCACATCAGCTCTGTTCGCCAACTCGCCGCCAGCTACTCCATTCCTCTTCCCTTATCCTTATCTTATCTTATCTTATCTTAAGTAAGAGTTGTGTTACCATTAGGAGTAGGTAATTAGGAGTAAGAGTTGTGTTACCAGGGTGGGTCCACACTTATCCTATCACCCGGACGCTCCAGGGCAAGGCTTTTAGCCAACTTGTCCAACTTCTCAGAAGTCAGGACCAGCATAAGGTTACGGTACCAGTCGGCATAGTTTGGGCCCTTAAGCTTGTTGTCGTCAAGAAGCTTTGCAAATTGTTCGTTTGCCATTTTCTGATAAAAGAGCAAACATCAGTCCACAGCCTAACTTGATTCATGTTATCTATATAGATATGGCTTTTAATCTATGTTCCATTCCCATTTATTCATCTCTGAGATTTCCCTCCTATCTCAGTGACGGAGACTGCGAGTTGTCTCTGGAAATGTGGGAAATCACATAGGGTGCATGGAGCCAACTGTTTCAATTGCATAACCCCACCACCTTTCTATGAAGGATCATATCCACTCATCATATGAGTTTTCCCTTTGGCCTTTGTCAGACAAGGTTCAGAGCCATTTTAGGCTAAACCTTTCTATCTAGTGAGTGCTCACCCATCATATTCGTGAACGCCAAGGTACCGTGAGAGTCTCCCATTTTCTGGTGAGATCCTCCCACATCGGTCTATGATGCCCCTATCATCTTATGAAACATTCCAACAGATCCAACAACAATTCGAATGGCCCATTTTCTGGTGCTTCCCCTCATTACTTGAAGGACCCATCTTCATGCTAATGATGGAAGGCATTTAGAGAGTTCATCATATGAATCTCCCTATCACATGCACTCATATTTCAGGAGGGAATAAAAGTTACGCCCTAGTTTGATTTAGGTCAAACCAAAGTGGCTCCCACTAACTTTCATTAAGCTAGGTTTCTAGTGGGCCCTAAACGGCTAGGGTTCTGCACGTATCCTTTTTCAGGGGTGTGGGGCCCACCACTGAGGGAGATCATCCAATGATCTTTAGGGACACGTGCATCCTCGATAATTAGAGAGAGTGCATCCTCGATAATTACATTAGAGGGGCTGATCCTGTCAGGGGTGTGGCTCCCACTAACTTTCATCCAATTATCGAGGATGCACTCTCTGAACGTAGCACATCACACATCCATAGATCACATGCAAGGATAGAATTAATCCAATCAATTAATATCTGTAAGGCCCATTGATAAAGCCCATTTTCAATCCATAATATTACCAATTAATATTATCTAGGTATATGGGTTGAATAGTAGTTAGCAGTTCGGCCCATATAGCTTTCCTGCAATTAGTGGGCTTTTGTAGTTTTAACACCTTTAAACTGGGCCTTACAGGTGTGGGCCGAATTAAGTCTCTTAATTAACCATCAATCCCTTGACCCAAAAGTGGGAAATTAGGGCTGACAATCAACCTCCATCGAACCACAGGTTTGGTCCAACCAGTTTGGACCAACCTAGTTCGAATGGGTCTAGGGTTTGATTTTTAATTCAAGATTTAATTCAAGAAACGATCTGAAATTAATTTACTGATTAAAGAACAAGCAAGAATCAGTCATAGGGTTGTTCGCACACCTCCATCCTGCAAAACAAACGTTAGAAAATAAAATAAATAGAAAACCTAATTTCTATTAGTATTACATCTGATCGAATCCTATACATTCAGTCTAGAAAATAAAAAAAAAATTATTTACAAACCAGAATGTAAAAACAAAACTACAAATCGCAGGTTCACTGCGCCAATCAAGATTTCGATCTCGAATTGTACGAACAACCCATAAATCAAGAAAATAATAAAGAACAGTTCTAAATAAATTCCAAATTTATAAAAATTAATTTTAGATCATTTGCCCTTTAACTAGGAACCGATTTCCTAGAAAAAACCCTAATCTGCGCAAATCGGGTAGAACACCTTCTACCCATTTGTGCAGGTTCAGATCTGATTTAATTTGGTTCAAGATTTGAACCATGGCTCTGATACCACTGAAGGGATGAGAGATCCATCATATGGATAGCCGAACCCTATAGGAAGGTAGGGCAAAATTTCAAAAATTTTTCTCTCCCATGTGGGAATCGCATTCCCTGTTTTAGAAAAACTACATTTTTCAAGGATCAATCTTGAACCAAGAATCAAACTAGATCTGAACAGATTCAGTAGGAGAGGGACTGTGAGCAGATGCAAGATTATCCCATCAATTATAACCTTCAATGGCCTTACACTTAACCTCTCAACCCGTAATGATCAAACACTGCCCGACGAGAGGGGACCTCTCCCTCGGCTGCAAGGAACAGTGTTGCACTCTCTACTCACATGGATCCCGAGAATTAAAACCTTTTTGCAAACGTTCAGAAACCATAATATATATATATATATATATATATATATATATATATATATATCTTCATATAAATATATTTTGCAAAAACAAATTTCAACAATTGAAATCAACTGCCGACAGTTTTGGTTTCCATTAGAGAGAGTGCATCCTCGATAATTACATTTGTCTGACAAAGGGGCTGATCCTGTCACTATGATCACCCACTCAGATGAATTCTTGGACTGTCCCAACATACCTAGGTTTTGACCCCCTCTAAGGATCTCATTGATTGGCACATCAAAGACAGCCCAATCTGACACCTAGTGTAGTATCATAATTGAGTCTAGGGGTCAGGTGTAACATTTCAGTTTTGCCCACTTATCACCAAGGTCCAGGGCAATACTGGAATTCTGGTCCGGTTCAAGGTTTCAAGTTAAACCTACATTGCATGCACCTCGGGTCTCACCCTAGCGGCTGAGATAGGCCACCCCAACCAACTTGGCGGCACATCAGTGCCAGCCTTATCAGGATAGATCTCCCTAGATCGATCCACTAGCTGTGAACATTCTAAACTAACACGAGTCTTATTATGTGTCCAATTTAAGGATATTACAGAGAAACACACTACAATAACATGAATCAAATTTGTACTTTATTCATTTTCAATAAATGTCATAATGTACATCAAACTGATTGGAGCTAAGGGCATACACTGTCTAACAATCTTCAAATATTGCTTGATGTTGTTTAAGCTAATCCCATTTCTTTATTTTTTTATTAGTTGAAAATAATTTTATGTTTTGCAAATTGTTTGCCAACTATGGATGAGACGCCTCAATTATCCCTAGGAATTACAAACGGAATTCTTGTTCCGGAATAGGAATTTCCTTTGAAATAGAAACAAGGAGAAATAATGCCAAACGGAGCCTAACTTTCCCACTTGGGGGAAAAATTTATAAAAGATAATGTGACAAATTTGTCTATTTTAACACTGACTTTTATGGATAAAAAATTATTATATTAATTACTTAGGAATCAAAATAAATGGGTAAATGAAACTTATTGAGATAAATATTTTCTAGGAAACATTTACCTAGGGCTAAGTTTAAGTGACCAATTTGTAAACCAATGATTTTGACAACTTTAGTTAAAGTGAAATATAATATAACTCACTAATTAATTATTTTTATTGAACAAGGACCACCCTTTTTCTCTTTATCGAAAGGTATAGAAGAATACAAGAATCTATATATATCCTAACAACAACAATTGAAGTAATGTATAATCGCCTTCTTCGAGTAAATGGTATCTCACATAAGAAGGCCTTCGAACCTGTGAAATGTGATAAAATAACCTTTGTGTACGTGCACACACGAAGTCTTGTGAACGTGCTTCCTCAAATGGATATTATGGAGAGTTATTTGTAAGATTGGCATGTTTCTTCTTCCTTTCCCAATGCCTACGACACCACCGTCTCTCTCACTTTACTCTTTCCTATCTAATTTGTTGAATCTATAAAAGGTTGACATGTGTCTTCCTCTAAAAGATAAAAAAGACTGAGGTTGTAATAGAATTTGTGAATGATTCGTAGTATAATTATTATATAATAGATTTGTTAATTCATATTTTGCATTTAAGAATAAAGATTAATGATTTGGCTTAACAATTTTAATGACTGTTAATAAATATTGAATCTTATTTTAAGGTTTAATTACTGTATTCGCTAATTATTATGGGGCATGCTTTGAATAAACATTAATGATAACTAATGATTGTTATTTCGTTTTTTATTATTTACTTAATTAAGTACTTGATGATTGTTATTATTATTAATTATTTCTATAAATAATTGATGTTATTATTATTTACTTAATCCAATAATTTTCAGCAAGTAATTATTTGATTTAATTTGAATTATTTCATTTTTGTGATTATTTATAATACATATTTAGGGTAGGCTCTTTATTTGATTTAAGAGACTTACCATGTTTTATCTAGACAATAACCTCATACTAAGCAAGGGGCAACTATAGTATCATTTAATTTGAAATTTACTATTTAACAATAAAAAATCAATGTCTTGTTGAGCAACCCACCCCCAAAAAAGTATCAAAAAGTTGAAATCATTAATTTGTTTATAAAATAGTAAAATTAGATGGATGTTTAGAACAATATCACCAATACTACTTAATATTTAGAGACATATGAATGGATAAAAAGCATTTGAATGATATCCATTCAAAGAGGCAAAGAAGGAAGGAAATCATTCAAAGAGCTACTAAGAAAAACAATCCATGCCAAACAACATTTGCAGATGCATCCATCATCTAAAGCAAGAAATGAAAAATATATAACTACAACCAAATCATCATCATATATGGCTACAATCAACTGATAATATAATCAGGACTCGGAAACCCATCCAACAGAGGAAACATGAAAGAAATGAGAATAATGGGACCATCTTAAGTATAGAAGTCACCTCCAAGTTAGGTGGCAACACTTCTTTTGGTCAATCATGGTTATGGATTTTAAGTCTAAGCTCCCCACAGTGCATGTAGACTGGCTAGAATTTAGCTTTAGGAAAAAGGTAGGGAAACCTATATATAAACTAATGGTATGTTTGAATTATGGAATTTGGGAGATAAAAATAGGAAATGTAGGTTGAAATTATAATTTTGGGCATGTTGATGTGTCAAATTCAAGTCAATTAGAATACTCATTGATTTTTAGTTAATTCATTTAGTGGTAATTTGAATATTTTTTCTGTATTCCATGTCTTTATTGAGTAATATAGAGTAATAATATATTAATAATTATGGAATCGGTAATAATAATAAGTATATTCCATGTCTTCATATAAATGTATGAATTATAATTTCTGATAATAATTATAATAAAAATAATTAACATTAAATATTTATTTTCAAAATAATTAATGAGTTAATATAAATATAAAATGATTATTTCCGAATTATTAATACCATTATGAAAATATTTATTAATTATCATTTCGAATTAATAATGAGCAATATTGTGAGTAATAAATTATTAGTAATTTAAGTATTAGCAGTAATTATTATAAGAAATTATTTTCCTAATTATTAATGAACGATATTATCACTAATTAATTATTATCAGCAATTAAGTAATAACAATAATTATTATAAGAAATTATTTTTACTAATTAATTATTATCAGTGAGTAATTATTATTAGTAATTAATAGCTGGAATTAATTAAAAATAGTTAACAGTAATTAATTAGTAATTAGCATTAATTATTATTAGTAATTAATAGCTGTAATTAATTAATTAAAAATAGTTAACATTAATTATTATTAGTAATAAATAACTAGAATTAATTAATTAATTTAGTAGTTAACAGTAATTAATAACATAGTTTCTTTTTTTTTAGGAAATGATTGGAAGTAGGAATTTCCCACTTCTCACAACTCTTAACGACGGTGGATTCCACTCTGCGTGTTAGTGTGTTATTTTCTTGAACTATCATTAACACATATCTAATGGACTCTATTCTTCAACTACCATTAATTAGAATTTGGTAAGTGTTCATTTTGTTTAAATGTTTGAAACGACCGTATCTGCATGTAGATGGGGCTTTGGCCTCTAATTATTCTTTATCGTAAAAGTATAATGCAGCCCATTGCGTAAATCTGAAATTATAAACCCCCATAATCTATTAATAGCGCCTATAGTATCCTAGGCATAAATTTGACATCAATCCACGATCATAATTCATCCCAATTGTACTGTACTGGGATCGTCAGTCATTTTCCTAGGATCGTCGCAGTGCGTGGCGCCCAGTTGGTTGATTGAAACCGGTGGCGCCCAATTTTCTGTTTTTGTCACCTGGTTGGGATTCTCCTCTCTAAACTCTGTAGGTGGTCCATTTGTCTTTTCATGGCCGAAATGAGCAGAAACAAATGACGGCAGCCCTAGCCCCACACTTGAAAGCTCGCCCCACACGCTAACCACGTCATATTCCAACCGTGCATCGAGATGTTTCCAATGCACGCTGGGATGTGAATGTTGGTCTTGTATTGTGAGTCGATCTTAACTCATTTTCAATGAATCCGGGATATGCTGCCAACATTATAAGTTCCAACATCCCTCCAAGTGATAGGACACCGGGCATATCATCTACTGAGATGTGCGGTGTCAGATCATGCCAAAAGACTCTAAAGTAATGTTTCCGATCAACGCTGGGATGTGAGTGTGGGTCGCGTGTGTGAGTCGATCAGATCTCATTTCCAGTGAATCCGGGATATCCTGCCAACAGTACGTTCCAGCATCACTCCTAACACCGCACATCTCGATTTAACGTCTGCGCCTCACAAGGGGGCGCCTACAACGTTCCACAGTACATTTTCGCCTTGCATTGAGAATCGTAATACACGGCGAAGAAGTGCTGTGGGACACTGTGGGGCGCAGATCTGAACTCACACATTTGATCTTGAAATTGAGAACTATCTTAAAAATGGGACCTACCACCTACGAGAGATGTGCTGTGCGGTGTCAGATCATTCGTCGAGAGACTCGAAACGTATTTGTTGGCAGGATATCACAACTCGTTTATTATGTGATGCTCCGTGACTGTCCCATACGCAGTTGGGAACCTAGGCTGTCGGGTTGGGTCAAAGGTTCGGTTTCTCCTAATGCTGTTTACTTGGTGCTGATGAAACTGCCCGCTGCAACTGCAAACAAGAAACGAGTAGTTAAATGTGTTGTGTCTGAGGTGGCATGTGCGTATATATCCCAAAACCCTTGGTTTCCGTTATCATCTCTGATCTCTAATCCCTCATCTCTCTATAAATCACTTTGTGATTCTGATCTAATCTCTCTTTCTCTTTCTTTCATCAATGGAGATTTTCTTTTAACTTGATTGAAGTACTAGGTCTTTTTGGGGATTTTCTTCCACGAAACAGGAATTCTCTTTCTCTCTCGCTCGCTCGTTTTCTGATTCTCTCTCTGCAGATTTCTGTATTCTCTTCTCTGGTGAACCCACGGCTTGTTTATGGACTATCGTCTCTCCTACAAAAGAATCCCCATTGCTGAAGCTTTGCCCGTTGTGGTGAAGTCTGGAGGGGATTTTAAGTTTTTCTCCAAGATCGGATTTAGATCTTCTCTTTCTTTTCGCAATTTCAGCTTCCCTTCACAGGTCAGGATTTAATTGCCTGTTGATTCTTTTTTTTTTTTAAATATTGATTTAGTGTAACAGTTTTAAAGGAAAATGATTTTTTTTTTAATTTCCTTCATTAATAGCAGGTTGTTTTTAGAGTGTTGATGGCTAATTGGAAGTTTCTGAAGGAAAGAGGTGAATTTGATTTTTTTTCTTGTTTATTGTTTATAGAGAGGCGCTAAGTTCTGTGGTGCTCAGCATTTCGGACTAAATCGTGGAAATAAGAGAGTTAGAACGGTGGTGGTTGCAGCTGCAAGTGCAGAATCTAGTTATTGTGAGTTTAGGAGTGTAGATACGCCTCTTGAGCTTACTTCATCTGCTGGGAAATTTCTAAGTGATATATTGCAGAACCAGAGACATCTCTTCAATGTTGCGGTGAAAGAGCAGCTAGACGAATTGGCATTTGATAGGGATGGAGCTGTTGGACGCATGAACCTCAGTGTAGGTTCTTCCGAATCGTGCCTTCACAGGTCAGTCTTGTAAACTTATACCTTTTCCTATTACGGTTCTATGTGGCTTTGACTTCAAATACCGAGTTCTATTGACCATGGAGTTTCAGTTTTACTGTGTTAATTGAATTTTGTTTAGATATGTTTGTACTGGGTGGTTTTAACTGTGAATTAAAAGTTTAGCTTTACTAGTTTTTTTGACATGCTGATTGAAAGAAAGTTTTTCCTTTTTCAATAATCCTGATCTTAAAAGTATGAGTAATTTTATTTCTTTTTTCTATGTATATATGTGAAGAGCCGGGTCTTGGACTGGTGGACATTTTAGCAAGTATTGTAAAGAGTATGGAGAGTAGCAAAGAAAAAAATGTAGAAAAGAAGAAAAAAACGCAGATTTACGTGGTTTTGTGTATTGAGCCTGCATACACGACAGGGTTTTAAAAGGCTATGTGTTGTTGAGGATTAATGGCCAGGAGAAAAAAACATCAATGAAAGTTTATAAATGAGTAGAAGAACATATGATAAACCAAAATAGAATGATAAAAGGTACAGGCATCCATAAAATAGATGTCTATAAGCAAGAAGTTCTAGGATTTTAGCATTCAACAAAATAATAACTAATCAACTAACAACATAAACCTTTTATATTCAAGTTTCAAAATCCAAAATTCTCAAATTGTTTGAATAACCAATCATAATGCTTTAGATTATCAAAACTTCCCAATATCAAAATCCTTTTCACTAACAGGATCATCTGATAAACCATCCATATAATTGATAGTAGATTTTTGGTTTCCCAACTGTTTAGAAGAAAAGAAACAACTCAACAGATTTACTATGCCAAAAAAGGCTAACAAAAAGAAAAGAAATCCATGAGGAAGAGAAATGAGAGACGAAAATAGGGTAGATAGCATTTTCTTAATGAGAAAATAGAGAAAAAGCAACAAACCTAGAATGCAAGATTTCTAGTCACCCGGAAGTGTAGAATGATAAAAAAAATAATCCCATTCTTTTGTCTCTTGTTGTATTTTACTCTTTTATTTGGCCCATAGTTACCAAAATGCCCCATTCAATTGTTTTAAACTTAAAAGAACATAAAATAATCTATTTTTTCAGTATTAAATAACTCATTGCCATTGGTTCTTAAGGCTTAAGCCTTTCTATGCCTCATTCCCTTAGGCTAAAGGCCTACACCTCATTCTAATAAAGTCCTAAGCCTCATATCAAAGTTATGAGGCTTAAGCCTTTTAAAACAATGAATTCCACAGAGGTTCTCTTGAAACTCTACTATTTTTCAATCAATTTTTTACAGCCCCAGTAGAAAGCTAGTATTTATATCATTCAATATAGATTTTTGGATCCCCCAGTAAAGAGGCTTCGCCCTATGCCCCCCAATACCTTTCTAAAGTGGTTCAAATTAGCTATCTTGTGCAAAGGGGTTCTGTCTCTGGTTCACTCAATTCAACTCCCAAAGAATCCCCCTCTTGCTGCTGTTGATTTCTCATCCTTCTTAATACAAGACATTCTTCATCAGCAAATTTCTGTGAAACAAGCACATGAACTGGTGTAATCAACCATTTATATTGTTGTCCCAATAATATTTCCCACTTCCCTACTAAGCTCCTTATGATGCTTTTTTTATTTCTTCGATATGTAATGCCACATTTATATTATTTCTAAGTGTGGAATGCTGTATGGAAGAAGCTCATGTGTGAACATTTGAAAGGATAATATGGGCAGAGGTACAGTGGACCTGGAACAAGATAAATATCGGATATTTTCCTTTTTTAAACTGAAGTTGTACTTATTAAGGTAAAATTTCACTAGGGTGTAATTAATCAAGAAGATTGAGATTAGAAGTCTGTAAAATTGGAGATAACTGATTGTTGAAGAGGGTCTGTCAAAAGAATGTTTCTACTGACTGCCTTAGAGAGGATTCTAACTGTCCAGATATTCTTTTGATATGTGAAAGAAGTTAGGCCTTTAGTTTGGTGAAGAGCTTATCCATAGAAGGGATAAAAGGAGAGGGCAGAAGAAAATCATAATATGGAAGGAGCCCAGTTAGAGATCCTGAAGGATGTATTAATCTGGAGTTAGGGATGAACATCTTAGCTGAATGATTTCAGGTCACCTTCACATGCTAGCACACTTAACCAATAGTTCTAGAGTTCTACTTGTACGTATAACCTTCTTGTTAGGTCTGAGGAGACTCTCTCCATTCTCTTGGTTCAGATATTGTTTTGATACGTGAAAGAAGTTAGGCCTTTATGTTTGGTGAAGAGCTTATTCAGAGGAGAAGGGGTAAAAGGAGAGAGCAGAAGAAAATCATAATATGGAAAGAGCTCAATTAGAGATCCTGAAGGATGTATTGATGTGGAATTAGGGACGAATGGGTTAGCTACATGGTTTCAGGTGACCTTCGCATGCTAGCACATTTAGCCTATAGTTCTGGAGTTCTACTTGTACAACCTTGTTGTTGGGTCTGAAGAATCTCTCTCCCCATCCTCTTGGTTCAGCTTGACAGGATTGTCACCAAGAGAATCATGTATGAATTAGAAATTTTATCTTTGATGTTACAGTATTTCACTGCCTCATTACTCACCAACACTTAGCTTCTGGAGCCACTGAAAGTCTGTACCCATACCTATGTCTCTTTTCAGATGTTACAGTATTGCACTTGATGGTCTCAGGTGCTTCCGAAGTTAACGAGCTGCCACAGAACCACTTAAAACTTCCTGCACCATTCCTGTGCTATCCACTTCTTTTATTTCCAGGTTAGACCTTTTTCTACCATGCTGATTTGCTCCAAGAAATACACCATGCTTCTTCTGGAGCTAACATGGTGCATATTTGAGACGATCATGCACCTGTATTTGTATCTATTGTTTATGACATTACAACTATTTCATTTTCCAACTTTAACATTGATCTATTGAAATTCATTATGAAAGATGTTCATGGGAATCATTTGTAAATGTAGAGATATTCTCATGGTGCATGTGAATGAAAGTTCCAACATATTACAATCATAGTACAGGAGGGAATACAATGACTTGTGATGGAATGTGAAGCGTCTAATTCTACATTGAGATTCCAATTGAAATGTCCAATTAATGGGCAGTGAGCAAAGTTGCTCCTTCAACTTATGCCATGATGCTTCAGGATATTAACGTTTAAAAGCATATCCTCTACACTTTTCATCCAGTAAAAAAGATTAGAATGAATTATATACCCTGAACCTAAGTAACTGATGTTCCAGATATTTTTCTGATAAAGCTTTCCAGTCACACTAGAAAATTGGGTTTTCAATCTCAATCCCTACCAGTTAAGCCCACATTCTTTCAGTTGGAATTTAGAAATATTCTTGTTGCTTAAATTATATCTTCATTAATGGTTGGTTCCCCTGCATGAGACCAACGTTTTTTTGCCTCTGTGTCTATGTGACAGCTGTTCATGGATCTTTAATCAAGTATTTAATGAGACAAAGTACTGAAGTTGGTTACGTAATATATTAATGTACTCAGATTTTCGTGTTGAAACTATATTCCTTGATATCTCCAAGTTCAAAACAAAGCTACCCAAGTCATATCAGGAGACTGACCTTATGATTTTACTGAATGCCAGGAGAATTGCAGAACTGAAAGAGTGTGTGTGTCAAATAGCCATTGAAGATGTCATGTACATGTTAGTTGTTCACCAATTCTCTAAGGTTGAAGTGCCCATGGTCCCAAGGCTCTCTAGATGCGTTAGAAATGGCAAACTAGCGGTATGGCCATCCAAAGACAAGGAGTTCGAGGCCATTCACAGTGATGAACTCTTGGAGATGGTAAGGGAACACGTTCGCACCATTATTGGGTGGAGAGGAAGATTTAATATGACAGATAATTGGACCACGACTCAGATTCACAAGCTCCAGCTTGGCCGGGTCTACGCTGCCTCCATCTTGTATGGTTACTTCCTTAAGTCTGCCTATTTAAGACACCGACTGGAGTTGAGTCTCTCTCTTACGCACCTAGACCTTCCAATTGGCCGTGGAATACGAATTCCAGTTACAGAGTTGCAACTCCATGGATCAGAGGATCACGTTCTCTTCGGCCGCTCGGCTGAAACAATATCCACCTCTCTGTATCAAAGGTTAGGGAGGCATGTAGATAGACATGAGAATCTAAAAAGTTATGTCATGAAGTTTGACCCTGAGACGTTGCAGAGGTGTGCGAGACTGAAGTCGCGGGAAGCAGTGAATCTGATCGAGAAGCATAGTTGGGCACTCTTTGGGGATGGGAACACAAGTTCCCTTGAGAAAGATGAAGTTATTGTTGTCACGTTTTCTAGCCTGAAGAGATTGGTTCTGGAGGCTGTTGCTTTTGGTTCGTTTCTTTGGGATGCTGAAAGATTTGTTGACAGTGTGTACAAATTGAAAGAGAACTAATTATGTTACAAGTTTTACTGCAAATGAGAAAGCTATTTCTAACATTCTATTAGCAATCTCCAAGCTCTCTCCTACATGCCACAAAAAGATTGTAGTATAACCATGTAAGACTCTATCTGCTAGTTCCAATAAGTTGTGCTCCTTGCTGATTACCCAATACAGACGAGCCATCTGTCCTGAAATTACCAGCAGGTCCAACCTGGATCTGCGACACACCTTTCACTAAGGTTATGTTCGGTTTGAAGGAAAAGGTAAGGAAAGGAAAGGAAAAGACAGGGAAACCTATACAAGGTTTGTAAAGGTTTCCTACCTTTTCATTCATTCAAACCAAACACAGCCTAAGGCTCAGTTTGGAAAGAGTACAAATATAAATATGTGCGGTGCAAAATTTTGTATTTTGAACTATTTTCTGTGTATTTGCATTGTACAAATTTGTATGAGTGCAAATACAATTATATATACCTTTTCCAAAGGCGTAAACTAACCAATGAACAGAATGCATGTACGATTTGTATGTTCACTTAGGTTATGTTTGGTTTGAAGGAAAAGGTAGGGAAAAGAAGGAAAAAATAGGAAAACCTTTACAATCTTTGTATAGGTTTCCTTAACGTTCCCTTCCTTTCCCTACCTTTTCCTTCAAACCAAACAAAGCATTAGGGGCCACTTGTGATAAATTGATTTTCTTCTCGTTAGTTGCAGAAACAAATCAAAACCATGCAGATTGAAAACAATCGTTCCTCGAAAAACACACATAAAACATGCTCTTGATTGTGTATGTATTATTTGTTTTTAAAAGTTCTAAGGGTGATTTTTTGTTTTAGAGAAAATATAATTTTAAAAAATATGATTTGTTTTTGGAAATAGAATAATTTTGTTTTCATTCTCAAAACAAAAGTGAAGTTAGAGAATATATTTTTGTATTTGTTGCTGATGTGATAATTATGAAAGTTACAATATCTAGGGTTTTGTTGAGAAATAAAACAAGAGGAAGAGAAGATAAGAGAAGAGAAGAGAAAGAGAGTTACTGTTCATTCTCTCAAACTTGTAATTTTATATTTTTTTGTGAAATTATAAGTAAGCCTTCGTATGCGCATCCAAATACAAAGGAGCATGAAATGGCAAAATTACCCTTATCCTAAACAATCACAACCCTCCTCAAGATGAACATATATGTCAATCATACTTGGCTAGTGTAGGTTCTTGGAAAACTTTAGATGATGATAGCCTTTAGTGAGACAATCAGCAAGTTGGTCTTCCAACTTTAACACAAGGTAGGCAAATCTCTCCACTAGCTATCCTTGAAACAAGAGATTTTGATGAATTTTTATATTATACCCGAAGGTAGACCATATGAAGCGAAGGTCAATGAAACAAAATCTTTTGATGGATTTAAGATTATGCTCAAAGGCAGAGTGCACTAAACGAAAGTTTTTTATGAATTTTGATGAGTATTTGATTATGCCTGAAGGTGAATCGCATGAAGCGAGAGATTTTTATGAATTTTAGATTATGCCTGAAGGCAGATTGCATGAAGCGAAGGCCGTCCGAAGAAAAAAAATTTTAATGGATTTTATAAATTTTGAATTATTTAGATGAAAGAAAGTTGGATGATTAATGACTTTTGGATTTGGACAACTTATATGAGAGCAACTTGTACAAAAGGATTATGAAAGAAAAGATTTTTAGGTAACTTTGGATTTGGATAGACGATGCCAAGAACTTCGGATTTGGTGCATGCCAAAATTTTGGATGAAAGAAAATTTGACGAAAAAATTTTGGATAATGAAATAAATTTTTATGAAAATTCTTAAATGGTTGGGATGAAAGACTTTTGGATGATTTTGGGTTTTTGGGAAAACTTTATTTGGAAAAGATTTTTGGATGCTTTAGAAAATATTTTTGGATGGTTTGGATGAAAGGAAAATGAATATAATTGAGCTTTTCGTGTTGTTTTCATTTTTTCGAATTAAATAAGGATTAAGTGGATGGTCAGAGCTTATTTCCAACAAAGCAATGACACTCAAAAAAGCCCGCCTACCCTTATGGGGTGCGAGATTTGATGATAGAAGCACTATTAGTTTTAGAGATATGTCTTAGAAATGTTAGATGTTAATTGGAAATTCATTTCAAAAAATATTCGAGTAAGAGGTGGTTGCCCCTTCCATGCAGAGATTGAATCTTCATGACTTGTTGAATCGAACTTGTTGTGCTTTGATATGCTTGCCCCTAGATTGGAATGTATCATTCTCTTTTTTTTTGTTTTTTTTGTTTTTTGCCCTTTTGCCCCTAGTTTAGTGTTTCTAGGTCTGACTTTTCTTTTTCCTTTTTTAACCTCTGGGGTGCCTAAACTTGATTCCATCATTGTTAGCAAAAAAATGCAGATTTGCTAATCTCTCAAAGATCAAGGAGGTCTTATTAGATGGGACGAAATGTGGCTTAGGACATGGCTTCTTTGGTTGATGGCTAGTTTGAAGGTTTTGGTAGAGTCTGAGGACCAAAGTATAGAGGCACACACCTACTACCCTTCCTCTACTAGGTAAAATGGGATTTTAATTCTATTTACATGAGAGTGTGTATGAATTGTAAGTGTTCAAGCATGCAAGAAAAATGAATAGGAAAGAAACAAAGAATGATGGGAGAATACAGCCACATGTTCAACTTTACAAGCAATCCTACAAGTTTCTAGGTGGCATACTTGGGGATTAACAGAAGCTAAGTTCTCTTGATGCTTGTTTAACTAAAACAAAGGAAAGGAAAGAGTAGAATAAGAAACAAATACAATTTACTCCTACCCAAAAACTTAATTAATCACATTCAGTTACAAACAAAGGAAAAAACACAATTTTTGAGAGATCACCAAAGGAATAGAGGGGAAGGGAGAAGAAAAAACCCAAAAAAAAAAATAAAAAAAGGAAAAAATACCTAAGGCTAGTCGCGATAGACATCCAATGTGCTACGGTGGAAGATATTATGCGATAGTAGGGTTCGATAAAGGTAGATGGGTGTGATTTAGGTGCGATGGGTAGCTCTAAGGTGCGATGAGTTAAACGTGAAGTGTGATGGGAACGTTCTAAGGTGCGATGGGAAGGTTATGAGTTGCGATGGGAGTGTTCTGAGTTGTGATGGGAAAGTTTTGAGGTGCAATGGAAGGGTTCTAAGCTGTGATGGGAGTGGTTTGAGTTACGATGGGAAGGTTCTGAGCTGCGATGAGAGGGTTCTGAGCTGCAATGGGAAGATTCTGGAATGTGATGAAGCTCTGAAAGAGATGGTTTTGATGTTCTGGGCTGTAATGGAATTGAACTCAAGTGTGATTTTGCAGTTTTGGGCTGCGATGGGATTAAGAGATGGTGCAATTTTGGACTTTAGGGTTGCGATGAGGTTTTAAGGAGGTGCGATTTTGGACTTTTGGGTTGTGATGAGGCTCTAAGGAGGTGCGGTTTGGATTTCTGGGTTGCGATGAGGTTGGAATGAATTGCGATTTTGATTTTATGGGCTGCGATGGGATTGAAAGGAATTGTGATTGCGATTTTCTGGGCTGCGATGGGATTGGAATGAGCTGCGATTTTGAACTTTTGGGTTGCGATGAGGCTTTATGAAGGTACGATTTGGCTATTTGAACTGTGATGAAACTAAGAAAAGGTGCAATTTTAGACTTTTAGGTTGCAACAAAGATGAAATGAGGTGTGATTTTGAAGAAGTGTTTTGGGTGAGACCATGGTTTTGATTTCGATGAAGATGTGGTTTGGGGTGAAACTCTAGTTGTGATTTTGACAAAGGTATGATTCTGCATGAAGTTTAGGTGCGATTTGGGCACAAGAATGGTTTTGTGTGTGATTACAGTGTATGAGGAAGAGGTCTCCTACGCCAACCAACACGGAAACCTAATTCCAAATCGTGCTGGAAAGGTCTGTTGCGCCTAGCCTTTTTGAGATGCGACTTCATATCTCACTCCAACAACTTTTAAACTTACCAATGCAAAACAAATAGGTCTGAAACTGAGTCTGAACAACACTCAATAAAGGTTCTAGTTTTCTCTAGTGGAGTCACCAGATGTGAGCTTCGGGAAGCTCATGGACGAATCAAAAAGATGGAGCCACTAGCCATTTTTTAGAGGAAATGGACCCTCATTTTTAGATTTGAAAAGTCGATTTATGTATTTGATAGTGACTTTATTCTCCATGGAAAATACACAAAAATGAGAGATTTTGGATTCTAAGAATTGGGAGAGGGAAGGTGTTAGGCACCCCTCTCTCCAAGCTACTGTAACAACCCAATACGAGAGTTGTTCGGGTTCAAATTCTAGTGAAACACAAATTAACAAGATTACTCAAAGCTCCTAAAATCTGGTGAAAACATTCCCAATTTCACCCAAAATTGATTTGAGGTAATGTTATAGGGTCTTAGGCATTGGTTTCCCCAAGACCCCTGCCTCTTTACCTCTTTTTCTCAATCTGGAGGAAGTTGAAAATGCAAGTTCCCATGGTTTTAGGACTTTAAGCAATCCGAAACTAAATTAAAAGCAGAGAGACAGTGAAATGAGAGACTTACCTCTCATGTGTGACCTTGAAACAAACTTTCTAGCAGCTAGAAAGAAACGAAGCTTGAGCGAATTACTAAGCTGGGCTAAGCGTTTCTGGTGTTAATTTTGGAGAATAGGGGAAACAAATTTGTTACTTGAGCTTGGCTTCAAGGATCTTTGGATTTCAAGTATAATGGGTGTATTATAGAAATTGGGAAACTCCCCCCTTCTCAAGTTTGAGTTGGGCATCTATTTATAGAGAAAAAAAGGAGGAGAAAGAGCTTAAAACTCATTCAACTATAGTGCTTGTCTGCTTGGGACTCAACAGTGATTTTTCATACAAATAGGTAACGATTCTTAAAAGAAACAAATGTCTAGTCAAGTTTTCCTATTTGGTGAAACATTTTCTTCAATTTGGGGGTGGTTTTCATGGGCTTTGTGTGTCCAATGGGAGTTTGGGGCGTGCCTATCTTGGCAGTCTCGTTTTTGGGGCTGTTAGTGATAGAAAATGTAAATTTAATGAACTTTAAAATGATATTTTGTCTTTTCTTGGTTTTAAGTGGGGATATTTTAGGGTTTTTGGGCCCTTTGGGGTCTATTAGGCTCTGTTTAATTGGTTCAGGTGTTCTAATGGGTCAAGAATGGGTTCGACATCATCCATCACCCTTTTGAGGCTTCAGGTTGGGACAAATGACGTGAAAATTTAATTTAATGTGTCAAAATGGCATTGTTTTAGTTTAATGGTCAAAAGGATGAATCTGGTCATGAAATTTTGTGTGTTGGGGGTTTTTGGGTCTTTGAACATAGTGGTGGTGTCTGCTTGGTCGGATAGGGTCAGGATGATTGAGATCTATGGCTGACAAATTCGTATCAACGAGATTTGCTAAAATAGGATCTTAGTTTGATGAAGGGTCAAACGGGGGAATTTTGATCTATAATTTGGTAGGTAGGCATCTTTTATCATCTTGAATCTGATAAAATCTATGGATCTTTGATCAGAGTTGTGGATTAGCAGGTTTAGTTCAGATCATGGTCTTAGCTTATGGTTTTTCAATCAATAAGAGGGCCCAGAATGGAGTCTTAATGTTTCATTGGTCAAATGAAGGAGTTTAGTCATGAAATTTGACGCTCTGGGATTTTCTAGGTTTTTGAACATATTGATAAGGTCTGATTGGTCATATGAAGTTGGGATGATGGATGGTATAATCTAATTAATGAGATTTGCTGAAATAGGATCTAGGATTGATGATGGGTCATGAAAGAATGGTAGGATCCATCCAATGGACGCCATAAAGGTTGCAGAATGGGTGGGCGAATTTCAAAAATTTCCTACCTTCTCCCAACTGGGAATCATATTCCCTAAATTTAGAATATATTATTCAAGGATCCTACTTGAACCATAATCAAACCAGATCTGTACCAAAAGGTAAATGGGAGGAATATACCTGATCCGGAGAAGTACTATCTCCCAAAGTTGGTGTTCACGCCCAAAGAACGCTCCAAGATCCGTTCCTACTGAAGATGACACAGCTGTGGATGGAACAGAACCAGCAGGGTGCGTCCTACACACAGGATCCTTCACAAGAATCCTCTGGAAGAACTAAACACTGTAACCTTTTTAGTCTTTCTTGCAAGACTGATGTCAAGAACAGATTTCTTGACTTTCTTTTCTTGCAAAGATCCAATCTTGCAATGGCAGATGGCAGCGGCAGGAGGAGAGAACCAAAACAAAAAAAAGCTGATCTGCCTTTTCTCTTTTCTGGAGAGTATGAGATCTAATCAAAAAATCGCAAAAGGTATCCCTTGTGTATCCAAAGGATGGTTCGAAATCTGATGTATTTTCTTAGGGTTTCTCCTCTTTTCTTCTTGATTAAGAAACCTCCTAATCAGGAGTTATCCCAATCCAAATCAGTATCTGGATAGAGGATCATCTTAATCCTATCTGCAGATAAAGTTAGTTTACTCCTGATCTTATTAGGAGGTTACTAGATTCAAATCTGATTTGAATTTGGTCTCCCAGAGTGGGATAAGGTTAAAAGCCCCATCCTTTTCACTAACATTAATCTCAGATTCGCCCCATCTTTTGGGTGATCATATCAGCCCACTTCAAAATGGGCTTTTGGCCCATTAAGTATTCAGTGTTTAATTAGTTTCCAATCTGCTGCCCAGTTGGGCTTCTTTGTATGGCGTGGGACCCAAGCATTGATCTACACACCAGCCACATGGGTTCGGCCCAGCCTTTAAAACAAGGCCCAGCCGAATTCACTGAAAAGCTCAATGAACCCCTTGAGTCCATCGTATGGACCCTATGGGCCCAACACTTACATTAAGTGGTCCCTGGGCCAAGCCATCTTATAAAAACCCAGGGACTGTGGGCAGGTGCAAGATTAGCCCATCAGGTATTATCCTAAATGGTCTTACACTTAACCTCTCAGCCCTTAATGATCAAGCACTGCCCGACAAGAGAGGACCTCTCCCTCGGCTGCAAGGAACAGCTCCGCAGCTCCCTCTCACATGGATCCCGGGAATTAAAACCATTTGCAAACATTTTTGAAACCGTACATATAATATAAGTATATTAATTTTGCAAAACAAAATTCCAACGATTGAAATCAACTGCCGGCAGTTTGGTTTCCATCAGAGAGAGTGCATTCCCGATCATTACCCTTTGTCCGACAAAGTGGCTGATTCTGTCACTATGACCACCCACTCAGATGAATTCTCAAACTGCCCCAACATACCCAGGTTTTGATCCCCGCTAAGGATCTCACTGATTGGCATATCAAAGGCGGCCTGATCCAGCACCTAGTGAAGTGTCATAATCGAGTCTAGGGGTCAGGTGTAACTTTTCAGTTTTACCCATCTATCTCCAAGGTCCAGGGCAAGACTGGAAATCTGGTCCGGTTCAAGGATTCAAGTAATCCCATACTGCATGTGCCTCGGGTCTTACCCTGATGGCTGAGACAGGCCATCCCAACACTTGGTGGCACACCAGCATCAGCCTTGGCAGGATAAATCTCCCCAGACTTATCCAACGGCTGTGAACATTTAAAACTAACATGAATCTCTATAAATGTCCAGTTTTAGGGTTTTACACAGAATTAAACCAAACAACATGAATCAAAACATGCACTTTATTTATTTCCACTAAATAACAAGTACATCAAATCAGATTGAAGCTAAGGGCATACATAAACTGTCTAACAGGTCAAACAGGGGAATTTTAATTTACAATTTGGTGGGTAGGCACAGATTAAGGTGAGGCATCAAGCAGACAATTCTGATCTGAGAAAGATATGGTTGATATTGGTATTGCTCTGAGCCATCAAAATGGAATGTTGGTGTTTTTGTAGTTGATCATCGTAAATTTATGGTGGGATTCACTAGTTGATATTTTCATAATGATCTTGTGGTGATGGGTGTGTTGGATTTGATTTTGAGGAGTTGGAGTTTGAATATCACATAGATCGGGGCCGTCAGAAAGGGAGTTGGTGTGATGAATGGTGGATTTGTGGAGTTTAGTCATGAAAATTGATGCGTAACTAAGTTATAGTTTTCCAAGTTTGGGGATGCTGTCTGATTGGACGTTAATGTTGATATCAAGGTTCCTATTTGTCCTGTGGATTGTGTCAAAGGAGGGTATTTTGGGATTTTGGAAAGTCTTAAGTTGATCTGGTTGTGTTTCTATATTTTTGGGGTCTAAGAGGAGGATACATAGAGGTAGGGTGAAGGGACCGAGCAAAAATTAGGTGTTAACAGTATGCAAACAAATATTAGATCTGAAAATCATAGTATTGTAATGCCTCCTTTCTAATCTTAGATACCTTAATATGTGCAACATATTTATATAATAATATTTAACATGTAATAATAGCCCAAAACCGCCTAATCCGATACCATTTCAGAACACATACAACCTATAAATTGCATTTATGGTTTCCACTATAAGTTGCATAATAAAAAGAAATTATTTAAGCAACAAATATAGTGCTTGTTGTGTATTTATATCAACCCCAGAAAAGTCAGTAACCCAAGCCAGGATGTGAATGCTACCAACCAACAACCATTTATGGTCTGCAATGAAAAATAAAAATTCACAGCGAAGAGAGAAAGGGGGATGGGGAATTAATCACAGAGATGCTTATGAAAGCAAAATTAAAGGCAGAAATATACATGTCCAGAAGGACCCTAATATAAAACCACTCTATCTTGTTTGTCTTCTACGCATAAATTAAGAGATGTTTTAGGATCAAAGTCACAATACTGTGCAAATAAGAAGGCATATACCCAAATGATCATTTAATCTAGTAAATGCATAAGTCATCAAATTAGAGACATCAAAATTATAGAGAAATTGGTGGAATTACATGATAATTAATGGAAAAACTCCAATAGGGAAAATATTGTCAATAACTAAAACTACCAAACCATGGTTATGTACAAACGACAATATATGCATTTTTCAAAGTTTGATGCATTTGAACAAAACCTTCATAGGAAAAACTAATCCAATTCTGAAGATCTTTTATATACTATCAAGTCAGTTCCACTCAACCAACGAGAGTAACCCCATCTCCTACAAATCAAACTATTTACTCTATTTGATACTTGTTTGATGTTTCCTATCTCACCTCCCATGTCTTTTGGCTTATGTAGGTCCAAACAAATCTAGATTGTCTTCCTACAGTTCCATTCTTCTAAGGACAATTAGAAATAAAAAATGTAAGAGTAGAAAAAGCACATACAAGACCATAATAGCCAAAAGTTAAAGCTATTCTTTTTACCAGTATCCAACAATCAGATTCTCACCACTCAAAAACTCAAAGATGGTCCCCCATGTTTCTCAAGAACTGAGGACTTTAACCTAAATCCCTAATTGCTCCAATATTCTTTGCTACTGGTGGAAATAGAGTATTATTTCACAGCATCCTAAACATATTTATCATGTTGGAAGGGTTAGGATCCATCGTATGGATGGCCGAACCATGCTAGATGCCTAGACAAATTTTCAAAAATTTCCTAATTCTTATAGGAATCGAATTCCTAGTGTTTTGAAAAACTGCATTTTTCAGGATCGGTCTTGCATTGAACCAAACCAGATTTGAAACCAATCAAAGAGGAAGATTTATACCTGATACAGATACCACAAATGCAGATCCCAAGGTGAGTTCATGCCCAAATCAGTCCTAAAATCAGCCCCCACTAAAGATGGAAAGTGTATAGGTGAAGGTGATTCAACAACATAGTTTTCAGCAAAACTGCAACCCAACTGCTTGGATCGAACTAGGGAAGTTAAGCATGATATACCCTGAATTTTTCTTGCAAAAGTTAAAGGAAAAACTGACCTATATTAATCCCAAATAGCTGAGTTTGAACTGGGAAAAAAATGGAAGACAAAAGGGTGTAGAGAGAACCAAAAATTTTAAAATTATGAAGATGTCTTGGACTGGTCTGCCCCCTGCTCTTTTATAATCTCTTATGGAGCTAAATCCAAATCTAAATCAGATATGTACTCTAATTAGATATATACTTTATCTTCTTATAAGATTAGGTCCTCCATACCCAAATTTGCTCCATGTTACATGACAACTTAAGTTGTTATGTGATAGCTTAATTAATCATATTAATTATGGGCCTTAGGCTCATCAACTATAAGGTTCATGACCCAAGGGTGTTGCATGATGAACTTAGGCCTGATTTGTATGGCGTGGAACCCCACAATGACCTCACATAAGTCCACATGTGTGAACGTCGGAAAATATCCCTCCCTGACTGTTCACTTCATGGGCCCAAATAAATGGAGTTGCCACCCATCAGAAATAGCTAAAGGGGAGTGATGGGGCTCCCAGATTTGCTTTTAGTAAAACATCTTGGAATAAATAGTGACTTCATACCACTCGACCGAGGCAAGGTTTATTTGGGTAAGTTGAGAGGGAGAGAGGGAAGGGGTTAGGCACCCCTCTCTCCGGCTAGTGTGAATGCTAAAATTCCCTCTTTGTTTAAGTTCAAACTAAGAATTCAGATCCTCCAATAACTCAAAAGGAAATGGATGTAGGGGTTTGAGCAAAAGAGTGATTTCTCACCCCTTTTCTATCAGAACCCTCACCTTCGGACTCGATGGATTAGTCTAAAAGAGTGGAGAAAGTACCCACTAACCTTTTTGAAGTAAGAGAACACGATGATTTGAGCAAAAGAGTGATTTCTCACCCCTTTTCTATCAGAACCCTCACCTTCGGACTCGATGGATTAGTCTAAAAGAGTGGAGAAAGTACCTACTAACCTTTTTGAAGCAAGAGAACACAATGATTCTCGAACTTGAATTCAAGAGCATAATGGCAGACTAAACAAAAGGAACAAAAAAAAAAAAGAAAATAGATAAATAAATAAGGAAAATGAACTTAAGCTAACATATTACATATCTAGCAAAATCAAGATTCGACAAGATGTGTGGTAATGGTGTTATCTCTATGTAGCCTTCAAACTTCTGGAGATGCTGTTTCAAGGGTTATTCTCAGCTTGGATTGATGTTGGGTGGGCTTCGGTGATAGACTGAGATGTATAGCTGAACTCAAATATGAATAGTGACTGAAATTTCGACAATTAGGAAGGAATAGGAGTAGTAGAACTAGGTTGAAAAGAAGAAAAAGAAGAAGAAGAGAAGAGAAAGAATGTGAAACCACTGGAGAATTGATTAGGGGGAATGACGCTTTTCTGTCGTCGCTGCCGAGAGGAAAGGGACAATGAATGGTGAAGAATTCTCTCCTTCCCCCCTCTCTCTTCGACAACTCTATGTTTTTCTTCTCTTTAGCCTCAAAGCTCTCTCTCGTTTTCTCTCCACTCTCGAAGTTTTCTCTCAGGCGAAGCTCTCACTTTCTCAGAAAATAGGAAAGCACTCTCTCGCTTCTTTCTTCCTCTCTCGCTTTCTCTCTCTCTCTCTCTTGAAACTCTATGCTCTCCCTCTACCTCTTTCTTTGTCTCTAAGAAGCCTTCTTAGAAATCCCTCTTCCACTCATTTAACTCGGGGGACTTCACATACCCTTGAGCTGCTCTTCTCTACCACTGTTCTCTTTCTTCTTTGGATCGGGTGCCCTCTATTTATAGGGAGAGGGAAGGGTGACTTTTGCCGAACCTAAGAAAAGGGGGTTTAAAAAGGTGGGGTTTAGAGGAATAGGGAAGATTCACAACTTGGGGTACAAAGGGTAATTTTGTAATTTTGTTAAGAAGGGCAATTTGGTAATTTGAGGGCTTTAGGGTTTCCAGGTAATTTGGGGCAAGGGGTAGTTGGGTAATTTTAAGGGAGTTCGATAAGTTGGGGTCGGAAGGGGTAGATTAGGAAGGATAATTGGGTAATTTTGGTTAAAAGGACAAATAAATTTTGGAATGGATGGTATGGGTATTAGTGTAAGGGTAATTTGGTAATTTGGAGAGAGGGTAATTTTGTTAGTTTGGGCAAGGGTATTTTGGAAATTTGTTCAAAGGGTATTCTAGTAATTTGGAATGGGGATATCTTGGGAGTTTAGTCTTAAGTGAATTGGTAATTTAATCTGGGGATATCAGATGTGATCAATAACGGGTTTTAAGGATTTGGGGATTGAGATTTGGGTTCTTTGGACAGTCTAAGGTGGGTGGTAAGGTTATATTGGGCTAATTGGGCCCAGGTCTGACAGATCTAGAAGGGTAGTAGTTCGATTAATCTAGGGCCTTAAAACAAAATCCTTGTGTGATCGAGGGGCAAACAAGGTTTGTTTCGGATGAAATTTCATATGGTAGGATTTTTGGGTAGTCTGAGGTGATTGGTAAGGTTAGATTGAGCCAAATAGCCCCAGATCAGGCAAATTTGTAATCCGGTTAATCTAGGACCTTGAGATGGAACGTTGGTGCAATTGAAGGGTAAACAGAGGTATTCTGATTTGAGATTTCATAGGTGGGTATTTGGGGGTGTCTGGGATTTGATGATGAGGCCTGATCAGACTTAGAGGGTCAAAATTGTAGGAATTTGGGTCAATGTGATGTTCTAGAGCGGAATCTTGGTTTGATGGCAGGGCAGATGGGGGAATCCGAGGTTGAGAACTTATGGTAGGTATTTTGATGTATCCGAAGTTTAATGGTATGGATTGATCCAGTTTGGATGTCTTACGATCAAGGGGATCTGGGTTCTAAGTGCTTAGGCTAACGCGAGACATTAGAATGAAATCTTCGCTTGATGGATGGGCGAACGGAGGAATTTTGAGCAGGAATTTTATGAGTATGTGTTTTGGGAGGTACTGGGTCTGATGGTTGTGTTTGATCTAAGGGTTGTGGTGTAAGTGGGGGTTGATCGGAGCCATCAGAAAGGTATCAGGCAGGTTTAACGATGAATTTGGGGGCTTTAGGGCTAAAAGTTGGGATTTTTGGATGTTTCAGAAGGATGGGAAGGGTCTAATCAGGAATTTGGGGTGAATTGGGGTTCAGGCGGTGGACTGAGCAAAAATCGGGTGCTAACAAATGCCCTTCTTTGTTGTGAGGTAGGAAACTGCGAAACAACAAAGACCAAAAGAAGCATACAAAGATTTTTGTGAAGGGTAGGCTTGGAAGAGGGGCGAGACGGGGGAGGAGGATTGAGACAAAAAAGAGTACTTGTATAGCATTGTTTCATCATGTGCAGGGTATTTTATTCTTGGTAGAGCGACCCCTACTAGGTAGCAAGAACCTTCAGAATCAAGGTATGTTTGCCTATAAAAGAAAGAAAACAAAACGGAAATAGTGATAAAGCGACTTATTAGTTTACCTTATGGAGTTACTAAAAATTGGATATTTTGAAAAAAAAAGGCCACTAGGTGAAAACCACGTCGAGTCAGGGTAAATCTACGAAAACTGGATTAGGGTAAATCTACGAAAACTGGATTAGGGTAAATCTACAAAAATCTGGATCAAAGTAAACCTGTGAAAACTAGATCTGGGTAAATTTGCAAAAAACTAGATCAGAGTAAATTTACCAAAACTGGATCAAGGTAAATCTGTGAAAATTGGATTGGGGTAAATTTGCGAAAACTGAATTAGGATAAATCTACAAAAACTGGATCAATGTAAATTTGCAAAAAACTGGATTAATGTAAATCTACGAAAACTGGATCATGGTAAATCTGTGAAAAGTGGATCAGGATAAATCTGCGAAAACTGGATGAGGATAAATCTGTGAAAACTAGATCATGGTAAATCTATGAAATCTGGATTAGAGTAAATCTATGAAACTAGATCAAAGTAAATCTACGAATACTAGATCAGGGTAAATCTATGAAATTGGATCAGAGTAAATCGACAAAAATTGGATCAAAGTAAATATGTGAAAACTGGATCAGAGTAAATCTGTGAAAATTGGATCAGAGAAAATTTGTGAAAACTAGATCAATGTAAATTTGTGAAAACTGGATTGGAGTAAATCTGCAAAAACTGGACCAAAGTAAATCTGTGAAAATATGGATCAAAGTAAATCTATGAAAACTGGATCAAAGTAAATTTGCGAAAACTGGATCAAAGTGAATCTGCGAAAAACTGGATCAAAGTAAATGTATGAAAATTGGATCAGAGTAAATCTGCAAAAATTAGATTAGAGTAAATCTACAAAAACTAGATCAGGGTAAATCTGCGAAAATTGGATCAGAGTAAATTTGTGAAAGCTGGATTAGGGTGAATCTGCCTAAATTGGATCAAAGTAAATCTGCGAAAAACTAGATAAGGGTAAATCTGCAAAAATCGGATTAGAGTAAATCTACGAAAATTGGACCAAAGTAAATTTGCAAAAACTGGATCAGGGTAAATTTGTGAAAACTGGATCTGAGTAAATTTGCGAAAACTGGATTAGGGTAAAGCTGTGAAAACTGGGTCAAAGTAAATTTGTGAAAACTAGATCAGGGTAAATATGCAAAAACTAGATCTGAGTAAATCGACGATAACTGGATCTGAGTAAATCGACAAAAACTAGATTAGAGTAAATATGCCAAAACTGGACCAGGGTAAATCTGCGAAAACTGGATCAAAGTAAATATGCGAAAACTGGAGCAGAGTAAATCTATGAAAAATAGATCAAAGTAATCTACGAAAACTGGATCATGGTAAATCTATGAAAACTGGATCATGGTAAATTTACGAAAACTAGATCAGAGTAAGGCCATGTTTGATGATTATGTACTTGTTAAAAGAAGTACTTGTAAAACAAGTACTTGAAGTACTTATTTTAACAACTACTTAAGGCTGTTTGGTAACGCACTTTTCAAATCACTTATTATGTTTTTAAGCACTTATTGGGGTGGGAATGTTTGGTAAGCTACTTTCCCCATAAGTGCTTATATTGATGTAAATGACAATTTTAACCCTTACTTCACTCATACATATATACAATGCTTTTCACATGTTATACTATACATTTCATCTGAGAGCGACCCCACTTCATGACAACTAGGAGCCCACATGGACCCACACGTGAATCGCCATGTGGACTCAATTAATAACAATAATAATAATAATCATAATAGTAATAAATAATCACAATAATAATAAAACAATAGTAATAAATAATAAATAATAAATAATAATTATAAATAATAATAATTATTTGGCACTTCACCGAAACCCTAACCCTAAAATTCATTCTTGCATTATGCAAGTCCCTGAATTTTTATACATGTCAACCAATGCATTAAAGACAAACTGATTTGGTTTGATATTGCTACAATTTATAAGATTATGGATTTCTTTTCCATAATCCAAAGAACCCATTTGTGCACAAGCTGATAATGCACTTGCTACAGTAACTTCATCCGGCTTAAATCCCTCAGCTTGCGTCTTAGTGAGAGCCTTCAGAGCTTCTTCGCAATATCCATTCTGTGCATATCCAGCAATCAATGAATTCCATTTCACCAAATTCTTGACTGGAATGCAATCAAAGATCTCTCTCGCCTCCTTGACGTTACCCTTCTTGCAGTAGCTAGCAATTATTGACGACCAGGAATAGTAGTTCCGCTGTGGCATCTCCTCAAATAGCTACCTTGCCGTCTCCAATTGCCCAATCCTCACATATCCATCGATCATCACAGCCCATGTCACCACATTCCTCATCTCATGTGGAGAGCAATCGAATAAATGCCTAGCAGCAACAATATCCCCATTCCTTGCAAATCCATCAATCATCTCTGCCCATGTAACTTCCGTCTTCTCTGGCATCCATTCAAAAATAAATGATGCAGAACCCATGTCACCATTCCTTGAATACCCACCTATCATTGCATTCTATGTTACCATATTCCTATCGGGCATTTCGTCAAATACCTTGCGGGAACCAACTATATCGCGGCATTTAGAATACATGCTAACCAATGAAGTCCCTATCCTCACATCTAAATCCTCCCCAATTTTGATTGACTCAGCATGCAAAGCTTTCCCGTGGCAAAGCATGTATAGAGATCCACAAGCCTTGAGTAGTAGAGGAATAACACCATAATGGTGGATTCCTTTGCGGTGAATTTGGATGTAAAGAAGAAGAGCTTCTTCCGGGGCTCCTTGAGAGAGGTACTTTTTTATGAGATGAGACCAAGATCCATGAGTTGGAGCCATCATGAACTCTCCTTTCTGACTTCCAACCTCCTCTCCCTCTCTGTCGATTGTCGTTCACCACTAGAGCTAGTTATGTCTTTCGATTTGTCCAAGACAGAAAAGAAACTAGAGAATATTCTTTGAAGACAGGTGCGAGGGACAATCGTTCTGGCTGAGTTCGGCACTATCTCTGGGAACACAAGCGCTATTGCACGAAGGATCATGGAGAAATTGTCGTCTGAAGCTGATACGAGACTCTGTTTCTCGCAAAATCGGTATATATTTCACATATTGAGATTGGATGATCTCACCTTTCTATGCATGGCGAACGACACCAGCGGATGGTGAATAGGGTCCATCACTGATCGTCACCGGTGGACCTACAACTGGTGCGCCGCTACTTGGGTTTAAGTTTTGAATGAATGGAGGAGGTATAATCCTCGTGGGGGTATTTTAGGCATTATAAAGAATTATCAGGGACTGATTCGACCCATTTTTTTGGAGAAGTACTTCAAGAAGTACTTAAAAAAGGCCAACTTGAAGTCACTTTTTTAAATAAGTACTTCTTTAATAAAAAGTACTTCTTCCCCACTTTTTTACCAAACACCCATAAGTACTTAAAAAGCACTTAATGTGTGATCCCATGTCTTAAAAGAAGTACTTGTTAAAAGAAGTACTTCTTTTAAGTGTTCTCAAACACTACCTAAATCTGCGAAAACTAGATCCGGGTAAATCTGTGAAAACTAGTTCAATGTAAATCTACGAAAACTAGATCAGGGTAAATCTGCGAAAATTGGATCACAATAAATATGTGAAAACAGGATTAGGGTAAATCTACGAAAACTGCATCAGGGTAAATCTGCAAAAACTGTATCAGAGTAAATCTATGAAAACTAGATCAAAGCAAATCTACAAAAACTAGTGATGAGAATGAAAATTATTATAATTTTATCCCTTAATATTCAGTCTTTTATACTTATTTAGTGCCTAAATGGACTCATTATTCTTATATTTTGATTTAGGACACGAAAGGAGGCGTTAAGTGAAAAACAAGGCTAATCGGGTAATTCTGGATAGTTTTGGCACTGCATCGTAATTTGGGTATAACTCTCTCATCCGTACTCCGATTGAGATGATTCAAGATGCGTTGGAAAGATAAGCAAAAATTCTACAAATTTCATGTTCTGAGTTTTGATAGATGCTGGAGCCATTCCTTAGCCTGCAAGTTTTCATTCGGGAATTCACCACTCTCCCGCTTGTACGAGAACTTGATTTTTGAACCCTTTCTTGATGAGTCAGACTTGGAGACTGTTATCTAGTGAAATTTTAGGAGATTTTGTCCAAAATCAAGCAAAAACTTTGCAAAATCAAGCAAAATCTTTGCAAAAGATTCAAATTAAACACAACTATGCTCGGTTCACTATGTTAATTACAGGAGTCTCACTAATGCACTGCCCATGTTTTAATTAAGATCACACAAGTCAACTAAATCCAGGATAAATCACCAACTCACAATGTAAATTCAAGAAAATTCAAGAGACATCAATATGAGTATATGAACACTTTATAAATGCTTCATAATAAGCAACTCAGCTAGATTGTCAACAAAAGAATATACAACTGCAAATTCAAGTACCATGGATTTTACCAATGAAATAGCATAGAGTCACCAACCAACACATGAGATCTTGAAGGTCAGCCTTTTTCTCTTGTTTTTTTTTTCGCAAGAACCCCCACACTTAAGCTTTTCAACACACCACTTGTGGGGCATTTTATTCTTTCCTAAGTTATTAATATGCCTTTTGACGCAAATACAAACGTGGGTAACAAATGCACCTGGTTACTCAACATATAATATACTTAGAATGCTTTGCATACTTTTATTCTTATTCGCCGTTTTACGCGAAAATCGACATTTGTGATGATGATTCCTGGTTACTAAGCAACCAAAAACATTGGAGTAGACACATTTTAATTTAATTGACCTTAACTCATGTCTCTGAAGTAAATAATTTGACTTCCATTACAGTTACAATCAATAGCATCCAAAGGAGTAAATGTAACTTCATTCATTAGCTACCTTGCTAAACTACCCATTAATCCGCATCTCAAAAGTATCATACACACCAAATTGACTTCCTAAATTTATGCCCTTTACACTACAACTTAGTAAATTCACCCTAAATTCTTTTAACTTGATACGTCCTAAAAATAGCATGAGTAGCATTCTTTCATTGACTCTAAAAAAGATAAACACTATTAGTACCAAGCATAGCTCACACAATTTTTGCAAAAATTTTGCTTTGCCTAGAACAGAGAAATTCAAAAGAAAAGACTACTGCAATTAATAAAGAAAAACTGTTGCTATTAATAAAACATCACACCTAATCACCCCACACATTTAACATGAACATTTCCCTCAATGTTCATAGAGATAGAATGTGAAGATGAATTCAGCAATGAGGGTAGTGGGACTTCAAGTAATTGAAGGGGTTTAGAGAACTTCCCTGAAGAGCATTCTGAAATCTGGAATGGCTCCTTTTGTTTGGACCCTCTAGCTTCTAAGAACCAAAAGAAACTAGGAGGATAGAATGATAAACACTCAGAAAGATCAGCAATCCACAAAATTAACATCCTAGAAAAGAAACTCGAATGATACGAAAAAGAAAAGCATAAAACAAATAAAAATAAGAACTACTTATCAACATTGGGTTGCTTCCCAATAAGCGCTTGTTTTCCGTCTAAAGCTCGACGTTGCAGTTGGATCAATGAACATCTAGGTACACAGTTGGTGGGGTAGGCAATTCTCCATCCACTACATATGGTTTGAGGTGCTGAACATTGACATCTTTAAAATCTTGTTCTACCTCACTAACTTGACATATTTCTTTCACACATGAATCGATCACATCAATTCTCATGCAAAGTTCTTCCTCCATAGGATGCTTCATAGCCTTGGACATGTTAAACTCCACTTTGTCATCACCAATTCGAAGGGTCAGCTTTCCTTCATTCACATCAACCAAGGCTTTCCCTATGTTTAGAAACGGTCTGCCAAGGATCAAGGTGCAATCACGATCCTTCTCAAAATTGAGCACAACAAAGCCCACAAGAAATATAAACTTGCCCACTTTCACAAGTACATCCTCAATCACGCCATGAGGTTTCTTGATGGAATGATCCGCCAGTTGCAAAGTCATCAAGGTAGGTTTCACTTCTCACAGGCCAAGTTTCCTGAAAATAGACAAAGGCATCAAATTAATGCTAGCACCTAAATCACACAAACACTTAGGAATTGTAAAACTCCCTGGGTCTTTCAATTTGGTAGGCTTCTTGCTGGTGATGATTGAACTGCACTTTTCAGTCAATGGGACAGTTTGGTCATCCTCCCATCTTCTCTTATTATTGATGATCTCCTTAAAAATTTAGCATATTGAGGCATCTGGGCAAGAGCCTCAGCAAAAGGAATATTGATTTACAGCTTCTTAAAAATGTTCAAAAATTTGGAAAATTACTGTTCAATCTGTTGCTTCTTTAGTCTTTGAGGAAAAGGGATTCGTGTGACATAGGGTGAAGGTTGGGCATTAGAGTGATTCTCCTTGTCACCTTGGTTCCCCTCAGACTTATCACTGGTTTCTTCATCATAGATTTCAGCATTGGTTGATGGAGGACTCTCGACATCTGTACCTGCCCTCTTACTTTGCACATCTTGCTTTGGCTCCAACACTTTCCCACTCCTTAGTGAAATTGCTTTGAGCTGCTCCCTTGGATTTGTCTCAGTGTTGCTTGGTAAATTGTCTTGGTTCCTAGCCAAAACAGCATTGGCTAGTTGGCCTATCTGCACCTCCAAGTTGTGAACTAAAGACGAATGGTTCTTTGCAATTTGATCAAATTTAGCTTCCATCCTTCTCTGGGCCTCATCTTGGCTGCTCATCTTACTACTCATCATGTCCATGAATTTATCCAGCTTGGCTTCAAAAGAAGCTGATCTATCCTACTGAGGATGTGGATGGAATCCTGGTGGTCCTTGCTGTCTAGGCATGTTGTTGTTTTGGAAACTGGAACTGCCTGCATTGTTGTTATTGCTACTCCATGAAAAATTTGGGTGATTTCTCCACCCTGGACTATGTGTTGGAGTATAGGTTGTTGATCTGCCTTCCTTGGAATTGATTCCCCACAAAGTTGCATTGCTCCATAAAATTTCCACCTGCATAATTAAAATCTCCAACACAACAGTCAGAACTAACATGACCTATACCATTACAATACTCACAGATTGGTTGAATAGAATTGTTGATGGCATTGGCCTACATGTTCATGGTGTCCAATTGCTTGATTAAGTTTAAAATTTGAGCCTGTAAGGATGCTATGGAGTCCGCTTCTGATTTGCCTCCCTGTCTTAAGTGGAATCAGCCACTCGGCTGGCCACAAACAATTATTAGCTGCCATTTCCTCTAAGAGATCAAAAGCAGCATCTATAGTTTTCCTCATCAAGGAACCTCCTGCAGCAACATCAATAGTATCTCTAGTGGTGCGAGTGGCTCCATTGTAGAAAGTTTGAATCAAAAGTCCCTTAGGTAAGCCATGGTGAGGGCAACTTCTCTGCAAATCCTTAAATCTTTTCCAAGCCTCATACACTGATTCATTCTCAAATTGCTGAAAAGTAGTGATGTCTTTGATGATCTTTGTGGTTTTGGCTGGGGGAAAATACTTAGCCAAGAAAGCCTGTGCCAGCTGTGCCCATGTGGTTATGGAATTTGCTGGTAGAGAATTTAACCACACTTTAGCTTTATCCTTCAAGGTGAAAGAGAAAAGCCTCAGCCTAATAGCATCATCTGAAACTCCATTGTATTTGAAGGTATCACAGATTTCCAAGAAATTTGCAATGTGAGCATTAGGATCTTCATTGCCCATGCCATAAAATTGCACATGCAGTCCAGGCATTAATGTTCGGCCTTGCAATACTCTGTTGTGCACCATGCAGTCCAGGCATAGCAAAATCTCTAAGAGTTCTCTCATTATCATGTCGATCTGCTTGGTTACCTCCATTATCCTCCGCCATCTCTGGAACCCTTCCTTGCTGAGTTCTCCTATTTTCTCTAACAAACTTTTCGATTTCAAGTCTGAAAGGAAGAAGCTCGGGTTGTGAACTTTGAGTTCTTTGCATACGCCGAAACCGTACCTAAAGAAAGAATGCAAACAAACAAAGTTAGCAAAAACTAATAAAAAAAACTGTGCTTTAAATCAAGAGAAACTAAATTAATTATGGTGTTAAATAAAATTCATTCCTCGGTAACAGTGCCAAAAACTTGTCAACTATCTGCAAGAGTACGGAGTCGTGCAAGTAATATAGTAGAGAGTTCAGAATCGTTCCCACGAGAAATGAATTATTTAGCCACCTATTAACTTCTTCTCAACTTGTTTAAAGCAATAATCAATTTGGTTTGCAATTTAGGAATTCAAACTAGCGCTACTGATCAAGGAAATTAAATGACAAAAACAAGTACCTTGAACAAAGTCAATAACAAAGTTGCTAGGGAATAATCCTATCACAATCATCAAGATTCAATATCAATAAAATCTCACGAGGGCTGTTATATTCCAAGGTGTTTCCTAAAAGCACTAGTCGATCTTTCTCAAGAGTCGATTAGCTAAACCTATGTTCAATTAAATGGAATTATGATCAATGAATTCTCATTCTTTTAATCAAAATCCTCTTTGCATAAACACAAGCTATCAATACACCTATATGAAAATCCTACCAACAATTGATATCTCTACCTAATTATTGGCCGAATAAGTGTTATTGGTTCCACCTCAATTATCATCTCTCAATGAATAATCTTGATCAAAGAACGATTCATTGGTGATCAGCCAATGACATGTAATCAGCACAAATAACACAATATAACAAGAACCACATCGATTTTATTAATGAATGAAATTCAATGCATGATCAAGTATTAGTCCCTAACAATAAAACCTAGCCCCTCATGATATAATCAAGAACAAGCAAACTACCCTAATTACTTTCGGATCAAACCACTCTTAATGATAAGAAGAGTCACTGCATACAAGAATTGACAGAACTGATTCAACAATCTAATCTTTAAGCTGTCCAACTGATTCTAACAATAAAACCTAGCCCCTCTTGATATAATCAAGAACAAGCAAACTACCCTAATTACTTTCGGATCAAACCACTCTTAATGATAAGAAGAGTCACTGCATACAAGAATTGACAGAACTGATTCAACAATCTAATCTTTAAGTTGTCCAATTGATTCAGAACTGATCCGGTTGGTCAGCTTAAAGATTTGATTGTTGAATCAGTTCTATCAATTCTTGTATGCAGTGACTCTCCTTATCATTAAGAGTGGTTTGATCCGAAAGTAATTAGGGTAATTTGCTTGTTCTTGATTATATCATGAGGGGCTAGGTTTTTATTGTTAGGGACTAATACTTGATCATGCATTGAATTTCATTCATTAATAAAACCGATGAGGTTCTTGTTATATTGTGTTATTTGTGCTGATTATGTGTCATTGGCTGATCATCAATGAATCATTCTTTGATCAAGATTATTCATTGAGAGATGATAATTGAGGTGGAACCAATAACACTTATTCGGCCAATAATTAGGTAGAGATATCAATTGTTGGTAGGATTTCCGTATAGGTGTATTGATAGCTTATGTTTATGCAAAGAGGATTTCGATTAAAAGAATGAGAATTCATTGATCGTAATTCCATTTAATTGAACATAGGTTTAGCTAATCGACTCTTGAGAAAGATCGACTAGTGCTTTTAGGAAACACCTTGGAATATAACAGCCCTCGTGAGATTTTATTGATGTTGAATCTTGATGATTGTGATAGGATTATTCCCTAACAACTTTGTTATTGACTTTGTTCAAGGTACTTGCTTTTGTCATTTAATTTCCTTAATTAGTAGCGCTAGTTTGAATTCCTAAATCGCAAACCAAATTGATTATTGCTTTAAACAAGTTGAGAAGAAATTAATAGGTGGCTAAATAATTCATTCCTCGTGGGAACGATTTTGAACTCTCTACTATATTACTTGCACGACTCCGTACTCTTGCGGATAGTTGACAACTAGATCAAAGTAAATCTGCAAAAACTGGATCAGAGTAAATCTGTGAAAACTGGATCGGGGTAAATCTATGAAAACTAAATCAGGGTAAATCTATGAAAACTGGATGAGAGTAACTCTGCGAAAACTGTAACAAAGTAAATCTGCAAAGAATTGGATTAAAGTAAATTTGCGAAAACTAGATCAGAGTAAATATTCAAAAACTAGATCAAAGTAAATATCGGATGAACTGGATCAAAGTAAATCTGCAAAAAACTGGACTAGAGTAAATCTGCGAAACTAGGTCAAAGTAAGTCTGTGAAAACTAGCTCAGTGTAAATCTGCGAAAACTAGAGTGTCGAGATTCGTGTTAAACGAAAAAGAGAATGCCAAAGACACTCACCTAACACTTAGTAACCGGGTCTTTTCACCTAAGGCAAGTGTCGAGATTCGCGTCAAACGGTGGAAGGTAGAATTATATATATATATATATAAGTGTGCATATCAAGTTCAGGAGTAGAAATCCACTGTTAGAAATGATAAGAATACATGTCTGATTTTAAAAATCAATCTCAGGTTATCAAGACAATCTGCAAATAGAAGGATAAATAAGAATTTTAAGCCAAGTTTCTGTAATATTCAAAGTAAGACAGTTTTACCCCTTAAGCCCAACACCAATCTATACAGAGTTTGAGGATGCTGGAATCAGAGTGCTTAACTAATTTTGTCAGGGAGGATCTTGAGATGGGAAAGATCTCTATGATCAGTGTAATTTTAAGGTTGCATTGCTAAGGGACTAGTAATGTTTAAGTTGGGGGGTGTGATAACTCTACATTTTGATGCCTTAAGAGCACCAATTCAAGGGTATTTTCGGCCTTAGAATAGTCAAAGTGTACCCTTTTCCCAATTAAAATCAATTATGTGACCTCTGAGGGTCTCTGTGCAAATTATGTAGATAACTAGGAAGTTTTTTAGGCTGAAGTGCAGTTTTTGGGAAGCTGGTGTGAAAACCAACTGAGAGAGGGGGTGTTTTTGTAAAGAACCGAGAATAGGAGGGCGCCTCCTATCTGCTAAATCCAGTTGGCACCCATCCTATTGTATTACCATACTCCCCTCTTCTTAGCAATCCCTAGGGAGCCTTTTTAACCTAATCTTTTCACTCTTAGCAAATCCTAGCCGCCCCTAGGTATTTAATCTCCACCCTCCACCTCTTTTAATCTCAACCACTCATTTAGGGCTTTCCTTTATAGCTTTTAAACCCTAGGGTGCTACCTATTTTGCTAACCCTCACCATTCAGCCCCTCACCTCCAAATCTCAGCCACTCTCTCCATCTTATATCCCAACCATTCAATCTAGGGCACCACCTATTCTTTTAATCTTAACCCTTCAACCCTAGATATTGTAATTTACACCCTCCTTTTCTAGGCATCCAAATCTCAGCCCTACATAATATTGAGCGCCCTCTCCTTTTATTTTCAGCCATAGGATCACCCCAAAACAATCTTAGCCATCCATTAGAAACCCTAGGGCATCCCTAACTTTGCTAAATCCCAGCTGCCGCTCCCCATCTTTCTCCCTATTTTCAGTTGTGTCCACCCTTCTCTACAAAAAGGGTTCTAGGGGCCCTGTAGAAGGGGTTGATCAATTCACCCAGGTAAGAAGGAATCCTGATCTTGAGAAGTTCAAGGGTAGAGGAAGAGGAGGGCGCCCAGGCAAGAGGAGGGGTTCCTACATGCAGTTTGCCAACACCACTATTGCAACCTCTGAATTTGAATCCCAACCACTTTTTCTTCAGTTTTAGAATTACTTTCTGTTCTTTAATTTTCAATTCATTTTTCCTTCCTGCAAGATTTTTTTATTAGATTTAATTTGTGTTTTATATCTTTTCTCCCGATCTGAAATTCAGCCTGGTAAAACGGAAGGCCTAGCTCGAGTAGTTCGTGGGTCAAAGGAGAGATTCGGAGACTGCTACCTCTGATTGGATTACAGATTTTTATTTCATTTCTTTCATTTATTTATTTCTATATTTATTAATGTTTCTACACTTTCAACTTTCAGTATTGTTCAAATTCTATATTTTTCCAGTTTAATTAATTAATTCTTTTATTTCCGCAACTCCCACTTGTGTTCTCTTCTCCCGGATCTAAGTACATAATTATTTTTCCCTCGCTTCTCTGTGGATACAACCCGTTCTGACCATTTACTACATTTATAGTTGTTGTGAGAAACGAAAAAATTATAAATGTTTAAACTGGTGTTCCAGAATGATTAACAACACGCTCTCAAACACACCATTTTCCCAAGAAAAACTTACCTAGGTAATTGCATTTACTCGGGTAAGTAACTTATCGAAAATTGAATAGAGCCTAAGTTTAAAGCTTGATTGGTTTAGTCAATGACACCTGCCACTTGAGAGGACATACTTAAGGTCATATTTAGTTCAAAGAGTAGCAGCCCTGTTGGGTCTTATTTAAATCAGGGAATGGAGGTCGAGACCTACAAATCGAATTTCCATGAAGCCCCTAAAGTAAAGCAACCTAGAACTGATAATATAGACCAACCGATTTCTCGTTCTACTAATTAATGTTTTACACAAAAGAAAGGGCTAGTTGATCCCTCTCTTTATAGATAGCTTATAGGTATACTCCAATATGTCACCATTACCGAACCTGAACTGGCATTCTTAGTGAACAAAGTGTGTCAGTTTATGCAAGCACCCACCATGTACATTTTACTATTGTGAAGCATACACTACGCTATGTCAAGGGCATCCTCAATCATGGCCTACTTACCTTTTGTCTCTCTCTAATTGCATGCATTCATTGATGTTGATTGTGAGAGGGATGGGAGATCCATCATATGGATGGCCGAACCTTGTAGGAAGGTTGGGAGAAATTTCAAAAATTTTCTTTCTCTCCCATCTAGGAATCATATTCCCTGATTTAGAAAACTGCATTTTTAAGGATTGTTCTTAAAACAAAACCAGACTAGATCTAAAACCAAAAAAGGGAGAGGGATATACTTGATACAGAATCAAAAGGAATTCCCAACGTAAGTGTTCATGCCCAAAGAGGATACCAAATCCACCTCCACTAAAGATGACACAGCATATGTTGAGGTGGGATCAACAAGAAGGGTTCTTTAGCAAGAATCTGTGATTCTTCACCAAAAATTGAGTAGGGTGGTGTGAGCACGACTTCAGATTGTTTCTTCACCAAGAAACAATATCAAGAACAGTTCTTAATCACTTCAGGAGGTGGAGATCAGACTGGGATGGCACCAAGAGCTAAGGGAGAGAAAAGACTGCAAAAAAGAGTGTGCTTTCTGTGGAATTCTCCCCTTATTTATAATCCTTTCAGGATCTACTTCCTAATTTGATTAGGAATGAGATTTCCTAATCTAAATCTTGTATTTATATTTGGACTCTCAAGTCGATAAGACCTATCTTATCCAACTGCTAATCCTAGTTAGATTATAAACCCAAAATAGCACATTTTAATTAAATCACTTAAGCCCAGTTCGAAATGGGCCATAGGCCCATTAAGTCATATTGCTCACTTAACCCATTATATGCTGGCTAGTTTGGTTCTCTTTGTATGGCATGGGACCCTAACATTGATCTATACATCATCCACATGGGTTCAGCCCAGCCTTTGTTACAAGGCCTGGCCGAATTCACTGTAGGTCACAGTAAACCCTTGAGTCCATCACCATGGGCTCTTAATGGGCCCAACATTTACACTAAATGGTCCTTGGGTCGAGCCATCTTGTGAAGGCCCAAGGATTGTGGACAGATGGAAGATTATCCCATCAGGTATTTCCCTCAATGGTCTTACACTTAACCTCTCAGCCCTTAATGATTATACACAGCCCAACAAGAGAGGACCTCTCGCTCGGATGCAAGGTACAGTGCTGCACTCTCTACTCACATGGATCCCGGGAATTAAAACCTTTTGCAAAAAATTTGTGAAACCGTAATATATATATATCTCCATATAAATATATTTTGCAAAACAAATTTCAACACTTTGAAATCAATTGCCAGTAGTTTAGGTTTTCATCAGAGAGAGTGCATTCCTCGATCATTCACTTTTTCCGACAAAGGAGTTGATCTTGTCACTATGATCACCCACTCAGGTGAATTCTCAGACTGTCCCAACATACCTAGGTATTGACCCAGTCAAGGATCTCACTGATTAGCATATCAAAGACAACCCAATCCGACACCTAGTGCAGTACCGTAATTGAGTCTAGGGGTCAGGTGTAACATTCCAGTTTTGCCCATCTATCTCCAAGGTCCAGGGCAATACTGAAATTTGGTCTGGTTCAGGGTTTCAAGAAAACCCACACTACATGTACCTTAGGTCTCACCCTGACAGCTGAAACAAGCCACCCCAACCAACTTGGCGGCACACCAGTGTCAGCCTTGGCAGGATAAATCTCCCCAGATCTATCCAATGGCTGTGAAGATTCTAAACTAGCATGAGTCTCATAAGTGTCCAGTTTAAGGGTATTATATAGAAGCCCACAATAATAACACGAATCAATAATGCAATTTATTCATTTACAATAAATGATAATAAGTACGTCAATCTAATTGTAGCTAAGGGCATACACTGTTTAACAGCTCCCACTTGCACTTAGGTCCAATCGGGTACAAACCGGAGTCCCATACTTTCCAAATGTTTCTCAAACACTTTCTGTGTTAGTGGCTTAGTCAATGTGTCTGCTACATTTTCTGTTGATGCTACCTTTTGAATCAGGATGTCGCCTCTACCAACAATCTCCCATAGTACATGGTACTTCCTCTCAATGTGCTTCAACTTCGAGTAGGCTCGTGGCTCCTTAACTTGAGCAATGGCTTCAATGTTGTCACACAACAATGGAATGGGTGATGTGCTGGATGGAACTACTCCTAATTCTTGAATGAACTTTTTCATCCAAACGATTTCCTTGGCAGCTTCAGTTGAAGCAATGTACTCAGCCTCAGTTGTGGAATCTGCTGTGGACCCTTGTTTGCTATTCTTCTAGTTAACTGCATAGGACCCCATCATAAAGATGTAACCAGATGTAGACTTTCTATCATCTGGGCCTGACTGGAAATTAGCATCAGTATACCCCTGGACCTATAGTGAACTACCATCGAATACTAGACAAAACTCTTTTGTCTTTCGAAGGTATTTTTAGTATGTGTTTCATATCTATCCAGTGCTCCTGACCTAGGTTAGATTGAAACCTACTTACCACACTCACTACCTGAGCAATGTCGGGCTAAGTGCACAACATGGCATACATGATCCTCCCTATGGTAGAAACATAGGGAGTCTCTCTCATGCCCTCAATCTCCTTAGGTGTCTTGGGAGACATGCCCTTGGAGAGAGTGACTCCATGCCTGAAAGGACATTTCCTTTCTTGGAGTTCTCTATATTGTATCTTTTGACAATCTTGTTAATGTAAATAGATTGGGATAATCCTAGTATCCTCTTTGATCTATCTCTATAGAGTCGAAGCCCTAAGATGTAGGAGGCTTCTCCAAGATCTTTCATGGAGAATTATTGTGAAAGTCATACTTTCGTCATAGTTAACATCCCTACATCATTCCCAATGAGTAGGATTTCATCTACATATAGAACAAGGAACATAACCTTATCTTCTACTGTCTTCCTATAAACACAGGGCTCATCTGGATTCTGCTCAAAGTCAAACTATTTGACGGTAGAGTCAAACCAGATGTTCTAGCTCCTAGAAGCTTGCTTAGGTCCATATATGGATCGTTTAAGTTTACATACCATGTGTTCCTGACCTACAGCTATGAAACCTTGTGGTTGCTGTATATAGATATCTTTAGTAAGATCTCCATTCAGGAACGCGGTTTTGACATCGATTTGCCAAATTTCGTAATCATGGTATGCTGCTACAACTAGTAGGATCCTAATATACTTAAGCATGGCCACTGACGAAAAGGTTTCCGCATAGTCGATTCCCTCTTTTTGAGTGTACCCTTTTGCCACAAGACGAGCTTTATAGGTCTCAACGTTACCCTCTGGGACCTTTTTCCTCTTGTAAATCCATTTGCAACCAATTGCTTTTACCATAAGGGGCGAGTCTATAAGAGTCCAGACCTTGTTTGTCTCCATTAAGTCCATTTCGGCTTTCATGGCGTTTACCCACTTCAAGTAATCTATATCCAACATAGCTTCCATATTAGTTACAGGATCTTCCTCACTGGTCGTGGCATCCACCAAGTAACTTTCTAGGTCATAGCCGTAATGAACTGGAGGCCTGGATACTCAAGTATACCTTCTAGGTTGGTTATTATCTAGAGCTTGTGGAACATCTCTCACTACCCCTAGGCTCTCCTCATTAAGAACAACTTCTTGATGAAGATTATCCAAGATGTAATCTTCCTCTAAGTAGGCATTTCGACTACAAAACACTTTTTATTCTTTTGGATCATAGGATAAGTAACCTATAGAGCCTTTGGGGTAACTTACAAATAGGCAACGACTGGTCTTGGATTCTAATTTGTCAGTAGTAGTTCTTTTAACATGTGCTGGACAATCCCAAATCTTCAAGTGTCTTACACTTGGTTTCTTACCTGTCCATAGCTCATATGGAGTCATAGGAATGGATTTGGTTGGAACCCGGTTCAACATGTAATTCACATTCTTTAATGTGTAACCCCAAAAGGATATAGGTAACTCAGATAGACGAGAAATGAACATACCATATCTAATAGAGTTTGATTTCTCCTCTCCGATACACTGATTTCCTTTAAGTAGTCCCTGAATTCATCAGAGAGATATTTGCCTCCTCGATTTGATTGAAGGGCCTTAATGTATCTCCTCAACTATTTCTCGACCTCTTGTTTGAACTCTTTGAACTTTTCAAAGGATTCAGACTTATGTCTCATTAGGTATACGTAACCATACCATGAGAAATTACCGGTGAATGTTATAAAATAAATGTGCTGGTTACGTGTCCTAACATTCATGGGACCACATACATCTGTATGTATAAGGTCAAGCATGCCTATAGATCTTTCAGGATTCCCATAAATGACCACTTCGTCATCTTACCTTAAAGGCAAGGTTTACAGTTTGGAAGATCTTCTACAGTTAGAAAATCCAGAGGACCATCCTTTACCAACCTTGTGATACGATCTATATTAATGTGGCCAAGTCAGTAATGCCACAGGCACGTGAGATTAACTATATCACGAGTTCTCTTCTTGGGGATCATTTCTGACGTAGTTTCGGTTATGTTTATTTCTAGAGAAGGATGAAGAACATAGAGACCGTTCTTAAGTTCTCCATGTGCGAGGAACTTGTTATTCCATTTAATAGTAATCACATTACTAAACAAAATAGAATAACCATCTATGCATAATTTTGAAACTGAAATCAAATTTCTTCTGAGAGTAGGTACATAAAGACAATCTTTAAGTACAACGATTCCTTCTTTGGAAACTAATTCTACAGTTCCTATGGCTGTAGCTGCAACTGTTGTAGAAGTCCCCAAGTAGAGCATTAATTCTCTATCATTCAGTCTTCTACTTGTCTTGAACCCCTGCAATATGTTACATGCATGAGTTGAAGCCCTGGAGTCAATACACCAGGAAGCAAAAGTGACCAACAAAATGATAAAAGATTCAAAATTACCTTGGTTCTTAGTCTCTAGATACTGAAGACGATTCCTCTTCCAGTGGCTGGTCTGCTTGCAAAAGTAGCAGGCATCCGATGTCTTGTCCTTCTTTTGCCTTTTAGGCTTGCTAACCTTTTTCTGAGCCTTTTTCTTTCCCCTCCTTTTTTTCTTACCCAAATTGCCACCTTCAACAAGCATGGCTAACGGCTTATCCTTCTTTATCAGTTCTTCAACACTCTACAACATATTGCTGAGTTCCTAAAGGATAACATTTAGCTTATTCATGTTATAATTCATGATAAACTGATTGAAGGAGGGAGGCAAAGAGTTTAGGATGACATCAACTTTGGTGACATGATCAAGCCTTAACTCGAGTGCCTCCATTTCATTAATGTAACCCATCATCTTAAGACAATGGTCATGAACCATCTGGATCTTGGTCATTTTAGCGGTCATAAACAGCTTTAAGACCTTTTGTTGAGTAGAACGATTCCGCTCTTCATACATCATCCTCAGACTATCCAGGATTTCCTTGGACACCTCGATCTGATCGAATTGTCTTTGTATTGGATTGTTGAGAGAGGCTATGATGTAGCACTGGGCAAGAGAGTTCTTCCCTTCCCATTCTTGATATTCCTTCCTACGAGCCTCAAAAGACATATTACTTGGATGATCCGGAGTAGGGTTTTTAGCAACCTTGTCCAATTTCTCGAATGTTAAAACTTGCATAAGGTTACAGAACCAGTTTGCATAGTTTTGGCCCTTAAGCTTATTGTCATCCAACAACTTGGTGAATTGTCCATTTGCCATTTCTAATAAAAGGTAAGGCAAATTATTAGTCCACAACACGATTTAATTCATGTTATCTACATAGAAATGGCTTTTAATCTATGTTCCATTCCCGTTTTGTTCATCTCTGAGATTTCCCTCCCATCTCAGTGACAGGGACTGCAGTTATGTCTCTGGAAATGTAGGAAATCGCATATAGTGCATGGAGCCAATTGTTTCAGCTGCATAACCCCACCACCTTCTGTGAAGGATCATATCCACTCACCTTATGAGCTTTCCCTTCGGCCTTTGTCAAGCAAGGTTCATTGCCATTTTAGGTTAAACCTTTCTATCCAGTAAGTGCTTACCCATCATATTCGTAAATGCCAAGGTACCGTGAGAGAGTCTTCAATTTTATGATAGGCCCCTCCCACATCAGTCTATGATGCCTTTATCATCTTATGAAACAATCCAACAGACTCACCAGCAAATGGATAGCCCAATTTTATAGTGCATCTCCTAATTACTAATAAGCTCATCTTCATGCTAATGATGGAAGGCCTTTAGAGAGTTCATCATATGAATCTCCCTATCACATGTACTTATATTTTGCTGGAGGGAACGAGTAATTATGCCCTAGTTCTTTATTTAGGTCAAACTAAAGTGTCTCCCACTAACTTTCTTATAGTCAGATTTGGATGGGCCGAAACGGGCTAGGGTTCCCTACGGTTCCTCTCTGGGAGGAAGCTGATGTGGGGCCCATCAAGAAGGGAGATCATCCAATGATCTTAAGGACACCATAGCAATGATGTGTATTCAGCCATAGTGTGCGAAAGAGCCACTATTGAATTAACATGGGCCAAGTGCTTATGGCCCATGTATGTAGCACATCACACATCATACATCACATGCATAAAATAATAACACAATTGATTCAATCAATTAAATCATCTGTAAAAACCTAAATTAATTAGGTTAAATTAGTGTCAGCCCATTAAAGCCCATAACATTATCATATAATATTGTCTAGGTATATGGGCTGAACTGCAAAAGGCAGTTCAACCCATATAGCATTTATGCTAAATTAGGGTTGATGCAAATTTAACTTAATTAAACTGTAGTTTTATAGGGAGAGCCGACTTGCATCTTGCAATGGGCCATCAAACCCCTGGCCCATAATCAAAATTTTAGGGCTGAGAACAATTCCTATTGAACCACAAATTCAGTCCAACCAGTTTGATCCAATCTATGTCAAATGTGCCTAGGGTTTGGTGTTTATTGCAAGATCAATTCAAGAAGATGATCTGAAAATTAAAAGGATGATAAGAAGACAATCAAGAATCAACAAACAACAATTAGAGGGTTGTTAGTAAGGCTGCAACCCTGCAAAACAAAGATTAGTTCGCAGATTGCAGGTTCCAAAATTGCAAAACGCAGATGGATAAACTTGACTCTGCAAAACTTCTCCTCTATGCACTTTCAGAATTTCTTCCAATGAAAAAAATAGAAGAACCTAATGTTCTATTAATTACATTAGAATAAATCCTATACATTCCATCTAAAAATTAAAAAAATATATTTACAGACCAACAATGAATAGAATAATACAGCAGGGACGCAATTTCTTGGCGCTAATAAAATTTCGATCTCCACCATACAAATAGCCCAAAAATCAAGAAATATAAATAGAACAATTCTATAAATATTGTAGATAAAGAAAGATTTAATTTTCAGATCATTCATCCAAAAGTTGGGAACCACTTCCTAGAGAAACTTTAAATTGCACAAATAGGGTAGAATGATTCTTCCTATTTGCGCAGGTTCCAATCCAGTCTGATTTGGTTCAAGAATGTGAACTAGGCTCTGATACCACTGAAAGGGATGGGAGATCCATCATATGGATGGACAAACCTTGCAGGGAGGTTGGGCGAAATTTCAAAATTTTTTCTCTCCCATTTGGGAATCGTATCCTCTGATTTAGAAAACTGCATTTTCAAGGTTCATTCTTGAAACATGAAGGGGATGAGATATCCAACGTATGGACGCCCGAATCTTGCGTTATAGAATGGGCAAATTTCAAAAACTTCTTTCCATCCTACTGGGAATCGTATTCCCTATTTTAGAAAAAACATATTTTTCAAGGATCTGTCTTGAACCAAGAACCGAACCAGATCTGAACCAAAGCAGTAGGAGAGGGATATACTTGATACGGAAAAATAATATTTCCCAATGGAGGTGTTCATGCCCAAGGAAGGAACCAAAAACTGCTCCCACTGAAGATGGCGCAATGCAGGACGGAGCAGAGTAAGTAATGTTCTTCCCAAGAACCTGATCCTTCGCAAGAATCAGTAGGACGACACGTGAGCACAGCTTCCTATCAGTCCCTTCACAAGAAATTGATATCAAGATCCAATCTTGATTTCTCCTACTGAATTGGAGATCAAACTGGCAGGTGAGGCGGCGGCTGGAAGGAGGCAACAAGAAAGAATTTCGCAGGTTGTTAGATTCTTTCTTCTGTGATTTCAGCTCTGAAAAATAGAATGTGAAGTATGTCAAAAGGCTGCCGCCCCCTCCTCCTTTTAAAACCTTAAAGGGATCAGCTCCTAATCCCATTAGGAGTTGCTGATCCAAATCATATTTGGATCAGAATTCCTTCTAAGTGATAAGGGTAAACCCTTATCTTATCTGTAGATTGGATCAGCCTTCTCCTAATCTCATTAGGAGGTTTCCAGATCTGAATCTCATTTAGATCCAGACTCTCTGAGTGGATAGGGTTAAGACCCAATCCTATCTGCTAATCCAATCTCAGAATTTGCCCCTTATTTAACTGATCAAATCAGCCCAGTGCGAAATGGGCTTTAGGCCCATTAAGGTTATGTTCTCACTTAGCCTCCTAACTGCTGCCCAGTTGGGCTTCCTTGTATGGCGTGGGACCCAAACATTGATCTACACATCAGCCACATGGGTTCAGCCCAACATTTGTTACAAGGCCTGGCCGAATACACTGTTATGGGTAGTGCACCCTATGAAACCCATCACATAGGCTCTATGGGCCCAACACTTACCCTAAGTGGTCCTTGGTCCAAGCCACCTTATAACACCCAGGGACTGTGGGCAAATGCAAGATTAGCACATCAGGTATTACCCTCAATGGTCTTACACTTAACCTCTCAGCCCATAATGATCAAACACTGCTCGAACAGTGCTGCACTCTCTACTCACATGGATCCCAGGAATTAAAATCTTTTACAAATAATTAGAAATCGTAATATATATATACTTTTATATCTCATATAAAATATATTTTGCAAAACAAATCTCAACGATTGAAATCGGCTGCCAGCGGTCTTGGTTTCCATCAGAGAGAGTGCATCCCCGTTGATTACCTTTGTTCGGCAAAGGGGTTGATCCTGTCACTATGATCACCCACTTAGATGAATTCTAATACTGTCCCAACATACCCAGGTTTTGACCCCCGCTAAGGATCTCACTAATTGGCATATCAAAAAAAGCCCGATCCAACACCTAGTGCAGTATCATAATCGAGTCTAGGGGTCAGGTGTAACTTTCCAGTTTTGCCCATCAATCTCTAAGGTCCAGGGCAATACTGGAAATCTGGTCCGGTTCAAAGATTCAATTAATCCTACACTGCATATGCCTTGGGTCTCACCCTGGTGGTTGAGACAGGCCACCCCAACATTTGGTAGCACACCAGTGTCAGCCTTGACAGGATAAATCTCCCCAGACTTATCCAACGACTTTGAACATTCTAAACTAACACGAGTCTCATAAGTGTCCAGTTTAAGGGTATTACACAGAAACACACCACATGAACATGAATCAAATATGTACTTTATTCATTTACAATAAATTCATAATATACATCATTTTGATTGGAGCTAAGGGCATACAACTGTCTAACAAAACAAAACCGGACCAGATCTAAAACCAAAAGAGGGAAAGGGATATACCTGATACAGAATCAAAAGAAACTCCCAATGTAGGTGTTCACGCCCAAAGAGGGTACCAAATCCGCCTCCACTGAAGATGACACCGCATATGTTGACGTAGGATTAGCAAAAACCTGCGACGACTTCAAATTATTTCTGCACCAAGAAACAATATCGAGAATGGTTCTTGATCACTCCAGGAGGTGGAGAACGAACTGAGATGACGCCAAGAACTAAGGGAGAGAAAAGACTACAGAAAAGAGTGTGTGCTTTCTGTGGAATTCACCCCCTATTTATAATCTTTTCAGGATCAGCTTCCTAATCTGATTAGGAATGAGATTTCCTAATCTAAATCTTGTATTTAGATCTGGACTCTAAAGTTGATAAGACCTATCTTATCCAACTGCTAATCCCAGTTAGATTATAAACCCAAAATGGTCAATTTTAATTAAATCAGTTAAGCCCAGTTCGAAGTGAGCCTTAGGCCCATTAAGTCATATTGCTCACTTAACCCATTATATGCTGGCTAGTTTGGTTCTCTTTGTATGGCGTGGGACCCTAGCATTGATCTACACATCAACCACATGGGATCAACCCAACCTTTCTTACAAGGCCTAGCCGAATTCTCTGTAGGTTACAGTAAACCCCTGAGTCCATCACCATGGGCTCTTAATCGGCCCCACATTTACACTAAATGGTCCTTGGGTCGAGCCATCTTGTGAAGGCCCAAGGGCTGTGGGGAGATGCAAGATTAGCCCATCAGGTATTACCCTCAATTGTCTTACACTTAACCTCTCAACCCTTAATGATCATACACTGCCCGACAAGAGAGGACCTCTCCCTCGGCTGCAAGGTACAGTGCTACACTGTATTCATATGGATCCTGGGAATTAAAATGTTTTGCAAACATTTTGTGAAACCATAATATATATATCTCCGTATAATTATATTTTGCAAAACAAATTTCAATACTTTGAAATAAACTACTGGAAGTTTAGGCTTTCATCAGAGAGAGTGCATTCCTCAATCATTCACTTTGTCCGACAAAGGGGCTGATCTTGTCACTATGATCACCCACTCAGGTGAATTCTCAGACTGCCCCAACATACCTAGGTTTTGACCCGATCAAGGATCTCACTGATTGGCATATCAAAGACAGCCTAATCCGACACCTAGTGTAGTACCATAATGGAGTCTAGGGGTCAGGTGTAACATTCTATTTTTGCTGATAGCTATAAATATATAACTCTAGCATGTGCACTAGTTATCAAGTAGTATAATAATATCGTTCCCACGGGGATTTAACAAAATAAGTATTAGAATCACAGTCTTCCCTAATTATTTGGACAGTCGAAATTTAGATTTCAGGAAATAAGAACTACTGAAGATAAAAACTGGAACAAAGAAAAGTAAAAACAAGGGTGATCACTAATCGAATATGCAAATGATGGAATCGCTAGGACTTTTGGTCCACCTAACCAATGCAATGAATATTGATGGGTCCAATTATCCAAGACTAATTGTCATTCCCATAAGCTGAGATTTTCACAAATTTCTTTAATATTCTCTCTCGAGATATACTAAACCTACGCCCATCAGGTAACCCTTCGATCTCTCGAATAGAGCTCTCAAGATGGAAGTGCATTAAGTCCAAGAAAACCATTAAATTCAGATGAATCATGTATATATATCTCTATATACCATTCAATTCACACTATGAATTATTTTGTCAATTATGTGAATTCCTCTCTCAATTCATTCACATAACCCAAATCAATTAAGAGGTGGCCAAACTCTTAATTGCATTAAGCACAATAATTCATAGACGATATGGAAATCACAATCTTGGATAAATCAAGAAGATAAAAATATATTCATTAACATGGTTATGCTTTCCATAGCCCTAGCAAGAAACAAATCAATTCATGATGGAAGAATTAAAACAAACAAAGGGGAAGAAAGAACTCTTGAATTCGCCCATGGTGCTGAGATCTCCTTCTTCTTGAAGTTTCTTGAATTCTTGAACCTTTCTTGAACCCTTCTTGACTGATTGCTCCTTGCTTCTTGATTCAAATCAAAAGTTGAATTATTGAAAGATTCAGTGATTCAGTGATCATAAAGCTGGTCCATCCCCTCCTTTATATAGATTAAAAAGGAGGGGGTGGTCTCCTACTTTCTCTTGAAGTTGATCTTTACAAGAAATAGAAAGTCCTATCCTAATTCTAATCCTATCTCTTTATCTCTTGAATTCAATACTTTTATCACTCTAAGATTATATCAAGAATTTAAATCTAGAAGGATTCTTCTTAGTTTCTTGTTCTTGGATTCGTAATAGACCTCCTCTGCGAATTGGGCTTCAGCTAGGCTTTTCTGCGAGTTGGGCTTCAGCTACGGATTGGGCATTCCTATGAAATTGCCGCGACTTCGGGCCTGGATTTGACTTTGATGCAGGCCGAATCTGTGAAAGCCCAAAACATGAAAGTTGTGGAATTTTCTCTTATCGTTCCAGTGGATCTTGAATTAGCCCATTCGGAGTTCGGATACGCGGGTTAGGCCCAGATTACTGAACAATGTCGAAACTGTGAAAAATCATCCGATTTGTCTTTCTTTGCTCCTGATGCCTTCTTTCATGCCCTGAACAGAAATACGAGTCCAATTAGGTGCTAATTCAGTATAAAAGATAGAATAATTAGGGATAAAAATATGGTAAATTCTACTCTCATCAAATCCCCCACACTTAAACTCTTGCCCGTCCTCGGGCAAAACAAAACTCAAGCAAGAAAAAAACTAACTTTCCTACCGATTTTTAAACTCAACTCTCCTTCCTCTTTCTCCACAAATATTCTAGGTTAACTATTGCAAACCATTAAATCAACACAACCAAGTTATACTCAACTCATCTATCAGCCAATCCAATTTTTCCTTCTGCAAACCAGGTAGTAAATCAGGGAAAACCTCTATTTTTTTTTTCTTTTTTTTTCGGGAGTGAGTGCATTTTATGCTCCGTCTCACTTTTGGATCACTCGGCCAGTAGGTGCATTTTATGATCCGTCCTACTGTTGAATTTGCTGGATAGTAGGTGCATTTTATGCTCCATCCTACTATCGAATTGCTTGGTTGGTAGGTGCATTTTATGCTCCATCCTACCATTGAATTACTTGGTTGGTAGGTGCATTTTATGCTCCATCCTACAAAAAATATTCACCCTATTTACTTAAACCCGAATTTAGGACTAGCTTAACTGGAAATGGCTTTAGATAGGTTGTGTACTTCCTAATTGTACCTCATTACAAGGTTCACAAAAATTTTCCTAGAGCATTGTTTCAATTGATTTCAAAAGAGTTGAGGTTTTGAATTTTTTTTTAAATGCAAAAAACATGACCTAAATCAAATTTTGAAACACCACCTAAATTCTAACCTAGATCCTAAATCCCCTCCCCCACACATAAAACTTACATTGTCCCCAATGTGAGGTTAAATGCAAAGAAAGGGCAAAAAAAACTAAAGTAGAAATGTAAGAACAAAAAGAAAAAGCAAACTTCCTTATCATAAGTCGGCTCCTCTAACTCTCGTGGTTTCAGCTTTCGGTGTGCTCCCCTTCCATCCATCATGGGTGGGTTTAAATATGGAACAGGGACCTGCAAAACAAAGGGTAACAGTCTCTTATTAGAAATCAACAACATATTATAATGAACCTTACCTTGTCTTGGCTTGCACCCTTCCTGACCAACCTTCAAATTGTTCAAAACCTCCTTAACTTCCTCATTCAAGTTAGCTTTCAAGACTCTTTCAGGGTAGGGGAGAGGAAGTTTAATAGCATATGAACTTAGTTTTGCAGATTGGCCACATCAGCTTCCTTATCATACTTCTGGGGTTCGCCAACTGTCTTCCCACTTCCTAATGCTATGGCATTTACTTGCCCTCTTGGATTCTTCTCCGTATTGTTGGGCAGCCGTTCCTCTTTACTTTCCGACAACATATGCACAATCTGCCCCATTTGAACTTCTAAGTTCTTAATCGATGCTTCATGGCTTTGGAATTTTGCTTCAGTAGCATTGATGAACTTAGAAATCATCTCCTCCAAATTACTCTTTTTATCTTGTGGGGGGCGGCTATTGTTGGAATCCCATGGGTGCCTTTTGTTGATTGTTGTTCCATGAAAAGTTTTGTTAGACAGTTTTGTATGCCCTTAGCTTCAATCAGAATGATGTGCTTTATGAGTTTATTGTAAATGAATAAAGATACATATTTGATTCATGTTCCCTTGGTATGTTTCTGTGTAATACCCTTAAACTGGACACTTAATGAGACTCGTGTTAGTTTAGAATGTTCACAGCCGGTGGGTCGGTCTGGGGAGACCTATCCTAACAAGGCTGACACTGTGGTGCCACCAAGTCGGTTGGGGTGGCATGTCTCAGCTGCCAGGGTGAGACCCTAGGCACATACAGTGTATGATTAATTGAATCTTTGAACTGGACCAGATTTCCAGTATTGCCCTGGACCTTGGAGATTGATGGGCAAAACTGGAAAGTTACACCCGACCCCTAGACTCGATTATGATACTGCACTAGGTATCGGATTGGGCTATCTTTGATGTACCAATCAGTGAGATCCTTAGCGGGGGTCAAAACCTGGGTATGTTGGGACAGTCCGAGAATTCATCTGAGTGGGTGATCATAGTGACATGATCAGCCCCTTTGTCGGACAAAGGTAATGATTGGGGATGCACTCTCACTGATGGAAACCAAGACTGCCGGCAGCCGATTTCAACCGTTGAGATTTGTTTTGCAAAATATATTTTATATAAGATATAAAAGTATATATATGGTTTCTAAAATGTTTGCAAGAAGGTTTTAATTCCCAGGATCCATATGAGTGGAGAGTGCAACACTGTTCCTTGCAGCCGAGGGAGAGGTCCTCTCTTGTCGGGCAGTGTATGATCATTATGGGCTGAGAGGTTAAGTGTAAGACCATTGAGGATAATGCCTGATGGGCTAATCTTGCATCTACCCACAGTCCCTGGGTGTTACAAGGTGGCTTGGCCCAGGGACCACTTAGTGTAAGTGTTGGGCCCATAGAGCTCATTTGATGGGTTTTAGGGGGTACACTGTCTTCAGCAGTGCATTCGGCCAGGCCTTGTAACAAAGGCTGGGCTGAACCCATGTGGCTGATGTGTAGATCAATGCTTGGGTCCCATGCCATACAAGGAAGCCCAACTGGGCAGCAATTTGGAAGGTTTTTGAGTACGTAACCTTAAATGGGCCTTAAGCCCATTTCGAACTGGGCTGATTTGATCAGTCATTTAAAGGGGGCGAATTCTGAAGTGGATCAGCTAAAAGGATTGGGCTTAGACCCTATCCACTCAGAGTGTCCAAGATCTAAATAAGATTTAGATCTGGAAACCTCCTAATTAGATTAGGAGACAGCTGATCTGATCTGCAGATAAGATAAGGATTATCCCTTATCACTAAGGGACTTCTAACCCAAATATGATTTGGATTAGCAACTCCTAATCTGATTAGGAGCTGATCCCTTTAAAATTATAAAAGGGGAAGGGGGTGGCAGCCTTGAAGAACACAATAACATCAATAGCATTCTTCTCTTTAAGAAAGAGAGATTAAGAGATTTCCTAAAAACTGCGAATTCTCTTCTGCGGCCACCTTCCTGCCATTGCCATTACTTCAGTTCGATCTCCAGTTCTTGGGAGCAATCAAGATTGGATCTTGATTTCAATCTTTTGGGAAAAGATTGATTGGAGCTGTACTCACAAGCCGTCCAAGTTGATTCTTGCGAAGGGTCAAGTTCTTTTGAAGAACATTGCTGATTCTGCTCCATCCTTCACTGCGCCATCTGAAGTGGGAGCAGATTTTGGATCCTTCCTTGGGCGTGAACACCTCCATTGGGAGATAGTATTTCTTCGTATCAGGTATTATCCTCTCCCACTACTTTTGGTTCAGATCTGGTTCAGTTTATGGTTCAAGATTGATCCTTGAAAATATGATTTCCTAAATAGGGAATACGATTCCCAGTTGAAGGGAGAGATAAAATTTTTTGAAATTCGCCCCTTATTCCGCAATCTTTGGGCGTCCATAGGATGGATCTCTCATCCCTTCAGTGGTATCAGAGCCATGGTTCAAATCTTGAACCAGTTTGTTTCAGATCTGAACCTACGCAATTGGGCAGGAGGTGTTCTACCCAATTTGCGTAGATATGGGTTTTGGGAAATTTGTTCCCAAAATTAATGGGCGAATAATCTGAAATTAATTTTACATAAATCTGATTATTATTTAGAATTGTTCTTTATGATTTTCTTGATTTATGGGCTGTTCGTACAAGAGGAGATCGAAATCTTGGTTTGCGCAGGGAACCTGCAAGATTTGCAGTTTCTTGATTTATTTATTACATTTGGTCTGTAAATAATTTTTTTTTATTTTTTCTAGACTCAATGTATAGGTATTCGATCTGATGTAATTATTAATAGAAATAGGATTTCTATTTATTTTAATATTGGATCGAAGATGGCGGCGTAGAAAGGGAGATTTCGCAGAGAAGAAGATTTCGCAGATGGGAGAATTGCCATCTGCGATTTGCAGTTTGTGAAACTGCATTCTATGATCTAACCTCTGTTTTGCAGGATGGATTGTGCGAACAGCCCTGATTTACTGATTGTTGTTTTTCTTTTATCAGTAATTAATTTCAGATTATTTTCTTGAATTAAAGATTTAATTAAAGATCAAACCCTAGACCCATTCGAACCAAGATTGGTTCAAACTGTTTGGACCGAATCTAGGGTTTAATCAAGGCTGAAAGTCAGCCCTAATTTCCCACTAATGGGCCTAAGGATTGATATTTAATTAAATGGTTAATTCAGCCCAACCTGTAAAGGCCCAGTTTTAAACAGTTAAAACTACTAAAAGCCCACCTAACCTTTAAAAGCTATATGGGTTGAACCATTCGGCCCATATACCTAGATAATATTAACGGTTAATATTATGGATTTAAAATGGGCTTCGAATGGGCTTTACAGATAATTAATTGATTGGATCAATTTATCCCTGCATGTGATGTATGGATGTGTGATGTGCTACGTACATGGGCCATAATTACTTGGCCCATGCTCAATCGACAGTGGCTCTTTCGCACACCATGGCTGAATGCACATCATTGCCATGGTGTCCCTTTTGGTCATTGGATGACCTCCCTCAGTGGTGGGCCCCACACCTCATCATGAGGTCTCGTGCGGAACCCTAGCCGATTTAGGCCCACCAAAATCTGGCTTTATGAAAGTCAGTGGGGGCCACTTTGGTTTGACCTAAAGATAGAACTAGGGCGTAATTATCTGTTCCCTCCAGATAATATGAGTGCATGTGATAGGGAGATTCATATGATGAACTCTCTAAAGGCCTTCCATCATTAGCACGAGAATGGGTCCTTCAGTAATGAGGAAACGCACCAGAAAATGGGCTATCCATTTGCTGTTGGGCTTGTCTAAGTGTTTCATAAGATGATAGGGGCGTCATAGACCGATGTGGGAGGGGCTTCACCAGAAAATGGGAACTCTCTCACGGTACCTTGGCGTTCACGAATATGATGGGTAAGCACTCACTGGACATAAAGGTTTACCTAAAAACGGCTCTGAACCTTGTCAGACAGAGGCCAAAGGGAAAACTCATATGATGAGTGGATATGATCTTTCACAGAAAGGTGGTGGGGTTATGCAGCTGAAACAGTTGGCTTCATGCACCCTATGTGATTTCCCACATTTCCAGAGACAACCCGTAGTCTCCGTCACTGAGAAAGGAGGGAAATCTCAGAGACGAATAAATGGAAATGGATTGTAGATTAAAATCCATATCTATGAAATGAACATGAATCAAATTAGGTCGTGGACTGATGTTTGCTCTTTTATCAGAAAATGGCAAACGGATCATTTGCAAAACTACTTGATGACAACAAGTTGAAAGGCCCAAACTATGCTGACTGGTATAGGAACCTTATGCTGGTCCTTGCTTCTGAAAAACTTGACAAAGTGGCAAAGAATCCTGCCCCGGAGCGTCCGGGAGATAGGGCTTTTGAGGCCCGAAGGAGAGACTATCAAGAATGGGAGGAGAAAAACTCCCTTGCCCGGTGTTACATCATTGCCTCCTTGGACAATCCGATATAGAGGCAGTTCAATCAGATCGAACTTGCCAAAGACATATTGGACAGTCTCAGGACAATGTATGAAGAGCAGAATCGTTCTACTCGACAAAAGGTCTTGAAACAGTTCATGACCACACAAATGTCCAAGGGTCAACAAGTTCACGACCATTGTCTTCGGATGATGGGATACATCAACGAACTGGAGGCTCTTGGATCCGGGCTGGACCTTGCAACCCAGATAGATGCTATCCTTAACTCTTTGCCTCCTTCCTTTAATCCGTTCATCATGAACTATAACATGAACAAGCTGAATGTCAGCTTACAAGAGCTCAGCAATATGTTGCAAAGAGCTGAAGAACTGATTAAAAAGGATGAGCCTGTAGCCATGCTTGTTGAAGCTGGCAAGACAGGCAAGAGAAAGAGGAAGGCAAAGAAGCCTCAGAAGAAAGCCACTAAAAGCAAGAAGCAGAAGAAAGACAAAGCATCGGATGCCTGTCACTTCTGCAAGAAGACCGACCACTGGAAAAGGAATTGTCCTGCCTACCTGGAATCCAAGAAAGGTAATTTCGAAACTTGTGTTATAGAAACCAATTTGTTGGTAGCTTCTGCGTCCTGGTGTATTGACTCCGGGGTTTCAACTCATGCGTGTAACTCACTGCAGGGGTTCAAGGTAAGCAGAAGGCTGAGTGAAAGAGAAGTCACACTCTACTTGGGGACTACTGCAACTGTTGCAGCCGCGGCCATAGGAACCGTGGAATTATATTTTAGAGAAGGAATAATTGTACTGAAAGATTGTCTTTATGTACAAAATTTAAGAAGAAATTTGATTTCTGTTTCAAAACTATGTGCAGATGGTTATTCTGTCTTCTTTAGTAATACGATTACTATTAAAAGAAATAACAGATTCATCGCATACGGGGAACTGGAGAACGGTCTCTATGTTCTACATCCTTCTCTAGAAACTAACATAACTGAAACTATGTCGGTTGAAATCCCCAAGAAGAGAGCCCGTGATACAGTTAATCCCACGTGTCTGTGGCGTTACCGACTTGGCCACATCGGTGTTGACCGAATCACAAGGTTGGTAAAGGATGGTCCTTTGGATTTTCTAACTGTAGAAGATCTTCCCACCTGTGAGCCTTGCCTACAAGGCAAGATGACGAAATGGCCATTTAACGGTAAGCCTGAAAGATGTATAGGCACACTTGACCTAATACATACTGATGTATGTGGTCCCCTGAGTGTTAGGACACGAAATCAACACGTGTATTTCATCACCTTCACAGATGATTTTTTACGATATGGTTACGTGTACCTAATGAGACACAAGTCTGAATCCTTTGAAAAGTTCAAAGAGTTTCGACAAGAGGTCGAGAAACAGTTAGGGAGAGAAATTAAAGCCCTTCGATCAGATCGAGGTGGCGAATATCTCTCTGACGAATTCAGGGACTACTTAAAGGACAATGGGATAGTGTCACAATTAGCTCCTCCCACTACACCACAACTTAACGGTGTTTCAGAGAGGAGGAATAGGACCTTATTAGATATGGTCCGGTCGCTTCTCATACACTCAGAGTTACCCACATCCTTTTGGGGTTACGCATTAGAGACTGTGATTTACGTGCTGAATCGAGTTCCAACCAAATCGGTTCCGAATACTCCATATGAACTTTGGACCGGAAAGAAACCAAGTGTCAGGCACTTGAAGATTTGGGGTTGTCCAGCACACGTTAAAAGAACGAGTGCAGACAAGTTGGAATCTAAAACCAGTCATTGCCTATTTGTAGGCTACCCAAAAGGCTCTGTAGGTTACCTTTTCTATGACCCAAGTGAGCAGAAAGTGTTCTGCAGTCGAAATGCGCAATTCTTGGAAACCGACTATATCCTGGACACCCATCGTTAGGAAGTTGTTCTTGATGAGGAGAGCTCAGGAGCAGTGGGAGATGTCCCACAAGTTCCAGGTAGTGACCAACTTAGAAGATCCACTCGGGCATCCAGGCCACCAGTCCGTTATGGTTATGACCAGGATAGTTACCTGGTGGAAACCTTGACTAGTGAGGAGGATCCCATGACTTACGTGGAAGCTATATTGGACATAGATTCCCAGAAGTGGGTGGAGGCCATGAGGGCAGAGATGGACTCAATGGAGACCAATGGAGTCTGGACTCTAGTAGATCCGCCCTCCGGGGTAAAGGCAATCGGTTGCAAATGGATTTACAAGAGGAAGAAGGGCCCCGATGGTAAAGTTGAGACCTTGAAGGCTCGTTTGGTGGCGAAAGGGTACACTCAGAAAGAGGGCATCGATTATGAGGAAACCTTTTCGCCTGTGGCCATGCTTAAATCCATTAGGATCCTGCTAGCTGTAGCAGCATACCATGATTATGAGATTTGGCAGATGGATGCCAAAACTGCATTCCTGAATGGAGATCTTACTGAAGATATCTATATGCAGCAGCCGTAAGGCTTCATTGCTGCAGGTCAGGAAAACATGGTATGTAAACTTAACAGATCCATTTATGGGCTTAAGCAAGCTTCTAGAAGTTGGAACATCCGTTTTAACTCTGCTGTCAAATCGTTTGACTTCGAGCAGAATCCAGATGAACCCTATGTCTACAGGAAGTACAGTGGGGATAAGGTTACCTTCTTGGTTCTGTATGTAGATGACATTCTACTCATTGGGAATGATGTAGGAATGTTAACTATGGTGAAAGTATGGCTTTCGCAGCAATTCTCCATGAAAGATCTTGGAGAAGCCTCCTATATACTGGGTCTTCGACTCTATTGAGATAGATAGAAGCGGATAATAGGATTATCCCAATCTGCTTACATTGACAAAATAGTCAAAAGATACAGCATGGAAAACTCCTAGAAAGGAAATGTTCATTTCAGGCACGAAGTCACTCTCTCCAAGAAGATGTCTCCCAAGACTTCTGAGGAGATTGATGGCATGAAAGACGTTCCTTATGCCTCAGCCGTAGGGAGCATCATGTATGCCATGCTGTGCACTCGTCCTGACATAGCTCAGGCAGTGAGTGTAGTAAGCAGATTTCAGGCCAACCCAGGGCAGGAGCATTGGACTGCTGTGAAAAACATACTTAAGTACCTTCGAAGGACAAAAGAGTTTTGTCTGGTGTTCGACGGTAGCTCACTACAGATCCAGGGGTTTACAGATGCCGATTTCCAGTCAGACCCAGATGATAGAAAGTCTACATCTGGATATGTTTTCACGATAGGATCGTGTGCTGTTTGCTGGAAAAGCAGCAAACAGGGGTCCACTACAGACTCCACGACCGAGGCCGAATACATTGCCGCAAGTGAGGCTGCCAAAGAAGCTGTGTGGATGAAGAAGTTCGTTCACGAGTTGGGAGTTGTTCCGTCCAGCACATCACCCATCCCATTGTTGTGTGACAACAATGGAGCCATTGCTCAGGCTAAGGAGCCACGAGCCCACTCGAAGTCGAAGCACATCGAGAGGAAGTACCATGTATTGCGGGAGATTGTTGGTAGAGGGGACGTCCTGATTCAGAAAGTAGCGTCAGCGGAAAATGTAGCAGACCCATTGACAAAGCCACTTTCATAGAAAGTGTTTGAGAAACACATGGAAAGCATGGGACTCCGGCTAGTACCTGATTGGACCTAAGTGCAAGTGGGAGCTGTTAGACAGTTTTGTATGCCCTTAGCTTCAATCAGAATGATGTGCTTTATGAGTTTATTGTAAATGAATAAAGATACATATTTGATTCATGTTCCCTTGGTATGTTTCTGTGTAATACCCTTAAACTGGACACTTAATGAGACTCGTGTTAGTTTAGAATGTTCACAGCCGGTGGGTCGGTCTGGGGAGACCTATCCTGACAAGGCTGACACTGTGGTGCCACCAAGTCGGTTGGGGTGGCCTGTCTCAGCTGCCAGGGTGAGACCCTAGGCACATAAAGTGTAGGATTAATTGAATCTTTGAACAGGACCAGATTTCCAGTATTGCCCTGGACCTTGGAGATTGATGGGCAAAACTGGAAAGTTACACCCGACCCCTAGACTCGATTATGATACTGCACTAAGTGTCGGATTGGGCTATCTTTGATGTACCAATCAGTGAGATCCTTAGCGGGGGTCAAAACCTGGGTATGTTGGGATAGTCCGAGAATTCATCTGAGTGGGTGATCATAGTGACAGGATCAGCCCCTTTGTCAGACAAAGGTAATGATCGGGGATGCACTCTCACTGATGGAAACCAAGACTGCCGGCAGCCGATTTCAACCGTTGAGATTTGTTTTGCAAAATATATTTTATATAAGATATAAAAGTATATATATGGTTTCTAAAATGTTTGCAAGAAGGTTTTAATTCCCAGGATCCATATGAGTGGAGAGTGCAACACTGTTCCTTGCAGCCGAGGGAGAGGTCCTCTCTTGTCGGGCAGTGTATGATCATTATGGGCTGAGAGGTTAAGTGTAAGACCATTGAGGATAATGCCTGATGGGCTAATCTTGCATCTGCCCACAGTCCCTGGGTGTTACAAGGTGGCTTGGCCCAGGGACCACTTAGTGTAAGTGTTGGGCCCATAGAGCTCATTTGATGGGTTTCAGGGGGTACACTGTCTTCAGCAGTGCATTCGGCCAGGCCTTGTAACAAAGGCTAGGCTGAACCCATGTGGCTGATGTGTAGATCAATGCTTGGGTCCCACGCCATACAAGGAAGCCCAACTGGGCAGCAATTTGGAAGGTTTTGGAGTACATAACCTTAAATGGGCCTTAAGCCCATTTCGAACTGGGCTGATTTGATCAGTCATTTAAAGGGGGCGAATTCTGAAGTGGGTCAGCTAAAAGGATTGGGCTTAGACCCTATCCACTCAGAGAGTCCAAGATCTAAATAAGATTTAGATCTGGAAACCTCCTAATTAGATTAGGAGACAGCTGATCTGATCTGCAGATAAGATAAGGATTATCCCTTATCACTAAGGGACTTCTAACCCAAATATGATTTGGATTAGCAACTCCTAATCTGATTAGGAGCTGATCCCTTTAAGATTATAAAAGGGGAAGGGGGCGGCAGCCTTGAAGAACACAATAACATCAATAGCATTCTTCTCTTTAAGAAAGAGAGATTAAGAGATTTCCTAAAAACTGCGAATTCTCTTCTGCCGCCACCTTCCTGCCATTGCCATTCCTTCAGTTCGATCTCCAGTTCTTGGGAGCAATCAAGATTGGATTTTGATTTCAATCTTTTGGGAAAAGATTGATTGGAGCTGTACTCACAAGCCGTCCAGTTGATTCTTGCGAAGGGTCAAGTTCTTTTGAAGAACATTGCTGATTCTGCTCCATCCTTCACTGCGCCATCTTCAGTGGGAGCAGATTTTGGATCCTTCCTTGGGCGTGAACACCTCCATTGGGAGATAGTATTTCTCCGTATCAGGTATTATCCTCTCCCACTACTTTTGGTTCAGATCTGGTTCAGTTTATGGTTCAAGATTGATCCTTGAAAATATGATTTTCTAAATAGGGAATACGATTCCCAATTGAAGGGAGAGATAAATTTTTTTGAAATTCGCCCCTTATTCCGCAATCTTTGGGCGTCCATAGGATGGATCTCTCATCCCTTCAAGTTTGGATGATCCCTCCACCCTGGGTTGTATGTGTTTGAGTAGGAGTTGAAATTCGGCCCGCCAGCATGAGAGATAAAACTAGCATTCTCATATGAAGTAAAAGGACTACCTAATGGACAATCAGAATTAGTATGTTCTATTTGACCACGGAAATCACATGGGATGCTAGATAATGTATTTATTGTAGCAATATTAAGAGTATCAAGTTTCTTATTCAGACTAGCAAGTTGAGCCGATAGAGCAGCAAAGGAATCGATATGGTGTACTCCCCTTTGATTGGTTCGATCATTACTCCATTGGTAGCTGTTTGACACCATCTCTTCTACTAGGTCATAGGCTTCCTCTGGTGTTCTTCTCATGATAGTGCCACCTGCGGCTGCATCAATAATAGATCGATTAGGGGGGGTAATGCCATTATAAAAGGTCTGATTTTGATACCAAACTGGTATTCCATGGTGAGGATACTCCCTAAGCATCTCTTTAAATAAAGAAGGGTTCTTTCTATTTCAGGATCGAATCTTGCTAGTCCTTTTCTTCTAGTGTGTGTCATGCACTAATAAATCTGAACACAGCAAGAGTTCGAACAAATAAACAAAAATGAAAATAATAACAGAAATAAAAAGAAAATAAAAACAGAAATAAAAGGTCCAAATTAATCAAGGTTAACAAATTCTAATATTATTTTAGGATTAAATCCCCGGCAACGGCGCCAAAAACTTGATAGGAATAAATATATAACTTTAGCAAGTGCACTAGTTATCAAGTAGTATAATAATATCATTTCCACGGGGATTTAACAAAATAAGTATTAGAATCACAGTCTTCCCTAATTATTTGGACAGTCGAAATTTAGATTTAAGGAAATAAGAACTACTGAAAATAAAAACTAGAACAAAGAAAAGTAAAAACAAGGGTGATCACTAATCGAATATGCAAATGATGGAATCGTTAGGAATTTTGGTCCTCCTAACCAATGCAATGAATATTGATGGGTCCAATTATCCAAGACTAATTGTTATTCCCATAAGCTAAGATTTTCACAAATTTATTTAATATTCTCTCTCGAGATATACTAAATCTACGCCCATCAGGTAACCCTTCGATCTCTCGAATAGAGCTCTTAAGATGGAAGTGCATTAAGTCCAAGAAAACCATTAAATTCAGATGAATCTTGTATATATATCTCTATATACCATTCAATTCACACTATGAATTATTTTGTCAATTATGTGAATTCCTCTCTCAGTTCATTCACATAACCCAAATCAATTAAGAGGTGGCCAAACTCTTAATTGCATTAAGCACAATAATTCATAGACTATATGGAAATCACAATCTTGAATAAATCAAGAAGATAAAAATATATTCATTAACATGGTTAGGCTTTCCATAGCCCTAGCAAGTGACAAATCAGTTCATGATGGAAGAATTAAAACAAACAAAGGGGAAGAAAGAACTCTTGAATTCACCCATGGTGCTGAGATCTCCTTCTTCTTGAAGTTTCTTGAATTCTTGAACCTTTCTTGAACCCTTCTTGACTGATTGCTCCTTACTTCTTGATTCAAATCAAAAGTTGAATTATTGAATGATTCTGTGATCCAGTGATCATAAAGCTGGTCCATCCCCTCCTTTATATAGATTAAAAAGGAGGGGGTGGTCTCCTACTTTCTCTTGAAGTTGATCTTTACAAGAAATATAAAGTCCTATCCTAATTCTAATATTATCTCTTTATCTCTTGAACTCAATACTTTTATCACTCTAAGATTACATCAAGAATTTAAATTTAGAAGGATTCTTCTTAGTTTCTTGTTCTTGGATTCATAATAGACCTCCTCTGCGAATTGGGCTTCAGCTAGGCTTTTCTGCGAGTTGGGCTTCAGTTGCGGATTGGGCATTCCTGTGAAATTGCCGCGACTTCGGGCCCGGATTTGACTTTGATGCAGGCCGAATCTGCGAAAGCCCAAAACATGAAAGTTGTGGAATTTTCTCTTATCGTTCCAGTGGATCTTGAATCAGCCCATTCGGAGTTCGGATACGCTGGTTAGGCCTAGATTACTGAACAATGTTGAAATTGTGAAAATCATCCGATTTATCTTTCTTTGCTCCTGATGCCTTCTTTCATGCCCTGAACAGAAATACGAGTCCAATTAGGTGCTAATTCAGAATAAAAGACAGAATAATTAGGGATAAAAATATGATAAATTCTACTCTCATCATTTGCCCATCTATCTCCAAGGTTTAGGGCAATACTGGAATTTGGTCCGATTCAGTGTTTCAAGAAAACCCACACTGCATGTACCTCAGGCCTCACCCTGGCAGTTGAGACAAGCCAATCCAACCAACTTGGCAACACATCAATGTTAGCCTTGGCAGGATAAATCTCCGCAGATCTATCCAACGGCTGTGAAGATTTTAAACTAAATGAGTCTCATAAGTATCCAGTTTAGGGGTATTACATAGACACACCATAATAACACGAATCAATTATGCACTTTATTCATTTACAATAAATGACAATAAGTACATCAATCTGATTGAAACTAAGGGCATACACTGTCTAACAGGTTGGGCAGGTTGCCAAGATATATAATTGGGGTGTTGTGTATTTCTTGGGCCCAATCTTCTCTCTTGGTCTTCGGGCAAGCAATCTTATGTCTCGTTATCTACTACTAAGGCTGAAAGCAGAAGCATCGCTACTGCCTATGTAGAGGTTTTATGGATACACTCTTGAGTCAATTGCATATCTACTCTCCTTGGCCTGCCCTTCTCTAGTGTGATAATGTGGGCAGCACATGCTTAACTTGAAATCCCATTCTTCACGCATGTACCAAAATGAGGCCATTGATTTCCATTTGGTTAAAGAGCTAGTAGCTGGTGGACAAGTTGTTTTCAAGTATATCTCCACTCATGATTAGTTAGTGGGAAGCCCTTGACTCAACAATTCTCTTGGTTGATGGGAAAACTGAACATCATCTCTCTTTGTTCAATTTGAATGGGGATTTTATGATAGAGTTCTATCTCACGTAAAACTCACCCCACTCTTATCTTATCTTCTTTTTGTTGTAATTCAAATTCATTTAAATTGTATCTTAATTTCCAATTTGTTGTACATAGAAAGTTGTATATATACAAAAACTCACCTCACCCAAAGATCGTCGGTGAGATTTATTCCAATCCAATCTAATCTCGTTCAATAATGAAAACTTATTATTCCTCATGAAATATATATTGTCATACCAATAAGAAAAGAAAAATAGATCATTACACATTTTACCAGAAAGAATTATCGATGTTTGGTGAACGACCAAAACATAGGGAGGGGAAGGCAAGAGGGTGAGAGGGAGACAAGAGAAAAAGATTAAGGAACAATGTGTTTCTCCTATCCAACAAAATATTCGTGTTGTTTAATTAATAAAAACTAATAAATGGTGAACTGTGACTAGTAATTGGCAAATATTAATGGTAGGTTACGTGAGGGAGAGGGGAAGGGAAGATGGGATGAGCAAGGGAAGAGGGAAAGGAGAAAAGACAAAACATGATTCCCTTTCTCCCAAAAAAATATAACTTTTAGTTAAAAAAAGAAAAACCCTTTGAATCTTTTGACATCCCTTAATTATCTTCGTTACATGTTGCATGTTGTGGCATAAAGTTGTGCATTTTGAGTAGGAATTCCTGCCTTGAACGGGCAGCCAATATTTTCCCCTATGTTGTTTGATTCTAAGAAGTGAAATGTTGTGATCCCCAATTTAAAATATATACTAGAGAATGACCCTATGCTTGGTACAATGCAACCACACATATGTATCATTTTGTGTTCGAGATGTAATACTTATATGATATATTTAATGTGAATTTACTATCTAAAAAATAATTAAGTCATATTTAATTTGTAATTAAGAACCTATTTCATTTAGAAAAGTGGGTCCTACATCTTTTAAAGTTGATATTTTTTTGATAGATAGGCATATGTATGACGAAGCTAGGACTTTCTTTTCTTTGAGCATTGTTTTAAAAGGCTTAAGCCTTGAGGTGTGAGGGATAGACCTCGAGGCAAGGCACATATATAGATTTTGCCTCAAGGCTTAAGCCTCACAGATGTGTGGCTTAAGCCTTTGTCAGAATGAGGTGTAAGCCTCAAGCCTCAAGGCGTGAGACATAACTTGAGGCATAAAAAGGCATAAGTCTCAAATATCAATAATTACTTAGTGATTTAATGAAAAAACACATTTTTATAATTTAAAACATATAAAAAGAAAACTTCCATAATTATAGGCCAAATAAAAAAGTAAAAAGAAAATCTAATAAGGAAAATCAAATTCTATTAATATTTCTAAGTGTTTTAAGAGAGTTCAATGCAGAAAGGATTATTCAAGTTTTTACTTTCTTTTGGATAAATCAAATGAGATTTTTCTTATTATTCTAAATGTAATGTTCTAAGTTTGTTATTTTTCTCATTTCTTCTTCTATAATGGATCTTTTCTCTTTTTAATAATAATAATAATAATAACAGATCAAATCAACTAAGTTGTTTCCTTTTTCTAAATTGGTTTTTTAGATGAAATGTAAAATGTTTGTAGTTGTTAGATGATTAGTTATTATTTTATTTAATGCCTAAATGCCAAAACTTATTGCTTATAAACTTTTATAGTTTATGGATATGTGTACTTTCTATTATTGTAATTTAGCATTTATATGTTATTTTCATCAATTTACAAACTTTAATTAACTTTTTCCTTAAACTTTGATGTTTACGCCTTGCAATGCCTTGAGGCTTATGCTTCATCTTTTTTGGCCATTACACCTCAACTATGCCTTTAACCTTTTAAAACCTTGTTTAAGTGAATACATACACGTCTAATGAAAAAAACTTCAATTGGAGAGTGCAAATTTTACGTCGAGAGTGCAAGTCATAATTAATTACAAACAAGCGTATGCAAAAAAAAAAACTAAATTTGAGTGCAAAATTTTTGTATTCAGTTCACATTTGCATTGCTTATAAATACAGCCTTAGGTTGCCTGTAAAATATTGTATATAAGAAAAGCCCAAGGGAATGAATCCCATTTGACAATGCTGTTAGTTAGCGTAGGTTGAACAATGCCAGTCAATACATGGTCAAGTTACTATGTCCCCAAACCCCTATACACCATGAAAATTTTAATATCATGCCAAGACTCTGACCAAATGCAGCCTAGGACGTAATCTAATAGAAACGCTCACAAACAAAATGAATAAAGGAAATAAAAACACAATGATGAAATGCTTTATTAATAGAAGCTTGAAGAATAATCCTTGGATGCAAGAGGGCTTGTAGGGATCCTTGAGAGATCAGTGGAGTGGCATCAGTTGGAACCTTTACAAACCATCTTCATTTGCGACACCTATCTCTTTCGCTGCAGCCACGATCAAATCGAGTAACTTCATGAGCATCGGATTTTGGGTCTGCGGCCTCTGCGCAGTGAGGCGGTGGATGGGGTCCTTTACATGGATCGAGGTCTAGCCAAGCGCCATTAACTTGTTCGTTCATCCACGCCATGTTGATTAAGATAACAAGTAGAAAACAAACTTTCACCTTGCTCATTTCCATGGTGCTGTTCTTCTATTTTTCTCTCTAACCTGCCTATGACGAGTTTTACATGTAAACGGTTGAGTGCTGCATAAATAGGTTTTGGATGAGAATGACAGCCATATATTTCAATCGGACAAGAATAGTGTCTGAGTTGACTGGGTTGATTTGCCAAATATTGAGGGCTTATTTACTAAAATTTATCAGCTGTACACGAAATGGATCGTTGGATCCTATTAGATGCAAAATTATCAACTTTTTTATTTTAGAACAGACCGAAGATCCCTCAATAAAATGCAAAGATGGAGCAGCGTTTACAATAAATTATTCAAGGCACCATATCAACTGATTTATTTATTTATTTTTATTTTAAGAGCAAATATGTTGGCATTTCATTGGGGTTGCATGTGACCTGGTAGCTGGAAATTAAATGTATTCTTTCCGTATTTTGTGTCTATCAAATGGCATATTCAGTCAAGCTTGAGTGGATACTAAGGTTAGATTAGGGTCCGACGACCTTTATAGTAGGGGGATTTGTTTGTTGATTAGGTTACGTTTTCTTCATAATGTTGGTCACCTTAATTTTGACGTAGATTAATATTTTATTAGGGGGCTTTGTGTGGAGTAAGACCAAACGGTAAAACACCCGTTAGATTAATATTTTATTTATTTTTTTAACTTCAAAAAAGGGTAAAAGTGAACAAAAAAAGGAGTGAAAATAAAAGTTTGTTGACCTTGGACTCCAAACAAATTCATGATAAAACCCTAAATTTATATAGAAGAAGACCTCCTTCCTCAAGCTTCAGCCAGGGGTGAAAAATCTATATGAAAGTACTCATTTGCGAGTTGCTTCCTCGAATTTTCACGGTAAAACTTTTTGAATTGTGGGATTCAATCTTTCTTTAAATATGGGTTTTCTTTTTCAGTAAGACTGAGTTTTCTTTTTCCATCTTCAGTCAAGAGCAGGATTTGGAGGCTTCATTCAAGACAAGTCTAATTTTTCTTCTAGGTTTGTAGTTAAACTACTGCTACACATGTTCAATCAAGATGAGACAGTGTACACAAACACAATTGAAGTCATTAAAGAATTTTTTTTCATATTACACATCATAGCTTGATGGAAAAAGTAGAGGTTAAACAAAACCCCCATGAAATAGAAATCATTGGAGGTCAAAGATTAGATGCATTGCAGTTTGTAGCAACTGCTCCAAGTCCTTTGCTTTGAACATGTGTTTCTTTAACATATTTCTAACATTGAATAAAATCGTGGTACAAGGTTTTCCAACTTTTTTAATCACCAAACTGGGGAAATCTGTTAGACAGTGTATGCCCTTAGCTTCAATCAGATTGATGTACATATACATTTATTGTAAATGAATAAAAATACATAATTGTTTCATGTTATCATTGGTGTGTTTCTGTGTAATTACCCCTTAAACTAGACACTTATGAGACTTGTGTTAGTTTAGAATGTTCTTAGCCGTTAGATAGACTTGGGGAGTTTATCCTGCCAAGGCTGACACTAATGTGCTGCCAAAGAAGTTGGGGCAGCCTGTCTCAGCTACTAAGGTTAGACCTAAAGCATATGTAGTGTGTGTTTGTTTGAAGCACTGAACTCAGACCTTTTTCCAGTTATGCCCTGGACCTTGAAGACTGATGGAAAAAATTGGAAAGTTACACATAACCCCTAGAGTTGATTATGGTACTGCGCTGAGTGTCGGATTGGACTTTCTTTGATATGCCAATTATTGAGATCCATTGTGGGTCGAAACTTGGGTATGTTGGGGCAGTTTGAGAATTCACTTGAGTGGGTGATCATAGTGATAAGATCAACCCCTTTGCATAACCCCTAGAGTTGATTATGGTACTGCGCTGAGTGTCGGATTGGACTTTCTTTGATATGCCAATTATTGAGATCCATTGTGGGCCAAAACTTGGGTATGTTGGGGCAGTTTGAGAATTCACTTGAGTGGGTGATCATAGTGATAAGATCAACCCCTTTGTTGGACAAAGTGAATGATCGAGACTGCACTCTCTCTGATGGAAACTAAAACTGCTGGTAGTCGATTTCAAGAAAAATGTTTGCAAAAGGATTTTAATTCTCGGGACCATCCGAGTAAAGAATGCAACACTGCACCTTGTAGTCAAGGGAGAGGTCCTTCCCGTGAAGGGATGAGAGATCCATCATATGGATGGACAAACCCTATAGGTAGGTTGTAGAAAATACATTCCCATGAGGGAATCACATTCCCTGTTTTAGAAAATCTGCATTTTCAAGGATCAATCTTGAACCTAAATCGAACCAGATCTAAAACCAAAAGGTAGGAGAGGGATATACCTGATACAAAGTAGCGATAACTCCCAACGAAGGTGTTCATGTCCAAGGAAAACTCCAAAGACTACTCCCACTGAAGATGACACAGTGTAGGGTGGAGTAGAATCAACAGGTTCTTCACAAGAACCGAATCCTTCAACAAGAATTCGATGGAGGGTATGTGAGCAGAACTTCATATCAGCTTTTCTCCAAAAAATAATATCAAGAACTCTTCTTGATCGATCCTACATTGGAGATCGAACTGGCAATGGCGGCAGTAGGAGGAGGGCACAAGAGCAGAAGATGGCGCAGTCTTACTGTAGTTGTCTTCTCTCTTTCTGTTATCTAAGATTTGTTGTGATGAGATGTTGTATCTAGAGGTTCGCCCTTCTCCTCCTTTTATAACCTTAAAGAGAGCTCTTAATCTCATTAGGAGTTTCCTAAACCAAATCTGTATTTGGATCAGGACTTCTCTTTAAGAGATAAGGATAAGCCCTTATCTTATCTATAGATTAGATCGGCCCTCCTAATCTTATTAGGAGTTTCCAAATCCAAATATGTATTTGGATCTGGACTCTCTGAGTGGATAGGGATAACTCCCTATCCTATCTACTGATCCAAATCCCAGATCTGCCCCCTTCTTTAACTAATCAAATTAGACCAGTTTAAATTGGGCTTTAGGCCCATTAAGTCTATGTGCTCATTAACCTTCCAAACTGCTGCCCAGTTGGGTTTCCTTGTATGGCGTGGTACCCAAACATTGATCTACACATCAGCCACATGGGTTCAGCTTAGCCTCTATTACAAGGCCTTGCCGAATTCACTGTTATGGGCATTGATCCCCTGAGTCCATCACTATGGGCTCTTAACAGGTCTAACACTTACACTAAGTGGTCCCTAGGTCAAGCCACCTTATAAAAAACCCAAGGAATGTGGGCAGATGCAAGATTAGCCCATCAGGTATTACTTTCAATGGTCTTACACTTAGCCTCTCAGCCCATAATGATCAAACACTGCCCGACAAGAGAGGACCTCTCCCTCGGCTACAAGGAACAGTGCTGCACTCTCTACTCGCATGGTTCCCAGGAATTAAAACCCACACTACATGTACCTCAGGTCTCACCTTGGCAACTGAGACACGCTACCCCAACTAACTTGGCGACACATCAATGTCAGCCTTGGCAGGATAAATCTCCCCAGATCTATCCAACGGCTATGAAGATTCTAAACTAACATGAGTCTCATATGTGTCTAGTTTAAGGTATTACACAGAAACACACCATAATAACATGAATCAAATATGTACTTTATTCATTTACAATAAATGTCATAATGTACATCATTCTGATTAGAGCTAAGGGTATACACTGTCTAACATCCTAGTCGGGCAGTGTTTGATCATTGTAGGCTGAGAGGTTGAGTGTAAGAGACCATTAAGGGTTGTTTACATTTTGGGCTATATCTTACTTAAGTCCATTATCCTTGAGCCTTCATAGGATGACTGGACTCAAAGATCATTTAACTGTAAATGTTGGGCCCATTTTGAGCCCATATTGATGGACTCAGGGGTTTACTGCATTTGGCAGTGAATTCAGCTAGGCCTTTACATAGAGGCTGAGCCGAACCCATGTGGGCTTATGTGAGGTCATTGATGGGGTCCCACGCCATACAAATTGAACCTAAATGGGCCAGAAACTATCTTGGGACATGAGCCACTTGCCTAACGGGCCTAAATCCCATGATTAGAAAGATTAATCAAGATGTCATATGACAGCTTAAGCAATCATGTGACATGAGCGAAAATGGGTTTGAAGCACCCATTCTCATAAGAGGATGAGACCTATCTACTGATAGAGTCTAGATCCAAATAAATTTTTGGATGAGACCTATCTTGTCATAGAGACCAATATGTTGGTCACTTCTGCATCCTAGTGTATTGACTCTGGGGCTTCCACTCATGCATGTAACTCATTGCAGGGGTTCAACGAAAGTAGAAGGCTGAGCAATAACAAAGTGGTGCTCTACTTGGGGACTTTTGCAACTGTTGCAGCTATTGCTATTAGAACAGTAGACTTATTTTTCAGAGAAGGAATTGTAACATTAAAAGATTGTCTTTATGTACCGTTACTTAGAAGAAATTTGGTTTCATTTTCTAAATTGTGTAAGGATGGATATTCTGTTTTGTTCAGTGATAAGATTCCTATTAAACTGAATAACAAATTCCTTACATATGGAAAATTTGAGAATGGTCTCTATGTCCTCCATCATTCTCTGGAAACATACATAGCCAAAACTATGTTGGTAAACATCCCCAAGGAAAGAACACATGATATACGACTTGCTTGTGACATTACCGACTTGGCCATATTAACATAGAACGTATCACAAGATTGGTGAAGGATGAACCTTTGGATTTTCTTGAAGGAAGGTGTAATCCATCATATTGATGACCGAACCATGTTGGATGGTTGGGCGAAACCGGATGGTTGGATGAAACCTTCCGGAAATCCAACTCCTAGTTTTAGTAAAACGCATTTTTTAAGGATCGTTCTTGCATCGAAACTGGATCAGATTTGAAACCAAAAGGAAGGGAGAAGTATACCTGATACGGAATCCACAGATGTAGGTCCCAAAGTGGTATAGTTCATGCCCAAACTGAATGCTAGAACCAGCTCCCATTGAAAATGGTGCTGCTTTGAATAAAGTCGGTTCAGCAATGCAGTTTTTAGCAAAACTGCAATCCAACTGGATGGATCGAGCAAGGGAGGTGAGCACAAAATTTCTCTAATTTTTCTTGCAAAAATCAGAGGTGGAACTAATCGAGAACATGAAAGGAAGGGAAATCCATCATATGGATGGCCGAACCATGTAGAGTGGCCGGGTGAAATTACAAAAATTTCTTTTCTCCCTTCTGGGAATCGTATTCCCAGTTTTAGATAAACTGCATTTTTCAAGGATCGTTCTTGCACCAAACCAGACTAGATCTAAAACCAAAAGAAAGGGAGGAGAATACCTGATTTGGAATCCACATGTGTAGCTCCTAAAGTAGGTGCTCACGCCCAAAGAGGGTACCAAAACCCGCTTCCACTAAAGATGGCGCAGCTTGAGATGAAGTAGGTTCACCAATGCAGACCTTCAGTAAGAACTACAATGCAACAGCTTGGATCAAGCAAGGGAGGTGAGCATGAATTACATTTGATATTCTCTTGCAAAAATTAGAATAAAAACTGATCTCTATCAGTTCAAGAATGGATGTCGAGTTAGGGTTAGGGTAGCAAGAGCAAAAGGAGAGAGAAAACTGAAAGTAGTGTGTAAAACTTGGAGCAGTTTGCTGATCTCCTAATCTAATAAAGAGTTTCCTAATCCAAATCTTTATTTGGATCTGGACTCTTTAAGTGGATAAGACTTATCATTTTATCCATATTTGCTGATCAAAATCAATATTCATACCCAAATTCGCCCATGCTGATTAATCCAATTAATCTTTGGGCTTTAGGCCCATTAAGCAAGTGGCTCACATCCCTTTATTAATTGTGGCTAACTTGGCTCTCTTTGTATGGCGTGGGACCCTAACATTGAACTCACAAAAGCCATATGGGTTCAGCCTAAATTTTGTGACAAAGCATGGCCAAATTCACTACTAAACACAGTGAACCCCTGAGTTCATCAGTATGGGCTCTTAATGGGCCCAACATTTGCACTAAATGGTCCTTGAGTCCAGTCATCTTATGAAGGCCTAAGGACAATGGTCTTAAGTGAGATTATCCCATTAGGTATAATATCCCTAAATGGTCTTACACTTAACCTCTTAGCCCTTATTGATCAAACATTGCTCGACAAGAAAGGACATCTCCCTCAGCTGATAGGTAGGGATGGCAACGGGGCAGGGCACGCACTCCCCATCCCCGTCCCGTAGCTAAAATCCCTGCACCCATCCCCGCCTCATACCCGGTATCGGGGTGAATATTCAACCCCCCATCCTCGGCCCCATCGGGGATGGGGAATCCCCGAAATGTACCTGCCCTGCAACCAATGATCTAGAGACAGGTAATCCGCGATATTTCCCCGCCCCGGTGACTGTATTGAATAGCATTAAAAATCAGATTTAATTTGATTTATTTATATTCAGATTCGAAACCAGTTTAGATACAATTGGGTATTGAATAGCATTAAAAAATCAAATTAAAAATGATCACATTACTGCATATACTATTGTTCAAAATTGACTCAAAATGATTTAGGAAAATAATCACATTACAGTGTATACTATAATCTGCTTCTGTCCAACATTTTCGGGAAATAACATAGAGGACAATGTCTATAAAGCCGTACAATAATACCAAGAGGGAAATAACATTGCACTAAATCGTAATCAGCAAATCAAGCATTCTGCAGAAAAAAAAAATAAAAAAAAAAAGAATCCTGCTCATAGGTAACCAGCAGATCTAGAGAGATGACAAACGTCCTCCAGAAAACTAAACTGTGGGAAAAACCAAATGCATGCCAATCACTTTGGAGTGCCTAATTCCTCAGAAAGCAGTAGAGAGAATAGTCACTTTGAATTTCATATCCAAGAGAATTTCTGGAAACACCAAAAGATGGAGCTCTGCCAAATGTGAAAAACACAGAAAATGCCACATCAGCAATAAAAAATTATGATATTTTTTTTTCTGTTATTTAACCAAGAAGAAAACGAACAGCGATCTAATAGCAGATTTGATGGTTCAACTGGTTGATTTGCTTTGTGAAATTATCAAAATCACCCATATGGTGAATTCTCCCTGTCACAAAGGGTCACCGGTTGATATACAAAAGTTATAAATAGTAAATCAATATATAAGATAAAAATAATTATTTTTTTATTTTCTTTATTTTAAAACCGATGAGGTAGACTCGGATCAAATCCGAATCCGAACTGAGACCCCACTCCCACCATCCAATTAAATTTCGGGTCAGATTTGGATTTGAAGTTCCAATAGTTGGATCAGATTTGGATGTGATTGGATCTAAATTGAATCCGACCTGATTACAGCCACAAGTGTAATAAAGAAAAGTCTTTGCTAACAGGTTGTTCAAGACAAGTCTTTCTCCTAAACAAACTCCCACCATAAAGATATTCAAGTGGGATGGACTCACTTAGATGAATAGAAGACAAATTGAACCTGTTAGCAAAGACAAGTCTTTGAGTTGGGGTGCAAATTTTGTAGTGTTTGAAGGTGCAAATTGAACCTCTCTAGCTCAGGTTTATACTGGACTGTAGTTAATATGCAGGTGCAAGGAACATATGTTTACAAAGTAGCTGTTCTGTTAAGAGTTTGCCCAGAACATCATTGAACCAAAAGTAGTAATTAATGAAAGGAGTGCAAGGGCTTCATTACCCATTACCCCGAATATACAAGTAGTAATTTTGTTGAGTAGATGGGATGCTTATGTTGGTTGTTGGTCATGATTGTTAATCTCAAGCTTTGATTTGACCTATATTTTCTATTAGACAGTTATGCCCTTAGCTCTCTAATCAGATTGATATACTTTTTGACATTTATTGTAAATGAATAAAGTATATAATTGATTCATGTCATTATGGTGTGTTTCTGTGTAATACCCTTAAACTAGACACTTAAGAGACTCGTGTTATTTTAAAATCTTCACAGCCATTGGATAGATCTGGGGAGATTTATCCTGCCAAGTCTAACACTGATGTACTGCTAAGTTGGTTGGGGTGGTTTATCTCAGCTGCCAGGGTAAGACTTGAGCTACATGCAGTGTGAGCTTTCTTGAAACTCTGAACTGGACTAAAATTCTAGTATTGCCCTGGACCTTGGAGATAGATGGGCAAAACTGGAATATTACACCTAACCCCTAGACTCGATTATGGTACTACACTGGGTGTCGGATTGGGCTGTCTTTGATATGCCAATAAGTGAGATCCTTAGAGGGGGTCAAAACCTAGGTAAGTTGGGACAATCTGAGAATTCATTTGAGTGGGTGATCATAGTGATAGGATCAGCCCCTTTGTCGGACAAAGTGAATGATCAGGGATGCACTCTCTCTGATGGAAACCTAAACTGCCGGCACTTGATTTCAACCGTTGAATTTTTTTTTTGCAAAATATATTTATATAAAGATATACATATATATATTATGGTTTCAAAATGTTTGCAAAAGCTTTTAATTCCCGAGATCCATGTGAGTAGAGAGTGCAGCACTGTACTATGCAGCCGAGGGAGAGGTCCTCTTTTGTCAGGCAGTGTTTGATCATTATGGGATGAGAGGTTAAGTGTAAGACCATTGAGGGTAATACATGATGGGCTAATCTTGCATCTACCTACAGTCCTTAGGTTTTCATAAGGTGGCTGCATCGAATGACCATTTAGTGTAAACGTTGGGCCCATTAAGAGCCCATGGTGATGGACTTAGGGGTTCATTGCCTCATACAATGAATTTGGCCCGGCCTTGTAACAAAGGCTGGGCTGAACCCATGTGGCTGATGTGTAGATAAATGTTTGGGTCCCATGCCATACAAGGAGAGCCAAGTAGGCAGTAGGTTAAGAGGTTAAATGAGCACATAAACTTAATGGGCATAAAGCCCAATTCGAACTGGGTTAATAAGATTAATTAAATAGGGGCGGATCTGGGATTTGGATCAACAGATAAGTTAATGAGTTATCCTTATCCACTTAAAGAGTTCAGATCCAAATAAAGATTTGGATAAAAGGAACTCCTAATTTGATTAGGAAGGTTAATCTTTATCTGCAAATAAGATAAGGGATTATCCTTATCTGTTAAAGTGAGTCCAAATCCAAATAAAAGGTTTGGATTAGGAGTTTCTCTCTTTAAGGCTATAAATAGGAGAGCAGGGCGAACCTCCAAATACATCGTTCACTGAATACAAAGAGAAGACCACACAGTTTGACTGCTTTTGTCTTCTACTCTTTTCTCTCCTACTCTTGCCGCTCCTACCCAGTTCGATCTCCAATTGTGGGAGTGGTCAAGAACCGTTTTTGATATTGATTCTTGCTAGAAGAGGCAATTTGTAGTTGTGCTCACTAGCCCTCCACTACATTCTTGCTAAAGAGTTTGGTTCTTGCTGTAGAGCCATCTTGCTAATTCTGCTTCACCTCACACTATGTCATTTTCAGTGGAAGCAGTTTTTGGTTTTCTCCTTGGGCGTGAACACCTTCATTAGGAGTTACTATTACTCTGTATCAGGTATATCCCTCTCCTCCCTTTTGGTTTCAAATCTGGTCTGGTTTGGTTCAAGATTGATCATTGAAAATGCTATTTTCCAAAATAGGGAATGCGATTCCCAGATGGGAGAGAGAGAAATTTTGAAATTTTGCCCAAACTTCCTGCAGGGTTTGGCCATCCATATGATGGAACTCTTATCCCTTCATTTTCATATGTTGAACAAAAATTTCATGGTGGAATGAACCAGTAGAATTTAGGTACTCTTGCTTAATAGAATATAGTAGATAGAGTTGAGCATAACATTTATCATTTGCAAGGAATAGAAAATATATTGTTCAATCCTCCCCAGAAATCTAAGGCCCACCCTACAGGTGGGATGAATCTGGATTGTGGATCAATGCCAAATTCATGGTCCGGATGCGGTTTATAGGGAGTTTCCAACAAATTGGAAAACAATATATGCATGCGGTTTATAGCTTTGATTTCACCTGTATTTTCCAAAATCAGCCCAAGTAGAAAACAATATTTCATGTAAGAAAACTGGTTTTCTCTAAATTTACTTTAAAACAATTACGCCAAATAGGTTTCCAACAAATTGGAAAATGTGTTACCTGATCCAAAGTACACAAATGCAGCTCCATCTCACTCAAACAACTTTCTACTTCAATCCACAGCCCCACTTTCCTAAAACAATAAAAAAAAACAGAATTAGTATATGGAGTTTAAGTTAAAACTATATTAGAATCATCACTATTTAAATACCTCATCATCTATATCTGAATCATCACTATTGATGGTGTTATAAGTGCAAGGATCCTCACCAACATGAGCATCTACATAAAAGAAAAAGTTAATAATAAAGGTGAAATGATGATCAATCATTTTTTTTCAATATATAAAGATTCAATATAAATAATACTACCTTGAATTTCATACGTCAACCAATTTTGAGAACACATTAATGCCTCCAATGTGTTGGCATGAAGTCTACTACGATGTAGACTACTAGCCTTCCCCCAATGCTATAGGCACTCTGAAGCAACTGTGGAAATAGAAATAGCTAGCACATCCCTGACAATTATTTGTAAGGTAGGATACTTGAGTCCATTTGACTTTCACCAAGCTAAAATATCAAAATTTTGAGTTCTAGGCAGCACATTTTCTTCCAAATAATGATCCAAATCTGACTTCACAATCAAATTACTTGAACTCCTATTAACAAACAAGTCATAATTGGAAAGCAGATCTTGTTCTTCCATATCAATGTTTTCAGATGTGTAAACTGGACTAACTAAAGTTTCACGACCATGTCCAACTTCTTTATACTTGGATTTGGATTGATACTCATGAAGCAAGTCATAACACAATTGACGAATCCTCTCGATCTCATCCAATGCACCATTTGCATATATCATAGGAAAATAATACTCCATCAACTTCATCTTTTATCTTGGATCTAATATTGTTGCCACACCCAAAATGCCATTAATCACACACCAATACTTGTTAAATTTCTCCAACATTTTCAATGACATCTTCCTTACAACCTCACATGAACATCTAAGCCATTGAGATAATGCTATTTTGATATCACAAACTTTGGAAAATATAAATTTGTTGTAGGATACTTAGTTCTTGAGAATAATTCAATCACATTATCAAACAACTTTAACCTCACACAAATTTCTCTTGCCAACTCCCATTTTTTCTCACTTGGCAAACATTTATATTGTGATTCACGTTGCCTTAAGCTTGAGAAAACATCCTTATAAATCAAAGCAGTATAAAGCATCTCATATGTTGAATTCCATCTAGTTTTACAATTAAGAAACAATTTCTTACTACTTTGGATTTGAAACTATTGAGATGTTTCCTCAAACTTTTGTTCTCCTTTGGGGGTTGCTTTCCAATACACAATACTATCACAAATTTTTTCAATGGCATCTCCATCTCATATGTTGAATTCCATCTAGTTTTACAATTAAGAAACAATTTCTTACTACTTTGGATTTGCAACTATTGAGATGTTTCCTCAAACTTTTGTTCTCCTTTGGGAGTTGCTTTCCTATACACAATACTGTCACGAATTTTTTCAATAGCATCTCCAATCACAACTAATTCATTTTGTACAATCAAATTAAGTATATGTGCACAATAACGCATATGCAAGAATCTTCCATCCAACATAAGAGAATTCATAGAAAGCTTATTCATAATATCATTGAAAATGGCATCATTTGTAATGCAATTATCAATGGTAATTGTAGATAATTTTCTATCAATATTCCAATCTAAAAATCATTCCACTAACATATTTGCAAGAACCTCTTTTGTGTGTGGACAAGGTACATAAACAAACCTATAACAATAGATAAAATAGAAAAAAAAAAAAACTAAGCAACAAAAGTAAATATAAAAAATGGCAAAACTTACTTAAGAATACTAAATATTATTAATGATTTATTATATTAAAAAGGCATACCTTATAATTTGACTTTGTTAAACCCAATCAACATCAATGAAATATGTTGTGACGGACATGAAACCTTTCTTCTGATTATTAGTAGTCCACATGTTTGTTGTGATGGCTATTCTGCTCTCATTCTTCTCCAACAACTTAATTATCTTTTTCTTTTCTTGTTCAAAAATCTTCAAAATATCTTTTTTAATTGTATTTCTTGAAACCACTATAAATGTAGGTTATAGATTATATGAGTACCTCCTAAATCTAATGTGATTGACCATAGAGAGAGGATAGTCATGTAGAATGATCATATTAGCAAGTTCTCTCCTTGAGTTTTCTGGATCAAAGGTGTTGTATGTGACTTTAAACTTTCCATCCTTCTTATTTTGACTTGCCCCCAGACATTGTTGCCTTATATCCTGTTGATTACGCCTTGGGCACCTATGCAAATGCTCGTGCAAATGTTTAATTCCATTTTTTGATTCCCCACCATGCTTTTTATTACAATAATTACAAACTGCCTTGACTTGTCCATCAATAATTACTTTTTTAAAATGTTCCCATACAATAGAAATGACTCTCTTTTTAGATGGTGCCTCTAAAGTTGTGGTACTTGAACTTCTTTTGCCAACATCATTCCTAGAGCTTGAAGATGGAGGAGCTATTGTAGTTATATCATTTTCATTTGGGGATGAAGCAAGAGACGGGATAGCACTTTGGCTAGCTGGTACTGGTAGAAAGTCCGAATTATCTCCTCGTCCAGACATCAAGATTCAAGACTAACCTTAAAGAAAAAAATATATTTTATAAGTAGTTAAAAATGTTAGACAAATAAACCTAACCCTAACAGCCTAAGTCCCTAATCCAACCCTAAACCCTAAAAAGGGTTAGTATAAGGCAGGATGTGGTCCATTCCTATTTTCATCAATCATGTCTGGAAACAGATGGTTAGATGAAGTGTCACTCTCCTTCTATGTGAATGGAAATAAGCAATGTGTAGAAATTTTATTTCTTGCATGACCAAGCATTGAAATTATATTTCTTTAGCCGTCTCCCTTAAATTGATCATCAACTTGGATGGATTAAAATGCATTAAAAACTAAGACTCTAATAGCATCTTTTTAAGTTTCTCTAAGCTCTGGGGACTCTCAACATTTATATATTTTCTATAGGGGAACCAAATTAAAACTTGAATGGTCTGGGCAGAAATTTTTTTTTTAATGAAAAGGAAAGCTTTATTGATTATCCTATTTTTTAATGCAGCAGATTACCTTGTACATCAGAAGCAAAAATTGCTCTATATACCAACAAATGATCTAAGAAACAAAAAATTTCAAGGTATTGATTATCCTGTTTTTTAATGCAACAGATTACCCTACCCTATACATCAGAAGCAAAAATTGCTCAATATACCAGTAAATGAACTAAGAAACAAAAAATTTCAAGGTATTGATTATCCTGTTTTTTAATGCAGCAGATTACCCTGTACATCAGAAGCAAAAATTGCTCTATATACCAGCAAATGAACTAAGAAACAAAAAATTTCAAGGTATTGATTATTCTATTTTTTAATGCAGCAGATTACCCTGTACATTAGAGGATAGAATTGGTAATCACATGCAATTCAACTTTTCAGAGAGTAATTGAATTGGTTTCATTCACAACCTATAATGGGAATCTACAGATCTAGCAACTGGGATTTCAATTCAGAGAATAGCTTAAGACATATTGTTACTTTTAACCATGTTGTAGCTCAAGGAAAAAATCCACTTACCCTGGACAACAAGAAGGATATTTGAAATATGTTATGCTTGCTGGAGAGAAGATTTTCTCTCAGGTTCTGTTTGTAGATTGCTGCATTTAGCACATGCTTGTTGCTGTAAAATATTTACTTTCTTAACCCAATTTTATCTATGGAAATTCTACAGATTGTAGATCAAGCACATGTTGTCATTTTAGCAGGGGCACCTCGCACTCTACAACCCATAGAGGAGACAAGGGAACGACTATTCCCATGGTTATTGGTTACTACATGAATAGTTGAAGTTTAGTTTTTGTAGGAGCTTTGCATGCATTGTTTTAGTTTTATTGTATCTTATTACACAGTTTGCATTACATGCTTCAGGGATGTGAAAAGTTGAAGGGGAATGAGGGAGTCAGTGAGAGAAAGGAACACGTGTGATTTTTTCCTTGAGCTAATCATTTTAGGCTGTGTGATAAGAAAAAAACAAAATGTAAATCTGTAAAACTATAATGGGTAACAATTTGAAAAAACGTAGAAGAATGAAGGAAGACTGGGAGTTTGGAAAGTTTGTTGCTATGGAAGCGGCGGCGCCCAACGGTCGGCGGACAAATGGAGAGAAAGAAAGATCGAATGAAGATTGCAGCTGCAGACTGAGAAGGTAAGAAGTCTTGAAGACAAAGATTGAACTAAATGATTGCAGAGTGCAGACTAAGCCGCACCTCTGTGTAGTGTGCTACGGCGGTCAGCGATTCCTCGGTGCTACGGTGGCGGCGGCGCTGGACGATTGACAGTTGTGCGAAGGTTGAAGACTTGAAGGACTTTGACTATACCTAGTGGTTCTTTAAAGGGTAACCTGTTGAACAGTTGAAGGAAGACGAAACACAGACATAGTAAACACTAAACATCGAACAAAAAAACTCGACTCCTATTAGGTTTAGGGCTAATACGTTTTAACATATATATAAGGGTATATTTGTAAATAAAAACCAAGGTCAGTTCAGGCTTGGGGATTTATAGGCAGACCCCATCCCCGCCCTGTCACCGGTCTGAGGCAAAAGAAAATTCCCCAAACCCGACCCGTATGCATTTGTGATCGGGGAAAATCTACCCGACTCAGGGCAGATCGGATCAGGGACCCAATTATGTGGGTAAAATTGCTACCCCTACTACAAGGTACAATGTTGCACTTTTTGCTCGGATGGATCCTAGGAATTAAAACCTTTTGAAAACCTTTTCATAAATACAATTATATATATATTCATATAAATATATTTTTTAAAATAAATCTCAAACACGGTTGAAATCGACTGCCGATAGTTTTGGTTTCCATCAGAGAGTGTAGTCCCTAATCATACACTTTGTCCGACAAAGGGTCTGATCCTATCACTATGATCACCCACTTAAGTGAATTCTCAGACTACCCCAACATGCCCTAGTTTTGACCCCCTCTAAGGATCTCATTGATTAGCATATCAAAGATAGCTCAATCTAACACTCAGTGTAGTACCATAATCAAGTCTAGGGGTAAGGTGTAACTTTTCAATTTTTCCAACTAGTCTCCAAGGTCCAAGGCATAACTAGAAAATGGTACAGTTCATTGTTTCAAACAAACACACACTACATGTGCTTCAGGTCTCACCGTAGTAGCTGAGACAAGCCACCCCAACCAACTTGGCAGCACATTAGTGTTAGGCTTGGCAGCATAAACTTCCCTAACTCTATCCAACGGCTGAGAACATTCTAAACTAACACAAGTTTCATAAGTGTCCAGTTTAAGGGTAATTACATAGAAACACACCAAGTATAAAATTAATCAATTATGTACTTTTATTCATTTAAAATAAATGTTTAATGTACATCAATCTGATTGGAGCTAAGGGCATAGACTGTCTAATAGCTCTCACTTGCACTTATATCCAATCGGGTACAAGTAGGAGTCCCTTACTGTCCATGTGTTTCTCAAACAGTTTCTATGTCACTGGCTTTGTCAATGGGTTTTCTACATTTTCCGTTGATGCTACTTTCTGAATCTGTACGTCCCATCTACCAACAATCTCCCGCAGTACATGGTATTTCCTATCAATGTTGTCACACAATGTATGGTATAAGCAAGAGTCCCATACGTTCCCTCTACCAACAATTTGTACATCCCCCTCTACCTTCGAGTAACTCTTGGCTCCTTAGCCTAAGCAATGGTTCTAATGTTTTCACACAACACTAGAATGGGTGATGTGCTGGATGGAACTATTCCTAATTTGTGAATGAACTTCTTCATCAACACTGCTTCTTTGGTAGCTTCACTTGCGGCAATGTACTCGGCCTCAGTCATGGAATTTGCTGTGGACCCTTGTTTGCTATTTTTCCAGCTAAATGCACAGGACTCCATCATAAAGATGTAACCAAATGTAAACTTTTAATCATCTGGATTTGACTAGAAGTCAACGTTAGTATACCCTAGTATCTGTAGTGAACTACCTTCGAATACTAGACAAAACTCTTTAGTCCTCTGAAGGTATTTGAGTATGCTCTTTACAGCTGTCCAGTTCTCCTGTCATGGGTTTGATTGGTTTCTACTTATTACACTCATGGCCTGAGCAATGTCTGGCCGAGTGCACAACATGGCATACATGATGCTCCTTACAGAAGAGGCATAGAGAACCTCTCTCATGCCCTCAATCTCCTCAAGAGTCTTGGGAGACATACCCTTGGAGAGAACAATTCTGTATCTGAAAGGGACAAATCCCTTCTTGGAGTTCTCCATGTTATGTCTTTTGACAATCTTGTCAATGTAAGTAAAGTGGGATAATCCTATTATCCTCTTTGATCTATCTCTATAGAGTTGAAGTCCCAAGATGTAGGACGCCTCTCCAAGATATTTCATGGAGGATTGCTGCAAAATCCATACCGTCACCGTATTCAACATTCCTACATCATTCCCAATGAGTAAAATGTCGTTTACATACAGAACCAAGAACGTAGCCTTGTCTTCCACTACTTTTCTATAAATACAAGGTTCATCTGGATTCTGCTTAAAGTCAAACTATTTGACGGTAGAGTCAAATTGGATGTTCAAACTTCTTGAAGCTTGCTTAAGTCCATAGTCATAGTGTGCTACTACAACTAGTAGGATCCGTATGGATTTAAGCAAGGCCACTAGCAAAAAGGTTTCCTCATAATCGATTCCCTCTTTCTGAGTGTACTCCTTTGCTACAAGATGAGCTTTGTAGGTCTAAACATTCCCATCAAAGCCCTTCTTCCTATTGTAGATCCATTTACAAACAATTGCTTTCACACCACGGGGTGGGTCTATGAGAGTCCAAACTCCATTGGTTTCCATTGAATCCATCTCAGCTCTCATGGCACCTATCCACTTTAAGGAATCTATGTCCAACATAGCCTCCGTATAAGTAAGGGGATCTTCCTCACTGATCGTGGCTTCCATTAAGTAACTTTCTTGATCACATCCATAACGAACTGGAGGCCCAAAAACTCGAGTAGATCTACTAGGTTGGGTGTTATCTGGAACCTATGGGACATCTCCCACTACTCTCGAGCTTTCCTCATCAAGAACAATTTCTTGACGATGATTGTTCAGGATGTAATCTTCTTCCAAGAAGTAGGCATTTCAACTACAAAACACATTTTGCTTTCTTGGGTCATAGAATAAGTGTCCTATAGAGCTTTTGGGAAAGCCTATAAATAGCTAATGACTGGTCTTGGATTCCAATTTGTCAGCACTTGTTCTTTTAACATGTACTAGTCAACCCCAAATCTTCAAGTGTCTTACACTTGGTTTCTTACTGGTCCAGAGGTCATAGGGAGTCTTAGGAATGGATTTGGTTGGAACCCGGTTCAATACGTATATCGCAGTCTCCAATGCGTATCCCCAAAAGGATATAGGTAGTTCTGAGTGGACAAGAAGTGAACAGACCATATCTATTAGAGTCTGGTTTCTCCTCTCTGATACACCGTTTAATTATGGTGTAGCAGGAGGAGACAATTGTGATACAATCCCATTGTCCTTTATGTAGTCCCTGAATTCATTGGAGAGAAATTCACCTCCTCAATCTGATCGAAGGGACTTGATTTGTCTCCCCAAATGTTTCTCAACCTTTTGCCTAAACTCTTTGAACTTTTCAAAGGATTCATACTTATGTTTCATTAGGTATATGTAACCATAGTGAGAACAATCACCGGTAAAATTTATATAATAAACATGCTGGTTACGTGTCCTAACATTCATGGGACCACATACATCAGTATGTTTCAGGTAAAGTGTGCTTGTTGATCTTTCAATCTTTCCTGTGAATGGCCATTTTGTCATCTTACCCTAAAGGCAAGGTTCACAAGTTGGAAGATCTTTTATAGTTAGAAAATCCAAAGGACCATCATTTACCAACCTTGTGATATGTTTTATATTGATGTGGCCAAGTCGGTAATGCCATAGGCACATGGGATTTACTGTATCATGTGATCTTTTCTTGGGGATAATTTCTGACATAGTTTCAATTATATTTGTTTCTAGAGAAGGATAGAGGACATAGAGATCATTTTCAACTTCTCTGTAAGTGAGGAATTTGTTATTCAATTTAATAGTTATCGTATTAGTAAACAAAATAGAATAACCATCCTTGCACAATTTTGAAACAAAAATTAAATTTCTTCTTAAAGAGAGTACATAAAGACAATCTTTAGGTTTATCAATTCCTTCTCTAAAAACTAGATCTATAGTTCCTATAGTTGTAGCTACAATTATTGTAGAAGTCCCCATGTAAAGAGTCACCTCATTGTTACTTAGCCTTCTGCTTTCTTTGAACCCCTACAATGTGTTACATGCATGAGTAGAAGCCCAGAGTCAATACACTAGGATTCTAAAGTGACCAAAAATTGATCTATAGACAAGAGATTCAAAATTACCTTCTTTGTTCTTGGTTTGCAGATACTGAGGACAACTCCTCTTCGTGTGCCCGATCTGTTTGCAAAAGTGGCATGCATTCGATGCTTTGTCATTCTTCTGCATTTTCGGCTTGCTTGCTTTCTTCTGATGCCTCTTCTTGCCTTTCCTCTTTCTCTTGTTTGACTTGCCACCTTCAACAAGCATGGCTATTAGCTTATCCTTCTTTATCAGTGCTTCGAACCTCTACAACATATTGCTGAGTTCTTGGAGGCTAACTTTTAGCTAGTTCATGTTGTAGTTCATGACAAACTGATTGAAAGAGGGAGGCAAAGAGTTTAAGATTCATCATTTTTAGTGTCCTCATCTAGCTGAGAACCAAGAACCTCTAGTTCGTTAATATAACCCATCATTTTTAAACAATGGTCATGGACCTGTTGGCTCTCGGTCTTCTAGGTGGTCATTAACAATTTGAGAACCTTTTGACGGGTAGGATGATTCTGCTCTTCGTACATAATCTTTAGACTATCCAGGATATCATTAGAGACTTTGATCTTATCGAATTGCCTCTAGATAGCATTATCTAAAAATGCTATGATGTAACACTGGGAGCCTCAAAAGCCCTATCACCTGGAGGTTCCAGAGTAGGGTTCTTAACAACCTTGTCCAATTTCTTGGATGTTAGAAATAGGTTAAGGTTATGAAACCATTCAGCGTAATTGGGTCCCTTAAGCTTATTATCATCCAACAACTTAGTGAGTTGTTCATTTGCCATTTCTGATAAAAGGCAACACATATTAGTCCATGACCTAAAATTGATTCATGTTAATTACATAGAAAGGTCCTTTATCTATGTTCCATCTCCATTTATTCATCTCTGAGATTTCCCTACTATCTCAGTGATGAAGATACAGTGCATGTCTCTAGAAATTTAGGAAATCATATAGGTGCATGAAGCCAACTGTTTCAGCTAAAAACCTCACCACTTTCTGTGGAGGATCATATCCACTCATCCAATGAGCTTTCCCTTTGGCCTCTATTAGACAAGATTCATTGCCATTTTAGGTTAAATCTTTTTGTCTAGTAAGTGTTGACCCATCATATCGTGGACCCCAAGGTACCAGGAAAGAGTCTTCCCTTTAGTATAGGCCTCTTCCACATCAGTCTATGATGCCCCTATCATCTCATGAAGCAATCCAACCAACTGGACCAGCAAATGGATAGCCCCATTTTTTGGTGCATCTTCTCATTGCCAATTCAACCCACTTTCTTGCTAATGACAGAGGGCCTTTAGAAATTCCCTATCACTTGCACTTCTATTAACTGGAGGGAACAAACTTAAATGATCCCTAGGTTTAATTTAGGTCATACCAAAGTGGCTCCCACTGACTTTCATAAAGTTAGATTCAAATGGGCCCAAAATGGGCTAGGGTTCCGCTGGGCTCCTCTTGGGGAGGAAACTAATCAGGGGGCCCATTGAGAAGGGAGATCATCAAATGATCTATCAGCATCATGGCAATGATGTGCATTTAGCCATGGTGTCCGCAAGGAGCCACATATGATTAAACATGGGCCAAGCACTTATGACCAATGTACGAATCATATTCAGCACATCACATACATTCACATCCACAAATTAATCCAATCAATTAATCACATGTAAAGATCTTAATTAATTTAAGTTAATACACAATCAGCCCATTGATCCCATGTATTATCAAATAATAACATCTAGGTATATGGGCTAAACTACAAAAAGCAGTGCGACCCATATAGTAGTTATGCTGAACTTGGTTGGTGTTGCTTTAACTTAGCAAAATTAGTTCTTACAAGGTAGGGCTGAATTGTATCATGTGATGAGCCATTAAACCCTTGGCCCATAACCACTTAAAACGTGACCCATGGGGCTTAGATCAGACCCCATCGAACCATGGGTTCAGTCCAACCAATTTGGACCAAATTGGGTCAATTCGGCCTAGGGTTGGGTGTCCAAAACATGTTACATTTTTTAAGATTTTGATATGAAATTATTAACATCTGAAATTGACATTCAATCACAGCAAGAAAAAAACATATCACAGGGCTTCAAGTGTGATGGTTCCAATCTAATCTGGACAAACTGCAAACCTACAAAAAGAGGGTTAATCGTAGATTATAGATTTATTTTCTACAAAATTTCTTCTTCTCCTCTGCGCATTCCAGCAAGTCTTCCAACGTAAAAAACATAAAAAATATAATTTTCTATTAATTACATCAGAATAAATCCTATACATTTTTTCTAAAAATAAAAAAAAAATATTTACAGACAAAAAATGAATGAATAAAATTGCAGGGTGCGCAAATCTTGGCGGCATTAAAGAATTCGATCTCCATCACACAAATAGCCCAAGAATTCAAGAAATAATGATAGAAAAATTCTGAAATTATTGCAGAATAATAAAGAATTAATTTCAGATCAATACGCCCAAAATTTGAGAACCAAATTCTCAAAAATCTGCTAATTGTGCAAATCGGGTAGAATTGTTCTACCAATTTGCTTCTTGCTTCAGGTCTGGTTTATTTTTGGTTCAAGATTGAACCTAGTTCTGACACCACTGAAGGGAAGGGAGGTCCATCATATGGATGGCCGAACCATGTAGGGTGGCTAGGCAAAATTTCAAAAATTTCTTTTCTCCCATTTGGGAATCGTATTCCTAATTTTAGAAAAACTACATTATTCAAGAATCATTCTTGCACCAAACCGGACCAGATCTAAAACCAAAAGAAATGGAGGAGAATACCTAATACGGAATCCACACATGTAGCTTCCAAAGTAGGTGTTCACGCCCAAAGAGGGTACCAAAACCCGCTTCCACTGAAGATGGCGTAGCTTGAGATGAAGCAGGTTCAGTAATGCAGTCTTTCAGCAAGAACTGCAATCCAACAGCTTGGATCAAGCAAGGGAGGTGAGCATGAATTAGATTTGATATTTTCTTGCAAAAATCAGAATCAGAACTGATCTCTATCATTTCAAGAATGGAGGTCAAATTAGGGTTAGGGCGGCAAGAACAGAAGGAGAGAGAAAACTGAAAGCAGTGTGTAAAACTTGGAGCAGTTCAGCCTCCTCTATATATATATAGATCTTAAAGAGTTGATCTCCTAATTTAATTAGGAGTTTCCTAATACAAACCTTTATTTGGATCTAGACTCTTTAAGTGGATAAGACTTATCTTCTTATCCTTATCTGCTAATCCAAATCCATATCCATACCCAAATTTGCCCATGCTGATTAATCCAATTAATCTTTGGGCTTTAGGCCCATTAAGAATATGGCTCACGTCCCTTTATTAATTGCTAGCTAACTTGGCTCTCTTTGTATTGCGTGGGACCCTAACATTGACTCCACAAAAGCCCTATGGGTTTAGCCTAGCTTCTGTGACAAAGCCTGGCCGAATTCACTACTAAACATAGTGAACCCCTAAGTCCATTAGTATGAGCTCTTAATGGGTCCAACATTTACACTAAATGGTCATTGAGTCCAGCCATCTTATGAAGGCCCAAGGACAACAGTCTTAAGTGAGATTTGAAGGGATGGGAGATCCATCATATGGATGGCCGAACCCTGCAAGAAGGTTGGGCGAAATTTTAAAAATTTCTCTCTCCCATCTGGGAATCACATTCCCTGTTTTAAAAAACTACATTTTCAATGATCAATCTTGAACCAAACTGGATCAAATATGAAACCAAAATGGAGGAGAGGGATATACCTGATACAGAGTAATAGTAACTCCCAATGAAGGTGTTCATGCCCAAGGAGAAAACCGAAACCCACTTCCACTGAATATGACACAGTGTGTGGTGAAGCAGGATCAGTAGGACGGCTCTTTGGCAAGAACCGAATTTTTCAGAAAGAATGGAGTAGAGGGCTGGTGAGCACGACTTCAGATTGCTTCTTCTACCAAGAAGCAATATCAAGAACAATTCTTGATCACTCCCACAAGTGGAGATCGAACTAGGTAGGGGTGGCAAGCCCAAAGGATTCTTTATGAGATCGTATTAACTTACTCTTGCTATCTTCTCTAGGAAAATCCAAAGGACTAAAATCAGTTTGCACTCGCCATCCCTTCATCAATATTTATGATATAAGAAAGAATGATAAAGAAAAGTATGAAGAAAAATTAGAAATATTGAGTTGCCAAAATTCCTAGAATCCAACATTGAGCTTTAATCATAAAAATGCAAATAAAATTGTGTGAACCCATAGCCATTAATTGGATTTCCTAGTCAAGCATACATTCTTCATGATACAAGACAATTGCTTAACAAGATCCCTAGTGTTTGAAAGCATGCATATATTTTGTATGGTTTTCAAATTGATTCCTTACATTAGAATCATTTTCTTTACTTTCCTATGTGTTTTTCTTTCTCTTGTGAAATGAATGAAAAGGGAAGAAAAGAGGAATATGAAATGCTCCATTTAGAAGAAGCATCTATGGTAGGGGGAGTAAAAATGATCACACTAAACTTGGTTATGCTAATCAAAATTCCAAACCTGAAGTTCTTTAGAGCTCAATATGTTCATGGTCTTACTCATCAACTAATGATATTTATGGTGAGTTCATTCTATTTATCTATACTTAACTGGATTATGATTTCGCTCTACTTCCCTTCCTTTTTTTGTTGATGACAAAAAGGAGTTAAATTTGTGCTTGATTGAAAAAAATGATTTCATTATAGGTTGTGAGTTGTTGATGTTATGGGAAGAAAGCATCTTCTCAGGAAGAAAGGGGGGGGGGGGGGGGGGGGGAGCATCCATCTATACCAAGTATGCAACAATTCTACATACTTTAAGGGGAGATTTACAAGGCACCTTGACATGGGGAGAATTGAGAAATATATTCCAAATGTATATGTTTCATCGGGAGATTAACGAGAATCCCTTACATGCTTTAGAGAGAGCTAAAGGACAATTGAATGAATATATTGTGCTAAATTGCTATATTTTCTTTTGATTAAGTTTGACTAAACTTGCTAAGATAATGTGCTTAAGTGTTTACATTTGATTATATGATGGTTATCTTGCACTAAAATTGTGATATCCATTGTCTAAATTTTATCTTTGTACTTAAATTGTTTTATCTTGTTGAATGATAAAATATTTTGTGTATCATTGAGCTAAATTGTAGTATATAGCATATTATCTAGGAGAATTGTCTTACTACTCTCTATCTATGCTTAATTAATATTTGTTATCACTGTTTCATCAATGACTTGCCATGATCAAGAAGGGGGAGAATGTTGACCCTATGTGTTTTGATGATAACAAACTTGTTGAGAGTACTAATATTGTGGTAAGATTGCAAGTAATTTAAATAATATTCCCTGAGACATTATCTTGTTAAACATATCATGATAAAGAAAGAAAAACTTACTAATGAGAAGTTGAACAACATTATCATCATCACTTTGCTAAAGAAAAAGGATGCTCCAAGAAAGACAAAACTACAAAGAACAAGAAGCAAAGGAGCAACCTATGAAGACTTGCTACATCAACTAAATAAGGAGGAAGAAATCATTTGTTAACCCTATGTGTTTTGATGTTAACAAACTCATACTAATAGTATATCTAATTGTGCAACAATCTTTAGTAAGCTTCTATTTGCAAATGAGTATAAAAGCTAGAATGCTAGAAAAGATGAAGTGGAAGCTCTATTAAGTTGGTTGTGAAAGGGATGAGAGATCCATCATATGGATGGCCAAACCCTGTAGGTAGGTTGGACAAAATTTCGAATATTTCTCTCTCTCCCATTTGGGAATCACATTCCCTATTTTAGAAAACTGCATTTTTAAAGATCAATATTGAACCTAAATCAGACCAGATTTGAAACCAAAAGGGAGTGGGGGAGGGATATACCCGAAGTAACAATAACCTCCAATGAAGGTGTTCACGCCCAAGGAAAGATCCAAATACTGCTTCCACCAAAGATGACACAGTGCAGGATGAAGCAGAATTAGCAGGATGGCTCTTCAGCAAGAATCTGATGGAGGGCTAGTGAGCATGACTTCTGATTACCTTTTCTGCCAAAAGGTAATATCAAGAATACTTCTTGGTCGTTCCCACAGGTGGAGATCAAACTGGTATGGTGGAAAGAGCAGGAAAGAGCAGAAGATAGAAGCAATCGAACTGCAGGTTCTTCTCTCTATGTAATATCTGAACTGAGAATTGTGTATTGGAGGTTCGCCCTGCTCCTCTATTTATAGCCTTTAAAGAGAGCATCTCCTAATCCCATTAGGAGTTTCCTAATCCAAATCTTATATTTGGATCTGGACTCTCTTCAAGAAATAAGGATAATCCCTTATCTTATCTACAAATAAAAATCAGCCTTCCTAATCAAATTAGGAGTTTCCTAATCCAAATATTTACTTGGATCTGGACACTCTGAGTGGATAGGGATAGTCCCTTATCCTATATGCTGATCTAAATCCCAGAACCGCCCCTTTTTAATTAATCTCATTAAGCCAGTTCGAATTGGGCTTTAGGCACATTAAGTCCATTTGCTCACTTACCCTCCAAACTGCTACCCAGTTAGACATCCTTGTATGGCGTGGGACCCAAACATTGATCAACACATCAGCCACATGGATTCAGCCTAGCCTCTGTTACAAGGCCTGGCCGAATTCACTATAGGAGACAGTGAACTCCTGAGTCCATCACCATGGGCTCTTAATGGGCCCAACATTTACACTAAATGGTCCCTGGGTCAAGCCACCTTATAAAAACCCAAGGACTGTGGGGAGATACAAGATTAGCCCATCAGGTATTACCCTCAATGGTCTTACACTTAACCTCTCAACCCATAATGATCAAACACTGCCCGACAAGAGAGGACCTCTCCCTCAGCTGCAAGGTACAGCGCTGCACTCTCTACTCACATGGATCCTGGGAATTAAAACCATTTGCAAATATTTTGAAACCATAATATATATATATATATATGTGTGTATATCTCTATATAAAAATATTTTGCACAAACAAATTTCAACAGTTGAAATCGACTGCCGGTAGTTTTGGTATCCATCAGAGAGAGTCCATCCCTGATCATTCACTTTGTCCGACAAAGGGGCTGATCATGTCACTATGATCACCTCACTCAGATGAATTCTCGGACTGTCCCAACATACCCAAGTTTTGACACCCTCTAAGGATCTCACTGATTGGCATATCAAAGATATCCCAATCCAACACTTAGTGAAGTATCATAATTGAGTCTAGGGGTCAAGTGTAACATTCCAGTTTTGCCCATATATCTCCAAGGTCCAGGGCAATACTGGAATTCTGGTTCGGTTCAGGGTTTCAAGAAAGCCCACACTGCATGTACCTCAAGTCTCACCCTGGCAGCTGAGACAAGCCACCCCAACCAACTTGGCAGCACATCAGTATCAGCCTTGGCAAGATAAATCTCCCCAGATCTATCCAACAGCTGTGAAGATTCTAAACTAACACAAGTCTCATATGTGTCCAGTTTAAGGGTATTACACAGAAACACACCATGATAACATGAATCAAATATGTACTTTATTCATTTACATTAAATGTCATAATGTACATCATTCTGATTGGAGCTAAGGGCATACACTGTTAACAACTCCCACTTGCACTTAGGTCCAATCTGGTATAAGCCGGAGTCTCATGCTTTCCATGTGTTTCTCAAGCACTTTCTATGTTAGTGGCTTAGTCAACGGGTCTACTACATTTTCCACTGATGCAACCTTCTGAATTAGGACGTCACCTCTTCTAACTTTCTCCCACAGTAGATGGTACTTCCTCTCGATGTGCTTCGACTTCAAGTGGACTCGTGGCTCCTTAGCCTGAGCAATAGCTCTAGTGTTGTTACACAACAATGGAATGGGTGATGTGTTGGATGGAACCACTCCCAATTCATGAATGAACTTCTTCATCCATACGGCTTCTTTGGTAGGTTCACTTGCGGCAATATATTCGGCTTCGGTTATGGAATCCGCCGTGGACCCCTGTTTGTTGTTTTTCCAACAAACAACATACGATCCTATCATGAAAATATAACTAGATGTAGAGTTTCTATCATCTGGATCTGATTGGAAGTCGGCATCAGTATACCCCTGGATTTGTAGTGAGCTACCATCGAATACCAAACAAAACTCTTTTGTTCTTCAAAAGTATTTTAGTATGTTTTTCACATCAATCCAATGCTCCTGCCCTAGGTTTGATTGGAATCTGCTTACCACACTCATTGCCTGAGAGATGTTAGGACGAGTGCACAGCATGGCATAGGGAACGTCCTTCATGCCCTTAATGTCATCGGAAGTCTTGGGAGACATACCCTTGGAGAGAGTGACTCCATGCCTGAAAGGAACATTTCCTTTCTTTGGGTTCTTCATGCTGTATCTCTTGACTATCTTGTCAATGTAAGCAGATTGGGATAATCCTATTATCATCTTCGATCTATCTCTATATAGCCAAAGACCCAGTATTGACGCTTCTCCAAGATCTTTCATGGAGAATTGCTGTGAAAGCCATACTTTCACCGTAATTAACATTCCTACATCATTCCCAATGAGTAGAATGTCATCTACATACAGAACCAGGAATGAAACCTTATCCCCACTGGATTTCGTATAAACAGATGATTAGACTAGGATTAGACTAGAACTTTCTATTTTTGAGAGATTAACTTCAAGAAAGAGTAGGAGACCACCCCCTCCCCTTAAGCTATATAAAGGGGTAGGGGGCGGACTAGAGAGGCATCAAGAAGCAGAGGAGCAATCGCGTTATCAAGCAAGAATTCTACAAGAAGATGGTGGTGGCAAGGAGAAGAAGAGATCACAACTCCAACGGCGAAACCATGAGTTCTTTCTTTCCTCTTATTTATTTTATTTCTGCTAGTATGAACTAATTTATCTGTAGTTAGGGTTTTGGAAAGCCTAATCATATCAATTAATATATTTTTATTCTGATTTATTCAAGATTGTGATTTCCATATAGTCTCTGAATTATCTTGCTAAATGCTATTAGGAGTGACCATCTCTTAGTTGATCAGGCATATGTGAATGAATCGAGAGAGGAATTCACATAGCTGACTACATAATTCATTGTGTGAATTGAATGGTATATAGGGGTATATACACATGATTCATCTGAATATAATAGCTTTTCCTTGGACTTAATGTGCTTCTATCTTGAGAACTCTAGTCGAGAGATCGAGGGGTTACCTGATAGAGATAGTTTTAGTATATCTCGAGAGAGAATATTAAATAAAATTGGAAAGACTTCAACTTATGGAAATGACAAATTATCTTGGATAATCTCATCCATTAATATTCATTGGAATGGTTAGGTGGACCGAAAGCCCTAGCGAATTCAACCAATCGTTACATACTTCAACATTGTTACTTCTGCTCTTATTTTCCTTTTTTCTGCTTTTCATTAGTTTTTATTTTCAAATATGAAATTTGATTGTCCAAATAATTAAGGAAGGTTGTAGTTCTAATACTTATTTTGTTAAATCCTCATGGGAACGATATTTTTATACTACTTGATAACTAGTGCACTTGCTAGGGTTATATTTATAGCTATCAAGTTTTTGGCGTTGTTGCCGGGGATTTAATCCTAAAATATTATTAGAACTTGTTAACCTTGGTTAATTTGGATTTTGCTCTTTATTTAAAGAGATTAGGAAGTATCCTCACCATGGAATACTAGTTTGGTATCAAATTCAAACTTTTATAATGGTATTACTCCATCTAATCGCTCCATTATTGATGGAGATTCAGGAGGCACAATTTTGAGAAAAGCTCTAGAGGAAGCCTATGATCTAGTGGAAGAAATGGTATCAAACAGCTTCCAATGGAGTAATGATCGAACCAATGAAAAGGGAGTACACCATATCGATCCCCTTGCAGCCATATCTGCTCAACTTGCTAACCTGAATAAGAAATTGGATACTTTTAATATTGTAGCAATTAATACATCTTCTAGCATCCCATGTAATTTTTGTGGTCAAATAGGACATACTAATTCTGGTTGTCCATTAAGTAGTCCTTTTACTTCACATGAGAATGCTAATTTTATCTCTCATGCTGGCAGGTCGAATTTCACTCCCTACTCAAACACATACAACCCAAGGTGGAGGAATCATCCAAACTTTTCATGGAGCAACAATCAGCAAAAGGCACCCATGGGATTCCAACAACAGCCGCCCCCATAATAAAAAAAGAGTAATTTGGAAAGATGATTTCTAAGTTCATCAATTCTACTGAAGCAAAATTCCAAGAACATGAAGCATCGATCAAAAACTTAGAAGTTCAAATGGGGCAGATTGTAAATCTGTTGTCGGAAAGAAAAGAGGGACAGCTACCCAACAACACGGAGAAGAATCCCAGAGAGCAAGTAAACGCCATAGCCTTAAGAAGTGGGAAAATAGTTGGCGAGAACCAGAATGATGACAAGGAAGTTGAGGCAACCGATTCTCAAATGGAGATCGAAGGGAGTACACCTAAACTGAGTTTAGATGCTATTAAACTTTCTCTCCCTTACCCTGAAAGAGTTTTGAAAGATAATTTGGATGAGGAAGTTAAGGAGGTTTTGAACAATTTGGAGGCCGGTCAAGAAGGGTCCAAGCCAAGACAAGGTAATGCTCATTATATGATATTGCTGATTTACTACCTGGTTTGCAGTAGCAAAAATTGGATTGACTGATGAATGAGTCATGTGTAACTTGGTTGTGTTGATTCAATGGTTTGCAATAGTTAACCAAGAATATTTGTGGAGAAAGATGAAGGGGAGTTGAGTTTAAAAATCAATAGGCTAGCTAGTTTGTTCTTGTTTTATTTTTGCTTGAATTCTGTCCTACCCAAGGATGGGCAAAAGTTTAATTGTGAGGGGGGTTTGATGAGAGTAGAATTTATCACATTTTTATCTCCAAATATTCTGTCTTGCATACTTAATTAGTACTTAATTGGACTCATTTTTCTTGTATTTCGGTTTAGGGCATGAAAGAAGGCATCAGGAGCAAAGAAAGGCAAATTGGATGATTTTTCACAGTTTCGGCACCATTAAGTAATTTGGGCCTAACTCGCGTATCCGAACTCCGATTGGGCTGATTCAAGACCCACTAGATAGAAAAGAGAAAAATCCACAATTTTCATGTTTTGGGCTTTCGCAGATTCGACCTGAATCGAAATCAAATCTGGGCCCGAAGTCAGGGCAAATTGGTAGGAAGGCCCAATCCGCAGCTTAAGCCCAACTTGCAGAAAAGCCTGGCAGCAGCCCAATTCGTAGAGGATGTCTAATACGAATCCAAGAACAAGAAACTGAGAAGAGTCTTATCAGATCTAAACTTTTGATGTAATCCCATAAAGATAAAGAGATTGAGTTCATTAGATAAAGAGATAAGACTAGGATTAGACTAGGACTTTCTATTTTTGAGAGATTAACTTCAACAAAGAGTAGGAGACCACCCCCTCCCCTTAAGCTATATAAAGGGGTAGGGGGCGGACTTGAGAGGCACCAAGAAGCAGAGGAGCAATCCAGCTATCAAGCAAGAAGTTTGCAAGAAGAAGGTGGCGGCAAGGAGAAGAGATCTCAACTCCAAGGGCAAAACCATGAGTTCTTTCTTTCCTTTTGTTTATTTTATTTTTGCTAGTATGAACTAATTTATCTATAGTTAGGGTTTTGGAAAGCCTAATCATATCAATGAATATATTTTTATTATTATTTATTCAAATTCGTGATTTCCATATAGTCTATGAATTATCTTTCTTAATGCTATTAGGAGTGACCATCTCTTAATTGATCAGACGTATGTGAATGAATCGAGAGAGGAATTCACATAGCTGACCACATAATTCATGGTGTGAATTGAATGGTATATAGGGGTATATACACATGATTCATCTGAATATAATAGTTTTTCCTTGGACTTAATGCGCTTCTATCTTGAGAACTCTAGTCGAGAGATCGAGGGGTTACCTAATAGAAGTAGTTTTAGTATATCTCGAGAGAGAATATTAAATAAAATTGGAAAGACTTCAGCATATGTGAATGACAAATTATCTTGGATAATCTCATCCATTAATATTCATTGGAATGGTTAGGTGGACCGAAAGCCCTAGCGAATTCAACCAATCGTTACATACTTCAGCATTGTTACTTTGCTCTTGTTTTCCTTTTTTCTGCTTTTCATTAGTTTTTATTTTCAAATATGAAATTCGATTGTCCAAATAATTAAGGAAAGCTGTAGTTCTAATACTTATTTTGTTAAATCCTCGTGGGAATGATATTTCTATACTACTTGATAACTAGTGCACTTTATACTACGATATTTTTAGGAAGGTGTTGGTAAGGTTTGGATGTCTCATTGGTTATACCACAATGAAGATTTATGATTTTGAGAGTGACTAACAATAAGAGCAGTCGAATCTAAATCTTTTTCGTTGAAGGGGAAAAATTGGGATTTTAGGTATGTAATTTAATGAAGAGTTGATCAGGGACTCCAAAAAGGTAATGGTATGGTTTGAAGGTCTTCGAAGAGGTGCCAATGATGGAGATCTATAATTTTAAGAGTAGCGAATGATGAGAGTGGTCGAATCAACATCTTTTCTATAAAGAAAAATGTGTATTTTGGGTTTAAAGTTTGGTTAATGGTTGATTGAGAGATTAAGTTTATAATAGGGCTTGGATGGGTTGAGAGATGTGTTGAGATGGAGATCTATGATTTTGATCGAGAGTGGTCAAATTAGAATCTTTTCTAAAGGATGGGAAAAATGGGTATTTTGGGTCTAAAATTTGGTGGATGGTCAATTAGGAGATTTAAGAAGGTAATGGTAGGGGTTGGATGGCTTAGGAGAGGTGTTGTGATGGAGATATATGATTTTAAGAGTGTAGGGCAATGTGAGTAGTCAAATTTGAATATTTTTTATAGGAGGGGAAAAATAAGGATTTTAGGTATAAAATTTTATAAGAGGTTGGTCTGGATGTCCGAAAAGGTAATAGCATGGTTTAGAGGTCTCGAGGGAGGTATCCCAATGGAGGTCTATGATTTTGAGTGTGGTAGATGATGAAAGTGGCTGAATCGAAATCTTTCTTATAGATGGGTCAAAATGGGGATTTTAGGTCTAAAATTTGATGGGAGGTTAGTTGGGAAGTCCAGAACAATAATGGTATGGTTTGGAGGGGTAAATAAGGGAATTTTGCATTGAAAATTGCTGGAGTGGCAAAGATTTGGGTTATGAGACTAATAGAAGGGCTCAATCATGCTAGGAATGTATGGATTATAGGTTTTATGTTTGAGAAGTGTCATAGTATCAAATCCATTAAAATATAATCTTTGATGAATGTAAAGCATATAACCCTACCCTCCTAATTTGGCATGGGTTATGGTTTAAACATTGTAGAAAATTAACAAAGACTTGGAGTTTAAGGGTGAAATTTGGTGTGATTGGATGTGATGTAGTGCAATTGTGATTGTCGGAAGGGAATATTGTAGGTTTAACAGTGGATTTGAGGGTATTTGAGTTAAGGTTTTGTTTCCTAGAGTTTTGTTATGATCTAAAGAGAGGGGTGAGGTATGATCAGGCATTTGGTGTATGAAAAGTGAGTTGGAGAGGGGACCGAGGAAAAACAATAGTGCTCAAGGTTTGAACATCGAAAGAGGTTTTGATTGGAACCGAAAAGACTAATCAAGGTGTGGTAGAGACATATAGAATCTACCAATAGAGGTTTCGATTGAGACCTAGAAGACCAATCAAAGTTTGGTAGAGACCTGTAAGATCTACCAATTGACAGCTTGTTGGTGCCCGGGTTGATTAGTTAGTTTTAGTGGAAACTCTCAACAGATTTTCTTAGCAAAGGATGTAGGCTGGGGTTGGCCAAATCTCTATAAAAATCTTGTGTGCTTTATTTTGTTCTTGTTTTAAGCTTTTGTAGTTATTTGCTATATTGAAAGTAGTTACTTTACTTTCCTTGTTCATTTACATTTTCTTAATTGCTTTGTATTTGCACAAAGAACATACTTGCAACTATTATTTTACTTTCTTGTTTTTAAATACACAGACACAAAGGCTTTCATTCCACTGCATTTAATTTTAATCTTTTGAAGAAGGCCTAGAAGCAACATTTTGCTAGCTCTCATCAACCGTCGAGGTAAATAAAAGATCTATTTGCTCTCATCAACTTTAAACCATTGGAGCTTTCCCATACCTCAACCATTGATGTTTACATTCTTCCGTGAGCACATTTTCATCTTGTTAGTCGATCATGTCTTTTGAAAAGCTTATAATGTTTTCTAGTAAGCCTGTTTTACTTTTTTTAGTTGATCATGTTTCTTGACGTATAGGTTTCCTTCTTCTTGGCCAATCACATCCTCTACCAAGCTAATTACATTTTTTGGTGAGCATATTTTTTCTTAGTTGATCAAGTATTTTTCTCAATTGATGAAGGGTTTTTTGGCAGCACCCTGTTGTTTGGACTACTTCCAAGTGGCCGATGACTTAGAGGATGAAGTGGAGGATTTCTACCGAATGAAGACATGGATGCCGAGCTGACTAGGTCGAGTTCGGGGTACATCGGGTGTCAAGCTAGGTTGATTGTTGAGCTGAGTAGCTCTTCAGAGAAACCTGCAAGGAATCAATGTCAAAGTGCCCAGGTTGCTTTACCCGGGGTGGGCACTCCGATGCTTAAGTTAGTATTGTACATTGGTTGTGAGCTGAAAACTTGAATGGAAGTAATCTAGTGAGAAAGTAATCGTGTGTACCTTCTCCCTTGGGTCTTTGGGGTTGGTGCCTTTATATAGGCATTGTTTGGTGTGGCCCTCACGCATCACCTCCGAGATTTCCGAGAGGTTGTGTCTAACTGGTCTGAAATCCTCAGAGGTAACCACTATGCACGTTGACCATCCTCCAAAACATTCGGTACGTGGGCCAACTTCCGAGAAACGTGTGTCGGGATATGCATGTTGAATTTGTCGGTGAGCACGTCTCACAAGTCACCACCTGGACCTCAGCCAAGCTGGCATGCCCTAGAGGGAGGCCGCTCCTTGCGTCGAGGTCACTTCGGCCGGTAACGAGGTGCTACAGGCTAACCCTAGACGAAGTGCTACAAGCCGACAAAAGTTGTGGTCAAGGTCGCTAGGTCGACATAAAGGCAGGTCGCCAGGTCGATGGTAAAGGCAGGTCACCAGTCGAAGTAAAGACAAGCCGTGATCTGGGACTCCAAATCATCACTTAAGTGGTGTCTAGGTGTTATCTAGCTTTCCTGAGATGCCATGTGTCATAATGTCATTGGAGGGCCAAATCCGCCCTCATCAGTACCATTTTCTTATTTATGGTTGTAGGTCTGAACTCTTTATTGCTAAAAATAATGTTTTATAGATCTGGGAATATAAATCCAGATGGATTAATCACTTTTACTTAAATGGATCAGTAATAGATCTAGTATAGTTGTAAGATGCAAGGAATTAAATATTGTTCGATATAGGGAGACACTGACCGATACGCAGCGCCTTCAATTAAAAATTCAAATCCTACACAAATAGAGTGATTTGAACAAGGGATACTGCACACGTGGCACAAGAGCCTTAATAATTATGATAAATATAATAAGTCCATCTTGGACACTTAATTAATGCATTGTATGATATATTTTTATGTACACTTTCTTATATATTTATACATTATTTATGGCTGTTTGACCATAAATTTAGTGTTATTAGTGTATTTATGAAATTTATGTGTTTTCTAGTGTATCCAAGTTTTTCATATGTTTCGTCTGTATCAATGCGTTTCCAAAGCATATCTATATCCATATCCATATCCGATTTGTCTGGTACGATACTCGATACCAATATTTTAATCCTCGGTAAGATGTAGATCTGTTTTATAACTGTTTTTCTTGAACAGATTGGTAGCCGGTCTATTTTGCTTGAATAGATCAAGAATAGGATCATTTTACTTGAATAAATCAACCATACATCGATTTTAGTTCAATAGATCGCTCACACAATTGTTTTACTTGACTATATTAGCATTTCCAGACTTGTGAAAAGCTATATTACTTGCTTTTGTAATAATTTATGATTAAAAATATTCACGAAAATGCATTGTGACTTTGCCTCATTACAGTCAATTGGAATCAATACAAATATGTATATGGAGATCCGGTTTCAATTTGCATTCTCTTAAACCATTTTCATTCGCATCTGTACTGGTGAAATTTGCGTTTGTATTTTTACAAATGCCGCCTTAGGTATAGAATATCGTTCACCCAAAAACCCAAGAATATAATGAATTTGATTCGGGTATTCTGTAGGTTAGGTTAGGCTGCATTAAGCAAATGAAAACAACCGTGTTCTAATTCTCCCAATGTTAATAGAAATAATCATAAAAAAGAGGAAATAAATAAGTAATTAAGTAACAAATAATAACTGTTATTTTTGAAGAAATTTTTTATTAATAGATGTTTGAACAACATAATACTTGGATGCAAGAGGTAATACAATACATTGATCCGAGAGAGAGAGAGAGAGAAAAGTGCAACCAAATGGAGCTAGCCTTTGAACTTTCTTCATCAGATGATAATATTTTAATTTCCACGACACCTGAATATTTTACTGCAGCCACGATTATATGTATTAGCTTGTTGAGGAGGGGATTTTGGATCTGTACCTGGTGGAAGGCAATGAGGTGGAGGGTTGGGACCTTTACATGGATCAATGTTTAACAACTTTGCTTCAACCTGCTCGTTCATCCACATTGTGCTGATTAAGAATACAAGTAACATACAAGCTTTCACCCTGCTCATTTCCATGTTGCTCTTCTCTTCTCTCTCTATTCTACCTTCTTTTTAGTGTAAAGAACCTACCTTTCCACTCACAACCTTTCACCTGCCTTTAAAAGCTTTATATATAATTGAGTGCTACATAAATGGGTTTTGGATGAGAATGACAGCCATTAATTCATTTCAATTGGAACAAGAATAATGCCTAAATTGACTAGGTCGATTTGTTAATATTGTGGACTTATTTAGTAAAATTTCGTTGTGCATAGAGGAAGCAATGGATCCAATTAGATATATATATAAAATGAACAAATCTTTGTTTTCTTAAATAGCATCTTCAGTTGAATTAGAGTGGCTACTAATAAGGGTAATTAGATTACGACCATCTCATTGACCAATGCAAGACAATATTAGAACAGGCATATGAGCCAAAGTAAATGAATACGATGGTCTTTACGGCTAAAGTCATGCAACCAACGTTGTAGTTTTACAAGAATAACATCTTCAATTAGTGGAATGTTCACTACATGCAAGAAATATGAGCTTTTTCTACGGACAGAATCATGGCTAAAGGTCAATAAAATCATAGCTAAAAATGCAAATCATGTGAGCGTTTAGCCACAAACTGAATCATAGCTAAAAGATGCATATAACTATGGTTTTTAAGTTGTCCATAGCTATATATTAAATCTATAACTACGGATTATTACAAAATCGTAATTAAAGCCTTCCATTTATAGCCACAGTTTATTACAAAAACATAGCTAAAGCATGTACCAACTTATAACCATGATTCTTCTTCCAAAACCGAAGCTAAATACTTCAACTTATTGATACGGTTTTCTACAAACCAAAACTAAATACATTAACCTATAGCTATGATTTTCTACAAATCGAAGCTAAATACATTAACCTATAACTACGACTTTCTACAAATCAAAGCTAATACATTAACTTATAGCTACAGTTTTCGACAAACCGTGGCTAAAATCTGAAGTCTATAGCCTTGGTTTCTTGCAAAACCATAGCTAATTGTTTCAATATATAGCCACGGTTTTAATATAGAACTAATTGAAAACCATGGCCATATTCCATGAATAAAAGCTGAAGTCTATAGCTAATTGTTTCAATCTATAGTCACGGTAAGGGATTGGAACTTGAACTCAAGAACAAGCACTTGAGAACTCTTTCTCCTTCACGGCCTTGTCTGAGTTTTCACACCTCAGGCCTCGCCTACCTTATACCCCTCTTAGTACTAACTTGACCATCAAAGTCTCCGCCTCAGGTAATCACCCAGGGCCTCTGACGCTCTCATCCTTGCAGGACCAGCCTTGGGCGGAGCCTCGGCCTCTCCGGGGCTCAAGCCTCACTGCACCTCAGCATCTTGGATTGGGAGTAAATTGATAGTGTTGCCCTCAACCCATTTTGACCAGCAACAATTGATGCCATCTGTGGGAATGCCGCTAAGACTTTCAAGCAGTATATTGGGGCAAGGTCGGGGCCTCGTCTTCCCAATAGCAGCACCAGCACCACAACAATAACTTCTCGGCATCATAGATGTTAATCGCCAAGGGCACAACCTTGGACAGAGCCTCGGCCTCAGCCTGCAAGGCCTACGCAAGACAACTAAACATCCAAGGGCCGACCCTCAAGAAACCAAAGCAAGAAGAAGACCTTGCATTCACAAATGAGGACTTAAAGGGGGTCAAAGTCCCCCATGACGATGCGCTTGCGATCTCGGCCGTCGTAGAGAACTTGATGGTGAAGAGGATTCTAGTAGACAGCGGCTCCTCACTCGACATCCTCTTCTACGATCCATTTGAGAAGATGAAGTTGGAACCCGAGTGCCTTCAGCCCGCCGATGTCTCACTTGTCAACTTCTCCGACAACATGGTCAGGCCAAAAGGAAGAATCACCCTACCCATCACGGTAGGGACAGAGCCTTGGCAGGTGACGAGGATGAATGAGTTCCTGGTCCTAAGGATCAGCTCCCCTTACAATGCCATCATCGAGAGGCCGACCCTCCATGCACTCAAGGCAGCCATCTCCTCCTACCACCTCGCCCACAAATTCCCCACCTAGCACGGCGTTGGAGTCATTCAGGGGGATCAGCAAGTCGCCTGGCAGTGTTACGTGGTAGCATTGAAGGACAAGAACAAGGAAACCCTACCACTTAAGGGCCTTGACCTCAAGGAGGAACCAACAAGTTGAGGTCAACCGGCTGAGGATCTCGTCTCGGTCGCCCTAGATGAGGCCGAACCCAAGAATACAATCCAATGTCGGGTCCAACCTTCCCCCACAAAGCTTATCTGAACTGGTAAGTTTCCTCTGAACTAATGCCGACATTTTTGCTTGGTCTGCCATTGACATGCCCGGAATTGACCATTCGGTCATTACTTACAAGCTGAGTGGGGACCCGAGCTCTAGGCTAGTTCGGAAAAGAAAAAAGAACTTTGCATCGGAGCATTGGAAGGATATAAGAAAGAAAGTTGACAAGCTACTCGACGTTGATTTCATCTAAGAGGTATACTACCCTAACTGGTTGTCAAATGTTGTTATGGTAAAGAAAGCTAATGGGAAATGAAGGATCTGTATTGACTTTACAGACCTCAACTGAACTTGCCCCAAAGACGGTTTTCCTTTGCCGAGGATAGACCACCTCATTGACACCACCATAGGGTATGAGCTACTTAGCTTCATGGATGCCTTCTTTGGATATAATCAGATTAAGATTCACCCCGAGGATGAGGAGAAGACCTTGTTCATCACTAGGCATGACACGTACTATTACAAGGTCATGCCCTTCAGCCTCAAGAATGCTGAGGCCACCTACCAACGCCTTGTCAACAAGGTCTTCAAGCACTAAATGGGAAGAAAGGTCGAAGCCTACGTGGATGATATGGTGGTGAAGAGCTTGAAAGTCGACCAACATACCTCAAACCTGGTCAAGACCATTGACACCTTGCAGAGATTCAGCATGAAGCTCAACCCCAATAGGCCACCTCGGCTTAACTCACTTAGCATGGCAAAGATCAAGTGGGGCACAACCCCAAGCACCTCGGCAGTTCACTTCGACCTCATCCAATTTTCTAAATTAGGGAATGCAATTCCCATATGAGATAGAGAGAAATTTTTGAAATTTCGCTAAACCTTCCTATAGGGTTCGGCCATCTATATGATGGATCTCTCATCCCTTCAAAATCACCACATTGAACTATATTTTTTGATAATTAATAGATTATAAAAATGTCTTGAGGAAGCTTAGACTGGATTTGTCATTTGTGTATATAAATCCAATCCATCTGCAGCCCAAATATATATTGAAGCAACATAATAGATAATATTGGGTCGTGTATTGGATGATAATTGAACTTAATATGGCTTTAATTAAGAAACCAATTAAGCAGATTAAAATCACACAGTAATTTCTGCCTACATTAATTGTATTATCTTATGTCAAAAAAAAATTAGAAGAAGAAGAATAAGAAGAAAATTCAACAACAATTAATAAAAGAGAAGATTCAGGATCCACCAGTTACACTCCCATTAAAGATCTCTATTGTGTCACCTTGTCGCACATTGTGCCAACGAAACGAGCGATCATCATCCATTACGTTCTGTTTATAGATAAAGAAGTATCCTTCACTAGGAAGATGAAAGTGACGATTTTGGTGCAACCTTTGCAGTTCTTTCCTCAATTCCCCAACATTATCTGAAGGGTTCACTTCTATTTGAATTTTCTTCGTACCACACTTTGGCAGAATCAACAACTTCAGTTTTTTCGAATTCACCGAATTACCTCCTGCACTTGTTGTTGTTGGTGGTGGTGGTTGCGTTGGTGTTGGTGTTGGGGTTGGGGTTGGGGTTGGCGTTGGCGTTGGCGTTGGCATTGGCGTCGGTGTTGGTGTTAGCGTTGGCGTTGGCATTGGCGTTGGAGTTGGAGTTGGCGTTGGCGTTGGTGGTGGTGGTGTGGTAGAAGAGAAGGGTTTAAAAATGACAGTCACCTCTGATAGATCGGAGAGTCCATAATCACCAAGTGATCGATGAGCAACTTGTAATTGGATGTCGGAATGAAGTAATACAAGTCGACTAGCAGGAACCTCTTCCAGTTCTTGAATCTTCTCTTTCAATTGGCCAACGCTATCATTTACATCCATTCCAAGGGAATACTGTTTCTTGGTGGGGGGCACCCTTATACGGAGTTGAACTTTGGTTGATGGTACCGACTCTTCTACCTTGACAACAGTTTTTGCAGATTCTGGTTCAAGCTTTAGTTGAATGCGAGACCCTTGTAGGACTTCATAGAACTCGGTGTTTTTATCATCGGCCATGACTTTGCCATTGAAAACCAAGGTTTGTTTGGAAACGGGGATCCCTTGGTACTTGTTGATCTTCTCTTTTATCTCAATCACAGTGTCAAAGAAACCCACCTCAATGGTGAACTGCTTTCCTTTTGGGATCTCGAATGTCACATCCATGGCTGAGAGTTACAGAACTCTCCTGGGTCCCTTCTGCACCTTCTGTTTGTGAGTTTGTTCTATATTCATGGATGAAGATTGGTAAGGTTAACTACAACCCGATACCTTAGGAGAAATGTGTGTATGAAGATTGGTAAGGTTAACTGCAATCCAATAATCTAGTTGATCTGGGTACTATTCTTCTAGAATGTTCAATCATTTAAAGCTCATTATGTGACAATGTGAATAACGTCACTATTATACTAGTGTATACACACATTATACTAGTGAATGTGTACACACATTTAGTATATTAGTGTATACACACTGAGTTTACACTATTATTACACACACAATTACTTAATAGGTTTTTCATTTATACACACACTAATAGTGTGTGTACTTAGTGTGTATACACAATGTGTGTACTATTAGTGTGTATACACACATTCATTATAGTGTGTAATTACACAATAATATTATAATTAACAGGCACAAAAACCTCCCATGATGTTTCCGACAATCATAAAAATTTCTCCTATAGTTTTAGTTAAGTAAAAACCTCCTCTGAAAAAATTGAAAAGCCTCCCTTCCGTTACTAATTCAGACGAAAAACGTTTATGGATGCATAATTTTTTTCTAAATACCCATTTTACTCTTTTGTAAATTAATTTGCATATATTTACCCCAGTCGACATATTTTCCACATCAACGACCTTCCACCGGATTTCTCCTCCTCCTCCTTCACCCCAACCCTTAACCCTTAGCTCCTCCACCTTCCTCCGTCAGAAAATTACATAGGGGGGGGTCCATTATCTAGCAGATTCAAAATGGCTTCACCGATGAATGAACAATGGTGAGACTGGGTGGTGTTGAAGCTTTCATAGGAAACCAAATCAGCAACTGCTCTATTAACAGCTCTGACCCACCCAAAAGTTCGTATAGAGCTCCCACTACTACTTTGTATTGAGAGCTTTGTTCATTGTCGCCATCCAAACGAAGAAGACGAACAACCAATCAGGGATTGTCATTGGGGGAGTGATGATACGGGAAAGAGATAAGCGTGATGAGCTCATCAAAAGTTCGTATAGACTCATTGCGGGGTGATGAGATGAACAACCAGGTCATGATTGGAGGGAAGGAATTTTGAGGTATTTGTGAATCCCCGGTTGAAACAGTGTCGTCTCATCACTCCCTGAGTCTATACGAACAACAACTGTGCCGTTTCATCACTCCCTCAAAATTCCTTCCCTCCAATCGGGGAAGGAGAGGTTGCTGCCGAGTTTAGATCCGTCGTTGCAATGGTGGTGATGAGACAGGAAAGAGATAGAGAAGGAAATGGGGAGGAGAGGTTGCCGCCAAGCTCAGATCCACCATTGCAACGGGTGATGAGACGGAAAAGGGATAGAGAACAAAAGAGGGAGGAGAGGTTTCCGTCGATCTTAGATCCGCCGTTGCAATGGCGGTGATGAGACGGGAAAGAGATAGAGAATAAAAGGGGGAGGAGAGGTTGCTGCCGAGATCAGATCCACCGTTGCAACGGTGATGATGAGATGGGAAAGAGATAGAGAACAAAAGGGGGAGGAGAGGTTTCTACCGAGCTCAGATCCGCCATTAGAAGTAGATAAGCTTGGAGGGAGAGATGGCAAATCGCTGTTGCAAGAGGTAGAAACAGGGGCGGTGACAGTGGTAGGGAATGGGACGAAGAAGAAGAAAGAGTAAAAAAAGTAGAGGGAGGGAGGGAGAGGGAGAGAGAAGATAAGAGAGAGTTGGAGGGGGTCGCCGCTATTACTTTGTGTTGGAAAGACTACTCGCCACTACTCTCTCAACAAAGAAGATGAATAGTAAACTTATGAAAACTTTAGATAACTAGGGAGGTTATCGAAACAAAGCCGACAAGGATAGGGAAATGCTGTCCAAGTTTTCTTAAAAGCAAGAGATTTTCAAGAACAGAGAAGAAAGCTGCTTCTGAAATCTAAACAGAGTTGGATACTAAAGCAGTGAAATTCACGCGCAGCTCATGGTGGCTGACATGGAAAAATTTTGCATTTGGATACCTTGAACACGAGTTATATCGTAAGACCGTGCTCTTCCGAAGTTCATCGTCGGGCCGTTTGTGTTTGAGGTCTATCCCAGAGCAATGCATGTTCAAGGTTCATCGTAGAACCGGATATGTATAAAATTCATTGCAAGTTTAAATAGAATCTATTTTGGGCTTGTATCAAGCATTGGTTCATCGTAGTCGTGTGATGAACCGTGTGTTTACCACAAACCTGTGGTGTACTATAAGTTCATTGCAGGGGACAGATGAGCTATAGACCGATCGCAAGCGTCCATATGGTATCAATTTAGTGCTCTGTACTCTAAAGGGCTACGCGGACATTATATACCTACATTAGCCCCCCTACTTATCAGTAAGTGAATTCTTATCAATAAGCATTTTGCCTTCACATTTGTCTTGAAGTTTTGCGATGGATCAGTAAATACTTGTGCGTTGGGTCTGGGGATCTACTCTATTTTGCGATTTCGTGTGATTGGAGGAAAGTTAATTTGGGCTTTTGTTTGCCCCCTACTTGTTAATAGGCTGGGAGTCAGTTACTTAAGTGATCTCGTGTCTTTGCATGTTAGTCGTTTTGGGTAAGAGTTAAGTGTTTGTTCTTCGATTGGATTTCATCTCTTCTACGGTCTAGCCCCTATCTTTTGATGATTTTCTTTCTATCAGTGGGCAAAACTCTATATCGGATTTGCAAGTTTCAGCCCCCTTGACCATTGACAGGAAGGAAATTAGTAAATGACATTAACGTTGTTCTACTAGTGTGGGCGGTAAGCCCCCCGTGTGTCAGGGCGATGCCTTTTGTGGATGCATGGTGTCGATTGATGGTGTAGGTTCAATGGCTAATCATATTCGGTGACTAATGGAAGTTGAGGAAGACATTAAGTGACGTGACGTGGTGGGTATCACTAGCATTTTCTTAACTGTCATGCTGTAATAAATGCAATCTATTTTCTTAACGGGCGGTAAGCCCCCCATGACATGATATCCGATATTTAAAGTGGCGGTTAATGATGTGGCACTTTGTTTAAATTAATGCACTATTTCATCTTGCCTTTTGAAGGGCATATCTATAAATTTCTTTAGATTGCTTTTTCATTAAGCGTTGGCTGGGGGCCCATACTCGTGCCTGTTTATCTTCCCTGACGCCGTTTGTCATTCCCAACATGTGAGAACTGTTTATAAAAGGTATGGGTGTTGCATCGAATCTGCACTTCATTTTCTTGTTATTGTGTGTTTGTTTACTTACTATGTCTTTTCGCTTGTCTTGCAACCTTCTTTGTATTTTCCTTCTTGTTTTCCGTTGTAACCATTGTCTGCTTGCCATGGCTCCTCAACAAAAAAAGGTTGACTAGCCATTCGTCGACTTCGTTAGGGAAGTGGACACTATGGAGTTGTTATTGGAGTGGGAAACGGCCATGGCGGCCAATGGGGGATGGGGATTTTGGCCCCCGATGCCAGTGTCTAGGGGCGAAGGTGGATTGTGTGATGTTATCACTGGCACAGAGTTGATGTGCCTCTGCAGCCAGCCAAACCGGTCAGTGTCATATAAGTGTCAGGAGCCTAGGACTGACAACTCAAAATCTCCAAACTGCTACAATGCCTGGATAGAGTTTGTGCTCAAAAACCTGATATACTGCCAAATGTTGCAGGACTCTGGTCTTCTCTGCTTTGCGGATTGTTACACCAATCTAAAAGGGAGAGAAGGGGTAAAATATGTAAAGCCTCTCCTGGAACATTGGTGCTGTCAGACTCACACCTTCGTCGATGCATTCAGGGAGTTTACCATTACCGTGGAAGACATGGCTGCGTTATTGGCACTGCGCATTGGGGGTTCCGTGTTTGCTCAACATCTCTAGCATGTTGAGTCTATGTTCCTAGGCTATTTATATGGTACATGGGGCGGACAGCCAGTGCCACCTTGCCACCTTCATTCTGTACATTGCCTCCCGATTCTGTTCCTGGGGCTCCCTGACTATGGATTGCATGCAGTTTTGGTGCCCCTCGCTGTCCTAGTTGCCAGCAGCCACCAATTACCTTTGGCCTCTATGTTCCTAGGTTATTTATATGAACATCTCTAGCATGTTGAGTCTATGTTCCTAGGCTATTTATATGGTACATGGGGCGGACAGCCAGTGCCACCTTGCCACCTTCATTCTGTACATTGCCTCCCGATTCTGTTCCTGGGGCTCCCTGACTATGGATTGCATGCAGTTTTGGTGCCCCTCGCTGTCCTGGTTGCCAGCAGCCACCAATTACCTTTGGCCTCTATGTTCCTAGGTTATTTATATGAACAGATGGACGGCATCGTTTAGCAAATAATGGACCCCAGTTGCAAAAGGCATATCAGTTATGTCTGTGCCCCCTTTTTCTGGATGTTTCTATGTGAACTTTTAGCCTCAATGTCACACCTTGTGATCTCTCTCCTATGTGCGTAGCCATGGCCACCATGAAGGGAGACAAATCTAAAGAAAAAGTGTTTGAGGTTTCCCGGGGAAAGCACTAGCTCCAGGCCAATAGACACAAGTAGTTTAAAATGAGCCAGATTGATTTGAAGCTAGCTTCGCTCAATGGATTTGTGTGAAGGCCATACACCCAAGCCATTCGTCATGCCACACCATTTTGTGTCAGCATGCCTGTTCCAGAAGGCAGTGATCAGCACTGTGCTGTGGAGATGAAGAATCCTACTATGGGCGCGACTAGTAACTTAGCTTGGTGTGGTGGCTTACCTTGATCGCATCAGCGAAGCACAACTAGTTGTATACCACCCAGACCAAGTATTGTGGCAATTCAGTTATGATGACATGGGCACCCAATTCTTGTCACGAGAGGTTTAGCTTCTACCCACTTGGTGAAATAATCCACTACTACCACTAAGAATTTCCTCTGGCCTGTCGCTGGTGGAAACGGTCCGAGTATATCGATGCCCCATTGCACGAAAGGCCACGGGCTGGTGAGATACTTGAGGTCGGTAGCGGGCTGATGGTGGATATTGGCATGCTTCTGACACTTGTCACACTTTCTGACAAGCTCAATAGCATCTGCTTTCATTGTCGGCCAGTAGTACCCTTGTCGTAGCGCTTTTTGGGTGAGGGCCCTGCCCCCTAAGTGTCTGCCGCACAGGCCCTCATGAGTGTCATGGAGCATGAACTCGGCTTCGGAAGGTCGCAAGTAGCGCAGGTAGGGGAACGTGTAGGATCTCTGGTACAGTCGTTCGTCTATCATGACTTATTTGGCTCCTGACACTCTACCCTTCTGGCAGCATTGCGATCTGCACGGAGGGTCCCATGTAGTAGGAAGCTCGCAAGCGAGTCAATCCAGCTCGGCTCTGCTTGAATGACAGGAGCGACTTCCTTTGCCCCCCCGAGAATGGTAGGCCGAGGCAGGTTCTCTAATTACACGGTTCTCATGGTATTATCACTGGTGCTGACTAATCGGGATAGGGCGTCGGCCTCAGCATTCTCCAACCTCGGGATTTGCCTGATGAAGTGTGATTGGAAGTTGAACAGAGTCTCTCTTACTTTGGCTAAGTAGGCAATCATAGTTGGTTTACAAGCTTCGTATTCGCCTGTGACCTGATTCACCACGAGCTGGGGATCACTGCAGATGACGATATGCTTGGCTTTCACTTCTTTGGCCAGAGCCAGCCTGGCTATCAACGCCTCGTACTCTGCTTCATTGTTGGATGTCGCGAACTCGAAGAGTAGTGCATACTCCAGTTTCGTGCCACTTGGGCCGTACAGAACGATTCCGGCTCTGCTGCCCTACTGGTTTGAGGAGCCATCTACGTGAAGGATCCAGGGCTCTTCATCCCAGTTCATGCTTGGTCTAACTAGGAGAGATGCCGCACTGGCTGCTACCTCACGGTGCTCGGACTCAACTGACTTGGGAGCTTCGAGCTCGCCCGAACTGGGGGCTTCATGCTCAACCGGCCTGGGGACTTCGGAGCTGAAAGTGCATTCCGTGACGAAGTCTGCTAAGGCTTGGGCCTTGATAGCAGTTCGCAACTTGTATTGGAGGTCGTACTCGCTGAGCTCAATGGCCCACTTCATCAGTCGACCAGAGACCTCGGGCTTGAGTAGGACTTGCCTTAGAGGTTTGTTGGTGAGGACGATAACAGTATGAGCTTGGAAGTATGGACAGAGCTTCCGGGCTGCAATAACCAGTACGTAGGCCAGCTTTTCTATCTCTGGGTATCTCGTCTCTGCTCCCTGCAACACCTTACTAACATAGTAGATAGGTCATTGGACCCGATCTACCTCTTTTATTAGTACCAAGCTGACAACTTCATCACTTGCTGAGAGGTACAACTCTAAAACACCGCCCTGCTCAAGCCAGGTTAAGACCGGTATGCTAGTGAGGTACTTTTTGAGCTCATCGAACGCGAGCTGGCAATCTAGGGTCCATTCAAACCCTTTGCTTTTAATTGCTTTAAAGAAAGGTAGGCAGCGGTCTGCCGACTTGGACATGAAGTGGCTCAGAGCAGCTATTCGGCCATTCAGCCTCTACACCTCCTTCATTTTTCGGGGTGGTCTCATGTCTAGGATGGCCTTTACTTTGTCCGGGTTAGCCTCAATGCCGCGCCGGTCAACGATGTACCCCAAGAACTTACCCGAGGTGACACCAAAGGCACACTTATTCGGGTTCAACTTCATGTTAAATCTACGCATTATTTCAAAAACTGAGTTCAATTCTTGTATTAATTCATGCGAAAACTAGGTTTTGACGACCATGTCATCTACATAGCACTCTATTTTTCGGCCAATCAATGGCTCAAAAAACTTATTTACAAGTCTTTGAAAGGTTGCCCTGGAATTTTTTAGCCGAAAGGGCATAACCTTGTAGCAATACAGGCCAAGCTCGGTTATGAAGGCAGTCTTTTCTTCATTAGTCGGGTCCATCCTGATCTAGTTGTAGCTTGAATAGGTGTCTAGAAAGCTCAGCAACTCATGCCCTGAGGTCGCGTCCATCAGACGGTCGATCCTGGGAAGTGGGAAACAGTCCTTTGGGCAAGCTCAGTTTAGGTCGGTGTAGTCGACGCACATACGCCATTTACCGTTAGCCTTTTTCACCAGAACGGGGTTGGCCACCCAGCTCGGGTAATGGACTTCCCTAATGAAATCGACTGCAAGGAGCTTCCCAACCTCCTCGTCGACTGCCCTCCATCGCTCTAGGGCTAGGTTGCATTTCTTCTACCTAAAGGGCCTAACTACAGAATCAGTATTAAGCTTATGAGTGATAATGCTAGGGTCTATGCCGTGCATTTCTGCCGCAGACCATGCAAAAGCATCTAAATTTTCAAGTAAGAGGCTCCTCAATGGAAGCGCCGATCTGAAGTGTTTGGGTCGGGTCCTCCGTCGATGCCGGGATGGAGACGGTCTCTTCTGTGGGCACAGCTCGCTCCTCACTCTGCTCCGTAGGTCGCTCCAGCTCGAGGTCGTCGGCCACCTTGGCTTTCCCTTTGAGGGCGACGACATAGCATTTGCGAGACTCAAGCTGGTCACCTCGCGCTATCCCGATTCCGAAGTCCGTGGGGAACTTCATGGCCAAGTAGTAAGTGAAGACCACAACTCATAAGGCATGGGTGATCAGCCGACCTACTATGGCATTATACGGGGAGGGGGTTACGACCACTAAGAATTTGTGGTTGAGCCTCACTATGCTAGGCCAAGTGCTGACTTCCACAGGTACTGTAATCCTTCCCAGGGGCCTGACTTCCTCTCCGTTAAAGCCTACCAGGGGAGTGTTTGCAGGCTTCAGATTGCTCTCTTGGAGCTGAAGTTGGTCGAAGGCTGCTTTGAAGAGGATGTCTGCTGAGCTGCCTGAGTCGACGAGGACACGCCTGACTTCAAAGTCATTGATCTTCATCTTTATGACGAGCGCGTCATCATGGGGGTAGTGGACCCTGCGCGCGTCATCTTCTGTGAAGCAGATTGGGTCTTCCATCCTTGGCCGCTTTGGGGGGTTCTCTTCCTCCCTGGCAGCCTCGCGAGCTAATGTGCGAGCTGCGGCTGAGGTGCAGCTCGCCACAATCAATCCTCTGACTATCATGTGGATGGTCCCCCGAACTGGTCTCTCTTCGGGGGACTGCTTCTGCGGCTTCTCTGCCTGTCTGCTGGACTCGAGAGCATCTCTACTCTGCTCCCCCTGCCGACCTGCTTTATTATTATTATTATTTTGTACAAAATTCCTCAGATATCCGTGATGGATGAGCTCCTCCATCTCGTCGTGGAGGTTTTCACAATTCTCGGTGTTGTGACCGTGGTCTTTATGAAAATTACAATACAAATTTTTATTCCTTACATTAGGGTCTGCCTTCAGCCGAGGTGGCCACTTCACATATGGGGCATCCTTGATCGCCATGAGAATCTCGGCCCACTTCGTGTTGAGGGGCGTGTAGTCCCTTTCTCCTGCTGGTGCTCGGAAAGGCTAATTTGGCTTTGCCCCCCAAGCTTGGTCCTTCTTCTTCTTGCTATCGCCTTGAGTTGGGGGCTCCGGTTCCCTTTTTCTTTTCTCGAGGGCCTACTCGCCCTACTGGTTGATCTCTTCCTCCATCCCTATTAACCGATCCGCGAGTTTGAGGAACTCGGTCACGGTCTTAGGCTGGTTCACGACCACATGCCACTTGAACTCTTTGTGGGTAATACCTCGCTTGGCTGCGGTGAGGCGAACTGCGGGGTCCAGATCGGGTATCTGTAGACAAGCATCCTTAAACCATTTGATGTAACTCCGAATGGACTCCCCTTCCTTTAGAACTATGCCGAGGAGGCTTTCTTGAGTTCTTGGGCACCTCTTACTGGTGACAAAGTGGGAGGTGAAGACTTGCACGAATTGCGCCCAGCTTCTTATCAAACCGGGCACGAAGTTTCGGTGCCATGGGTGGGCTACCCCTTTGAAGGTGGTGGAGAAAGCCACACACATACAGGATTCACTGGCTCCTGCCAGGTGCATCTGGGACTGGAAGGCGTCCACATGATCATTCGGATCGAAGGATCCATCATACTTGTCTAGTGGTGGGAGCTTGAAGTCTCTTGGCATGGGGACAACAAGAAGTTCTGGAGACAGTGGGGAAAGAACTGAGAGGAGAGGAGTAGCTTTTACTTCACCTGAGCTTACCTCCTCTTTACCTTTGAACTTAGGCGAGACACGGGTAGCAGTTCGGTGAGCTCGCCGATGTCTGCGGCTAGAACCTCAAACGGATTTTTTGCAAGCAGGAGCTCGAACTGTGAATGTTGGGGCGAAGCGGGCTTGACTGGCTGGGAGGCCCCCAACCTGCCCACAAGCTGCGAGGCGGGGGTGGCTGGCCTCTCCTTTCTGCCATGGGAAGAGACTTAGCTCTGGGCCTGAGAGGCGTCTCCCCGGCGAGGTCGTTCACTCCGGCGGGAGGGCTTGGTTTGCTTCGTGGCGGGGTGCCTAGGGGGAAGCGGAAGCTGGGGTTGCTCTCTAGAAGCGTTCTGGCTGGCACCACGTCCGATATTGCTGGAGGAGGCCATGAATGCTAAGTTCTCAAAAGGAAAATGTAGAAACTTAGAGGAAGTCTTTTTTGAAGCGTTTTCCACATACGGTGCCAAATGATGCTGTGCAATCCGGGCACTCCTAATTAGCAGCTGACTGGCTCCATGCTGGCGACGGATGGTACCTGAGAAGAAGACGGTGAAGGATTCCTAGGGGACTTGCCCGGTGGGAATACTCCAATACTTAAGTTAGAACGTTGGAGAAAGTAGTAAAGAGTGCAAAGAAGGCTAAGAGTGTAGGTCGCGCTAGATCACTGAGTTAGCTCGAGAGAAAATTCGAGTAAGTTCAAGATATTCCAGATAAGATATGATACTCAAGATATTCGAGAGAGCCCTTTTTCCTTCAACTAGGGGGCTCTTAAATATGAGCGTTCTTGTCAAATTGGGCATAACCGCCACTGAACCTCTATCGCAGTCGTTATTTGCCAGGGCTGCGCAGGTAACCGTTGCAGAGTACTACCCAATCGGATGAGTGACACGTCTCGGAATGACAGACACGCCACCATCTGTCAAGAGACGTGAGTGCAGTCTGTCGGGCTGGCGGGGACTGCGCCATCAGTCAAGAGACGTGGTGCAGTCTAACGGGTGCGGTCTTGTCAGATAGAGGCTTCTTGAAAACATCGCGTCACTTAGTAGCGAGCTATCCTGTCACGAGCTACCTTGTAGCGAGCTCCTGAGGGTACTACGAGGTGATTCCTCTTGAAGTGGCCCTTGAGGCAGTTTTTCTGCCTAAGTATTGGAGCGAGCTGGTTATCCTAGCTCGCGAAGTGAGATAGACTTGTCTTGGAGTATTCCCTTTTAGTACATCGGGGGTCCTCGAGCTCACCCTGTGGCGAACTGTGACGTAGCGAGCTGTCCTGCAGGCTCATTACTTAGTCACGATCAGGCTGTGGTGCTGAGCTGTTACTCGTGATGAGTCATATCCACGTGTCACCGTCTTAAGGGGTCGGGTCAAATCACCCTCCATCAAACACGATTGTGACAATGATGGACCACATAATAAACCGACCCGTCGATGAGCTCTCATGGTCAGACTTTGCTCAATGGCTAAAGGCCTGTAGGTGTTTTTCTACTATAGGCTTCCAGACGGATCAGATTGAAAAACGGGTTATTCTTTTGGCCCATGCATTTTGGAAGGCTTGCCTTAAGGCATCGTAGTCTGTTTTTGTTCGTCCGCTAAAAGATGTGCACCTCCGTCAAAAGGTAGTCAAGGCCAGTCTTACAAAGGTCACTGAGAAGCTCGAGGCTCTTATGGATGAGTGTGGGCGAAAGCGGAAGATCGTGAGTTGAAAGATCTGACAGACTTCGAAGAGCGTGGGCAAGCTTTAGAGAATATCATTACCATGAGAAAAGATTGGGCCACTGTATGAATACTTGTAATTGCTAACTATTGTAAATCAGTTGAATGAGAATGAAATGTAAATTTTGCCTCATGTTGTTTTCATTACTTTGTTTATTTTGTGCTGATGTGCCTTCATTACGACATCCATTGTCTATCAGCCTCTTCGTAGTATGATTAGGCTCTAGTGTATATCAGACCCAATCGTGGGGAAAGTTTTCTTATTGCTTTAAGTGTTTGCTGTTGTTATAAAATCTTCATGGCAACATTTGGTATAACTTCACTGTATGTTGGGCAGTTCCGAGTCCGGGATGAAACTTCTTCTCATTAGGTGTTTTGTGTCGAAGTCATGTCTCATGTAATACTCAATCGTTTGTTTTGAAAATAGAAAATTTTAAGCCCAAGGACTATCTTAACTTTTGTTGGTTCGCGACATCGAAACGATAGAAAAATGCGAATCGCCGGGTGCTTCATGAACTTTATCGCAAACAAGTGTTACTATGACCTTATTGCTGACTGTAAAAGGCGAACAAAGTGTTATTCCCGACGTCCGCAATGTCGTTAAGTGGAGAAAATGCCCCAAATGACAATATGTCAATGATTAGATAACTAACATCTGCGCAAGAATGGGCGTTGAGTTACTTTGTAGGGAAAAACAGTTTTGTTATCCACACAAGAGTCATGGGCTGCAGTGCCTTGAGAAGGTTGATTGGGATTCAGGCGAAATGTAAGCTATTAGCATAAGTTAGAGCACCATTGCAACCATACTGAAGAAGGCATCTAGCCACAAGAGTCAATTTCGAACTTTATACCTTTATTTCTTTTGTGATAAGTCATGGTTACCATACAAGGAGACGACTTGAGTTTCCTTGTGGCAGTAGGATATCTGTAATCGCAATGAGTGCCATTTTTGGAAAAGTGTTGTTGGCTATACAAGGGTCGAGAGTTGCCATGCCCTGACGTGACGAACTGAGGCCCTCCATCGGCGATACAGTTGAGGCTCAGTCATAGTATAAATAATTGTGTAAGTCAGAGCTTCATCACAACCATGTTTGGGAAGGCGGCTAACCTTAGGGATTAATTATGAACTTCAAACATTTGTTGCCTTTGTGGTAAGGTTTTGGCCATCGCATGATAGGGCCGTCTGTGCCTTCCCGTGAAAGTGAGATATCAAGGGTCGGAATTAGTGTTGTTCCTCAACAAAGTGTTATTGTCGAGGTATGAGATGAGTGAAATTTGTCCCCCCTTTAGACTATTGCACTTATGAGTAGGTGAAGTGTCTGCATTTATAGACTAGAGAAAGATCATGCCTAATGTCGCCAAAGCCTCCCTGGGGCTGCTAGGGGATGTGTCAGTGCGCCTGGGGTTGCCAGGGCATGATAGCACACTTGGGGTTGTCAGGGCCTTCCTGAGGTTGCCAGGGAATATGAGCGCATCTAGAGTTGTCAGGGCATTCGCATGGAGCATGCGGCATCGTGGAACAGAAGGGATGGGTGATCCATCCCATGGACGCCCAAAGATTGCGGAATAAGGGGCGAATTTCAAAAAAAATTTCTCCCATCTTTGCAGTTGGGAATCACATTCCCTATTTAGAAAACATATTTTCAAGGATCAATCTTGAACCATGAACCAAATCAGATCTGAACCAAAAGGAGTAGGAGGAAGGATGTACCTGATACGGAGAAACAGTATCTCCCAATGGAGGTGTTCACGCCCAAGGAAGAATCCAAAATCTGCTCCCACTAAAGATGGCGCAACGAAGGATGGAGCAGAGTCAGCAATGTTCTTCCAAAAGAACTTGACCCTTCGCAAGAATCAACTGGATGGCTTGTGGGTACAGTTCCAACCAATCTTCTCCCAAAAGATTGGAATCAAGATCAGATCTTGATTTCTCCCAAGAAGTGGAGATCGAACTGAAGGAGATGGCGGCGGCAGGAAGGAAGCGGCAAGAGAGAATTCATAGGGTGCAGAAATCACTCTTTCTGTGATTTTCAGCTCTGAAGAGAATTGAACATCAATCACTAACTATATTCACCCCTTTCTCCTTTCATAATCTTAAAGGGATCAGCTTCTAATCTCATTTGGAGTTGCTAATCCAAATCATATTTGGGTTAAAAGTCCCTTTAAGTGATAAGGGATAACCCTTATCTTATGTGCAGATCAGATCAACCATCACCTAATGTAATTAGTAGGTTTCCATATCTAAATCTCATTTAGATCTTGGACTCTCTAAGTGGATAGGGTCTAGGCCCAATCCTATCAGCTGATCCATCTCAGAATTTGCCCCTTTTTAATTGACTGATCAAATCAGCCCAGTTCGAAATGGGCTTAAGGCCCATTTAAGGTTATGTACTCACTTAGCCTTCTAAACTGCTGCCCAGTTGGGCTTCCTTGTATGGCGTGGGACCCAAACATTGATCTACACATCAGCCACATGGATTCAGCCCAGCCTTTGTTACAAGGCCTGGCCGAATATACTGTTATAGACAATGCACCCCCTGAAACCCATCTTATGGGCTCTATGGGCCCAACACTTACCCTAAGTGGTCCCTGGGCCAAGCCACCTTGTAACACCCAGGGACTATGGGCAGATGCAAGATTAGCCCATCAGGCATTATCTTCAATGGTCTTACACTTAACCTCTCAGCCCATAATGATCATACACTGCCCGACAAGAGAGGACCTCTCCCTCGGCTGCAAGGAACAGTGTTGCACTCTCCGCTTACATGGATCCCGGGAATTAAAACCTTTTGCAAACCATTTCGAAACCATAACATATATATATATATATCTTTATATAAATATATTTTGCAAAACAAAATCTCAACAATTGAAATCGGCTGCCGGCAGTCTTGGTTTCCATCAGAGAGAGTGCATCCCCGATCATTACCTTTGTCCGACAAAGGGGCTGATCCTATCACTATGATCATTCACTCAGATGAATTCTTGGACTGTCCCAACATACCCAGGTTTTGACCCCCACTAAGGATCTCATTGATTGGTACATCAAAGACAACCCAATCCGACATCTAGTGTAGTATTATAATCGAGTCTAGGGGTTAGGTGTAACTTTTCAGTTTTGCCCATCTATCTCCATGGTCCAGGGCAATACTGGAAATCTGGTCCAGTTCAAAGGTTCTATTAATCTTACACTATATGTGCCTAGGGTCTCACCCTACCAGCTGAAACAGGCCACCCCAACCGACTTGGTGGCACCACAGTGTTAGCCTTGTCAGGATAGGTCTCCCCAGACCAATTTGTCTGGATTCGTTCTCTTAACGTGAGCCGGACAACCCCAAATCTTCAAGTGTCATACACTTGGTTTCTTTCCGGTCCAAAGCTCATAAGGAGTCTTAGGAACCTATTTGGTTGGAACCCGGTTCAGCACGTATATCGCAGTCTCTAATGCGTACCCTCAAAAGGATGTGGGTAACTCTGAATGGGTGAGAAGTGACCAGACCATATCCAATAAGGTCCTATTCCTCCTCTCTGAAACACCGTTAAGTTGTGGTGTAGCAGGAGGAGCCAACTGTGATACTATCCCATTGTCCTTTAAGTAGTCCCTGAATTCGTCAGAGAGATACTCGCCACCTCGATCTGATCGAAGGGCTTTAATTTCTCTCCCTAACTGTTTCTCGACCTCTTTCCTGAACTCTTTGAACTTTTCAAAGGATTCAGACTTGTGTCTCATTAGGTACACGTAACCATATCGTGAAAAATCATCAGTGAATGTAATGAAATAAACGTGTTGGTTACGGGTCCTAACACTCAGGGGACCACATACATCAATATGTATAAGGTCAAGCGTGCCTGTACATCTTTCAGGCTTACCGTTAAATGACCTCTTTGTCATCTTACCCTGAAGGCAAGGCTCACAAGTGGGAAGATTTTCTACAGTTAGAAAATCCAAAGGACCATCCTTTACCAGTCTTGTGATTCGGTCAATACCAATATGGCCAAGTCGGTAATGCCATAAGCATGTGGGATTAACTGTATCACGTGCTCTTTTCTTGGAGATTTCAACCGACGTAGTTTCGGTTATGTTAGTTTCTAGAGAAGGATGTAGAACATAGAGACCATTTTCCAGTTCCCCATATGCGATGAATTTATTGTTTCTTTTAATAATAATCATATTACTAAAAAAGATAGAATATCCATCCGCACACAGTTTTGAGACAGAAATCAAATTTCTTCTTAGACTTTGCACAAAAAGATAATCTTTAAGTACAATATTTCCTTCTCTAAATTTTAATTCTATGGTGCCTATTGCCGTAGTTGCAACGCTTGCAGAAGTCCCCAAACAGAGCATCACTTCTCCATCATTCAGCCTTCTGCTTACCTTGAACCCCTGCAGTGAGTTACACGCATGAGTTGAAGCCCCGGAGTCAATACACCAGGATGCAGAAGCCACCAATAAGTTAGTTTCTATGACACAAGATTCGAAATTACCTTTCTTGGATTCCAGGTACTGAGGACAATTCCTCTTCCAGTGGCCGGTTTGTTTGCAGAAGTGACATGCATCTACTGTCCTGTCCTTTTTCTGCTTCTTGGGCTTGGTAGTCTTCTTCTGAGGCTTCTTTGCCTTCCTCTTTTTCTTGCCCGTTTTGTTAGCTTCAACAAGCATCACCACAAGCTCATCCTTCTTAACTAAGTCCTCAGCCCTTTGCAACATATTGCTCAGCTCTTGGATGCTGACATTCAGCTTGTTCATATTGTAGTTTAATATGATCCCATTGAAGGAAGAGGGCAAGGAGTTCAGAATGGCATCTACTTGAGTCCCAAGATCTAGCCCCGATCCAAGGGCTTCCAGCTCGTTAATGTAACCCATCATCCAAAGATAATGGTCGTGAACTTTCTGCCCCTTGGACATCTGAGCGGTCATGAACATTTTCAAGACCTTCTGCCAAATAGAATGGTTCTGCTCTTCATACATTGTTTTCAGACTGTCCAATATGTCCTTAGCGAGTTCGATCTGATCGAACTGCCTCTGTATTGAGTTGTCCAAAGAAGCAACGACATAGCAGTGGGCTAGGGAGTTTTTATCCTCAAAATCTTGGAATTCTCTCCTACGGGCTTCAGAAGCCCTATCACCCGGATGTTCCGAGGTAGGAGACTTGACTACCTTGTCCAATTTTTCAGATGTTAAAACCAGCATTAAGTTACGGTACCAGTCGTCATAGTTTGGGCCCTTAAGCTTGTTGTCGTCAAGAAGCTTTGCAAATTGTCCGTTTGCCATTTTCTGATAAAACAGCAAATATCAGTCCACAACCTTATTTGATTCATGTTCAAATCACAGATATGGATTTTAATCTATGTTCCATTCCCATTTGTTTATCTCTGAGTTTTCTCTCCTGCTCAGGGACAGAGACTACGGGTCGTCTCTGGAAATGTGGGAAATCACATAGGGTGCATGGAGCCAACTGTTTCAGCTGCATAACCCCACCACCTTTCTATGAAGGATCATATCCACTCATCATATGAGTTTTCCCTTTGACCTCTGTCAGACAAGGTTCAGAGCCGTTTTCAGGTAAACCTTTCTGTCCAGTGAGTGCTTACCCATCATATTCGTGAACGCCAAGGTACCGTGAGAGAGTTCCCATTTTCTGATGAAGCCCCTCCCACGTCGGTCTATGATGCCCCTATCATCTTATGAAACACTTAGACAAGCTCAACAGCAAATGGATAGCCCATTTTCTGGTGCGTTTCCTAATTACTGAAGGACCCATCCTCATGCTAATGATGGAAGGCCTTTAGAGAGTTCATCACATGAATCTCCCTATCACATGCACTCATATTTACTAGAGGGAACAAGAATTTTGCCCTACTTTATTTTAGGTCAAACTAGAGTGGCTCCCACTGACTTTCATAAAGCCAGATTTTGGTGGGCCTAAATCGGCCAGGGTTCCGCACGTAACCTCTTCAGGAGGTGTGGGGCCCACCATTGAGGGAGGTCATCAAATGACCAATAGTGACACCATGGCAATGATGTGCATTCAGCCATGGTGTGCGCAAGAGCCACTATCGAATCTCCATGGGCCAAGCACTTATGGCCCATGAACGTAGCACAACACACACATCCATACATCACATGCAGGGAGGAATTGATCCAATCAATTAATTATCTGTAATAGCCCATTTGAAGCCCATTTTAATTCATAATATTAACAATTAATATCATCTAGGTATATGGGCTGAATCAGGGTTACCTAGTTCGGCCCATATAGCTTGTTCTTTTGAAGTGGGCTTTTTGCAGTTTTAACAATTTAAAACTGGGCCTTACAGGTTGGGCCGAATTAACCATTTAATTAAACATCAATCCTTAGGCCCATTTGTGGGAAAATTAGGGCTGACTTTCAGCCTTGAATAAACCCTAGATTCGGTCCAAACAATTTGAACCAATCTTGGTTCGAATGGGTCTAGGGTTTGATCTTTAATTAAATCTTTAATTCAAGAAAATAATCTGAAATTAAAGAACTGATAAAAGAAAACAAGAACCAGTCAATCCAGGGTTGTTCGTACAATCCATCCTGCAAAACAGAGGTTAGATCACAGAATGCAGTTTCATAAACTGCAAATCGCAGGTAGCGAATGTCCCATCTGCTAAATCTCCTTCCTTGCGCCGCCATCTTCGATCCAAAAATAAATTAAATAGAAAACCTAATTTCTATTATAATTACATTAGATCGAATACCTAATACATTGAGTCTAAAAATAAAAAAAAAATATTTACAGACCAAATGTAATTAATAAATCAAGAAACTGCAAATCTTGCAGGTTCCCTGCGCAAACCAAGAATTCGATCTCCTCTTGTACGAACAGCCGTTAAATCAAGAAAATCATAAAGAACCATTCTAAACAATAATCAGATTTATTCAAAATTAATTTCAGATCATTCGCCCATTAATTTTGGGAATAAATTTCCCAAAACCCATATCTACGCAAATCGGGTAGAACACCTTCTGCCCATTTGTGCAGGTTCAGATCTGAATTAAATTGATTCAAGATTTGAACCATGGCTCTGATACCACTGAAGGGATGGGAGATCCATCCCATGGACGCCCAAAGATTGCGGAATAAGGGGTGAATTTCAAAAAAAAATTCTCCCATCTTTGCAGCTGGGAATCACATTCCCTATTTAGAAAACATATTTTCAATGATCAATCTTGAACCATGAACCAAATCAGATCTGAACCAAAAGGAGTAGGAGGAAGGATGTACCTGATACGGAGAAACAGTATCTCCCAATGGAGGTGTTCATGCCCAAGGAAGGATCCAAAATCTGCTCCCACTGAAGATGGCGCAGTGAAGGATGGAGCAGAGTCAGCAATGTTCTTCCAAAAGAACCTGACCCTTTGTAAGAATCAACTAGATGGCTTGTGGGTACAGTTCCAACCAATCTTTTCCCAAAAGATTGGAATCAAGATCAGATCTTGATTTCTCCCAAGAACTGGAGATCGAACTGAAGGTGATGGCGGCAGCAGGAAGGAGGCGGCAAGAGAGAATTTGCAGGGTGCAGAAATCTCTCTTTTTGTGATTTTCAGCTCTGAAGAGAATTGAACATCAATCACTAACTATATTCACCCCTTTCTCCTTTCATAATCTTAAAGGGATCAGCTCCTAATCTCATTAGGAGTTGCTAATCCAAATCATATTTGGGTTAAAAGTCCCTTTAAGTGATAAGGGATAACCCTTATCTTATCTGCAGATCAAATCAGCCATCTCCTAATCTAATTAGGAGGTTTCCATATCTAAATCTCATTTAGATCTTGGAAGCTCTAAGTGGATAGGGTCTAGGCCCAATCCTATCAGCTGATCCATCTCAGAATTCGCCCCTTTTTAATTGACTGATCAAATCAGCCCAGTTCGAAATGGGCTTAAGGCCCATTTAAAGTTATGTACTCACTTAGCCTTCCAAACTGCTGCCCAGTTGGGCTTCCTTGTATGGCGTGGGACCCAAACATTGATCTACACATCAGCCACATGGGTTCAGCCCAGCCTTTGTTACAAGGCCTGGCCGAATACACTGTTATGGACAATGCACCCCCTGAAACCCATCTTATGGGCTCTATGGGCCCAACACTTACCCTAAGTGGTCCCTGGGCCAAGCCACCTTGTAACACCCAGGGACTATGGGTAGATGAAAGATTAGTCCATCAGGCATTATCCTCAATGGTCTTACACTTAACCTCTCAGCCCATAATGATCATACACTGCCCGACAAGAGAGGACCTCTTCCTCGGCTGCAAGGAACAGTGTTGCACTCTCAGCTTACATGGATCCCGGGAATTAAAACCTTTTTGCAAACCATTTCGAAACCATAACATATATATATATATATATATATATATATATATATATATATATATATATATATATATATCTTTATATAAATATATTTTGCAAAACAAAATCTCAACAATTGAAATCGGCTGCCGGAAGTCTTGGTTTCCATCAGAGAGAGTGCATCCCCGATCATTACCTTTGTCCGACAAAGGGGCTGATCCTGTCACTATGATCACCCACTCAGATGAATTCTTGAACTGTCCCAACATACCCAGGTTTTGACCCCCACTAAGGATCTCACTGATTGGTACATCAAAGACAACCCAATCCGACATCTAGTGTAGTATTATAATCGAGTCTAGGGGTTAGGTGTAACTTTCCAATTTTGCCTATCTATCTCCAAGGTCCAGGGCAATACTGGAAATCTGGTCCGGTTCAAAGGTTCTATTAATCCTACACTGTATGTGCCTAGGGTCTCACCCTAGCAGCTGAGACAGGCCACCCCAACCGACTTGGTGGCACCACAGTGTCAGCCTTGTCAAGATAGGTCTCCGCAGACCGATCCACTGGCTGTGAACGTTCTAAACTAACACGAGTCTCATTAAGTGTCCAGTTTAAGGGTATTACACAGAAACATACCAAGGGAACATGAATCAAATATGCACTTTTATTCATTTACAATAAACTCATAAAGTACATGATTCTGATTGAAGCTAAGGGCATACAAAACTGTCTAACAGGAACCGGCCATGACATCGCGGAACCGGCTACGGAATCCGGGAATCGGCTTGGGAATAACAATGCACCCGGGGTTGCCAGGGCCTTCGCATGGAACATGCGGTATCGTGGAACCAGCCACGGCATCACGGAACAAGCCGTAACATCCTAGAACCGGCCAAGGAATAAGAGCATACCTGGGGTTGCCAAGGCCTTTGCATGGAGCATGCGACATCATGGAACCGGCCACGACATCCTGGAACTGGCCGCAGCATCCTGGAACTGACCAGGGAATAAGAGCATGTCTGGGGTTGCCAGGGCCTTCGCATGGAGCATGTAGCATCGTTGAACTAGCCACGGCATCGCGGAACCAACTGCGGCATCTTGGAACCAACCAAGGAATAAGAATGTGCTTGGGATTACTAGGGCCTTTGCATGGACCACGCGGCATCGTGAAACCGGCCACCACATAGTGGAACCGGCCACATCATAGAACCGGCAAGGGAGCAAGTGCATATATGTATATGTATATGTATATATGGGAGACATACCCATGGGTTAGTACACAGATTTTATGTGAACAAAACATGTATTAGCAAAGAATTATAATTTTGATCGTATTTTCATAATACATGGAGAACTTAGAGTACACTGTAAAAGATATTTCTTCACAAAATATGAATTATTAACACATGCAGCAAGAATTCATCGCACGTTATTTACAAGTGTAAGCATGACAGATTTGATCACATTAGAGTTTGCAAGACTTTCAAGAAAAATAAGTAATACATTTGATACATTTATCTTTAAAGCAAATACATGGGAAAATGATAACATATTTTGTACAATTTTTATTCAAAGTAGGGCTTCAACTAGTTTTCATTCGTTTTTAAAACGTAGTAGCCAGACGGGTGGGCTTCTTTGATCACATATGGTCCATCTCAAGTAGGAGTGAACTTTCCAGCAGATTTGCCTTGCTTGACATGGAGCGACGTCTTGACGACTTTGTCTCCTTCTCTAAATTTTCTGGGCTTCACTAGTCTTTTAAAGTCCACACCTAAGGCTTGTTTATACATGACTTGCTTTTGTAACACATTTTCCCTTTCCTCATCAATGCATTCTAACTTTTTGCTGAGTAGCTGGTCCATGTCTTCTGTTTTGAATTTTTTCCCCATTAAGAAGGCTACATGAGCGGAGACCGAATGTATCTCTACTGGTAGCATTGCTTCTTGGCCGTATACCAGGGAATAAGGTGTTGCCTATGTGCTTTTCCTAATTGTGGTGCGATAAGCCTAGAGGGTTTCTGAGAACTTCTCCAACCAGTCCTTCTGATTGTCAGCCACTATCTTGCTCAACATCCTTAGTAAGGCTTTGTTTGTGGCTTTTTCTTGTCCATTCCCTTGCGGATAGTACATCGTGGATGTGCCTAGTCTCTCCCCATGCTGCCCTAAAAGGTCTCGAACTTCCTGATTTTTGAAGGATAGGCCATTGTCTATCAAAATCCTCATTGGAATCCTAAATCGGTGAACTACATGTTGCCTAAGGAAGTTGGCTATGTTCTCTGTGCAGATCCTTCGCAACAGTACAGCCTTTTCCCACTTGGTGAAATAGTCAGTGGCCACTATGATGAAACAGTATCCCCAAGAAGGTGGGTGGATTTTGCCTATCAACTCTACTCCCCAAGTGTGAAAAGGCTAGGGGGTGATGACAGGGTGTAGGTTGTTGGCAGGCTGGTGTATCCTTTCAGCATGTATTAGGCACTTGTGACACCTGCACACATGTTTTTGAGTATCATCTACCATAGTGGGCCAGTAAAAACCCAAATGTAGGATGTGGTTGTATAAAGTCACTTGTCCTTGGTGTGGGGCGGGTTCGGAGCTATGGGCTGCTTCTAGTGGCTCATCTATTTCCTCATTGGCTAGGCATCGCAGAGGCTTTCCAGTATGAGACTTCATGTACGGTATTCCTTCTTGAAGGTAGAATCTCTTGACCCTTGATAAAATTTTTCTCCTCATTGTTGGGTCAAGTGGCAGTGTGTTGTCCTCCAAGTAGTTAACGTACATGCTCTTCCAGTCTGCCTCTCCCACCGCAAAGCACTCTTTGTCGTCTACTTCCGGTGTGCACTTCTCACAATCATTCTGTATCCTAGCTGCATTTGTCTTCATCACAGGCCAGTAATATCCCAACCTTTGTAGTCTTCTATATAATGTGTTGGTTATGTTCCCACACTACGCCTTATGGGTCTCACTCAGAACTATGTCTGGCTCCTTCAACCGTAAACACCTTGTTCTAACCCCATTTGCCAACCTAAGGTACAATACCCTATTCACCAATTGGAATTTCATAATCCATTTGCTGTCCCATGTCACGTCCCTTGGATTACTCAGCTTTTGTATTATGCTATATCTCCAATTTCCCGTCGTGATCTCGTCCTCTTTTTCTACCTAGTGTCCTAGTCTATCGGTTGACGACTCATAGAGTTTTTGAATGGTGATGTTGATCAGGTTTTTCATTGGGTTGGATTTTCGATCCTAGGGCGGCTAGCGCATCAACGAATCTGTTTTGGCTCTATTCTGGTGTTTGAAGGTCACTTATAGGTCACGGGTTAGCCTCTGTATCAAGGTTGTATACGGTAGGATTGTCAATTCTTTGATAGTGGTACTCTCATCTAGCTAACGGATTGATGAGACTAAAAAAAACCCTATTTTTATCCCCTAATTTTCATCTTTTTACATTCCTTTAGCACTTAAATGGACTCATTACTCTTGTATTTCGATACAGGGCAATAAAGAAGGCAAATGGAAGAAAATAGGGCAAATCGGGTGATTTTGCATAGTTTCGGTGACAGTCAGTAATCTGGGCATAACTCTCAATTCCGGACTCCGAATTGAACAATTCAAGAAGAATTAGAAAGATGAAAGGAAGACCCATAACGTTTATGTTTTGGATTTTGATAGATTCGGCCCGCATCGAGTATGACAACGAGCCTGAAGTCAGAGCAAGTTTGTAGCCAGGCCCATTTCACAACTGAAGCCCAACTCGCAGAAGTACCTTGAAACACCCCAAGTTAACAAAGCAGCCCAACTCGAAATCAAGAGCCAAGAGTCCCAATTTCGAATGTAACCTCTTGAGAGAGAGTTTTATCAGATCTAAAGTCTTGAATGTAATCCCATCAAGATGAGAAGATTGGATTAGATCACTAGATAAGAGATAGAATAGGATTAGTTCAAAAACAGATTAGGACTTTCTAATTTGAAGTTAATCTCCTAAAAGGAGTTGGAAAGCAGCCCTCTCCCTCTGCTATATAAAGAGGGGGGCGGACCAGCTCTACCATCACTCACTCCAAGATCCAAGAGATCATCAAGAAAATCAAGAAACTCAAGAAAGCAGTTCGGCCATGGAGAAGCAGAGCATGGAGATTGCGCAGATCATGAGCAGCTAAGCTTCTCTTTCTGGTTCAAGGGGGGAGGTTCAATTGTGTCATTGTGAGGTTCTATAGTTAATTTATTTTCTTGCTTTCTAATTCAAGTATTCATTGATTCTTGTGCATATTTTTATTGGATGTTGATGTTAATTGGTTTGACAAACTGAATTAATATTGATTTTCCTACTGCTATCCATGATTTCAGTGATCCATAATTGTCACGAGTAATGGTACAAGTAGCAATTAGGTTAATATCTTTTTGGGTCAATTGTTCATGACAGCCTTTGACCAATGCATAAACCTATTTTAACCTAAAGGGAATCGATGGAACAAGATTCAGTAATTGCAGCTATCTCAATTACTGTCATTTTGGTTTAACTGTTTTCACAAATCTTAATGCTATCACTGTTTAACATGGAACACTATCGTACCCAGTTGAGTGGTGATAAGTGTTGATCGAATGCTGGGTTTGGTCAACTAAATTAGGAAAACACAAGGTCTATTATAGCTATCCTAATAAACCTAAGGTTAAATGCTTGAATTACAAGAATGCTGAAATTTACCTAGGATCGATGGCTAATCGATTCAACCCGAACCCTTGAACCAGAATTCGGTAAGACTGATTTTCTCTTGTTTGTTTAGTTGCTTTCTTATTCTTTTAATTTTAGTTATTAAATTTCCCCACTCAATTATAGTATCCATTCGGCTAAGATATTATTGTTTAGCTCACTGTGGGATTTGACCTAGTACCACTTTTACTACAATTATTTTATTGTGGGACTAGTACTAATTTTGAGGGCTTCAACAAACCTGTCAAAATTTTGACGCCGTTGCCAGGGAGCAACTTTAATTTCTTAGCTATTACCTTCTTTTTGTTAACTTTCTTGTTTTATGACTCATGCTTCTCAACGAGGTGAACTCGAGTGCAATGCCGAAATTGAGAGGACCACGTGTCATTTAAGGAAGGAGGCAAAACAAAGGAAGGATCGTTCACCTAAAAGGGTGAGCTCAGATTGTGATTTACCTGCTTGTGATCTACCCATCTTCGAAGAAGAAGAAAGAATGGCTGACAGAGAGAGGACATTAAGGGAGTTGGCTGCACCGATTATGAACCAACAACCCTTATGCATAACGTATCCCACTCTTGAGGTAGCCTTTGAACTCAAATCTAGTTTGATTCAACTATTGCCTATATTTCATGGTTTTCTAGGTGAGGACCCTCATAAGCATCTAAAGGAATCCCATGTCGTCTGTTCGAGCATGAAGCCCCAAGGTATGACCAAGGACCAAGTAAAACTCATAGCTTTTCCATTTACTTTAAGATAAAGCAAAGGATTGGTTGTATATTCTTCCTCCCGGTTCAATATGCACATGGGATGAGATGAATAGGATATTTTTAGATATATATTTTCTTGCATCCCGAGCTGCAAATATAAGAAAAGAACTATGTGGAGTTTGGCAGTTTGGTGGTGAGACACTATATGAATATTAGGAAAGGTTTAAACAACTTGCTACTAGCTGTCCACACCACCAAATACCCGAACAATTGTTAATCCAGTACTTCTCTGAAAGGCTACATCCCATGGATAGAAGTATGGTCGATGCAGCCAGTAGAGGAGCCTTGGTGAACAAGACACCCGAAGCGGTCAGGGAATAAATTTCCAACATTACCGAAAATTCATAGCAGTTCTGTGCAAGGACAGATGGTACCATTAGACGAGTTAATGAGGTAAGCCATGTTAATTTGGAAAATCAGATTTCAGATTTAACTACTTTGGTTAGGCAACTCGCTGCAGGACAATTGCAACCAGCCAGGGTGTGTGGTATCTGTTCGATCCCTGGTCATCCTACGGACGTATGTCCATCACTACAGGATGGATCGATGCAGCAAGTAAGTGTCATAGGAGGATTCTCGGGCCAGCCCCAACGAAAATATGATCCCTACTCCAATTACTACAATCCGGGGTGGAGGGATCATCCAAATCTAAGCTACGAGAACCAAAGAGGATAGCAGAAATACCAGCCCCAATTTTTTAGTCGGCAGCCCCATTTTTCAGCACCTATCACAGTGCAAGGCCAACCTACTAATACTCAGCAATTTCAGCAGGAAACAAGAGCCAACATTCAGAATTTGGGGAACCAAATCAGCCAACTTGCCACTTCCATTAGCAAGTTGGAAGCGCAGATCTCTGGGAAACTACCATCACAAACGGTAGTCAACCCAAAAGAGAATGCAAGTGCGGTGGTGTTGAGAAGTGGAAGAGAGTTGCAGCCCCAACCAAGTTCACAATCGAAGGCGGCCAAGGAAGATGAAGGACAAGGGTCAAACGACAACCCCATTAAGGTAAAATCCGACCCCCTCTCCCTAAAGTTATACCACCTTTTCCTAGCAGGTTGGCCAAGTCAAGGAAAGAGGAATATGAGCAAGAAGTGCTAGAAACCTTCAGGAAGGTGGAAATCAACATTCCCTTTAGGAAGGTGGAGATCAATAGATTCGGCCCGCATCGAGTACGAAAATGAGCCCGAAGTCGGAGCAAGTTCGCAGCCAGGCCCATTTCACAACTGAAGCCCAACTCGCAGAAGTACCTTGAAACAGCCCAAGTTAACAAAGCAGCCCAACTCGAAGTCAAGAGCCAAGAGTCCCAATTTTGAATGTAATCTCTTGAGAGAGAGTCTTATCAGATCTAAAGTCTTGAATGTAATATTATCAAGATAAGAAGATTGGATTAGATCACTAGATAAGAGATAGGATAGGATTAGTTCAAAAACAAATTAGGATTTTCTAATTTGAAGTTAATCTACTAAAAGGAGTTGGAAAGCAGCCCTCTCCCTCTGCTATATAAAGAGGGGGGCGGACTAGCTCTAGCATCACTCACTCCAAGATCCAAGAGATCATCAAGAAAATCAAGAAACTCAAGAAAGCAGTTTGGCCATGGAGAAGTAGAGCACGGAGATTGTGCAGATCATGAGTAGCTAAGCTTCTTTTTCTGGTTCAAGGGGGGAGGTTCGATTGTGTCATTGTGAGGTTCTATAGTTAATTTATTTTCTTGCTTTCTAATTCAAGTATTCATTGATTCTTGTGCATATTTTTATTGGATGTTGATGTTAATTGGTTTGACAAACTGAACTAATGTTGATTTTCCTACTACTCTCCATGGTTTCGGTGATCCGTAATTGTCACGAGTAATGGTACAAGTAGAAATTAGGTTAATATCTTTTTGGGTCAATTGTTCATGACAGCCTTTGACCAATGCATAAACCTGTTTTAACCTAAAGGGAATCGATGGAACAAGATTCAGTAATTGCAGCTATCTCAATTATTGTTATTTTTGTTTAACTGTTTTCACAAATCTTAATGCTATCACTGTTTAACATGGAACGCTATCGTACACAGTTGAGTGGTGATAAGTGTTAATCGAATACTGGGTTTGGTCAACTGAATTAGGAAAACACAAGGTTTATTATGGCTATCCTAATAAATCTAAGGTTAAATGCTTGAATTGCAAGAATGCTGAAATTTAACCTAGGATCGATGGCCAATCGATTCAACCCGAACCCTTGAACAAGAATTCGGTAAGACTGATTTTCTCTTGTTTCTTTAGTTGTTTTCTTATTCTTTTAATTTTAGTTATTAAATTTCCCCACTCAATTATAGTATTCATTCGGCTAAGAGATTATTGTTTAGCTCCCTGTGGGATTCGACCTAGTACCACTTTTACTACAATTATTTTATTGTGAGACTAGTACTAATTTTGAGGGCTTCGACAAACTCATCACTGATCACCAATTTAGAGTCTCCTGTCACTTTGATCTTCTTAGCTCTGGAATCTCTCGCTATAGTCAACCCTAAGACTAAGACTTCGTATTTGGCTATGTTATGGGAGTAGGGGAACTGGAGTTTGAATGAGTAGGTAGAGGTATTACCGGCGGGTGATGTTAGTGTGATTCCGGCACTGGCTGAGGTGCTAGTGTTGCTTCCATCAAAAGTTTGGCTCCATTCACCTCCTTCAACTACTACAATCATGGGGAATTCTCTCGGGATTTCTTCAGATATAGGGAAGTTGTCATTGGTTGGGAAGGCGACCGGGAGGTCCACTGCTGCTTGACACTTAATGGCTTGAGGTTGAGAGTACATGATCTTATATTCACTGAGTTGCATCATCCACTTGACCAATCTCCTAGAGAGAGGGGGCCTATCCATGAAGAACTTTATTGGGTCGCTACCTAAACTTTTGCACAACAAATACCAGTGCTAGACATTGTTGTTCCATGTGGGAGTAATTCTTTTCAGTCAACTTTAAAGTTCTATTGGCATAGTATATCGAGCATTCAACTCCTTCATCATCTTCTTGTACCAGTAGACATCCTATTGCCTCTGAGTTTGATGCGATGTTGTATACTTTGAATTCTCAGCCGTTTCTGGGTGGTGACATGGTTGGGCCCTTAGTAAGTGTAACCCTTCAACTGTTCAAAGGATCTTTGGTGCTCCTCTGTCCATTTGAAGTCTATAGACTTTTTGACCAATTTCATCAGTGGCATCACTGCATGTGCAAGACTAGGGATGAACCTCTTGATGTATGAAACTTTTCCTTAAAAGGTCTTTAACTAGGATTCATTAGTTGGAGGTGGGAGATCTAGGACTACTTTTACTTTGTTTTCATCTGGGTGAATCCTGGTCTGGTCCTCTCTCTGTATCCCAGAAACTTCCCGAACTGTACTCCAAATGCACACTTCAAGGGATTGAGTCTTAGGTTGAAAACTCTGTACCGACTAAACACCTTTCTTAATACACTAGGATGATCTTCCTACTTCTTTGCCTTCACTACTATGTCATCCACTTGACCAATCTGACCCAAGATGTAATGCCTAAACTTTTGTGCCTTCCTAGAGAGAGGGGGTCTATCCCTGAAGAACTTTATCGGGTCGCTGTGTGTGGTTAACCTCGCCTTCTGACCCAAGATGTAATGCCTAAACTTTTGTGCAGCAAATACCAGCGCTAGACACTGTTGTTCCATGTAGGAGTAATTCTTTTCAGCCAACTTTAAAGTTCTACTAGCGTAGTTTATCGGGCGTTCGATTCCATCATCTTCTTGCGCAAGCAGACATCCTATTATCTCTGAGTTCGATGTGATGTACACTTTGAATTCTCAACAATTTTTGGGTGGTGACATAGTTGGGCCATTAGCTAGTGTACCCTTCAACTATTCATAGGCCCTTTGGTGCTCCTCTGTCCATTTGAAGTCTACAAACTTTTTGACCAATTTCATCAACAGCGTTGTTGCGTGTGCAAGACTAGGGATGAACCTCCTAAGGTATGAAACTTTTCCTAAAAAGGTCTTTAACTAGGATTCATTAGTTGGGGGTGGGAGATCTAATCTAGGACTGCTTTTACTTTGTTTTCATCTGAGTGAATCCCGGTATGGTCCACTTTGTATCCCAGAAAATTCCCAGACTGCACTCCAAATGCACACTTGAAGGGATTGAGTCTTAGGTTTAAAACTCTGGACCGACTGAACACCTTTCTTAATGCATTACGATGATCGTCCTGCTTCTTTGTCTTCACCACTATGTCATCCACTTGACCAATCTCACAGAGAGAGGGGGTAATTGTTCCATGTGGGAGTAATTTTTTTCAGCCGACTTTAAAGTTCTACTGGCGTAGTAATTCACCTCCTTCATCATCTTCTTGTGCCAGTAGACATCCTATTGCCTATGAGTTTGATGCGATGTACACATTGAATTCTCGGTTGTTTCTGGGTGGTGACATGGTTGGGCCCTTAGCTAGTGTACCCTTCAACTATTCAAAGGCTCTTTGGTGCTCCTCTGTCCATTTGAAGTCTACAGACTTTTTGACCATTTTCACTGGGATTCATTAGTTGGAGGTGGGAGATTTAGGACTGCTTTTACTTTGTTTTCATCTGGGTGAATCCCGGTCTGGTCCACTCTGTATCCCAAAAACTATTTGAACTGTACTCCAGATGCACACTTCAAGGGATTGAGTCTTAGGTTGAAAACTCTGCACCGACTGAATACCTTTCTTAATATATTAGGATAATCTTTCTACTTCTTTGCCTTCACTACTATGTCATCCACATAACACTCAATTTCCTTGTGCATCATGTCATGGAAGACACTCATCATCGCCCTCTAATATGTGGCCCTAGCATTCTTCAAGCCGAAGGGCATCATCTTGTAATAGAAATTCCCACTAGGCATTCTAAAGGTTGTGTGAGGTGCATCTGCGGGGTCCATGAAGATCTGGTTGTACCCACTGTAGGCATCTAAGAAGGAGAAGAGTTGGTTCCCCATTGTCAAATCTATCAGAACCTCCATGTTTGGTAGGGGAAATTCATCCTTGGGGCAGGCTTTATTTGGATACCTAAAATCAACACAACACCTATGATAAGGTTGGGAGAGGTTAGTCTTTAGTGAAGCGCTAAGGTCAGGCAACTAAACTTGAAGTACTAACCCTAGTTGTCCATTCTTCTTTTTCATTAGCACTATATTGGCTAGCCATTGAGGGTGTGCTATGGGTTTGATGAACCCTACTTTTAGAAGCCGCTCTACTTCTTCCTTGATCTTCAAAGCTACTTCTGGCTTAAAAACCGTCTGGAGCTGCTTTACGGGCTTGACCTTGGGATCTATGCATAGGGAATGTCTGATAAGGGCCAAGTCCAAACCTGGCATGTGGTCATACGACCAAGCAAAAACATCTTAGAATTCTGTGAAAGTACACACAGATTAGTCTATTTTTAAATGGATTTTAGTGTTTTGCGATAAAGAAAGGTTTTTACCTTTCAGCAGTGCCATCAACTTTTCTCTGTCATCGGGTTCTAGTTTGGTCGATATGTACAATGGCCTTTTCTCTGCTCCCTCTGCGGCCATGTTGATATCTTTTAAGGTTTCCTCCACTGCATCGATGGAATCCCTCATATACTTGGGAGGTGCTTGGATCTCATTGCAATATTCTAAGATTTCTTTTTTCTATTCCTATTATCGCGAGTGAGTCTTAGTGTTTCCTGGTTCAATTATTAGTTATGTACTTAGTGCATTTTATTATCGTACCTTTAACATTTGTAGTACTTGTTCAGGTTGCGATGCATCTTTTTGTGGCAAAACTACTATGATGTCTTTTTGTGAAAATGAAACAATGAAATGGTTCTGGTTGAAGCATCATTTGTAAATACAGTTTCATTAAGAGAAAGTTACATTTGTTTAAAGCATGTGATTTGAAGATGATTCTGGGTAGACCCAAAAAAAAACATATATATTTTGGAAACTACTTGATGATGACAATTACAGCTTGTGATTAAGTCACCCCTTTATTCTATTAAGAAAATATCATAAAACGAATCATCTATAAAATAATACCTCAGGGATGGCTTTCTTGGCTGCCGATGATTCACCATCCTCGTAGTCTGTGATGATGGTGTAATAACTCCTCCCGTCATCACCAGTCATCCACACACACCTTCTCCTCTTTCTCTTTTCTGGCACTACCAAGGGCTTGTTCTGCCTAAGGCTCGGTAACTGTAGTCCCTCCATCTTGGCTATCCTCATTTCTCCTTCGTCGACCAATTCAGTATAGTAAATTGCATCTTGAAGATGAGCCTCTAACTTGTCAAAGGAAACTTTAGTCGCTGGGATCCTTATTATACGCCCTTTACGTTTAGCCTTTATGCACTGGTGGTATGTTGACGGGACTAGGGCCAAGCCATGTATCAACGGCTGCCCCAGCAGAGTATGATATGCGGTTCTTTCATAAATTACTTGTAATTCTTGCTGTATCGAGAATGGTCTGATTGCGACCTGTAGTTCGATGGATCCTTCTGTTACAGACCCGGTGACCCTACCATGTTAATGCTCCCCCCTTGGGAATGAGCCGGGAGGGGGTCAGTTTCTATTCTCGCAGGGTCACACTTCACAAATTCATCCAATTTCACCTTTTGTACAAATAGTCTTCTCAAAGAAAAGCAGTCCATCAGGTCGTGGTGCGGGGACTGGTGATAATTGCACCCCCTTCCTCCATGTCTGTCTTTCTCCAGGTCTGCCCCCGCCGGTGGTGGCGGCAGGTTGATTAACGTATCCTCAACTAGTTTGTTCATTATTATTATTAGCTCCTCTTTAGTATAGGGAAAAGGAGGAGGGATTAGCAAATTACTTCTCCTACCTTGATTGTTGTTTTGGTAGTAGGGCCCTGGAATGTCGCAGGGCCTGTGGTCAACTGCATAGGCCTCGTTCTTACCAAATTGCCCCAGTACCGGCATGGATTGGGCCACAATGTTCTTAACTGTGTGCACTGTCCTCTCTGCTCGCCGCCACAGCTGGTTGAATGTCTCCACTTCTACGTTTTCGATGCTTATTCTGTAGGCAGCATGTATTCCTTGTACACACTACTTGACGAAGCCCTTTTCTGTGGCTTGCTCATCGAAGACAAAGTGGGTCAAATTTTTGGAACCTCATGACGTATGCCAAAAGGTCCTCTCTTGAACGCTGCTCCATGTTTCTTAGGTTATCCATCGTTAATTTCCTTTCCGGGGTAAACCACTTGGACAAAAATCTCTTAGCCAGTTCAGCCCACGAAGCAATGCTCCCAGCAGTAAAGATGACAAACCACGTGTATGCCGGCCCCATCAAAGACTGAGAATTCTCAGACCTTTAGGTCACCATCGAGGGTGAAGGACCCCAGAGCGTCTTCATACTTGCTTATGTGCTCCTATTGGCGGGGTAAGGTTTGTATAAGATCCAGTCAGAGTAGGGTTTCTGCAGGACAACCGAATCTTGGGCTCGGTTGCGACTTTCTACTACCAACCGCTGAACATATTCCCTCAGCTCATCCCGACTGAGTGGAGCCTCCATTGCTGGGTCTATTTGGGACAGAGTCCTGGGCTGGCCCATGGGGTGTTGCCCTGTTTGCACGGGCGCGAGACTAACTCTATTAGGCTGTTCTGGTGTAGTAAGATTGGATTAGAGGCGTGATGGCTGGCAGGGATGTTCATGGGAGCAGCGGCTGGGGTGAAGGAAGACTGTTCGGTCTGATCTAACCGTTGGAGGAGGATTTGTAGGGCATCCCTTGTTTCATCATGCATCTGCTCGATTTTTTCAACTGAGCCTCAAAACGGGTTTCGAACTCATACACCTTGTTTGAGAGGATTTCGATATCAGCCTGGTTGGCCATTTTCGCCTCGTACTGATTCTTGATTTCTGGGTTGGTATCTTCGGGAATTGTGATGTGTTCCTCGGGGATTGGTGAAATGTTGATTCTACGGGCGGCCATCCTCTGTGATCAAGGAAGGAACCAGAGATTCTAATGTAAGTAGGAGGTGGTCAGGCTAGGTGGGGATGGTCTCCTTGAAGAACAAAGGAAGACCGAGAGTAGAGAATCAGGGAGGCTTGGGCAAGGGGAGTTATGAAACGGCTAAGCAGGGAATCCAATGATAGGGTTGATCAAGAGTTGAATGAATGAATTTCGTTATGAGGAGGATCTTTATTTATAGGTAGGGATCCTGATGTCCCGAAAGGAAGGAGCCAAAAGTGCTCATTTTTCTACTAGGAAAGAGAATATTAGATCCGTTGTCACTCATTAAGGATCATTACTAGGGTTTTGCCTCGTGTTCAAATGAGATCTCTCAAAGGTTGACTTTCCTTTCACCCGAGGATTATCATAATCCACGTGTGCTACTACCTTTTGCACCTTACTTAACTAGCGTGGCGCTAGTGACGCCATTACGTAATAAGCGACCTTTTACTAAACCTATGTGGCTCCTTATTATGCACACTACTTAATGAATTGTGATTCTGTAACAATCTAGGATTTGTCGTAAGACCCGCGCTCTTTTGAAGTTCATCGTCGGGCCATGTGTGTCTGAGGTCTATCCCAGAGTCGTGCATGTTTCAAGGTTCACCGCAGAACCGGATACATATAAAATTCATCGCAATCGTGTGATGAACCGTGTGTTTATCGCAAACATGCGGTGTACTATAAGTTCATCACAGGGGATAGATGAGCTATAGACCGATCGCAAGCGTCCATATGGTATTGATTTAGTGTTCTCTGTACTCTGAAGGGCTGAGCGAGCACTATGTACCTACAACCCCTAGTCACATGTTCCACTTATGGCTAATACAAACCCAAGGAAAATGGCTTCACCTCGATCATCTTGGTATGACAAGGTCCTTCTAAGTTGTCATTATGTTTACACCTAAAATGAAGGATAATTAAATTTGTATTCAAGGTGATTAATATTTAAAAAGGTTTATTTCTATATAGGCTTGGTTTGGAAGGAGTACAAACCCAAATATATAAAGTGCAAAACCTTGTATTTTATATTATTCTGCTTGTATCTGTACTGTACATATTTGCATTTGTAGTACTCCTTTCAAAGTGAGCCATAGGAATTCCTATTTGCATCATTACAACTAAGAGTAGTTTGGGAAGAAAGTAAATTTGTCAATTCATAACTAATGTACCTAACTTTACATTTTTCTGGACCAAATTAATGCACTATTTATATTTACATTCTATTTGCATCGTTTCCAAACGCAGCCTAAAGAGAATTGTTAATTAAGGGTCTCTTCTCCTAGTGTGACTAGATGACCATTGAAAAGGCTGCTTCTCCATTGATACTATGAGCTTCCAATGAAATTTTACAAATTTTTCCATTTGATTTGATTTTGGTGGATGGTTAATTTCATCGTCCAAGTGGTGGTATTGACATGTTATTTCATGTATACTTTTCTTTTTCCATTTTTAATAATTAATAGAAAACAAACATGGATCTATATTGCTTCTAAAATATCAGAGCGGGCATGCCTATTTGTTTGTATCTCTTGGAAAAAGGGAGTTCAAACTTCAATATTTATCTTCTACTAAGTCGACCTCTTGAGTGTTTTGAAGTATGTCAATTTTAGAAGTAAAATTTTGATTATTATTTAGTCAGCTACTCTCAAATATGGCATTTTTATGCCGTGTGGGATAATTGACTATGTGCAAGTCATACCACAGCTTGAACAAAGAATAGAGAAATTGGAATGACTAACGGACTAAGAGATTTGGATGAGTACCTGAACATTTGAAAGAGAACCTATTGAAGCAAACACAAAATGAGATGAGGGATGAATATGATGAGAACTGAGAATATTTTGGTTATACAAGTTGCTTACCTCATTTGAAGAGTATTTGTCTAAAGTTGAGAAGTTGAATTGAGGAGATGACATTGACCTCAAAAGGAAGGAAACGTTTCCATTTTAATATACAGATTGGCGTACCTCAACTCTAACCCGACCCGTAACCCGATTAAGGACCCAATATAGTCAGTGTTAGTTTGTCGGTTAACCCGACCCACTGACAAGGAATTTTGTGCAAATCAATGGGTCATTGACATTGCCAACATCCAACGTAGAAAGCTGGATCTGGTTAATAATGAAATCGTAAGCGGAAAGTGGGTCCTACGTATCCTTCCGCATCGGTTGGCTCATCTTCACCAGATCCGTTAAGAAGAACCGTCTATATATAGCTTTTCACTTGGAGACCTTCATTGCCTACACGTACATCACTCTCGTCTCGGCATCCTCTTGCGGAGAAAGAGAACTAGACACAGAGTGACAGAGAGAAACCAAGCAGAGTAGATCTCAGATATATCTGCAACCATGTCGTTGATCGTCGACAAGACCTCCTCTGGCCGTGAATACAAGGTCAAGGACATGTCCCAGGCCGATTTTGGCCGGCTCGAGATCGATCTCGCAGAGGTCGAAATGCCCGGATTGATGGCTTGCAGAACTGAATTCGGCCCCTCCCAGCCCTTTAAAGGTGCAAAGATCACTGGATCTCTCCATATGACGATCCAGACAGCGGTTCTTATCGAGACCCTCACCGCCCTCGGGGCCGAGGTCCGTTGGTGCTCTTGCAACATCTTCTCCACCCAAGACCACGCTGCCGCTGCCATCGCTCGCGACAGTGCTTCCGTCTTTGCCTGGAAGGGTGAGACCCTTCAGGAGTACTGGTGGTGCACTGAGAGGGCCCTTGACTGGGGTCCCAGTGGCGGCCCCGATCTCATCGTCGACGACGGTGGGGATGCCACATTGCTCATCCATGAGGGAGTGAAAGCCGAGGAAGAATTCGAGAAGACCGGGAAGTTTCCCGATCCGTCGTCGACCAACAACGCCGAGTTCCAGATCGTGCTCACGCTTATCAAAGATGGGCTGAAAACCGATCCCAAGAAGTATCACAAGATGCAGGAAAGATTAGTTGGTGTTTCTGAGGAGACAACCACAGGTGTCAAGAGGCTTTACCAGATGCAGTCCGCTGGAACTTTACTCTTTCCAGCTATTAACGTTAACGACTCTGTCACCAAGAGTAAGGTACTGTTACACTGCGCTTCTCAATCTTTTATAAATTTTTTTTAAGATGGAGATTTTACACTTCACTATGCTTTGCTTTCATTCTGTTAAAATTTTAGTCCACTCTCTGTATAGAATATTCATTTTGATCTCCTGCTGTTACCATTCGAAGATTCTTCAAATCTTTGTTGAGTTTCGATTGCTGGAAGGGAAATTACAGTTCCGGTGAAGTCGTTAGAAACTAAAATAGGATTTCCAAGCTGTCACTCTTGAACGGAGAGATTCAAGTTAAAAAGATCTGACTGTTCTAAGAATTTTTTTTCTTATTTTCATTAACTATTAATTAATACTCGTTACATTAACAAAATTCATTATTCTATTATTATTACAGTTCGATAACCTCTACGGGTGCCGGCATTCTCTCCCTGATGGGCTGATGAGGGCCACCGATGTCATGATCGCCGGCAAGATTGCAGTCGTCTGCGGGTACGGAGATGTGGGCAAGGGCTGTGCTGCTGCCCTCAAGCAGGCGGGTGCCCGTGTAATCGTGACTGAGATCGATCCCATCTGTGCCCTCCAGGCTCTCATGGAAGGCATCCCTGTCCAGACCCTCGAGGACGTATTATCCGAAGCCGACATCTTCGTTACCACCACCGGTAACAAGGACATCATCATGGTCGACCACATGAGAAAGATGAAGAATAACGCCATTGTCTGCAACATCGGCCACTTCGACAATGAGATAGATATGCACGGTCTCGAGACCTACCCTGGTGTGAAGAGGATCACAATTAAGCCTCAGACAGATAGGTGGGTCTTCCCTGATACCAACAGTGGCATCATCGTCTTGGCCGATGGGCGGCTCATGAACTTGGGATGCGCCACCGGACACCCCAGTTTCGTCATGTCCTGCTCCTTCACAAACCAAGTTATCGCCCAGATTGAGCTCTGGAAGGAGAAGGGAACCGGAAAGTATGAAAAGAAGGTCTACGTTCTACCCAAGCACCTCGACGAGAAGGTCGCCGCGCTTCACCTCGGAAAGCTTGGGGCCAAGCTTACCAAGCTTACACCAGAGCAGGCGGCATACATCAGTGTCCCAGTTGAGGGCCCTTACAAGCCTGCTCACTACAGGTATTGAGGGAAGAAGCAGAAAACCGAACACTGGGAAGGCACCACGATTATGGATTCCCAGTTTTCTTCGATTTTGGTTTTGGTAGTTTTCGATTACATTTTTAATAGTGGTGAGGAGCTGATGAGGAGAGGGGAGAATTGGTATATGTTAGAATCTTAACAAGACGGTCTTGAATTTTTAATAAGGTTGTGAGGGAGTGGAGGTTTGTGATGCTTATTTACAGAGATGTGCCTTTAGATTCATACTCGTCTACGTGTTTAGAATTTAAAATTATTACAAGGATTTAAAATTTAGAAATGAGAGTGCGAAACTTTTTTTTAAACTAAAATTTTGACTATAATTTGAAGAATTACTTTTCTATTCATTCAAATCCTTGTTATTAAATATTATTTTAAGGTATTAATTTTCTATCCTATTCTTAAATAAAATATTCCTATTTTTTAATTTGGTTCCTTTTAATTGCAAGACTCTAAATATAATTTAAATTATTAGATTTTTTATTCAATTCCTACACGTTAAGGTGGTGTTCGGTATCGTGGTTATCCACAATACATTTGTGTTTGAAAACACACTACAGCTCATTTGCATCGTTCAGTTCAGTATGGAGTGGACCGAACCACAATATCTCGTGAAACAGTCCACACTATATTGCAAAATCTCTTCCATGGGTAAGAATCGTGGATTGCTCCAGCAACGGTGAAAAACTCTAAGAGTCATTGATTCGCAGCATTGCATCCTTATACCATCCTAAGAAATATTATTGTTGTAGCTCTTTCTCTGAGGAAACCATTGTAGCTCTTGCTCTCCCATCACTCTGCCTTGCTGTTAGAAGAAGGTGTCCAACACCGGTCAAAGTTGCCCCGGTTCATTGAACAATCTGTTCATAACCTATTTGAATAGATGTTCATCTGAATTTTTTTTATCATAGATGTTTATTTAGGATTGAACCACTGTTATCTTGTGTCAATACATTGAATGGTCGGCCCGTTCTGACAAAAAAATAAAAATAAAATAAAATGCGATCAAAACCATTGAACGGTTCACCTGCCTGGATCAGTGGTTTGTTGACCAAATCAACATTTTTTGGCCAAAATCCAGTTTTGGCGAAAAACAGAACCGGTCCCGGTTTTTCCAATCCAACCGTTTGAACTGAACGGTTAACTCGTTCTGATAGAAAAAATAAAAAAATAAAAAATGGTCAAAACGGTTGAACGGTTCGAACGGTTCAATTGCCCAGGTCAGCAGTTTGCTAACCAAATCAATGTTTTCTGGCCAAAATCCAATTTTGGCGAAAAACGGAACTGGTCACTAGTTCTCGATTTTTCCAGTCCGATCTAGTTTTAAAAACCATGGAAAAAGTAATAACATTTAATTGGATAAATGTATATTTTATTATTTATTATTTTACATAAATGAATAATAGTAATGTCAAATTGTCATTAACTTCATAAAACAATATTAGCAATATTATTAATAATATTTTTATTAATTAATAAGTTTTAAATATTATTTTTTATTAATATTATAAATTGTTGTTAATTATTAGTAATTAGTAACAATATTATTACTTATTATCAAATATTATTAATATTGTTAATTTTTGTTAACATTATTTTATTAATCATTAATTATTAATATTAATAATTATTTTTTAATTAATATAATTACTAATTTTAGTTAATATTAATATCATTATTTGTTATTAAATATTATTGATATTATTGTTAGTATTATTAATTATTTTTAATATTATTTTTTATAAACTATTAAACTTTTTTGTAATTTATTACTGTTTTTTTCTATTATATATATTACTAAAAAATAAAGTATTGTGTTTTTAATGATTAACCACATAGATAATCTCACATGTTATAGTTGAGATGCATGGAATCAAACACAAGATATGGACAGAAATGTGCGACACCTTGCAAATCACCCGTTAAGGTGTGGTATGGATCAGTACACACATTTTTGTCCATGGTGCTGAACAATTTCTCATCTACCTTATAGAACCTCCCTAAGTCTTATATTTAGTATATTAAGTTCCATAAAAATACTCTCATTTTTCATTAAATCTTATATTATCATATTATTTGTATCTATGCTACTATTAAAAGCGCGAATGAGAGTGTGAAACTTTTGTTTGACTAAAATACCCAAAGTTTTGAATTTGGCTCCTCTCTATTTATAAGGACAGAAATGTAATTGAATAATCAATTTTTTTCTCATCCAAATTCCTCTTATTAAGTTTTATGTTTAAGATATTAATTTCATTTAACATAGATTCATCTCTATCCTTGACTAAAATATCTCTATTTTTGAATTTGGCTCCCTTTTAATGGTAAGGACACAAAATATAATTTGAACTATTACATTTCACCTCATTCATTTTCGCTTTCATTAAATCTTATATTTAAGGCATTAACTCCCAATCTTTCATTCAATCATATATTAAGTTTTATGCATGAGAAAAAAATTAAAAGAAAAAAAAAAAACGATTAAGATGATGAATAATTTCTCCTCTAACAAAGAACATTGGAATATAAACCGCGTGAAGTGGTAAAGTCCAAGGGGTTTGATCTTCTTTGTCAAGAAGTCAGTCGGCATACGCTTCTGTTTTGTTTAGGGGGAAAATCAATTCATGCGGGAGAGAGTTGCTTGGTATGAATCTCTTAACCCTAACCCTCTTTTCCGTTGTTTTGATTATTGATTCAGACAGACTGGTAAGCTTCTCCTTTCCTATATTTTTTTTTTGTTATGTTCTTGATATGGTCTGAGTATTGGAGATGATTTGGGGTTGTACCTCGTTATAACCTTAGAGTTAGTTTTTTGGGTTTAGGGCTTGAGTTTTGCAAAGGTGTTGTTCTTCTTTAAGTAAAAGTTTTTCTTTTGCTACCAGTTGTTGGGGGTTTCGATACCCTTAGTGGAGATCTATCTCTATAACTAGAGTCTTGTTCCCCTGAGTGGGGTCTTTAGGGGATGTCTTCCTCGTGTATACAAGTTTGTTATTGTTTTTTTTTTGGTTTTTAGAGGAGGTTTTGTAAATCTTCTTAATTAGTTTGAGTATTGGGATCAGGTTGTTGTTTGTTTCTTGTTTGGGTAAAAAGGTTTGGATAGTTTGTCCGAAGTTAGGGAAAGAGGTGTTTTGAGAACAAACGCTGGGAGAATACAGAGGGGAATTGGCCTTGGCAATAAGGGTATGGGCATTAAGGAAATTGGTGAATCGAGTGGTGCTTGTCAACTAGGGGATTATCCAAAAAAGATTCTCAGCCTTACTAAAATAAATTCCATAGTTTTCAAGGCGTCTAGGCGATTCTCGGCAACACTGAAGCACTTAATCGCCTAGGCAATAAAAATTTTATAACATAAAAAACTGATTTTGACTAGTTTCCTAGTTTATATACCATTCAGTATGTATGTTAATTGAAAAAATAAAAATTCTCTTTATTAAGAACATTAAATTTCCTCTAAAAATGTGGCAAATTATTACATCTAAAAGATAAAAATCTTTTACATATATTAATTTCATTATTTTCAAAAATAATACTACTATAATAAGTATTTAGTAGAGCAAATTCATATTAATTAGCAGCTAAAGAAGGTTATTAACTTTACATGATAAATAGTCAAGATGGAAAGTAAAATAGAAAAAAATAAGGATGGAGTTTCTGTTTTATTAAAATAGAGAGAGAGATAATAGAAAAAAAGGGAACTTTATTATTCTATTCTTTCTTTTCTTTCTTTCTTTCTTTTTCTCTTCTCAAAACCCTTTGATCTTTTAAGTTTCAATAATAAAACATTAAAACAAAGTCTAATTGATATAAATGTATTAACACATACATTAATATGATACAACAATATAAATGATATTATAAAAGGTGCCTGTCTTGTCATTTTTTTCGCTTAGGCGGGCGTTTAATCGCCTAGGCAGGTGCCTAATTGCTAAAAGTCAAAGCGTTTGGGTGAGGCACCCAGCCAAGGGCTCCTAATTGCCTAGGCTACACCTTGACAACTATGCTAAATTCTTTTATGATTTTTAGTTGGAACTGTAGAAAGTCTGCTAGGAAGGATGTATTGCAGAACCTTAGAAACTTGAGTAAAAAGAAAGCACCGGATATCATCTTTCTTTCTGAAACTAAAAATCCTGATTTAAAAGTCCAGAATCTTATTAGACGATTAAGATATCCTAATTATTTCTTGGTGCCTCCTGAAGGATTAGCTGGTGGGTTAGCAGTCTTTTGGAAAGAAAATATAAAGGCAGATATTTTGAGTGATTCATCAAAGTATATTATTTTATCTGTTAATTCATTTCCGGCTGATCAACTTGGTTGCTCTGTTTATTGGGAATCTTTTACAGAAATGTTAGAAAATTTTATTAAGTCTCAGTTTGGAAGGAGTACAAATGCAAATATATAGAGTGCAAAACCTTGTATTTTGTATTATTTTGTATGTATTTGCACTTTACGTATTCGCATTTGTACTCTTCCAAACTAAGCCTAATGAAAATATGCCATGCATTGTCATTGGGACTTCAATGTTGACTTAAAAGCTGTTACAGAGCATGAGGAAAACTCTTCTTCTGTGAACGTGAATAATTGGAGTGGAACTCTTAGAAATGCCTTTTTAAAGTTCATTAATACATTCCATTTGTGTGAACTAAACATAAAAGGGGGTACAAAGACTTGGTGTAATGGTCAGCAAGGTCTAGCCAGAATTGAAAGGAGACTTGATCGTATTTTTATTTCTGATGAATGCTTAAATTGGTTCAGTCCTCTTGAAGCGCAAGCCTATCCAAGATGGGGATCAAACCATAAATCCATTGCTCTAAATCTGAAAACACAATCAGTCAACAAATCCAAACCATTTAGACTATTTGAATCTTGGCTGCAAGAGGATGAATGTGTTAAAATAATTACGGAGGGATGGCAGGTTAGGGTTATAGGTTTTGCTCGTCATAGGATAAATGTTAAGATAGATGGTATTAAAAGAAACTTGAAACATTGGAATAAATGGGTGTTTGGGAATGTGGATAAGAAGATTGAATGGGTTAGTGAGCAATTGACAAAATTAGAGGAGCAAGATTCAATGGAAAAATTTTCCATGATAGAACAACTAGAAAAGTTGAGGATTAAGTGGATGAATCAACAAGAATGTTTATGGATGCAAAAGTCAAGACAATTGTAGTTAAAAGTGTGGTGATTCAAATACTAATTTTTTTCATAAAGCAACCCTATTCAGGAGACATAGGAACATAATCTCTTGGATTAAAGATGAACAAGGAAAACGGATTTCTGATCATAAAGAAATTTCAAGGAATTTTGTGCAATATTTCAAGTTTGTGTTTCAATCTCAAAGATCTGAGAATTTTGAAGGGTTTCCTCAATTGTTTGAATCTATCATAACAGAAAGTGAAAATGAAGCCTTAATTAGTAGCGTTGCCATCCAAAGAAGTCAGGGGAGTTGTTATGTCACTAGGCGCCTTGAAAGCTCCTGGGCCTGATGGAATACCTGCTATGGTGTATCAACGTTTTTGGAATTGATAGGTGATAATTTGTACGAGTTTGTTTGTGATTTTTTCCAAAACAAAAAGTTTTCAGGTTGAATTAGTCATACCTTTCTTACTTTGATTCCTAAGCATGATAATCCTTCTAAGGTTAGAGATTTTAGGCCAATAAATCTGTGTAATGTGCTTTATAAAATTATAGCTAAATTGTTAGCGAACAGACTTAATCCACTTTTGGAAAAATGTGTTTCCCCTGTTCAATTGGATTTTGTTCCAAGCAGGTTAATCCATGATAATATTATTAATTATAGCTCAGGAACTGATCCACTTTATGAAAAAGAAGAAAACTGGGGGAGGATTAATTGCAATAAAACTTGATATTTCTAAAGCCTATGATTCCTGAGTGGGATTATTTAATGTGGGTTTTGAAGTCTTTGGGATTTTCAGAACAGTGGTGTGAGCTGATATGGGTTTGTAAATGTCTGTGCTAGTTAATGGTTCCCAGAAGGTTTCTTCGAAACATCTAGAGGCATTAGACAGGATGATCTTATATCCCCTTATTTATTTGTTTTGGGAATGGAAGGATTATCGATTGATTGCAAAGGCCAATAATAAAAATAGATGTCAAGGGATAAAAATCCATAGAGATGCTCCAAGTATTTCTCATCTAATGTTTGCGGATGATGTTTTGTTGTTTGGCAAGACTAATAGAGAGGAGGCAGCTGAATTTATAGAAGTGTAGAAAGAATTTTGGGCTTAGAAATAAATTTTCAAAAATCTGGGATTTGGTTTAGTAGAAATATTCCCCCAAAGGGTGCTAAAATGATTAGAAGACAAATGAAAATGTCTGAGTTCACAAAGATTGTAATTACCTTGGGGTTCCCCTACTTTGGAAGAAACAGAAAACAACATCTTTACAATTTGTGTTGGAAATCGTCGGTATTGTCCTATGTTGGTAAAAAAACTTTAGTGCAATCAGTCTTGCAAACAGCCCCTGTGCATTTGCATGAGTGTCCTCCAATTTTCAAATAAAATCCATTAGGCTCAGTTTGGAAGGAGTACAAATACAAATTTAAGTAGAGTGCAAAACCTTATATTTTGTATTATTTTCTATGCATTTGCATAGTACATATTTGTATTTATACTCCTTCCAAACTAAGCCTAAATGAAATAGATAAAATGCAAAGGTGTTTTTGGTGGAATGAGAGATCACAAAGAAAAGGGATTAAGTGGGCAAAATGGGAGAAGTTATATGCTCCAAAAATCTTTGGTGGATTGGGGTTTAGAAAGGCTGCAACACTGAACATGGCTTTAATATATAAATTAACTTGGAGATTCCTAACTGATAAAAACTTGTTATGGGTAAAGGTTTTGCAGGGTAGATATCTCCCAAGGCATTTTAGATTTCCCTCAAAAGTTGTACAGTCTGCTTCTCCTATTTGGAAGGGAATTGCTAAAGCACTTAGATATTTTCAACAAGGTTGATGTTCAAGTGCATAATCAGTCAAACCTCAATGTTTGGAATAGCCCTTGGATCTATGAGAATGATAAATATAGATCTCCCATTAAGAGTAGTAAGTTGGTGATTCAAGATCTGGTTCAGGAAGATGTAGCAATTTGGAATAGGCAACTGGTTATAGAAGTGTTTGGTAGAGAAGAGGGGGAGTCAATTTTGAGTACAACCATTATGAGGAATAGGCAATAGGATATTTGGATATGGACAGAAAGTCATAATGGAAAATTTACAATAAAGCAATTTCTTGAAAATGAATGGCGTATAAATAATGCCTCTCTAGACCAAAACATGTTAAAAATAATTAAAAGAGTTTGGAATTTAAAAATTCCCCCTAAGTTTGTTTAAACTGTTCATGTGGAGATTAATTAGGAAATTTGTCATTTCAAAAATGGATTTGGTTGATAAAGGCATTAATGTGGAAAGTGATTGTGTTTTATGCAAGGATTAAAGTATTAGTATTGGACAACGCATAGATACGGACGAAAATGATTGAAACACATGGATATGCTAAGGAAATACATGCACTAAATTTAAGATCAAAATGATCACAAAATAGTATATATAAATACATAGAAAATATAAATATTTAGGATATATATGAAGAAATATATTACGATTAATGTAACGGGATGCATAATTTTATTTATAGTGCATCAATCAAGAGTTCAAGACACTAAACATATGCACCTATTATATTTAAATTATTATATCAATTATTTTTTTATTTTACTATTTTAATTTTTTAATAATAAGAAAAAATCAACCAAATATTAAATGTTCAAGTGAAAATTAAAATATCAATTAATAATTCATAAAAATATAATCTTAATTTAAAGTATATCAAATTTGTTAAAATTTATAAGATACATATCATATACAAATTCATAGTTTTTAATTACTAAAATAACTATACCATTATTAATATATTTATTTCTGTAAATTTTATGAAATAAAAAATTATTTTTTAAAATAAATGTAGATTAGTGGATTTGATAGATTCAATTTAATATTATATTCTTCAATACTTTAAATACAATAATTTTATTTTTTGTAAATAATAAATATGTTGTTATTACTTGTTAATGTAAATTAAAATATTAGTTAGTAACTAGTAAAAGTATATAAAAATTTTAAGATTTATATCATGTGCAAATTTATAAATTTTAAGTATTAAAATAATTATTCTATTATTAATATTCCATTTGTACAAATTTCTTGATATTAAAAATCATTTTTTTTATATAAATGTGGATTTGATACATTATTTATTATATTAGTTTATAAAATATTATTTTTTAAACTTTTAGTTAGAATTGTTAAATATAAATATGTGCTTTTAATTTAAATTGCATGTGAATACAAAAAGTTAAAAAAAATATTTTATTTCACTTTATATCACAAAATGAAGCATGGGTTAGTGGTTTAGAATCGCAGCGAGTTCTAAACGTGTTAGGTGATCTGCGTTTGAATCACCTCATTTGCATTTTTTGAGAAAGCTGATAGATGCAACGTGTATCATGCGTATTGGCCGATACAATGCGGAATAAGCCGATACGTATCCATATCCATCTGATATAAACAATTGATAAGATACGCTTATATTCATAATGTATCTCATATCATTAATAACCAATACCGATACCGATACAATACATCCCTATTGAACATATCATATCAATATTTAAATCCTTAGTTTTATGATCTCTTAATCATTTATTTTGTTCTTGCCCTTTTACTAAAACTGCCTTGTATGCTAGTCATTGGACTCTATTGATCCTGAGGAATGTTCTCATTATATATATATATATATCTCAGTATTTAATTTTCTTGATGAATTCAGGCTTGATGTTAAATGAGGTCAATGAGATACTGAAATGGATTGCTGTGAAATTTTATTTTTGTTTGGAAAATCCAGAATGATGCCATTTTTTCAAATATTAGACGACATGTAAACTGGGTGATGTCTTCGGTGAACTTCATGATTTGAAATAATGAAGATGATATGGGTAATATATCAAATCAGACTTTAAGCATTAACAATGGGTAGAGAATATGATGGAATTTTAATTCAATGTGATGCTGGCACCTTTTTGAAGGGTGGTGCTTTTTATGGCACATATGATTTCTGTATCTATGATAACAATAAAGAATTTTTGGTGGCTGCAGGTGGTTTGTTGGGAATTGTTGTGTGCTGAATTGAAGGCGATATATAAAGATTTGGTTTTTGCATTTAGTTTATTTTATTAGTATTTTCTTTTTAATTTATTCAAAAAAATATATTAATTAATTATATATATTAAAGAAAATAAGTGTGATAAAGAGTAATTATTTTTAAGGTGAAAGAATTAAACCTTTCTTAATATTTCACCTGAATATTAAAACATTCCCTTACTTTTCAAATTGGACTTAAAAGACCTCTCATCTCAAATTTGCAAACAGTTATCTCTAACAGAGAGAAAGGAGAATGATTAACATACCCTACGTTAAGTTTGGGATTAAATTGATTTGTAAAATTTAGAAAAAAAAATCCTCTTCAACCTTGGGACAATCAAACTTGACCACCTCTTCATATCACCACTGCATTCCTTCCGACGAATGTCTTTATAGGAGTGTTTTTCTTCTTTTTGAAAATGTCCATTGGTCAAAATGACCAAATGAACAAATAATAGTGCTTTAATTTTCTATTAAATAGTACATCATAAAAATATTGTATGTGTTTGGTTCTGTTTATATTTATTGAATAAACGTTTGTAGTTTATTTGCTGGTAAAATGGAGAAATGCAATAATTGCAATTATTTATGACAAATAGGCACCATTTGGTGCCACATCATCGTAACAATGAATAAATGTCTGGCCACTTATGGAAGCTTTAAAAAATAACTTCCACAAATGGCTGGCATGCACAAAAACCAAGATTCACTTTTTACATTTTCAATGCATACAGAAGAGCAAGAGAGAGAAAATGCTGATATAGCCTATGTAGCACCGCCAATAAACATTTACTTAATAAACGTAAACAGAACCAAACACCCTGATTATTATTTGGAGAAAATCCATAGCAAAGTTTGAGTGAGTTAGAACTTTGTGCCACAAGAGTGGAGATCCACCATTGCTGGTTAGGTCCAAATCCACCATTATGATAATCCCAATGATTCAATCTGGTCCTCCCAACCCCAAGCATTGGAATCTCTTCCACTCTAAAGATTTATCTAAATCATGAATCGCTATCAATAATTAACCTTCTTACTATTTGATGAGGGCGGATTTGGCCCTCCAATGATATTGTGACACATGGCACACCGGAACAACTAGGTGACACTCGGAACCACTTAGGCAACAACTTGCCTTAGCCAAGTTGATGGTGTCCCACCTGGCGGCCTGGCCCAGGTGCCGACCTGGCGGCCTGGTCCAGGCATGACCTGGCGGCCTGGCCCAAGCGCCGACCTGACGGCCTGGTCCAGGCATGAACTGGCGGCCTGGCCCAGGCGCGAACTGGCGGCCTGGCCCAGGCGCGAACTGGCGGCCTGGCCCAGGCGCGACCTGGCGGCTTGGTCCAGGCACGACCTGGCGGCTTGGCACGGGCGTCGACCTGGCGACCTGGCCTAGGCGCAACCTGGCAACCTGGCACAGGCGCGACCTAGAGGCCTGCGAGACGTGCTCGCCGACAAATTCGGCATGCATATCCTAACACTCCCACGATCCTTGGAAGTTGGCCAACATGCCGAACAATCCGGAGGGTGGTCAACGTGCATGGCGGTTGGCTCCGGGAATCTCGGATATGGTGTGTGAAGCCCACGCCAAACAATGCCTATATAGAGGCACCAACCCCAATGGCATAAGGGGGGGCAAATAAGCATATTCTAGCTCTCATACTTTGTGATTTTTAGCTCGCAGTCTACTATGAGAGTATTGACTTAAGCATCGGAGCGACCTCGTTGGGTTAGCCACCCCAAGTCCTCTGACATTGATTCCTTGTAGGTCTCTAAAGAATGATGAATCTCAACAATCAATCTAGCTCGCCACCAAGTAGCTCGTCACCTAACCTGCCTAGCTCAGCCCAGTCAGCTCGTCACCTAACCTGCCCAGCTCGGCCCAATTAACTCGACACCTAATCTGCCCCCAGTTCGGCCTGGTCAGCTCGGCATCCAGGTCCTCATCTAGCAAAAGTTCACTTCGGCCTTTGAATTATCGGCCACTTGAAAGCAGACCAAATGACGAGATACTTAACACAAAAAATTGATACATCACCAAAAATTGATTCATCACTATTTAATAAAATAAATCTTAAAATTTTAATCAAACACTAATTGCATGCATGGAATTCTATGCAGATCTTTCCCTTGGAAGTTAGAATTTCAAAACATCTCCGATTCTCCACACTTTGTTTCTGATAAGAAATGTTCATTAAAAGATTACTCGTGTTTAATCCAGCATTCATAGATATGATACAGACGCTCCCCTGTACTAACAAATATATATATATATATATATATATAGATATGATACAGACGCTCCCTTGTACTAACAAATATATATATATATATATATATATGATACAGACATGTAAATTAAATTGCTTTTGACTTCATCCTTCATCAGTTCCTTAATGTTCTTAGACATTGCAGCTGATAACAGATGAATCAAACATTCAACGTATCACTTGATGCAAGTATGGTTTGTTTTTCTTATCACTTGCTGAAAACCAGTTGTAGTGATGGATTGGATTCCAGTGACCGGAGTTTGTTTAAGGTTGTCTTTTCAGGGGAGGGTTTTGCCCATGCAAGACAACCAACTAAGAAAAGGGATAATAAAAAGCATAATTAAATTTTTGAAAATAAAAACAGCATATGATGTCACATGCTAATAGACATGGACAAAGATTTAACATATGGGAGGTTTTTGTCTACTAATGTCATCTAAGAGAGGAAGTATAAGTCCAGTTTAAAAAATAAAGGGATTTTTCAGTATTTAGGAAAAATATTAGAGGAGGTTTTAGTATTTTACCCTTGTTTTTTTATGTAAAAATAAAACACAAATTTAAGACTAACTAAAAAATGGAGTTGTTTTCCTTTTTGGTGGTGAATCAACAATTCAACCTTTTGGGTTAAATATATTAAATCTTGATGTCAAAATTAAATAATAATAACAATTAAACAATGAAAATACACAAAAGTATAAAATAAAAAAAATTGCAAAAACCATTTGAGCACATCTCTAATATTGTATATTCATCATGTTAAACAAAAATAAGTGTGACAAATAAGAATAATTGTTATAGACATAGAAAGATAAAAAATGTAAAATATTTTGAAAACATATTATTTACTATCATCATCATCATCATCAATTCGTCATTATCATCATCATAAATTACCACATGCAAAGATCATGTACATTGCACACTATCAGCACCCAATATTTGCTCAGTCCCCTCTTTAACCCACTTCTTACACTCCAAATGCCCGATCAGACCTCACCAATCTCTTTAGAACATGCCAAAACCCTAGGAAACCAAATCTCAACTCAAATACCCTCAAATCCACCTTAAATCAATAAGATTCCCTTCTGATGGTCACAATTTTGCCATGTCACCATACCCGCCACAGACTTGTTACCCATTCAGACTCCATCGCATGAAACAAGGCCATTTATCATCCAATCACACCAAATTTCAGCCCTAAATTGCTTAATTTCAACACATCTGGCACTACAACACTTCTCAAACCAAAAACCTATGATCCACACATCCCCAACATGATCAAAGCCTCCCAACATTCTCATAATTCAAATCCATGTCACTCCACCAAAGTCCAACTAAAAATTCCCTTATTTACCCATCCATCAAACCAAGATTCCATTTTAAGCCCCCTCGTTGGCTGAAATACTCATAATCTAGATCCTTATGATTTCCACACCTCTAAAACCATCGCACACTTCCATAAACTGAAAGGACCCCAGGATACCCACCACCCTAATTTCATATCCAATAGTTCCCATTTTGCTCTTTGTACGCAAAGATTCCAAATCCATCATTCTCATTACTCACTACTCTCAAAATCTTAGATATCCATAATGACAACTCCCCCAAGATGCTCAAATCTTCCTAAAACCTCCAACAAATCCCTGATCAACCATCCACCAGATTTTAGACCCAAAAAATGAGTGTTTTACCCTTCATCCAAAAAGATTGCAAACTGACTATTATTATCGGTCGACACTCTCAAAATCCAAGATCTTCATCAAAACACTCCATCTAAGACCCTAAAATCTTCCTAAAACCTCCATCAGACCCCTAATCGACCGTCCACCAAATTTCAAGCCCAAAATGACCGTTTTGCTCCTACATCCAAAAGATTCCAAATCGACAATTCTTATTGGCCACCACTCTCCAAATAAAAGGTCTTCATCAAGACACATCATCTAGGACATTCAAAACCTGCCAAAACCTCCTTCGACTTCCCGATCAACCATCCACCAAATTTCAAACCTTAAAATGACCATGTTGCCCCTCATCCAAAAAGATTTCAAACCGATGATCCTAATTAACTACCACTTTCTAAATCCAAGATTTCCATAATGACACCTCCCCCAAGACACTCAAACCCATCAAAACTCCATCAGCTTCCCGATCAACCATGCATACAATTCCAGACCTTAAAATTACCTTTTTACCCTTTATTCCAAAAGATTTCAAATCGACGATCCTCATTGGCCATCACTCCTCAAATCCAAGATTTCCATCATGACACACTATTCAAGACCTTTGAACCATATCAAAACCCTCATCAACCTTCTGATCGACCATCTATCAAATTTCATATTTCAAAATGATTATTTTACCCTTTGCTTAAAAAGATTCCAAATGGATAAGGGTATCCATCACCACGCATCATCCGACACCTCCAAACCCCATCAAAACCTCCCAATCAACGATCCATCACATTTCATACCTTAAAATGATCTTTTTACCCTTCTTTCAAAAAGACTCCAAATCGACCATCCTCGTCGTCCTATACTCTTTGATTTCAAGATATCCACCGTTACACATCACCCGACACCTCTAGATCTCATCAAAGCCTCTCGATCATCAATTGGTTAAACTTCAAACATTAAAATTACCATTTTACCCCTCTCTTATAATGATTCCAAATCGAGGGCTCTCATTGGCCGCTACTCTCATATTTCAAGATATGCATTGTGGTACACCCTCCGATACACCTAGACCATGCCATCACCTTCTTAAACACCTGGACAAACCTTCCTCCATTTTTTAAACCCAAAATGACCATTTTAGCCTTCTGTAGGTACATAGTTCTCGTACAGTCCCTCAGAGCACAATAGACATTAGATTAATACCACATGGATGCTCACGATCAGCCAACAACTCATCTTTCCTATGCGATGAACATGCGGTTCACCACACGCTTGCGATGAACCTATGCTTAGCATAGGCCCAAAACGAACTCAAGATGAACCTGCGATGAGGCTTCACAAATACCTAGCCCCGCGATGAACCCTAAAACCGTTACAGGATTCTGGTTTGTTAAGAACTAGACTCGGGTATTAGCCGCACATGTAATGTCAATATGGGGAACATGACGTGGCGCTACGTAGGTCTAATAAAATCTCACCTGCCAAGTAGTGACATCACTAGCGCCTCGTCAGTTAAGTAAGGAGCAAAAGAGTAGTAGCACATGTGGGCTATGAGGATCTCCGAGTGAAAGGAAAGCCAATCCTCGGAAAGATCCTCATAGGGAGGCGTGGCAAAACCCCAACAATGCCCTTAATGATTAATGGCGAATCTAATATTCACTTCCCTAGTAGGAGACAAACGCCTTTAGTTCCTTTCTTTCAAGATCTCGGGATCTTCCCCATAAATGGAGATCCTTCTCAAAATGAAATTCATTCAACCACTAGTTCTTAGTCTTTCTTTGTCTTTCAAAGAGACAACTTCTCTATCTTAGCCGCCACCTTACCTACAGTAGAATCTCTAGTTCCATCTTTGATCACAGAGAATGGCTGCCTGTAGAATCAACCTTACACCCATCTCTAAAGAACACAACAACATCCCTAAGAATACCAACCCAGGGGTGGAGAATCATTTCAAAATGAAGGCAGCCGATCGAGTTGATATCAAAATACATTTGAACAAGGTATACAAGTTCGAGGCCCACTTTGAAGCTCGGTTTGAAAAACTTGAGCAGCTGCAAGAAGAAACAAGGAACGCCCTCCAAATTCTTCTCCAACGATCAGCCCAAGCCAAATAGTCTCCCTTCACCCAAATCGCCATTCCCACTGGCGTCCCTGCCAGCCATCACACCTCCAACCCGATTCCTACTGCCCCAGAAAAACCCAACATAACCAATCCAACGCCCATGCAAACAGGGCAACACCCCATCAACCAGCCATGAACCTTCCCCCAAGTAGATCTAGTAGCAAAGACTCCACTCAGCTAGAACGAGATGGGAGAGTATGTCCAAGGACTAGTGGTAGAAATCCGCAACCGAGCACAGGATCCCATCGTCTTATAGAAGCCCTACTCTGACTGGATCCTGTATAAGCCTTACCCTGTCAGATACGTTCCTCCGTAGTAGTGGCTGCAGTATGATGGCCAGAAGGGCAGCCCGCAAGAACACATAAGCAAGTTTAAAGACATCCTCGGATCCTTCGCTCTTGATGGGCATCTCAAAGTCCAGGAGTTTTCAAAATCTCTAACTAGCCCAGCGTACACCTAGTTTGTTAGCCCCACCACTAGAAGCATCGATTTGTGGGGTGAACTAGCGGAAAAGTTCTTGTCAAAATGGTTCACCCTAGAAAGGAAGCTGATGATGGCTGATATGAGAAATATAGAACAAGGTTCGAGAAAAGACCTCTTGGTGTATGTCATGAGGTTCCAGAAGCTGGCTCATTCCATTTCCGATAAGCACGCCATAGAGAAGAGCTTCGTCAAACAATGCGTTCAAGGGATGCAGCCTGCTTACAGAATAGGCATCAAAAACGTGGTAGTTGAGACATTTAACGAACTATGGAGATGTGTAGAAAGAACAGTGTGCATGGTCAAGAACACCTCACACCAGCCTACACCATATGGAAGGAATGAAGCATATGCAGTCGACCATAAGCCTTGGAACAACGGAGGACCCAGACAGGGGCCCTACTATCACAATGCTGCCCCAGGAAAGAAAAATGACCTACTGATTCCTCCTCCCTTCCCCTGCACAAAAGAAGTGATTATGGTAATGAATAAGTTGGTTGAAGACAGAGTGATCAATTTGCCACCCCCACCAACAGGAGTAGATCCGGAGAAGGATAGATGTGTCGGAAGGTGGTGCAGCTATCACCGGTCACCACACCATGACTTGGTGGACTATTTCTCATTAAGAAGTTTGTTTGTACAGAATGTAAAGTTGGATGAGTTTGTAAAAAGGGACCCAGCGCGAGTAGAAATTGACCCATGCCCAAGGGGGAAGTGTCAATGTGGTAGGAGCAACAAGCCAATATCAATCTGATGCACTAATAGAGAGAATCAAGCAAAGCCAGGAGCTCCAACAGTTCTTCAGCAAGTAGGGAGTAAGCACATCGACAAGGAAGCTGGCTCTCAAAGCGCTGGTAGAAGTCTTCAAGCGCCCATTAGAGCCCTATCGGCCTAATCGCAACAGCGTGGAATTTACAATGGAAGACATGTTAGCTGTCAACCTCTATCACAACCAGCATCAGTATGTTTTAGCGAGAGTTGGGGGCTTCAAAATGAGGTCAATGATTGATCCTAGGAGTTCCGTTAATATGATCTCCATCTATACATTGATGCTGATGAAAATACAACAAGAAACCGTTAGAGGACTGCCGGTGGAGGTAACAAATTTCAACGGAAATGCGTATGTCACAGAAGGGTCCATTGAACGCGTATGTCACACAAGGGTCCATTGAACTGCAAGTAGCAATTGGGCCATTCTCTGTCGCACAAGAATTTCAGGTCATCTCAAGGAGGACTAGCTACCATGTCCTCCTGGGACGACCTCTAATACATGGCCTAGCTCTCATCCCATCAACATATCACCAGTGCATCAAAGCCAAACACAAGGGGTGCGTGATCAAAATGTCGGCTACCAAAGTCCCCGTTGATAAGTCAGAGACTCACCTGCAAGACACGATCTACTACATGGAACTAGCAGATGAAGGAGAGACAAGGATAGTTAGAGACTCACCTACAAGACACAAGGGGTGCCTAGACCTGGACCTCATCAGGCATTCACTGTGCGTAGACCCCAAGTTCAGGCCAGTAGAGTAGCCACAAAGGATCTTTAAACCAGAAGTAACTTTGAAGATTAAAAAGGAAGTCGAACGACTCTTGAAAGTAGGATTCATCAAACCCATAGCACACCCTCAGTGGCTGGCCAATATAGTACCAGTGAAGAAGAAGAACAGGCAGCTCAGGTTAGTGTTTCTAGCTTAGTTCCCTAGTGATAGCACATCATTGAAAACTAAACTATCCCAAGGATGAGTTTAGAGACCTAAATAAGGCCTACCCCAAGGATGAGCTTCCCTTACCGAACATGGACATGCTGATAGACTCGATAGTAGGGAATGAACTTTTCTCCTTCCTAGATGCTTACAGTGGGTACAACCAAATCTTTTTGGACCTTGCAGATGCACGTCGCACGGCCTTTAGGATACCAATAGGGAATTTCCACTACAAGATGATGCCCTTTGGATTAAAGAATGCCGGGGCTTACATATCAAAGGGCCATGACAAGTGTCTTCCATGACATGTTACACAAGGAAATTGAATACTATGTGAACGATATAGTGGTCAAAGAAAAGAGGTGGGAAGACCATCCCAATGTGCTGAGAAAAGTGTTTAGTTGGTGCAAAACTTTCAATTTTAGGCTTAATCCGTTGAAGTGCGCATTCAAAGTGCAATCTGGAAAATTTTTGGGATACAGAGTGGACCAAACGGGGATACACCCACATGAGAGTAAGGTGAAAGCAGTCTTAGATCTCCCACCTCTAGTCAATAAGTCCCAATTGAAAACCATCCTAGGAAAGGTCTCGTACCTAAGAAGGTTCATCCCCGGTCTTGCACATGTGGCGATGCCATTAATGAAGCTAGTTAAGAAGTCTGTAAAATTCAAGTGGACAAAGGAGCACCAACAAACTTTTGAACAGTTGAAGGTTACCCTTGCTAAGGTCCCAACCATGTCAACACCCAAGGAAGGTTTTAAATTTAGGATATATATCACATTGGGTTCAGAGGCAATAGGATGTCTATTAGCACAAGAAGATGACGAAGGAATGGAGTGTTCAATATACTACGCTGGTAGGACCTATAAGTCAGTCGAGAAGAATTACTCTCTAATGGAGCAGCAATGCCTCGCGCTAGTGTTCGCCACACAAAAATTCAAGCATTACATCCTAGGTCAAAAGGTGAGATTCATTGCACGAAGTGACCCAATCAGGTTCTTTATGGATAGACCTCCCCTTTCTGGAAGACTTGTCAAATGGATGATGTAGCTGAGTGAGTACATGATAGAGTATACCCAGCCCAGGGCCATTAAGTGTCAGGCGGTGACAGACCTCCTGGCCACCTTTCCCTTCAATGGTGACTTTCCCATATCAAAAGAAATCCCTGGGGACATACCGATGATCACAGTAGCTGAAGGAAGAGAGTGGATCCTGACTTTCGATGGAAGTAGTACTAGTACTTCAGCTGGTGCCGGAGTCACCTTAACCTCACCTAACGGTCAAACCTTTGCTTACTCCTTCAAACTCCAGTTTCCCTGTTCCCACAATATAACTGAGTACGAAGCTTTAGTTCTAGGATTGATTAAGATAATAGAGTCTAGGGCAAAGAAGATTAAAGTGATCGGTGATTCCAAATTGGTAATAGGCCAGCTTGACGGAAGCACAACAACAAAAGAGTTGACAATCCTTCCATATAGGACCTTGATCCAGAGGCTAACCCATGACCTGGATGTAGACTTCAAACACCAGAATAGAGCCAAAAACAAGTTCACCGATGCACTGGTTACCCTAGGATCGAAAATTCAGTCTAGAAAAGACCCAATCGAAATTACCATCCAAACACTTGCCAAGCCATCGACTATCACATTAGAAGACTGGGTAGAAAAGGAGGATGAAATCATGTCAAACGACTGGAGGTACGAAATAATTCAAAAACTAAGCAGCCCAACATTGGAGACACATGATAGCAAATTGCTGTTGAGGTTTCAACTAGTGAATGGAGTGTTATAGCATAAACAAGCGGACGGGGTGAGAACAAGATGCTTAGGTAAGAGAGAGGTAGAGGAAATCCTAAATGAGACCAACAAAGCCCATTGTGGAGACATCACCAACACCCTGTAAAGAAAATTGCAAAGGTTGGGGTACTACTGGCCTGTGATGAAGTTAGACTCCTTTAGAGTACAATGCAAATGCGAGAAGTGTATCCCAGAGGTGGATGCGAGAGAATGCCTCATGGTGGACGAGGAGGATTGAAGGAGTATGTACATAATTTACTTAGAAGACAACACACTGCCGATAGACCCAACATTGAGAAGGAAGCTCCTATCCAAAGCTAAGTGGTTCTACCTCTAGGAAGTAGAATTGTATAGGAAGTCCCATACAGGAAAACCCTTGCGATGCCTGGCCGGCGAAGAGATTGAGGAGGTACTAGAAGTAGTCCACAGTTCTGAGCCTACCCTACACCAAGGACAGTTAGCCTTGTACAATCACATCCTGCACTTGGGCTTCTACTGGCCTACTACGACAGAAGACACTCAAAAACATGTGCACAAATGTCATAAGTGCCAGATCCATGCTGAGATGATACACAAACCTACCAATAGCCTTCATCCTACCATTACGCCTTGGCCCTTTCATACTTGGGGAGTAGATTTCATAGGCAAAATACATCCCCCTCCAGTGGATACTGTTTCATTATAGTGCTACAAACTACTTCACTAAGTGGGCAGAGGCTATACCCTTACGAAGGATTTGTGTAGAGAACATAGCCAACTTCCTTAGGCAACATGTAGTCCATCGATTTGGAGTCCCAATGAGGATTTTGACAAATAACGCTTGTCTATTAAGAATCAGGAAGTCCATGACCTTTTAGGGCAGTACGGTGTAATATTAGGAACATCAACGACGTACTACCCACAAGGAAATAGCCAAGTAAAAGCCACCAATAAGACCTTACTAAGAATGTTGAGCAAAACGGTGGTCAACAATCAAAAAGACTGGTCAGAAAAGCTGTCCAAAACCCTCTGGTCTTCTCGCACCACCATTAGAAAAAGCACACAGGCGACACCTTATTCACTGGTGTACGACTAAGAAGCAGTGTTGCCGACAATGATACGGGTGGTGTCCGCTCGTGTAGCCTTTGCGGTGGGAAAAAAGATCAAGCCAAAAGACATGAATCAACTACTCGCAGAAAAACTAGAGGGTATAGATGAAAGCAGGGAAAAAGCATCCCAAAGATAGATAAAATGTAAACAAGCCCTAGCTACAAATTTTAACAGATTGTTGAGACCTAGGAAGTTAAAAGAAAGAGATAAGGTACTCAAGAGAGCATTGAACATTAGACTGGGCAAGTCTGCAGGAAAATTTGCTCCAACATGGGAAGGCCCGTATATTATCAAAGAGGCTCATTTATCTGGCTACTATGTATTAAAAACTGTAGATTCAGGAGAACAAGACGAAACAATAAATGGTTACTGGTTGAAGCCTTACTTTGAATAGCATGGTCTAAGATGTAAACTTACTATCTCATGTATCTGCTTTAGAGATGAATGTATCAAAGATATTGTCTAAGTTTCTTTATTTTTCTAATAAGCATCCTTATGTGATTGTACTTTGCCTATAAATAAATGTGATGAATTCCTGATGCATATGTTAGCAGCCCACGTGTTGCGATAAAGTTTCTTTTTCAGTCCCAGTGGTAAAGCCCTGATGTATACATGTATTTTGAATATAATGAATTTACAACTATTCGTTGATGCACTACTTTGATCAAGGTAACCTGTGTACTAACCTTTGATTATGTCTCTTATACACACTCGTCTCATAGAAACCCCAGGATTGCACTCAGATTACCCTGGAAAACCTCGGGAAGGCCCTGGTAACCCCAAGTGCGCTCTTATCTCCTGGCAACCCCAGGACTGCACTCAAATTCCCCGACAACCCCAGGAAGGTGTTAGATAGTTTTGTATGCCCTTAGTTTCAATCAAAATGATGTACTTTATGAGTTTATTGTAAATGAATAAATGTGCATATTTGATTCATGTTCCCTTGGTATGTTTTTGTGTAATACCCTTAAACTGGACACTTAATGAGACTCGTGTTAGTTTAGAATGTTCACAGCCAATGGGTCGGTCTGGGGAGACCTATCCTGACAAAGCTGACACTGTGGTGCCACCAAGTCGGTTGGGGTGGCCTGTCTCAGCTGCCAGGGTGAGACCCTAGGCACATACAGTGTAGGATTAATTTAATCTTTGAACTGGACCAGATTTCCAGTATTGCCCTGGACCTTGGAGATTGATGGGAAAAACTAGAAAGTTACAACCAACCCCTAGACTCGATTATGATACTACACTAGTTGTTGGATTGGGCTATCCTTGATGTACCAATTAGTGAGATCCTTAGCGGGGGTCAAAACCTGGGTATGTTGGGATAGTCCGAGAATTCATCTGAGTGGGTGATCATAGTGACAGGATCAGCCCCTTTATCGGACAAAGGTAATGATCGGGGATGCACTCTCACTGATGCAAACCAAGACTGCCAGCAGCTGATTTCAACCGTTGTGATTTATTTTGCAAAATATATTTTATATAAGATATAAAAGTATAAATATTATGGTTTTTAAAATGTTTGCAAGAAGGTTTTAATTCCCGGGATCCATATGAGTGGAGACTACAACACTGTTCCTTGTAGCCGAGGGAGAGGTCCTCTCTTGTCAGGCAGTGTATGATCATTATGGGCTGAGAGGTTAAGTGTAAGACCATTGAGGATAATACCTGATGGGCTAATCTTGCATCTGTCAACAGTCCCTGGGTGTTACAAGGTGGCTTGGCCCAGGGACCTCTTAGGGTAAGTGTTGGGCCCGTAGAGCCCATTTGATGGGTTTCAGGGGGTGCACTATCTTTAACAGTGTATTCGGCCAGGCCTTGTAACAAAGGCTGGGCCGGACCCATGTGGCTGATGTGTAAATCAATGCTTGGGTCCCACGCCATACAAGGAAGCCCAACTGGGCAGCAGTTAAGAGGGTTAAGTGAGCACATAAGCTTAATGGGCCTAAAGCCCAATTCGAACTGGGCTGTTTATTTAGTTAATAAAGGAGCAAATTTTGAAGTGGATCAGCTAATAGGATTGGGCTTAGACCCTATCCACTTAGAGAGTCCAAGATCTGAATAGGATTTAGATCTGGAAACCTCCTAATTAGATTAGGAGATGACTGATCTGATCTCCAGATAAGATAAGGATTATCCCTTATCACTTAAAGGGACTTCTAACCCAAATGTGATTTGGATTAGCAACTCCTAATCTGATTAGGAGCTGATCCCTTTAAGATTATAAAAGAAGAAGGGGCGGCAGCCTTTAGAGACAGATTATCAGGTTTTCTTTAGTGCTGAAAAGAAGAGAGAATTCTGCTCCCTGCAAATACTCTCTTGCCGCCTCCCTGTTCTTGCTGCCCTGTTTGCCAGTTCGATCTCCAGCTGTAGGAGAAGTCAAGATTGGATCTTGACATCAGTTCTTTGAGAAAGGATTGAAAGGAAGCTGTGCTCACGTACCATCTTGCTGATTCTTGCGAAGGACAGAGTTCTTGGAGAAGAACACTGCTGATTCTGCTCCACCTGCACTGTGCCATCTTCAGTGGGAGCAGTCTTTGGATCCTTCCTTGGGCGTGAACACCTTCGTTGGGAGATTCTACTTCTCCGTATCAGGTATAATTCTCTCCTACTTCTTTTTTCTCAGATCTGGTTCAGTTTAAGGTTCAAGAATGATCCTTGAAAATATGATTTTCTAAATAGGGAATATGATTCCTAGTTGAAGGGAGAGAAAAATTTTTGAAATTCTCCCCTTATTCCGCAATCTTTGGGCATCCATGGGATGGATCTCTCATCCCTTCAGTGGTATCAGAGCCAGGTTCAAATCTTGAACCATCTTGTTTCAGATCTGAACCTGTGCAAATGGGTAGAAGGTGTTCTACCCGATTTGCACAGATATGGGTTTTGGGAAATTTGTTCCCAAAATTAATGGGCGAATAATCTGAAATTAATTTATATAAATCTGATTATTATTTAGAATTGTTCTTTATGATTTTCTTGATTTATGGGTTGTTCGTACAAGAGGAGATCGAAATCTTGGTTTGCGCAGGGAACCTGCAAAATTTGCAGTTTCTTGATTTATTTATTACATTTGGTCTGTAAATAATTTTTTTTTCTAGACTCAATGTACAGGTATTCGATCTGATGTAATTATTAATAGAAATAGGATTTCTATTTATTTTAATTTTGGATTGAAGATGGCGGCGCAGAAAGGGAGATTTCGCAGAGAAGAAGATTTTGCAGATGGGAGAATCGCTATCTGCGATTTGCAGTTTGTGGAACTGCATTCTGTGATCTAACCTCTGTTTTGCAGGATGGATTGTGCGAACAACCCTGTTTGACTGATTCTTGATTTTCTTTTATCAGTAATTAATTTCAGATTATTTTCTTGAATTAAAGATTTAATTAAAGATCAAACCCTAGACCCATTCGAACCAATATTGGTTCAAACTGTTTGGACCGAATCTAGGGTTTAAATCAAAGCTGAAAGTCAGCCCTAATTTTCCCACTAATGGGCCTAAGGATTGATATTTAATTAAATGGTTAATTCGGTCCAACCTGTAAAGGCCCAGTTTTAAATAGTTAAAACTGCCAAAAGCCCACTTAACACATAAAGCTATATGGGTTGAACTGTTCAGCCCATATACCTGAATAATATTAATAGTTAATATTATGGATTTAAAATGGGCTGCAAATGGGCTTTACAGATAATTAATTGATTGGATCAATTTATCCCCACATAAGATGTGTGGATGTGTGATGTGCTACGTACATGGGCCATAAGTGCTTGGCCCATGCTCAATCGACAGTGGCTCTTGCGCACACCATGGCTGAATGCACATCATTGCCATGGTGTCCCTTTTGGTCATTGGATGACCTTCCTTAGTGGTGGGCCCCACACCTCATCATGCGGTCTCGTGTGGAACCCTAGCCGATTTAGGCCCACCAAAATCTGGCTTTATGAAAATCAGTAGGAGCCACTTTGGTTTGACCTAAAGATAGAACTAGGGCGTAATTATCTGTTCCCTCCAGCTAATATGAGTGTATGTGATTGGGAGATTCATATGATGAACTCTCTAAAGGCCTTCCATCATTAGCACGAAGATGGGTCCTTCAGTAATGAGGAAATGCACCAGAAAATGGGTTATCCATTTGCTGTTGGGCTTGTCTAAGTGTTTCATAAGATGATAGGGGCGTCATAGACCGATGTGGGAGGGGCTTCACCAGAAAATGGGAACTCTCTCACGGTACCTTGGTGTTCACGAATATGATGGGTAAGCACTCACTGGACAGAAAGGTTTACCTGAAAACGGCTCTGAACCTTGTCTGACAGAGGCCAAAGGGAAAACTCATATGATGAGTGGATATGATCCTTCACAGAAAGGTGGTGGGGTTATGCAGCTGAAACAGTTGGCCTCATGCACCCTATGTGATTTCCCACATTTCCAGAGACAACCCGTAGTCTCCGTCACTGAGAAAGGAGGGAAATCTCAGAGATGAATAAATGGAAATGGATCGTAGATTAAAATCCATATCTATGAAATGAACATGAATCAAATTAGGTTGTGGACTGATGTTTGCTCTTTTATCAGAAAATGGCAAACGGATCATTTGCAAAGCTACTTGATGACAACAAGTTGAAAGGCCCAAACTATGCTGACTGGTACAGGAACCTTATGTTGGTCTTAACCTCTGAGAAATTGGACAAAGTAGCCAAGAATCCTGCCCCAGATCGTCCGGGAGATAGGGCTTCTGAGGCCCGTTGGAGAGAATACCAAGAATGGGAGGAGAAAAACTCCCTTGCCTGCTGCTATATCGAACTTGCTAAGGACGTATTGGACAGTCTTAGGACAATTTACGAAGAGCATAATCGTTCCACTCGGCAGAAGGTCTTGAAACAGTTCATAACCGCGCAAATGACCAAGGGCCAACAAGTTCACGACCATTGTCTCCGGATGATGGGCTATATCAACGAACTAGAGGCTCTTGGATCCGGGCTGGATCTGGTAACTCAGATTGATGTTATTCTCAACTCTCTGCCTTCATCCTTTAATCCATTCATCATGAACTACAACATGAACAAGCTGAACGTCAGCTTGCAAGAACTCAGCAATATGTTGCAGAGGGCCGAAGAATTGATTAGAAAGGATGAGCCCATTGCCATGCTTGTTGAAACTGGCAAATCGGGCAAGAAAAGGAAGGCAAAGAGAAAGCCCCAGAAGAAGGCTGCCAAACCCAAGAAACAGAGAAAGGACAAGGCATCAGATGCCTGTCATTTTTGCAAGAAGACCGGCCACTGGAAAAGGAATTGTCTTGCCTACCTGGAATCTAAGAAAGGTAACTTCGAAACTTGTGTTATAGAAACCAATTTGTTGGTAGCTTCTGTGTCCTGGTGTATTGACTCCGGGGCTTCAACTCATGCGTGTAACTCACTGCAGGGGTTCAAGGTAAGCAGAAGGCTGAGTGAAGGAGAAGTAACACTCTACTTGGGGACTACTGCAACTGTTGCAGCCGCGGCCATAGGAACCGTGGAATTATGTTTTAGAGAAGGAATAATTATACTGAAAGATTGTCTTTATGTACAAAATTTAAGAAGAAATTTGATTTCTGTCTCAAAACTGTGTGCAGATGGTTATTCAGTCTTCTTTAGTAATACGATTACTATTAAAAGAAATAACAGATTCATCGCATACGGGGAACTGGAGAACGGTCTCTATGTTCTACATCCTTCTCTAGAAACTAACATAACCGAAACTACGTCGGCTGAAATCCCCAAAAAGAGAGCCCGTGATACAGTTAATCCCACATGTGTATGGCACTACCGACTTGGCCACATCGGTGTTGACCGAATCACAAGGTTGGTAAAGGATGGTCCTTTGGATTTTCTAACTGTAGAAGATCTTCCCACCTGTGAGCCTTGCCTACAAGGCAAGATGACGAAACGGCCATTTAACGGTAAGCCTGAAAGATGTATAGGCACACTTGACCTAATACATACTGATGTATGTGGTCCCCTGAGTGTTAGGACACGAAATCAGCACGTGTATTTCATCACCTTCACAGATGATTTTTCACGATATGGTTACGTGTACCTAATGAGACATAAGTCTGAATCCTTTGAAAAGTTCAAAGAGTTTAGACAAGAGGTCGAGAAACAGTTAGGGAGAGAAATTAAAGCCCTTCGATCAGATCGAGGTGGTGAGTATCTCTCTGACGAATTCAGGGACTACTTAAGGCAAAATGGGATAGTATCACAATTGGCTCCTCCTGCTACACCACAACTTAACGGTGTTTGAGAGAGGAGGAATAGGACCTTATTAGATATGGTCCGGTCGCTTCTCATACACTCAGAGTTACCCACATCCTTTTGGGGTTACGCATTAGAGACTGCGATTTATGTGCTGAATAGGGTTCCAACCAAATCCGTTCCGAATACTCCATATGAACTTTGGACCAGAAAGAAACCAAGTGTCAAACACTTGAAGATTTGGGGTTGTCCAGCACACGTTAAAAGAACGAGTGCAGACAAGTTGAAATCCAAGACCAGCCGTTGCCTACTTGTAGGCTACCCAAAAGGCTCTATAGGTTATCTATTATATGACCCAGGTGAGCAGAAAGTGTTCTGCAGTCGAAATGCACAATTCTTGGAAACTGATTACATCCTAGACACCCATCGTCAGGAAGTTGTTCTTGATGAGGAGAGCTCAGGAGGGAGATGTCCCACAAGTTCCAGGTAGTGACCAACTTAGAAGATCCACTCGGGTATCCAGGCCACCAGTCCGTTATGGTTATGACCAGAATAGTTACCTGGTGGAAACCTTGACTAGTGAGGAGGATCCCGTGACTTACACGGAAGCTATGTTGGACATAGATTCCCAGAAGTGGGTGGAGGCTATGAGAGCAGAGATGGACTCAATGGAGACCAATGGAGTCTGGACTCTAGTAGATCCGCCCTCCGGGGTAAAAGCAATCGGTTGCAAATGGATTTACAAGAGGAAGAAGGGCCCCGATGGTAAGGTTGAGACCTTCAAGGCTCGTTTGGTGGCGAAAGGGTACACTCAGAAAGAGGGCATCGATTATGAGGAAACCTTTTCGCCTGTGGCCATGCTTAAATCCATTAGGATCCTGCTAGCTGTAGCAGCATACCATGATTATGAGATTTGGCAGATGGATGTCAAAACTGCATTCCTGAATGGAGATCTTACTGAAGATATCTATATGCAGCAGCCGCAAGGCTTCATTGCTGCAGGTCAGGAAAACATGGTATGTAAACTTAACAGATCCATTTATGGACTTAAGCAAGCTTCTAGAAGTTGGAACATCCGTTTTAACTCTGCTGTCAAATCGTTTGACTTCGAGCAGAATCCGGATGAACCCTGTGTCTACAGGAAGTACAGTGGGAATGATGTAGGAATGTTAACTACGGTGAAAGTATGGCTTTCACAGCAATTCTCCATGAAAGATCTTGGAGAAGCCTTCCTATATACTGGGTCTTCGACTCTATAGAGATAGATTGAAGCGGATAATAGGATTATCCCAATCTGCTTACATTGATAAAATAGCCAAGAGATACAGCATGGAAAACTCCAAGAAAGGAAATGTTCCTTTCAGGCACGGAGTCACTCTCTCCAAGAAGATGTCTCCCAAGACTTCTGAGGAGATTGATGGCATGAAAGACGTTCCTTATGCCTCAGCCGTAGGGAGCATCATGTATGCCATGCTGTGCACTCGTCCTGACATAGCTCAGGCAGTGAGTGTAGTAAGCAGATTTTAGGCCAACCTAGGGCAGGAGCATTGGACTACTGTGAAAAACATACTTAAGTACCTTCGAAGGACAAAAGAGTTTTGTCTAGTATTTGACGGTAGCTCACTACAGATCCAAGGGTATACAGATGCCGATTTCCAGTCATACCCAGATGATAGAAAGTCTACATCTGGATATGTTTTCACGATAGGATCGTGTGCTGTTTGCTGGAAAAGCAGCAAATAGGGGTCCACTGCAGACTCCACGACCGAGGCTGAGTACATTGCCGCAAGTGAGGCTGCCAAAGAAGCCATGTGGATGAAGAAGTTCGTTCACGAGTTGGGAGTAGTTCCACCCAGCACATCACCAATCCCATTGTTGTGTGACAACAATGGAGCCATTGCTCAGGCTAAGGAGCCACGAGCCCACTCGAAGTCGAAACACATCGAGAGGAAGTACCACGTACTGCGGGAGATTGTTGGTATAGGGGACAACCTAATTCAGAAGGTAGCGTCAGCGGAAAATGTAGCAGACCCATTGACAAAGCCACTATCACAGAAAGCGTTTGAGAAACACATGGAAAGCATGGGACTCCGGCTATTACCTGATTGGACCTAAGTGCAAGTGGGAGCTGTTAGACAGTTTGGTATGCCCTTAGCTTCAATCAGAATGATGTACTTTATGAGTTTATTGTAAATGAATAAAGGTACATATTTGATTCATGTTCCCTTGGTATGTTTCTGTGTAATACCCTTAAACTGGACACTTAATGAGACTCATGTTAGTTTAGAATGTTCACAGCCAGTGGGTCGGTCTGGGGAGACCTATCCTGACAAGGCTGACACTGTGGTGCCACCAAGTCGGTTGGGGTGGCCTGTCTTAGCTACCAGGGTGAGACCCTAGGCACATATAGTGTAGGATTAATTGAATCTTTGAACTGGACCAGTTTTCCAGTATTGCCCTGGACCTTGGAGATTGATGGGCAAAACTGGAAAGTTACACCCGACCCCTAGACTCGATTATGATACTACACTAGGTGTCGGATTGGGCTATCTTTGATGTACCAATCAGTGAGATCCTTAGCGGGGGTCAAAACCTGGGTATGTTGGGACAGTCCGAGAATTCATCTGAGTGGGTGATCATAGTGACAGGATCAGCCCCTTTGTCGGACAAAGGTAATGATCGGGGATGCACTCTCACTGATGGAAACCAAGACTGCCGGCAGCCGATTTCAACCGTTGAGATTTGTTTTGCAAAATATATTTTATATAAGATATAAAAGTATATATATTATGGTTTCTAAAATATTTGCAAGAAGGTTTTAATTCCCGGGATCCATATAAGTGGAGAGTACAACACTGTTCCTTGTAGCCAAGGGAGAGGTCCTCTCTTGTCGGGCAGTGTATGATCATTATGGGCTGAGAGGTTAAGTGTAAGACCATTGAGGATAATACCTGATGGGCTAATCTTGCATATGCCCACAATCCCTGGGTGTTACAAGGTGGCTTGGCCTAGGGACCTCTTAGGGTAAGTGTTGGGCCCGTAGAGCCCATTTGATGGGTTTTAGGGGGTGCACTGTCTTTAACAGTGTATTCGGCCAAGCCTTGTAACAAAGGCTGGGTCGAACCCATGTGGCTGATGTGTAGATCAATGCTTGGGTCCCAGGCCATACAAGGAAGCCCAACTGGGCAGCAGTTAAGAGGGTTAAGTGAGCACATAAGCTTAATGGGCCTAAAGCCCAATTCGAACTGGGCTGTTTATTTAGTTAATAAAGGGGCAAATTCTGAAGTGGATCAGCTAATAGGATTGGGCTTAGACCCTATCCACTTAGAGAGTCCAAGATCTGAATAGGATTTAGATCTGGAAACCTCCTAATTAGATTAGGAGATGATTGATCTGATCTCCAGATAAGATAAGGATTATCCCTTATCACTTAAAGGGACTTCTAACCCAAATGTGATTTGGATTAGCAACTCCTAATCTAATTAGGAGCTGATCCCTTTAAGATTATAAAAGAAGAAGGGGGCGGCAGCCTTTAGAGACAGATTATCAGGTTTTCTTTAGTGCTGAAAAGAAGAGAGAATTCTGCTCCCTGCAAATGCTCTTTTGCCGCCTCCCTGTTCTTGCTGCCCTATTTGCCAGTTCGATCTCCAGCTGTGGGAGAAGTCAAGATTGGATCTTGACATCAGTTCTTTGAGAAATGATTGAAAGGAAGCTGTGCTCACGTACCATCTTGCTGATTCTTGCGAAGGACAGAGTTCTTGGAGAAGAACACTACTGATTCTGCTCCACCTGCACTACGCCATTTTCAGTGGGAGCAGTCTTTGGATCCTTCCTTGGGCGTGAACACCTTCGTTGGGAGATTCTACTTCTCCGTATCAGGTATAATTCTCTCCTACTTTTTTTTCAGATCTGGTTCAGTTTAAGGTTCAAGAATGATCCTTGAAAATATGATTTTCTAAATAGGGAATATGATTCCTAGTTGAAGGGAGAGAAAAATTTTTGAAATTCGCCCCTTATTCCGCAATCTTTGGGCGTCCATGGGATGGATCTCTCATCCCTTCAGAAGGCCCTAGCAACTCCAGGCGTGCACACATTCCCTAGCAACCCCAGGCGTACTCAGATTCCCTAGCAACCCTAAGAAGGCCCTGGCAACCCCAAGCGTGCTCACATTCCCTGGCAACCCCAGGAAGGCCCTGGCAATCCCAGGTGCACTTAGATTTCCCTAGCAACCTCGGGAAGGCCCCGACAACCGTAGGCGCGCTCACATTACCTGGAAATCCCAGGAAGAACCTGGCAACCCCAAGCGCACTCAGATTCCCTAGAAACCCTAGGAAGGCCTTGGCAACCCCATACGCACTCGGTTTCCCCCAACAACCTCGAGAAGACCCTAGCAACCCCAGGCGCGCTCACATCCCCTGGTAACCCCTGGCTTGCACTCAGATTCCCGGGCAACCCCAGGAAGGCCCTAGCAACCAAGGCATGTTTATTTCACCTGGAAACCCTAGGATCACACTCAAATTTCCCTAGCAACCCTAGGTGCACTCACATCCTCCAACAACCCCAAGGAGGCTTCAGCGACATCAGGTATGATCTTTGCCTAACTTACAAGTGCAGATACTTTGTTCAACTTACAAATGCAATGATCTGAAAAAAAAAAAAAAAACAAAAACAAACTTAAGCCATCCCATACATAGATGATGATACTTTGCTAAGAATAACACTCGTTCTAATAGTTTTCTCACGTGACGACCAAAAGTCATCGCAAAAGGAAACAAAGACTCAAGCTCGATCCCTAACCATATCGCCCACACAAAGACTTATTTTCTCATACCACGACAACATTCGTCTCAATCCTTACGAAAGTCGCATCCTCCTACGAAAAGGTTCAACTCCCCTTTCCTTTGTGCATGCTAAGTTGTCTGCATTATACTAAGATAACCTTATCGCACCTAGCGATGTTTCAAGAAATGAAAAATAGTCGATTTCTTTCTTCTCTTTAACGATTTGCGATTAAAGGTAAATTATGACCACCAAGAAACATACAGAGGCGTTCACTCACGGTGAAGGTCCACAAAATATTTGACTTTGATTACTTGGGTTTATTTGATACCTACTTGCGCCATGTTACTCAACAATCGCGTTGGGCCTTTAACCCGAAAAGCGCACCCAATATGTTTTGATAAGTAGCTATGGCATGATAGTGTTTAGTCTTCAACATTTTTTCGGATGGCATGGCTCAATGTTAACATACATACAGTATATTTTGGGAGTTGATATAACACTCAATTCCTTTCCCTAGCGGTTTGCAATTAAAGTCCAAACTGTACTTATGTCGATCCACGTTTACAGTCCAATCTCACCGCTACTCGATTGCGCTAAATTCGTAAAACACCCATGTAGCACCCTCCCATTCACACAAGGGGGGAACAGTAAAAGGTCACAACCCCATAAACCTACACTCAGCAAAAGGTCTCACACTCAGCAAAAGGTTTCACACTCACTTGTAGTTTTCTTCCTTATCAGCAATGTCCAAACACTTGCACAGACGTGGGAACGAAACTTTGTGCGCCTCTTACCATAGAGATTCTACACAAACGAGAAGCACCTAACACACTAAGAAACATTCCTCTAAACGGATGACTCAAAAAAAGATCAACGGTACTACGCGAAGGCCAACAACCAGCGAACGTTTGCGATAAAGTTACTTTGGTACAAAAATAATTGAGGAAACGAAAGCATTCATTTAAGGAAAAATTCACAATCTGTTCAAAAACAATTCACAAAAAGTTACAGTTGTTCACGAATTGACCCACTCTTTTCTCATTATAACAATATTTTCCAAAGCCTCCTCCCAGTCTTCGAAAGCATCCAGGTCCTTGAGCTCTACTTCATACTCGGCAACCACCTTGCGCTGTTGTGCGCACTCCTCCATGAGAGACTCTAATTTGTTAGTAGCGTTCGCAAGGCTGGCCTTCACCACTTTTCAGCGGAGACGTACGTCCTTCAACGAGTGAAACAAAATGGACTATGACACTTTGAGATTGGCCTTCCAGAACGCATGGGCCAACGAGCGATTTGATCCATCTAGAAGCCGATGGCAGAAAAGGATCTGTAGACTTCAAGCCATCGAGCAAAGTCCATCTACGAGAGCTCCTCGACAGCCCGATTCATTATATGGCCCATCATTGTCGTAATTGTATTCAGGGCCGGCCCTACGACCACCGGGTGAAGGTTGGCTGATGGCATCCATCCTGCCTAGATGACAATTGAAGCGAACCCCACTACCGAACGAGAGACGGAGTACTTATCGTTTCTTCGACGCCCCTGGACCTAGACAGGATCTATGGTTTCATATCCCAAGGAGGGGATGTAGTGCTTATCGTAGTATTCCCCAAGCTCTCGATGTGCAACCTCAATGTGCAACCAAACCACATTAGTAAAATAAATTTATACAAACCTTTTTGCCCATTGCAGGAACCTCTGACGCGTCTAAGTCGGGCTGAGCTTCCATAGCGTTCACACGCTTCAAAATAAAAGACTACACCAAAATTAGATACAGTAAAAGTGTTCAGTAGTGTAAAACAAGATAAAATTTCACTTACCAGACCAAACTGTTCTGAAGGCGCAACCGGGACCTCCACACTTGGTGGGATGTCGTCACTCTCCACAGGATTCAAAAAACAATAAATCAAACATGGCTCAGTTATTCTTAATAAAAATAACCAAAATAACAGAAAAGAAGGGGAGAAGGACGAGAATATATCACGTACTGAGACACAATCCACAGGACCTCGCTTCGGTCGGCGGGGAGCCATCCTCATCATGCGTCTGCTCGAGAACCGAACACAGGTGATCTTCTTGGAGAGCACCACCATTTTCAATTCTGTCGGCTCCATGGCAGGCGCAACCTCCTCTGTAGATGGTGATGTTGGATACTCTTGTCCAGCCTCAGTTGGGCACTCCCGCGATTGTAATGAAGCAAAACCCAAGTCAACAGGCCGTGGCACAGATTGAAGGGAATGGAGATCCATCATATGGATAGCTGAACCGTACAAGGTGGCGGGGCGAAATTTCAAAATTTTCTTTTCTCCCTTCCGGGAATCGTATTCTCAGTTTTAGAAAAATTACATTTTTCAATGATCATTCTTGAAACAAACCGGACCAAATATGAAATGAAAAGAATGGGAGAGCAATACCTGATACGGAATCCACACATGTAGCTCCCAACGTATGTGTTCACACCCAAAGAGGGTACCAAAACCCGCCTCCACTGACGATGGCACAGCTTGAGATGAAGTAGATTCAGCAATGCAGTCCTTCAGTAAGAACTGCATTTCTTTAGCAAGGGATGGTGAGCACGAATTAAATATGATTTTTCTTGCAAAAATCATAATCAAGATCCAATTTTGATCAGTCCAAGAAATTGGAGATCGAATAGGGTAGGGCGGCAAGAATAGAGGGAGACAACTGAGAGCAGAAGAAGGTTGAAACATAAGCAATCCACCCCCTCTATTTATAAGCCTTAAGGATCAGCTTCTCCTAATCCAATTAGGAGTTTCCTAATCCAAATCTTTATTTGGATCTAGACTCCTTAAGTGATAAGGCTTATCCCCTTATCTTATCTACTGATCCAAACCTAGATCCATACCCATATTCGCCCCATGTCACATGACTGCTTAATCTGTCATGTAACACCTTGATTAATCATATTAATCTTGGGCCCTAGGCCCATTAAGTAAGTGGGCTCACCTCCCCTTTTAATTGCTGACTAACTTGGCTCTCTTTGTATGGCATGGGACCCTAACATTGATCTTCACAAAAGCCATATGGGTTCAGCCTAGCCTTTATTACAAGGCTTGGCCGATTTCATTGTTGAACATAGTGAACCCCTGAGTCCATCACTATGAGCTCTTAATGGGCCCAACATTTAACTCTAAATGGTCCTTGAGTCCAGCCACCTTATGAAGGCCCAAGGACTTTGGTCTTAAGTGAAATTAGCCCATCAGGTATAAAAGCCCTAAATGGTCTTACACTTAACCTCTCAGCCCATAATGATCAAACACTACTCGACAAGAGAGGACCTCGGCTGGAAGGTACAGTGTCGCACTCTCTGCTCAGGATGGATCCTGGGAATTAAAACCTTTTGCAAACCTTTTTCATAAAACATAATATATATTTTTTCATATAGATATATTTTTTTCTAAACAAATCTCAAACATTGTTGAAATCGATTGCCGGCAGTTTTGGTTTCCATCAGAGAGAGCGCAGTCCCCAATCATTCATTTTGTCCGACAAACGACCTGATCATGTCACTATGATCACCCACTCGAATGAATTCTCAGACTATCCCAACATACCCAAGTTTTGACCACTGCTAAGGATCTTACTAACTGGCATATCAAAGACAACCCAATCCAACACCCAATGTAGTACCATAATCAAGTCTATGGGTTAGGTGTAACTTTCTAGTTTTGCCCATCAATCTCCAAGGTCCAGGGCATAACTGGAAAATGGTTTGGGTTCAATGTTTTAAGTAAACACACACTACATGTGCTTCGGGTCTCACCCTAGCAGCAGAAACAAGCTACCCCAACCGACTTGCCAGCACATTAGTATCAGCCTTGGCAGGATAAACCTCCCCAGGTCTATCCAATGGCTGTGAACATTCTAAACTAACACGAGTCTCATAAGTGCCCAGTTTAAGGGTAATTACATAGAAACATACCAGATATAACATGAACCAATTATGTACTTTTATTCATTTACAATAAATGTCTAATGTACATTAATCTGATTGGAGCTAAGGGCATACAATGTCTAACAGCTCCCACTTGCACTTAGGTCTAATCGGGTACAAGCCGGAGTCCCATACTGTCCACGTGTTTCTCAAATACTTTCTGTGTCAGTTGCTTTGTCAATGGGTCTGCTATATTTTCCACTAATGTTACCTTCTAAATCTAGACGTCCCCTCTACCAACAATCTCCCGCAGTACATGGTACTTCCTCTCGATATGCTTTGACTTCGAGTGGATTCTTGGCTCCTTAGCTTGAGCAATGGCTCTAGTGTTGTCACACAACAGTGGAATGGGCGATGTGCTGGATGGAACTACTCCTAATACATGAATGGACTTCTTCATCCATACTGGGGAGGTTCTTTAACAGTGAACTCGGACCATAAACAGATCAGGAAACTCCTAATTGGATTAGGAGAGCAGTTCTTTAACTTATATAAATAGAAGAGGGCGAAATGCTCCAAGTTTACACACTGCTCTCAGTTCTCTCTCTCTCCTGCTCTTGCTACCCTAATCCTAATTCGACCTCCATTCTTGAACTAATAGAGATCAGTTCTGATTCTGATTTTTGCAAGAAAGTATCATATCAAACTTGTGCTCACCTCCCTTGCTCGATCCAATATATTGGATTACAGTTCGTGTTGAAGGACTGCATTGTTGAACCTGCTTCATCTCAAGTTGTGCCATCTTCAATGGAAGTGGGTTTTGATACCTTCTTTGGGCATGAATACCTACTTTGGGAACTACACGTATGGATTCTGTACCAAATATTCCTCTCCATTTCTTATGGTTTCAAATCTGGTCCGGTTTGGTGCAAGAACAATCCTTGAAAAATGTAGTTTTTCTAAAACTGGGAATACGATTCTTGGAAGGGAGAAAAGAAATTTTTGAAGTTTTGCATAACCATCATCTATCATGGTTTGGCCAACCATATGATGGATTTCCCTTTCCTTCAGGAGCTGCCCGCCAATATCAACATAGCCAAACTAACGCATCACCCGATCTGGATGGTAGGCAGCCAGTTGCGCTTCACCGATGCGGTCAAGATATGCCACCACACTAGGCCAGGTCACTAGTTGTGTGACGCCCACAATAGGACTATGCACTTCCATAGCGCATTGTTGATCATCGTCTTCCGAAAGAGACATGCCAACACAGAACAGCATGGTGTTGATTCGTGTCAATCTCGCTCGTCCTAAAATTTTTGTGCCTAAGAGCCTAAAGTCAACGCTTGCTCCTACAAACCTTGAATTCCTTATCTTCAAATTCATCACCCCTCATGGTGACGACGGTAACTCAAATAGGGGATAGACGGCGAGGTGTGATGCTGAGGTCGAAGCACTCACACAAGAACATCCAAAGGAATGGCACACAAATATAGCCGATGCACCTCTTGCAACTCGAGCCCACTATCTATTGGATGGTATCGTTCATCTATTTGTAGAGGGAGCCTAGGAACATCGAAGCTAATGGCAACTGATGGCCACTAGCAGCGAGAACGACAAGCAAAACTAGGATTGCCCATAGGCAGTATGCAAGGAGCCTAGGGAAGAGGAAACCGGAAGAAACATACAAAATAAACGCAGCAAGGTGGCATTGAGTATTCACACCATGCACCATGACGTCTGCCCTAACATGGGATTCAAACTAGAACTCTAGCCATTGGTCCAATGGCATCTTTCCACGTGTAGAGGTTCGATCTACTCAAGCCTTGTAAGCCACAATTTCATGAAGGAGTTCATCACAGAGCTCCCTCAAGTTTGCAGGAATAGACTCGATGTGCTGGAGGTGCTGAGCAAACATAGCAGCCCCAATGGACAATGACAATAAGGTAGCCACATCCTCCGCTGTAATGGTAAACTCCCTAAACACATCCACGAAGGTTTGGGTGTGGCAACACCAGTGCTCCAGCACATGACCCACATACTTCACTCCTTCCCTACCAGTGAGGTTTGTATAACAATTGACGAATCTAAGAAGACCGAAATCTTGCAACATCCGGTAGTACATAGCGTTACTAAGGATGTATTGTGCCCAAGCAATATAACTATTAGGGGACTTGGAGCTATTGGTCTTAGGCTCTTGGCACTTATAGGTAACAAATCGGTCTGGTCGCCCACATAGACACATTAACTCAATACCATGGACGGGGTACTAGTGGACAATTTATATATATTATATATATTAGTAAATTTGTATGAACATCCAAATTGAGTTTGGAGTTCATTCCATGGCTGAAATGGTATAGAGCTGCCACCCATCAAAGAAAAGAACATGGGAGTGATGGGCCTCCCAAGTTCAAGAAACACAACAAGACATGACTCACACCCAAAACAAATCTAACCTATGTACTTTTTAGGCGAGAAAGGGAAGGTATTAGGCACCCCTCTCCCACAATTGATAAGTAGTACCATTCTCCTAATTTAGTGAAAAGGAAAAAAAACTAGAAATAATTAAGTCTACAAGAAGGCTATTAATTTGATACATGAAAGAGGGTAATTGTAATAGAGGATTCTTCTCTCAAATGATTTAACCCTCCCATTCTCAATTCGGGTGTGGGAAACCCTTAAAGGAGCAAAGGAGTTGGCAACTATATGCCACTCTCCTTCTTTATCCAAGGTTCTCCTCATTCCTACCAAGCAAATGGGAAAGGGAAAGCCACAAGTGATTCAATCCCCTATAAAAATCCCTTTCAATTGTTATTTCCAATATAAAAAAATTCAAGAAAAAAAAATCCTTTAGCCTAGATTAAATCAAATTGAAAAGCTATGAAAGTGAATATATTTCAGCACTGAAACAAATTCAAATTCAGCCAAAACAAACACTATAAGACAAGGGATATTCATTCAAAGGGATTAACAAAATGTTCTAATGATTCCTACGTCTAACCACCATGAAAACTACTCAAAATAATTACATAATGTCGCCTACATGAAAGGGGTTACATGATGAAATTAGAGACTACCTAGGGCACCAATAAAGTTCGAGAAAAAAATGTATAAAAAAAAGAAAAGAATGAGATGAGAAGATCACCTCTTTGTGGCCTTTTGACAAACAATTACTGATGGATCATACGAATTGAAAATTGAAATGTTGATGGTGCTGAAATGCTTGATGGTCTTCCTTTCTTGGGTTGTAATCTAGTTTTCTTCTTCCTTTTACTCCTTCACATGGCTAACCCTCTTTACCTTTTCCCTTGCTTCTCTCTTGGTCGATTGGCTTGTCTTGGCTTCTCTTGGCCGAATGAGATGGTGTCCCTACGATTTCGGTTGTAAGATGGTGGTGGATAGGAGACTTTGGTGGTAGAGTGAGAAGGGAGATAGAGGGATTTCGGTTTTGCTTTTGGGTGTGAGAGAGGTTAAGAGATATAGGAAATGGAGATTTTGAGGGGCTGAGATCGAATGGGGTTGGAGAGGAAGATAGGAGATGGAGGAGAATGGTGGAGTGAGTGAGAGAGAAGGAGGCTAGGGTTTTTGGTTGTTGGGTGTGAAGGAGATGAGATGAGAGCAAGGGAGTTCGGTGGTGGAGGAAGGAGGTTGAGAGAGAGGAGGAAGGCATAGTTTGGTGGGAAGAGTCTTGGTGAGGGAGCAGAGAGAGCTTGATAGGGGTTTGATGGTGGGAGGTTAGTGAGGGAGTAAAGCTGGCTCGTTCATGGTGGTTTCGTGGAGATTAGGGATGAGAGAAGGAAGGAGGAGGATCAAGATGAAGCTAGGGTTTAGTTGGGTTTTGTTCCATGGAATGAGAGTAGGAAGAAGAAGATGGGGGTGTGAGAAAGTTTAGTGGTCTTGGTGGGAGAGAAGGTGGAAGAGAATGGAGAGAGTCAGAGAGAATGAAAAGTCCCCCTTTTGGTTGCTTTGGTTAGGTTTTATCTAGGTTTTTTTTCTTTTTCTTTTATTATTTTTTTCTTAGGCTTTCCTTTAGGACCGGATGGGATAGGCTGTTTTGGTTCAGTTGGGACTACATGGGTTGGGTTAGGACCGAATGAAGGGGATTTAGTTAGGGTTAGGTTGGGTCTTGGTTAGGGTTTTTTGGTGTTTGAGTGTGAGGCTTAAAAAGATGGAGAGTTGAGATTTCTTTGTACTAATCTAAGGGATGGGGGCTTCCTAGAAGAGGGGGATTTGAAATTTAAGTTTCAAAATTCAAAATTAGGAGCCAAAACAAGAGGGGGCAGGTAGGGTTTTAGAATTTAGGATTTTGGGGTGTACTGAAGTGAGGGTTAGGCCGATCCTAGGGTGGAGAAGCAAGGGGGTTTAGATCTACGGCAAAGATTGCGTTCAAGGTAGATAGGGGGCTTGGATGATTTTCATAAATGTGTAGGGAATTAAATGAAAAACAAAAGGGGGGGTTTTGTAATGAGAGGGCAAGTCCAAAGGGGTATGATGTGTAGGATTCTGATGTGCTTAGAAGACACTAGCAAGTGCACTAGCCGATCAAGTAATATAATGATGAGTAGAGTATCGTTCCCACGGGGATTGATCCAACAACTACTAGAACTGAATCTGCCTTTTGTTATTTGATAAACCAAAATATTAAACAAAGAAATACCCTAACTCCTAATTGGCAAACTACCCTAAGCAGTTTCGGATTAGACCACCTTTAATGATAAGAAGAATTACTGCATGCAAGAACTAGCAGAACCGGTTTAGCAATTAAATCTTTAAGCAGCCCAACCGAAGTGAATTCAGTCTTGGGTTGGCGAAACCCTAATTGTATGACCAGCCTCTCTCGAGCACAGCCCACTCTATCTATGAGCAATAATTCCTATATCTCTATCAGAAATTTAATCGCCATATATACATTAAGAACAAGAAGTCGACAAAAATTTATTCTAGTTGAAAGAATGCCAACGAATCATGCAAATTATCTCTAAGATGCATTCAATCCGATTTCTTGATTAGTTGATCTGATTACCTAAACTCTTTCTCAAGCAATTCAAACAAGAACAATTTGGCCATGATTATTCTATTAATCGAAAACCCTAATCAAGAAATCCCAAGAATAAATCATAATCAATCGGATCTGCTTAAAATATTAATTACATATCAGATTTGAAATCCATCATGGTTCACATAATAGAAAGAATGGAAGAAAGATTCAATAAAGAAAAATCATGAAACCCTAATCGAATCTAAGTTATTGAATTTGCAGAATCAAAGAAAAAGACAACCTAAGATTTCTGCATCAATCTTTGATCTCCTCTTCATTTCGCATTCAGCAGCCTTCTCCCTTCTCTAGCACTTCTTCTTCTTCTTCTTCTTTGGTTTTGTCTTCAGGGGTCCAAACCCTGATTTCCTCTTTTTCCTTTCCTTTTGTTCTCTTCTTTTCAGCCTTTCTTTCCTTCTCTAAAGTCATCCGCCTTTTTGGAGCCTCCCTTAGGGCTGCGGTTGGGCTGCTGTTCTTAGTGGGCAGAACTGCTATTGGGAAAAACTTGATGGGTCGAACTGTTGTTCTCCCATAGGGTTTCAGCTGGGCTGCAGTTGGGCTTCTTTCCTTTGTGGTCTTCCCTTGGGGTTTTGGCTGGGCTTTTCTTCTTGATGGGCTGAAGTGCTTCCCTTTTCGCCATATCAACATGTCTTCATGCTCTCTTCACCCTATATTGTCCCAAACTCCTGGTTTCCTGAAATTATGCTCAAATAAGGTAAAAACCATTGCAAATCATCATCGAAACTATGTATACAACAATAAAAATGATGTGTGGCATGCGCACACCTCAAACTCCCCCACACTTATGCTTTTTCTTGTCCTCAAGCAAAGATATTACCCATAAACTGATCATTTCCCAAATTATTACCATCTACCAAATGAATTTTAGGATGAGAATGCATTAAGTGGTCGGGAAACCTGCATAAACATTCTGATTCATCCCCATGATTGGCCACTCTTACCACATACATGAGAACAAAGGAAGGGAGAACATGAGATTCTTCATGCTCCAACACTCAATTCCGTTCAATATGTATAGCAGCTCCTTGACCGCCATAATTAACCATCACCTCGAGCTTGGTCTCAAATCCTTTCAATGCATTAAATTGAATTTCCAACTATATTTTTGTCCCCTTGAACCTCAGTCATCACCGAATTCTTTTCTTTCATTTTTTTTTTGTGTGAGTGCATTTTATGCTCCATCTCACATGGGTCACAGGCTAGAGGCAGATAACAATACTCATATTCCCAGTTGCTAGTTTTACTATTCAACTTGGAATAGCGGAGTTGGGACTGAACTCATATCATGAACCGCTAGTTTTACTATTCAGTTCATGACAATGGAGTAATTTGGACTTTGTCCCTTTCTCTTCTTCTCTTTTCTCTTTTTTTTTTTCTAAATCAATTGTTGAAGTTCATGCATTAACAGTTCATGATGCACTACTAGCTCGAATGATCATTAAGATTTCAACCAAGCACACTATACACATGAGTAGAGTTGGTGCTGGTCATGATAAAAGTCCTATTCGACTTCCTCATCCTCAAGTATTGTGATAAAATTGGATAATTCATAGGAACAAATTCTAGCACTTATAGTGATTTCCTTCGACTTCATCGTATTCCCTCTTGGAATTCACCTTATAAACAACAATAATCTTGAGGGAATTTCCAGTTTATGCCGTCTATCAATGCATTTATGTATTGGGGTGATTGAGGTGCATAGCTATAGCCTCCCCCACACTTATCATGAACATTGCCCTCAATGTTCATATAGAGAAAACGCAAGGATGAATTCAGCAATGTGAGCAACGGGACTTCAAACATTTGAAGGGGTTTAGAGAACTTCCTTGAAGAGCATTCTGGAATCTGGAATGGCTCCTTCGTTTGGACCCTCTAGCTACCAAGATCAAAAGAAACTAAGAAGAGAGAATGTGAAATACTCAGAGAAATCAACAATCTACAAGATTAACATCCTAGAAAAGAAACTCGAATGATATGAAAAAGAAAATCAGAAAAACAAATAAATAAAAATAAAAAAAAACTACTCATCAGCATTTTGTTGCCGCCCAATAAGTGCTTGTTTTCCGTCTGAATCTCAGCATTCCAGTGGATCAATGAACATCTAGGTACACAGTTGATGGTGTAGGCAATGCTCCATCCGCTACATATGGTTTGAGGCGCTGCCCGTTGACCTGAAAACACCCACCAACCGCATAATCAATGACATCTATCATATAACATGAATCATCACTAGAAGGTGCATGTTTCATAGCATCAGACATTTTAAAAATTACTTCCTCATCTTGAATCTTAAGGCTGAGTTGTCCTTGTTGGACATCAACTGTTGCCTTTCCTGTAGCTAGGAAGGGTCGCCCTAGGATAAGTGGGACGTCAACGTCCTCTTCCATGTCTAACACTATGAAATCTACTGGAAAAATGAATTTATCAACCTTAACAAGCACATCTTCTATGATTCCCCTAGGATGCTTTATGGACCTATCAGGTAACTGCAATGCAACTCTAGTGGGTTGGGGTTCACCCAACCCCAATTTCTTAAAAACTGAATATGACATCAAATTTATATTAGCTCCTAAATCACACAATGCCTTATTAATTTTCAAACTGCCTATAGTGCAAGGAATAGTGAAACTCCCTGGATCTTTCAGTTTCTGAGGCAGTTTGTTGAGGAGGATTGGTGAGCATTCTTCATTCATTGCAACAGTAGCCACGTCTCCCAGTTTCCCTTTGTTTGCCAATATCTCCTTCAGGAACTTTGTATAGTGTGGCATTTGGGCTAAAGCATCTGCAAAAGGAATGTTAATATGTAAACTCTTAAAAATTTCAAGAAACTTACCGAAATCCTTTTCCATTTTGTGTCACTTAAGACTATTGGGAAATGGTACTTGTGGCTGTTGATTTGTCTCCTTCTTTGATTCAGACTGCTCTTCCTCTTTCTTTTCTGTTTCTAGGGTTGTACCCACCTTACCTTCTTCCTTTGCCTTCTTCTCCACCTCTTGCAGCTCCTTACCACTCCTCAAAGTAATGGCTTGCACCTGCTCTCTTGGGTTTGCTTCGGTATTGCTGGGTAAAGCGCCTTGGACTCTAGAAGATATCATCTGTGCCAACTGGCCCACTTGAGTTTCCAAGTTCTTGATCGATGCCTCTTGGTTCTGAAATCTCGTTTCTGCACTTGCTATGAACTTGGTCATCAGCTCCTCTAGATTGGATTTATTCTCTGGCTGATTGAAATTTTGGGGAAAGGGTTTCACCGCATTTTGATTTTGCCAAGACAGATTGGGGTGATTCCTCCAACCAGGGTTAAATGCACGAGGGTACTGATTGCCTTGCTGCCTTTGCAAATTACCAACAAAATCTACTTGCTTGGGGGACTGCATGAACTGATTTCTAACTTGACATTCGGTGCTGATATGACCTCCCCCACACCATTCACAAGCTACGGTTTGAACATGCGTGCCTGCCAACTGCATTTCATATATCTTCTTGCTGAGGGCATCGATTTGTGCAGATAGTGTTGTATAGGTGTCTACATTATGAAGTTCGGGCTGTCTCCTAACTTGGGCTCTCTCGGAATGCCACTGATAGTTGTTTGCAGTCATCTCCTCAATGAGTGCATGGGCAACTTCGGGGGTCTTGTTATTAATGGATCCCCCAGCTGTAGCGTCCATAATAGTCTTATTTGCTTCGGTCAACTCATTATAAAATGTCTGAACTTGCAACCATACGGGAAGTCCATGATGAGGGACCTTCCTTAGTAATTCTTTGTAACGCTCCCATGACTCATACAATGACTCCCCGTCCTGTTGAGAGAAGGTGGTGATATCATTCCTCATCTTTGCTATCTTGGACGGAGGGAAATACTTGGATAGGAAACGGCTGGCCATTTCATCCCAAGTAGAGATCGATCTAGCTGGTAAAGAGCTCAGCCAAGTCTTAACCTTGTCCTTCAATGAGAACGGAAACAATCTGAGCCTCACCACATCATCACTAACCCCATTGTGCTTGAATGTGTCACATATTTCCAAGAAGTTGGCGATGTGAGTGTTCGGATCTTCATGAGCCAAGCCGCAAAACTGAACTGTATTTTGAAACATCTGAATGATTGCTAGTTTGATTTTGAAGTTGTTGGCAACTATTGCTGGTCTCACAATGCTCGAGGCTGCCCCGGTGAGGGTTGGTTTGGCATAATCCATCATGGTCCTTTGTTCGGCCATCTCTGCACTTTCAGCTCTCCCTTGCTTAGAAGCTCTAAGGCAGCGATGAAGAGTTCGTTCAATCTCGGGATCGTAGGTGATGCCCTCCTTTTCACTTCTGCGTGTCATAAATTATACAAGTCAAAGTCATAAAGATACTAATACACACATATCATAAACATAATGTACAAAATCAGATTAACAATGACAGATGGTTCCTAATAATGTTGTGATAATCCCCGACAGCGGCGCCAAAAACTTGATGCGCTTAGAAGACACTAGCAAGTGCACTAGCCGATCAAGTAATAAAATGATGAGTAGAGTATCGTTCCCACGGGGATTGATCCAACAACTACTAGTACTAAATCAGCCTTTTGTTATCTGATAAACCGAAATATTAAACAAAGAAAAACCCTAACTCCTAATTGGAAAACTACCCTAAGCAATTTCGGATCAGACCGCCTTTAATGATAAGAAGAATTACTACATGCAAGAACTAGCAGATCCGGTTTAGCAATTAAATCTTTAAGCAGCCCAACCTAAGTGAATTCAGTCTTGAGTTGGCGAAACCCTAATTGTATGAGCAGCCTCTCTCAAGCACAACTCACTCTATCTATGAGCAATAATTCCTATATCTCTATCAGAAATTTAATCGCCATACATGCACTAAGAACAAGGAGTTGATAGAAATTTATTCTAGTTGAAAGAATGCTAACAAATCATGCAAATTATCTCTAAGATGCATTCAATCCATTTTCTTGATTAGTTGATCTGATTACCTAAACTCTTTCTCAAGCAATTCAAGCAATCTAAAAAACAAGAACAATTCGCCAAGATTATTCTATTAATCGAAAACCCTAATCAAGAAATCCCAAGAATAAATCACAATCAATCGGATCTGCTTAAAATATTAATTACATATCATATTTGAAATCCATCATGGTTTGCATAATAGAAAGAATGGAAGAAAGATTCAATAAAGAAAAATCATGAAACCCTAATCGAATCTAGGTTACTGAATTTGCAGAATCAAAGAAGAAGACAACCTAAGATTTCTGCATCAATCTTTGATCTCCTCTTCAATTCGCATTCAGTAGCCTTCTCCCTTCTCTAGCACTTCTTCTTCTTCTTTGGTTTTGTCTTCAAGGGTCCAAACCCTAATTTCCTCTTTTTCCTTTCCTTTTATTCTCTTCTTTTCAGCCTTTCTTTCCTTCTCTAAAGTCAGCCGCCTTTTTGGAGCCTCCCTTAGGGCTGCGGTTGGGCTGTTGTTCTTAGTGGGCCGAACTGCTGTTGGGAAAAACTTGATGGGCTGAACTACTGTTCTCCCATAGGGTTTTGGCTGGGCTGCAGTTGGGCTTCTTTCTTTTGTGGGCTTCCTTTGGGGTTTCGGCTGGGCTTTTCTTCTTGATGAGCTGAAGTGCTTCCCTTTTCGCCATATCAACATGTCTTCATGCTCTCTTCACCCTAGATTGTCCCAAACTCCTGGTTTCCTGAAATTCTGCTCAAATAGGGTAAAAACCATTGCAAATCATCATCAAAACCATGTATACAACAATAAAAATGATGTGTAGCATGTGCACACATCAGATTTAAGGGTTGAGATTAAAACTCAAGATGTTAGGGTTTATCTTGAACAACGAGATTGCATGAGGGGTAAAATGGGGAATTTTGTAACAAGACTTTCCAAGGGGGTTCTAAGGTATCAAAAAAGGGGAATGATGGGATTTGATGGCCTCAAGGGGCATACCAGAGTGAAAAATCATAATTTGGAGTATGTCGAGCAATGTGGACCGTTGAATTAGGATTTTCCCTGATGGAAGGTGTAGGTAAGGTGGCGGCTAAGATAGGGAAGTGGTCTCTTTGAAAGACAGAGAAAGACCAAGAACCGATAATCAATCAAGAGGCTAGGGCATGAGCGGAGAGTAACATAATGGGAGATCTGTGATGGGAGTAATCAGTGGTTCAATGAATTTCATTTTGAGAATGATCTCCATTTATGGGGAAGATCCCGAGATCCTGTAGGAAAGGAACTAAAGGCATTTGTCTGCTACTAGGAAAGTGTATTGGATTCGCCATTAATCATTAAGAGCATTATTGGGGTTTCTCCACATGTTCCTATGGGGATCATTCCGACGATTGGCTTTTCTTTCACTCGGAGATCCTCATAGCCCACGTGTGCTACTACCCTTTTGCTCCTTACTTAACTGGCGTGGCTCTAGTGACGTCATTGGTTGGCAGGCGAGGTTTTATTAGACCTACGTGGCGCCATGTCACGTTCCCCATATCGACATCACGTGTGCGGCTAATACCCGAGTCTAGTTCTTAACTAACTGGAATCTCATAATGGTTTTAGGGTTCATCACAGGGCCAGGTACGTGTGAAGCCTCATCGCAAGTTCATCCTGAGTTCGTTTAGGGCTTGCGCTAAGCATAGGTTCATCACAAGCGTGTAGTGAACCACGAGTTCATTGCATAGGAAAGATGAGCTGCTGGCTCATCGCGAGAATCCATGTGGTATCAATCTAATGGCTACTATGCTTTGAGGGACTGTGCAAGCACTATGTACCTGCATTAGCCCCTGCTTATCGGTAAGTGGTAGCTTATCGATAAGCACTTTGTTTTCGCATTTTTTTTTAGGTCTTGCGAGGGATTAATGAGTATTTGCATGCGTTGGGTCTGGGGATTTGCCGTATTTTGCAATTTTGTTTGATTAATAGGGTTTTAACTTGGGGTTTCTGTCAGCCCCCTGTTTGTTGACAAACTGAGAATCAACTACTTATTTGGTCATGCGTCTTTGCTCGTTAGTAGTCTTAGGCGGGGATTGGTTGTTTATCCTTCGATGGGATTCCGTATCTTCTGTGGTTTAGCCCCCCTGTCTTTTGATGATTCCCTTTCTGTCAATGGGCAATTCTGTGTTAAGTTTGTGAGTTCCCGCCCCCTGATCATTGGTAGGAAGGGAATTAGCAAAAGACACTTATATACTTAGTCCCCATGTGGGCGGCAAACCACCCTGCGTTTCATGTTACTCTTGGTGTGGATTCATGGTTTGGGGTGATAGTACATTGCCTAATAGCATATCATGTTTAGTGGCTGTTGGGAATCAAGGAAGTACTGAATGATGGTGACATGGCGGTGATCATGAGGGCTCTTTAACCATCAATTTGTAATAATTGCGCTGGTTAGCACATGGGGAGTGGCCCTGATATCCTGTTTTTAAAGTGGCGGCTGAGGACATGGTAGCTTGTTCTAATTAATGCATCATTTCCTCCTACCTGTTGGGGGTATATCTGTAAGTTTGTTTTGGTTTCTTTTTCGTTAAGCATTGTTTGGGGTTCTATACTGGCGTTTGTTCATCTTCTTTGGCGTCATTTGATATTCTGGACACGTAATAACTCTATAAAAGTGTAAGAGGGAGGGACTGAATCAGTTCTCCATGTTTATCTTCTTGTCATCGTCTTTGTATTGCTCCTACATCATTGTGGTTGTCTTGTGAAACACTTTCCTTTTCTTTTTGTGTCTTGTCTCATATCCATTATCTGTTCCTAATGGCTTCTTGTAAGGGGAAAGTGGATTGTCCCTTCATCGACTTCGTTAGGGAAGTTGATACGACTGAGTTGTTGTTAGAAAGGGAGATGGCTATGGTAGCCAATGGGGGAAGGGGATTTTGGCCTCCGATGCCCGTATTCAAGGGTGTGGAGGGTATATCTTATTTAAGATTTTTAGTTATTGAAATATTTATAATGTTTTATTTTTTAATGTTAAATTTTTATTATTTGAATAAAATTTAAATTGAATAATTCGTAAAATTATAATTTATATTGTTACTACATAATTTCATGACGAATTTTGTAAAAATATTGAATTATTAATAATATGTATATATTTAAATCTATTATTTTTTTGTGTTTTTAATAAATATTTTAAATTTAGTATATAATTTAATTATAACATTTAAATAGTTCTGAATTTTTTAAATTGAAACTTTTTTAGATAGATATAGATAAAAAGTGGGAGAAAGGATAAATTGGAATTAGAGATTGCTTAGGAGAGAATCTCTCTATTAAATTAGAGATAATTTAAGAGATAAATAGCAGTTAGAGATAATTTAGGAGATAAATAGGAAATAAAGACAATTTAAGAGGAAGTGGGGGAAAGTGGTGCCACTTGGCTAAATATTAGAAAAGCAAATCCCTCTTTTTTTATGGTCGTTAGAAATAGTTAAGAATATGTGATTTCCTTATTGGTTTAATGGGTAATTATGTAGGATTAAAAAAATAAAAAATAAAAAAAATAGAAAATTAGGAAGGGGGTTTCCTATATATATATATATATAGGAAGGGGGTTTCCTATATATATATGATATGGAAAACCATATCATATCTAAAACTTCTACTACTGCCACGTATACGACAGTTATCGGATTTATTTAAGTAATCGGTAATTACTATTTTATATATTAATTAAAATTTAAAACATTCTTTATCCTATCCGTTACCCATTCTTTAACCAAATCTTCCGTTACCCATTCTTATCTTCTTCTGGTTCCCTCTTCTGTTCGAACTTCTCCCTCTTCTGTTCACTTCTCTTTTCTTCTTCTAAAGGAATTTACCCCTGCAAATCTTTGTTTGAATGCTGTCAGTGGCCACACAGCACTGGAATTTGGCAAGCAAGTGTTTGCATTTCTTGTTGTTAATTAATGATGGATAGTAGCAGAAAGGATTATTCCCAAAAACCGATCTTCCTTAAATTTCTATAGACATTTATTGCTATATTCCTTCTTTTTCTCTTGGTTTTTTATTCTGTTATTGGATGTCCTTACTTTTTTCTTTCTTTTTTCTGGTTGGTTGTTCATGGTGTTTGTTGCAGATGGGGAGAGCTATTGATGTCTGTTTACTCAACTTTAGAAGGTGATTTCCTGAAACCAAGAACAAATGAGGTACTGATCCATCAATGCCATTCTTTTCATTTTCTATGATATGCCTGCTTGTGAAGATAATGACCAAATGATCGTAATTCATGTAAAAAAACAAGACAAGTAATAGAAGCTTTGTATAGTTTGTGGATTTATTGCCTTCAACACATAGACCTAGTTTCCGATGCAACTAGCATTGAGCTTAACAATTGGATTGCTTGATTTGTCACATGCACAGATTCTTGAGAATTCTTGAGACAGTAAAAGAAAAAACTATCGATGACTTGGTCAACAACTTGATAACCAAATTGGTTAAATCATCGACTTGTTTGACCTTATCAACGAGTCATGGGTTAGAGATATTAGTTCTCTATTTATTTTTTTTCTATTTTTATTCATTTCTATCATGAATAATAAATAAATATCATTTATTACACATATTTTTGTTTAATGAGATAAAAATATGATGTTAGAGACATGCCTAATTTTCTACAAATTATATGAATCTTTTATTTATTGATATTTAATTTATAACACCACATACCACAGTTGACTTGTTTAACCCAAAGGGAAACACATTTCCAATCAGTTTTTAAAACAACTGTGTTGGATCAGTGCTTTAATCCTATGAACTTTCTCAAAGGGAGATCTTGTTGTCTTCTCACTTGTGAACTTTCTCACATTCTCTTTTATTTTATCTCTTTAATCTTAACATCAAATAAACTGTATTTAATCCTTTATTTATGTTGGATGATGGTTTTTTCCCATGTCTTTAATGGTTGTTAGTGGTTGAATCGAGAAAACTTGCAAGAGAAGACAAAAGTGCTAGGGGGGCCATGAACCCCTTGGTTCAGGAACAAAAACTTTATGAGAACAATCCCCTGCAAGGGAAGGATCTGCTATTTACTCCACAGGCAATAGGCTTTCAACTATTTTTGGCTTTTTATGAGTGATAGGTTCCACTAGTTCCCCACCATTTGGCTGACTGTAGTGGTTAATATCCAAGTATGGAACAGAGGAACTACCAATAGATTCCAGTTGCAATTTCTTCATCTTAGAAGCATACCTCTTTGAATAACATCACTCTATATAGTCAATGAAAGCTGAGATTCATTTTAGTATTTTTACCAGAAAGGTAGAAATTTATTCATTAAAATCAATGGGAAACAACTAAGTCACCACTCCCCATGACAAGATAGGATAGTAGGTCTAGGCATGAATCAACAAGAGCTTAACCCAAATCCTATATGTTAATATTCTGCACCCTACACTTGCTTTTACATATTATTCTCATTCCCGATTTCTTAACCTACACTTTAAGATTACTATTGATTAATCATGTTTTGTTTTGACTTTTGTGCAGAGGACAGTTTTGAAAAGGACAAAATATTGCAGTTTTTTGGAATATAACAAAATTCCATTAGTTACCATGGACTATAAAGGAACATAATGTTATTGCTGATCCTTCCTATGATGTAAAGCTTCTTTTACCTATTAATGACATGCTTTTATTTTGTGGAAAATATCCAGCCTCTGTTGAAACTTCAAGCTGATTTAGAAATACTTTGATCATTGTAAAATGTATTTGTTTTCAAGTTCAGGGCTTCATCATTTTCAAACCTATTTTTAACTTGTGGTTGCTTACAACTGCATCTTTTTCGAATTTCAATTAGCAACTTCCCCATGGAAACTTTCCTTTCTTGGTGTGATAGAATGGCCAAAAGGATCATATATTATTTGATTTTACTTAACCATTAGGTCTAAAAATCTTCATGAAAACCATTAGGCATAAAAACTTTCTATGCCTCATGTATTGTGTAAATGCTTTGGTGTGGCCTCTTTGATCCATAAGTGTATCCTTGTTACAGAAGATGGATATTTATCATAATTTCCTGCATATGATGTCCTATTAATAGGCCCTCTCTTTGCTTAAGTTTAAGAAGGGCAACCAAATGCCAGAAGATTATATGAAGCCTTTTAAAAAAGCAATTCCAGTCTTTCGGCATGCTAGAATGTATGTTGATGTTGTTCAATTTAGCAGTTGATCTATTATTGATTCTTATTGCTTTCCCTAATGAATGGAATTGATTTGTCACTCTTTTTTTATGTAGATATGATACTGGCTCAAAGATTTCATTTTGAGGTACCTGAGCTGAAGTTGAATCTGGCTAGTAGGCTCTACCAGAGTTGTTTTTGTTACTTCACTGCTTCATCCTAAATCTGATGCTCCACTTGACACTTCGTTCTCCTCAAGAGGAAGGGCCGGAGTGTGACTTTGGAAGAGTGTGACATGTCCAAATAACTTGTCTTTCCTTGAGAAGGTTGTGCTACAAGAGCATAGCCACTTATCACGGCCACAATGCTTCTCACGTGTCTTGAGATCTGTAATGACAGAACTTCTTATTGTTGCATCTACTGCAAGTGTAGCTCTTGTCACAGTGGGACCACTTATAATGACTTTTCGTACACAGGATAGTCTTCAGTGGTTGGAACTTCTTATAGCCTATGATGGAAGTTAGATCATTCTACTTATAGGATCTGCCTCTGCGACAAGGGAAAACAAGAGATTTATGTTTACATAAAAGGTCAACCTGTGGGTTTGTTGGTGCTAATCTTGTAGCTCTATGCACCGAGTTTGCTCTTCACTGAATCTGCTCCAGAGAAAGATGTGATCGACTTGGAAGATGAAAAAGTAGATGCTCAGATATTGACCACGAAGTGGATTTGCATTGGAGGATGTGATACAATTCGAAATATTGATTTTTTTATGTCCTTGTAATTTTTATATATCAATTGGATAATATATTTGAATAATTTGTTTTGGGTAGTGTATTTGAACATTTTATTTTAGATATGATAATAATTAATATTTAAATTAATAGATTTAAGTTGTTTAAGTTTTCATGTATCAATTTTCAAGAATATATAAAACATGTATTAAAGTGATGGATCAATAAAGTGCAAGTGTAAAAAAATTATTGAAATTAACCTTACATATAAAAAAACATAGCTCTGAGTCGGTGATCAACTAATTGGCGGCTTAGCCATAAATAATGCTACGTGTGGCAATCAGATATGATATAAGTCAGCGGTTCAGACCGCCACGTGAAAGAGAAGTCATCTTTTGGCAAAACTTTAGCCAGCGGTTCAGACCGCCACGTGAAAGAGAATTCATCTTTCGGCAAAACTTTAGCCAGCGATTCAGACTGCCACCTAAAGTTACTGGCCATTTTTGGCAAAAACCTAAGTCGACGTTCAGAAATGTTTGCACAAATGTCAATTTCAAATCTAGTCGGCATTCTACTATTATTTGTACCGGCGGTTTTCAATGCCAATTTTTTAAATATTTATTTTTTTTTTTTACTTTTTCCTTGTCGGTGTATAACTACTGGTATAAGGAAGGATAAGCCGATAATATGAACAAACCGCCGACAATGATTAATTCAATGGCCTAAGTTGGTGCCACCTACGCCGGCGATTCTATGTGGATATTGTGGTGGACTTTATTTTTGCTGATAGTGGCTATACTGGGAAAGAAAGACGGCCGGCTTAAGTCAATGCCAGCACTCATGAGATTTGTGTCGACGAATCATGACCGCCAGCTAAAGCTTGTTTCTTATAGTGTCCATTCACCTCATGGTAGTGTCCACTTCTGAACAGATATATACAATGCTGAATTCTTTGCCCTCCAACTCTTCCCAAGTTTCAGTGGCAGGAAGCTCTACAATACACAAACTACCACTTGAACACAACCAAAAGGCTTTTGGAGTTTTGGGGGGACAGAGAGAGGACTGAGAGAGAGACGAATGGATGGGAAGGAAGATGCGGGGGAGGAAAAGATCAGACCGCGCCTTTCCTCACACGCCATTTTTTTTTTTCATTTTTACTTTTATGTTATACCGACGGAAATATTCGTCAGTATAGATATCCTTCATCGACCGATGCTGATCCGTCGGTATATGTAAATCTACACCGACGGAAATAACCGTCTGTAAAAATAGTTGTCGGTATATGCAAATTTTCTTGTAGTGGTCCATGTCATTCACCTTGCATAATGGAAGTTCTTGAAACACTCAGACTCTTTTGTTGCAATTCAAGATTTCTTTCTCTGATGGCTGTTTCTAGAATCTGAACCATTTTTGCTTTATATAGAGGCTTATTGACCACCAGCAAATGCCCTTTCTTTCAGAGCTCCATCTTAATAGCATTAGAGGTTTCACGGTTAGTATCCAGGAAAACTTTGCTTTACTACGAAATTAATCAAGAAACTTTAGCTGCTCTTTCCATACTACAACTAAGTGCAAGAAGCACCTGCATTCACAATTTAAATGTATATTACAAATTAAGAATGTAGATAACACAACCAATAAGAAGATAAAGGAAGAGAAAGAACAATATAAACAATAAGTGCTAGGGTGGTGATTTTGCAATGGAGAAAGAACATCTATAAAGCAATAAGTACCTAGAGATGAAAAAATCAGCACCTTCACAAGTTTGGAGTCAGCACCAAACATTTTAGTAGAGAAATACCGTCTAAGGAAATAATCACTTCTATGGTACACTAAATGGTATCATAGAAGTGGTAACCAATCAACTGGTATTCATCTCAAGAAGAGTGCAACTCTGGAAATCCTATACTTGATATGCAACAATCTAGGCATGTGTCTTATTGTAGGACCTCCACCATTCTGTTCCCTGACTTCCTTCGTAAGTAACCATCTCTCTCTCTAAGACACAGACAGACACAGAAGCTAGGTATTATGGGACCACTTAATTCTGAACAGATCACCATAGCTTAGTTATCTAGTCTCCTAAAGATAAGCACAACTTGTTACGTTTGACCCATGTAATGTCTGAAATACATGGCATATCCTGCCAAACTTCTCATCAAGTCTGACACAAGTTTGAATCTTAGTAACCTAAACTGCCCTAGAGGGTACAGCCTATGCAAAATCCATTGTTCCTAGAAGTTTGTAGTCAATGCAGTTCATATTATCAAACAAAACTTCAAGTTTATTACATTTCTCTAGTATATAAACAGAAAAGCTTTAAATTATTCTTATAATATAATGCTTGGTAAAATCAAAAAGCTTCCTTGAATCATAGGCTGTTCTATGATTCAAAAAGCTTTAAGAATAAGGAGAAGGCATGTACTAATAAGATGGAATTTTCTGCTTCCTTGAAGCATAGGTTGCAGAACAAGGAGACAAAAAACAAAAAATCTGAGAAGACAAAAATGGTGCCATCTAACAGAAGAAAACCAATAGAGAAAGACCATGTGAAATGTGTAGTTGGATCAAGATCTCGGGATTGGGAAAAATCAACCTCTATAAAGTTGATAAAGCCTGAAAGTGAACTGACCATCCCAAATGTTTGTTTATTGGTTATCAGGACTTGGGAAATGTTTGATTGCTAAATTTTCAAGGCTTTGAAAATTGATCCAATACCAATATTTGCAGTACATTAAGAGCGACTTCTAAAAAGAAGTATGACGGGGAAATTCTCTTTCAAATACAACAGAGTTATATAATGGTGCAGTTCCTGCCAAAACAATAATCTTGGCTTGGGATTATGGCTTTTAGGGAAATGCTCAAGCTTGTCTGGAGCCTACAGTGCCAAGCTCATGTCTAGCTTATTTAAAGCTCCACTTATGCTTGGTTCAATTACCATTCAGAAGAACTTGCTTAGTGAAGGGGAAAGAAGGATATATAACCATATCCTAATATATGGTTATATATATCCTTAATGAGTTGAGGTTTGAATGGGCCCATCCAACTCCAGCTCAACCCAGGCTCTTCTAGCAATAAAAATGCCAGGTCTTGGCAAAACATGAAGGAGCTGATCTGGCTAAGGTCATTTTCAGCCCCAGCTTGACTCCCCAAGTTTTTTGGGCCATGGCTTATCTAAGGATGTCCCTTTGCTTGTATGATCAACACTGATGGGTTGGGGACATTGTGCATATAGTGATTAATGGAATGGTCTTGATTTTTTTTATAGATCAAATGCATTTCATTGATAGAGAGCATATTGACGGTATTCCTACACTAGAGCTGAGAACCTGAGAAGAAGAGCCATAATTATCAAAGATAATAATATAGAAAGTGTTATCTGTACATGATGATACTAACTGGCATATCCTTCAACAATACAAAGAATTTCTCACTACCCCATAGATGGACATGAGAGCTTTTCATTCATCAAGGGAACAAATTTGCTCTGAAAAAAATTTACAGTACGTTTTTTGGCCTAAAGATCAGTGGCTAATTCATTCTTAAGAAGTTTTGCCCTTTGATATCAGGTTCAAACAGTTTTAGCTGAATAAATGGGCACTTAAATTATTCAGTATTTGATCATGACAAGTTTCATCCTGAAGGGTATAGGTACTAATGAATTTCTGTTCTGTAAACTTACTGCACATTAACAAAGTATGAATTGTAGTTTGACAACTGCATGAAATTGACATTAAACAAACAATGGAATTCATTTCCAAGCTGCCAAAAAGCAACCCTAAGAATCAAGAATCAACATACAAATATACATGTACTCCAAGTTTCTTTTTCATTAATTCCACCAATACCTCATTGTGTAGATCCCTGCTGCAACTTCTGTCACTCCAGCACTTATTCTGGTCTATCAATATGGCCCGCAAGCCACCTACAAGAGAAGAAGACTCATCACTCCCACTCCAATACATACACAAATGTAGAGAAGAGGGATCTAATAACAGTGTCTAGCGAATGAAATAACAAACCTAGAAATGTGTTTGCCGTTGCCGGTTGGTGTCGTCCATGGAGAACATAAAGAAAATCAAATATGATATCGAATACAGAGAGAGAAGGAGAGAAAGACAGAGAGAGAAAGAGGAGATAGAGATTTGGTTAGATACCGCCGTTGGTTCCGTCCTCGCCGGTGGTGTGAAGTTTGAGTAAGAGAGAGAAAGAGACGACTGTGGGAGAGATTCATTCGAGGAGGAAGAACGAACGAAAAGACCTTAACGTCTTTATTATTTGAAATGAATTTCTTTTTTTGAAATGTGGTTTTAATTGTTGTTTTTGAAACAGGTTACCTGCGATACCGTGTATTCATGGAAATATGGAAAAGATACTTTTTCCATATCATAGATTTTCTTATATATATATATATAGATAGATAGATAACAATTAAAATATAATCCAAAAGACATTTTCTTATCGAAAAATCTATGCTGCTGGAAGGAATTGCTACTAGAAGGGCTCTGCCCCAGAATTTCATAAATAACACCGGATAGGTTGCCACTTTTTTTATGAAGCTTATATGGAGAAAAGAGAGGAGTCCATACAACTTTCCTTTAAAATCAGAACAAAGTTGGTATTTAAAAGACTAAAGGAAATCAGTTGCTTATGATACAAAAATGAAACTATATACCGAAAACGGATAAAATATAACCCAAAAATAATGTTTGAGTTGGATTTTGACTAACTTTAACAACTTGACAAAGCTCATGAACGATCGACAGGCCAACGCCGCACCTCTCCCTCTCGTGTCTCAGACCTCCAAGACCTCTTGAACGATCGATAGGCCAGAAGAAATGGAAACGTCCCTACATCAAAGTACTCAGGGAACAAGGCCGACCCGTTCCGCGTCCGGGATGACCAGGATGAGGCCCAAGTCCCCATCGACCAAAAGATCGTCAATCTGCAGGCGCAACTCAGCACCGTCAAAGACGAAGTCCACCAGGTTAAAGAGAGTTAAGTTGATGCCTTGGCAAGCAAGAACCCTTTGTCTGAGAAAATGGATGCCCTCACCACCGATAGCACCTTGGAACCCCTCCCATCGTACTTCAAAGCATCGACGCTCGAGATGTACGATGGAACATCCGACCTGAACGACCACCTGGAAAGCTTCAAGGCACTCATGCTCGTTTGTGGGTATTCTGACACCTTGACGTGCCGAACTTTCTAGGCAACCTTCAAAGGGGCAGCCTGCTGATGGTTCTCCAAGCTCCCCACTCGGTCCATCAGCTCGTGGGAGCAGTTCGTCAGTCTCTTCCTCGTCCACTTCATCACCAGCCGGTGATGCCAGAAGAGCGTCGTCTCGCTCATGACAGTTCGAAAAAAGCGTGGTGAGAGCCTGTGGTCCTACATCGACCACTTCAAGGAGGAAATTGAGGTTTAGGACCTTGACCCCATGGTCTCCATGCGCGCAGCCATCAATGGCCTCCTATCTGGCTCAGCCCTCAAATGCTCATTTGCCAAGGCCCCGCCCAAGTCCAAGGTGGAATTCTTGAAGAAAGCCCAGAAGTACATCGCCACTGAGTAGTATCAGCCATCATCTTTATGGACGAGGACTTAAAGGGGATCTCGGTCTCCCATGACGACGTGCTAGTAGTATCGGCCATCGTCGCAAACTTTATGGTAAATCGGATACTAGTGGATAGCGGCTCCTCAACCGACATCCTCTTCTACAATGCTTTCGGGAAGAGAAGACTCGCCGGCTTCTCCAGGAAAGTTGTCAAATTGGAGGGAAGAATCACCCGACCAATCACACTAGGGACAAAACCTTGGCAGGTGACGAGGATGAACGAGTTCCTGGTCATGAAGATCGGCTTCCCCTACAATGCCATCATCGGGCAGCCAACCCTCTATGCACTCAAGGCAGCCATCTCCTCTTACCACCTCGCTCTCAAGTTCCCCACCGAACACAGCATCAGAGTCATCCGGGGGGACCAGCAAACCGCCCGCTAGTGCTATGTCGTAGCACTAAAGGGCAAGAACAAAGAAGCTTTACCGTTAAAGGGCCTCGACCATAGGGAGGAACTCGCAAGCCAAGGCTAACCGGCCGAGGACCTCGTCTCGGTACCCATAGACAAGGCCGAGCCCGAGAAAAGGGTCTACGTCAGGTCCAACCTTCCTCCAAACTACCTTTTTGAACTGGTAAGTTTCCTCAAAGTTAATGCCGACGTCTTTGCTTGGTCTTCCACTAACATTCCCAGAATTAACCCTTCGATCATTACTCATGGGCTGAGCGTGGACCCGAGCTCTAGGCCAGTTCAGCAGAAGAAGAGGAACTTTGCATGGAATGATGACAGGCAATAGGAGAGGAAGTTAACAAGATACTCAATATCGGCTTCATCCGAGAGACCTCAACTGAGGGTACGAGCTGCTCAGCTTCATGGACGCCTTCCCTAGAAACAACCAAATCAAGATGCACCCCGAGGACAAGGAGAAGACCTCGTTCATCACCGATCACGGAACATAATGTTACAAGGTCGAAGCCTAGTGATGCTGGGGCCACCTACCAATGCCTAATGAACAAAGTCTTCAAGCACCAAATGGGGAGAAATGTCAAAGCCTATGTAAACGACATGGTTGTGAAGAGCCTGAAGGCCGACCAGCACAACTTGGACCTAACCGAGACCTTCGACACCTTGCAGTACCAGCCGAGGCCTAAGATCAAAGCACAAGCCCTGGTTGACTTCGTGGCAGAATGCACCTTTAGCTCAGCCCTTAACCAGGCCCCACAAGAGGTGGACGAACCTCGGCCAACCGACGAACCTCAGCTGACCTGGAAGCTTTTTGTCAACGGGTCCTCCAACTCGAAGGGAAGCGGACCAGGTCTCATACTCCTCAACCCAAACAACACTAAAGTAGAATATGCTTTGAAGTTTGACTTCTCGGCCTCCAATAAGGAAGCCGAGTGTGAAGCTCTGCTCGTAGGCCTACATCTCGCCAAGGACCTCGGCTCCTGACACATTGAGGTCTTCGGTGACTCCTAGCTAGTGGTGAACCAAGTTAACGACAAATACGAGCCCAGAGAGCATAGCATGGCCAAGTACCTAGCCAAGGTCCAAGAGCTTGCCAGCCACTTCCAACACTTCACTTTACAACAAGTCCCGTGGTCCGAAAATATGAGCATCGATGCCCTATCCAAGTTAGCAAGCACCTCGGGCGCAGCCCTCGACTGCACGGTCCGTGTTGAAAAGTTAGCATGCCCCAACATTGAAGAAGTCCAAGCGTTCCCTGTGCAAGCTGAGCCCTATTGGATGGACCCCATTATCACCTATTTTCTGAACGAGAAACTGCTCGAAGACAGAAATGAAGCTAGGAGAGTCCGACAACAAGCAGCCCATTACACACTTCTCGAGGGAAAGTTGTACGGAATGTCATTTAGTTTGCCCTACCTCTGATGCCTTCGTCGGGAGGAGGGTGAGTATGTTCTCCAAGAGATCCATGAAGGCATCTACGGCAACCACCTCGAAGGCAGAGCATTGGCCCAAAAAGCACTAAGGTAAGGATATTTCTAGTCGACAGTACAAAAGGATACAGCCGAGCTAGTACAAAAGTGTGACCTATGCCAAAGACACTCCAACATCTCCCATCGGCTAACCACAACTCTTTCAGCCCTCTGTAGCCTATGGCCCTTTGCCATGTGGGACATGGACCTCCTCGGCCCGTTCCCTCAAGCCATTGGAAACAAAAATACCTCATCGTCGCTATCGACTACTTCACGAAGCGGGTGGAAGTCGAGCCCTTAGCTACCATCACAACCAGAATGATTTAAAACTTCTTTTGGAAGAACATCATCTGCCACTTCGAAATCCCTCATATGCTAGTCACCGACAACGGGAAGCAGTTTAACGATGCAAGGTTCAAAGAATGGTGTGTCGGCCTTGGCATTAAGTAGCAATACACCTCGGTAGGCTACCCACAAACCAATGACCTAGCCGAGGTCACCAACAGGACAATCCTAAAAGGATTGAAGACCAGACTGGACATAGCCAAAGGCCTCTGGGCCAATGAAGAGAAGGGGCCCCGACACCTTGGCGGCCTAGTTTAACCTCGTCCAACTGATTTTTTATGGCAGTGGAGAACAAGCCAGGAGAGCTAAGGCCTTCACCTCCCTTTCTTTCTCACAAAGGAAAGGGGCCCCAAACCCTTCGGCGGCATAGCTCTGCCTCGGCTGAGCTCCCTTAACTTCTTAAGCGAACGACTAAGTAATAAGCCACTTCGGATAACTTCTTTGCCACTTATGACCTCTTAGAAGGGGGCATCAGCCCCTAAGCAAAATAAATGTGCAAGTACAAAAAATAGACAGTAAAGGCACAAGTTACGAAAAAAGTGTATTTCAATAAGTAACTTCAAGTATCATCTTTACAAAGACTAGCCTCGGATGGGGGAGGCTAAGCCCCTTACAAAATAACATAAGCAAAAAGCACAAAAGAGAAGACAAGGAGTAGCCTATGCAATGTCCTTGGCAAGAGCAGGGTCCTCGAGTGAAGGAGGAACGTCAGTGGCAGGCACCTTGGTAGAAGGAATGACCTCAACAGTGGGCACTCCGGCAGAAGGAGCTTCAGCCTCTAGGACCCCCAGCTTGTCCATTGGGAAGTCAGCCATTAACTACAACACCTACAGCTTGGTGTCTTCGGTGCACTCCAAGTAGGAGTCCACCAAATAGTTAGTCAGGGCATGCTGGTACTAGGTCATTGTCTTCCAAATCTCAATGATGTCTTTGGCCTTCTCCTTGGCCTCCAAAACTTGTGCCCAAGCTGCCGCCAGGGCAGAAAGGAGGGAGAGATCCATCGTATGGATGCCAAATATGCAGCGGAATAGGGTGGGCGAATTTCAAAAATTTCTCTCCTCCCTTCCAACTGGGAATCATATTCCCTGATTTTAGAATACAATATTCAAGGATCTAATCGAACCAAAACCGAACCTGATCTGAACCAAAGAGAAAGGGAAGGGTTATACCTAATACAGAGAATCGATATCTCCCAACGTCAGTGTTCACGTCCAAAGAATACTCCCAAGATCTACTCCCACAGAAGATGACGTAGTGATACTAGAACAGAACTAGTAGTGTTCGTCCTACGAACCAAATTCTTCACAAGAATTCGATGGAAGCGAAGAGCACCGTACACAATTAGCCTTTCAACAAAGACTGATATCAAGAACACCTTCTTGATTTTTCCCTCTCAGAGAGATCGAACTAGGCAGTGAATGGCGCGGTGGCTGAAGGAGAACTCTAGAGCTGAAGTTGGCGTATTTGCTTTTCTTCTCTCTAGGGTTTCTGAGATCCAATCTCAGAATTGCAGGAGGAGACTGTATCTGCTAAAACCCTTGGTTCGAATTCTAGAAATTCAAGACTAGGGTTTCTCCTCTTTCTTAGTGACTAAGAAACCTCCTAATCCTAATCCAAATCGGTATTTGGATAGGGAATTATCTTAATCCTATCTGCAGATTAGGTCAGCCCACTCCAGATCTTATCAGGAGATTACTAGATTCAAATCTTTATTTGAATCTCAGATCTGCCCCTTTAAGTAGATAATTAAATCAGCCAGTTCGAAATGGGGTTTAGGCCCAATAAGTATTAAGTGCTCAATAGGCTTCCAAACTGCTGCCCATTTGAGCTTCTTTGTATGGCGTAGGACCCAAGCATTGATCTACACATCATCCACATGGGTTCGGCCCAACCTTTGTTACAAGGCCTAGCCGAATTCACTGGAGAGCCCAGTGAACCCTCTGAGCCCATCACATGGACTCTATGGGCCCAACACTTACACTAAGTGGTCTCTGGGCCAAGCCATCTTATAAAAACCCAGGGACTATGGGCAGATGCAAGATTAGCTCATCAGGTGCAACCCTAAATGGCCTTACACTTAACCTCTCACACATAATGATCAAACACTGCCCGACAAAAGAGGACCTCTCCCTTGGCTGCAAGGAAAAGTGTTGCACTCTCTACTCATATGGATCCCGGGAATTTAAACCATTTGCAAACATTTTGAAACCGTATATATCTATATATCTTATATATAAATTTTGCAAAACAAAATTCCAACGATTGAAATCAACTGCCGGCAGTTTGGTTTCCATTAGAGAGAGTGCATCCCCGATCATTACCTTTGTCCGACAAAGGGGTTGATCCTGTCACTATGATCACCCACTCAGATGAATTCTCAGACTATCCCAACATACCCAGGTTTTGACCCCCGCTAAGGATCTCATTGATTGGCGTATCAAAGACAGCCCAATCCGACACCTAGTGCAGTATCATAATCGAGTCTAGGGGTCAGGTGTAACTTTCCAGTTTTGCCCATCAATCACCAAGGTCCAGGGCAATACTGGAAATCTGGTCTGGTTCAAAGATTCAAGTAATCCTACTCTGCATGTGCTTTGGGTCTCACCCTGGCAGCTGAGACAGGCCACCCCAACACTTGGCAACACACCAGCGTCAGCCTTGGCAGTATAAATCTCCCCAGACTTATCCAACGGCTGTGAACATTCTAAACTAACACGAGTCTCATTAAGTGTCCAGTTTAAGGGTCTTACACTGAAAATACCACACAACATGAATCAAACATGCACTTTATTCATTTACACTAAATGTCAAAAGTACATCAAAACTGATTGGAGCTAAGGGCGTACAAAACTGTATAACAGCTCCCACTTCCACTTAGGTCCAATCTGGTACAAGCCGGAGTCCCATGCTTTCCACGTGTTTCTCAAACACTTTCTGTGTAAGTGGCTTAGTCAATTGGCCTGCCACATTATCCGCTGATGCTACCCTCTGAATCAGGACGTCCCTTCTACCAACAATCTCCCGCAGTACATGGTACTTCCTCTCGATGTGCTTTGACTTCGAGTGGGCTCGAGGCTCCTTAGCTTGAGCGATCTCTCCATTGTTGTCACACAACAACGGGATGGGTGATGTGCTGGACGGAACCACTCCTAATTCGTGAACAGACTTTTTCATCCACACGGCTTCCTTGGTAGCTTCACTTGCAGCAATGTACTCGGCTTTGGTTGTGGAGTCTGTCGTGGACCCCTGTTTGTTGCTTTTCCAACAAACAGCACATGATCCTATCGTGAAAACATACCCAGATATAGACTTTCTATCATCTGGATCCGACTGGAAATCGGCATCAGTATACCCCAGAATTTGTAGTGAACTACCATCGAATACCAGACAAAACTCTTTTGTCCTTCGAAGGTATTTGAGTATGTTCTTCACAGCAGTCGAATGCTCCTGCCCTGGGTTGGCCTGGAACATACTTACCACACTCACCGCCTGAGCGATGTCAGGGAGAGTGCAAAACATGGCAAACATGATGCTCCCTACGGCTGAGGCATAGGGAACGTCTTTCATACCCTCAATCTCCTCAGAAGTCTTGGGAGACATCTTCTTGGAGAGAGTGACTCCATGCCTGAAAGGAACATTTCCTTTCTTGCAGTTCTCCATGCTATACCTTTTGACAATTTTGTCAATGTAAACAGCCTGGGATAATCCAATCATTCACTTCGATCTATCTCTATAGAGTCGAAGACTCAGTATATAGGAAACTTCTCCAAGATCTTTCATGGAGAATTGTTGCGAAAGCCACACCTTGACCGAAATCAACATTCCAACATCATTCCTAATGATTAGGATATCGTCCACATACAACACCAAGAAGGTGACCTTATCCTCACTGGACTTCTTGTAAACATAAGGCTCATTCGGATTCTGCTCAAAGTCAAACGATTTGACTGTAGAGTCAAAACGGATGTTCCAACTCCTAAAAGCTTGCTTAAGTCCATATATGGATCTATTAAGTTTACATACCATGTGTCCCTCACCAGCAGCAATGAAGCCCTGTGGCTGCTGCATGTAGATATCTTCACTAAGATCTCCAATCAGGAATGCAGTTTTGACATCCATCTGCCAAATCTCATAGTCATGGTATGCTGCTACAACTAGCAGGATCCTAATGGATTTAAGCATGGCCACGTGCGTAAAGGTTTCCCCATAGTCGATGCCTTCTTTCTGAGTATACCCTTTCGTCACCAAACGAGCTTTGAAGGTCTCAACCTTGCCATCGGGGCCCTTCTTCCTCTTATAGATCCATTTGCAACCAATTGCTTTTACCCCAGAGGGCGGATTTACTAGAGTTCAGACTCCATTGGCCTCCATTGAGTCCATATCGGCTTTCATGGCCTCCACCCACTTCTAGGAATCTATGTCTAACATAGCTTCCGCGTAAGTCACGGGATCCTCCTCACTAGTCAAGGCTTCCACCAGGTAATTATCCTAGTCATAACCATAACGGACTGGTGGCCTGGATACCCGAGTGGATCTTCTAGGTTGATCACTACATAGAACTTGTGGGACATCTCCCACTGCTCCTGAACTCTCCTCATCAAGAACAATTTCCTGACGATGTGTGTCTAGGATATAATCGGTTTTTAAGAACTGGGCATTTCGACTGCAGAACACTTTCTACTCACTTGGGTCATAGAATAGATAACCCACCGAATCCTTCGGGTAGCCCACAAAAAGGCAACGGTTGGTCTTGGATTCCAACTTGTCCGCACTCATTCTTTTAACGTGCGAGGACAACCCCAAATCTTCAAGTGTCTGACACTTGGTTTCTTTCCGGTCCAAAGTTCGTATGGAGTTTTCGGAACCGATTTGGTTGGAACCCGATTCAGCACATAGATTGCAGTCTCTAATGCATATCCCCAAAAGGATGTGGGTAATTCCGAGCGTGTGACAAGTGACCGGACCATGTCTAACAATGTTTTATTCCTCCTCTCTAAAACACCGTTAAGATGTGGTGTTGCAGAAGGAGCTAATTGTGATATTATCCCGTTGGCCTTCAAGTAGTCCCTGAATTCGTCAGAGAGATACTCGCCACCTCGATCTGATCGAAGGGCCTTAATTTCTCTCCCTAACTGTTTCTCGACTTCTCGTCTGAACTCTTTGAACTTTTCAAAGGATTCGGACTTCTCTCTCATTAGGTACACGTAACCATATCGTGAGTAATCATCGATGAAGGTGATGAAATACACGTGTTGGTTATGAGTCCTAACACTCAGGGGACCACATACATCAGTATGTATAAGGTCAAGCGTGCCTGTACATCTTTCAGGCTTACCGTTAAATGGCCGTTTTGTCATCTTACCTCAGAGGCAAGGCTCACAAGTGCGAAGATCTTCTACGGTTAGAAAATTCAAAGGTCCATCCTTTACCAATCTTGTGATTCGGTCTACACCAATATGGCCAAGTCGGTAATTCCACAGGTACGTGGGACTAACTATATCACGAGTCCTTTTCTTAGGGATTTCGACTGACGTAGTTTCGGTTAAGTTAGTTTCTATAAAAGGATGTAGAACATAGAGACCATTCTCCAGTTCCCCGCATGTGATGAATTTATTGTTCCTTTTAATAGTAATCATATTACTAAAATAGACAATATATCCATCAGCACACAGTCTAGAAACAGATATCAAATTTCTTCTTAAGTATTGTACATAAAGGCAATCCTTAAGTACAAGTATTCCTTCTCTAAAGACTAATTCTACAGTTCCTATCGCCGTAGCTGCAACACTTGCAGAAGTCCCCATGTAAAGTGTCACTTCTCCTTCACTCATCCTTCTGCTTACTTTGAAACCCTGCAGTGAATTACATGAATGATTTGAAGCCTCGGAGTCAACACACCAGGACACAGAAGCAACTAACAGATTAGTTTCCATGACACAAGTTCCGAAAGTACCTTTCTTAGATTCCAAGTAGGCATGACAGTTCCTCTTCCAGTGGCCGGCCTGCTTGCAGAAGTGACAGGCATCGGATGCCTTGTCTTTCTTTTGCTTCTTAGATTTAGTGGCCTTTTTCTGGGGTTTCCTCTTTGCTCTCCTCTTCTTGCCAGATTTGCCAGCTTCAACAAGCATAGCTATCGGCTCATCCTTTCTAATCAATTCCTCGGCTCGTTGCAACATGTTGCTGAGCTCTTGAACGCTGACATTCAGCTTGTTCATATTATAATTCATTATGAACAGATTGAAGGACGGAGGCAAGGAGTTAAGAGTGGCATCTATCTGTGTAACCAGATCTAGCCCAGACCCAAGGGCTTCCAGCTCATTTATGTAACCCATCATTCGAAGACAATGGTCATGAACTTGCTGCCCCTTGGTCATCTGTGCGGTCATGAACTGCTTCAAGACCTTTTGATGAGTAGAACAGTTCTGCTCTTCGTACATAGTTTTCAGACTATCCAATATGTCTTTGGCTAGTTCGATATGATCGAACTGCCTCTGTATCGGATTATCTAAAGAGGCTATGATATAGCAGCGGGCTAGGGAGTTTTTCTCCTCCCATTCTTGGTATTCCCTCTTGCGGGCTTCTGAAGGCCTGTCTCCTAGACGATCCAATGCGGGATTCTTTGCCACTTTATCTAATTTTTCTGAAGTCAGGACCAGCATAAGGTTTCTGTACCAGTGGCATAGTTTGGGCCCTTAAGTTTGTTGTCATCAAGCAACTTAGCAAATTGTTCGTTTGCCATTTTCTAGTAAAACAACAAAACATTAGTCCACAACCTTAGTTTGATTCATGTTACCTACATAGATATGGCTTTTAATCTATGTTCCATTTTCATTTGTTCATCTCTGAGATTTCCCTCCTATCTCAGTGACGGAAACGGCGAGATGTCTCTAGAAATGTGGAAAATCACATAGGGTGCGTGGAATCAACTGTTTCAGCTACATAACCCCACCACCTTTCTGTGACGGATCATATCCACTCATCGTATGAGTTTCCCTTTGGCCTCTATCAAACAAGGTTCATAGCCATTTTAGGGTAAACCTTTCTGTCCAGTGAGTGCTCACCCATCATATTCAGGTTACGCCAAGGTACCGTGAGAGAGTTCCCATTTTCTGGTGAAGCCCCTCCCACATCGGTCTATGACGACGCCCCTATCATCTTATGAAACACTCTGACAGACCCAACAGCAAATGGATACGTCAATTTTATGGTGTGTTTCCTCATTACTGAAGGACCCATCATCGTGCTAATGACAGAAGGCCTTTAGAGAGTTCATCAAATGGATCTCCCTATCACATGCACTCATATTACCGGAGGAAACAAGAGATTATGCCCTAGTTAATTTAGGTCAAAACAAAGTGGCTCCCACTGACTTTCATAAAGTCAGATTTCTGGTGGCCCAATTCCGCTAGGGTTTCCACACGTGTCCCTTTTCAGGGTTGTAGGGCCCACCACGAAAGGAATGGGTCATCCAATGACCGTAAGGGACACCATGGCAATGATGTGCATTAAGCCATGCTGTGCGCGAGAGCTACTAACGTATCATCATGGGCCAAGTGCTTATGGCCCATGGTCGCAGCACATCAAAATCCACACATCGCATGTAATGGAAGAATTGATCCAATCAATTACTTGCTATAAAGCCCACTAACAAGCCCATTTAAAAACCATAATATTAACAATTAACATTGTCTAGGTATATGGGCTGAATAGTAGTTAGTAGTTCAGCCCACATAGCTTTTACACAAAAGTGGGCTTTTGCAGTTTTAACTCTTTAAAACTGGGCTTTATAGGTTGGGCCGAATTGGTTCTTCCAACTAAACATTAGTTTCAGACCTGAAAGTGGAAGTAATCAAGGCTGAGAACAGCCCTGTTCGAACCCTAGATTCGGCCCAAACAACTTTGGTCCAATCTGGTCCGAAACGGTCCAAAACCAATTTTTAATTCAAGAAACAATTCAAGAAAGATCTGAAATTAATATTTCTGATTTTAGACAATCACAAATCAGATATGGACTATTCGTACTACCTGCAAAACAGAGGTTAGTAATCAAGGGTCGCAGTTTCACAAACTGCAAAACGCAGAATGCGATATCACGATCTACAAATCTCCACCGCCGCCGCCATCTTCAATCAAGAAAATAAAAAATACAAAAACTTGTTTTCTATTAATTAATTACATTCTTGATTGAATCCTATACATTCAGTCTAGAAAAAAAAAATATTTTACAGACCGAATAGAATAGTAACTACAAAAAGATTGCACAGACTATCTGCACCAAATCTGTACTTCGATCTCCTTGTACGAACAGCCCATTTAAATCAAAAAATATATCAAGAACATTTCCAAATAAATTTCAGATTTAACAAAAATTAATTTTAGATCAATCGCTCACATCTAGAAACAATTTCTTGGAATAAACAACAAACTGCAAAAATCCAGGTAGAACAGCTTCTGCCCATTTGCGCAGATTCAGATCTGATTTTCTTGGTTCAAGATTCGAACCTATGGCTCTGATACCACTGAAAAGAGGGAGATATCCATCGTATGGACGCCAAGAAAGCAGCAGAATAGGGTGGGCGAATTTCAAAAATTTCTCTCCTCCCTTCCAATTGGGAATCCTGATTTTAGAATACAATATTCAATGATCTAATCAAACCAAAACCGAACCTGGTCTGAACCAAAGAGAAAGGGAAGGGTTATACCTGATATAGAGAATCAGTATCTCCCAACGTCAATGTTCACGCCCAAAGAATACTCCCAAGATCTGCTTCCACTGAAGATGACGCAGTGACACTAGAACAGAACCAACAGTGTTCGTCCTACGAACCAAATTCTGCACAAGAATTCGATGGAAGCGAAGAGCATCGTACACAATCAGCCTTTCAACAAAGACTGATATCAAGAACACCTTCTTGATCTTTTCCTCTCAGAGAGATCAAACCAGGCAGTGAATGGCGGCGGTGGCTGAAGGAGAACTCTAGAGCTGAAGTTGGCGTATTTGCTTTTCTTCTCTCAAGGGTTTCTGAGATCCAATCTCAAAACTGCAGGAGGTGAGTGTATCTACTAAAACCCTTGGTTCGAATTCTAGTAATTCAAGACTAGGGTTTCTCCTCTTTCTTAGTGATTAAGAAACCTCATAATCCTATTCGGAGTTATCCTAATCCAAATCTGTATTTGGATAGAGAATTATCTTAATCCTATCTGTAGATTATGTCAGCCCACTCCTGATCTTATCAGGAGATTACCAGATTCAAATCTTTATTTGAATCTCAGATCCGCCCCTTTAAGTGGATAATTAAATCAGCAAGTTCGAAATGGGCTTTAGGCCCAATAAGTATTAAGTGCTCAATAGGCTTCCAAACTGCTGCCCAGTTGGGTTTCTTTGTATGGCGTGGGACCCAAGCATTGATCTACACATCAGCCACATGGGTTCGGCCCAACCTTTGTTACAAGGCGTAGCCGAATTCACTGGAGAGCCCAGTGAACCCTCTGATCCCATCACATGGACTCTATGGGCCCAACACTTACACTAAGTGGTCCCTGGGCCAAGCCATCTTATAAAAACCCAGGGACTGTGGGCCGATGCAAGATTAGCTCATCAGGTGTAACCCTAAATGGCCTTACACTTAACCTCTCAGCCCATAATGATCAAACACTGCCCGACAAGAGAGGACCTCCCCCTCGGCTGCAAGGAACAGTGTTGCACTCTCTGCTCATATGGATCCCGTGAAGGGATGAGAGATCCATCCCATGGACGCCCAAAGATTGCGGAATAAGGGGCAAATTTCAAAAATTTTTCTCTCCCTTCAACTAGGAATCACATTCCCTATTTAGAAAATCATATTTTCAAGGATCATTATTGAACCTTAAACTGAATCAGATCTGAACCAAAAGAAGTAGGAGGGAGGATATACTTGATACAGAGAATCAATATCTCCCAATGGAGGTGTTCACGCCCAAGGAAGGATCCAAAATCTGCTCCCACTGAAAATGAAGCAGTGAAGGATGGAGCAGAATCAGCAACGTTCTTCAAAAGAACTTGACCCTTCACAAGAATCAACTGGATGGCTTGTGGGTACAGCTCCAAGCAATCTTTTCCCAAAAGATTGAGATCAAGATCAAATCTTGATTTCTCCCTAGAACTGGGGATCGAACTGAAGGGAATGGCAATGACAGGAAGGAGGCGGCAGGAGGGAATTCGCTGTATGTAGGAAATCTCTCTTTCTCTCTTTCTTTGCTCTAAAGAAAAAATATGTTGTGAATCATATATCAAAAGGCTGTCGCCCCCCTCTTCTTTTATAATCTTAAAGGGATTAGCTCCTAATCAGATTAGGAGTTGCTAATCCAAATCATATTTGGGTTATAAGTCCCTTTAAGTGTTAAGGGATAATCCTTATCTTATGTGCAGATCAGATCAGCCATCTCCTAATTTAATTAGGAGGTTTCCCGATCTAAATCTCATTTAGATCTTGGACTCTCTAAGTGGATAGGGTCTAAGCCCAATCCTATTAGCTGATCCACTCTAGAATTCGCCCCCCTTAATTGACTGACTAAATCAGCCCAGTTCGAAATGGGCTTAAGGCCCATTTAAGGTTATGTACTCAAAAAGCTTCCAAACTGCTGCCCAGTTGGGCTTCCTTGTATGGTGTGGGACCTAAACATTGATCTACACATCAGCCACATGGGTTCAGCACAGCGTTTGTTACAAGGCCTGGCCGAATACACTGTTAAAAACAACACACCCCCTGAAACCCATCAAATGGGCTCTATGGGCCCAACACTTACCCTAAGTGGTCCCAGAGCCAAGCCACCTTGTAACACCCAGGGACTATGGGCAGATGCAAGATTAGCCCATCAGATATTATCCTCAATGGTCTTACACTTAACCTCTCAGCCCATAATGATCATACACTGCCCGACAAGAGAGGACCTCTCCCTCGGCTGCAAGGAACAGTGTTGCACTGTCTGCTTATATGGATCCCGGGAATTAAAACCTTCTTGCAAACATTTTAGAAACCATAATATATATACTTTTGTATCTCATAAAATATATTTTGCAAAACAAATCTCAACGATTGAAATCGGTTGCCGGCAGTCTTCGTTTCCATCAGTGAGAGTGCATCCCCGATCATTACCTTTGTCCGACAAAGGGGCTGATCCTTTCACTATGATCACCCACTCAGATGAATTCTCGGATTGTCCCAACATACCCAGGTTTTGACCCTTGCTAAGGATCTCACTGATTGGTCTATCAAAGACAGCCCAATCCGACACCTAGTGCAGTATCATAATCGAGTCTAGGGGTCGGGTGTAACTTTCCAATTTTGCCCATCAATCTCCAAGGTCCAGGGCAATACTGGAAATCTGGTCCAGTTCATAGATTCAATTAATCCTACACTGTATGTGCCTAGGGTCTCACCCTGGCAGCTGAGATAGGCCACTCCAACCGACTTGGTGGCACCACAGTGTCAACCTTGTCAGGATAGGTCTCCCCTGACCGACCCACTGGTTGTGAACATTCTAAACTAACACGAGTCTCATGAAGTGTCCAGTTTAAGGGTATTACACAAAAACATACCAAGGGAACATGAATCAAATATGCATCTTTATTCATTTACAATAAACTCATAAAGTACATCATTCTGATTGAAGCTAAGGGCATACAAAACTGTCTAACATCCCGGGAATTAAAACCATTTGCAAACATTTTGAAACCGTATATATCTATATATCTTATATATAAATTTTGCAAAATAGAATTTCAACGATTGAAATCAACTGTCAGCAGTTTGGTTTCCGGTAGAGAGAGTGCATCCCAGATCATTACCTTTGTCCGACAAAGGGGCTGATCCTGTCACTATGATCACCCACTCAAATGAATTCTCAGAATGTCCCAACATACCCAGGTTTTGACCCCCGCTAAGGATGTCACTGATTGGCATATGAAAGACAACCCAATCTGACACCTAGTGCTGTATCATAATCGAGTCTAGGGGTCAGGTGTAATTTTCCAGTTTTGCCCATCAATCACCAAGGTCTAGGGCAATACTAGAAATCTAGTCCGGTTCAAAGATTCAAGTAACCCTACACTGCATGTGCTTTGGGTCTCATCCTTGTAGTTGAGACAGGCCACCCCAACACTTGGCAGCACACCAGGGTCAGCCTTGGTAGTATAAATCTCCCCAGACTTATCCAACGGTTGTGAACATTCTAAACTAGCACGAGTCTCATTAAGTGTCCAGTTTAAGGGTCTTACACTGAAACATACCACACAACATGAATCAAACATGCACTTTATTCATTTACACTAATTGTCAAAAGTACAATAAAACTAATTGGAGCTAAAGGCATACAAAAATATCTAACAAGGGCCTTGTCCAACTGGACACGCTTCAGCTCGAATTGCTTCAGCATCTTGTCTGCCTTCTTAAAGGCCTCCTTCAACTCCGAAGTAAGATCCTTTCCAGCCTTAAGGTCCTCCTCCAAGACCTTCCTCAACTCTTGCGCCTCTCGCATGGCCAAGATAGTGGAATCTCGGCTACTCTTGGCCTCAATGACCCGCACCACGAGCCGCTCCCTCTTCTCCTCGGAGTTCTTCAAGTGCTGATGGAGAACTCCAATCTTGTCACTTAGGCTGACAAAATGTTGGCATGCCTACAATGAGAACACCCACATCAGTGACCAAATCCAAAAAGACAAAATTTTTGTTAGACAGTGTATGCCCTTAGCTCCAATCAGCATGATGTACATTATGACATTTATTGTAAATGAATAAAGTACATATTTGATTCATGAGATTATGGTGTGTTTCTGTGTAATACCCTTAAACTGGACACATACAAGACTCGTGTTAGTTTAGAATCTTTACAACCGTTGGATAGATTTGGAGAGATTTATCCTGCCAAGGCTGACACTGATGTACCACCAAGTTGCACTACTGAAAAATTCATCTATAGAGGCGGCCATAACTACCTCTAAAAGCTTAAAAAATGCCTCTAAATGAAATAGGAGGCGGCCAGGCAAGTGCCTCTAAAAGCCCTATCGTTAAATGTTTCAAAGACGCTTGGTTGTGCATTAGAGGCAGACTATAAAACCGCCTCTAAATTGGACTTTTAGAGGCACATATGACTGCCTCTATTGCACTGGCGCTAAAAGTCTTGTATAGAGGTAGTTAAAAGTGCCTCTAAAAGTTCAATTTAGAAGCGCAGTTGAACACCTCTAAATGATTTTGTGACACTTTTATGTGTCTCTAAAAGAAATATAAGAAAAGGAAGTCTCAATTAAAATGTTTTAATGACATTTTGGACTGCCTCTCAAGTTATATGCTTTAATATTTAGAGGCACTTTTGGCCGCCTCTAAAAAGTTCCAATTTTTTTTTTCTAAAGTGCAATATAGTGTAAATATTGCTACACAAAAATTCCAATTGATACACCTGTACGAAAATATATTCAATCAAAACATAAAACCTATATGAATATATACATAAAATCCAAAACGATACACTTTATCCATAAAATTCCAATTGATTTCAATTAATGAAAATCTTTCATAACAAAGAAAATCAAGGATTAATAGGGAATGCAGACTAAGATGGTTCAATCACAACTCATTATGAAGCAACTCCTTACAAGCAATGTTTCAGGGAAACCAAGGATTGTTCATCTTTGGCTTCTATACCATGAAAAACCAACTTCTTATGAAGCTATTCTAATGCAAGGATTCCTGATGTGTCAATGTTCATCAAGTCTGTCACCAGAAGCCCAACATAGAACAAATCAGTCAGTGAGAAAAGCTAGTTTTCCAGTTGTTCCCCCAAAGCAGCTATTAGATGTCATTCTTGGTTCCATTAATGCACTAAGTGCTGAATCAAGAGCAACAACTGCTTGTTGCCACCTATTAATCCTGATGTGTGGACCTTCTAGCGGTGTGTTGATCCTTTAACAATCAAAATTTAATAAACCAGTCATAAAAAATGAGGCATTTCTTATCAGTAATAGAAGGTGTAATTAAGAGTAGACTCCTAGTAGCATGAAGTTTCATATAAAATTAAGACTAGGGTAATGCATGCATTATTGCACATGGTACAACACTTAAAATATAAATTAACAATATAGAGAATATAATAAATGATGACAATAATAATAACTATAGTAATTATTACATACATAATTTAAATCAGTAGAGTTTCATATACTTATACAACTAACCTTTCCCTACTACATTGATTAATCATTCATCCTAATAACCATGGTCTGATTATTGGCTCAACATAGATATTAAGGCTTTCTAGATCTGCAATTCCTCATAACCATTGTCGGAGCATCCGAATAACCATCGTTAGAGCATCAATTCATTCCATAGCTAGGGGGTTTTGGAGTGGAACTAGAGAAAACCCCAATCCTTTACAAAGTCCTAGTACAATTGGTATACAGTTGCAAAACTTGACACCCCCACAACTAGATAGAGATATCTAATGGTCGCTTCTTTCTCATATGCCACTTTGGCACCCGCTGCCAGCATGGCTGATACATACTTTCCTAGATTGATAAGGTGGCTTATCTGTCCATCAAAATATCTCCTAGCACACTGCATTCCCAAGGAGAAGCAAATTAAAATTATGTCCCAATTAGAATTGATTTAACCAATGGAATTCAAACATTAGAAGCAACAACAGTTAGAAGATTGGAAATAATAACTTAATTAAGGTAGAGATGTTAGCAATAAATGAACCTGCATGGCTCTCTAGTAGTAAGGCAGGAAGGAAACAACATAAGCCATATCCTTGTAATGTTTGGTCCTCGTGCAAAATCCATAGTCCTTAGTTTTATAGCTTCCAGTTATGTAGTAACATGCAACATACTCCAGGTTCCTGAGCAGTGGCACCTGTTCCAATAATGGATGCTAATTTGTTTTAATAATTGGCTTTGCTTGGCTAGTTATGGTTTGGGTAATAACTAAAGATCATTAAGCCTCTTTACCAAAAATTAAATTAAAAAAAGGAATCACTAGACATATATACGTGACCACAAAGTTGATCAGCCATGAAGAAGTCCAATATGACAACGTCACATGAAGTGTAACAAAAATTTAGAAAAAAAATAATTTAACCAGAAAATGAAATTTCAATACAATTTATCTATTCATTTTCTTCTATGACCCTAATCTTCTTGAAGATGATCATACCTTATAAAGAGGTGATGGAATGATATTCCTTATCATGCGGAGGAAACGAAAACAGCTTGATCGATAGAAGATGTTGAAAGGACAGACTATCAATATAAAAAAAAATCTGTAAAAATAAAAAAGTATTAGAATTTTAATCTTCTTTAAGTTTATGTAAACATGTGCCCATTATGGATCATAAATAAACCAGCAAAAAAGGAATTGTCTTTCTCTTTTGTGTCATGTAAAAAGAAGAAGAAGAAGAATTACCAATAACAAAAAGACAGGTATTGCTTGAACTCAGGTCGATGAATTATGAATACCCTTTTGCAATAAGGAACAAGTGAACAAGCATAATCCCCATTACTGCAGTCAATGATGTGGTGCAGATCAAGAACACATCTCTGTATATTAGCTCTTTTTGGGGGGCCAATTCAAAATTGGAGTTGTAGTTTATACGGGTCTTTCTCCACATGAAAATATTACAACCAAACAAAAAGAAGTGCAGAAATAGTAGACTTAACAAGCTGCAAACAGGGAGTCAAAAGGTGTAACAGAGGACACATTAGTAATGTATTATTACTTGCAATAATGTTCATTTGAAAAAAAATAGAGAATTAATTGTAGTGAAGGAGACTCACCTAAGCACAGGATAAACAGTTTCCAAGTATATTATATCAGATTTCTGGGTGTACATCTTGGTGATATGAGCCATTATGAAATATCCAACAAAGAGGGCTATAAAACATCCAATAAAGAGGATTGAATGGGAAATGTAAAAAATGAGAGTTAGAATTATTGCCTTGGAAATCATTGAGCTTGTTTCACTTTTCTTTTCTTCTTTTTTTAATTTTTATTGTTTATCAATTATTTATTTTTGTTTTCTAGACTAATTCATTATTCATTCACTAGAGACGCACCATCAGGTAGGGGTAAGTAAATGGGTAAGTTCTACAGATAGACCCTGGAACCAAACATATGAATATCAAAGTATCAAACATATGAATATTCCGTTGCTGAACCCATGTACAACTAGGTACCATAGTTTGCGATGGTACAATTGTGCCCAGGTAGTTAAGATGAACATTAGAGTATCAAATATATGAATATTTCATAGTTGTTCAGGAGACAACTCAAATCAAGAGTGTAAAAAGTTACAATAAACATGAAAACCATAGATTTACCTTCTACCAGACTTGAAGCAGGATTTGTTACTTGCCCATTCTGTGCTCCCTCTTCCGAGAGAGGAGATCCAAAATGTTTACTGTCTACCAACTTTGATGAGCTTCCAATATACTAATCTTGCTGTTTAGGAACATTTAGACAAGGAATTGCTGGTAAGAAACACAGATCTTCCACTGAGATATCAGAATCACTAAAAGCAGAATCCATCTCCACAATCATAATATCAACCTCCTCATCTTCATTAATATCTGATTCCTTCACCTGGACAAAAGAGTTTTGTCTGGTATTCGATGGTAGGTCACTACAGATCCAGGGGTATATTGATGCCGATTTCCAGTCAGATCCAGATGATAGAAAGTCTACATCTGTGTATGTGTTCACGATAGGATCGTGTGTTGTTTGTTGGAAAAACAGCAAACAGGGGTCCATGGCGAATTCCACAACCGAAGCCGAATACATTGCCGCAAGTGAAACTGCCGTATGGATGAAGAATTTCATTCAAGAATTGGGAGTAGTTTCATCCAACACAACACCCATTCCACTGTTGTGTGACAACACTGAAGCTATCGCTCAGGCTAAGGAGCCACGAGCCCACTCGAAGTCGAAGCACATCGAGAGGAAGTACCATGTACTGTGGGAGATAGTTGGAAGAGGGGACGTCCTAATTCAGAAGGTAGCATCAGCGCAGAATGTAACAGACCCATTGACTAAGCCACTGACACAAAAAGTGTTTGAGAAACACATGGAAAGTCCAAGACTCCGAATTATACCAGATTGAACCTAAGTGCAAGTGGGAGTTGTTAAATAGTGTATGCCCTTAGCTCCAATCAGAATAATGTACCTTATGACATTTAATGTAAACGAATAAAGTACATATTTGATTCGTATTATTATGGTGTGTTTCTGTGTAATACCATTAAACTGGACACATATGAGACTCATGTTAGTTTAGAACCTTCACATCCAATGGATAGATCTGGGGAGATTTATCCTACCAAGGCTAGCACTGATGTGCCGTGAAGTTGGTTGGGTGGCTTGTCTCAGCTGCCACGGTGAGACCGGAGGTACATGTAGTGTGCATTTTCTTAAAACCCTGAACCGGACCAGAATTCTAGTATTGCTCTGGACCTTGGAGATAGATGGGAAAAACTGGAATGTTACACCTGACCCCTAGACTCGATTATGATACTACACTAGGTGTCGGATTGGGTTGTCTTTGATATGCCAATCAATGAGATCCTTAGAGGGGGTCAAAACCGGGGTATGTTGGGACAGTCCAAGAATTCATCTGAGTGGGTGATCATAGTGACAGGATCAACCCCTTTGTCGAACAAAGTGAATGATCAGGGATGCACTCTCTCTGATGGAACCAAAGTTGCCGACAGCCGATTTCAATCGTTGAAATTTGTTTTGCAAAATATATTTATATATAGATATATATATATATATATATATATATATATATATATATATATATATGGTTTCAAAATGTTTGCAAAAGGTTTTAATTCCCGGGATCCATGTGAGTAGAGAGTGCAACATTGCTCCTTGCAGCCGAGGGAACACACCATATGGGTTGAGAGGTTAAGTGTAAGACCATTGAGGGTAATACCTAATGAGCTAATCGTGCATTTGTCCATAGTCCTTGGGTTTTTATAAGGCGGCTTGACCCAATGACCATTTAGTGTAAATGTTGGGCCCATTAAGAGCCCATGGTGATGGACTCAGGGGTTCACTGTCTCCTACAATGAATTCGGCCAGGCCTTGTAACAGACGTTGGGCTGAACCCGTGTGGCTGATGTGTAGATCAATGTTTGGGTCTCACTCCATACAAGAATACTCAACTGGGTAGCAGTTTGGAGGATATGTGAGCACATGGACTTAATGGGCCTAAAGCCCAATTTGAACTGGTTTAATATGATTAATTAAAGAGGGGCAGTTCTAGGATTTAAATCAGCATATAGGATAAGGGATTGTCCCTATCCACTCAGAGAGTACAGATCCAAATAAAGATTTAGATCAGGAAACTCCTAATTATATTAGGAGAGATGATCTTTATCTATAGATAAGATAATGGATTATCCTTATCTCTTAAAGAGAGTCCAGATCCAAATACAAGATTTGGATTACGAAACTCGTAATGGGATTAGGAGAACCTCTCTTTAAGGCTATAAATAGAGGAGAAGGGTGAAATCCAATTACCCCAATCAGATTACAGATTCAAGAGAGAAGACAACTCCAATTAGACTGACGCCATTTTCTGCTCTTGCCTTCTTCTATTGCTGTCGGCATAGCCAGTTCGATCTCCACCTGTAAGAGCGATCAAGAAATGTTCTTGACATCAATTTTTGGTGAAAAACTTATCTGAATTCATGTTCACTCACCCTCCATCGAATTATTGCTGAAGAGTTTGGTTCTTGCTGAAGAACCACCTACTGATTCTGCTCCACCCTACGCTGTGTCATCTTCAGTGGGAGCAGTTTTTGGCATTTTCCTTAGGCGTGAACACCTTCGTTGGGAGTTATTGTTACTCCATATCAGCTATATCCCTCTCCTACCTTTTGGTTTCAGATCTGGTTTGGTTTAGGGTTCAAGATTGATCCTTGAAAATGCAGTTTTCTAAAGTAGGGAATGTGATTCCCACATGGGAGAGAAAGAAATTTTTGAAATTTCGCCCAACCTACCTGCAGGGTTCGTCCATCCATATGATGGATCTCTCATCCCTTCATTAATTCCTATGATGAATATTCAAAGTCTGAATTGATATATCTTTGCATTGATGAGTAGTAGTGAAATTCTGATGGTGGATATTGACTTAAACCAAGACTCGTTCTTTTGATTAATTTCAGTACCTTGATTTGCATTGCTTTTCGTTTGGTTTTCTTTCTTTTTAATTCTGGCTTTTGTTACATACAAACCCCCCCTCCATCATTGTTCACGCAACACACAAACTAGGGTAGATACTCTCTGTGGGAACAATCCTTACTCGCACTACTGCATTTATTTTTAGGAGTATAGGTTTTATTTTTTGATGCCTATGATAGCACGCCAAATTTTGGCGCCGTTACCGATGAGCTTTTCTAATCGGTTTTTGTACTATGATCATTGTTTCGTTCTTGAATCTTTTGAAAAAAAAATAAAGATCACTTCGATTGTTTGTGTTTTAGCATAGAACTTTTTCTGTTTTATTTATTTATTTATTTTCATCACTTTAGATTTTTCTTGATATGTCGTTCATGGTTTATTAGGGTTTCCTTGATTTGTGCCTGTAACTCGATTTTCTAAGCAAGGTGATTTGCCGTACGATCCAGAAATAGAGGGAACTTTGCATAGGTTAAGGAGGGAATCTAGGAATATTTCTAAAGAGAACGATCTAGCTCTTGATTCCCTATCTGTTAGTGGTTCTGATTTGAGAGTGGAGGAAATCATGGATGGAAATCGAACTTTGAAAGAGCTTGCCGCCCCTGATTTGAATCAACAACACTTATGCATAACATTTCCTACTTTAGATGTTGATGCTACTTTTGAATTAAAATCTGGACTGATACATCTCTTGCCCACTTTTCATGGTCTTGCAGGTGAGGATCCTCACAAGCATTTGAAGGAGCTTCATGTGGTATGCACGAGTATGAAACCCACGGGGGTGACTGAAGAACAAATTAAATTAAGAGCCTTTCCGTTTTTTTTTAAGGATTCGGCTAAGGATTGGCTCTATTATCTACCCTCCGGGAGTATTACCACATGGAACAAGATGAAGAAGCTATGTTTAGAGAAATATTTCCTAGCTTCAAGGGCGGCCAACATTAGAAAAGAAATTTATGGTGTAAGGCAGTACAACAGGGAGTCCCTACATGAATACTGGGAACGTTTTAAAAAATTATGTGCAAACTGCCCCCATCATCAAATTAGTGAGTAGCTACTCATCCAATATTTCTATGAGGGTCTTCAACCAACTGATAGGAGCATGATTGATGCTGCTAGTGGAGGAGCTTTAGTGGACAAAACTTCCGAGGCCGCAAGAAACTTGATTGCAAATATGGCGGCCAATTCTCAACAATTCGGCTCTAGGCTTGACCCTCCATCAAAGCATGTTAATGAGGTAAATCTCTCTTCCCTTGAACAACAAATTGCGAGTCTAACTTCTCTTGTTCGTCAAATGGCTGCAGGTAATATGCAAATGGTGAAGGCTTGTGGGATTTGTTCGGTAGTAGGGCATCCAACCGATATGTGCCCAACTCGTCAAGAGGAGCCCATTGAGCAAGTGAATGCGGCAAGTGGTTTTCCGAGGCAACCGCAAAGGAAGTATGATCCCTATTCGAGCACATATAATCCGTGATGGAGTGATCATCCCAATCTCAACTATGGGAATCCACAAAACTGCCTGAGTTTCCAGCAATATCAGCCGCACCCCCCTAAACAACAGTCAGCCCAAACTTCTAATTCTGGTATGTCTTTAGAGGATATTGTTAAATCTCTTGCCACTAATACTTTGCAATTTCAGCAGGAAACGAGGGCCAGTATCCAACGTTTGGACAATCAGATGGGCTAGATGGCAACAACAATTAATCGGTTAGAGGTGCAGAATTCGGGGAAATTACCCTCTCAAACAATAGTGAATACAAGAGAAAATGTAAGTGTAATCGTTTTGACAAGTGGTAAAGAGGTTGAGATTCCAGCAAAGGCAGCCCCTACATCGTCAAAGCAAGAAAAGGAGAAAGACATCATTCCCTTAAATGGACTCATTATTCTTATATTTTGATTTAGGGCAAAAATGGAGGTGTTAAGTGAAAAACAAAGTTAATCGAGTAATTCTGGACAGTTTCGGCACCGCGTCGTAATTTGGGCATTACTCCCTCATCCGAACTCCGATTGAGATGATTCAATATGCAATCAAACGATAAGGAAAAGTTCTACAACTTTCATGTTTTGAGTTTTGATAGATACTGACTTCATCGATGTCGAAATCGGGCCCGAATTAGCTGCAACCGCATTGTTGACGTGCTGAAAACGTTCCTTAGCCTGCAAGTTTTCATATGTGAAATCACCACTCTCCCACTTGCATGAGGACTTTGTTTTATCTTATTTTTGAATTTTTTCTTGATAAGTCAGACTTGGAGACTGTTATCTGGAGAAATTTTAGGAGATTTTGTAGACTTCTCTTGGGAGAAGTAGAGAGAAAAGAAAAGAAGAGGAAAAACAAGAAAGAAAACAATCAGACCTAGGCAGCGCCACCTCTCTTCTTCCTCTCCAATTCTTTCTTGAGTTTTCACCATGACCATGCGTAGCTAAATTCTGATACTTGGTCGAAGGAAATAGAACCTCAGAATCAACAAAACTGTGAGATCTAATTTGATTTTTATTATTTGATTTATGCTTTGAATATTGAATGTTCTTCTATGTTCATGTTTATGATTGTTTCGTCTGATTGGTAGGAGGCCTACTAGTTTATTATTCGTTGCAATGTACTGCTAGGTTAGATATCAGATCCGTAATTGTTTGATCCCTCTAATCTGCAAAGCAAATAGGGTTTAATGATTTGCTGCGTCATAAATTGTTAGATCTTAGGAATAACACTCGATTGAATTAAATGCAACCGCTTGTGCTTTTGTTGTTTAGCTTCATCGATCTCTAATGCTTAAGACTACTGTTGGATTAAATCTTTAACGCCTGTTCAGGGATTGTTTAGTAGTAAGGGTTAAGAGAATCGCTTGTTTTTTTATTAACTGTGATTAGGGAGATATAGGAAAATAATTCCTACGATGAATATTCAAAGTCTGAATTGATATATCTTTGCATCGATGAGCAGTAGTGAAATTCTAATGGTGGATGTTGACTTAGACCAAGACTCGTTCTTTTGATTAATTTCAGTTCTTTGATTTGCATTGCTTCTCATTTGGTTTTCTTTCTTTTTAATTCTGATTTTCGTTACATACAAACCCCCCCCCCCCTTCATCCTTGTTCACGCAGCAAACAAACTAGGGTAGATACTCTCGGTGGGAACGATCCTTACTCGCACTACTACATTTATTTTTTAGAGTATAGGTTTTATTTTTGGGTGCCTATGACAGCATGCCACGAACTCATAAAGACGAACCAGGCAAAGGCACGAAAGAGGATGCCACCACAGGGTACACCTCGATTGTCGGGCCCACTGGCGCCCACCATTATTACTCCCATCAGCCGAAGCCAAATTTTCCTCTTCGGCCTCGGGAGTGGGAGGAAAGTGATATGGGGTGACCCAACCCAACCCATTTGAGGCTAGTGGCCCAGCCCACAAGCACCAGATCAGGGAATGAGATCCACTACAATAGGGGTTACCCTGCCCCCATCGTACGGAGCCAACCGCGGTGCGCTCACATGACCCTACCAAACCCGCTACAGGCTGATGAGAGTAGAATTTATCACATTTTTATCCCCAAATATTCTGTCTTGCATACTTAATTAGTACTTAATTGGACTTATATTTCTTGTATTTCGGTTCAGGGCATGAAATAGGCATCAGGAGCAAAGAAAGGCAAATTCGCAGGAAGGCCCAATCCCCAACTTGAGCCCAACTTGCAGAAAAGCCTGGCAGCATCCTACGAATCCAAAACAAGAAACTGACAAGTCTTATCAGATCTAAATTTATGATGTAATCCCATAAAGATAAAGAGATTGAGTTCATTAAATGAAGAGATAAGATTAGGATTAGACTATGACTTTCTATTTTTGAGAGATTAACTTCAAGAAAGAGTAGGAGACCACCCCCTCCCCTTAAGCTATATAAAGGAGTAGGGGCGGACTAGAGAGGCATCAAGAAGTAGAGGAACAATCCAGCTATCAAGCAAGAAGTCTGCAAGAAGGAGGTGGCGGCAAGGAGAAGAGGAGATCTCAACTCCAAGGGTGAAACCATGAGTTCAAGAACTCATGTGAATGAATCGAGATTTCCATATAGTTCAACTCCAAGGGTGAAACCATAATTTATCTATAGTTAGGGTTGTGGAAAGCCTAATCATATCAATGAATATATTTTTATTCTAATTTATTCAAGATCGTGATTTCCATATAGTCTATGAATTATCTTGCTTAATGCTATTAGGAGTGACAATCTCTTAATTAATCAGGCGTATGTGAATGAATCGAGAGAGGAATTCGCATAGCTGACCACATAATTCGTGGAGTGAATTGAATGGTATATAGGGGTATATGCACATGATTCATCTGAATATAATAGTTTTTCCTTGAACTTAATGCTCTTCTATCTTGAGAACTCTAGTCGAGAGATACTTCGGGGTTACCTGATAGAAGTAGTTTTAGTATATATCTCGAGAGAGAATATTAAATAAAATTGGAAAGACTTTAGCTTATGGGAATGACAAATTATCTTGGATAATCTCATCCATTAATATTCATTGGAATTGTTAGGTGGACCGAAAGCCCTAGCGAATTCAACCAATCGTTACATACTTCGACATTGTTACTTCTGCTCTTGTTTTCCTTTTTCTGCTTTTTTATTAGTTCTTATTCTCAAATCTAAAATTTGATTGTCCAAATAATTAGGGAAGGTTGTAGTTCTAATACTTATTTTATTAAATCCTCGTGGGAACGATATTTTTATACTACTTAATAACTAGTGCACTTGTTAGGGTTATTTTCATAGCTATCACAGACCCTCGTACAGCTCCCATCTCAGGCGTTCATCTCCACTTACCTCCAAGCAGCTCAAGTATAAATAGGGGTACCCCCCTCTAGGTAAAGGGAGTTACAAAAACTCAAGATCTACAGCTATTGTCATAATAGCTATTGCAATAACTGCTATTTTGATTTTAGTCTAGAACTATCTACCAGGATCCTGTCCTAGTACTATCCCTTCATACCCTATACTAACTTGACCGTCGGAGACTCTGCCTCGGGTTCTCACCTGGGGCCTCTGACGAGTTTCTGCCTTCCAACACATCGGCCATCTACCCTCGGCTTCTATCGTACTCGCATAGACGCCATTCTCAACTCTTTGCCTCCGTCCTTCAATCCATTCATTATGAACTATAATATGAATAAGTTGAATGTCAACGTTCAGGAACTCAGCAATATGTTGCAGAGGGCCGAAGAACTGATCAAGAAGTATGAGCCCCTAGCCATGCTTGTTGAATCTGGCAAGAAGGGCAAGAAGAGAATGGCAAAGAGAAAGCCCTAGAAAAAGGCCACCAAACCCAAGAAGCAGAGGAAAGACAAGGCATCGGATGCCTGTCACTTTTGCAAACAGACAGGCCACTGGAAGAGGAATTGTCCTCAATACCTAGAATCTAAGAAAGGTAATTTCGAATCTTGTGTCATAGAAACCAATTTGTCGGTAGCTTCTGCGTCCTGGTGTGTTGACTCCAGGGCTTCAACTCATGCGTGTAACTCATTACAGAGGTTCAAGGTAAGCAGAAGGCTGAGTAAAGGAGAGGTGACACTTTACTTGGGGACTTCTGCAAATGTTGCAGCTGCAGCCATAGGAACCGAAGAATTAATTTTAGAGAATGAACAATTATATACTCAAAAAGTGTCTTTTTGTACAAAATTTAAGAAGAAATTTGATTTCTATCTCAAAACTGTGTACGGATGGATATTCTGTCTTCTTTAATAATACGATTACTATTAAAAGAAACAACAGATTCATCGCATACGGGGAACTGGAGAACGGTTTCTATGTTCTACATCCTTCTCTAGAAACTAACATAGCCGAAACTACGTCAACTGATATCCCCAAGAAAAAAACCCGTGATACAGTTAATTCCACGTGCCTGTGGCATTACCGACTTGGCCATATCAGTATTAATCGTATCACAAGGTTGGTAAAGGATGGTCCTTTGGATTTTCCAATTGTAGAAGATCTTCCCACTTGTGAGACTTGCCTTTAGGGTAAGATGATGAAATGGCCATTTAACGGTAACCCTGAAAGATGTACAGGCACGCTTGACCTTATACATAGTGATGTATGTGGTCCCCTGAGTGTTGGGACTCATAACCAGTATGTGTATTTCATTACATTCACCGATGATTATTTTCGATACGGTTACGTGTACCTAATGCGACACAAGTCGGAATCCTTTGAAAAGTTCAAGGAGTTAAGACAAGAGGTCGAGAAACAGTCAGGGAGAAAAATTAAGGCCCTTCGATCAGATCGAGGTGGCGAATATCTCTCTGACGAATTCAGGGACTACTAGAAGGTCAACGGGATAGTATCACAATTAACTCCCCCTGCTACACCACAACTTAACGGTGTTTCAGAGATGAGGAACATGACCTTATTGGATATGGTCCTCATGCACTCAGAGTTACCCACATCCTTTTGGGGATACGCATTAGAGACTGCGATATATGTGCTGAATCGGGTTCCAACCAAATCGGTTCCGAATACTCCATACGAACTTTGGACCGAAAAGAAACCAAGTGTCAGACACTTGAAGATTTGGGGTTGTCCAGCGCACGTTAAAAGAACGAGTGCGGGCAAGTTGGAATCCAAAACCAGTCGTTGCCTATTGATAAACTACCCAAAAGGCTCAATGGGTTACCTATTCTATGACCCAAGTGACCAGAAGGTGTTCTGCGGTCGAAATGCATAGTTCTTGGAAAATGATTACATCCTGGACACCCATCGTTAGGAAATAGTTCTTGATGAGGAGAGCACATGAGTAATGGGAGATGTCCCACAAGTTCCAGGTAGTGACCAACCTAGAAGATCTACCCGGGTATCCAAGCCACCAGTCCGTGTTGGCTATGATCAGGATAGTTACCTGGTGGAAGCCTTGACTAGTGAGGAGGATCCTGTGACTTATGCAGAAGCTATGTTGGACATAAATTCCTTGAAATTGGTAGATGCCATGAGAGCTAAGATGGACTCAATGGAGACCAATGGAGTTTAGACTCTAGTAGATCCGCCCCCTAGGGTAAAAGCAATTGGTTGCAAATGGATCTATAAGAGGACGAAGGGCCCCGATGGTACGGTTGAGGCATACAAAGCCCGTTTGGTGGCGAAAGAGTATACTCAGAAAGAGGACATCGATTATGAGGAAACAATTTCGCCCGTGGCCATGCTTAAATCCAATAGGATCCTGCTAACTGTAGCAGCATACCATGACTATGAGATTTGGCAAATGGATGCCAAAACTGCGTTTCTAAATGGAAATCTTATTGAAGATATCTATATGCAGCAATTGCAAGGTTTTATAGCTGCGGGTCAGGAATACATGGTATGTAAATTGAATAGATCCAAATATGGACTTAAGCAAGCTTCTAGGAGTTGGAACATCAGGTTTGACTCTACTGCCAAAAAGTTTGACTTTGAGCAGAACCCGAATGAGCCCTGTATTTAGAGGAAGTCTAATGGGGACAAGGTTACGTTTCTAGTTTTGTATGTAGACGACATTCTACTCATTGGGAAAGGAAATGTTTCTTTCAGCCACGGAGTCACTCTCTCCAAGAACATGTCTCCCAAGACTTCTGAGGAGATTGAGGGCATAAAGAACGTTCCCTATGCCTCAGTCGTAGGGAGCATCATGTATGCCATACTGTGCACTCGTCCTAACATTGCTCAGGCAGTAAGTGTGGTAAGTAGATTCCAGGCCAACCCATGGCAGGAGCACTGGACCGCTGTGAAAAATATACTTAAGTACCTTTGAAAGACAAAAGAGTTTTGTCTAGTATTTGATGATAGCTCACTACAGATCCAGGGGTATACTGATGCCGATTTCCAATCGGATCCAGATGATAGAAAGTCTACATTTGAATATGTTTTCACGATAGGATCGTGTATTGTTTGCTGGAAAAGCAGCAAACAGGGGTCCACGGCAGACTCCACAACCGAAGCCGAATACATTGCCGCAAGTGAAGCAGACAAAGAAGCCGTGTGGATGAAAAAGTTCATTCATGAATTGGGAGTAGTTCCATCCAGCACATCACTCATCCCGTTGTTGTGTGACAACAATGGAGTTATAGCCCAGGCTAAATAGCCACGAGCCCATTCGAAGTCAAAGCACTTCGAGAGGAAGTACCACGTACTGCGGGAGATTGTTGGTAGAGGGGATGTCCTAATTCAGAAAGTATCATCAGCGGAGAATGTAGCAAACCCATTGACTAAGCCACTCACACAGAAAGTGTTTGAGAAACACGTGGAAAGCATGGGACTCCGGCTTATACCAGATTTGACCTAAGTGCAAATGGGATCTATTAGACAGTGTATGCCCTTAGCTCCAATTAGATTGATGTACTTATAACATTTATTGTAAATGAAAAAAGTGCATAGTTGATTCATGTTATTGTGGTGTATTTTTGTGTAATACCCTTAAACTGGACACATAATGAGACTCGTGTTAGTTTAGAATGTTAATAGCCAGTGGGTCGATCTGGGGAGATCTACCCTGATAAGACTGACACTGATGTGCCGCCAACTTGGTTGGGGTGGCCTGTCTCAGCCGCCAGGGTGAGACCCGAGGTACATGTAGTGTAGGTTTAACTTGAAACCTTGAACCGGACCAGAATTCCAATGTTGCCTTGGACCTTGGTGATAAGTGGGCAAAACTAGAATGTTACACCTGACCCCTAGACTCGATTATGATACTACACTAGGTGTCGGATTAGGCTGTCTTTGATATGCCAATCAGTGAGAACTTTAGAATGGGTCAAAACCTGGGTACATTGGGACAGTCCAATAATTCATCTGAGTGGGTGATCATAGTGATAGGATCAGCCCCTTTGTCGGACAAAGGTAATGATTGGGGATGCACCCTCTCCGATGGAAACCAAGACTGCCGGCAACCGATTTCAATCGTTGAAATTTGTTTTGAAAAATATATTTATATAAAGATATACATATATATATTATGGTTTCAAAATGTTTGCAAAAGGTTTTAAGTCCCGGGATCCATATGAGTAGAGAGTGCGGCACTGTTCCTTGCAGCCGAGGGAGAGGTCATCTCTTGTCGGGCAGTGTTTGATCATTATGGGCTGAGATGATAAGTGTAAGGCCATTGAGGGTTATACCTGATGAGCTAATCTTGCATCTGCCCACAGTCCCTGGGTTTTTATAAGGTGGCTTGGCCCAAGGACCACTTAGTGTAAGTGTTGGGCCCATTAGGAGTCCATGTGATGGGCTTCAGGGGGTTCACTGTCTTTTCAGTGAATTTGGCCAGGCCTTGTAACAGAGGCTGGGTCGAACCCATGTGGCTGATGTGTAGATTAATATTTAGGTCTCACGCCATACAAAGAAGCCCAACTGGGCAGCAGTTTGAAAGCATTCTGAGCACTTAGACTTATTGGGTCTAAAGCCCATTTCGAACTGGCATAATTTGATTAGTTAAATAAGGGAGCGGATCTGGGATTAAATCAGCAGATAGGATAGGGTCTTATCCCTATCCACTCAAAGAGTCTAAATCAAATAAGGATTTGAATCTGTAAACCTCCTAATAAGATTAGGAGAGAGTTGATCTAATCTGCAGATAAGATAAGGACTTATCCTTATCTCTTAAAGAGAACTCCTTATCCAAATGCAAATTTGGATTAGAAAACTCCTAATGAGATTAAGAGCTCTCTTTAAGGCTATAAAAGGAGGGGGCGAACCACTCAGTCCAACCAAGAAACATCCACGAATCAAGAGATCAAATCTCAGATCACCAAGAGAGAAGACAACTACGCCATCTTCTGCTCTTGCGTTCTCCTCCAATTGCCGCCATATTGCCAGTTCGATCTCCATTATAGGAGCGATCAAGAAGAGTCTTGATATCAGTCTTTGGAGAAAGGCTGATCAGAAGTCGTGCTCACTGCCTCCATCAGATTCTTGCTAAATAATTCGGTTCGTTGGATGGACCCTGCTGATTCTGCTCCACCATCCACTGTGACATCTTCAGTGGGAGCAGTTTTTGGAGTTTTTCTTTGGGCGTAAACAACACCTTCGTTGGGAGATGCCACATCTTCGTATCAGGTATATCCCTCTCCTACTGATCTTATTCAGATCCGGTTCGGTTCTTGATTCAAGATTGATCCTTGAAAAATACAGTTTTTCTAAAACAGGGAATGTAATTCCCACATGGGAGAGAGAAATTTTTGAAATTTCACCCCCTACCTTCCTGCAAGGTTCAACCATCCATATGATGGATCTCTCATCCCTTCCGTCGTTGCTCCAAAAAATGGCGACATATCAGCACCACATCAGAAAAAACTGTGCTCCAAGAAATACTTGTTTGTTTGAAACCGTTTTTCAATAAAAAATAATACTCCAAGCCAAGCCTTGAAAATTGGGAAGGGTGGCTTGGAAGTTGGAGCAACGCCGAAACTCTCCTTCCTCAACCCATGCAAGATGCTCACTCCGCGCTCATTCTGAAAACTAAGAGTTAGTTTGGAGAATTCCAGGTAACATCACCTAAAGTATGTAGTCATTGACCTCCCAAGACCGCATCGACGCAGAGTAAGTAAAAATCTGCTCGGAGTAGGGTCCCTGGGTCCGAACAACAACTTTCTCACAGCGCCCCGACCCAACTAGCCTTTCCCCACTGGCCACCATCACCGAGAAGTTGGTGTCCGCCGTCACCGGCACTTTGGCTTTCTGGGCGACACACGGGTCCAGGTAGTTGTAGGAGGACATGCTATCGATCAAAGTAGTGACAGGGTCGATGCCAATCGTGCTTTGAACCCGCATGGTTTGGGGGCTCTCCATCCCATTGATCGCGTGCAAGGACATTTCCAGCTCCTGCCCCGATTCTCCGCCTTCTTCGTCGGTATCCGCTGGGTTAGCAACGAGCCGGTACAGTTTCTGGGTCTTGCACCTGTGTCCGGGCACAGACCGCTCGTCACAGTTGAAACAAAGATTTGGACTCCCATAAGACCCTCTAGATCCTTGTATTTTGTATTTTGGCGACCCTGAAAACTGATTCTATCAATTTGTTTTAGCAGCATGACACGTTGGTAATTTGCCCAAATCCTGCTTTCATGCTCTTGAATGTTGAAGGTTGAAGCTTTAGAGTGTAAGCAAGGTCAGAAGTAAATGATCTGGATATGTAAAAATCTGAATAAAATCTGTCAGGATTCAGTGGGCTGTAATCCACTGAATAAAATCTGAATTGCAGCCCCTCTTAATCTATTTAGTAACTCCCTATAAACTGCATCCGCCCATAAATTTGACATCAATCCACGGGCAGATTCAATCTACCATAAAAATCCTAACTCCACCTTAGGGGTGAACTTAACTATAAAAAACCCTAACATTTAAAACTGGTGCAAGCACATAACTCATTGTATTTAGATATTTGTGACCCTGACTCAATTTAGAATAAGCCAAAATATACATGTATTCAATGCAAAGTTTTGTATATGGTCTTTCTAAAATATAAAGAGTAAATTTGTATTTGCACTCTTTTCAAGGTTATGACTTATGAATTGATGGGGAATTATATTTGCACTCTTCTCAAAGGTAAAGATAAAAGGAGGTTATTACTTATGAATTGATTGGGAAGCAAAGTCTTGTCAACATATCTAATGATTACACCTTATTGATTGAGATTTACGAAATAGTCCAAACTGATTTTGTTTTTAGCAAATAATCCAAACTGATTGTGTGCCTCCATAAAACCCCCTTCCTCCATTGGGAATATCTTTGTATTTAAGGCTTTGTTTGCTTTTCAGAAACATGGGTAAGTGCATTTATTCATTTTTTTTTATTATCCGTTAGGATATGGGTATATCCAGGGAAAATAAATTTTCCATGAACCCCACATAAATCTAAAAAAAGAACACAAGTATCTTATTAAATGGGAACCAAAATTTCATTGACATCCCGCCCCCTCTCAAAATCCCCCCCCCCCCAAGGAAGGGGCCCTAAGGTTGTGTTCAGTTTGAAGAAAAAGTAGGGAAATGATGGGAAAGGTAGGGAAACCTTTAAAACCTTGTATAGGTTTCCCAACATTTCCCTTCCTTTCCCTACCTTTTTCTTCAAACCAAACATAATATAAGGTCCTGTTCACTTTTCGGTAAGTTTATCTTGGGAAACACTTACCCAGGTAAGTGCATTTACCCATGTTCTTTTATTTCCCAAGTAAATAAAGCAATGACCATTTTAGCCATAGAAATTTATTATTAAAAGGGGCATTTTTGTCCCATTCAAGTGTTGGCAACTCCCCCCTATGTGAGAATGTTATTTACCCATCTAGGAGATAGGTATTACTTTCCAAGGAAAATAAACTTTCCTTGGTCCCCACATAAAGTTGAAAAAAGAACATGGGGTTCTTGGTCAATGGAAACCAAAATCCCATTGACCAACTTTCCCCTCTCAAAATCCAAAAAAAGAATGCCTCCTAAATGTTTTTATTGATGGGAACGTGTACCATGAACAGTTGAAGTGTTGTGAGGAGGGTGCGAGGACCAATTCAGTAAGCACCAAAATCCAGATCCTAGAAGAAAGGGTATGCCGAGTATGGAGAGAAAATCTGAATAGGTGCTGATTTGGTATTCCTTTCCCTATGGATAATGGTCAGAGGTGCATGGCAAAATTCTATCATCCAATTGATCACATTGGGGTGAGAAATTAAGAACATAGGTGTGGGTTGAAAAGAGATTGCTTCCCATCTATTTGAGGTCTCGTTCCATTTTATAGCATTATTTAAGAGGAATTGGATTATTCCCATAGACAATACCAACCTTGCCTTGACATCATCATTGCTAGCAAGGGACTATGACCTAAGTAATCATACCTTGTGGAATCTCACACTCTCTTCCATGTCTTTGCCTCTTGGGGAACATGGAAGGAACAGAAACCATGAAACTATTGAAAGAAAAAGTTGTCAATTTCCAATGGTGATAGAAAGATTAAATTTCAGTTGGATTTCTCGTGTCCATTCTAAAGTATTTTCAACACCTAGGAGCTAGAATATGATCGTTGTAGACATTAAGAATGGATCATTTTCCATGCTTCATTTAATATACAGAGGAAACAAAATATGTATCTGCTATAATGGTTCTACCTCAGCAACCGTGTAGAGTCTATGTATATGAGCTACTGGCTACCGCCCACTTTATGCTTTATAGGACACTTCTTAATTATAGAAAATAACTATTTAGAGAATGGTAGTTGCATGAATATATAATTTCCTTTTATGTAATTAAAGGCTTGGGAATAAAAGGATGGTTGGGGTTATTGGAGGGGGGTTAAAAACTAGAAATTTACTCAGCACAAAAGAAGAGTTGAATAAAGAAGAAATTAAGTTTACGACCAATTTTTGGCATACAAAATAAATCTTAAAACTTGTTACCTGAATATTGTAATACGTACATACAAACAATACACACAGATGCATGCATATATGAGATGGATATAGGGTTGGTGTAGACTGTAGTAGTGTACACATGATCACTTTAGATTGGGTGTAGACATTTTTTTCAGAAGTGTGTAGACGGGGGTTTTTAGTTGGCTTATCTGATTTGCTGCAAAAATTTTACTGGTTCAGAAATCTTTCATGGGCAGCAAGATTGGGTGCAAAAGGTCCCATAGGCACAAGTACCCCCCGTTTTGGACAAATTTCAGTCACAATCCTTGCAGTTTGCCCAAAACAAGCCCTTCTGTTGGTTTCTTTCTCCGTAAAAACTGAGACTCTGGATGGCATGTATCACTGGGAAAAAGTTCTGACTTCCTATATAAATCAGGTATAAGAATGATAGGATTGAGGAAATGAAGACGTGACTAATCAAGAAGGTCCTATATCTAGTGGGCAGTTTGGTTGGTAAAACCATCATTCCACAGACAAAAATTGGTGGAATTATCTAGAGAAGAAGCATAATTAAACCAATTAGGGGGAAGCTACTATAAACCACTGATTCAGCTTGAATGTTTCTCATAACTTTATATATCAAAGGTGTTCAAAAGGTAATTGGATGAAGGAGACATCCAATGTTATAAACCTAATTAAACCTGATTAAGTGGCAATTACCATGTGCCTAACGTGAATGTCCAATAAGTCAACAACAACATTGCACGACGAAAAGGTTTAAACGGAAGCTAGACAAAAGAAAATCTCAGGGTTTGTGCTAGGGCTTTCCTCAGTAGAAAGAAAGGGGGAAGCTAGTCAAAGTTGAAGGTTCTACATGGGCTAGGGAAGGGGAAGCAAATCTGTTGGTTCAAAAGAAATGTCCAATTAGAGCTCTTTCTTTTCTTCCCAAATTCTCATCAAGGTGGTAGAAGTAGCAGCAGCAGCAGCAGCAGTGTTAGGCTGATAGCAGTAGTTGGAACAAGTTAATGAAGTCTATCTTTGGACCTGTCTTACAAACCAAAATGATCTGCAAATCCTGTCCTTCATTCTATTAAAAGAAGATCACCTCATCTCTGGCCACAGGACACAATTATCATACTTTAGAACAGTTTAGACATTTTCATCTAGGTTTCCTAGAAGGGCTTATCCATTTTTTGGATGTTTGGTTTCTTCATCCCCTTAGGTCTTCTAACCAGGTCATTTGTCTTCAGATTTTGCAGTCCTTTTCAAAATTACAAATTTTACTTCAAGATAATGTCTTTTCATCTTTCTTTTATTTCTTTTCTTAGACCTCAAGGCCATAGATCCTTTACAGAAACCATTATTTACAAGCAAAAATCATTCACTGTAATTCAAGATAAAATATTTTCATCAATAATTTTGGATGGTATATATGCATAAGAAGTTAAAGAAAGCTGCATTGCTTGGATCTATCCTATCTAAAGCAAAAGCATAAATAATGACAACAAAAACCATTAACTCTGGGTTTACTTTATCCTTGACTAGAAAAACAGTGCAATATCACAGGTTTTCCACAACCAAGCTACACCCTTGTTATGTTTTTAGCATTTAACATTGCAATACTGAGACATAGGGTGATGATAACCATACAGACAACAAATTCTACAGGTTCTGTAAATACAAGAGGCAGGGATGAACAAGGTGTATATGGAAGACAGTGCAAAATCACAGGTTTTCCACCATCAAACTACGCCCTTGTTATGCTTTTAACATTTAAAATTGCAGTACTGAGACATAGGGTGATGATAGCCATACAGACCACAAATTCTACAGGTTCTGTAAATACAAGAGGCAGGGCTGAACAAGGGGTATATGGATGACATGGACCAAGAAGGTGACGACATTTCAAATGTTGAGGATACTTTAGTTGATGGACATTCTTTATTGGCTGGAAAACCAAGGTAGGCCATCTATAAAAGAACGCGACTGACCTACTAGGAAAACCTCTCTGTATTTCTATATTTACATGTGCATGTATGTATTTGTCTGTATGAGACTAACAACAGTCATATTCAGTCTAGGTTCTGGTAAGCCCAAAGGGGTTGTAATTTTTTAACCCTATTTTGACCCATTATAGAATGCTGCTCACCATGGCCCTCCTTGAAGTCAAGGTAGTTAATTATCTACTTAACCCATAAAATCTAAAACTGTGTTTGGTATGAAGGAAAAAGTAGGGAAAGGTAGGGAAACCCATACAAACCTTGTAAAGGTTTCCCTACCTTTCTCTTATTTTCCTTACCTTTTCCTTCAAACCAAACATAACCTAAGAGAAAGAAGCAACAACGGCAACTAAGGGTGGAAATAAACCAGACATTTTCTGAGAGTTTCTAGAATTTAAGAGAGCCCATGCCTACAACCAATCCGCTAAGAGTACAAACTCCAAATCTATCGTGGGTTAACACACCCCCAATCTAAACTCTTCAATGCGTAGAGGACACCAAAGAGAAGATCAGCCACCAATAAAACCAGAAAAATATTAAACTATTCTAAGAACCAGATCTGAGATAACATCCATATTTTTTGGTAACTTATTTCGAGTGAGATTTTGACTGCTTGGATATGCCATATCTAAGTGATTGTCTGATATGTAGTGCATTGAAAATTGCAGTCATCCTCAATGCTCAGCAACAAGCAACATCTCTTTTCTCCTTCAATTAAGTCAAATTAATATGTAATACATAACCTATTATACACACAACCGATAATGGCACTGTTTATGTGCTTTAAAATGGCTTTAACTGATTCTAACAGCCATTAAAAAGAAACTCCAAATCTCCGTCGAAAACAAGCTAAAAGATACACTGATACACATATATCTGGACAGAGGAATATGGAAATGCTGATGTGGGTCTCTAAATAAATGTATATAAAACTAAAATGCAAGAAGATCTCACCATCCCCATTTCCTTCATGGACCACAATTGTTAAGATCTGATGTCCCTGATGTCTCTAGCACAGCCTGTTATCACTTCGCACCCTCTATTGTAAGGATTGGCCCGTCCCATCGGTGGACAGTTGTAGTACGAAGAGCCGGGTCTTGAGCAGGGAACAATGTCTTGCTTCAGCGACTCGTAGCTGATATACTTCTGCATCATCAACATTCTCCGATTAGTCTCCGAGTCCATCTCCGCCTCCATCTTCGTTGCCCAGAGGCATTCGTTGATCTTCCCCGTGCAAGGCCTACTCACCATTGCCTCTATTTCACCGACTCTCAATGAATTAGATCCTGAAGTGTCAAATCCACTGCAAAAGAAGAGATGGGTTTCTAGATAAAGCAGTGCCAAGCAGAGCATATTCAGGGAGAATGATTTGGGTTTTGCTTTGGCCATTTTGTTGCTGGGTGGTTCTCTGTTATACTCTTCTGCAAGTTATTTTAGGAAAGGTATTGCATTGGGACGGACACGCCTCTATCGAAGGGAAGATAGATAAACCACTCTTTTCAGATCTTTTATTTATTATTTTTGGGGGTAAATTATAGACATCCACCCGGTGCTTAGGGAGTAATGACACTTAGCTCCCCCAAACTTTCATTCACGATTAAAGATCCACCCTCAATTTTTTAGATTCCTGTACCTTGTAAAGGAATTGACGGTAAACATAAAATTACTAAAATGCTTAATCTCAGTTCTTTGTTATATTTTTTGTAATTTTTTATTTTTTATAATTTATGCTCTTTTCCTTTAATTTTTTATATTTGTCATATATTTTCTATAATGTGTAAATTTTTTAAACTACCTTTATGGTTTAGCTAATTGACTAAGTGTATCTTTACTGTTTTAAAATTGACTAACCCTACCTTTACTGTTTCTAACAATTGACTAGTTCTTAATAGTGTCCTTAAATATAGATAGAATGACTCAAATGTCCCTTTTACCCTTTAACTCTAACTTAAGACAAAAACTTGAATTTACCAATGAACAATCCATCCTTATCTGTTTGTCCGAGTTCATCACTATCGTATCCAGCACCATCTCTTCGGAGAATTGCCTTAAAAGACAAAAACTCAAACTCAGCTACCAGAATCTTTACCTTCTCTGTCATTGGCGGTCACTGCAACTGCCACTCAATACAGAGGACGCAAAGCAGTAGCACCCCTTTCCAATTTTTTCTCTTTTCCCTCTTCCTCTCTCTCTTCTTCCCGCTCTTCTTCTTCCTCCCCATCAATCTCACCTCCCCTATTTAAGTCTAAGACCAGATCGTCACTATTGTGACTTCTAGTAATAGCGATGGGCTGTCTCTCTTCTTTCTACTATCCTTCTTCTTCTTCTTCTCTTTCCTGTCGAAACCAGCACGCCATGGAATCGGAAACTCATCTCCTGGAGATTAACTTGATCTCCGCTCAAGGCCTCAAGCCCCCCACTACTAACCCCTGGCACATGCAGACTTACGTTGTCGCCTGGATCAACTCCGCACCCATGTCGACCATGTCGGCTACAAAAACCCCACCTGGAGTGACATAGTCAGCTACAAAAACCCCACCTGGAATTGGAAACTCATCTCCTGGAGATTAACTTGATCTCCGCTCAAGGTCTCAAGCCGCCCATGATAGGTCCCAATCAGATTCAATGCAAACCAGTAATAAAAGACTTTCTTTTGGTGAAAGATAGACCACTTGAAAAAATAATTCAGCTTGCTCTATTCCAGACTAAAGTGATTACATAAATACTAGCCCACGTAACAACTTATTCCTGAATTCTAGCTAACTGACCTTGACTCTAGGAAACAAAGTCATGGAAAATACTGACTCAAAACAAATTCAAAACATAAATACTAGCCCACGTAACAACTTATTCCTGAATACTAGCTAACTGATGTTGTCCAAGTCAATCCAGGAACTTGGGATTCTTCTTAGGAACACGCAAAGACCTTCTGGGTCTATTAATACTTCCCCCACCAGGAGGAACCTTGTCCTCATGGTTCAACGAAGGAAATTGAGTCTTGAGAAGTACCGCATTTTCCCAAGTAGCATCTTCAATGGGCAACCATTTCCACTTAACTAAACATTCTTCTAAGAACTTAGAGCCCTGCTTTATCCAGTGTATCTCTAAAATCTTCTCTGGTTTAATCTGAATAAAGCCTTCATCTGAAAGTGGTGGCAACTCAACAGTAGCAGGTGAGGGAGTCCCAACAAATTTCTTTAAGAGTGAAACATGAAAAACATGGTGTATTTTGGCTTCCGAAGGCAAAGACAGTTTATAAGCCACTTTGCCCAGTTTTTGTTCAATCTTAAAAGGGCCATAGAACCGACTGGCAAGCTTGTGATGTGCACGTTTAAACACGGTTTGTTGGTGGTAGGGATGTAATTTTAGTAGCACTAAGTCACCAACCTCAAATTCCACATCTCTCCTCTTACGATCAACAATAAGCTTCATTCTTGTGGCTGCCGCTTCTAGATTCTTCTTTAATTGTTGGAGCACTTCGTCCCGATGAAGAAGATTCTGATCTAATTCATTGACACGTGACAAACCTTCTGTGCACAGCGGAATTGAAGGAGGAAGTCGACCATATAAATCTTGAAATAGAGTCATTCCTGTAGAGCAATGGAATGTGATGTTGTACCAATACTCAGCCCATGACAGATAGCTATACCATTTTCGAGGCCATTGATGGACATAACAGTGCAAGTATTGTTCGATACAGCGGTTTACCACCTCCGTTTGGCCATCAGTCTGTGGGTGATAGGCTGAACTCAACTTCAATTTAGTACCTGACATGGTGAAAAATTCGTGCCAAAATTTACTAACAAAAATAGGATCCTGATCACTGATTATAGACTTTGGCATTCCATGAAGTTTTATAACATTCTCCACAAATTTTTCAGCAATAATCTTCGCAGAAAAAGGATGAGACAAAGCAATAAAATGGGCATATTTACTTAGTCTATCCACAACTACCATTATACTATCTTTCCCACATGAAGACGGAAATCCTTCAATAAAATCTAAAGAAATATCATCCCATACCTGACAAGGAATTGGAAGTAGTTGGAGCAACCCAGCGGGCGCTAGTGTATCAGATTTAATTTTCTGACAGGTGTTACATGGAGCAATATAATCCTGGACAGATTTGTACATAGAAGGCCAGTAAAACTGTTGAGCCAACCGCTTGTAAGTTCTTAACACTCCCGAATGCCCAGCCATCTTGCTATCATGGAATTCCTATAGAAGTTGTTCGCGTAGTGCAGTAGGAACGACCACTCTGTTTTTGTAGAAGCATAATCCATTTTTCGCTGAGTAATTCCTCGTAGGATCGCTTGCTGCCTGTTGGAATAATTTCTGCAAATACGCATCATCTTTTGCTGCCTTCCGTATATCATCCCATAGAGACACCTGTGAAACAACTAATGGATTCAGAAGAGGACTGTTAGCTCGTCGAGATAAAGCATCAGCTGCTGAGTTTCCACGTCCAGACCGGTAAAGAATCTCATAATCGTACCCAAGAAGTTTGGCAACCCATTTTTGCTGCTCGGAAGTGGCCACACGTTGATCTAGAAAGTATTTGAGGCTTCTTTGATCCGTTTGAATAAAGAACTTCCGGCCTTGGATGTATGGTCTCCAAGTTCGAACTGCCTCCACTATAGCTAACATTTCTTTAGCATAAATAGACCACGGCCGTTTGGAAACACCCAATGCTCTACTTATGAATGCTATCGGCCTTCCTTGTTGAGTTAAGACGGCCCCGATTCCATCTCCTGAAGCGTCGGTTTCAATAATGAATGGCTTAGAGAAATTTGGCATGGCAAGGATAGGCGTGGTTGTCATAGCTTGTTTGAGCCTTGTGAATGCCTCCTCTACCTCTTCATTCCACTTAAAACAACCCTTTTTGAGAAGATTTTTGTGAGAGAACGAGCTATCAACCCATAATTTTGACGGGTTTGTCGAAGCCCTCAAAATTAATACTAGTCCCACAATAAAATATTTGCAGTAAAAGTGGTACTAGGTCGAATCCCACGGGGAGCAAATCAGTAATCTCTTAGCCGAATGGATAATTTAACTAAGTGGGAAAATAAAATAACTAAAATTAAAAGAACAAGAAAGCAATAGCAAACTTAACAATCAAAAAGAAATCAGTCTTACCAAATTCTGGTTCAAGGGTTCGGGTTGAATCAATTGACCATCGATCCTAGGTAAAATTCACCAGTCTTGCAATTCAAGCATTTAACATTAGATTTATTAGGATAGCCATAATAAACCTTGTGTTTTCCTAAATCAGTTGACCAAACCCAGCATTTGATCAACACTTATCTTTAATCAACTGGGTACGATAGCGCTCCATATTAATTAATGATAGCATTAAGCTTTGTGAAAACAGTTAAACCAAAACAACAATAATTGAAATAGCTGCAATTATTGAATCTTGTTCCATCGATTCCTTTTAGGTTAAACCATGTCAATACATTGGTCAAAGGCTGTCACGAACAATTGACCCAAAAAGATATTAACCTAATTGCTACTTGTACCACTATTCGTGACAATTACGGATCACCAAAATCATGGATAGCAGTAGGAAAATCAACATTAATTCAGTTTGTCAGACTAATTATAATTAACATCCAATAAAAATGTGCACAAGAACCAATGAATACTTGAATTAAAAAGCAAGAAAATAAATTAACTACAGAACCTCACAACGACATAATCGAACCTCCCCCCTTGAACCAGAAAAAAGAAGCTTAGCTGCTCATGATCTGCGCAATCTCCATGCTTTGCTTCTCCATGGCCGAACTGATCTTCTTGAGTTGCTTGATGCTTGATTGCTGGATGATTGAGTGATGCTAGAGCTGGTTCGCCCCCCTCTTTATATAGCCAAAGGAGAGGGCTGTTTTCCAACTCCTTCTAGGAGATCATCTTATCTTTAGGGAGTCTTGATCTTCTTTGAACTAATCCTATCCTATCTCTTATCTAATGATCTAATCTCAATCTTCTTATCTCTCTAGGATTACATTCAAGACTTTAGATCTGATAAGACTCTCTCCTTGGAGATTACATTCGAGATTTGGACTCTTGACTTTTGAATTCGACTTGGGCTGCTTTAAAACTTGGGTTGCTTCAAGGTACTTCTGCGAGTTGGGCTTAAGTTGTGAAATGGGCCTGGCTGCGAACTTTCTCCGACTTCGGGCTTGTTTTCGTACTCGATTCGGGCCAAATCTGTCAAAACCCAAAACATAAAAGTTGTGGGCCTTCCTTTCATCTTTCTAATTCTTCTTGAATTGTGCAATTCGGAGTCCGGAATTGAGAGTGAGGCCCAGATTACTGACTGTCGCCGAAACTTTGAAAATCACCCGATTTGCCCTGTTTTCTTCCAATTGCCTTCTTTATTGCCCTAAATCGAAATACAAGAGTAATGAGTCCATTTAAGTGCTCAATTAATGTAAAAAGATGAAAATTAGAGGACAAAAATAGGGTTATTTTCAGTCTCATCAAATTTCGAACAAACTTCCTGTAATAACCTATCAAACCTAAGAATCCTCACAACTCTGTAATATTAGTTGGTTGTGGCCATGCTATCATGGCCTCGATTTTTTTGTTATCAACCTTTACTCCATGAGGTGTCACCACGTGGCCCAAATACTCCAGCTCCTGCTTGCCAAAGTTACATTTGCTTGCTTTGACAAAAAAGTTATGATGTTTCAATATGTCTAATGTGGTGCGTACATGACTCAAATGTAAGTCCCAGGAAGGACTATAAACCCATATATCATCAAAGAAAACTAATATGAATTTGCAGAGATGGACGAAATATAGAATTCATAATAGCTTGAAAGGTTGAAGGAGCATTATATAAGCCGAAAGGCATAACTAGATACTCAAAATGCCCATTATGAGTTCTAAAAGTAGTCTTCGGAATATCAGGGGCATGGACTCTTACCTGGTGATAACACGCTCGAAGGTCCAATTTAGTGAAGTAAGCCGCTCCATGTAATTCATCCAGCATGTCGTGCACTGATGGAATTGGAAACCGATCCTTGACAGTGGCTGCGTTGAGTGCCCTGTAATCTGTGCAAAACCTCCAGGACCCATCTTTTTTCTTCACCAGCAGAACAGGAGATGAGAATGGGCTGGTACTTGGTCAAATGATTCCCGTCCAACATTGCTTGCACTTGCTTCTCAATCTTTGCTTTTTGAAAATAAGCATACCAGTATGGACGAACATTGATGGGTTGTGTCCCTTCTTTAAAGGAATGTGATGCTTGATTTCCCTTAGTGGTGGCAGCTTGGTGGGCTTGCGGAAGATGTCCTCACATGCTCTCAATAGTTGCAGCATATATGTTGGAACGTCGTCCCACTGAAACGCTTCTATTGCTTGAGCATAAATTGCAAAAACCATCTGACCTTGGTGGTGTTCCTCTGTAGTGATCTTTAAGGAAGTAGCTTGAAGCCCCTTTTGAATTCCTTGTAGCCTGTGTGCTTGATTTTCCCATTTGAAATCCATTGTCAATTGCTTCCAGTTACAAACTACAAACCCCAACATTTCCAACCATTGAACTCCTAAAACCATATCCAACCCAGCCAATTGTAGTGAATAAAATGTAAAAGAAAATGGAATTCCTTGTAAGACTACTGGTACCTTATCAAATCGCCCTTGACAGAGGAGTCGCTCTCCATTAGCTACATGGACCGTGAATGCCTTGGTTAGGACTACTGGAAGCCTTAAAGAATCAACTATCCTATCACTTAAAAAATTTTGCGTGGAGCCACTACCAATTAATACCATTACCTCTTGCGTCCCAATTGTAGCTGTGATCTGCATAGTTCGTGGTGAGGTCCACTCGGTTATTGCATACATTGATATTTCTGGCTCCTCTTCCCCGATTCCTTCTAACTGAGATCTGTCACTCCCACAGCTGTCACCATGAGATTGATTGTCGGTGTGGCATTCAAGAAGAAGCAGTTGCGGGCCTTGGCATTTATGGCAAGGAGTGAACCTCACATTGCAACCAAAGCAGAGACCTTGAACTCGTCTCTTTTGCATTTCTTCCCAGCTCAAACGTTTAGGGGTCACCGGCGAGGTCTGCGGCACTTGAGGGGCATTTGCAGGAGAAAGGTATTGGGGAATCGGTCGGGCAAACCTCCGCTGCCGTGCGAGTTGCTCGTCCTTCATCCGTGCCAACCCGATTGCCTCCTTTAAAGTCTTGGGTTTGAACATGCGAATTCCATCAGCTATTTCTGATTTCAAACCTCCCATGAAAGTGCCAACTAGGGCTTTTTGAGACCAGCCCTGTACCCGATTGCCCAATTTCTCAAATTCCCGTTGATAGTCCCGAAGGGACCCAGTTTGCCTTACACGAGAGAGAGCCTCATCAAAATCTTCTCCATCTGTCGGTCCGAATCGAGCCCAAAGCTCTTTAGAAAACATGGTCCAAGTCACCATCCAATTTTCCTCTTTGTATGTCCAATTCAGCCATTGCCACCACTGGTTCGCTTCACCTTCCAAGTGAAAAGTCGCTAAGCCCACCTTCTGCTCTTTAGGAGTTCTCTGAAATTCAAAGAACTGAGCTACACGATTGAACCACTCTGTTGGATCATCCCCTGAAAATCGTGGAAACTCAATTTTGGTTCGAAGAGGGAGAATGTTCAGATAGTAGTTGTCTGTTTCATCCTGTTGGTGCCAATGCGATTGACCCCGCTCCACTAATTGCGAAGTTGTAGATGCCTTTGAGGAGAGAACCGTGTCAGAAAGAGCCCTCAAAGACTCCCCAATCCGCTGCATTCGATCGCCCATTCCAAGCCCAAGCCGCTACACTTCATCCTGTAAGCCTCCCAACCCTTGCTCTAATATTTCAATTCGCTCTTTGTTGGTTTCCATTGTGGCTTTGATACCAATGATAGGTCCCAATCAGATTCAATTCAAATCAATAATAAAAGACTTTCTTTTGGTGAAAGATAGACCACTTGAAAAAATAATTCAGCTTGCTCTATTCCAGACTAAAGTGATTACATAAATACTAGCCCACGTAACAACTTATTCCTGAATTCTAGCTAACTGACCTTGACTCTAGGAAACAAAGTCATGGAAAATACTGACTCAAAACAAATTCAAAACATAAATACTAGCCCACGTAACAACTTATACCTGAATACTAGCTAACTGATGCTGTCCAAGTGATGAGAATGAAAATTATCATATTTTTATCCCTTAATATTCAGTCTTTTATACTTGTTTAGTGCCTAATTGGACTCACTATTCTTGTATTTTGATTTAGGGCACGAAAGGAGCCGTTAGGTGAAAAAAAGGGTAATCGGGTAATTTTGCACAGTTTCGGCGCCGCGTGGTAATTTGGGCATAACTCTCCCATCCGGACTCCGATTGAGATGATTCAAGATGCAGTGTAAAGATAACAAAAAACTCCACAACTTTCAAAATTGGACTCGAAGTCTAAGCAAACTTGCAGAGAAGCCCAGTTCACAGAGAAGCCTTGTAGCAGCCCAAATCGTTGAGAAAGCCCAATACGAATTTAGCATGCAAGAATAAGAATTCGGCTGAATCATCAAAGAGTCCTATCAGATTTAATTTTTTGCTGTATTTCTAGAAAGATAAGAGGGATTAAAATTACTAGTTAAGAGATAGGAGAAGATTAGATCTAATCTAGGCATTATCTATTAGAGAACTGAACTCCCAATGGAGAAAGAACTCCTAAGAGGAGCAGGAGACAGCTCCCTCCTAAGTCTATATAAAGGGGGCGGACTAGCACCCAAGGCATCATCAAATCCTCCAAGAGAGCTTCAACCTTCGAAGAGAGCAATCAGCAACCAAGGAGGAAGAAGCAGAGTTCGCCCCCTCTCATCTGGAAGCTACGATTTCATCATGAAGTGTGTGTAAGGTTTTATTTTCTAGTTGAAAGGTTAGGGAAGCTTTGATTCTATAAACATTGTGAGATCTAATTGATTTTTATTTCAGTTCATTGTTTATGGGTATTCATATGTTTTCTACGATTTCCTGTGAAGATTATTTATATTGATTAAGCAAGAAGACGCCCTTACTCATTCAACAAGAATAATCTATGGCCGATTGAACCTCCAATTTCGTATATGATTGGTATGTTTAATCATGGTGGCAACTAACATAATTGATTATATAAAAATTTTTTATTTATGTTAGGAAGATATATGATCTGGTTTAAACGGTCCGATCTTGTGAGATCGTAGACCAGAATTGGGTCTCTCCCCTCTTAATGCTATTAATAGATTAAATCCTAAGAGATTGTTTAGGACTGTCTATTAATAAGAGAAGCAATCAAAGAACTTGCTTTGGTTTCCGAATAATACGAGTAGAGGTTGGTTGTTAGAGCTTGTTAATGGCTATAACCAATTTATTCATAAACATATGAATTTATCCTTGCATCGATGATCAATGATAAGAGTCAAAACTGAACATGCCCCTTCAACCAGAAGCTATCTCCCATCGATTTGATCCTTGCTTTCTATTGTTTTCTTTTATTTCATCTTATTTTCCTTATCTTTACAACCCCCCTACTTCATTTACTTGAAAATAAATCCACCCAATCCCTGTGGAGACGACCTTGCTCATCACTATATACAAATATTTAATTTGAGCAGGACATTTATCTTTTGTTGGATTCAACACCCACCACCAAGTCAATCCAGGAACTTGGGATTCTTCTTAGGAACACGCAAAGACCTTTTGGGTCTATTAGCCCACTACTAACCTCCGGCGCATGCAAAGTTACGTTGTCGGCTACCTGAAAGATTCTCTCATCGGTACCATCTGTTTTCTCATTGCAAATACCTCTCCTCCAGCGTTCCCTCCTCCGCTCTCCAAATTCACCGCCCCTCCTCTAGCAGATTCCACGGCTTTGTCACCCCTCCTCCGGTAGATTCCATGGTGTATTGAACATCGGTTCTATGGTTATCAAAAACTACACTGACTTCACGGCCTTGAATGGATTCTCCAATCGGATACTATGTTCTGACGGGAAAGAACTGCCCTTGCCAGAGTGATTGCCAATCCAAACAACCATCGAAGACCAATAAAATCTCCTCTGAAGAATCTTGCAAGCATGTGAAGATTATTCTGGGGAATATTTGGATGATTTAGAGTCTGCCACTTCTTCATGATACACCGTTGTTTTGTCGTCGTCAATGCAACTCGAATGAAGGGGCTAGAGGTGGAGTGGGCAATCACCACTATTGGCTAAGGACTGATTTGCTTTGTTTTGCTTCTCAAGACAATAAGGGTAAAATTGGGTTTTAAAAAAATTATATGTCAAGTGTGTAGGAGTTTTGATGGAATATTAAAGGATGTTAACAGAAGTAAGGGTAAAGTTAGTCAATTGTCAGAAATAGTAAGGGTAGTGTCAATCAATTATCAAATAGTAAAGGTACACTCAGTCAATTAGCTAAACCGTAAGGGTAGTTTAAGAAATTTACCCTTCTATAATTTATTATTTTTCTTTTATTTTCATTTTTATTGTATTTTATCAATTTTCTTTAAAATGTTCTCATGAAAAGATAAAGGGGTTTTTACAGTTCAGTCCACCCCTAGAAATCTAGAGCTCCACTCTATGGGTGGACTAAATCCTAATTATGGATTGATGCCAAATCCACGAGAAGGATGCGGTTTATAGGGGGGCTTACTAGTAGACTAGGAGGGGCTTGCAAATCAGATTTCTAAGGGGGATTGCAGTACAAAAATCCCAAAGATTATAAGGGTAACTTGAGGTTTTTGAAATGTTTTGGACAATAAAGTTAACTAACATAATGCTAAGGGTGGGGGCAAAGTGATTGAACGTGAAAGTTCAGAATGGGTATTTATGATAAATAAAAGTTTGAATGCTAATTGTCATTACACCCAAAGTAATGTGTGGCAGTATGGTATTACCCATTTTTTATTTGGGTAAAATATAAAAACCTCCCTAAAGGTTTCGTTTTCACAAAAACCTCAATTATGGTATAGAAAAAAACTATAGTTACCTCCCTTTTGTTATTGTCTTAGATGGAAAACATTGGACAAATGCCTTAATTTCTCAAAAGTACCCATTTTACCCTTATATCTATCAATTCATATGAAAATTTATTAAAATACCCCCAAAAGAATTTTTTGCTTTTAATTAAAATTTCTCCGAGTTAGATTGAAAAGAATAAAGTAACTTTACTCTTTAAAAGCGATGGGTCTAGGAAAGACTAGAAGGGTAAATTTGGCATTTTGAATTATATTGAAAGATGCCCTAATATTTTTTAAGGATAAATTCATAAGTTTGAATTCTCCAAGGAATATCATATGCTTGTCCATAAGTTTACACATATTAAAGTGATTGCCATATGTTCATGTCTCATAACTACCCTATACAACAACCACAACAATAATAAACAAAAAGAATAAAATGACAATAATAACAAACTGGATGACATTACATATAAGAGATGCACGCGACATCCAAGTGCTATCTCTTCCTTGAGAAGTTGCGATATTTGAGGTTTCTAATGTCCATGAAGTGGGTTGATTGAACTCCTTGAGCTCTATCACTAGGTTGGTAATCAATTCATCCTCCCAATAAAAAGTGTGTATGCTTTTCCCACAGTGGGCAACATAAGAAAACTTTTCCCCGATTTTCATTTGTCCCAACCTTGTAAAGTTCCGCCATAAGCCAGCCCCGCATGCGCACATGATTGGAGAACCCCTAACAACCATTTTTCCCTACATAAAAAAAAAGTGTGTTCACGTACATAACCATAATAGTACACTACAAACAAAGAAGCAACTCTATCACTAATTCAATGCATGTTCCTATCTAATAATTCTTGTGCAATTTCTTCTCCATCGCCATGCTCTTTTGTTTCTAATTCATCTACATTTTCATTAATCACTTGCATATTAAGTTCAACGTAGTCATTAAAAAGGGTATCAACTATTGATTCCCTTCTTAGATAGCTGCGAGTAGCAAAGCATGCAACGACTATGTCCCATTAGACATGGAAATTGAAAGGTGTCATCCATTTAAGAATTGGAAACTGAGCTTTCAATTTACTAAATGATCTCCCAATTACATTTTAAGCTTTGCATGTGCTTGGTTAAATTGTTTTGTTTTAGTTCTAGCATGCACACGCTGAAAGTCTACTGCCCAATATCGTACATTTTGATGCCATAAAGTATCTTGTATTAGCGTATGCAACATCGCATAGGTAGTACTTGTCTGTGTCAATCAAATTTATCTATTAAAAAAAATGAAATTACCAAAAAGAATGAACACCCATAGAACACCATTCTCACAAGCTACTGGAAACGAAAAGTTGTTAAGATTGTGTGCAACCTCATGTAAAACCCTAGTGTCATGTGTCGTTCTTTCCTAATCGGCATAAACATATGTAAACACCATGTTAAAATCACAAACAGTTAGCACATTTTTGAAACATTCTTTCCCTCCTCTTCCTTGATATGCTAGTTGTTTCTCCAGTGGTACCACAACATGAACAAGTGTTCCATCTAAAGCACCAATAGCACCCTTCAACAACAAATGAAAGCAAATAAATAAAATTTGTTTTGAACTCAACCCCTATCCTAATCAAAATTATGAAACCCCTGTGAAATTGTCAATTATTTACCTTGAATACTTGTTAGAGTTGTTTGTGGTGCCCTGGGATGTTTGGGTTTGGGTTAAATGTAGTTGGGTGGATCATTTCTTGTGCAAATTCCATCATAACAGCTAACACTTGATGGAAGTATCTATGCACTATTTGAGTGGAGTGCGGGAACCGTCTTTTCATAATAGAGAACCTTTTATTATGACTTAAACACAAAAGAAACATAGTTATCTTCTCCTCCACTAATATGTATCGGCTATCATGTAACCATTCGTGATTACAAAAATGGCCACATATCCATACATATGCTTCAACTAGCATCCTCATCACCTTGATAGTTTGTCATTTCCATTTAATAGCTCTTCTATATAAATACAATCAGGTAGTGTAGATTCATAATTTGACATCCTTGGAATACATCTTTGTAAAGTTTTTTTTTATATACCAATATAGGACCATAATCATACCTAGGAGTGTCAATGGACCGGTTTTGGATTAGACCCCATCCAAACTGAATTTGACTTGGACGGATTGGACGGTCCAAGGAACTATGTCGGGTTGGACTGGTCCGAATGTAATGGATTGATACAACTAACGGATCGAAATTCGACAAAAATCGATGAATCCAGGTCCAGTTCAAAATCATTCATTTCGAAGGTTAGGGATGTATCCACGCTCAAATGGTATCACTCCAAATCTCTCTATCTGTATTTCTATCTCCCTAGAGCGTCCAACCACTCTCTCTACAAGCTCTACTACATAATCACTTTTTCCCACATCCAATAGTGCTTCCTCACTATTTGTTTTAGCTGGGGCAAAGCTTTTCTTCTGGAAAGAGATAGGGGAGATGCAGCGGAGGCTGACGATTGACAAACAATGGTTCTAATAGCTCCATTGTTGCCTACATTGTTTTTTTCTTCACCTCTAATGGAAACAAAGTAGATCTATCTTTCCGACATTGCAAAACAAGGCCAAAGAGTTTTTTTTTTACCATTGCAACGACAACCAATGACTAATATTAGGTTTGTGTTGCCTCTCTAGTCTTTTAGCCATTATAGAACACAAATGATATTTTGTTTGTTTTTTTTCGTAGTTGCAACGACAACCAGCAACGGAGGTTCAAGATTTGGTGCAAACCCAAATCTATGTTCATCCAAACCTTCTCACAAGGCACCATTTCTCGATCATTTCTTTGGTGTTTCCACCATTGTAGAGCACCATTTGTTTTTTTTTTTTTGAAATTTATACAATTTTGTGTATTTTTATTTGCAATTTTTGTTTTTTCCTATATTTTTTGTTGTCTTTTATAATTTCTATTATTTTTATGAAATTTCTTATAATTTCTGTTATTTTTTGCTTTTTTGTAATTTTTTTGCAACTTCTATAATTTTTTGCAATTTTTAATTTGTGTTTTCCATTTTCTATAATTTATGTTTTTTTTCTGTTTTTCTATGTTTTTATACATTTTTTTCTTATTTGAAAATTACTTTTATTGAATTTTGTCATTTTTTATTCTTCCACAAGTTTTTTGTTGAAATGGAATCATTTTATTTTTTTCAATTTAGGTACTTCTTTCAATTGCTACTTTTTAAAACAACATTTTCTTAACTTTTTCATTTTCCTTTTTTCCTCCAAACTTATATCATTTTTTGTGTTTTCCATTATTTTTTTTTGCAATTTTGGTGTTTTTATTAATACTTGTATTTTTCAATAGTTTTCTTAATATTTGTATTTTTGTTTGGATAAACTATTTGTATCTTTTGCAGCCATATTTTTGCATTTTTATATTTTGTGAATTTGTTATATATTTTTGTAGATTTTTATAATTTTTGGGGTTTTCATGTAATTTTTGAAATTTCATTCAATTTGGACTGGATTGGACCCAATTCGGTCCATTTGCATTTCTTTTGGACCAGTTTGGACTTGGTTTGTATGGATTTGGATTTGATTGGGTCTAGTTCATTTGCGAATGGCCGGACCTATGTTAGACTGGATCAGATCGGACCAAATCCGGTCCAATTTGAATGTTCTAGTTTTTATCTACTTTCCTTTTTAGATCTCTCTCTTATTTTTTGTATTTTCTATTATTCGTTAGTAGTGTCAATTGGATCAAATTTGGTCTAACCCAATCCGGTCAAATATGAGTCATTTTGGACCATTTTGGATTTGTCCAATTCAATGCTTGAATTGTCTAATCTGTTCAAATTGATTTTAATTTAGATCATTTCCAACCCAAACTTGGTCCATTGACACCTATATTCTTTTCTTCTATCAATGGACCGGATATTGGTTCAATCCAATTCAGCCCACTTAAATCCATTACCAATCAACCAAGTCCAATCCAATCCAATAAATACTTTGGACTAGTCTAATTCAATATGTCATATTGGTTAATCTAATCCATCCAAAATGATTTTGATTTGGACCATTAAGCACATTTACGAAAGTACTTTTATAAAAACACTTTGTAGAAGTACTTTTGTGAAAGCATTTTTACAAAAGTACTTTTATCAAAGTACATTTTTGAAAGAATTTTTACGAATGTACTTTTATGAAAGAACTTTTGTTGAAGTAATTTTATTCATTCACTTTGGATTGGTTTGGACCCAATCTAGTCTCTATTTGCATTTTAATTGGACGGGATTGGAATGTAGCAAGTATTGTAGCATTTTCATATAATTTTTGGATTTCTCATGTTATTTTGGTGTTTGATTCAATTTGGATTGGATTGGACTCAATATGGTCCATTTTCATTTTATTTGGACAGGATTGGACTTGGTTTGTATGGATTTGGATTGGATTTGGTCCAATTCATTTGTAAATGGACCAATATTGGATTGAACCGGATTGCACCAAGTCCAATCCAATTGACAACCCTAATCATACCCAACCTATTCATCCTAAGTGTCAACATATTTGTTGGGTACCTGGTGGTTTACATTCTACATTGAGATTAATCTAAAAGCAAATCTTCAAGCATGTCAAAAGAGAAATATCAAATATCACCTATATCAAGTCATTAAGTGTCACAAAATAATATCATATATAACATTTACAAAATATAAAAAAAAACCAAAAAAGCATATTCCATATGTCCAAGTGTATCAAGTCCTAGAAACAAACATTATCATTCCAAACTAGTTAAAAAAACGAGTTTCATCCATTTGTTCAACCAAAACATCATGTCCAAATACGATTGAAACCGACAGACAACTCCTATGAGGGGCTCATCCTCTTAGCATATAGTGATATCCACCTTTTCATCACCTCCCCATCAAGTGTGTCACAATTTCCACACCAACGGATCCACTCCTTCCTAACCACAAAGATAATTGAAGATTCAAAGTATATAAGAGTTATGGTTGTCCAACCAATTTCATGGAGTTTCTGCATACATTCTTCTATAGTTGGTCCTCCATCCTCAACAATCAGAATGTCAAGAAGGTTCTCCATCTTAATATCAATCTCACTAGTGCCCCTCTTTTGCCTCTTAGAGGGTCATTCACTTGGACTTGTAAACTCTTCAAATGTTTGTTGTGTTTGAGTTTAGGGTCTTGTAGGAGGTGTGACAGGCATGTCATCAAGATCAATGGGACCACCCTCTAGTGTCTCACCCTTAAATTTAGTAAATGGTGAACCAGTTGTTACACCGGTAGAGGCCAATGGTCTCGACCTATTTGCCAACGGAGTCTAGCCAATTTCTCTAGTTAAACATGCCCCATCAAACAATGCTCTACACTCATCAGAAAACTACAACCATGCATGCCTAAATACTTTTACATTTGGGTAGGCATGTTACCATATAAACAAACAAACCATCCTATTAGATCCTACACACAAATATATTACCTATCAACACCTTTAAGAAATACTTCCACTGTTTGTCCAGTCCACTGTACCAGTGGTTGGGTTGTATCCATTTCCCATCCTATTGATAAGTGTCACCCATAGTTGATATTTTCTCTTCAAATAATCGAACCCATTCTTTAGTTGCTTTTATGAAAAATTCTTTTAGTTCTTTTCGTTTGACTTGTTTTGAATCCGTGTCTAAAATTCTTTCATCAATGATCCCTCTTGCCTTCCATGGGTAGTCACTTCATCAATACATAGGTCCAACAATAGCTTATGTAATGTTGGGTCCTTCCAATAGGCTTTATCATAATTATCCCCCGAAGCCATTCCTAAGTCCCTATAAACATCATTGCACAAAACCAATCATTTTCATTTGTCAAACACCTCTTTGTAAACTGTCAAACAATTAGATTTATCACTAAGAAAAAAACTCAAAGCAGTAAATAACTTGAAATAGCTAGCTTCACCACCATTTGGCTAGCATCTGATATGTTTTTCATTTGGTTAAAAAAATAAGGAATAAGATAAATGGATATGACAACCATCAAGCTACAAAATACATATTACAAGACTTGAACCTAAAATATTAACATCAAGCTACAAAACACAAATGCAATTAATTGATTTAACTGCATTTGTATTGCAGATGACCCAACGACTACAAGATAAGTACAGCAGTAGCTTTCGAGATCATCTCCTAAAATTGTGTTAGATCCTTTCTAAGAAACAAAGGAGAGAACAATTGAATGAGAAATTTAAGGCTTTGAGGCTTCTATTTCCGAATCCTACAAAGGTAGTGACTACTCAACTTGAGGTTTTTTTATTCATGATTTCTTTAATTTGGATCTTTGTTTGTTCAATTAATTTGTCTCCTGTATCCAAGGCTGATAGGGCCTCCATAGTGGGAGATGCAATTGACTACATCAAGGAGATACTAAGAATAGTTGATGAACTCAAGATATTAGTCGAAAAGAAGAGATGGGGGGAGAGGAGGGAGAAAGAAGCTCAAGACTGATGATGAAGCAGTAGGAGATATGGAGGGCTCATCGATGAAGCAACATGGTACACTCACTGATAGGGAGCACACTGAAGAGCTCATGGCTCTAGAGGAAATCCAAAGATATTGAAGTTGATGTTCACATCATTGACGATGAGGTGACCATTAAACTCATACAGTGTTGTAATAAGTAGTAAAGAGAGCAAAATGAACTTATCGGTAATCACTTTCCAAACCAAAGTTGTAGTGGTGTGAAGTTGTTGCAGGAACTCAAAACTGAGAATTGCAAGAAGATGGAGGGTTGAGTCGTGCCACTTGGTCACTCTCCTTAAAACCGTATTTGCCCCTATGGTGCAGCCGGGTGATCGCAAACTGGTCGTCAAGATAAAACAGCCCACAGGCCACTGGTAGGTGTGCACTCACTTACCAAACCTCCACGAACCACAAAAGATTGATGCTTAGATTTCTCAAAAAAAACAAGAATGTCTAAAAAAATGGTGTGTGTAGAATAGGTCGGCCAACACTCTTCAGAGTAGTGCACCTGTTCGAAGAGACACAAAAAAGAAAACGTTTTAAACTAATATAAAAAAATTGTTCTTGAATTTATGGTTTAAAAATATTTGTATTTCCAAATTTGATATCATGGTCCATTAACCCATCTTTTTTTCAGATACAAAAAGGAAAAGACAACTAAAATCAAATAACACCTTAAACAAAAATAAGCAAGAATTTTCCCCAAATCCATTTGCACTCTCATACATTTGCATTAGTGCAAATTTCAATAGAACCTATATTGTTAAGACTTAAAAAGAAAGCTCAACTTCTTCTCCAAGTACCTAGTGCATTGCTTGGGAATTGGGAAAACTTGCAAAAATCCAACCTAAAACAAGTTTGATGAAGTAAATAACAAGGAGACGAAGAGGTCCAGCATTTATTAAGAAGAAAAAATTTCCCAATAAATAGCAACTATAAAACCAAAATGCAGCTTTGTCTATCTCAAACACATCAAACAACTATGATAAACAAATCAAAATGCAGCTTTGTATATCTTAAACAAATCAAACAACTGTAAACAAATCAAAATATGACTACCTTTGTCTCTCCCAATTCAGTTTATGATGACAAGGTGATCAGTGTTTTTCTCTGTCTATCTCAAAAATCTGAACTGGGTTTCCTATGATATAAGGTACGGGAAGAGAAAAATCTCTCTCTCTCTCTCTCTCTCTCTCTCTCTCTCTCTCTCTCTCTATATATATATATATATATATATATATATATATATATATTGAAGTATCATTTGAAGAAGAAGAAGAAGAAACGCATACCTTTGCCGCTTGTTCACTATTGGCTAGGCGTCTGGCATAAAGATGCTACTTTATCCCCTAAAAAATGAAGAATGCAGTAAGAAGCAACGTGAGAGATTAGATGTGTAACAATGAAGAAGCAAAATGGAAAGAAAATAAAGAGTTGAGGTCGTGAACATACCTAGAGCAATTTATAGACGCGATCATCTTTCTCGTTCAAGAGAGGAAACACAAATGAGCTTAGGTTTTTAGGTTTGGAGTTAAACAGGGGCAAATTGCATCATTTCAAAATTATTGGGGGTATTTTCAACCTTCTGAAATGTGTTTTGAGTGTGTTAAGAGCCAGGCCACAAGCTTCTGGTTTCAGATTTGAAAACACATTTCAGACCAATCTTCATACGCAACACCAAATGAGTCTAGCTCTAAAAAAGCAAATTTTTCAGACACCAGATCATTGAAAAGCATTATCCAACACCACCTAACTCTAAGATATTTCTCGGCTACGTTGGTAGAAGCAACAACAACATTCATTAGGACACCACAAAAAACACTCTTTTCTAACTCATGCATCCCATTAATTGCAGTTCCTCCAGGTGATGCAACATCATCAATCAATTGACTTGGATGCTTCCCTATGTTATTGGTCATATATGCTTCTCTCAGAACTGTTTGAGAAGCTAGGTCCAATGCAAGATCTCGTGGTAAACCCACAGCTACTTCTCTAACAACCAAATATTTATTGCAAGGACCAGTACCACTCAAACCAGTAACTACATCAAATAATTTCTCATTAGCTCTCCATGTGTTTCCAATTGCTCCAAACAAACTAACTATGAGTTCACCATCTTATTTTTTTAGTAGCTACTCACAAGCACATTATTATTGCTACTTAACCAACTACAACGGGAATGTTTGGCATCACCCTTGTAATTGGGTTGTGAGCATGTGGCCAACCAATCTTGAAAATCAATTAATTTTATTCCTGTAGAATAGATACAAAAATTTTCTTCTTTGGAAGCAGTGGCTTTAACTCTAAAGCCAGATTTTAACAATTTGAGGTATGTAGAGAAAATCACCACATCATTGTCTTTAGCTACCTCCCATTTGTGATTGAAAACTATGATGCCAAAAGTGGTGAAACCTTTGTTGTAATCAACATCCTTGCAAGCAGTTCAAGTCCTTGAAGTAGGACAAGATACCTGCTCTAGTCACTCCTCTAGCGATTCTTTCTGCCATTTTTCCAGCTCCAATGAAGCCAATCTTGTAGTTGTCAATGGGAATTAAGTCATCATTGCTAAGGCTTTTGACATTCTAAACCTTTAGTTCTTGGTTCCCATGTCACCACCGATTTCCTCTTCTACAACCTTCTTCCCAAATGTATGATCTAATTCTACAAGTTTTTTGATGCTTCCCACTTGTAGTCTTTGACATTGTTGACACTATGTCTTCCTACTCTCTTCTTCCCTTGTCTTTGTTAGGAATTGAATATCTCTCCTTTGTCTTTTAAAATTGTAAATGACTATCATAGTGTATTATTGGGTTTCTGAAAAAAAAATAGCCATATGTGAGGTCACATGCAATTTTTTAGTAAGAACGTATATGCAATTGGTAACATAAAGGAGGTCTTTGTTTGATGACGTCAGCCGATAGGGGAGGCCTTGTTACATTTTGAAAAGAGAGAAAAGGTTCTAGTATTTATCATAAAGGTCCAAGGAGGTTCAAGTCATTATAAATTATAATATATATTTATATGGGTAAAAGTAGGGGTGTCAATTGGACTGGATTTGGTCCAATCCGATCCAGTCCAATGTGAGTCCATTATAAATGGACCAGGTCTAATCCAATCCAATGAATGTTTTAGACCAATTTAAACCGGTCTAATTCAATGTTTGGACCATCTAATCTGTTCAAATTCATTTTGATTTAGATTGGTATCAGTATTTTATCTTATATCAATGGATCAGATATTTCCTTAGTCCAACTCAATCCAATATAAATTTGTTACTTACGACCAGGTCCAATCCAATCTAATATGTCTTGTTCGTCCATCCAATCCTTCAAATTGACATTTTTTACAAAATCAGTCCATTGACACCCTTAGGTAAAAGACTTAAAACCTCCCTTGACATTTTTTTTAAATACTAAAACCTCCCCTATCTTTTCAACTTAGACTAGAACCTCCCCTTATAAACAGGGTTTTTGAACTTCAGAAAGAGTACATCGTAAAGAAAGGCATCCCTTATTACAGGAACGTTGCGGGAATGCGGGGGAGTAGAGAGGGAGAAAGTGTGTTATCGACCATTCAAGCGAGCCTATCCAGCTGATTCTGGACCAGATTGCAAGGATAGATAAGACAGTATCAGTAGCTATGAATCGTAAGTTTATGCTGCATCTGCATGGGTTGTTAGTAGAGATTGAGCGAAAAGAAAGCAGAGGAATGGCAAGGAGAACACCTAAGCGGTTGATACCAGAACAATGATCAAGGCCGAGTATCTTCCACTATTTCACCGGACTGCAAAAAAAGAATCATAGATACATATAGAGGCACAACAGCCGTGAGAGTGTGATACAGGTTGACTCCCGTGAGGACTGAATCAAATGAATTTTGGCGGGTTCAAAAGAAGACGCAGATGAAAAAATGAGCTAATTCGAAGAACTCATATGGAGATTTATAGTTTTAAAAGCAAAAGCGTCAGAACAATTGACAATTGTTAAGGTAGAATACAGAATTAGCTCGTTTACAAGTGATGAACAGATGTGGGCTGTTCTTATTTGTTGAACAGCCTCGAAATCAGCGTACTAAGTGCAGTATATTTAGGCTCCAATAAAACAGTCTTCGACCTTATAGCAGCAGCAGCGAGAAGAAGAGCGAACATGGGAGCCATAAAAGATGGGACTATTTCAGGGACTCTGCCAGAAGCCAAGGTTTTTGCCGTGCATTATCCAGGCTACCCTTCGTCTACCTCCCGTGCCGTTGAGACTCTTGGCGGACCCGAAGCAATCACCAAAGTATTAACTCATAATAAGAAAATTTATCTTTTGAGTCTTTATTTTTTGGGGTTTTTCCTTGATCTGATTCGATGATGGAATTCACTGCTCACGTTTTTCTTAGAACATGAGCTACCCCGCAGCTTAGAAGCCCCATTAGGGTATTATCGTTCATGGTTTATATTTTAGCAAGTAATTTGACTGAGAAATCTGCTTGTAGCCAATCCTAAGTCTATTCTGAAGCATTTTTTTTTTCTATCCGATGGTCTAAAGTGTTTTTGACCATTCAGCATTTTGCATACATGGTTTTTTTTTTTTTTTTTTGTATCGCAATTTTAAAGTTGCAGTTACCTTTATTTCCTCCTTGAACTATCCCCGAAGTTTTATGTGAAGTCTTTGCTGTTTATGCTATTATTGTTTATTATGATCACCAAATTGCTGCCAAAAATTGGGAAGTTGGTATAGCAAATAAATTGTGAAACAGAAGAATTTTACTAAGTTGCTTAAGTCTTGTGCTACTTAGAGATTAGAATTCATGCTGGTTTTGTTTTAATTGTAGATGTGCTTAACTTGTTCATTGTTTTTAAATGGTTAAAGGGCAAGTTACTGATACAAATAGAGGAAAATGGTTCTTTATTATTGGAAAGAAAAGAAATATGAAGTCTTCAGTTTTTTTTTTCTCCTAATCTGTGCCTGTCACTATTGCAGGTGCGCAGTTCACAATCAAACTGCTTGGAACTTCGTTTCCGCCCTGAAGACCCATACTCACACCCTGCATTTGGGGAGCTTCACCGCTGTAGTGGTTTTCTTCTTAAAATATCAAAAAAGAAATTTTCTGCTGACCAAAATGCTGTAGCTTCCAGTATCATGTCTAAATGTTTGTCAAAAGATGCAACTAGTTCAGTCCCAGTTCCATGTGATAGTGAATCCAAAGAAGTGGAAGAAAGGAATCTACCTGAAATTGAATCGACATCTTCTAATAAAGATAAAGAAGTCCAGATGCATAAAAAAATGTTGATAAATCTATATGTGGATATTGTTGCTCGGGTTTCTGAAGCTTATCAATTTAATGGTTAGGGCGGAAATATTTGTACTTATTGTACCTCTTTCTTTCTAGAAATGTTGTTTTTTCCCTTCTCCTTTGTGTTTTCTAGAACTGAGTTGTTCTGGTTTCTTATTGAAGGAATGGTAGACTACCAACATGTTCTTGCTGTTCATGGTGATGTAGCCAGAAGGAAGAGACGCTGGGTAGAAGTGGAACCACGCTTTGGTGAAGTTTATACTGTATTTGGTTTAAAATTCGGAACATAGACTAATTTTACTTGATGTTTTATTAATAACTTCTATTTTGTCTTCTTTCTTATACCATCTTACAGAGAAGGGTGGTCTTATAGACATTGATCTAGAGGATTTGATGATGCTGGTACCTCCAATTTTCTCGCCCAAGAACATTCCAGAGAAATTAGTGTAAGATGCTTTAGCTTTTCATAATTACATGTTATGGATACTCTTTTTATCATCTGTTAATTATTTTAATCTTGAACCTCACTTCTGATGATTTCAGTTATAGTTCACAATTCAGATACATCTCAAGATGCAAGTCTTTTTATGCTTCTTTTAAATTTTCAACAAATGAAAGACTGATCTGAACTTATCCTGATTTTATTCTTTCCCTTTAATGTCTTTTCATTTTTCTGTTAAAATTTCAATTGTTTATTCATTTGAAATCTAAATCAGTTAAGCTACACTGTTAAACTAGAGTTACAAGTCATGCAGAATGTTGGTCTATCCTTTGACCTTCATATTAATTGTTTGGTTTTGAAGTACTTGGATGTTAAAGTACTGAAATATGTGAGCCAAATTATATATTGCTCCATGAAATACTTAGACTCTTCTTTATTCATTTCTGATTTTCATATATTTTGTTTGTTGTGCTGTACCTTTCAGTTTAAGACCATCAGGACTGTTGAGCTCGAAAAAGAAACAGGAGGCAGTTGTACAAAATCGTTGGGAGGTATATGTTTCTGATGATTAAAAGTTGTAGTTTTAGTCTCTTTCCATGAATCACTTTTTGTGTACCCTTATGAATTATGCTAAGGTCCTTGTATACTGGTTCATTTTCTTTTCAGACTAAGTTTGCAGAGAGCAAAATAAAACAGGAAAAGAAGTTCTTTGAGCTATACTTGCAGATTAACGAAGTTAGACTGTTTTTCTATTCATCATAGTTGATGTGGTATGGACCTGAAAAAAGAGAAAGAAGATAAAAATAACCTAGGAATTACCGAATTAGCACCTGAACTTGTCCAGGAACTAACAGCTAGAAGAACTATTTGGAGTCAGCACCAAAGAGCTTCTTGAAGGAATCAGCACCATTGAGAAAATTAGATCACTTAAGTGTTAGAAGTAGAAAGCTCAAAATTTATTATTTGATGTCAAAATATATTTATAGGCAAAGTGGAGAAGGTTGGCCAGCAACTTTTGCTTGTTTTCCTACTCTGGAACAAACTAAGCAATGCTAGAAATTGGATGAATCCCAGTTAAATTAGGACTCAAATAAGAGAAGTTTTAGATAACTTAAAACTAGAAATAAGAAAAATCCTACTTGACTTAGGACCATGACTCTAACCTACTAAAATGACTCTGGCATGCTAGTATGACTACTTATCTAATTAGGAACACCAATTCCTAATGTAATTAGGAATGCAGAACTTCTAATCTAACTAGATAAACTACTAATGACTCAAACAATCAGAAGATGGCTACTGAAAGTAACATCAATACCTCTCTTCCCCAACACCTAGAGTAAATTTTGGGCTCTTAAAAACAGCAATAACTCTACAATCCATAAATAAATATGAAATAAGAAAACCTATGTGTGACTCATTGGTTCTTGCATCATTCTCCCCTAGTTAAAAAAACTTGTCCTTGGGTTTTAAAGAAATTGAAGATGAAAGTTTGGTTAGGTCCTATGGTAGAACAAACCCTAGTTATGAAAATTTCTTAAGTGGCTTCAAAAAACATGGGTTGTAGGATAGACTTCTTGTACATAACCAAGAAAGGATTTTCATGTAGTATCTGTTTGAACTATTAGTGTTGATAAGTGTGTCTATTTGATCTATCAAGAAAAGAAAAAAGTGTGTCTATTTGAACAATTGCCTTCCATAACCATCTTGACTGAAGGGTCTGCCTGTCTTTTGATAATTCTTCAATGTGTTCCCCAGCACAAACCTTGGATCTGAAATGCCAACTGGAATATCCGATTCATCCTTCATGTTTTCAGCTGGCTTAGAGTTAGAAGCTTCAAATTAGTCTTACTATTAGCATAGACCAATACATCTTGAATGTTAGTATCTTATAGTTCTATTAATACTTTGACATTTTGCATCTTAATTTCCTCAATTTGTCGCATCACTACACTTTCTAGAGCAAAAAGTGGCGATGGAAGAAGAGAATAGTGGAGAGGTGATTAGGACTGTGCAGGAAAGAGATGAAGTTAGAGTTGAAGAAGAGGGGGAAAGCTGTCAAGGAGATGAGGTGATTGGGTTTGTAGGGGCAAAGGAAACAAGAGACAAGGAAGAGCTGGGAAGGGACAGAGGAGGAGAAGGGGATAATGGTTTAGTGGAGGAGAAAGAAGGGGAGAAAGGAGCAGGGAATGAGGGAGGGGGAAGAGAGGGTGTAGGAAGTAAGAGTGGGGGTGAGGTTAGAACTTACAAAAGGAAAAGATGTAGAACTTTTCCCTCATAAGAAAACAGAGAAAGGGGTGGGGGGGGGGGGGTGAAAGAGGATTCAGGGGAGGACTGAATAAGGAAGTGGAAGTCAGCAGAACTTTGGGTCTATTCTTCTTGGGAAGGAAGGAGTTTGCGAAGGAATCATTCAAGTCTATGGAGGAAAGGAATGGGGAGAGATGTGATTTAGACCAATAAAAAATAGTAGAATAATTTAGATTGTAGCAAAAGAAGTAGAGAAGTAGAAGAAGACAAGAAGAAGAAGAAGGAAGAATGGAGAAAGTTGAAGGAGTTCGGTAATCTCCTCTTTTCCCACTCTAATCTTTTATTAATCTTACTTAAGTTGCATAATTTACAGGTCTGCCCTTAAGTGGGCGTCCACCTCATCGGCATACTTAGAAAACATAAACAAGAATTAAAGGCCCATTAAGAAAAGGTCCATTAAGAACAAATAGCAAGAAAGAATTAGTCAATAAGACACTAATGGGCTAGGACCCATTCAGCCCAGTCTCTATACACCCCCCTCAAGCTGAACATAGATATCAATCATGCCCAACTTGCTTATATAGTGAACAAACCTTCCTTTAGGAACACCTTTTGCCAAAACATCAGCCAACTGTTCTTCATAAGCAATAAATGATAGTCAGACTTCTCTTGAAGCAACTCTCTCATTGGCTTCTCATAGTCTATACCCAGTTCTTCTAAAAGTGAACTTAACCACAAAAGTTCTAAAACTCCATGTGCCATTGCCCTGTACTTTGCTTCAGCTGAGGATCTAGCCACTAAAAATTGCTTCTTACTCCATGATACAATGTCCCTTGCTACCATAGCACAGTAACTTGAAGAGGACCTCCTATCATCAATACATCCAGCCCAGGCAACATCAGTCTATGCTTCCAGCTTCATGTGTCTATGCTTAGCAAACAAGATACCTTTCCCTGGAGTCCCTTTTAGATAGCATAGAACCCTCTTAGCAGCTTCTAAATGTGTATCTCTAGGAGAATGCATGAACTGGCTAATTACACTAACTGCATAGGAAATATCTGGTCGAGTCATGCAAAGGTATAATAACTTTCCAACCAGTCTTTGGAACACTCCCTTACCAGTCAACAGTTCACCATCAGTAGTTGACAGGTTATGATTGAGGTCTATAGGAGTAGAAGCTGGTTGGGCACCTAGTTTGCTAGTCTCAGCAAGAAGATCAAGAACATACTTCCGTTGAGAAATGAAAATACCATCCTTAGATCTGGCAACTTCAATTCCCAAGAAATATCTGACTTCTCCCAAGTCTTTAATTTCAAACTCAATGTTAAGAAAACTTTTGAGACGAACAACTTTCTGAGTATCATTACTAGTAACCACAATATCATTAACATAGACAATCAGAAGGGTCACTAAGGAATCTCTCCTCTTAACAAACAGGGTATGATCCGACTGAGTCTGTGCACCCAAAAGTAACAAGAGCAGCCCGAAATCTGTTAAACCAGGCTTTAGGAGATTGCTTAAGGCCATAAAGGGACTTCTTTAGTTTATGGACCTTCCCTTGCATCTCCTTCCCATACACCCCTAGAGGTAAAGACATATAAACCTTTTCATGTAGGTCCCCATTCAAGAAAACATTTTTTACATTGAATTGATGAAGTGACCAATGAAAATTAGTAGCTAAAGATATCAAAACTTGAACTGAAGTCATTTTGGCCATTGGGGCAAAAGTTTCTAGGTAGTCAACACCATACATCTGAGTGTATCCTTTAGCAACTAAACGGGCCTTAAATCTTTTAATAGTACCATCTGAATGATACTTGATAGTGAACATCCACTTACAGCTAACTGGTTTCTTTCCCTTAGGCAAATCCACAATTGCCCAGGTATTGTTCTTATGCAAAGCATCTAATTTAGTCACCATAGCATCCCTTTGTTTTGGTTTGGACAAGGCTTCTAGGACAGATCTAGGAGTCACATGTGTGGAAACAGAGGCAAGGAAGGAATAGTAGGAAGGGGAAAGAAGGCTATAGGATAGGTGTTTGGAAATGCATTGAGCTGTACATTTCTGTTTGCCTTTGCGAAGAGCAATAGGGAGATCAAGGTTAGGGAAGGTATCAAAAGTGGTAGAAGAGGGCTGACTTGTTACATTAGTAGTGATGGGAGGTGCAAGAGGTTCATCTGAAGGTGTAGAAACAACTTGCATGTCCCTGAGTCTTTATCTCTGGTACCACCTTTGGATAATAAGATGGGAAGAAAATGCGGGAGGATGAGTAGGAGGAGGAGGGGGAGTAGGAACATGAGAATAAGAGCCAATAGAGGACTTGATGGGAAATTGTGAAACTAATAACCTTCTACCAGTCTACTGTTCTTTATCTTCAACATATGGGATCTTTTCTTTTCTTTTCTTTTTTTTTTTTGATTGTATGTCTGTAGCTTGAACAATTTCCTCTTGATTAACCAACCACTCCCTCTCCACCTTCAGTCTTGAAATGCTATTCTGTTTTTATCCTAGCTTTAGCATAATAGTGGAAATATGCTGTACTTATGTCTTCTGCCTTGTTCCACAAATCCCTAGATTTGCCCCTCCGACACACTTCTTCTTGTGAATTAACTCAGTCATCCCTGCCTTAAATCCTTCTTTTTCTACTTTGGCCACTCTACTTGGTTGCCCCAACTCCTCCATCCTCTTCAACTGCACCATTTTACTTAGAATTTCCTTTCCACTAACTTCAATGTTACCAAATGAGTTCTTGTTCCAGTTCCTAATCTTGCCTCTTAGATCTTGTAACTTCAACAAGTGTTCTTGTTCTACCACTTCTCATGCTTAATTCTTCCCACCAATTTTCTACTAATTGAAGAAATTCAGGATGCTTCAACCACATGTTTTCAATTGTAAAAAGCACCAATCTCTTCTCCACCAAAAATTCTCTTAATAAAATTGGTTTATGGTCGGAAAGAGGGTTAACCAAGGCATCTTGAACCAAATCTACATGTAGTTCCTCCTATGATGATGAAAATAGAAATCTATCCACCCTAAGCATAGTAGGTAGTTCTTGTCCATTAGACCAAGTGTACCTTGTGTCATTCATTGGGGGATCAATCAAACTCATTGATGAAATAAAGTTTTCAAATAGCCTTATCCCTGAAGATAGTCTGTGATCTCTCTCCCCTTTTATTTCATGTACTCTTCTAACAATATTGAAGTTGCTCCCCAATTTCTTCTAGTTCCATCCAAAGTATACTCTCAGTCTCTTCATTAGGACCATGCACATTGGTTAGCAACAAATTTTCTCCATCTTCTTTGCTCTGAAATTTAATTGATTAAAATAATCTTTTAAAAACCTCTATTTTGGTGAAAACTTTTGGGTCCCATCTAGTAATTATTTCCACCTGATAAACCTTTTTCTTCTATCATCTTCAACTCACCAATATTAGGTCCCCAGCTTTTGTTCCTTCATATCATATCTATTTTTTTTTTCTTTTTATTTTTTACAATTTTGATTCTTTAATCATCAAAATCTCCCACCACCTCCCTATTCCTCTCCACTTCTCTTAATTTTCTTCTTTCTTTTTTCCTCTAGGCCATAGTTGTCAAGGTGATGCCTAGATGGGTGCGTAGGTGATGTCTAGGTGATAAGGTGTTCTTGGAGGGTTGCCACACCCAGACACCAACATATTTATATGTAAGACACCACATAATATTTTTATATTTTTATTTTATTTTATTAATAGTATTACAATGGATAACTATGTCTTCCCCCATCTTTTGATTAATAAATTTTCCCTTTTCTTTTTGAAAAAAAAAATACAATAGGTATTGTTAGACTAAATTATTCATATTATGGATTTATAGTATTAATATTATTATTCTTATACTACTTTGAGGGTGGGCCTTGGTGCAATGGTTGGGTTACTCCATTGTGATCTCGGTGACCGGGGTTCAAATCTTGGAAACAGCCTCTCTGTATGTGCAGGGATAAGGCTGCATACATTTGTCCCTCCCCACACCCCACATTGGCGGGAGCCTCGTGCATTGGGTGCCCCTTTATTCTTATACTAGTTTCTTTTAATTATTTTCTTATTTGTTTGGGTTCGATCAACACACAAGCCGGTGACATGGTCTTGAACACTTTAGGACTTTAAAACTTGAATTGATAAGTAAGCAATAATTTGAAGATTTTATCCAATTGAGACACAAGAGCAACCAATAGGACTTCTTGCTAGGACCAAAACAAGGGCTCATCCCTTATGGTTTGCATGTTTTTCTTTCTTATTTTTCTTCTCATAATTATGTTGATTTTCTATCTTTTGATATGGGCTTTATACTTATTTCATGAGGATTATGGTAATTATTAGTTAAACATCACTGCTTATTACTATGAAGCCTAAGGGAACTACCCTAGGATTTATACTTTTTTATTTTAAAAACATTTCGCCTAGGTGACTAGGCAACAAGGTGCTCCCCTATTGCCTAGGTTCACCTTGGTGCCTTGAGACTCTGCTCTAGGCTTTCAAAAATTCTCTTAGCTGCTTCTTAACCACCCCAAATGAAATATATCCAACTTCTTCCTAATCTGTACTTTCCTCCTAACGATCTCCTTTAAGTCCACTTCGCTTCTGACTTTACTTGCCTCATTTATAGGCGCCTCTACTACACCATCTTGACCAATTATTGTAGTTTCAAGAGTAGCTTTCCCAGAATTACTGTCCTCTATTGGTCTCGTGCGGTAGAATTTTCTTCTTTAAACTCTTCTACCAGAACCAGAGGGAGCAGCCTTTCTTGCTTCAGATGCCTTTTCTTGGATATCTTGATCTTTTAGACTATATTTTAAGCCTTCATCTTCTCTTTCACCACTCGTTGCCCTTGACATCCTATGTTTCACTGAGAGAGAACCTTTAAGTACCTCCTTATCTATATTATGCGAGCTGCCTACCTTCTCTGCATCAACTTGTACATCTTCATTAAAATTAACAGCTGTACTCTTTGGACCTTCAACATATTCTTCTGTACCCTTCACCTCAGCGATATCTTGAATGTGATTTCCTTCCACAACCTGAGACAACACATTCTTCAATCTCCTTTCTGATCTCAGTCTACTGTTTTGCCACTGCATTGCCTGCATCATCTTCAGCCTGGACTTCTTTGTTAGCTTCTCCCATATCAACTCTTCTTTGCTTATTATCTTTGTTCTATTTGGTTATAACCCATGGTTATTTCTCCTTGTCCCTTCAATATGTATTACTGGATTTATTAGGTTGTTAGATCTTCCACCTTACTTCAGTAGCGTGACCCTACAAATGCCTTCTACTTCTTATATTTCTAACGTTATATCTATGAGCCTGAGGCCCATATCTTGGCCCAGTTCTTCTTTGGGCCCTCCAACTGCCCTTTTTATTTCATTTATCGGATGCACGAGTCTTGGTACTAGATACCTTTTTAGTGTGGTCTCAACCATTCATCTCCTCTAATTTCCTATGCAACATCTTTGTTCATTGGAAATAATTTGTTTGTTGCTATTCTTTTTATGAAACTTGTTCGTCCCTATTGCTAATTACTTTTTTGCCTTTTGTAAAACTCTCCTCTTCAAACTGGGTTTTCCAACTGTTTGTCTTCTCTGATGTTCCTGCAAACTCACATCTGTTAAACACAAGTCAAACACTACCTTGCAACACGTTTGATCCTTCCCTTCTACAACTAGATCAATATTGAAGTATTCTCCTGCTAAAATTAACTGCATTGATGTGAGAATTACTTCTTTATTTTTAGTTTCTATTAGGATTCTTTCCTCATAGGTTTTCTCCCATAACCTATTCTTATGATCAATCCTCCTGAACCTTCCAAAAGTATTTCCAATGGTGATGAAGGTTTGAAGACACCATGCACTGCAAGGAATTCCAATTAAATTAATCCAAAGAATTACCTCCCAAAAACTTCCTTGACTGTTCCAGCTGATGGGTACCACCTTCTTAAGCACACCTTTACAGCCCATTCCTGAACCTGTTCTTCATCTGGGATTCTTGGTCTGTACTCTGTACCAATGAATCTATCAATCAAACATGCATCCAACAACTCCAATGTCTGTCTGACCTTTCTGACATAGATGACAGTCACGTTTGCCCTTCAGTCTAGGGTGCTCCATTGCTTGATACTTAATCTCCTCTGGATCATTGGTACCAAGACTCAGACCAGCATTCTTTTTAGGTGGTTGAAAATTGAGAGAGAATTTTGGCAAGTGAGCTAAGAGTTATCTTGCAATCAGAATCTTTCTACACCTTTGATGCTTCTCTACTTTACTATCCCTTTCTTCCAAATGTTTCTATCTAATGATTGTTTGCTCTATAAATTTAAATATTTAACATTAACATTTCTTTTCAGCTTATGTTGTAATCTCATAATGGTGGGGATCACTATGTTATAACTAAGATGCTTGTTGTTCTCTTTCGTTGCAGATGGATATTGAACCATGCATCGCCATTGATTTCAACATTGAAGATATCCTCGTTGTTTTTCTAATGCTACTTGTACTTGTCATCTATGTTTATAAAGAATTTATAATTCAGTTGCTTTTATTTGAGCTCTAGGATTTAAAGTGACAAAATTATGTTTTTCTAAGGCACATGATATTCCTACATCAATCAAGCATCTTATGCCCAAAAGTGAATTAATGAATTATTATATTATAGGTGCGTTTAGACAACATGATTCTTTGGTGGTCACATTGTGAGTTCATGTAACAATAGACAGATTCATCCCAAAGGAGTAGTGATGCTGAATTTTGATGGCTGTTTTTTAGGGAGTCCAAGATCCTCATGGTTTGAAGGTACCTTTGGGATTGAATTAAGAAAGATCCTACTTTCTTTTTCTCAGTTCTGTTGGTTTGTGTAGCACTATAGGGAAGAGATAAAAAAACACTGTTCAAGGACTAGGCTCAACAAAACTTTACGTGTAGGTCACATTGAGGTTGAAAGGGATTTGCAAGTGATCATGGTTGGTTTAGAGATAAGGCTGAAGGTCCTTGTGACCTCTAACATGAGAAATTTAATCTATGGTGTCAAATGTGAACATCTTGCTGAGGTGATGTGATCTATGCTTCCATTTTATGCCTAAGGCTTTTCTCTAGATTTCTGTTCCCTTTGTTCTTCCCTCTCCTCTTCCTAGAGCCTTCTATCTTTAGTAGTTATAGTGTTGTTATAGTTCTTTTTCTTGGTTTAAGTTGGTAGGTTTATAAACTAGTACTTTGTGGCTACGTTGTCCTTTCTTGGAAGGCAATAGTTGGTGTGTTTTCTCTAATTAAATCAGGAATGATGTCCCTTTTAGGGACAAGGTCAAAAAACTCAAAATTTGGGGAGATCTTTGGGTTGAGGAGATGATGCCTTTGAAAGATATGTACCCTTTTCTTTTCTCTATGTGAAACTTCAAAGGAAATTCTGTTTCTGAATTCATTGTTTCTTCAGATTCTTTGAAAGGTTTTGATTGGAATTTGGGGTTTAGGAGAAAATTTAGAGTGTCTGAGTTTCAGTTGGTGGCTAATCTGTCACTAAACCAGTTTGGAAGAGAGGAGAGAGAGTTTCAGGGGTGTCTAAACAGTTTACTCGACCCCCATCCCAAAGAGCCATATATATTAAATAATATTAAGAATAATTACAGAGTACTTGGAGGACTAAAAGATAAAAAAAGGAAAATACAAAAGAGTCCTTAGAGGGGCTGAAATATAAATACAGAGAATATGAAAAGAACAAGACTATGTACAATGGGAACTATAGTAATACAACACATCAGGTTTCTTCATACTCCCCTGATGCTGGAACATAAGCATCAGTTTGCCTACAAGAAACAGATGTCTAGATCTTGTCATGGGCTTCGTAAATATATCAGCAATCTGCAAGTCTGAAGCTACATGAGGAAGAGAGATGGAGCTAGCAAGAAACAAATCTCTAATGAAGTGACAGTCCACTTCAATATGTTTAGTCCTCTCATGGAACACTGGATTGGATGCAATCTTTACGTCACTAGTGTTATCAGCATAGAGAGGAATAGGAATGGGAAGATGGACACCAAGATCAGCAAAGAGAGATTGGAGCCAAACGATCTCATTGTAGACAGAAGACATAGCCCTATATTCAGCCTCTGTAAACTATTTGTTGTTTCTTGCATTTCCAAGAAATGAGGGAGTCTCCCATAAAGACACACCACCCTGAGGTAGACCGTTTGGTTTCAAGGCAACCTGCTCAATCTGCGTCAGCATAGGCCCTCAACTGAATAGGAGAAGAGGAAGAAAAGAATAGTCCCGGAGATAAAGTACCACAAACATAACGAATAATCTGATGTACAACAGTCATGTGGGGTTGGCGAGGAGTTGAAACAAATTGGCTCACAACTTGAACCGCACCAGAGATGCCTAGACAGGTTATGGTGAGATAAATGAGAGAACCAACAAGTTGCCGATTTTGAGTAGCATCAGGAAGCAAGTTACCTTCTGTCTTAGACAACTTAACGTTAAGCTTTGGAGGTGTATCAACCTGTTTGGAGTTTGTAACACCGGCAAGTTTAATAAGATCAGGAGCATATTTCTGTTGACAAATAAAGTAGCCTTGATTACTATGTTGAACCTTTAATCCCAAGAAAAAAGGGGACCCAAGTCTTTCATATGAAAGGAATTGTGAAGAAGAGATTTGAGTTCCTGAATTTCATCCTCATCATTTCCTGTCAATAACATATCATCGACATACAACAGAAGAATTGTGATTCCTTGAGATCTTTGATGGATAAAGAGAGTGATTTGAAGTACTCTGTTTATATCTTGCACCAACAACATCCCGAAATTTCTCAAACCATGCCCGGGGAGTCTGTTTAAGGCCATATAGGGACTTCAACCGATAGACAGGGAGGGATCACAATTGTACCAGGTGGAGGTTTCATGTACACTATCTCCTTTAGTTCACCATGAAGAAAGGCATTCTTCACATCTTGCTGATAAGTAGCTCATACTTGAAGAAAGCTAGTGGATTTCTGTCTTAAAGAAGAAAGGGGAGAAAAGATCTAGGTTTTGAAGAGAAGAAGGGAAGAGGAAGAGAGGAGAAGAGAGGAGAAAAGGGGTTCGGTTGATGAATTCTGACGCCCCATAAACTTCATTATATAGTTTTGGTTCCTTACAAGAATAGGAGATAAAAGATAAATTCTAGTCCTAATAAAACAAAGATAAATTCTAGTCCTAACAAAACAAAACATAACATGGATAAGGCTAGCCGACCCAACTTAAAAAATAATTAAAATAACTAGGTGTGGGTATGGAACCACACACACTAGAGGCTAAGTGTGGGAATGGAACCCCACACTCGTGGCTACTAACTATTTCTACACTCCCCCTCAAGTTGGGAGTAGATATTTGTCATGCCCAACTTGTGTAAATCTGTCTCTAATTTGATTTTTGTGTCTGCTTTGGTGAAGAGATCAACTAACTGCATGTCTGAGGCAATGTAAGGAAGGCACACTTCTTGATGTGCAACTCGCTCTCGGATAAAATGTTTGTCAACCTCGATATGCTTAGTCCTATCATGCTGTATTGGGTTGTGGGCAATATTAATTGCAGCTTGATTATCGCAATACAACATCAGAGGCTTCTCATAATCAATTTCCAACTCATTAAGCAAGGATCTCAGCCATAACACTTCTGCAACACCATTGGCCATGGATCTGTGTTCTGCTTCTGCACTGGAGCGAGCAACAATATTCTGTTTTTTGCTTCTCTAGGAAACAAGATTTGCTCCTACAAATGCACAATATCCAGAGGTGGACCTCTTATCATCAACACATCCAGCCCAATCTGCATCTGTATGCACTTCTATTTTCATGTGATCACTATTCCTGAAGAGTATACCTCTCCCTGGACATCTCTTTAAGTAGGCAAGAATTTTTTCTACTGCAAGGAGGTGGGTGGTCCTAGGAGAATGCGTGTATTAGCTAACAATACTAACAACATAAGAAATATTTGGCCGAGTTAGGCAGAGATAAAGAAGTTTCCCAACCAGCCTTTGGTACATAGCCCTGTCCTCAAGAAGTTCTCCATTTTCTACACTTATTTTGTGGTTAAGCTCAATAGGTGTGTTAGCAGGTTTCACTCCTAACTTTCCAGTTTCTTCTAATAAGTTCAAAACATACTTCCTTTGAGAGATAAAAATGCCATGCTTAGATCGGGCTACCTCAATTCCTAGGAAATAGTGCAATTCCCCTAAGTCTTTCACTTCAAATTCCTTGTGAAGATGCTGTTTAAGAGTTTCAATTTCACTAATATCACTCCCTATTATCACAATGCCATCTACATAGACCGCAAGTAGAGTTGGGGAAAGACCTATCTTTTTAAAGAAGAGAGTGTGATCTGACTGAGCCTGTATGTAGCCGAATTTGTCCAAAGGCAATCTAAACCTATCAAACCAAGCTCTCAGAGATTGTTTCAGCTCATACAAGGCCTTTTTCAAAAGGCAAACTTTCTTTCTTGCTTTTGTACTATAAAAACCAGGTGGTAACTCCATGTATACCTCCTCTTGCAAGTCTCCGTTGAGGAAAACATTCTTAACATCTAGCTGAAATAGTGGCCATGAGAAGTTCGCAACAATGGATAGTAGGACTCTGATAGTGTTCATCTTTGCAACAGGTGCAAAGGTTTCCATATAGTCTATGCCATAAGTTTGTGTGAGTCCCTTTGCAACCAATCTGGCTTTATACCTCTTTACAGTAGCATCGTCATTATATTTCACAGTAAACACCCATTTTCATCCAACAGGTTTCTTTCCTTCAGACTGGTTAATTAGTCCCCATGTGTTGTTCTTAACAAGAGCATCCATCTCTACTTGCATTGCTTCCTTCCATTCAGGTATCAAAAGGGCTTCTTGTGCTTTTCTGGGTATAGGAATAGTAGCAATAGATGCCAGGTAAGATCTATAGGATTTTGAGAGACAATCATAGGAAAGGAACTTGGAGATGCAATGGGTAGTGGATGAGGTGCAACGGTGCTTCCCTTTACAAATTGCAATTGGAAGATCAAGGTCATCTGATGGTGAGGGTTGTGCATCTGTAATAGTGGGATCAACTGTGGGAGCAGTAGTAGTGTCTGGATCTGGGGTTGTAGAAGATGTTGGAATTGACCTGGATTGCTGTTGAACAAAAGAATCAACTTGCCTCCACCACTTTCTGTGATACACTCTTAACTCTCTGCATTTTTGACAATCCTCACCCTCTTTACAACTCTCCCCCTTGGTAACTGGGACAGGTAAAGGAACTTTTGGGGCTGAAACTGAAATCCCTTCTTCACTACTCTCCCCCTGAGGAGAAGCCCTATAGTAGTAGGGCATATCCTCAAAAAAAGTAACATTCATGGACACAAAACGTTTCCCTGAAACAGACTCATAACAACAATATCCCTTTTGATTTTGTGTATACCCAAGGAAAATACACTTAGTAGCTTGGGGATCAAACTTGGAGCGATGAGGTCCAAGGATTTGAACAAAAGAAGTACACCCAAAAGTTGTGAGGGGAATAGTGAATATGTCCTTATTTGGATATAGAAGACTGAATGGAGTTTGCATGTTTAAAATGTTAATAAGGTACATGGCTGTACGGATTGCATCCCCTCAAAAGCGTATGGGAACATTAGAGTTGAGCATGATGCTTCTGGCTACCTCTAAGATATGTCTATTTTTCTCTTAACAACCCCGTTTTGCTGAGGTGTATGAGGACAGGTGCTCTGATGAATGACCCCATGATCAAGGAGATAGGATGCCAAGGGTTTTGCAAAGTATCCTTGGCATTGTCAGATCTAAGAGTCTTGATCTTGGTTTCAAATTGGGTTAGAGTCATCTGATGAAAAGTCTGGGTCAGAGAAGAGACCTCATCTCGAGAGTGCATAAGGTAAACCCATGAGAAACGGGTATAATCATCAACAAATAACAAGAAATATCTATACCCCCCCCCTCCCCATGGGAGTATGATATGGCCCCCAAACATCGGTATGCACAATTTCAAAAGGAAGGTTGCTTCTTTTATTATTCAAAGGATAAGATAATCTACTGTTTTTTTTTTTTTTTTTTGAAAGCTCACAACTTTCACATTTCAAACTTGACACTTCTACTAACTCAAATAAGTTTGGAAAAAGACTCTTCAAAGACCCAAAAGATAAATGACCTAAGTAGTTATGCCAAAGCATAAACTTACTCCAAGACTGAGAGAAACAATTTCCCCACTTCACTCTGCTTTCCCTGTGAATGTTCAAGTAGGTAGACTCCATTCATCTCACGACTAATCCTAATAACCTTCTGTGTTTCCAGATCCTGAAAAACACATCGATCAGGGAAAAATGTTACTGAACAATTTTAATTCTTAGTGATACTACTAATTGAAAGCAAGTTAGCACTAAGCTTGGGAACATGCAAAATTGAGGATAGGGTGATGGCATCAGACAATCTGATGTCTCCCTTGCCAAAAATTGGCACAAGGGAGCCATCAACAATAGAAATTTTGTCTCTCCCAGAGGATAAACAATAGGTGTTAAACAAAGTAGATAAGCTGGCCATATGGTCTGAAACACCTGAATCTTTTACCCATAAAGGTCTAGTGTTACCTAGGACAGAAGCTTGACATGCGGTAGCTCTTGTACCTATATGAGCAAGGGCTGAAGTAGGATGAGCAGGTGTGGTAGCTGAAGACTGAGATGTAGATCCAGAAATACCAGCTTCATTTTCTAGCTGTGTCAGTGCAGCCCGAACAGCTGCTAGGGCATCCAAAGATGTGGTCCTTGTGCTGGAGGAAGATGCATTGTCAGTAGTAGTTGCTACATTGGCACTCCCCTTCTTGTTTCTAAGTCTAGCTGGCATTAGGTGAGGATGTAACTTCAAACAGGTGTCCCTAGTGTGTTTGGGCATCTTGCAATGATCACAAAATACATCCTTTTTGTCTTCCTTCTTAACTCCCCTTTCCTTTTCCCCTCCAACCTTTAATTTTGTTGCTGATAAGGCTGCTTCTGTGGGCTGAAAAGATAGCATCACCTTCCTCCTATTCTCTTCACTGTAGACTAATGGGTAGGCCTAAGATAGGGTCACAGTCTCCCTAGTGAGAAGTTGCTGTCTTGTAATATCAAGATCTGAGTTTAGATCGGCTAAGAATTCAAAGACTATTTGTTTCAATCAGCTTTCTATATGTTGCTGCATCCCTCTGGCTTTCCCATTCAATAGTTTCCAAGTGATCAATTTCATGCCAAAGGGATTTTAGAGTAGCAAAGTACATTGAGACTGGCTTCTTCGCTTGTTTGGGGTTGTTTACTTCACACTTTAGTTCATAAGCTCTACCCACATTAAGAGGTTGAGAATAAGTCTCCTTCATGCTGTCCCAAATTTCCTTGGCTGTTTTTTCCCACAGGTAATTTCGGTTGATGTGGGGCTGTATAGAGTTGCATAGCCAGGTCATTACCAAGTAGTTCTCTTGAACCCATCTTGGATAAGATATATCCTCTTTGGCTGGTTCCTTTGTGTCTCCGGTCACATACCCTAATTTCCCTCTATCCCCAATGGCCATCATTGCCGATTGGGCCCATTCCAAGTTATTTGTTCCATCAAACCTAACAGTGGTAATCTGGAACGAATTTTCAATCATGTTACCAGTCCCAAAACCTTCCCCTTGAGTTTTCACCTCACTTCCAACCCTTTCCATACTGAGTAGATCACAATACTCCAAGAAGAAAACTAGTTTTCTACTAAAATACCAAGATAATAGAGAACAATAATCCATAAACTGATCTCAGCAAATAATAAGAACTAGAACTTAATTTTAGTCGACAGTTCCTTCTCAAAACTGTAACTTTAATAAAAAAACACCAGAGGATAACAGTCCAGAAACTGATTTCAGCAAAGAATAAGAACCAAAATGTAACTTTAATCAAAACACCAGAGAATAACAGTCTAGAAACTGATTTCAGCAGAGAACAGATCTTGATTTTTTAAAAAACAGCAAGGTGATCTCAGATTTATTATGCTGCTGCTAAAAGAAAGTTATCTAAGATCGAATTACCTTAAATGTTGCACCTTTTTCAGAAAAGAAAGCTGATTATAAAAGAAATCTTGATAACTTCTATCGAGTTACCTTAAAGGTTGTACCTTTCTCAGTAAAAAGAACTCTGATCGACTTCTTTGGTTTGAAACCTTAACTTTGATCGAATCTGAACTCTTTCTCAGAATTCTGATTGTCCTCTTTGGTTTAAAACCCTATCTTGATTGAAACTGATCTCTGATTCTTCCTGGTCACCGGATCATTCTCCAAGAATTTTTTCACTTTCTTGGGCAGTCTTCAGTACTCCAGTAACCTCCAAGAACTAGGTGGCTGCTGTAGAGATCTTGATCTAATGGATTTTCATGTAGCCGACCAAATCAGGCTTGCATGAGAACCCTAGATTTTCTCACCAATAGCTCTGATACCAACTTGAAGAAAGCTAGTGGATTTCTGTCGTAAAGAAAAAAAGGAAGAAAGGTTCTAGGTTTCGAAGAGAAGAAGGGAAGAGGGAGAGAAGAGAAGAGAGGAGAAGAGAGGAGAAAAGGGGTGTGGAACCACACATACTAGAGCCTAAGTGTGGGTATGGAACCACACACACTAGAGCCTTAGTGTGGGTATGGAACCCCACACTCGTGGCTACTAACTATTTCTACTATCATGAATGCACAACAGAAAGAGCCAAGAGAACATGGACAATAGTAATCTTGGCAATTGGAGCGAATGTTTCTTCATAGTCACTGCCATATTTCTGGGTATAACCCTAAGCAACAAGGTGAGCCTTGTACCGGTCTAGTGAACCATCGGACTTCAATTTAACAGTGTAGACCCAACGACTCCCAATGACAGAAGCATTTGAAGAGGGGACCACTAGACCCCAAGTTTGTCATTCTCATGTAAGGTATGAATTTATGCATCCATAGCTTCTCTCCAATGAGAATTGGTAATCGCTTGCTTATATGAACAGGGAATATTTGTGGTAGATAACACATTAGACAAGAAGCTATTGTTTGATGGAAAACCATAGCAATTAGGAGGTCTAGAATTACGAGAAGAACGATGAAGAGGTACAATTGGAATGGAAATAAAATTTGAAGGAACACCATTTACAAAAGGATCAGAAGAGTGATGATCTACAACGGTTAGAGGTGAGGTCATAGGCATATGATCTGGAGCACGTAGCCCTTTGCAAGAGAAGACAAGAAAATCCTTTACACCAGCTGGAGGTGAGACACCTTTTGAATCAAAATTCTACAATACGGAGATGGATGTTATGGATAACCTAGCAACATTTTGAGAAACACGAATTTGACAAGCAGAAGGATCATAGAAAAGAAATATTTTGTGGTCTGGACTATAGCCCGCAAAGGCACACATGACGGATTGTGTAGTTAACTTGGAACGCTCATGGGATGGAAGATGAACAAAGCAAAGACACCCAAAAACATGGAGAGTATCAGAGTAGACGAATCTGGAGGACGACCTAATAGTTTTTGGAAGGGGGACATATTAGCGAGGACATAGGAAGGAACATAATTAATTAAGAAAACAATCGTACTAGTGGCCTCTACCCAAAATGAAGAAGGGGCATGAGATTCTTGAATGCCACAAACATTGAGCACATGTCCATTCTTATGCTCAACCACTCCATTTTGTTGAGGTGTATCCGAGCAACTCTGTTGAACTTGTATACCATAATTCTTCAGATAAGATAGAAATTCTCCATAGGTGTATTCTCCCCCTAAATCTGAGCGGAGAATACGCACATGGAATTGAAATCGGACTCATACCACGGTATGGAAAAGCCGAAATGTAGGATAGACCTCTGATTTATGTCGAAGAAAATAAATCCATGTGTACCTGGTGTAGTCATCAATAAACAAAACAAAGTACTTGTATCCAAGCCGAGAAACTACAGATGAAGTCCAAACATCACTATGTATGATCTCAAATGGTGAGGTGGCATGCTCAGATGTGTGATAAAAGGGTAAAGTGTGACTCTTACTTAAACAATAGGAAACACATGAAGTATCAAAAGTATGCAAAGAGGGAACATTGTCTTTAATAGAACTGAAATAAAATAAAAACTTTAATTTTCAGAATGAGGGTGTCCCAATCGTTTATGCCACAAATCCCAAATATTATTTCTTTGTCCAACAAGAGAACTAGAAGAAGATGAACTAAAGTAAGCAGAAAATGCTGATGCTTGAGGATTCTCAAATTCCAATGCAAAAAGATGGCCCAACGTGCACCCCTTCCCTTTCACCTTCCCAGTGTACCGGTCCTGGATCAAACAACCATCATGAGAAAATGAAGTGTATGACCTTCATCAACAAGTTGGCCAACAAAAATTAGATTAGTAGTTCCAGTTTTTCACCATTGGCCTTTATGATATGCCTATGGTTGGTCCTAGAAGTGTTATTTGGGGTTCGAGGTTGGCACCAATCATATGATTAGTTGCTCCTGAGTCAATGTTCCAAATATGGGACTGAGAAGAACAATAACTGGAAAACTCACTAGATCATAGGCCGGTAGCAGAAAAAGTAGAGGATATGGTAGAGGATACCAGTTGTTGAATTTTTTCCTCATCTATGGGTGTAGACAGTTCACCCTTCGCAGAAGAATCACCTATGGTAGAAGAGATGTCAATGGTTTGCCTTTGGATATGCACGTGGCTGGTTCTTTTGTGAGTACCCTTAGATGGCCTAACCGGACAGTCTGGAATTATGTGTTCATGCTGTTTACAATAGGTGCAAACATTCCTCTTCTTGCAATGAGAGACAATGTGTCCAAATCCTTTACATTTGTAGCATTGAGTCTTTGAAAAGTCTTTAGCAACAGATTTCTTACTCTCTTGAACAACCATGGTTTAAAATGTCACGAAATGTTGGAAATGTCGCCCGGCATATGTCGGTGTCGAGACCCAGCGACATAAATTTTGCATGAATTAAAAAAAATACAATATGTCGGTTGATATTTCAACCATTTCGGTTAATGTTGACAATATCGTTCCAAAAAACAAAAAAATATATAATATATCGAAATATTTCCAAGTATATGTTGACAACTCAGCATATATTTGAACTACAAACATCTCTATCAAACAAAAAGAGACGTTAAAGGGGAAAAAGAAGAGGGTTTTTTGATAAAAAAAAGAAGAGGGTTTTACGTTTTAGCTTGTGTACCTGGAGCTGGAGTACAACTTCAGGATCTAACCAAGCACAAGAGTGGTCATGCGCTGAAATATCCTTTTCTTGGAAGCAGGACGTTCAGCTTATGAAACTTTGAAGAAATTTCTCTCATCTTTCTCTCACGGTGAATAACCATGAAAAACCTAGGAAAAAAGGAGAGAGAGAGAGAGAGAGAGAGAGAGAGAGAGAGAGAGGGCAGCGGAAGGTGTGAACTCAAGGTCAAGAAGGAGAATGCTCTTTGTCATCTTCTATTTTTTTCTTGAAGGGCTTCATTGAGTGCTGGTTTGCTGCTCACTGGTTGCAAACACATTCTGTGTCTCTTCGACATTTGAGGAAGCTGAAGTTCATTCAAATGAAATTGAAACCTCAGCCTTAACTTAAGTTTATTTAAACTTTAAAGACTTGCTATAGTCCATGATGGTGTATGGAAGCCTATAGACCATCACAATAGCAAGCCCTAAAATGGAATCTTTAAAACACCTTTATATAAACATGTTACAATGCAAGAGGGTCTATTGTAATATTATAGACCTCATTAATGAAAACTTATAAATAGAATCTTTATTTCACTCTTATTGCAGTACATGAAGGTCTACAACAATGATGTAGACCCTCACTACAAAAGCCACTAAAATGAATAAATAATAAGAAAATTAATATTTGAGATAAAATTACAATATTCATTAGAAAACAAAAATAAAAATCAGAAAATGCTAACTAGTTAGTATTTTTATAAAATATTTATAAAAAAGAATTAACAAAAATAAAAACAAAAGAATAAATTAATTACTTTATAATATAAAACATAAAATATTTTTCAAGTAATAAAATATTAACTAGTTAGTATTTTTAAAATATTTATTTAAATCAGAAAATGATCATTAAATTTTATACTAAATCATAATTTATTATAAATTTAGTATTAAAAATCATAATAAATTCATTAAGTTTTATAATAAATCAGAATTTATCATAATCTTAATGCTACAAAAAAGGAGAATCAGTTTATTAAATTTATAATAAAACATAATGTATTATAGCTTTAATATTTAAAAAATCAGAATAAATGTATTTCTATTTACTAGTGTGAAATAAATATATTAGAATTTATAATAAATCAGAATTAAAATCAAGAAAAGAAAATATCGGATAACCTCGTAAAAACATCAAAATGCATAATAAATGAGTAAATTGTCATTTACTAATTTGTTATTGATCTTAGTTTCTTAGCTTTATATAATGGTTGGGAATAAGATAATAGTCTAGAAATATGTATTAATGCTTTTTTTCATCATTTTACAAAATATCATTGCATATTTCCACATATTTCATAATATTTCCACAATGTCTCTAATTTTTCAATATTTCCCCTTGACATTTCCGACATATGTCCTATATTTTGGTAAGCGACATTTCCATCAACATTGACATTTTAAACCTTGTGAACAACAAATGCAGTGTCAACTCCAGAATTCATTGATTTCCCATCAATACTTGTAGTAGTAAGAAGTCTATCTCTTCTCTCAAAAGGTCACCCATCACTGAATCTAAATCTGGAAGAGTTCCTCTACTCAATGTGTCAGACCTGATTATTTCATATTCAGGTCTCCATCTCATAAGAAAATGATTCACCTTCCTCTTCTCAAAATGTTTTTGGAGATACTTGACATTTTTTGCTGAATCTGAGGGTTCTATGTGGACAAGTTCATATTCTACCCACAAATCAAGGAAACCAGCATTATATTCTTGAATCTTCCTATCTCCTTGACAATAAGCAAAAATCTTAGCCTCAATCTGATATTGTCTTGACATATTGGATTTGATAATATACTTTCTCAAAGTAGGCATACATCTCACAGGCAGTACACATTCTCTTCATGGGTACTGCAATATGAGATATTATCGAACTGAGTATCCAAGAGACTATTTTCCCATTATCAAGTTTCCACTGTGAATAGGCCTTTGCATCTATTTTATCCGGCATAGTGACCTTTCTATTCAAATATCCCTCCAGACCTTTTTCTCTCAACAAAGAAATCGAAATGGAACTTCCACATGGTGTAGTTAGTTCCATCAAACTTTACAGGAATAATATCAGCCTTCTCAGCCATTCCAGATTACAACCACAGTTCAAAAAAGAATTCGCAGTACTGAAATCGAAGCTAGAGGGAAGAGAAACTGGTGATAAATCACCCAACTAAAATCAGATGAAGTCCAAATGAACTGCTGAAGTAAAACTTCACAGAAAAAAGGTATTATACTGCAGAAATCTCATAACAATAGGTTTATATTGATGTCAGGCCTAAAAAGGAATGTTTCAGGACTGTTGGCTACAAGGTGGGATCAAAACCCTATCAAGACCGAACCAGTCTTCAAAACAAATGATTAACCAGTTAAAGGAGGCCTGGGCGACATCAAATATAGAGTCTTATACTGATTGAATCAGCCGAATTAAAGAAAACAAGAAAAAGCTGACCTGCTGGGTGTCCTTTTCAGAAAAGATCTATCAGCTTTGGCTGATTGAAACAGCCTTCAGATAATCTCCAAACAGAGGCCAATGGTAATCAAATACTTCTAATACTTCTCAGATAACCTTTTAATCATCCAAGAAAGAAATCGAATCAGCAGCTGGTAGACATGACCTGCTCTGGTACCATGTCACTAAACCAGTTTGAAGGAGAGGAGAGAAAGAGTTTCAGGGGTGTCTAAACAGTTTACTCGACCCCCACCCCAAAGAGCCATATATATTAAATAATATTAAGAATTATAGAAGAGTCCTTGGAGGACTAAATGATAAAAAAAGGAAAATACAAAAGAGCCCTTAGAGGGTCTGAAATAGAAATACAAAGAATACGAAAAGAACAAGACTATGTACAGAAGGGACTATAGTAATACAATACATCAGATTTCTTCACATAATCTTTTAAATACTCTAGAAGGAGTTTACCTTAATGCAAGGAAATGGGATTCTAGAATTGGATTCCTCATCCATCTGGTGGGTTCTCTTGTGCCTCTTTCTTCAAAACCTTAACCCTTCTTGATCCTCCATTGCAGTCCTTTCCTATGAAGTGCGGTGAAAACCTTTTTATTCCCCCTAAGATTGGGATTTTCTGTTGGGAAGCCTTTCATGCAAGTATCAACACCTCTGACCTCCTACAAAGGAGACCTAATTGGTATTTGTCCCCTAATTGGTGTGTGCTGTGTAGATCAAATGGTGAGTCATGTTATCATTTACTGATCTCTTGTCCATTTGTTCTTTGCATTTTGGAAGGATTTTCTCTTTTTGGGTGCAGGTGGAATCTTCCTAAGTGTAGCTAATTTATTTAGTACAACAACCTTTAGATGGGCAAAAAGAAAAGGAAGAGTTATGTGGAGATGTACAAGGGAAGTATTGGTATGGACTATTTGGAACGAAAGGAATGCTAGATTGTTTGTGATTAGGATAGAACTAAAGAGGCAATCATAGAATATATCTCAGTGATTGTGGCTTACTGGCTGATGACTTTAGACATGTATTCATCCTGCTCCTTTGATGATACCATGAGGAATCAGTAGTAGTATTCTCCTCATCTAAAAAGGAAAAGGTGGTGAAATTGTGGACTTCATCGTAGAGGGACCTCATAAAGATGAACTCCGATGGTAGCTGCTTTGGGAATCTTGGCCCCTCTGGAATAGGATGAGCATTTAGAGATGAAAAAGGCAAAAAGCTAATATCATTGCAATGTTTTCAGGACCAATTGGGTTAGGTGAATCAACAAAAGCAGAAATATTGGCTGCAAGGTTTCAAATAGAGAAAGCAGTGGAAATGAACGTAAAGAAATTAATAATTGAAGGAGACTCAAAGAATGAAATAAATTGGTTGAAGGATGAGAGGAAAGTGCCATGGAGCTACAGGCATGAGATCAATAAATTCAAATTGGTGTGAAAAGAGCTGCATGGCTGTAACTAAAGATTTTATGGGTTCAGAAGTCTGCAAATAGTTTGGGTGATTCACTTGCAAGACAAGGGGTAAATAGAAATCAAATGTTTTGGTCTCAGTTGTAAGGGCTATGCTTCCTTGTTTTCTATTTGTAAACATAAGGATGTAGACATTTATTTCTTAGTTGATTCCTCACCCCTTGTTTAGCTAGATAATCTGCCATTCCATTTGCCAGTCTCCTGTCCCATTGAAGGCTGACTGTTATGTTTGTGGTTATCCATTTGAACCTTCTCAAAGCCCCCTATAGGACCAAGTCACTGTCTCTGGTTCTTTAAGTCACCCAATTATCATTTTCAAGTGACCGTCAATTAACAAGTGTTCAATGTTCATTTCTTTAGCAATCTCTGCTCCTTGTAGCACTACTCGGACTTCCCCGTTAACTGAGTCCCCCACTCCAATAGGGCTAGAGAATAAGGCAACAATCACCCTTAGCATTTTGAAAACTTCCCCAATATCATATGTCCCTAGATTGCCTAGACTACTACCACCAAAGTTTAGTTTGATGACACCTTCAGGATGCCTCCACTCCACCACCAGTTTATCCCTTAAAACAGAGGTGAAAAATGATACAAGGATTTAGCCCAATTTATGGCCCTACTGATTATACAATCCCATGCACTAACCTCATCCTTCTCCTTATCATTGAAAGTTCTGGCATTTCTTTCCTCCCAAACAGTCCAAACCAAAGCAGGCCTTGCGCACCTCCACAAGACTGTACCTCTTTTCTTTGGCCACCTGTAGTATGGTCAAAAAGACTACTTATCTGCATGACACTAACACCTGCAACCAGAAAGACCAAAAAGCTTCTCCCAAAGAACTATAACAAAAGGGCAGGAGATTAGTAAATGGTAGCACCTTTCTCCATTGGCTTTGTAGAGGATACACCAGTTAGAGGAGATACTGGGACAAAGTCTTCTTTTTTGTAAGTTGTGCAGCATGTTTAATTTTCCAAGAGACACTTTCCGACAAAGAGCTCCCACCTTAGGAGGTATGGGTTTGGACCAAATATCCTTACTAGGAAAAGTTTGAGTGTTAGGGACCAAGCATAAAAGGTAGAGAAGGAAGCACAAGAAAACAATCCCAGTGGGTACGGGGTCCAAATGCGAGTATTCGACTTAGATGGGTCCAATCAAACAGCATCAAGAGTTTTAAGGAGCAAATCTGCCTGGTCAAGCACATGATCCCCCAAATCTCTTCTAAAACCCAAATTCCAGCTGAAACCAGAAGGCTGGGAAAAAGAAACAAAACTCTGAATAGGTTTATTTTTAAAAAGAGAGGGAATACAGGGGACTTAAAAAGGTCCTTGAGGGTAGAGTTATCAATCCAAACATCCTCTCAGAACAAAACCCTATGTCCAGTACACACATTTAGTCTGAGTTGTTTGAATTTTAAAACTATCATTAAAGTAGCAATTTACCATTGTAATTGAACTTGACAGGATGCAGAAAATAGTGTAGGCATATCTAGAGTGGTGAGTTGGAGTCAGATCATTGATGCTAACTTTTAGAACAACTAGTTGTTGTTTGACTTTATTGATTGATATGCCCTTTAGTACTCCCCCTCCCTCTTTTTCTCTCTCTGCTCCACTTCTCTTTATTTTTCTTAAGGCCCATACAGATTCCTAGGAAAGTCAACTGGGAGGAACACATACCTCAAGGCTCAGCTCATTGGGAGTGGCAGACAGTTTTAGCCAAACTTTTTGATGAACGTCCTATATGGCACAAACATACACTAAATCAACGCTTGCTAGAGGAAGGTCTACATTTTGGTGCTCACCAGCTTAAAAGGTTTTTATTCCCAGAAGATTTATTTATTTTTTTCATTCAAATTTTGTGTTTCTTTAGTGTATTTTTATTTTATGGATAATGTATTAAATGTATAATGCTTGACGCTTGCACTGATGTGATTATCCTACTTGATTGTTGTAGGCTTCTTTTTAGGATTGCATACTACTTTGCAACAGGTCCATTTCGCCTATTTTGGATTAGAAAAGGATATGACCCTCGGAAGGATTCTGAGTCTCGGATGTAAGAGTTCTACTTTGAGAATCCTATTACCTTATGCATATCTAAGGTCTTCTTGTGCAATCTTTTGTTTTTATTTTTTTGAAGGATAAAAGAGAATTTCATTAAAACTGAAAAAAGAGGTACAATGCAAGACAGTTGGCTGTCAAGCTGACATAACAATCCAAATTCCAGACAATCTCAAACTATAAATAACTCGTTGTTACAAGGTTGCAAATCTAGTGTACTCTAGAAGTTCTCTAACAGATCAGTTCTGTTCACTTGATCGAAATCTGGAAGATGAAGAACCCAATCTGATGCAAGTTTACCCACTGTTTGCTACCAGATGATTAATGCTCACCTGTCCTCAAATACTCTTCTATTTCTCTCATTCCAAAGTGACCAGTAGACTGCAAACACGATACATCTCCAGAATCCTGACTTTCTTGCTTCATTTGAGTTTTGTCCATCTAGAGAGTAGAAATTCCAAATAAAGTTTGCCAGAATACAGGAAAAGAACAAATGAAGAACTGTCTCCTCTTCCATTTGACATAAATAGCAGCAGCTTGCCAAATTAAAACCTTTAGCCTTCAAGTGATCCGTAGTGAGAATGTTGTCATGGGCTACCAACCAAGCAAAGGCTTACCGGGTTACTCCATACTCCTTTTATCTGACCCAACTCTTGGTTATCTCTTACTAATGTCTTGTATAATGACTTTACTGAGGATTTTCCATCTTTGCTCTCTTTCCACCACAAACCATCTCCTGTGGCCACTGAAATGTTTATTCCTTCTAGTTTTTCCAGCAGCATATACACTCTTCCACTTCTTGGTCCAATAAAGGTCTTCTGTATTTTGGATTCCAGATCAACTTCTCCCCTCTCCTCTTGTAACACTAATCAATTGTAACTTGTTGTTCAGTCAACCTGTATAACCTTGGGCAAACCTCACACAGTTTTCCTACTTCAGTCCATTCATCTTCCCAAAACCTAACACTAGATTCATCCTGTAGAGAACACTGATGTGGGCCCCACGGCTGTGGTCCCCACTGTGTTCGTATGACAGCACAGCATGTACTCTTTGTTAGTTATGTCACTGGTAGTTGGTAGTTATTTCAGACAGCTTGTTATTTCAGCTTATTATATTAGTTTATTTGCATGTAAGCATTAAGGGCAATTCTGCCTTTTTCTACAGTTAGTAAACTTATAAATGTTAAGAGTGGGACAGCAGATTAATTAATTCAGCCCCTCTCTCTCCTTTCTAAAACCCTTGTGTACTTCTCTTCTCCTTTTTCTCCTTCTTTCTTCTTCTTTTCTCCATCAAAACCTTTTTTCTTTTTGATTCAAGACTTATTGTAGTCTTGATCGACTACTTGGTATCAGAGCCAATCTAGGGTTTCTCATGTGTGTCTAGTCCAGCCAACCACATGAGAACTGCCTAGGGCTGGAAGCTTAGAAAGAACTGTTCGTTGGCTGATTCTTGGAGGTTACCAGAAGGGTTTAGCAACCGTCTGAAGGTTTGTAGAGGCTTGGAGAGTGTTTTGGTAATCAGGAAGAATCAGAGAAGGTTCAAAGGATCGATATTAGGGTTTAGGCCAAGATTGAAGGTGGTGATCAGAAGTTTCTGGGTAAGTTTTTATCTTTCCTTGAGATCGTCATTAGTCAAGGGTTTGTTAGACTTATCTAGGAGGAGCGGCTGAGCTCTCCTTTATTTTTCAGAGGCAATCAGAATTCTCTGATTTTTTTAGGGTTTTTTCTTTAACCCTACGACCAGATTTGACTGTGAACCTATTTGGAAGGTGCGGCTGTGCACTGTTTCTGTTCTCACAATGTTTCCTTAACCCTATGATCAAACCCTAAATCAGTTTCAGCATTCCAGACTGTTTTTTAAGTGAGTTCTAGGCTTGTTTCGGCTCCAAATTCTGTTTTTGGGGTGAGAACCTTCATCGAGAATTGGAACAGCTTACATTCTGAACTGTCGATTGGTTTCAGATCAGATCTGAACTAGGTTCACCCTCAAATTCAGAACTGTCGATTGGTTTCAGATCAGATCCGAACTGAGTTCACACAGAATTCTGTTTCCTTTGTTTGTGGAAGACCTAGGCTGATTGTGATCAGTTGTTTAAGTGCTGTTTTTCTTATTACAGTAGCTCTAACAGTTTTTGATTACTGATTCTTAACCAAGAATGGAGTTCAAGAATCAGGGGGAAGGTGTTTTTGGGACTAGCAATTCTGGTAATATGTCTGAGACTGCATTTCAGATTACAACTGTGAGGTTTGATGGATCCAACTACTTAGAATGGGCCCAATCAGCCATGATGGCTATTGGGGGAAGATGAAAACTTAGCTACCTATTGGGAGATGTGAAAGAACCATCCAAGGAGGACCAAATGTATACCAAGTGGGTTCAGGAGAACTACTTAGTTATGACATGGCTATGCAACTCTATGCAGCCACATATCAGCCAAAACTATTTGTGGGCAAAAACATCCAAGGAGATCTGGGATGTCATGGAAGAAACCTACTCCCAACCCCTTAATGTTGCTAGAGCCTATGAATTGAAGTGTGAGGTTAATAACCTCAAGCAAGGAGAGAAACCGGTCTCCGTTTACTTCTCTACCTTGAAATCTCTGTGGCATGAAATTGATCATCTGGAAACACTTGAGTGGGAAAGTCAGAAAGATGCACAAACTCGTAGAAAGCAAGTTGAGACTAATAGGGTGTTTGAACTCCTAGCTGGTCTGAATTCTGATTATGATATTGTGAGACAACAGATACTAACAAGGGATAGTGTGACTTTATCCCAAACCTACTCCTTGGTGCATAGTGAAGACACTAGGAGAAAGGTTATGGTGCAGCGTCAACCCTTCCCACCAGCCTTGGCAGTAGTTAAACCTAAGTCTGGGGGTGATACAGAAAGGGATATGAAGAAGGAAGATAAGCGGGATCTAGTGTGTGAACATTGCAAGAAACCCAAGCATATTAAAGACACATGTTGGAAGCTGCACCCTCATCTAGTCCCAGCAAAACTAAGGAACAAAAGGGGTAATGCTCATATGGCAGTTAACATTGATTCTGCATCCTCATTGGGCACAAAGGGCACGCCCCTAGACACCTTAGCTGCTGTTCGGGCTGCCCTAATACAGTTCGAAAAGGAGGTTGGTAATTCAGCTCAGTCATCTCAGTCATCATCAGCTCTTGCCACATCAGCCTTTACTCATTCAGGTACTCGGGCCTCAGCTTACCATGCTTCAGTTTCAGGTAACACTGAACATTGTTGGGTAATAGACTCAGGTGCATCTGACCATATGACTAGCTTGCCATCACTGTTCACTACCTATCATTTATCTTCTGGTAGAGATAAAGTGTCCATTGCTGATGGTTCCCTTGTTCCCATTTCTGGCAAGGGAGACACCAAGTTGTCTAATACCATTTCTTTATCCTCAGTTTTGCATGTCCCTAAGCTTGATACTAATATGCTTTCAGTTAGTAGTATTACAAAACATCAGAACTGTTTAGTAACCTTCTTCCTTGACCGATGTGTTTTTCAGGACTTGGAGACGAGGAAGGTGATTGGGACTGGCCGTGAGACAAATGGGATCTATCTGCTTGGAGAGAGTTCTCATTGGAAAGATCATGAAGATAAGAAGTCTTTTGTTTCTTAGTCTGTTAGTCCGGTTATGCTTTGGCATAATCGGTTAGGTGATTTATCATTTCGGTCTTTGAAGAGTCTGTTTCCTAATTTGTTTGAGTCTGTTCAGATGTCAAATTTGAGATGTGAGAGTTGTGAGCTTGCAAAGCATTGTCGAACATCTTATTCCTTGAGTAATAAAAGAAGTAATTCTCTTGATGTTGTGCAAACCGATGTTTGGGGCCCGTATCACATCCCTTCTATGGGGGGGGGGGGTACAAATATTTCTTGTTGTTTGTTGATGACTATACCCGTTTTTCTTGGGTTTACCTCATGCGTTCCCAAGATGAGGTTCCTGCTCCGACCCAAACCTTTCATCAGATTATTTTAACCCAGTTCAGGGTCAAAATCAAAATCCTCAGATCTGATAATGCGAAAGAATACTTTACCAAGCCACTGGCCTCTTATCTACTTGATCATGGGATTATTCACTAGAGCACTTGTCCTTATACACCACAGCAGAATGGGGTTGCCGAGAGGAAGAATAGGCACATTTTGGAGGTGGCTAGAAGCATTATGTTTACCTCCAATATGCCTATCCGTTTCTGGGGCGATGCTATTCTCACAACAGTGTATCTCATTAATCGGGTTCCTTCACGGGTTCTTGACATGAAGCCTCCGTTTACCCTTCTATACCCAGATGAAGAATTATTTACTGTTCCCCTTAAAACCTTTGGTTGCACCTGCTTTGTTCAGATTCTTGGATCTCATTGTTCCAAATTTGACCCCAAGGCCTCCAAATGCATTTTTCTCGGTTATACACAAATTCAAAAGGGTTGTTGCTGCTATGAACCTACTTCCGGGAGGAGATTTGTTTCGGTGGATTTTACTTTCTTTGAGGAGGTACCCTATTACCCTAGGGTTTCTCCTCAGGGGGAGAGTAGTAAGAATGAGGGGGTTTTTTCCTCAGGGGGAGAGTAGTGAGAGTGGGGTTACCTCATCTAAAGTTCCTTTACCTATTCCATTGAGTGATGAGGGCTATAATGGGGAGGGTTGTTAGAGGTGTTAGGAGTTAAAAGTCTATCACAGGCGGTGGAGGCAGGTTGATTTCGGTCATCAGCAGTCCAGGCCAGTCCCAGTTCCATCTACGAATCCAAATCCAGGTACTACAGTCCCCTTATCAGATCCAGGTCCTACTGAGATACCTTCCACTATTGCTACTTCATCATCACTTCCTTCGGATGATGTTGACCTCCCTATTGCAGTCCGTAAAGGGAAACGGCGTTGCACCACATCCACGACTCACTACATTTCCTAGTTTCTGTCCTATGATCGCCTGTCTCCCTCTTACAGGTCCTTTCTCACTTCCATTGCTGATATTCCTTTCCCCAGAACAGTGCAGGAAGCCTTGTCAGTTCCTGAGTGGAAAGATGCAATGAAGGTTGAAATGGATGCCTTCTGAGGAATAATACTTGGGAGCTAGTTGACCAATCCAATGGAAAGAAGCCGGTTGGATGTAGATGGGTATTTACTGTGAAACATAATGCTGATGGTTCCATTGAAAGGTATAAAGCTCGGTTAGTTGCAAAAGGATTTACTCAGACATATGGTATAGACTACTTGGAGACTTTTAGCCCAGTGGCAAAGATGACCACTATTCGAGTATTGTTAGCCCTTGCAGCGAGTTATTCTTGGCCTTTGTTCCAGATGGATGTCAAAAATGCCTTTTTAAATGGAGACTTACAGGAGGAAGTCTACATGCAATTTACCCCCTAGATTCTATGATTCCAAGACAGGTAAGAAGGTTTGCCGGCTGAATAAAGCCCTGTACGGACTAAAGCAGTCCCCCAGAGCTTGGTTTGATAAATTCAGACAAGCCCTTGGAAAATTCAGCTATGTACAGGCCCAGTTAGACCATACATTGTTCATTAAAAGAGTGGATTCTTCTTTAACCTTACTTGCTGTATATGTGGATGATATTATGGTGACAGGGAATAATAGTGAAATTGAGTCCCCCAAACAACTTCTTCATCAAGAGTTTGAGGTGAAAGATCTGGGTGCACTACGATACTTCTTGGGTATTGAGGTTGCTAGATCTAAACATGGGATCTTTATTTCCCAAAGGAAGTATGTTCTAGATCTGTTAGCAGAAACTGGAAAGTTGGGTGTCAAGCCTGCAGATACACCTATTGAACAGAATTACAAGATCAGTGCAGAGGGTGGAGAGCCTCTTGAAGACAAAGCTATGTTCCAACGGTTGGTTGGAAAACTCCTATATATCTGTCTCACCCGACCAGACATCAGTTATGCAGTCAATGTTATCAGTCAGTACATGCATTCTCCTAGAACTACCCACCTCCTTGCAGTTGAGAGAATATTAGCATACTTGAAGAGATGTCCAGGTAGAGGTATATTATTCAAGAATAATGATCACATGAAGATAGAGGTCTATACAAATGCTGATTGGGCTGGGAGTGCTGATGACAGGAGGTCTACCTCTGGATATTGTGCCTTTGTAGGAGGTAACCTTGTCTCTTGGAGGAGTAAGAAACAAAGTGTTGTTTCTCGCTCTAGTGCTGAAGTTGAATATAGATCGATGGCTAATGGAGTGGCTGAAATCCTATGGCTGAGGTCATTACTTGAAGAGTTGGGAATTGATTATGAGAAGCCCTTGATGCTGTATTGCGATAATCAGGTTGCTATTAATATAGCTCACAATCCGGTACAACATGACAGAACTAAGCACATCGAAGTTGATCGACATTTTGTCAGAGAAAGGGTTTCATCTCAAGAAGTGTGTCTTCCGTATATCACCTCCAGCATGCAGCTTGCAGATCTTCTCACCAAGGCTGTTCCAAGGAAGAAGTTAGAGGTAGACCTATGCAAGTTGGGAATGACAAACATCTATTCCCAACTTGAGGGGGAGTGTAGAGAATACTGATGTGGGCCCCATGGCTGTGGTCCCCACTGTGTTCATATGACAGCACAACATGTACTCTTTGTTAGTTGTCACTGGTAGTTGGTAGTTATTTCAGACAACTTGTTATTTCAGTTTATTATATTAGTTTATTTGCCATGTAAGCATTAAGGGCAATTCTGCCTTTTTCTACAGTTAGTAAACTTATAAATATTAAGAGTGGGGCGGCAGTTTCATTAATTCATCCCCTCTCTCTCCTTTCTAAAACCCTTGTGTACTTCTCTTCTCCTTTTTCTCCTTTCTTCTTCTTTTCTCCATCAAAACCTTTTTTTTTCTTTTTGATTCAAGACTTATTGTAGTCTTGATCGACTACTCATCCCCAACTTTGAATATGACCTAGCCCTTGACCTCCTGATTAAACCTCATAATTCCTTTCCAAACACTTACCTAGAAGTAGGGCTGCAATCGAATCAAGCTCTAATCATACAGTTCGGGCTTGAATTCGTTTAGGCTCGATTCGAGTTCGATTTTAATTGAGCTTGAGTCGAGTTCGGACCTTGGGGTAAGTGGTGTGTTCGGAAGTGTGTCGTTAACCACTTCGGAACACCAGTTTCAATATTTATAAATTTTCCGATTCTCAAAATAACTACATAATGCAGTTAGTGGTGAGAAAGGGGTCGTATCCATAGGGAAGCGAGGGAAAAATTGTTACGTACTTCAATCCGGACAAAATAACAAGATTTGAAATTGCAGAAACACAAAATTTAATTAATTGAACTGGAATCCATTAAAACAAAATTCTAACAATGCTGAAAGTAAAAATTGCAGAAAAATAAATAAATAACAGAAATAAAAAAAACTATCATTTGACACTCGAACTCCTCGAGCTGGGCCTTCCGTCTTATCTGGCCGAATTTCAGATCTGCAGAAAGGAAGACACAAATTAAATTTGGTAAAAATAAATTGCAGAAATAAAATAAAAACAAGAAATTAAAGATCGAAAAATAAAAACACGCGTAAAAAGTAAATCTAAAACTATGGGAAACTGGTTGGGATCCAGATCCAGAGGTGGCAGTAGTTGCTAGGCGAAATGCAAGCAGAACCCTTCCTCTTGCCTGGGCGTTCTCCTCTTCCTCTACCCTTGAACTTCTCAAGAACAACCTTCTGTCTTACCTGGGGGTAGAATCCAACCCCTTCTTAGGACCCATTGGGCCATTTTTATAGAGAAGGAAGGATAGGTTTGGGATTAGAGAGAAAGAGAGGGGTGGCAGCTGGGTTTTTGCAGAAATATGGGCGCCTTATGGTTGAGAATGGAGGGTTAGGATTGTTCTAAGGTGATCCTAAGGCTGAGAAGAGAAGGAGAGGGCGCCTAATACTATGTAGGGCTGAAATTTGGGTGCCCAGAATGGAGGGAGCAGATTTGGGCGCCTAGTGATTGGTTGGTATGATGTGGCACCCTAAGGTGATTGGTTGAGGTTTAAGGAGTGAAGTGTAAAGCTAGGATGCTGTCTAGGGAGAGATCTAAAGGTATGAAGGGCTGCTAAGATTTGGATGGTTGAGATTAGATGTTAGGGAGGAGTGGAAGGTGAAGATTTAGCAGTTAGGGGCGGCTAGGGTTTGTTAGAGGTAAAAAGAATGAGTGGGGAGGCGCCCTAGGGTTTGCTAAGGAGAGGGGAGTATGCTAATACAATAGGAGGGGTGCCTTTCTGGGTTTAGCAGATAGGAGGTACCCTCCTGTGTTCAGTTTTTCACAGAAACACCCCCTCTCTCAGCTAGAATTCGCACTAGCTTCCCAAAATCTGTAGGAAACTCTGTAATTCTCCCAGTTTTTACCTTAGACTTTGCACAGGGACTCTCAAAGGTCACAATATTGAATTCAACCGAAAAAAAAGGGTACATATTAGCTAGTCTAAGGTCTAAAATACCCCTGAAATGATGCCCTTAAGTCATCAAAATACAAAGTTATCAGTAAGCTCGATTAGTTATTCGAGCTTGAGCTCAACCATTAAAAGGTTTAGCTCAAAAGCTCGTGAGCTTGGCTTGATTAACACATACATACATAAAAATAACATAAAATTATAAAAAACTTTCATTAAAGAAAACTCTCTTATATTAGTTAGGATGGTTCTGGGTCTGCTTTTTTTCTTTTTTTTGATCAATAACAGAAAACTTTCATTAAAGAAGTAGAGAAAATATTTAAATACAATGGTGGGGGGAGGTAAACTCTCTTAACTCTTCCCCGAAGAGAAAATTACAATGTAGCCCAAAACATATGACTTCTTTCCACCCCTTGTTTGGCCAGTGCGTCACAGATGCACTTCAATTCCTTGAGTTAACCACTTGAATTGTCTTCATTCATGGAAATATGTCCATAACCCATCATTTTCCTTCCCTAGCCAGCCAATTACCACTTGTGTATCTCCTTCAATGATCAACCTATTAATATTTAGGGTGCATTTGATTTTCGGGCAGGACCGGAATCGGAATCAAAATCCCCTGGAATCAGAATTGGAATCACCTTTTCCTAACACCTGTTTAGTTCAATCAGGAATCAGAATCGAATTCTGGTTGTTGTTGTTGTTTGGTTCATTGGGAGTTTGAATGGGAATCAACTGAAAATTTTCAATTTTGTATTTGTCTATCTATTATTTTATTGTTACTTTATTAATATTTTATGAATATTATTATTTTATTAGTACTTTGTTATTATCATTTTATTAGGGGGTTTGGAATGGACGTTCCCCATATGGGGGAATCCCATTCCCTAAGAATGGGAATTGGAATCCCATTCCTGCCAAACAAACAGTAGGAATTGGAATGGTCCATTCCAATTCCAATCCCAGGTCCCTATTCCTAGAAAGCAAACAAACCCATAGTTCCTTAGTCCTTTTCACCCTCGCCTAACAAAGCCAAAATTTCAGATCTCAATAAGTCTCAAAATCCAGTTAGGCCTTAAAAAAGAGCTATTAGTAAACCTTGCTCTGGCTTGAAAACACCACCAACCCTTGTTGGCCCTTGTTTACCTTGACTGCTCCCATCAAATTTGAGCTTGATAAAGCCTGCCGATAGGGATACCGTGAAGGTTGAATGATGATTCTGCTTGGAGTTGAGGATGCTATTTCTTGCCAATTATTCACAATGGTCTCTAAGGAAATGTCATCAAATATCTTCATTGTCTTTACCCACTGGGCCACCCTCAGTGATCACCTCTACAATTTTCTCTCTGCTTTTCTCTTTTTTAGCAAATATTCTTTGGTTCTTTTCCTCCCAAAGTTTCCAACAAACCATTGCCTTGGTGCACCTCCACAAGAATCTTTCCCTCTTCTTAGTCCAACTACCAATAGAATAGACAAAGAGGCTTTGAAGACTTGAAGGGGGAATCCACCTGCAACCAAATAAAGAGGGAAACGACTCCCAAATAGGAGAAACAAAGGAGCAGGATATTAGTAGTGTTAGAGAGTGTATGCCCTTAGCTCCAATCAGAATGATGTACTTTATGACATTTATTGTAAATGAATAAAGTACATATTTGATTCATGTTATTATGGTATGTTTCTGTGTAATACCCTTAAACTGAACACATATGAGACTCGTGTTAGTTTAGAATCTTCACAGCCGTTGGATAGATCTGGGGAGATTTATCCTGCCAAGGCTAACACTGATGTGCCGCCAAGTTGGTTGGGGTGGCTTGTCTCAGCTGCCAGGGTGAGACCTGAGGTACATGCAGTGTGGGTTTTCTTGAAACCCTGAACCGGACCATAATTCCAGTATTGCCCTGGACCTTGGAGATTGATGGGCAAAACTGGAATGTTACACCTGACCCCTAGACTCGATTATGATACTGCACTAGGTGTCAGATTGGGCTGTCTTTGATATACCAATCAGTGAGATCCTTAGAGGGGGTCAAAACCTGGGTATGTTGGGACAGTCTGAGAATTCATCTGAGTGGGTGATCATAGTGACAGGATCAGCCCCTTTGTCGGACAAAGGTAATGATCGGGGATGCACTCTCTCTGATGGAAACCAAGACTGCCGGCAACCGATTTCAATCGTTGAAATTTGTTTTGCAAAATATATTTATATACGGATATACATACATATATATATATATATTATATGGTTTTAAAATGTTTGCAAAAGGTTTTAATTCCTGGGATCCATGTGAGTAGAGAGTGCAACACTGTTCCTTGCAGCCGAGGGAGAGGTTTTCTCTTGTTGGGTAGTGTTTGATCATTATGGGCTGAGAGGTTAAGTGTAAGACCATTGAGGGTAATACCTGATGGGCTAATCTTGCATCTGCCCAGTCCCTGGGTTTTTATAAGGTGGCTTGGCCCAGGGACCACTTAGTATAAGTGTTAGGCCCGTTAAGAGCCCATGGTGATAGGTTCAGGGGTTCACTGCCCATAACAGTGAATTCGGCCAGGCCTTGTAACAGAGACTAAGCTGAACCCATGTGGCTGATGTGTAGATCAATGTTCGGGTCCCATGCCATACAAAGAAGCCCAACTGGGCAACAGTTTGGAGGGTTAGTGAGCACATAGACTTATTGGGCCTGAAGCCCATTTCGAACTGGTCTAATTTGATTAGTTAAAGAGAGGGTCGGATCTGGGATTGGATCAGCAGATAGGATATGGAGCTATCCCTATCCACTCAGAGAGTCCATATCTAAATTTGGATCTGGAAACCTCCTAATGAGTTTAGGAGGGCTGATCTAATCTGCAGATAAGATAAGGATCTATCCTTATCACTTAAAAACAGTCTAGATTCAAATAAGGATTTGAATCAGGAAACTCCTAATGGGATTAGGAGCTGATCTCTTTAAGTCTATAAAAGGAGGAGGGGGCGAACCATTCAGTTCTTCTCATCTCATAACATCATATCTTTCATCATATAGAGAGAAGACAACAACAGTGTGACAGTGCCATCTTCTCCCTGCGTTCTCCTCCAGTTGCCGCCAATTGCCAGTTCGGTCTCCATTCTTGTAGGAGCGAACAAGAATAGTTCTTGATATCAGTCTTTGGAGAAAGGCTGATCTGAAGTCGTGCTCACAGCCTCCATCGAATTCTTGTTGAAGGGTTCGGTTCTTGGGAAGAACACTGTTGATTCAGTGGGAGTAGTCTTTGGAGATTTCTTTGGGCGTGAACACCTTCATTAGAGGATACTATTTCTTCGTATCAGGTATCTCCCTCTTCTACCTTTTGGTTTCAGATCTGGTCCGGTTCTTGGTTCAAGATTGATCCTTGAAAATGCAGATTTTTTAAAACAGGGAATTTGATTCCCAGATGGGAGAGAGAAATTTTTGAAATTTTGCTCAACCTACCTACAGGGTTCAGCCATCCATATGATGGATCTCTCATCCCTTCAAGTAGGTGAAAGCAAGATTAACTACTGGCTCTACAATGGGTACACTAATTAGGGGACAAGCACAAAAAAAGCTTCTTTCTTTGAATTTGATTACAAGTATTAATGCTTTCTAGAGTTGTTTCCCAACAAAGTGCTCCAACCGTAGGTGGAACTAGTCTCACCAACGCTTCTTTAGTAGGAAAGGGATTGATAGGAGTAGGAGAAGGTTGTTAGGGCATTCATAAAGGAGACACAAGTGAAAGAGCTAGAAGAGGAGAAGGTTCGAATCCGAGAGTCCACCTTAGAAGGATCCAAGAAGACCTTTGGAAGTAACTAAACCAAAGAAAACACCATATCCAACTCTGATTCTCTAAAACCTTGTCTAAACCCTAAATCCCAATTAAGCTCAAGCCCTGGACCAAAGGAGGAAACAAAGGTGGAGGCAGGCTTATTTTGTACCTAGACCTAGAAAGGGAGAATAAATATGGGAATTGATCTTTAAGTAGTACTTCCCCCACCCACACATGTTCGTAGAACCTTACTCAATTCCTGGAGTACAAGTTATACTTGACAAGTAGAAAATAAGGAAGGATGGCATGAATAGCTTTCCAAGGTGCTGCACTAGTTGCTCAGGCCGAAACTCTGGTGTCCTAGCCATCAACCGCCAGCCCATATATTCTCTTTATCACCTTTGTCCTCAATTTATCATGATCCATCAGAAATCTCCACAACCAATTCCCTAACAAGTCCATCTTTCTCTTCTGAATGTTCCCAATTCCTAAACCCTCTGAATCCTTGCTTCTCTGCTTACCACTTCCCATCTAACCTCTTGATCATTTTTTCTTCTCTAGGCTCCCACAAGGAATCACTAATTAACTTCTCTAACCTTCCACAACTCCTCATAGGCATCTTAAAGACCAGTAGGAAGTAGCCCAACAGATTGGCCAAAGGTGATTTGGTCAAAGTTATTCTTCCACCAAGAGAGAGACAATTCCTTTTCTAGGAGGCTAGCCTTTTTGACAACCTATCCACTAACAACTTCCAAAAATTCACTGGCCACTGGCAAACCTCACAACCCAAAAAAGTTAACTTTCAAATTTGACATCTCAAAAACATGAACCACTGGCTTCAGATTCCTTACCCAGTTTAGTTCACCTCCTTCACAAATTAAGATGGTATCATTAGCAAACTGCAAGTGAGTGGTAGGCACTCTTTCTCTTCCCAATCTCCAAGCTCTCACTAAACCCCTCGAATATGCCCTCTGGACAAGGATACCTAGTACTTCAGCTACTAGGGTGAATAAGAAGGGGAGAGAGGGAGGCCCCTTGTCTAATTCTCCTAATGGATTGAAAGTGGTCCACTATTGTATCATTTGCCATAATTGAGTAATGACAAGTACTTATGCAGCCTTTAGCCCACTTGCACAACCTATCTCTAAAGCCAAAGTTCCTCATCACTTCCAACAAGAATTCCCACTCCACAAAGTCATATGCTTTCTCTAGGTTGAGCTTACAAATGAAACCTTTCTTTCTAGATCTTTTTTATCTCTTCCACACTCTAATTAGAAATAAGGATTTGGTCGACAATCCGCCTATCCATGACAAAGGCACCTTGATTTAAGGATATGATGGAAGAAATCACTCATTTAATTCTTCTTGACAGCACCTTAGCAATAATTTTGCATAGGCTATGGATTAGACTGATGGGCCTAAAATCCTTCAATTGAATTGCCCCAGATTTTTTCGGAATCAAAGCAATGAAGGTAGAATTTAATCACGGATTTATTACTGTTAGACAGTTTTGTATGCCCTTAGCTTCAATCAGAATGATGTACTTTATGAATTTATTGTAAATGAATAAAGATGCATATTTGATTCATGTTCCCTTGGTATGTTTCTGTGTAATACCCTTAAACTGGACACTTAATGAGACTCGTGTTAGTTTAGAATGTTCACAGCCAGTGGGTCGGTCTGGGGAGACCTATCCTGACAAGGCTGACACTGTGGTGCCACCAAGTCGGTTGGGGTGGCCTGTCTCAGCTGCCAGGGTGAGACCCTAGGCACATACAATGTAGGATTAATTGAATCTATGAACTGGACCAGATTTCCAGTATTGCCCTGGACCTTGGAGATTGATGGGCAAAACTGGAAAGTTACATCTGATCCCTAGACTCGATAATGATACTGCACTAGGTGTCGGATTGGGCTGTCTTTGATATACCAATCAGTGAGATTCTTAGCAAGGGTCAAAACCTGGGTATGTTGGGACAATCCGAGAATTCATCTGAGTGGGTGATCATAGTGAAAGGATCAGCCCCTTTGTCAGACAAAGGTAATGATCGGGGATGCACTCTCACTGATGGAAACCAAGACTGCCGGCAGTCGATTTCAACCGTTGAGATTTGTTTTGCAAAATATATTTTATGAGATACAAAAGTATATATATTATGGTTTCTAAAATATTTGCAAGAAGGTTTTAATTCCCGGGATCCATATAAGCAGAGAGTGCAACACTGTTCCTTATAGCCGAGGGAGAGGTCCTCTCTTGTCGGGTAGTGTATGATCATTATGGGCTGAGAGGTTAAGTGTAAGACCATTGAGGATAATACCTGATGGGCTAATCTTGCATCTGCCCACAGTCCCTGGGTGTTACAAGGTGGCTTGGCCCAGGGACCACTTAGGGTAAGTGTTGGGCCCATAGAGCCCATTTGATGGGTTTCAGGGGGTGCACTGTCTTTAGCAGTGTATTCGGCCAGGCCTTGTAACAAAGGCTGGGCTGAACCCATGTGGCTGATGTGTAGATCAATGTTTGGGTCCCACGCCATACAAGGAAGCCCAACTGGACAACAGTTTGGAAGGCTTTTTGAGTACATAACCTTAAATGGGCCTTAAGCCCATTTCGAACTGGGCTGATTTAGTCAGTCAATTAAAGGGGGCGAATTCTGGAGTGGATCAGCTAATAGGATTGGGCTTAGACCCTATCCACTTAGAGAGTCCAAGATCTAAATGAGATTTAGATCTGGAAACCTCCTAATTAGATTAGGAGATGGCTGATCTGATCTGCAGATAAGATAAGGATTATCCGTTATCATTTAAAGGGACTTCTAACCCAAATATGATTTGGATTAGCAACTCCTAATCTGATTAGGAGCTGATCCCTTTAAGATTATAAAAGAAGAAGGGGGCGGCAGCCTTTTGATATATGATTCACAACATATTTTATCTTTAGAGCAAAGAAAGAGAGAAAGAGAGATTTTCTGCATACTGCGAATTCCCTCCTGCCGCCTCCTTCCTGTCATTGCCATTCCCTTCAGTTCGATCTCCAGTTCTAGGGAGAAATCAAGATTTGATCTTAATCTCAATCTTTTGGGAAAAGATTGCTTGGAGCTGTACCCACAAGCCATCCAGTTGATTCTTGTGAAGGGTAAAGTTCTTTTGAAGAACGTTGCTGATTCTGCTCCATCCTTCACTGTGCTATCTTCAGTGGGAGCAGATTTTGGATCATTCCTTGGGCGTGAACACCTCCATTGGGAGATATTGATTCTCTGTATCAGGTATATCTTCCCTCCTACGTCTTTTGGTTCAGATCTGATTCAGTTTAAGGTTCAAGAATGATCCTTGAAAATATGATTTTCTAAATAGGGAATGTGATTCCCAGTTGAAGGGAGAGAAAAATTTTTGAAATTCGCCCCTTATTCCGCAATCTTTGGGCGTCCATGGGATGGATCTCTCATCCCTTCAATTACCCCTTTGCTAAAAAAATTCATTAAACACCTTTTGGATATCCTCCACCAAAATGTCCCAATAACCCTGGTAGAAGGTCATAGTAAACTCATTTGGACCTGGTGCTTTAGATCTATCCTTTGCAAAAATTGCTTCCTTTATTTCCTCTAAATAAAACCTTCTTTCTAGCCAACTCTTTTCTCTCCTAATACCCTTGGCCACTCCAATTCTTCCACACAAAGCTTTCCAATTAGAGGTTTTCTAAAAATCAACTTGAAATGGTTCACAAAGGCTCTTGCAATTCCACTTTGTCGATCAATAGTTTCACCTTCAACTTCTATTTTAAAGATAAGGTTTTTTCTTCCTCTATTGCTAAAGCATGCAATAATTTTGTGTTTCTATCCCCCTCTTTTATCCAAGTTTGCCTAGACTTCTATCTCTAACTTATTTGTTCTTTGGATTAGGATTTCCTCTAGTTCCTTTCTTAGTCTCCCTTTCTCCTACTTCTCTCTTTTTCCAAAGATTCCTTCATTTTCTATACTCTCCAGAAGCTCAATATTATCAATTACCTCTTGCTTTTTTTCTTATAGTTTCCCAAAATTCTGTACATTCTATACCTTGATTTTTGCTTTAAACTCTTTGAGCTTATGATGGAATCTCATACCCTCCCAATGCTCGCTAGGGTTACTCTTTGTCCACCATACCTTAACCTTTTCTCTGAACCCTGGGTGACAAAGCCACATATTCTCAAATTGAGAAGGGACTGAACCGTTTTCTCTTAATTCATCCTTATTCCTTGGATATGGAGATAGGCCAATAACGGATGTTATCTTAGGTAAAGCCTTCGAAACCAACACTCCTAATGTGCTTCTCAATCCACTATGAATAAGAATCTATCAAGCTTAGAACAAATTGGGTTCGATTGCAAGTTGGACCAAGTGAAATTACTACTCAATAGGGACAGCTCCTTTAGCTCCTTCATCTTAGAACAAATTGGTTCAGGATTGGGGCACCCTGTCCCGACCCAGACTTGACTAGTTGACAGCCATACTAGTGGGCCTTACTTGCAATCTTCTTTTTCCCAGCTCTGATTCCCCTGTACTGTGTAGTATGTATTATGTAATACCAAAAAAAAGAAAAAAATCATGTAAGTTTTCTACTCTGTAATGATTCATAATATCCCGCTTGATAGTATGCTTAGATGGCACTTTAAATTCCAAATTTGCAGTTTTTGTGGTTAATTTAAAGTATGGGGATTCAAGAAAACTAAATGGTAACGCAATCTTCAAGAAAATATTATCAATCACTATTTGTTGCACATTTGGAACTAATACATAGAATTTGATAATCTCTTTGATTCATAAGCTTTTGCTTCATTTAAATGCATCATCTATTGTGTTATGATTTTGATGTTTGTTACATACATTCAGATTTTGATGCATGACTTGTCCCACACATATAGTCAGTTGACATAACTACTTTATAAGCCTTACATATAGCCACTTGCTTAGAATCAAAAGTTGTGTGAATTTTTTCAAAAGCATCCTAAACATTTGATCTACTTTTTTCTGATTCAGTATTACTTGTACAGTTGTACTTAGGACTGGCAATCTTGACCCCAACTCACATGACCCACCCAACCCACCAACTTGATAATCCACCCATACCCACCCATTTGAACAAGGGGTCAATGTGGGTCAAGTGACCCATTAGGGTCAAGGGGAAAGGGTCAGGGTGGGTTGGGTCGAGGGTACCCATTGGGTTGTGAGGGTGAGCTTCTTAGGTTTTGAAATATTAGAGACGTTACTCAGGATTCGAAATTTCAGTTAACCTCAGGGTGAGCTGTGTCATTCAATGCTTGAGGTAAGTTTCATTTCATCAACATGCAACAAAGGATGTTTTCTCTCTTCTCTATACAACTACAACATTCTCTGTCTTTCTCTTTCTCTTTCTCTCTCTCTCTCTCTCTCTCTAAAGTGGGCCTTAGGGTTTGGTACAAGGATTTTGGGCTAGTAGCTGAGCTTTGATTCAAATGGAAATTGATTGATATGAAATAAAAAAATTATTTGATTTACAAGAGTGATTGATGATCTATAGTCTTCAAATTGAGTTTTGAATAGAAGGGAGAGGGTGGTAGATCAGATCAGGTTCTCTGCCTCCACATCCATACAAAAGCCTATTTCCTCCATTTCTTTCAAATCTCAAATCTTTGACGAATCAAATCAGGTTTTGGTCTTTGAGAATGGGAAAGATGGGGTTTGGGGCTTTGCTGGTTGTAACATCAATGCAAACAATGGAAATAATAAATTCAAGTGCCATTGTTGATGGAAGCTGAGTTGAAGTAGAACAAGTTCTGTAACACAGATGTCGAAGCTCGTCCGCACAATTGCTATTTTCTCATCAATTTTTTTTTTTTTTACTTTCTACAAAGATATTTTTTTTTCTAAAAAACAATTTGAGTTGAAAATTTGAAATATATAATTATTTTGAATTTTTATCAATTTATTTATTTTATTCAATTTCTATTTTCTTGGTTGAAATATGATTTTTTTAAATTCTATTATTTTCTATGTTTTTTTTTGAAATTTTTATCGAATTGTGTTTTTTCTACAATTTTTGTATTTTTTCAGCAAATTTATGTCAATTTTTGTGCTTTTATTATTTTTCTGCAATTTTTGTTTTTCTTAATTTTCTTAATATTTGTATTTTTTTGGCTAAAATATTTGTAATTTCTTAATCTTTGCATTAGGTTAGGTGGTCATATGCGTGGGTCAGGGTTAGCGGGCCAACATGGGTGGGTTGGTATTCAACCCTCACCCAACCCAACCCATCCATTTGCCACCACTAGTTGTACTGACATCCAAATCTACATCATCGACAACAATAGAACTAATGCTGTAATCACATTTTTTTGCTAGCCACATACATCACAATATAGAAATAATTTATAATTAAAATATGAAGAAAAGCATCATAATCATTAGAACCAGAATTAAAACAAAAAATATGAAAATCTTATCACAAGATTTGTAATTCAGAAATCAGCAGAAACGCACAATTTGTTCAAACATAACAGTACAAAACGAATTTTCTTCTCATTACATTAACTTTGAAAAAAAATACTAGACCTAAGAAGAGTTGTCAAGCAAGTGAACCTCATAATCAAAACTAAATTAAAAAAAATAGATTGCTAGAACACTTTATTAGAAAAAAAAAACTTTATAAGAACTTTATACTAGAATACTAAATCCATAATACTTTGAAGGGATGAGAGATCCATCATATGGATGGCCGAACCCTGTAGGAAGGTTGGGCGAAATTTCAAAAATTTCTCTCTCCCATATGGGAATCGCATTTGCTATTTTAGAAAATTGCATTTTCAAGGATCAATCTTGAACCAAACCGGACCAGATCTGAAACCAAAAGGGAGGAGATGGATATACTTGATACGGAGTAGCAGTAACTCCCAATGAAGGTGTTCACGCCCAAAGAGAAAACCAAAAACTGCTTCCACTGAAGATGATAGTGTGAGGTGAAGCAGGATCAGCAGGACAAATCTGTTAGACAGTTTTGAATGCCCTTAGCTTCAATCCGAGTTGATGTACTTTTGTTATTTAGTGAAAATAAATAAAGTGCATGTTTGATTCATGATGTTTGGTATAATTCTGTTTAAGACCCTAAAATTGGACACTTATAGAGACTCGTGTTAGTTTTAAATGTTCACAGCCAATGGATAAGTCTGGGGAGATTTATCCTGCCAAGGCTGATACTGGTGCGCCACCAAGTGTTGGGATGGCCTGTCTCGGCCACCAGGGTAAGACCCAAGGCACATGCAGTATGGGATTACTTGAATCCTTGAAGCGGACCAGATTTCCAGTATTGCCTTGGACCTTGGAGATAGATGGGCAAAACTGGAAAGTTACACTTGACCCCTAGACTCGATTATGACACTTCACTAGGTGTCGGATCGGGCTGCCTTTGATATGCCAATCAGTGAGATCCTTAGATGGGGATCAAAACCAGGGTATGTTGGGACAGTTTGAGAATTCATTTGAGTGGGTGATCATAATGACAGAATCAGCCCCTTTGTCGGACAAAGGTAATGATCGGGAAAGGCATTCTCTCTGATGGAAACCAAACTGCCGGCAGTTGATTTCAATCGTTGGAATTTTGTTTTGCAAAATTAATATATATATATATATATATGTATATGTACGGTTTCGAAATGTTTGCAAATGGTTTTAATTCCCGGGATCCATGTGAAAAGAGAGTGCGGCACTGTTCCTTGCAGCTGAGGGAGAGGTCCTCTCTTGTCGGGCAGTGCTTGATCATTAAGGGCTGAGAGGTTAATTGTAAGGCCATTTAGGATAATACCTGATAGGCTAATCTTGCACCTGCCCACAGTCCTTGGGTTTTTATAAGATGGCTTGGCCCAGGGACCACTTAATGTAAGTGTTGGGCCTATAGGGTCCATGTGATGGGCTCACGGGTTCACTGAGTTTTTCAGTGAATTCGGCTGGGCCTTGTAATAAAGGCTGGGCCGAACCCATGTGGCTGGTGTGTAGATCAATGCTTGGGTCCCATGCCATACAAAGAAGCCCAACTGGGCAGCAGATTGGAAACTAGTTAAGCACTGAGCACTTAATGGGCCAAAAACCCATTTCGAGCTGGGCTGATATGATCACCCATCCATGGGGCGGATCTAAGATTAATGTTAGCAAAAGGATAGGGCCTTTTAACCTTATCCACTCTGGGAGACCAAATTCAAATCAGATTTGAATCAGGTAACCTCTTGATAAGAACAAGAGTCTGCTAACTTAATCTGCAGATAGTATTAAGATCATCCCCTATCCAAATACTGATTTGGATTGGGAGAACTCCTAATTAGGAGGTTTCTTAATCAAGAAGAAAAGAGGAGAAACCCCAAGAAAAAGATATCAGATTTCGAACAGGGGTTTTTGGAAATAGCAAGAAATCATCCTGCGAACAGAGATTAGATCTCATACAGACTCCAGAGAGAAGAGAAGCTATTCAGCCATCTTCGTCCCAGGAGTTCTCCTCCAGCCGCCGCCACTCTTTTTCAGACAAGATTCAATCTTTGAAGAAGAAAGAAGTCAAGAAATCAGTTCTTGACATCAGTCTTGCAGAAAAGACTGAAAAAGATTCAGTGTTCAGAGTTTCCAGAGGATTCTTGCGAAAGATCCAGTGTGTGGGATGCACCCTGCTGGTTCCGTTCCACCCACAACTGTGTCATCTTCAGCAGGAGCGGATCTTGGTGTCTTCTTTGGGCGTGAACACCAACTTTGGGAGATACTGTTTCTCCGGATCAGGTATAATCCTCCCTGTTTCTTTTTGGTTCAGATCTGGTTCGATTATGGTTCAAGTAGGATCCTTGAATATTGTATTCTAAATTTAGGGAATACGATTCCCAGTTGGGAGAAGGTAGGAAAATTTTTGAAATTCGCCCACCCATTCCGTAACCTTTGTGGCGTTCATTAGATAGATCCTACCATTCTTTCAGAATCTTCAGCAAGAACCGAATTCTTCAGCAAGAATGGAGTAGAGGGCTGGTGAGCACGACTTCAGATTGCTTCTTCTTCCAAGAAGCAATATCAAGAACAATTCTTGATCACTCCCATAAGTGGAGATCGAACTGGGTAGGGGCGGCAAGAACAGGGAAGAACTCTGCACTTTTTTGTGTCTGTCTGGTGTCTATTGCATGTCCGCCCTGCTCTCTTATTTATAACCTTAAAGAGACAACCTCCTAATCTGATTAGGAGTTTCCTGATCCAAATCTTTATTTGGATCTGGACTCTTTAGGTGATTAGGTTAATCCCTTATCTTATTTGCAGTTTAAGGTCATCTTAATCCTAATCAAATTTGGAGTTTCCTGATCCAAATCTTTATTTGAATCTGGACTCTTTAAGTGGATAAGACTTATCCTCTTATCCTTATCTACTGATCCAAACCCAGATCTGTCCCTATTTAATTAATCTAATTAACCCAGTTCGATTTGGGCTTTAGGCCTATTAAGTTTATGTGCTCACTTAACCTCTTAACCTGTTGCCTAGTTGGTTCTCCTTGTATGGCGTGGGACCCAAACATTGATCTACACATCAGCCACATGGGTTCAGCCCAGCCTTTGTTACAAGGCCTAGCCGAATTCACTGTAGGAGACAGTGAACCCCTGAGTCCACCATGGGCTCTTAACGGGCCCAACATTTACACTAAATGGTCATTGGGTTCAGCCACCTTATGAAAACCCAAGGACTGTGGGCAGATGCAAGATTAGCTCATCAGATATTACCCTCAATGGTCTTACACTTAACCTCTCAGCCCATACTGATCAAACACTGCCTGACAAGAGAGGACCTCTCCCTCGGCTACAAGGAATAGTGCTGCACTCTCTACTCACATGGATCCTAGGAATTAAAACCTTTTGCAAACATTTTGAAACCATAATATATATGTATAAAATATATTTTGCAAAACAAATTTCAACGGTTGAAATCAACTGCCGGTAGTTTAGGTTTCCATAAGAGAGTGCATCCCCGATCATTCACTTTGTCCGACAAAGGGGCTGATCTCGTCACTATGATCACCCACTCAGATGAATTCTCAAATTGTCCCAACATACCTAGGTTTTGACCCCCTTTAAGTATCTCACTGATTGGCATATCAAAGACAGCCCGATCCGACACCTAGTTGTTAGACAGTTTATGTATGCCCTTAGCTTCAATCTGATTTGATGTACTTTTGTTATTTAGTGGAAATAAATAAAGTGCATGTTTGATTCATGTTGCTTGGTTTAATTCTGTGTAAAACCCTAAAACTGGACATTTATAGAGATTCATGTTAGTTTTAAATGTTCACAACCGTTAGATAAGTCTGGGGAGATTTATCCTGCCAAGGCTGATGCTGGTGTGCCACCAAGTGTTGGGATGGCCTGTCTCAGCCATCAGGGTAAGACCCGAAGCACATGCAGTATGGGATTACTTGAATCCTTGAACCAGACCAGATTTTCAGTCTTGCCCTGGACCTTGGAGATAGATGGGCAAAACTGGAAAGTTACACCTGACCCCTAGACTCGATTATGACACTTCACTAGGTGCTGGATCAGGCTGCCTTTGATATGCCAATCAGGGAGATCCTTAGCGGGGATCAAAACCTGGGTATGTTGGGGCAGTTTGAGAATTCATCTGAGTGGGTGGTCATAGTGACAGAATCAGCCACTTTGTCGGACAAAGGGTAATGATCGGGAATGCACTCTCTCTGATGGAAACCAAACTGCCGGCAGTTGATTTCAATCGTTGGAATTTTGTTTTGCAAAATTAATATACTTATATTATATGTACGGTTTCAAAATGTTTGCAAATGGTTTTAATTCCCGGGATCCATGTGAGAGGAGAGTGCGGCACTGTTCCTTGCAGCCGAGGGAGAGGTCCTCTCTTGTCGGACAGTGCTTGATCATTAAGGGCTGAGAGGTTAAGTGTAAGACCATTTAGGATAATACCTGATGGGCTAATCTTGCACCTGCCCACAGTCCCTGGGTTTTTATAAGATGGCTTGGCCCAGGGACCACTTAATGTAAGTGTTGGGCCCATAGGGTCCATATGATGGACTCAAGGGGTTCATTGAGTTTTTCAGTGAATTCGGCTGGGCCTTGTATTAAAGGCTGGGCCGAACCCATGTGGCTGGTGTGTAGATCAATGCTTGGGTCCCACGCCATACAAAGAAGCCCAACTGGGCAGCAGATTGGAATGTAATTAGACACTGAACACTTAATGGGCCAAAAAGCCCATTTCGAGGTGGGCTGATATGATCCATGGGGCGAATTTGAGATTGAAGTTAGTAAAAGGATTGGGCCTTTAGCTTTATCCACTCTTAGAGACCAAATTCAAGTTAGATTTGAATCTGGTAACCTCCTGATAAGATCAGGAGTAAGCTAACTCTATCTGCACAAAGGATTAAGATTATCCCCTATCCAAATACTGATTTGGATTGGGATAACTCCTGATTTAGGAGGTTTTTTAATCAAGAAGAAAGGAGGAGAAAAAAACAAAAAGAGAATTCGAACCAAGGAAAATCGCAAGAAAGGTTCTTGCGAATAGAGATCAGATTTCATGCTCTCCAGAAAAGGAGAAAAAGCAGTTCAGCTTTTTCGGTTTTGGTTCTCTCCTCCTGCCGCTGCCATCTGCCATTGCAAGATTGGATCTTTGCAGAAAAGAAAGTCAAGAAATCTGTTCTTGACATCAGTCTTGCAAGAAAGACTGAAAAGGTTACAGTTTTTAGTTCTTCTAGAGGATTCTTGTGAAGGATCCAGTGTGTAGGACGCACCCTGCTGGTTCTGTTCCATCCACAGCTGTGTCATCTTCAGCAGGAACAGATCTTAGAGCATTCTTTGGGCGTGAACACCAACTTTGGGAGATACTGCTTCTCCGGATCAGGTATATTCCTCCCATTTACCTTTTGGTACAGATCTGGTTTGATTATGGTTCAAGTAGGATCCTTGAATATTGTATTCTAAATTTAGGGAATATGATTCCTAGTGGGAGAAGGTAGGAAATTTTTTTGAAATTCGCCCACCCATTCCGCAACCTTTATGGCGTCCATTAGATGGATCCTACCATTCTTTCACTAGTGCAGTACCATAATCGAGTCTAGGGGTTAGGTGTAACATTCCAGTTTTGCCCATATATCTCCAAGGTCCAGGGCAATACTAGAATTTTGGTCCGGTTCAGGGTTTCAAGAAAACTCACACTGCATGTACCTCAGGTCTCACCCTGGTAGCTGAGACAAGCCACCCCACCAACTTGGTGATACATCAGTGTCAGCATTGGCAGGATAAATCCCCCCAGATCTATCCAATGGCTGTGAAGATTCTAAATTAACACGAGTCTCATTAAGTGTCCAATTTAAGGGTATTACACAGAAACACACCACAATTACATGAATCAATTATGTACTTTATTCATTTACAATTTCTGGTACTACTCTCATTCTCAGGCCTAGACCACAAATTTCCCATGTCGGGCTTTCGGGCTTGTTTAAGAATGAGCTCCCCTAAATGTAAACAGATAGTTTTAGGGAGGAATGCTTGTAAGGACGGTTTGAAATTTTGATATCAATGGAGACAATTCCCCATGCATGGCTGGGGAAATTTCGGGGATATTTTGCTTATTTTGCTAAAACATTTGTAAAATATAAAAAGTTCAGGAAATTTTCTAAAAAAATGGAGTTAGTCGTTAATAAACATTAAGGAATTGTTAGAAGTATCATTGAAATTTTAGGCTTAGAAACCATAGCAAACAACCATATAGAACAACAAGAGAAGATTAAGAGACTTAAATAGGTATTCTTCTAGCCAACTGAGGGGTCGCTCAGTTGGTACATTAGCTGGTTTGTCCCAGCAGAGGCGTGGATTTGATTCCTACTACCACCGACTTTGGGGGGGGGATATTTGTGTGGTGATGTGCTATTCAAATGGCCCCTATGGGGGATTTAGGTGTGCCACCAAATACCAAGAAAAGGTATTCTTCTCTATGTCTCTATTTTTGTCTATTCATCTTTTCATTATGTATGTCATTTACTTGTCATTTAGATTTTTTTTTTCTTTTTTTTTTCGTTACCATACATTTTGATTAGATTGGGATTCCTCTTTTTGTTTGCCTGTTTTCTTTTTCTTTTGATTTATAGTGACTTACTAAGTGAGAATCATATCAATATAGTAAACCAATCATCCAATCATTGAATACTCATTTGTTCATTTGAGAATTTTTTTTTAAAATTTAGATGATTTAATGAAATATTGAAAAATTTCTATTAATATTCTAAAGTTTTAAACCTTAAATGTATAGTTTATTAATGAAATCTGAAATATCACTGACATATGGATAAAATATCAGTTATATTAGAAAAAATGATTCTTGGAAAAATTTAGTATTGCAACCTGGAAAAATGGGGAGGTTTTGGGGAAATTTCACTAAATCTTGCCATTATTGTGACCCATGCTTGTAAAAAAACTCTAAAACAATTGTACATTAGGATGAAAAAACTCTTTCATCATTTTTTTTTGACAAGTACAAAACTCTTTCATCAATGTAATAAGGAAAAACTTAGGCCTACAAGATTTTAAGCTAAAAAATGTTAAGAAATCGTAAAAGGATCTACGGTAAAATATTTTTCTCTATATTTGTGTTTGTTTGATATTTAATATTTTTTTTCTTTTTTATTATTCACTATGAGGAGACAAGAAAAGTAGTTGAATGTCTAACAAGTGAAGTAAATATTATTCTACTTGTCCCTTGATAGTTGCAGGTAAAAGCAAAGCTACATCATATTCTATTTTGTGCCTGATAGTATGATTGTTCTAAAATGACATTTTTCTTTTTATTTCACATGTTATTGATTTAAGCTTTGTAATTGTATTAGTGTAATCTTGAGGTTTTCTGTTTTATAGATATCAAACAATTGATTTTCGAGTGCCACCACCGCTAAGAAGTTTTGGCAATATTGACACAACCAATGAGTGAGTTTTTGTTTTTATTATGTGTTGTTTTAGTTCATTTGTATGCATCTGTTTGTTATGATGGAAATGCATTTTGGCGGTTGATCATTTTGACACTGTGTTTTTATTGGAAATGAGAGGATAATAGCAAAAAATAGAAAAGAGAAAGTGAAAAACAATTATTGATCAAAAAAAAAAAAAAGAAAGTGAAAAACAAGAACTGGTGGAAGCAGCAGTATAATTTTGACTTAATATGGAACTAGACTTCATCATTTTCATCCAAGCCTTTTCCAAAGTCCCAACTCCCAACTATATGTGGTTGGCTGAATGAATCCTATTTTTTCATTCTGTTCTCTTAACTGCCATATTAACTAGAATGTGATAACAAAACAAAATTACATCGACCTAATAATGTGGGGACAAAGTCTAAGAAAGGGGTAGCAATCCCTTTCTTTTCTTGTTCATGTGACTTCATGATGGGCCGGCTATAGTGGTTTTCACAAATCCATGTGAAGCTATCTCAATTACATGGGCCTAAAAAGTTGCCTTCAGCTACTTTCCCTTTATCTTGGGTAGAAGCAAGATGGTGTTATGAAAGAAAGGAAGGGTCATTAGTCACGTGCTCAGAATCTCTTGAGTCAATAACCCATGAGTTGGAGGAACAAGACTGTATAGCACTCACGACAGACACAATACATGTCTTGGCAAAAGATGAGGAAGCAACAGAGGACCATTTTAGTCGAGCCATAGCTCGATTGAGGATGTCTACCTCTTTAGCTTTGAAGTTAGGGAAGCTTTTAGGAGCATTGATGGTCTGTTCCATATGAGGAGAAGCACAAGAATTAGCAATCTTAGTCACACCATCAACCATATTTGAACTTACATTCTCAATCCTTTTTCCACTATTTTTCTTCTTGAGTTTGGTAGGTATAAGCTCTAGGTGCAAGTTCCAATAGGTGCCTTTAGTATGTTTAGGTTTCTTGTAGTACTCATAGATAACGTCTTTCTTCCCATTGTTGGCCTTCGGCTTTATCCTGACATTAGAATAATGATCAACCTGTGGCTCTATAGATTGAACCTGTCTTATACTCTCCTCACTACTCATCCTAGAATAAGCTTGAGACAAAGTCACCTCATCCTTTGCCAAAACATTCTGCCTCAATATCATACTCTGGGTTGAGCTCGGTGAGGAATTCAAAGACCCGGTTTCTCTCCACCAACTTCCTATGTGTTTTTGCATCCTTTGTACAACCCCAAACCAAAGTTTCCATCAATCAATCTCCTGCCACAGAGATTTCCAATGGAGAAGTAGACGGCTAAGGGCTTCTCCCCTTGTCTTAGATTATTCACATCATTCTTCAATTTGTAGGCCCAGGTAACATTTAGCTTTTGGGAATAGGTCTCTATGATGCTATCCAACAATTCCTTTGCAGTTTCCATCCACAAGTAGTGCTGATTAATATGTGGCTGCATAGAGTTCACTAACCAACCCACTACTGTGTAGTTTTCCTGCATACACCTTTCATAGGTAGGGTCATCCTCCTTCAGTTTCTTCTTGCTCCTAGTAATGTATCCCCATTTCCCTCTACTATACACATTTATTTTAATTGATTAAGACCAGGCTAAATAATTGATTCCATCCAACTTCACAGTGGTCACTGCCCCTAATAGAGTCTTCACAAGCCCCCCTAATAGGAAGAAGATGGAAGAAAGGGAAGAAAAAGAAGAGAGAGTTCTAAACCTCTCTTCAATCCCCAATGATCTCTTTTATTCTTTTATTGTAAAAAATTGAAGACAATTGCATGAGTGCCCTTAGTAGGGCATCCATCACTAAAGACAGCAATAAAAAACAATAAAGAAAAACAGGCCCAAAACTATGGCCCACTACCTACTGACACAAGTCGTAAACATAACTTAAAGAAAAATAAAGAAACAAAGGCCCATTCTCACTACTAAAATGAAACCATATGGTTATTATATTCAGCTGCACTTGGTGAAGGAGGTTCGGTTAGGGAAGAAGTAATGACAGCAGTTTATGGGGTGCAGAAAGCTAAAGAAATGGGAGTGGAAAGGCTGGTTGTTGAAGGTGATTCCAAATTGGTGATCTGTTGTCCAGCAAAGGATGAGAGTGCAGCATGGAACTTTAGAAATAAAGTCAAAATTTAAATGGTATTCAACTGACATGCTGGTTGAAATTAATTGGTACAAAAGTCAGCCAACATTAATTTTCTGTTTGCATTATTGGGAAGGGGTGAGATGGTAGGGACCATATGCTCACACTAATTTCTGTTTGTAATTCACAACTCTTGTTGTACTTGCTATTTATTTATTGAATGAATTCTTCTTTGCTACTGATCAAGAAAGAAACAAAAAAAAAGCTAACCCGATTTAATAAACTAGAAAATAAATTAAATAAAATAACCTAAAAATTATGAAATTTTTATCACTTGAAGAATATGAAGAAATTTACTGATAAAAAAGGAATATGAGGAAACTTGATTTCTTCTTCCATGGTTTGTTTCCTTGCTTCCACACCTGAACCATTGAGGCTGATGTTTTCACTAGACATACAGGGGTTGGAGGGAGACTGGCAGATGGTAGTTAATTGGATTAGGGGTGAGGAGGGGACTCGATAGCCTTGTCACCAAATTTGAGGGGTTAGACTTCTTGCAATTAGTGTGAAAATCTTTTTCTCTTGATTATGAAGATCAACCAATGCTCTCAGTCTTGCCATATCAGGTGTGACTTGATAGTTTGAAGTGAGTAGGAAGTTTCTCTCGGTTATGTCATATGGATTGCATATTTGGGTTCTTTAGCTTTCAGGTTGTATGACTTTATCTTGATACCACAAACCCACCATTGGAAGGTTCATGGGCAAGTAAACTTATGGGCCAGAACTATTTGTTTGAGAAAGGACATTTCATTTTTTCCTCATGAATTGTTTGTGATCTAAGATGGTCAAATATATTAGGCATTTCAATTCATATGTAACCTCTACAGGGTTTCTGTTTGTGTGTTACTTCTCACTGAAAATAAACTTCTAAGTAATTTTTCATGATTATGTTACTACTTTTAAGTTTAGTTTAGCAAAATATCTGAACTTGTTCAGGTTATTTCTTCCTAACTTATTATTTTTCATAGGCTGAAAGATAGATGGAAGGAGATATGTGCATTTCAAGTTTTTCCATCTAAGAATCAAACGTCCTTTCAAGTTTTTGATCTTGTTGATGATTACATCCAAGAAGAGATCAGAAAGCCAATTGAACAGACTACTTGTACAGTAAGTACCTTTTTTTTGATAAGTAACAATGAAGTTTATCAAGTATAGATGGCAAGCAATATAGACAATGTTTTCATACTTGAAGGGCATAGTCTCTTATCTTCCCCTTATGATTTCACATTACAACTTATTATCCAAGTAGAAGTAGAAAGAAACAAGATAGAAGAGAAGAGGAGGGAAGAGAAGAGACTGTTTGGAGGTTCTAGAAATTGAGGCGGGCAATGCCTGTTCTTATTTATATTAGGGCAACAGAATAATAAAATGTAAATAACAGAATAACCACACAGCCCCTCAAGTTGGGTCATAAATGTCAATCACACCCAACTTATTAGTTGTTACATAACTCATTTTGTTGTTTACAGTTTATGCTCTTTGTGAGTACATCAGCAAGTTGCTCATTGGAATTAACATATAGAGTAAACACTTTTTCTCAAGTTTTTCTCTGATGAAGTACTTATTAACTTCAATGTGCTTGGTTTGGTCATGGAGGATTGGGTTGGCAGCTATGTTGATGGCTGCTTTATTGTTACTAGTAAGTGACATGGGGACTGTTTATTGCAAATGCAACTCTCTTAACAGGTTCTGTATCCATAACACTTTTGCAACTCCATGTGCTGGGGCCCTATGTTCCTGCTTCAGGATTTGATTTGGCCACTACACTTTGTTTCTTGCTATTTCATGTAACTAGATTAGCTCTCATAAAGGTGTGGTTTCTACTAGTGGACTTCTATCATCAATAAATCCAACCCAATTAGCTTATGCTTAACACCAATAAATGTATTAGTTGGCTTTGCTCCCAACTTACTTATATCCTTGAAAGGATCTAGTGCATATTTCCTCTAAGAAGAAAGATGCCTTTTTATGAATGGGCAACCTCAATTCCAAGGGAATAGCAAATGGAGTTAAATCATTCATTTCAATCTGTGTGGCTAGGTCTTTCAATCTTTTTATCAGTCCTAGTCCCTAGTGATAATGATATCATCTATTAGACAATATATGCCCTTAGCTCCAATCAGATTGATGTATACTGAGTTTTATGTATTAATTAAATCTGATGAAGGGAAATTTGGCCCGACCTCGCAGTTACCCAACACGTGGCAGAAACAAGCAACTCGGGACAGTAGAGCGCCTGAAGCAAGCACCAAAAGCAAAATCCAAACTCGCTACTGAGCCCGAACTCCAGACCGCCATACTAGGAGCCCGAGCTCCCCACCAAGGGCCCGAGCTCCCCGCCAGGAGCCCGAGCTCCCTACCAAGAGTTCGAGCTCCCTACTGGGAGTCCGAGCTCCCTGTTAAGAGCCCGAGCTCCCCACTAGGAGTCCGAGCTCGCTGAAGAACCCGAGCTCCCTGCCGAGCCCGAGCTCCCTACTGGGAGTCCGAGCTCCCTGTTAAGAGCCCGAGCCCCCCGCCAAGAGCCCGAGCTCCCTACTGGGAGTCCGAGCTCCCTGTTAAGAGCCCGAGCTCCCCGCCAAGAGCCCGAGCTCCCTACCAAGAGTCCGAGCCCCCCGCCAAGAGCCCGAGCTCCCTACTGGGAGTCCGAGCTCCCTGTTAAGAGCCCGAGCTCCCTACCAAGAGTCCGAGCTCCCTATTAAGAACTCGGAGCTCCCTACGGAGAACCCGAGTTCCCTGCAAGGAGCACGAACTGTACTGGGCCCCAAGCTTCACAAAGCTGACCCGAGCTGGCCCAAGGCAGCTCGGGACGCTCCAAACCGAACTCGAGACACCTCGCTCGCCACTCCAACACTTCGCTTCCGAAACACCAGGCTGACCAAACGTACCCGACACCAAGGACGTCCGTATCCAAGGGCGATGCACCTGACTGATTTGGGATCTGACGCCTGACAGCCGCCCTTCAAATGGCTTCCTGCCACCGCCACCTGCAACCGTCATCACCAGCCGCAGGGACGGCTCCGACAAAAGGAACAGTGGCGGTTCTGTTCAGCCAGAGGAAATGACATCCGAATTGGCAGGAGTTCAGAAGTAATCATGCCCGATCTGACGGAAGCCTGGAAGTGAGTGCGCGAGGTGGTTATAAAAGGCTCCTACCCACCAGGAACGAGGTATGCTAACTTTGCGCTATCTGGTTTATCTTGCCTTTGAAGTATTCTAACTTGAGCTTCAGAGCCTTTACGCCGGGTTCTCCTTGGAGCTTCTCTTCTCCTTCTGTTTCAGGTCCCTGTTACTCAGTTCAGAGGCAAGATCATTGACAGCTAAGATCGGCCAGATTGTGCTTCATCAAAATCAATTCATTATTGTTTTGTGTTTTGATTGGTGTGTTTCTTTGAATTACCCCTTAAATTAGACATTAATGAGACTTGTGCTAGTTTAGAATGAAAGAATGGTAGGATCCATCTAATGGACGCCATAAAGGTTGCGGAATGGGTGGGCGAATTTCAAAAAAATTTCCTACCTTCTCCCACTAGGAATCATATTCCCTAAATTTAGAATACAATATTCAAGGATCCTACTTGAACCATAATCAAACCAGATCTGTACCAAAAGGTAAATGGGAGGAATATACCTGATCCGGAGAAGCAGTATCTCCCAAAGTTGGTGTTCACGCCCAAAGAATGCTCCAAGATCTGTTCCTGCTGAAGATGACACAGCTGTGGATGGAACAGAACCAGCAGGGTGCGTCCTACACACTGGATCCTTTACAAGAATCCTCTGGAAGAACTAAACACTGTAACCTTTTCAGTCTTTCTTGCAAGACTGATGTCAAGAACAGATTTCTTGACTTTCTTTTCTGCAAAGATCCAATCTTGCAATGGCAGATGGCGGCGGCAGGAGGAGAGAACCAAAACCGAAAAAGCTGAACTGCTTTTTCTCCTTTTCTGGAGAGTATGAAATCTGATCTCTATTCGCAGGAACCTTTCTTGGGATTTTCCTTGGTTCGAATTCTCTTGTTTTTCTCCTCCTTTCTTCTTGATTAAGAAACCTCCTAAATCAGGAGTTATCCCAATCCAAATCAGTATTTGGATAGGGGATAATCTTAATCCTTTGTGCAGATAGAGTTAGCTTACTCCTGATCTTATCAGGAGGTTACCAGATTCAAATCTAACTTGAATTTGGTCTCTAAGAGTGGATAAGGCTAAAGGCCCAATCCTTTTACTAACTTCAATCTCAAATTCGCCCCATGGATGGGTGATCATATCAGCCCACCTCGAAATGGGCTTTTTGGCCCATTAAGTGTTCAGTGTCTAATCACATTCCAATCTGCTGCCCAGTTGGGCTTCTTTGTATGGCGTGGGACCCAAGCATTGATCTACACACCAGCCACATGGGTTCGGCCCAGCCTTTAATACAAGGCCCAGCCGAATTCACTGAAAAACTCAATGAACCCCTTGAGTCCATCATATGGACCCTATGGGCCCAACACTTACATTAAGTGGTCCCTGGGCCAAGCCATCTTATAAAAACCCAGGGACTGTGGGCAGGTGCAAGATTAGCCCATCAGGTATTATCCTAAATGGTCTTACACTTAACCTCTCAGCCCTTAATGATCAAGCACTGTTCGACAAGAGAGGACCTCTCCCTCGGCTGCAAGGAACAGTGCCGCACTCTCCTCTCACATGGATCTCGGGAATTAAAACCATTTGCAAACATTTTGAAACCGTACATATAATATAAGTATATTAATTTTGCAAAACAAAATTCCAACGATTGAAATCAACTGCCGGCAGTTTGGTTTCCATCAGAGAGAGTGCATTCCCGATCATTACCCTTTGTCCGACAAAGTGGCTGATTCTGTCACTATGACCACCCACTCAGATGAATTCTCAAACTGCCCCAACATACCTAGGTTTTGATCCCCGCTAAGGATCTCCCTGATTGGCATATCAAAGGCAGCCTGATCCAGCACCTAGTGAAGTGTCATAATTGAGTCTAGGGGTCAGGTGTAACTTTCCAGTTTTGCCCATCTATCTCCAAGGTCCAGGGCAAGACTGGAAATCTGGTCCGGTTCAAGTAATCCCATACTGCATGTGCTTCGGGTCTTACCCTGATGGCTGAGACAGGCCATCCCAACACTTGGTGGCACACCAGCATCAGCCTTGGCAGGATAAATCTCCCCAGACTTATCCAACGGCTGTGAACATTTATAACTAACATGAATCTCTATAAATGTCCAGTTTTAGGGTTTTACACAGAATTAAACCAAACAACATGAATCAAACATGCACTTTATTTATTTCCACTAAATAACAAAAGTACATCAAATCAGATTGAAGCTAAGGGCATACATAAACTGTCTAACAGCTCCCACTTGCACTTAGGTCCAATCTGGTACAAGCCGGAGTCCCATACTTTCCACGTGTTTCTCAAACACCTTCTGTGTCAGTGGCTTAGTCAATGGGTCTGCCACATTATCCGCTGATGCTACCTTCTGAATTAGGACGTCCCCTCTACCAACGATCTCCCGTAGTACATGGTACTTTCTCTCGATGTGCTTTGACTTCGAGTTAGCCCGAGGCTCTTTAGCCTCGGCGATCGCTCCATTGTTGTCACCCAACAACGGGATGGGTGATGTGCTGGATGGAATCGCTCCCAATTCGTGTATGAACTTCTTCATCCACACGGCTTCCTTGGCAGCTTCACTTGCGGCAATGTACTCGGCCTCGGTTGTGGAGTCTGCAGTGGACCCCTGTTTGCTGCTTTTCCAGCAAACAGCACACGATCCTATCGTGAAAACATACCCAGATGTAGACTTTCTGTCATCCTGATCCGACTGGAAATCGGCATCAGTATACCCTAGAACTTGCAGTGAACTACCATCGAATACTAGACAAAACTCTTTTGTCCTTCGAAGGTATTTGAGTATGTTCTTCACAGCAGTCCAATGCTCCTGCCTTGGGTTTGCCTGGAATCTGCTTACCACCCTCACCGCCTGAGCTATGTCCGGGCGAGTGCACAGCATGGCATACATGATGCTCCCTACGGCTGAGGCATAGGGAACGTCTCTCATGCTCTCAATCTCCTCAGAAGTCTTGGGAGACATCTTCTTGGAGAGAGTGACTCCGTGCCTGAAAGGAACGTTTCCTTTCTTGGAGTTTTCCATGCTGTATCTTTTGACAATTTTGTCAATATAAGCAGCCTGGGATAATCCAATTATCCGCTTCGATCTATCTCTATAGAGTCGAAGACCTAGTATGTATGAAGCTTCTCCAAGATCTTTCATGGAGAACTGCTGTGATAGCCATACCTTGACCGAAGTCAACATTCCTACATCATTCCCAATGAGTAGGATATCGTCCACGTACAAGACCAAAAAGGTGATCTTATCCCCACTGGATTTCTTGTAAACACAGGGGCTCATCCGGATTCTGCTCAAAGTCAAACGTTTTGACTGCAGAATCAAAACGGGTGTTCCAACTCCTAGAAGCCTGCTTAAGTCCATATATGGATCTATTAAGTTTACATACCATGTGTTCCTGACCAGCAGCAATGAAGCCTTGCGGCTGCTGCATGTAGATATCTTCACTAAGATCTCCATTCAGGAACGCTGTTTTGACATCCATTTGCCAAATCTCGTAGTCATGGTACGCTGCTACAGCTAGCAGGATCCTAATGGATTTAAGCATGGCCACGGGCGAAAAGGTTTCCTCATAGTCGATGCCTTATTTCTGAGTATACCCTTTCGCCACCAATCGTGCTTTAAAGGTCTCAATCCTGCCATCGGGGCCCTACTTCCTCTTGTAGATCCATTTGCAACTAATTGCTTTTACCCCGGAGGGCGGATCCACTAGAGTCCAGACTCCGTTGGTCTCCATTGAGTCCATCTCAGCTCTCATGGCCTCCACCCACTTCTGGGAGTCTATGTCTAACATAGCTTCCGCATAAGTCACGGGATCCTCTTCACTAGTCAAGGCTTCCACCAGGTAACTGTCCTGGTCATAGCCATATCGGACTGGTGGTCTGGATACCCGGGTGGTTCTTCTAGGTTGGTCATTACCTGGATTTTGTGGGACATCTCCCACTGCTCCTGAGCTCTTCTCATCAAGAACTATTTCCTGACGATGAGTGTCCAGGATGTAATCGGATTCTAAGAATCTGGCGTTTCGACTGCAGAACACTTTCTGCTCACTTGGGTCATAGAATAGATAACCCACCGAATCCTTTGGGTAGCCTATAAACAGGCAACGGCTGGTTTTAGATTCCAACTTGTCCGCACTTGTTCTTTTAACGTGTGCAGGACAACCCCAAATCTTCAAGTGTCTCACACTTGGCTTCCTTCCGGTCCAAAGTTCATATGGAGTTTTCGGAAGTGATTTGGTTGGAACCCGATTCAGCACGTAGATAGCAGTCTCTAATGCGTATCCCCAAAAGGATGTGGGTAATTGTGAGTGTACGAGAAGCGACCGGACCATGTCCAACAAGGTCCTATTCCTCCTCTCTGAAACACCGTTGAGTTGAGGTGTAGCAGGAGGAGCTAGTTGTGACCCTATCCCACTGGCTTTTAAGTAGTCCCTGAATTCGTTAGAGAGATACTCGCCACCTCGATCTGATCGAAGGGCCTTAATTTCTCTCCCTAACTGTTTCTCGACTTCCTGTCTGAACTCTTTGAACTTTTCAAATGATTCAGACTTATGTCTCATTAGGTACACGTAACCATATCGTGAAAAATCATCTGTGAAAGTGATGAAGTACACGTGTTGATTCCGTGTCCTAACACTCAGGGGACCACATACATCAGTATGTATCAGGTCAAGTGTGCCTTCAGATCTTTCAGGCTTACCGTCAAATGGCCGCTTAGACATTTTACCTTGAAGGCAAGGTTCACAAGTGGGAAGATTTTCTACAGTTAGAAAATCCAAAGGACCATCCTTTACCAGCCTTGTGATTCGGTCAATACTGATATGGCCAAGTCGGTAATGCCAGAGGCACGTGGGACTTACTGTATCACGATTCCTTTTCTTGGGATTTCTGACCGACGTAGTTTCGGTTAAGTTAGTTTCCAGAGAAGGATGTAGAACATAGAGACCGTTCTCTAGTTCCCCGCATGCGATGAATTTATTATTCCGTTTAACAGTAATCATATTACTAAAATAAACAGTATATCCATCAGCACACAGTTTTGAAACAGAAATTAAATTTCTTCTCAAGTTCTGTACATAAAGACAATCTTTAAGCACAAGTATTCCTTCTTTAAAAACTAATTCTACGGTTCCTATTGCCGCAGCTGCAACACTTGCAGTCGTTCCCAAGAACAATGTCACTTCACCTTCACTCAACCTTCTGCTAACTTTGAACCCCTGTAGTGAGTTACACGCATGAAATCTGATCTCTATTCGCAGGAACCTTTCTTGCGATTTTCCTTGGTTCGAATTCTCTTGTTTTTCTCCTCCTTTCTTCTTGATTAAGAAACCTCCTAAATCAGGAGTTATCCCAATCCAAATCAGTATTTGGATAGGGGATAATCTTAATCCTTTGTGCAGATAGAGTTAGCTTACTCCTGATCTTATCAGGAGGTTACCAGATTCAAATCTAACTTGAATTTGGTCTCTAAGAGTGGATAAGGCTAAAGGCCCAATCCTTTTACTAACTTCAATCTCAAATTCGCCCCATGGATGGGTGATCATATCAACCCACCTCGAAATGGGCTTTTTGGCCCATTAAGTGTTCAGTGTCTAATCACATTCCAATTTGCTGCCCAGTTGGGATTCTTTGTATGACGTGGGATCCAAGCATTGATCTACACACCAGCCACATGGGTTCGGCCCAGCCTTTAATACAAGGCCCAGCCGAATTCACTGAAAAACTCAATGAACCCCTTGAGTCCATCATATGGACCCTATGGGCCCAACACTTACATTAAGTGGTCCCTGGGCCAAGCCATCTTATAAAAACCCAGGGACTGTGGGCAGGTGCTAGATTAGCCCATCAGGTATTATCCTAAATGGTCTTACACTTAACCTCTCAGCCCTTAATGATCAAGCACTGTCCGACAAGAGAGGACCTCTCCCTCGGCTGCAAGGAACAGTGCCGCACTCTCCTCTCACATGGATCCCGGGAATTAGACCCATTTGCAAACATTTTGAAACCGTACATATAATATAAGTATATTAATTTTGCAAAACAAAATTCCAACGATTGAAATCAACTGCCGGCAGTTTGGTTTCCATCAGAGAGAGTGCATTCCCGATCATTACCCTTTGTCCGACAAAGTGGCTGATTCTGTCACTATGACCACCCACTCAGATGAATTCTCAAATTGCCCCAACATACCCAGGTTTTGATCCCCGCTAAGGATCTCCCTGATTGGCATATCAAAGGCAGCCTAATCCAGCACCTAGTGAAGTGTCATAATCGAGTCTAGGGGTCAGGTGTAACTTTCCAGTTTTGCCCATCTATCTCCAAGGTCTAGGGCAAGACTGGAAATCTGGTCCGGTTCAAGGATTCAAGTAATCCCATACTGCATGTGCTTCGGGTCTTACCCTGATGGCTGAGACAGGCCATCCCAACACTTGGTGGCACACCAGCATCAGCCTTGGCAGGATAAATCTCCCCAGACTTATCCAACGGCTGTGAACATTTAAAACTAACATGAATCTCTATAAATGTCCAGTTTTAGGGTTTTACACAGAATTAAACCAAACAACATGAATCAAACATGCTCTTTATTTATTTCCACTAAATAACAAAAGTACATCAAATCAGATTGAAGCTAAGGGCATACATAAACTGTCTAACATAGAAAGTTCTCAGCCATTGTAAAAAATTGGGGTGTTTTATCCTGATAAGGTTGACATTGGTGTACTGTTGAAATGGTGGAGCTACTTGTCTCAGTTGTTGGGGTTAGACTAAGTACATTCAATGGGTGTTTGTATGTGTTAGAGCTAGCCGAATAAGGGTAGATTAGTCTTTTTTTTCTGTTAAGTTATGTGCTTATGTGGCAGTTTTAATAGAGACTTCCTGTCCCATACTTAAGTGGGGGGCAGTTTAGTCTTTGTACAACTAAGTAGAGGCTAATCCATATTAGAGACGACTGATAGGGTTTATGCTATCAGATTCGACAGTTCTTCTTCTTCTTTCTCCCTTACTCTCTATCGGTTCGAACTACTTAAACAGAGCTATCAAAACATGGTATCAGAGCCTTAAACGAGGGAGAAGAAGGCTACGACTTCAAGATTTCCATCCTATGACTTCAAGTTGTCTCTCTTTTTTTTCTCTTCTTCTCTGGGCTGCGAATCTGAGGTACACAATCTGATAGCTGTGGCATCTGTTATTTATTTTTTGTTTTAGGACTGCCCCAATCCCTATTACAAGTATTAGGAAGGTGCGGCAACCCTTGGATATCAGCCTATTACTGCTGTCAGCATGTGTGACAACCCTGGTCGTGTGGTGTTTACCCTCTACTGAACAATTTCAAGAGGGTTTGTGAATACTGCTGTCAGCATGTATGACAACCCTGGTCGTGTGGTGTTTACCCTCTACTGAACAATTTCAAGAGGGTTTGTGTGTGGTTGCTCGAGTGTTGTGTTGTTGTAATGGTGACTACTATTTCTGGGTTGTTAGTAGTGGTGTGAACAGAAAAAATTTGTGCTGAAAGAAGTGGCCGAATACCTCAGCCTAGTAGCTTTCATCAATGTTCTAATTTGGATGGTAGCCAAATCTGGTCAAAACATCCAGTTCTTAACCTTAATGTTAGTCTACATCAAGTTGTTGGTTGTGACTAGTTGTGAGATTGTTATCAGTGTGCTGTAGTGTTGCCTTGACAGCAGTATTTGGTTAGTGACTGAGAGTTCAGCATTAGAGATAGCAGTGGGGGACATAATGGCTGCAACGGGAGATGGTTCTAGTGATTAGAAACCGAGTGTGATGATCCCCTCCGACTATTTGGGTGTGCAGATAACCTCCATTAAACTTAATGGTGAGAATTATGTGCCATGGGCCAAGTCAGTGGAAGTTTTCCTCAAGGCAAAGAGGAAAGTGAAACACGTGAAGGAAGATAAACCATCAGCCGACTCTCTAGGGTTTGATGACTGGGAACAGGAAGATGCCCAAATTATGACATGGTTATGGAATAGTACGGAACCCAAAATAAGTGCCAACTTTATGTTCTTAGATACAGTTAAGGACATATGGGAACATGCCAAGAAGCTTTATTCTGGGCAGGAAAATACTACAAGGGTATATCATCTCTATCAGGAGATGATAAGGTTCAGCAACAGAGGGAACAACTAGATGTCACTAGGTTCTTAGTGGGGTTGAAATCAGAATATGGACCAGTTAGGGTCGAAATATTGGGAGGCTCTACTCTTCTTACACTTGAGGAAGTTTTTGCACAGCTTCGTAGGATTTCTTTGGGATCTACAGAGAATCCCACACAGTCTGACAGATCAGCATTTGTGATAGCTAGAGGTGGTTGACGTGGTACTAGAGGGGGAGGATGTCTCCCAAGGAGGTCGTGGTGGTTCCGTATTTGGCCGTGGTGGTGGTCGTGACTCAGGGGGAGGCTGATCTCCATGGCCCTCCTTCTACATGGGCTAATCGTGCAGTAGCTGGTGGGGTTGATGTCAGTGATAACCAACAGGCAGATCTAACACCTTCCACATCTACATCTGTTTTCGGGAAGGAGATGGTGAGTGTATCGCCTGATGAGTATGAGAGGTTTCTCCAGGCTACTTCACAGCGTACTACAACCACCCTTGCCCACTCAGGTATGGCTTGTCTGGCATCCAAACCCTCTCCTTGGATTATTGACTTTGGAGCCTCTGATCACATGACCGGTGTTAGACAGTTTTGTATGCCCTTAGCTTCAATCAGAATGATGTACTTTATGAGTTTATTGTAAATGAATAAAAGTGCATATTTGATTCATGTTCCCTTGGTATGTTTTTGTGTAATACCCTTAAACTGGACACTTAATGAGACTCGTGTTAGTTTAGAATGTTCACAGCCAGTGGGTCGGTCTGGGGAGACTTATCCTAAGGCTGACACTGTGGTGCCACCAAGTCGGTTGGGGTGGCCTGTCTCAGCTGCCAGGGTGAGACCCTAGGCACATACAGTGTAGGATTAATTGAATTTTTGAACTGGACCAGATTTCCAGTATTGCCCTGGACCTTGGAGATTAATGGGCAAAACTGGAAAGTTACACCCGACCCCTAGACTCGATTATGACACTGCACTAGGTGCCGGATTGGACTGTCTTTGATGTACCAATCAGTGAGATCCTTAGCGGGGGTCAAAACCTGGGTATGTTGGGACAGTCTGAGAATTCATCTGAGTGGGTGATCATAGTAACAGGATCAGCTCCTTTGTCAGACAAAGGTAATGATCGGGGATGCACTCTCACTGATGGAAACCAAGACTGCCGGCAGCCGATTTCATTCGTTGAGATTTGTTTTGCAAAGTATATTTTATATGAGATATAAAAGTATATATATTATGGTTTCTAAAATGTTTGCAAGAAGGTTTTAATTCCCGGAATCCATATAAGCAGAGAGTGCCACACTGTTCCTTGCTGCAGAGGGAGAGGTCCTCTCTTGTCGGGCAGTGTATGATCATTATGGGCTGAGAGGTTAAGTGTAAGACTATTGAGGATAATACCTGATGGGCTAATCTTGCATCTGCCCACAATCCCTGGGTGTTACAAGGTGGCTTGGCCCAGGGACCACTTAGGGTAAGTGTTGGGCCCATAGAGCCCATTTGATGGGTTCTAGGGGGTGCATTGTCCATAACAGTGTATTCGGCCAGGCCTTGTAACAAAGGCTGGGCCGGACCCATGTGGCTGATGTGTAGATCAATGCTTGGCTCCCACGCCATACAAGGAAGCCCAACTGGGCAGTAGTTAGGAAGGTTAAGTGAGCACATAAGCTTAATGGGCCTAAAGCCCATTTCGAACTGGACTTATTTAACAAGTTAAATATGGGCGAATTCTGAGATGGATTAACAGATAGGATAGGGTCTTAACCCTATCCACTCAGAGAGTCTAGATCTGAATATGATTCAGATCTAGAAACCTCCTAATGAGATTAGGAGAAGGCTGATCTAATCTGCAGATAAGATAAGGGTTTATCCTTATCACCTAAAGAGAGGTCTGATCCAAATATGATTTGTATTAGCAGCTCCTAATTGGATTAGGAGCTGATCTTTTAGGGTTACAAAAGAAGGAGGGGGCGGCAGTCTTTAGAAGAATCACATAATCAGATCCTCTTCAGAGCTACAGAGGAAAGATTTCTGCAATCCCTGCAAAGATCTTTCTTGCCGCCTCCTTCCTGCAGCCGCTAGACATCCAGTTCGATCTCTAGTTGTGGGAGAAGTCAAGATTCGATCTTGACGTCAGTTCTTTGAGAAAGAATTGACAGGAAGCTGTGCTCACGTGCCATCCCGCTGTTTCTTGCGAAGGACAGAGTTCTTGGAGAAGAACACTGCTGATTCTGCTCCATCCTACACTGCGCCATCTTCAGTGGGAGCAGTCTTTGGATCCTTCCTTGGGCGTGAACACCTTCGTTGGGAGATATTATTTCTCCGTATCAGGTATAATCCTCTCCTACTCCTTTTGGTTCAGATCTGGTTCAGTTTATGGTTCAAGATTGATCCTTGAAAATATGATTTTCTAAATAGGGAATGCGATTCCCAGTTGAAAGGGAGAGAAATTTTTGAAATTCGCCCCTTTATTCCGCAAGATTTGGGCATCCATACGATGGATCTCTCATCCCTTCAGTGGTATCAGAGCCATGGTTCAAATCTTGAACCAATTTGTTTCAGATCTGAACCTGCGCAAATGGGCAGAAGGCGTTCTACCCAATTTGCACAGATATGGGTTTTGGGAAATTTGTTCCCAAAATTATGGACGAATAATTTGAAATTAATTTTATATAAATCTGATTGTTATTTAGAACTATTTTTAATGATTTTCTTGATTTATGGGCTGTTCGTACAAGAGGAGATCGAAATCTTGTTTTGCGCAGGGAACCTCCGTTTTTGCCGATTATGGATTATTTTGTTGCATTTGGTTTATAAAATAATTTTTTTTTTTTTATTTTTTAGACTGAATGTATAGGTATTCGATCTGATGTAATTATTAATAGAAATTAGGATTTCTATTTATTTTATTTTGGATCGAAGAAGGCGGCGCAGAGAAGGAGATTTCGCAGATGGGAGAATTGCAATCTGCAATTTGCAGTTTATGAAACTGCAACCAGTGATCCAACCTCTGTTTTGCAGGAAGGATTGTGCGAACAACCCTGATAGACTGATTCTTGATCGTTCTTTTATCAGTATTTAATTTCAGATTATTTTTCTTGAATTAAAGATTTAATTAAAGATCAAACCCTAGACCCATTCGACCCAAGATTGGTTCAAATTGTTTGGACCAAATCTAGGGATTAATCAAGGCTGAAAGTCAGCCCTAATTTTCCCACAAATGGGCTTGAGGATTGATATTTAATTAAATGGTTAATTCGGCCCAACCTGTAAAGGCCCAGTTTTAAATAGTTAAAACTGCTAAAAGCCCACTTAACACATAAAGGTATATGGGCTGAACCATTCAGCCCATATACCTAGATAATATTAATGGTTAATATTATGGATTCAAAATGGGCTTCAAATGGGCTTTACAAATAATTAATTGATTGGATCAATTTATCCTTGCATGTGATGTATGGATGTGTGATGTGCTACGTACATGGGCCATAAGTGCTTGGCCCATGCTCAATCGATAGTGGCTCTTGCGCACACCATGGTTGAATGCACATCATTGCCATGGTGTCCCTTTTGTTCATTGGATGACCTCCCTCAGTGGTGGGCCCCACACCTCATCAAGAGGTTACGTGCGGAACCCTAGCCGATTTAGGCCCACCGAAATCTGGCATTATGAAAGTCAGTGGGAGCCATTTTGATTTGACCTAAAATTAGAACTAGGGCGTAATTAACTGTTCCCTCCAGCTAATATGAGTGCATGTGATAGGGAGATTCATATGATGAACTCTCTAAAGGCCTTCCATCATTAGCATGAGGATGAGTCCTTCAGTAATGAGGAAACGCATCAGAAAATGGGCTATCCATTTGCTGTTGGGTTTGTCTAAGTGTTTCATAAGATGATAGGGCGTCATAGACCGATGTGGGAGGGGCTTCACCAGAAAATGGGAACTCTCTCACGGTACCTTGGCGTTCACGAATATGATAGGTAAACACTCACTGGACAGAAAGGTTTACCTGAAAACGGCTCTGAACCTTGTCTGACAGAGGCCAAAGGGAAAACTCATATGATGAGTGGATATGATCCTTCACAGAAAGGTGGTGGGGTTATGCAGCTGAAACAGTTGGCTTCATGCACCCTATGTGATTTCCCACATTTCCAGAGACAACCCGTAGTCTCCGTCACTAAGGAAGGAGGGAAATCTCAGAGATGAATAAATGGAAATCGAACGTAGATTAAAATCCATATCTATGAAATGAACATGAATCAAATATGGTTGTGGACTGATGTTTGCTTTTTTATCAGAAAATGGCAAACGGATCATTTGCAAAATTGCTTGATGACAACAAGTTGAAGGGCTCAAACTATGCCGATTGGTACAGGAACCGTATGCTGGTCCTAACTTCTGAAAAGTTAGATAAAGTGGCAAAGAATCCTGCCCCGGAGCGTCCGGGTGATAGGGCTACTGAGGCCTGAAGGAGAGACTATCAGGAATGGGAGGAGAAAAACTCCCTTGCCCGGTGTTACATCATTGCTTTTTTGGACAACCCAATACAGAGGCAATTTGATCAGATCAAACTTGCCAAGGACATATTGGACAGTCTCGGGATGATGTATGAAGAGCAGAATCGTTTTACTCGACAAAAGGTCTTGAAACAGTTCATGACTGCACAAATGTCCAAGGGCCAACAAGTTCACGACCATTGTCTTCGGATGATGGGATACATCAACGAACTGGAGGCTCTTGGATCTGAGCTGGACCTTGCGACCCAGATAGATGCTATCCCTAATTCTTTGCCTCCTTCCTTTAATCCGTTCATCATGAACTATAACATGAACAAGCTGAATGTCAGTTTGCAAGAGCTCAGCAATATGATGCAAAGAGCTGAAGAACTGATTAAAAAGGTTGAGCTTGTAGCTATGCTTGTTGAAGCTAGCAAGACAGGCAAGAGAAAGAGGAAGGCAAAGAAGCCTTAGAAGAAAGCCACTAAGGGCAAGAAACTAAAGAAAGACAAAGCATCGGATGCCTGTCACTTCTGCAAGAAGACCGGCCACTGGAAAATGAACTGACCTGCCTACCTGGAATCCAAGAAAGGTAATTTCGAAACTTGTGTTATAGAAACCAATTTATTGGTAGCTTTTGCATCCTGGTGTATTGACTCCGGGGGCTTCAACTCATGCGTGTAAATCACTGCAGGGGTTCAAGGTAAGCAGAAGGCTGAGTGAAGGAGAAGTCACGCTCTACTTGGGAACTACTGCAACTGTTGCAGCTGCGGCCATAGGAACCGTGGAGTAACTTTTTAGAGAAGGAACAATTATACTGAAAGATTGTCTTTATGTACAGAATTTAAGGAGATATTTGATTTGTCTCAAAACTGTGTGTGCTTTGTTCACAATCTGAGTCCTGGGATAGACAAGCTGGATGCACGCTCTATTAAGTGTCTTTCTTGGCTACTCTCAGACTCAAAAAGGGTACAAGTGTTACAATCCCATTACTCGGAAGTGCTATGTCTATCTTGATGTCACATTTTTTGAGTCTGTCCCCTTTTTCTCGGGACCTGAAGCATCGATGTCTCCACCTTTGCTTCCTCTTCCTCTTCTAGTCAGTGATCCCATTTCGGTTGTTCCAGTTGGAGTTGACCCTTCACCTCCTCCAGTGCAAATCCTTACTGAACGACTACCGATCCGGTACGTGTATACTCATCGACAGACACCGGCTCCTCCTCCAGCTTCTACCTTGTTTGCGGATCCTGTTGTTGCTCTTGTCCCAGAACTTTCAGGACTTGATCTTCCCATTGCTTTACGGAAAGGTAAGCGTAGTTGTACCCTCCATCCCATTTCCAATTTTGTTTGTCTCTTGCCTTTTCGCTTCACATTGCCAGTTTGTTTCACTGTTGTCATCTATTTCTATACCTAAGAATGTCCAAGAGGCTCTTAGCTCACCTGGGTGGCGGCAGGCAATGGATGAGGAACTCTCTGCCCTTCATCACACTCAAACGTGGGAGCTCACTACTCTTCCTTCTGATAAGCATGTTGTGGGTTGTAAATGGGTGTATACTGTTAAATACTTTTCGGATGGTAGTGTGGAGTGTCTGAAGGCCAGACTTGCTGCTAAAGGTTATTCACAGTTGTATGGGGTGGACTATATGGAGACTGTTGAGCAAGAGCAAGAGAAGAGAGGAGAGGAGAAGAGAGAAGAGAGGAGTGTCGAGTGGACTGAAAGCCCTCCAGAATACAGGGGGCGAGTGAAAGAATTATTATTTATACTGGCCCAGTCATACAATATAAACAAGAGAAATTACAACAGTACCCTTGTTGTACTAAACCTGAGTACACAAACAACTGTCAACACTCCCTCTCAAGTTGGAGTATAGATATCAATCATGCCCAACTTGTCACAAAGATCATGATGTCTGGAAAGGTTTAAACCCTTTGTAAAGATGTCTGCAAGCTGGTTCTCAGAAGTGACATAGGGGGTACACACTTCGCCTGTGATAACTCTCTGATAAAATGCTTGTCAACTTCGATGTGCTTTGTTCTATCATGTAGCACCGGATTGGCAGCAATGCTTATAGCTGCTTTGTTATCACAAAATAGAGTTATAGGTTTGGCCATTGGGAAACCCAACTCCCCCAACAAATTATTTATCCACATGCCTTCAGCAACCCCATGGGCCATAGCACGATATTCAGCTTCAGCACTAGATCTAGCCACCACATTTTGCTTTTTACTCCATGTAACAAGGTTCCCTCCTATAAAGGTGCAGTAGCCACTGGTAGACTTTCTGTCACTTTGGGATCCAGCCCAATCTGCATCTGTATAAATTTCAACTTTCAAATGTCCATGCTTTTGAAATAACAAGCCAGTACCTGGATACTTCTTTAGATATCGGAGGATTCTCTCTGCTGCTTTAAGATGGGAGGACCTAGGAGCATGCATGAACTGACTGAGGACACCAACAGCATATGCAATGTCTGGGCGAGTCATAGAAAGGTATAACAATCTCCCTACAAGCCTCTGAAACTGTTTTACATCCTTGAGAAGTTCACCACGGCTGTCACCTAATTTATGGTTGGGGTCAATGGGAGAGTCAACTGGCTTCACCCCCATCTTCCCAGTGTCCTGAAGTAAATCTAGGACATATTTCCTTTGAGAAATGAAGATACCCTTCTTTGATCGGGCGACTTCAATTCCAAGGAAGTACCTGGCAGGTCCTAGATCCTTCACTTCAAACTGAGTGGCAAGAAAAAACTTCAATCTCTGAATTTCATCCTCCCAGTCACCAGTAACAATTATGTCATCCACGTATACAATTAGAGCAGCAATTTTACCTTCTCCTCTTTTCACAAATAGTGTGTGATCTGATTGACATTGCCTGTATCCTTTCTGCTGAACTACCACTTGGAATCTGCTGAACCAATCTCTTGGTGATTGTTTCAGCCCATATAAGGGCTTCTTCAACTTGCACACTTTCTGTTCATTGCCTTGAGCTAGAAAACCAGGAGGTTTTATCATGTACACTTCCTCTTCAAGGTCACCATTCAAGAATGCATTCTTGATGTCAAGCTGGTGTAAAACCTAATCCAGATTAGTCACAATAGAGAAAAGGACTCTAATGGAGTTCATCTTGGCAACGGGGGCAAAAGTTTCTGCATAATCAACTCCATACACTTGAGTAAATCCCTTTGCCACTAAGCGAGCTTTATACCTTTCCACTGTTCCATCAGCCTTATGATTGACTATGAACACCCATTTACATCCAATTGGAACCTTTCCCTTAGGAAGATCAACAAGTTCCCATGTGCCATTTTTGTGAAGGGCATTAATTTCTTCCTTCATGGCATTTGTCCATTCAGGAACTGAAAGAGCTTCTGCCACATTCTTAGGGATAGGGACATTGTCAATAGAGGTAAGGAAAGCATGGAATGAGGATGAAATGTTCTCATAGGAGACAAAATTGGAAATGGGATGTTTAGTGGTGCACAATCTAACACCCTTCCTGTGAGCAATAGGACGGTCAAGATCATTAGCAGTAGAGGAATCATTTTCAATAGATTCAAGGACATCATTGGGAACCAAAATACCTGAGTGAGTATGATCCTCCCTCGAGGAGTCTGGTGGCACTGGAGGTACAGTTTCCGGATTCTCTACAGCTCTTGAATTTGGTTGGCCTTTGCGATGACGAGAAAAAATACGAAAAGGCGGAGGGTCAAGAAGAGAAGGAAGCTGAACCAGTTTCTCCTCATGCCTACACTCCCCCTGAGGAGAAACAGGAAAGAAAGGCTCATCTTCAAAGAAAGAAACATCCATGGAGACATAGAATTTCCGAGAAACAGGGTCAAAACAATGGTATCCCTTTCGAGTGAAGGAGTAATCAAGAAATATGCAAGAGATAGCACGAGAATCCAATTTTCCCACGGGTGGGAGACAGATTTTGTACAAAACACTGGCAACCAAAGACACGCGGAGGAATAGAAAGAAGAGGAGCCTTAGGAAAGAGAAGTTGATCTGGGGCTTTGTACTCTAACCGACGAGAGGGCATACGGTTTATAAGGTAGGTGGAACAAAGAATAGCTTCAAGCCAAAAACGTTTGGGAACATTCATATGAAGTAGTAAACCTCGAGCCACTTCAAGGAGATGTCAGTTCTTCTATTCGGCCACACCATTTTGTTGTGGCGTGTGGGCACAAGAGCTACGGTGAAGGGAACCACGCGAAGCAAAAAACTCCGTGAGGTCACTATGAAAAAATTCTTTTGCATTGTCTGATTGAAAATTTTGGATTTCAGTTTGAAATTGAGTGAAGACCATCCGTTGGAAATCTTGAATGATTTTTGGTACTTCTTCCTTGGTTCGCATCGGGTAAACCCAAGTATATCTAGAATAATCATCAATGAGGGTAATGAAATACTTGTAGCCACTCTCAGATGGTAAGGTAACAGGGCCCCATACATCAGAATGAACAATGTGAAAAGGAGATTCAGATTTACCATTTCTTTGAAGAAAATGAGTTCTACAATGTTAACTTAACTGACACGTTTGACAGAAAAATCAGAAACAAACATTAACTTAAACAGTTATGGGAATACAACTTTCAAAGACTCAAAAGACAAATGACCAAGACGACAATGCCATAAATAGACTTTTTTCTTACAGGACTGACTCATAGACTTTTTTCTTACAGGACTAACATGAAGACCAGCCTTATTCTCCAGCATGTAAAGTCCATCAGCCAATGACCCCTACCAATCGTCCTCCCCGAGGCCAGATCCTGAATCACACAATGAGAAGGGAAAAAAGTCACTGAGCAATTCAAGGAATTAGTAACACTACTAACAGAGAACAAATTAATGAGAAATTTTGGAACATGAAGGACATCAGAAAGGGTAAGACCAAGAGGAAGAGAGAGAGTTCCTTGACCAGCTATGGAAGTGTATGATCCATCGGTTAGTCTCACCTTGTCTCTTCCAGAAAGAGGGTGATAGGTTTGAAAGTAAGAGGACGTACCTGTCATGTGTTTTGACGCTCCAGAATCAATGATCCATGGAGAGTCAGGGGTGTGAGAAGCAACATGGAAAGCAGTGGCAGGGTTACCTGACGTAGATGCAAATGAGGTTGAGGGAGGAGCATCCATCTGACGAATTGCTCTACCATAGAGCTCTAAATGGTCACGGAAGGAATTCATAATGTCCTCCCTCGGGTCAGTCCAGTGAGATGTGTCTGAGTCACAGTAGAAATGGGGGGCTGATTCTCCCGAGTAGCCATGTTGGCCATGTGATGTTTCTTTGTACCTTGTTGTCTGGACTTCTTATTCACCTCTGAACCTTGCTTCTTAGTCAAATCTTGAGTCCATTTTGGTTTCCCATGAAGATCCCAACAGGTATCTTTGGTATGTCGGGGTTTCTGGCAATGAGTGCACCACAATTTGTCCTTATCTTCTGTTTTTTTCTGGAGATCTCCTTTTCGGGAGGAAGATCCCACACCAGTAGAGACACCCCCTTTTGCTACCAACACAACAGCATCCTCACCAGGGCTGTTCATCAAATTTCTCCTGCTTTCTTCAGACTGTACAAGAGCATAGGCTTCCTAAACAGATGGGAGATCCTTAGAGCTGAGAATCTGAACCCTGATAGATTCATACATAGGATTCAGACCATGTAAGAATGCAAACACCCTTTGCTGGGAGACAAGCTGCTTGTACTTCTTAGCATCCTCATCACACTTCCAATCCACACTCTGGTAGTGATCCAACTCCTTCCAGACATATGTTAAGTCAGAGTAATAAACCGATAAACACCTCTCCCCCTGTCTACAAGTAGAAGATGCTGCTTGTAGTTGATAAATTTTGGCATAGTGTCGCAATTCTGAATATGTAGACTTTGCTTGTTCCCAGATTTCATTTGCAGTTTCAGCCCACATGAAATTCTTCCTTATTTGAGGTTGCATGGAAACCAAGAGCTAAGACATAACAATACTGTTCTCCTGATTCCATCTATCATATTCAGCACTCCCAGAGGATGGTTCTTTTATCCTCCCATTAATATAGCCTATCTTCCCCCTTGCAGTGATGTATAATTTGATCCCTCTTGACCACTCCAGGTAATTTAAACCATCAAGAGGGACAACAGCCATAGGAAAGGATAGGTCACCCCCACCCATTCCATTCAGCATTGAGGAAACTCCAGATGTGGCTGAATCTTCACTGCCCATGATATCAGAATAAAAACGAAACAGCAACCAACTGTGTACAGCCGTACAAGGCTATTGCAGAAATAGGTCCTGACCTCTGGTTTCACTGAGAGCAAAAAACAGAACACTGTTGTTGCAGTACAAGAACAGGTCCTTCTGACCTACAGTTTCACTGAGAACAAACAAAAAAAGTGAACACTGCTGTTGCAGTACTGAAACAGGTCCTTCTGACCTACGGTTTCACTGAGAACAAGTCTGAACACTGCTGTTGCAGTACAAGAACAAGTCTGTATGACCTACGATTTTTTTAGTAATCAAAACAAAAAACACTGCAGTTGCAGTACATCACTAGGTCTGAATGACCTAAATCAGTAGGCCTGATAGCCAACCAGTCGAGGAGATCAACAGGGTAGTCGAACAGTCAATCAATAAGATTAATATTGAACAGACATTCAATCGGCTGAACAGACAATCAACAGTCCATAATACCAAGAAAAAAAAAGAGTTGAGTACAGTTACTTTGTTAAGGAATACAGCCACTCAACAGTTCATCAATCGGCTGAACAGACAATCAGTAGGGCAGCCGAATAGAAGATGACCAGTACCTCTTTTAGTTTCAGATGATAGTCTCCCTGTAAACCAGAACTCCCTCAACGAACCTCAAACAATAGGCAGTCGAACAGAAGATGACCAATACCTCTTTTAGTTTCAGATGATAGTCTCTCTGTAAACCAGAACTCCCTCTACGAACCTCAAACAATAGCCTCTCTACAGTCGAGCAGACAAGAGGTGCAACTTCTGGGCTGGAAGATGAAAAGATTCTGTAACTTCTGGATCGAACTGATTACACTAGATTAGGAGTTCGATGGAGACAGCTATGGGAGATGAAAGGTCACTATAACTTCTGGGTCGAACTGGATGCAACAACAGTTTGCTTGACACCACCCTTCAGGCCTGGACGACTTGCTCTGATACCATGTTGAGCAAGAGCAAGAGAAGATAGGAGAGGAGAGGAGAGTCGACTGGTCTGAAAGCCCTCCAGAATACAGGGGGCGAGTGAAAGAATTATTATTTATACTAGCTCAGTCATACAATATAAACAAGAGAGAAATTACAACAGTACCCTTGTAGTACTAAACCTGAGTACACAAACAACTGTCAATAGAGACCTTCTCTCCAGTGGCTAAGATTGGCTCTGTCCATGTCTTAATTTCCCTGGTAGTTATGTATGATTGGCCCTTGTTTCAACATGACATTAAAAATGCCTTCCTTCATGGTGACCTTATGGAGGAGGTATATATGGAGCAACCACTTGGGTTTGTTGCTCAGGGGGAGGATGGTAAGGTGTGCAGATTGAAAAAGGCAATTTATGGCCTGAAACAATCGCCTTGTGCTTGGTTTGGGAAGTTTAGTGAAGTGGTGAAGAATTTTAGAATGAAACAATGTCAGGTTGACCACTCGGTGTTCAGCTATGATTCAAAAGCCGGAAAGATTTTACTAGTGGTCTATGTGGATGATATTGTCATAACTGGTAGTGACAAATTGGGGATTGATAAACTAAAGGTCTTTCTGCAAAACCATTTTCAAACAAAAGACCTTGGGACATTGAAGTATTTCTTGGGTATAGAAGTTGCTAGATCAAAACAAGGTGTAAACTTGTGCCAAAGAAAATATATTCTTGATCTGCTAGATGAAACATGACTATTAGGTGCAAAACCGGCTGAAACTCTCATGGAGCCAAATGCTAAGTTGAGTAGTGATACATGGGAAATATTTGATGATCCTGGTGAAAGAATGGTAGGATCCATCGCATGGACGCCAAAAAGGTTGCAGAATGGGTGGGCGAATTTCAAAAATTTTCCTACCTTCTTCCAACTGGGAATCGTATTCCCTAAATTTAGAATACAATATTCAAGGATCCTACTTGAACCATAATCGAACCAGATCTGAACCAAAAAAACAATGAGGGAATTATACCTGATCCAGAGAAGCAGTATCTCCCAAAGTTGGTGTTCACGCCCAAAGAGGACACCAAGAACTGCTCCTGCTGAAGATGACACAGCAATGAATGGAACGGAACCAGCAGAGTGTGTCCCACACACTGAATCCTTTGCAAGAATTCACTGGAAATTCTGAGCACCAAATCTTTTCAGTATTTTCTGTAAAATTGATGTCAAGAACCAATTTCTTGATTTCTTTCTACTTCAAAGATCGAATCTTGAAAGAAAGAATGGCGGCGGCTGGAGGAGAACTCCTGAAGTGAAGATTGTTGAATTTTCTTCTCTTCTTTCTGGAGTGTGTATGAGATCCAATCTCAATTCGCAGGATGATTTCTTGCACACAACCCTAGGTTCGAAATCTGATTATGATCTCTTAGGGTTTCTCCTCTTTTCTTCTTGATTAGGAAACCTCCTAATTAGGAGTTACCCTAATCATAATCAGTATTTGGATAGGGGATGATCTTAATCCTATCTGCAGATTAAGTCAACTTACTCCTGAAATTATCAGGAGGTTACCAGATTCAAATCTGATTTGAATTTGGTCTCCCAGAGTGCATAAGGATAAAGGCCCAATCCTTTTGCCAACTTTAATCCCAGATTCGCCCCATAGATGGGTGATCATATCAGCCCAGCTCGAAATGGGCTTTTGGCCCATTAAGTGTTCAGTGCTTAACTAGTTTCCAATCTGCTGCCCAGTTGGGCTTCTTTGTATGGCGTGGGACTCAAGCATTGATCTACACACTAGCCACATGGGTTCGGCTCAGCCTTTATCACAAGGCCCAGCCGAATTCATTGAAAAGCTCAGTGAACCCCTGAGCCCATCACATGGACCCTATGGGCCCAACACTTACATTAAGTGGTCCCTGGGCCAAGCCATCTTATAAAAACCCAGGGACTGTGGGCAGGTGCAAGATTAGCTCATCAGGTACTATCCTAAATGGTCTTACACTTAACCTCTCAGCCCATAATGATCAAGCACATCCCGACAAGAGAGGACCTCTCCCTCGGCTGCAAGGAACAATGCTGCACTCTCCACTCACATGGATCCCGGGAATTAAAACCATTTGCAAACATTTTGAAACCGTATATATATATACATATATATATATATATATATAATATAATATAAATTTTGCAAAAACAAAATTCCAACGATTGAAATCAACTGCCGGCAGTTTGGTTTCCATCATAGAGAGTGCATTCCCGATCATTACCTTTGTCCGACAAAGGGGCTGATCCTGTCACTATGATCACCCACTCAGATGAATTCTCAGACTGCCCCAACATGCCCAGGTTTTGACCCCTGCTAAGGATCTCACTGATTGGCATATCAAAGACAGCCCGATCCGACACCTAGTGAAGTATTATAATTGAGTCTAGGGGTCTGGTGTAACTTTCCAGTTTTGCCCATCTGTCTCCAAGGTCCAGGGCAATACTGGAAATCTGGTCCGGTTCAAGGATTCGAGTAATCCCATTCTGCATGTGCCTTGGGTCTTACCCTGGTGGCCGATACAGGCCATCCCAACACTTGGCGGCACACCAGTATCAGCCTTGGTAGGATAAATCTCCCCAGACTTATCCAATGGCTGTGAACATTAAAAACTAACGCGTGTCTCATTAAGTGTCCAGTTTTGATATTTAAAACTAAATATCAAAAGTACATCAAATCGGATTGGAGCTAAGGGCATACAAAACTGTCTAACAAATTCCGCCCCTAGACTCTAAAGGTTGGCCGAAGGCTTTGAGGACTCGGAGAGGTCGCTACTGAGGCTAAGGTGTGTAGGCTGAGGTGGGGTGGAATCCGAGTACGGTAGAAGTCGAGGGTAGATGGCCGAAGTGTTGCAAGGAAGAAACTCATCAGAGGCCCCGGGTGAGAACCCGAGGTAGAGTCTCCGATGGTCAAGTTAGTACAGGGTATGAAGGGTGAGTACCAGGACAGGATCCTGGTAGATAGTTCTAGACTAAAGTCACAATAGCAGTTATTGCAATAGCTATTATGACAATAGCTGTAGGTCTTGAGTTTTTGTAACCCCCTTTACCTGGAGGGGGGTACCCCTATTTATACTTGAGCTGCTTGGAGGTAGGTGGAGATGAACACCTGAGATGGGAGCCGTACGAGGGCTTGCAGTGGGTTTGGCAGGGTCATGTGAGCGCATCGCGGTTGGCTCCATACGATGGGGGCAGGGTAATACCTGTTGTAGAGGATCTCGTTCCCTGATCTAGCGCTCGTGGGCTGGGCCTCCTAGCCTCAAATGGGCTGGGTTGGGTCACCCCACATCATTTGCCCCCCACTCCCGAGGCTGAAGAGGAAAATTTGGCTTCGGCTGATGGGAGTAATAATGGTGAGCGCCAGTGGGCCCGACAGCTAAGGTGTACCCTGTGGTGGCGTCCTCTTTTGTGTCTCTACCTGGTTTGTCTTTATGAGTTGGGCCGAGGCTGCGAATGGTTTACGACATTTCTGCTTCGGACAAGTGATTCGGCAGGTGCGCTCAGTGCTGATGTTTTGGTGCCGTCATTTGGGTTGAGAGCATAGGGGGTTGATGTCTGTTTAGGCCGAAGACCTGTGGAGCCGAAGGCTGTTTAGGCCGAAGACCTGTGGAGCCGAAGGCTGTTTAGGCCGAAGACCTGTGAAGTCGAAGGCTGTTTTAGGCCGAAGACCTATGAAGTCGAAGGCTATTTTAGGCTGAAGGCTTATGAAGCCCGAGGACCTGTGCATGAGACAGTTTTCCGGTCTGACCGATGCGCGCATTCGCGCGGCCGGGTCGCATAAGCTAGTGGTGAAGGGATGAGAGATCCATCATATGGATGGCTAGACCTTGCAGGAAGGTTGGGTGAAATTTAAAAAATTTCTCTCTTCCATGTGAGAATCACATTCCTTATTTTAAAAAACTACATTTTGAAGGATCAATCTTGAAACCAAACCATTACCATATCTGAAACCAAAAGGGAGTAGAGGGATATACTTGATACGGAGTAATAGTAAACCCCCAATGAAGGTGTTCACACCCAAGGAGAAGACCAAAGACTGCTTCCACCGAAGATGACACGGTGCGAGGTGAAGTAGAATCAGTAGGATGGTTTTTCGACAAGAACCGAATTCTTCAACAAGAATATGATGGAGGGCTGGTGAGCATGACTTCAGATTCCCTTTTCTAGCAAAAGGCAATATCAAGAACCGTTCTTGATCACTCCTACTAGTGGAGATCAAACTAGGTAGGGCGGAAAGAGCAGGAACAAGAGCAGAAGATAGAAGCAATTGAACTATATATTGTCTTTTCTCTTAAATCAGCAAACTATCTATTGTTTCTCCTTTTGTTATTGTATCTGTAGGTTAGGCCTGCTCTCCTATTTATAGCCTTAAAGAGAGGTTCTTCTAATCCCATTGGGAATTTCCTAATCCAAATCTTTTATTTGGATCTGGACTCTCTTTAAGAGATAAGGATAATCCCTTATCTTATCTGTAGATAAAGATCAGCCTTCCTAATCAAATTAGGAGTTTCGTGATCCAAATCTTTATTTGGATCTGGACTCTTTGATTTGATAGGGATAATCCCTTATCCTATTAGTTGATCCAAATCCCAGAACCACCCTTATTTAATTAATCTTATTAAGCCAGTTCGAATTGGGCTTTAGGCCCATTAAGTCTATGTACTCTGCCTCGGTTGTGGAATCTGTAGTGGACCCCTGTTTGCTGCTTTTCCAGCAAATAGCACACGATCCTATCGTGAAAACATCCCCAAATGTAGACTTTCTATCATCTGGATCCGATTGGAAATTGGCATCAGTATACCCTAGAACTTGTAGTGAACTACCATCGAATACCAGACAAAACTCTTTTGTCCTTCGAAGGTATTTGAGTATGTTCTTCACAGCAGTCCAATGCTCCTACCCTGGGTTGGCCTGGAATCTGCTTACCACACTCGCCTGAGCAATGTCCGGGCGAGTGCACAACATGGCATACATGATGCTCCCTACGGCTGAGGCATAGGGAACATCTCTCATGCCCTCAATCTCCTCAAGAGTCTTTGGAGACATCTTCTTGGAGAGAGTGACTCTGTGCCTGAAAGGAACGTTTTTTTTCGTGGAGTTCTCCATGCTGTATCTTTTGACTATTTATGGGAACGTTTTCAAGGAACGTTTTTTGCCTGAAAGGAACGTTTTCAAGGATCAATCTTGAACCAAGAACCGAACCAGATCTGAAACCAAAAGGTAGGAGAGGGAGGTACCTGATTCGAAGAAACAATATCTCCCAATGAAGGTGTTCACACCCAAGGAAAACTCCAAAGACTGCTCCCACTGAAGATAACACAGCGTAGGGTGGAGCAGAATCAGCAGGTTCTTCACAAGAACCGAATCCTTCAACAAGATTTCGATAGAGGGAATGTGAGCACGACTTCAGATCAGTTTTTCTCCAAAAACTGATATCAAGAACACTTCTTGATCGCTCCTATAGTGGAGATCAAACTGGCAATGGCGGCAGCAGGAGGAGGGCGCAAGAGCAGAAGATGGCGTAGTCTTACTGTAGCTGTCTTCTCTCTTTCTGTGATCTAAGATCAGTTGTGTTCAGATGAATGGAGGTTAGCCCTCCACCTCCTTTTATAGCCTTAAAGAGAGCTCCTAATCTCATTAAGAGTTTCCTAATCCAAATCTGTATTTGGATCAAGACTTCTCTTTAAGAGATAAGGATAAGCCCTTATTTTATCTGTAGATTAGGTCAGCCCTCCTAATCTTATTAGGAATTTCCAAATCCAAATCTGTATTTGGATCTAGACTCTTTGAGTGGATAGGGATACCTCCCTATCCTATATGCTGATCCAAATCCCAGATCCACCCCCTTCTTTAACTAATCAAATTAGACCAGTTCGATTTGGGCTTTAGTCCCTTTAAGTCCATGTGCTCACTAACCTTCCAAACTACAAACTGCTGCCTAGTTGGGTTTCCTTGTATGGTGTGGGACCCAAACATTGATCTACACATCAGCCACATGGGTTTAGCCTAGCCTCTGTTACAAGGCCTGGCCGAATTCACTGTTATGGGCAGTGAACCCCTGAGCCCATCACCATGGGCTCTTAATGGGCCCAACACTTACACTAAGTGGTCCCTGGGCCAAGCCACCTTATAAAAACCCAGGGACTATGGGCAGATGCAAGATTAGCCCATTAGGTATTACCCTCAATGGTCTTACACTTCACCTCTCAGCCCATAATGATTAAACACTACCCGACAAGAAAGGACCTTTCCCTCGGCTGCAAGGAACAGTGCTGCACTCTCTACTCACATGGATCCTAGGAATTAAAACATTTTGCAAACATTTTGAAACCGTAATATATATATGTATATCTCTATATAAATATATTTTGCAAAAGACAAATTTCAACGATTGAAATCGGCTGCCGACAGCTTTGGTTTCCATCAGAGAGAGTGCATCCCTGATCATTACCTTTGTCCGACAAAGGGGCTGATCCTGTCACTATGATCACCCACTCAGATGAATTCTTGGACCGTCCCAACATACCCAGGTTTTGACCCCCTCTAAGGATCTCACTGATTGGCATATCAAAGACAGTTGAATCCGACACCTAGTGCAGTATCATAATCGAGTCTAGGGGTCAGGTGTAACATTCCAGTTTTGCCCACTACTGGTGGGCCACCAGTCTCCAAGGTCCAGGGCAATACTGGAATTCTGGTCCGGTTCAGGGTTTCAAGAAAACCCACACTGCATGTACCTCAGGTCTCACCCTGGCAGCTGAGACAAGCCACCCCAACCAACTTGGCGGCATATCAGTGTCAGCCTTGGCAGGATAAATCTCCCCAGATCTATCAAACGGCTGTGAAGATTCTAAACTAACACGAGTCTCATATGTGTCGAGTTTAAGGGTATTTTACAGAAGCACACCACAATAACATGAATCAAATATGTACTTTATTCATTTACATTAAATGTCATAAGGTACATCGTTCTGATTGGAGCTAAGGGCATATACTGTCTAACAAGATTAGTCATTTTATTTCTGTTATGTGCTTATGTGGCTGTTTTAATAGAGACTTCCTGTCCCATACTTAAGTGAGGGGCAGTTTAGTCTTTGTACAACTAATTAGAGGCTAATCCATATTAGAGGTCGACTGATAGGGTTTATGCTATCAGATTTGACAGTTCTTCTTCTTTCTCCCTTACTCTCTACTGGTTCGAACTACTTAAACAGAGTTGTCAAAACAGTATGAAATATTGAATATGGACCAATTTCTAGTTATACCCTGGACCTTGGAGATAGATGAGCAAAATTGGAAAGTTGCACTTAACCCTAGACTTGATAATGATACTGCACTAGGTCTTGGACTGAACTACTTTTGATATGCCAATCAGTGAGTGGGTGATCATTGTGATGTGATCAGCCCCTTTGTTAGACAAAGAGAAGATCAGGGTTTATATTTATGATATTATTTTATGAAAAATGTTTGCAAAAGGTTTTAATCTTGGGATCAATCTAAGAAGAGGGTGTGACACTACATTTAGCAGTTGGGGAAGAGGTCCTTCCCTTTGAGTAGTGTTTGGTCATTTATGGCTAAGAGATCGAGAGCAGAAGACCATTATAGGGCTGAAACCTGATGGTCTTCATCTTATGTCAATCCATTGCCCTTGAGTTTCATAGGGTGGCTGAAACCAAGGGTCACTTATTCTTAAGTGTTGGCCCTAGATTGAGTCCAATTCGATTGGCTCAGGGGCTAACTGACTTTGTTTAGTGAATTTGGCCCACGCTTTGTCTTGACATGGGCTAAACCCATGTGGATTGATATAAGACCTTTGTGGGTCTCATGCCATACATTATCCAAGCCAAGCCCAATAAGGTTTACAATGGTTATTTTAATGAACCACTTAAAAAGGAAATGGGCCTTAGCCCATTAACTAAACTAGTTAGACTAGTCACATGAAAACTGTATGGATATATCCATATTATCTAATGTAATTAGAGACTTACCCAAATCAGATTTGGGTAAGTCCTAATTACATTGAGAATGAGGTCCTACTGCAACACATCAGATGTGAAGTGGTTTTACGACTGAGAAAATCCAAGCTTCTTGGAGGAGCAGTTTGGCTAAAGACTAATTTTAAGATCGACCTCTGACATCAACTATGCCATCTTTAGTTGGGAGGTTGATTTGGGTTTAAGTTGTGGGTGTGAACCACCAATCTTGGAGTTGTAATTTGTGGACTTTGCATCAGGTATGCTCAGTTTAATTTTGGAATTCGAATATGGTTTGACCCAATGTTAGATCGATCCTAGGAGAATCCGATTCTCCAAATTCAAAGAATCCAGTTCTTGAGTTTGGATTGAATTTTTATTTTGAAATTCGGACATAAACCTTAGCTGGTTTGGCCATCATACTGATGATTCTCAGTCTGTTCAAATAGGGTATGATTTGACTAGCACTACTTGAACCCCATCTGCATTTGCTGAACAACCATACAAAACCTGTTGAAACATGTTCTATGTGATTGTTTCAACCCATATAGGGAATTTACCAGCTGGCACACCTTATGGTCATTACTCTCAACCTAAAACCCAAGAAGCTGAATCATATAGGCTTCCTCTTCCAAGTTACCATTCAAGAAAGCATTCTTGATATCTAATTGGTGAAACTTCCCGTCTAAGTTAGTAACCAACGATAGTAGAACCTGAATAGAGTTCACTTTATAATCAATCCGTACACCTGTGTATAACCCTTGGCCACTGTCCCATTTTCCTTATGCTTCACCAAGAACATTCATTTGCACCATAGTAGGCCCTATCCTATAGGAAGATCAACCAGATCTGAAGCATTATTTTTGTGAAGATCACTAATTTCTTCATTACCTTGTTAACTCAAGAATTAATAATCCCTTTATAACATTCTTTGGAATGGAGACACTGCCATTGGTAGAGAAGAAAGAAAGTACAGAAGGAAGTGAGACTTCTTCATAGGAAATATTTAGTGGTACAAGAGCTAGTAGCATCCTTTCTTAGAATCATGAATGCTTAGAATCACCTTGTCCCTAACCAAAACTCTTTTGTCCCAGCCATCATCTGCTAGCTCATGAATGCTTAGAATCACCTTAGCCCACAACTGATCCTTGTCCACTCTTTTGAGTATTTCCTATGCCTTAACCACCAACACTCTTATCTACTAAATTGGCCAATGTAGACTTTATCAACATAATCTTACCACCCAAAGAGAGATCATTTTTCTTCTATGAAGCTAATCTCTTGGTGACTCTGTCGACTATGGGGATCCAAAAAATTGCTATTTCTCATATTATCTCCTAAAGGTAGCCCCAAATAATTCACTGGCCATTGAGAAACCATACATTCCAAAATATCTGCACTTTCTGATGCCTCCTCATCCATATTAAACCCCACCACACAACTCTTATCAGAAGTAACTTTCAGACTTGACATTTTCTCAAAGAATTGAACCACGAATTTCAAATTCCTAACTGAATTGACATCATCTCCTTCACAAAAGAGAATAGTATCATAATATTAGGCTTATAAGCCTTCTCCAAAGTCCAAATCAAGCTTGCAAACTAAGTCCCTTCTTCCATAAGAAGGGACTATTAGGCTTATAAGAATTCAAATATACCAATTCCAAAAGTTGCAACAAATTTTGATAAAAGCTCCCTCTTGAAAGAAAGAATAATACTACTAGAATAGACATCATATATGATATGATTGAGAAAGACCAGAAGAATGTCATAGAAAGCCATTCAAGGAGAAGCCAGGGTAGCCCTAAGATGAGCAAACATCCCAATCGTTGTCCTTTATGCCATGCATGTTTGTTACCAATTTATGCCACGATTTTTTTTTTAATAGGCAATTTTTACAATTATTTCCCTAAGGGTAAATAAATCTCATAAACTTCAACTCTCCTTGATGAAATGATTATCAACTTCTATGTCTTTTGTCTGATCATGTTGAATAAGATTGTGAATAGTTTTGTTGGCAGCCTTATTATCACAATATAGTCTCATAGGCTAGTTAACCATGATCCCCAAATCAGCAATAACACGTTTGACCTAGATTAGTTTAGTCTCACTATATGTCCTAATTCTGTACTCTGCCTCAAGGTCCTCAACACTAGATCTAGAAACAACCAGTTGTTTATTGCTCCTTCATGTAATAAGTTTCCTCCTACTAGGGTATAGTAATTAGTAACCCATTCAGGTGTGGTGTCCTTGGTTCATGCATATATTGACTTTGTATTACCTTCTCTTCACAGTTTCATCTCCCTAAAACCATTCTTGTTGGTCAGTTGGTAGAGGATGATAACATAGATTGTGGCAATCTCAGACTTGACCTACGTCTTCATGTTTACTTTCTGCTACTAGTACTGAACTTGTCTGCAGAAATAATGGATGGAATCTTTGGCACAAGTGCCTTGTCTGCAGAAATTTACTACTAATTTAATTATTGTTGCTCGTTTTGGTTGTTTATCTTCTACTACTACTTCTTTTGCTCATATTAATAAATCTTGCATTTCATGGGGTTTGAGTAAAGTTCACATTTACCTTTTCCATCTACCGCTGTGAATTCTTCTTTTCCTTTTAATTTGATTCACAGTGATGTTTGGTTGTCTCTTGTACCCTCAAAGTTGGGATACCAATACTTAGTTATTTTTTTTGATGACTTTACATGTTATACCTGAATACACTTTTAGATACAAAACTTAAAAGTTTTCTCTACCTTTAAACCGTTTTAGGCCCTTGTTAAAAATCAATTTGATGCTACTATTGGCACTTCACGTTCAGATTCAGCAGGAATACCTCGACTGAGACTTTTAGATCCACTTGAAGGAATAGGAATTCAATCACAAAGATCATGTCATGGGACTCCACAACAAAATGGGGTGGCGGAATGGAAAAATGAACACATTGATTGTTGTAAGAACTTTGTTGCAAGATTCCCATTCACCTACTTCTTTTTGGGCAGAGGCGGCCAAAACTGTTGCATACTTCATTATCTTCCTTCCCTCTTTCATTCTCCATGGTATCTCTCCTTTTCAATGTTTGTTTCATCGGTCTCCGAATTTCTCTTTCCTTCATATTTTGGCAGTGCTTGCTTCATTCATCTTCCTCCTTGTGAAAGCATGAATTTCACTCCTTCATTAGCTTTGTGTGCTTTCTCTGGATATAGCGTGGATCATAAGGAGTTCCTCTACAATGACCCTCAAGCTTAGTGGATTAGGATTTCTAGAAATGTTGTCTTTCTTGAGAATGTCTTTTTCTTTGTTCACATTGTTAAATTGTACACTCCTTTGTCTCTGTTTTGCATTCATTTGATTCTACAGGTACTATGAACTCCACCTCTACCCTCTTGGAGTCTATTTGCTAGTATGTAAGGAAGCAAATGGCTGCTTCAGAACTTGCTCCTTTACCCCCTTCTCCACTAGCTTATTGTTCTTCCTTCTATTGATACTTTTAAGCAATGTTTTCAACCCATCGTTGACCCGACTGGTTTAACTGTTCGAACCGTCACCCGACTAGGATTTTGGGTCTGGTTCTGTGAAAACCTATTAGTCAGTCAAAACTGTTGGCTTGGTAAAAAACCATTCAACCCGGCTAGTTCAACCGTTTACCCGTTTGACCTGGTCACCGGTTGCAGGTTGTAGACTCAATGCATGCAAACTTTCGGAGGCCATAAATTTGCACTCTGATGTCCGATTTGGGTGATCTTTTTTTTTTATTTTAGGTAACTTTTCAAGATTTATGCGTCCCAAGGTGCTGTAGGTGCCTTGTCCCGCTATTTTTGCGAAAAGAAAACCTTTTTTGGCCTCAAATTGCAATTTTTAATATTTTTATATATAAAAAAATTAAAAACTGAATTAAAAAATATATATTAAATATAAAATAATACATTTAACATATCTAAAACATAATTATACATATAAAATAATACATTTAACATATTTTATTGATAAAATATGTATTTGTACACACACCCACATATATATATATATATACATATAGCCTTTGGGTCAGTTTTTAAAACATTGCTTTTAAGTACTACTCCATAACCATCTTCTTTCGCTCTTTTATTATCCTCTCTTTATTGTTCTTCTCGTATCTCTAGACCCCCTGACCTCTATAGTTTCTCTTCAACCATAGTTGCTTCTTTGTTGTCTTGTTGTCTTCAAATATTCCAAAGACTCGTCAGCAAGGTATGGTAGTCCCACATTGGAAAGAAGCTATGGATGCTGAAATTTGTTGTCTTGCTGTCTTCAAATATTCCAGATACTTAGGGTCTTGTTTTAACATCGCCAGATGCCTCAATCATTAGTTAGCAAATGGGTTCATTCTATCAAGCTGAAGTCAGATGGTAGCTTTGATAGATACAAGGCTTGGATGGTTTTACAAGGACTAATAGGAGTATGGGATTGATTATGAGGAGACATTTGCACTTGTTGCAATGATGACTATAGTCCACTTAAAGGAAATAGTGGGACATTCATCAAATGGATGTAAAGAATGCTTTTCTTCACGGTCACTTAAAAGGAAATAATTTTTATGAAGCCTCTTCTTGGATATTGTGATGATCCAACTATGGTTTGTCACCTCAAGATATCTCTTTATGGACTCAAACATGTACTTCAGGCTTAATTTGTGGGGTTTCGTTCTATCATTATAGAGGCCAAGTTTGTACAGATTTGTGGGGTTTCGTTCTCTCTCTAGCCTCCTTTCATCACTTTTATTAATAATTCTAAGTCTGAGCACAATTACTTGGATGCCCTTAATGGGGCAGCCTACACTAAAGAAATAATTAAAGAAAATAAAAGAAGGCCCATAAGGGCCATAACTAAGAAATATAACTTTTAAATACTACTTAATGTGCTTAGCTCAATGTGCTTAGCTCTATCATGTTGAACTGCATTTTGAGCAATGTTAATAGCAGATTGGTTATCACAATACAACATTAATGGCTCGTCACATGAAATACCCATCTCATTAAGGAGAGATCTAAGCCAATAACAACTCAGAAACACCATGGGCTATAGCTCTATACTTTGCTTCAGCTGAAGATCTAGCAACCATTGATTGTTTTTTGCTTCTCTAGGAAACAATATTTTTGGCTACCATAGCACAATATCCTGATGTGGATCTTTTGTCATCTACATTTCCTGCCCAATCAACATTTGTATATGCTTCTACCTTCATGTGTCCATGTTTAGCAAATAATATACCCTTCCTGGGGGTTCCCTTAAGGTAGCATAACACCTTTCTTCTAGCAGCCATATGTGTGTCTCTCGGAGCATGCATGAATTGGATGATGACACTCACAATATATGAAATGTCTGGACGAGTCATACATAGATAAAGAAGTTTCCCCAGTAACCTTTGAAACACTCCCCTGTTAGCTAAAAGTTCTCCATCATTAGCTGAGAGTATGATTCACATCAATAGGGGTAGAGGCAAGTTTAGCACCAAGTTTTCCCATCTCAGTAAGAAGGTCTAGCACATACTTTTGTTGAGAAATAAAGATACCTTCCTTGGACCTAGCAACCTCAATGCCCAAAAAATACTGTAACTCCCCTAAATCTTTAATTTCAAATTCAGAACTGAGAAATTTATTGAGAGCACTAACTTCTTCTGTATCACTACCAATAACCACAATATCATCTACATAAACTATAAGAAATGTCACCAGTGTGCCTTTTCTCTTAACAAAGAGGGTATGATTTGATGGAGTCTATCAAACCAAGCACGTGGAAGTTGTTTCAAGCCATAAAGTGATTTCTTCAACACCTTACCCTGCATTTCCTTGCCATATATACCAGGAAGAAGGGACATATATACCTCTTCAGTGAGATCACCATTTAGGAATGCATTCTTAACATCAAATTGATACAGAGGCCAATCATAACTCACTGCTAAGGATAAAAGAACTCTCACCAAAGTCATCTTAGCAACTCAAGAAAGGAATTCGAACCTCTCTCTAGCCTCCTTTCATCACTTTTATTAATAATTCTAAATCTGAGTACAATTACTTGGATGCCCTTAATGGGGCGGCCAGCACTAAAGAAATAATTAAAGAAAATAAAAGGTCCATAAGGCCCATAACTAAGAAACATAACTTTTAAATACTACTTAAAAGAAATAAAGAATACTAAGGCCCATTCGGCCCATTCTCCTTACAGAACTACAGGTGATATTACAAGGATTTTTTGGCCTTTACATGACTTTTCTGTTGCCATTTTGTAGGTGTGCTTGTATTCCCTTTGGAATGAGTTTTACCTTATAGTTCCTATGTTTCTGATATTTAAAGTGCTGTTTTTCATTAAAAAAATTGATAATCAGTTATCATTTCCATATTTGATATTGTATATTGGTAGTCTTCAACAGGATGGTTCTCTTCACATTTGCTTGATAGCTTGAGACTACGTGTTGCAACCAGGTTCCTATCTGTATATCCTAAACTGGGTGCAAAAGACTTGTTGAAATCTGTGTCTGAGCGTTTTGAAAAATCCAAATGGATGCAAGTCCTAAGAAAAGACTCAAGATCTGGTGAGGAAGAAAAGGAAGAGAATCAACAAAATGCAGGTTAACTTTGCATTTTGTAAAAAAGTATTATAACTTTTTTAGCACTGCAGTTTGGGTTTCAAGTCTGTCTTTTGTGCATAATGCAACTAGTTATGTTACTATTAGTGTCTAAATCAAACTTTACACATTAATCTTCCAGGAGTGTCACCTACAAAATGTAATCATTCAGAACTTGTAAGCAATGATGGCAAAGATGAACCAGATGATGATGATGATGGTGATGATGAAGATGAGGATGATGAAATTGAAGATGAAGAAGATGATGAGGAATTAGAGGATTATGAATTGCTTCACATGGTAATTATTTTCAACTTTAGGTCCCTGCATTGACCTTTTTCTTATTTAATTTTAATTATATCCTCTTTTCTTGTAGGCTGGTGAGGATGGTGATTTCTCTCTGCAATCTTGTTGTATCTTTCTAAACATGCTAATGATGTGTGTGTGTGTGCGCGCGCGCTTGTGGAGTGGTGGACTCGATATGGACCTAACCTTGGCATTTTTTTTCACAAAGTGGTGCTCTCATACTTGAACCTAGGTTCTCAAACTTATCAGCTTTATCATTACACCAATCATGTGGTTGCCAGGGAGGTAAGTGCCACAGTAAGTCCATCTCTCAACTCCCTCTATTCGCAAGACCATCAGCCAGAAGATTAGTTGATCATGGAATCCACATGACCAAACTATATTCACCACTGGAAGCTGATGCTTGCCCTCCAAGATTTGACAACACAATGGCCATGGACTGTTGGGGCAGTTTTGCATTATTATGGGGGGTCTCCCAAAGTCTCTTCTACCAGTCCAATCTTTAAGGAATAAGTTGAACATACCCATGACCAATAGGCCCGGAGTAGACTGATAACTTGTACCTTGTGGTCTTTGTGTGCCTCAGCAATACCTGAGGACCCTAGGTTTCTTATGGGGCATCCATCATTGATTCTGCCAACATTACCTCCCTGTATGTTTCTTGGTGTTCACATCTTTCAAGCTTAAAAGTTAAGCAAAATAGGCTTAAACAGTTTAATAGTTCAGTGGGTTTAATAAATATTAATTGGAGACATGGAAGTGTTTGGAATAATTTTGATCAACATGATTATAGTGGTGGTGTTTGGACTCCATTAGGCTCACTTAGTCATGCAGCAGATAAAATGGAATACATCTTTGAGAATGACCTGCAGGTGTAAGAGGATCCAGTTTACTTGGTAAACTTAGCATCATTTTGTGTTTTTGTCTTTGAGTTCATTAGAATCTGATTTTATATTTTACAGTAGTTGCTTCCATAAGAGGGCGGGCTTTGGCACAATGGCTGTGTATGTGCAGGGGCAAGGCTGTGTACATCTCTCCCTCCCCAGACCCTGCATTGGCTGGAGCCTTGTGCACTGCGCTGCCCTTTTAGTAGTGGCTTCCATAACATGATCAGTTCTTTTCATTTTGATGACTTATGTCATGTGGGATTAGGTTAAAATACCACCAAAGTTCTTGAAACTTCCCTTTGATTTATTCATGTCAGAAGAATTTGTTTTTCCTATATTTATATTAGATACCAATGGAGAAAACATTTCCAAGAACTACCTACAAGAGCTCTTTGGCAGTTTTCCATCAGCTGAAGCAGGTAGAAGCAAGGGGCAAGATGCTGATATTAGTGATGGTGAATATCAGATATACGAGCAAGATAGTGGTGACAATGATGACCATTTTGATGATGATGATTACTAGCGTGGGTTTAGGTTCCCAGTAATTTATTCAGGTAGATTTTTGTTCTGTAATTGTTTCATATCCAATTTTTTATTCACATGCCATTGTCATTGTTCTATTTTGTAAATCTAAGTGGACCTAGGGGTTGTTTGCTAGTTAAGTATATAAAATATGACAAAAATGCTGGCATGGAACTTGTTCTTGTCTTGAAAAAACAAAATCATGCATATTGGTGAAAACCCATCTAAATTTTTGATTCCTATCTTTTCTCTTTTGTTGAAATTTGTATCTTGCAAGTTGATCAAAGGTATATAGAAAGCAAGAGCCCCCAAATGTGATTGGCTCAAATATCAATCAGATAGTTCATGGTTGTGCTCAATGTTTGCAAAGGTACCTAGCGACAATTTTCCAAAGCTAGGTGATTGACCTTCAAGGTTAAACTAGGGACTTATTGTGTTTTAGGTGACTACTTACGAGCTGTAGCCTTTGATTAGGTGGTTCTTTGTGAATTGTAATGTGTATATCTTCAAACTGAGGATACGGACTATTGGATATGCATCATCAAGATTTCAAACGTCTAAGCTTTTGAACATTCACAGCTAACACATCTAATGGTCCGTTCAGGAAGGCTGAGCTGAAGATTCAGCTGTTTTGAAGTGCTCTAGATAAGTTATTCAAAGAGGTTAAAGTGGGCACCCTTCAAAGCTCAGTTTGGAAAGAGTATAATGCAAATATGTGGAGTGCAAAACCTTGTATTTTGTATGTATTGGCACTGTACATATTTGTATTTGTACTCCTTCCAAACTGAGTCTTAGTTTGGAAAGAGTTGCAAATATAAATATTTTGTATTTCTAAACCTGTATTTTCACTGTACATATTTTCATTAGTATTCTGCCCATTGTGTATTAGTTATATATTGTGCGTATATTTATGTGAAGAGAAAAAGGACTCATCTTAGTACATGATTATAGGCCGCCGCTTCGGATGGCAATAAGATCTTGTTCTGTCAGATATAAGAACAGGGGTTTGTTTTGTCCGGAAATATTATTGCTGGGGATGAGATCTGTACCATGGTTTAAACTTAAAGTACTGGTATGTTCAATTTTCTGTATGGGCGTCTAAACTAAAACCATCGATACTCGTTTTTCTTTTTCTTTTTTTATTTCTGTTTCAGTTCAATAATTCAAGGATAGTTATATTCGGAGAGTTTTTGACGTTTACATCCTTGGGGCCCTCTGTAATTCTGTATGTAGTGTTTTGGTGGCCCTGAAAATGGGCATATATCATACGAAACAGTTTACTGATGTAGGTACCAAACAAATTAGAGCAACTTGGGTGATTTACCTATAGAAGTTAAATAAGATGGCCTTCTATCCTCTTCTGTATCTTTTTTATTAATTTTTTATGGCTGCAAGCCTGCAACTTGGGATAGCCCAACCCGAGACTAAAATATTACAGGGGATGGGCATGCATTTTCAGTTCCCAGGCTGGGCTTGGGCCAAGAAATTCAGGCTTTTCCAATATTTAGGTTTGGCTTGGGTTTAACCCTTGAAGAATCCTAGCCCGGACCGATTCTTATGTAAGCACACTAACTGGTGCCTAAATCAATTATATGTTACTGTAAAGGTGTATAGGTAATTAGGTTACTGTGCATCTTTTATTAAGGTGATTCATATTTTACTTTAAATCTCAAACCCTAAATAGGGTTTGGAAGTTTGGGCTTCACCTCGGACTAGGTCCTATGTTTTAAGTGGTTGGGTTGGGCTTGGGTTTACCATAAACCTGTCCACCGTGCCTGGAGTGCACCCCCTTAGTATTACATAGGACGGATTAGTGATTACCAAGAGGTGTGAAGATAGAGCAGGGTGCAAATGAGACCCACTAGCCATATAAGGAATAGCCTGCGGTTCCATGGGTTTGATCCCGGAATTTACATCTGTACTCCACATTGTGTGCCCCACAAACGCTACACAGCACATCCCAACCGTGTATTGTGGACATGTCCCAATGACAAGTATGAGAGATGTTTCCAATGCATGCTGGATCTACGATATGTAGTCAAGTAATTACTCAACTCAATCAAATTAACTAAACAACACATAGCGTAGCACTCAAGAATCATATAATTTGCATGTCGTTGACATTAAGGTTGTGTTTAGTTTGAAAGAAAAATAAGAGAAATAGAAAGTGAGGGAAAGTTCTTAAAGAATTATACAAAATTTGTTCAACTTTCTATCTCTTATTCTCTGTCAAACCAAAAAGGGCTAATATAAAATTGATATTATAATTAATTTAAGTTCATATTAAATTTATGGGAAAATCTATGCAGTTGTAGAGGCATGATGAATTTTGATAAATATCATGTCCCTTTTGTATCATAGTCCAACTCTAAATTTTTCTATTCATTCTTTGCATAGTTCCAAGATTGAAGGAAGCAGCATTGTTGAATGGAGAAACCAAACGAGATTTACTACCACACTGTCCTAGTGCTGTGCTGAAACAACAATATCAAAGCCTTTGATATATAGATGTGACCCCACCTTGAACTGACGTCTTGGTGAGGCCACAACAATAAATCAAAGGCTATGACTTTTGTTTTTTTTTCTTTTTTTTTTTTTTTGTTTTAGCCGCTGCAGAGTGCCAACTGGTTGGTTGATGAAGTCTCTTGCTGGTTATGGTGGAGACTTTGCGATCAATTCTGCCTGCATTTATTGGTCTATTCGGAAGGTTATGGGTCAAAACAAAAATGTTTTGAAAAAGACCCGGAGCCAAAATTACTTTAGCCATCCGGGTTGAATGGGTCAATGGTTCAACCGCCTAGGTCAATGGTTTTGGTTAAAATTCTTATTCGGGAATGAAATGGAAGCAGTTGCCCAGATGATTTTCTAGGTGGAAAATACGACCATCCAGATCAACAATTATTCAAAAACCATTACAAAAACAGTCAGGAGCAGCTTGATGTACACAACTAATCGTATATATATATAGCATGGTAGTCAACAAGGAAACAACATATATAGGGCAATAATCCCCTTACTTATCCCTAAAATCTCTCTCTCTCTCTCTCTCACACACACACACATACACACATACACACACATTCCCAATCAACTAAATCCTCTCTTCTCCTGAAAATTCTCCTAAAATATCTCCCCAGCTAAAACTTCCTCCTAAAACATCTCCTAACCTATCTCACAATAAACGACCTAATTCTAATGCCTCTTTCCAAACCCCCTATCTCTCCTTCTCTATCTCAAATAATATTAAGATGAGTAAAATATATCTAAAAGACTAATAAGAATAAAATAAATAATATAATAAGTAAAATAATAAATGTAATAAAATTTAACAATTAGAAAACTTATTACAATTACATGTAATATTTTTCATGTTGTCATTGAAAATTTAATAATTAATTATAATAATTTTAATTTAAAAATGATCAAATTAATAAAAAATTCATAATAATTGTAAAATTTAATTACAATAATATTATACTTAATTTATAATAACAAATTATAACAAGATTAAAAATTTTAAACAATAATAAACTTAGCATAATATCATACATAAATTACGAATCAATAACAATTTACTAAATAATTTGAAATTTAATAAACATAAAAGTGAATTTAGTCTTGGGTTGGCTAAACCCTAATTGTATGAGCAGCCTCTCTTGGGCACAACCCACTCTATCTATGAGCAACAATTCCTATATCTCTATCAGAAATTTAATTGCCATAGATGCATTAAGAACAAAGAATTCGTAGGAAACCCATTCTTGTTGAATGAATGCCAAACGAATCATGCATGTTATCTCTAAAATGCATTCAATCTATTTTCTTGATTAGTTGATTTGATTACCTAAACCCTTTCTCAAGCAATTCAAGCAATCCAAGAAACAAGAATAATTCGGCCAAAGATTACTGACGGGTTTGTCGAAGCCCTCAAAATTAATGCTAGTACCACAATAAGATATTTGCAGTAAAAGTGGTATTAGGTTAAATCCCACAGGGAGATAACAGTAGTCTCTTAGCCGAATGGATAATATTACTGAGTGGGAAAATTAAATACTGAAATTAAAAGAAGAAATAGCAAGCAAACAAGAGAAATCAGCCTTACCGAATTCTGGTTCAGGGGTTCGGTTTTGCCAATTGGCCATCGATCATAGGTATCCCAGGAAATCTTGCAATTCAAGCATTTAACCTTAGATTTATTAGGATAGCCAGAATAAACCTTGTGTTTTCCTAATACAGCTGATCAAACCCAACATTCGATCAATACTTCACTACTCAACTGGGTGCGATAGTGTTCCATATTAACCAGTAATGGCATTAAGATTTGTGAAAACAGTTAAACCAAAACAACAATAATTGAGATAGCTGCAATTATTGCATCTTGTTCCATCGATTCCTTTTAGGTTAAACCATGTCAATACATTGGTCAAAGGCTGTCACGAACAATTGACCCAAAAAGATATTAACCTAATTGCTACTTGTACCACTATTCGTGACAATTACGGATCACCAAAATCATGGATAGCAATAGGAAAATCAACATTAATTCAGTTTGTTAGTCTAATTAACATTAACATCCAATGAAAATATGCACCAGAATCAATGAATACTTGAATTAGAAAACAAGAACTGAAATTAAATACAGAACCTCACAATCACTCAATCGGACCTCCCCCCTTGAACCAGAAAAGGGAAGTTTAGCTGCTCATGATCTTCGAACCCTCCATGTGTTTCTTCTCTATGACTGAACTGCTCTCTTGGTAGCTTGAGTTGCTTGGTGATCTCTTGGATCTTGGGGTGACTGATGCTAGAGCTGGTCTGGCCCCCTCTTTATATAGCCAAAGGAGAGGGCTGTTTTTCAACTCCTTCTAGGAGATCATCTTATCTTCAGGGAGTCCTGATCTTCTTTGAACTAAACCTATCCTATCTCTTATCTAATCCCCAACCTTCTTATCTTTATAGGATTACAATTAAAATTCAGATCTAATAAGACTCTCTCCCTCCTTGGAGGTTACATTCGAATTAGGACTCTAGGCTCTTGCATCCAAGTTGGGCTTCTCTGATAACTTGGGCTACTTCCAGGTTCTTCTGCGAGTTGGGCTTCAGTTGTGAAATGGGTCTGGCTACAAACTTGCTCTGATTTCAGGCCCAGTTTCATACTCGATGCAGACCGAATCTGCCAAAATCCAAAACATAAAAGTTGTGGGCCTTTCTTTCATCTTTCTAAATCTTCTTGAATTGTCTAATTCGGAGTCTAAAATTGAGAGTTATGTGCAGATTACTGACTGTCGCCGAAACTGTGAAAAATCACCCGATTTGCCCTGTTTTCTTCCAATTGCCTTCTTTATTGCCCTGAGTCGAAATACAAGAGTAATTAGTCCATTTAAGTGCTAAAGTAATGTAAAAATATGAAAATTAGGAGATAAAAATAGGTTTCTTTTTAGTCTCATCAAATCCCCCCACACTTAAACTTTGCCTGTCCTCGGGCAAGGCAAAACTCAAGCAAAACAAGAGAAACTAACTATTGAATTTCTCTTCTTCTTCTCTATACGAGGCCTGGTCCATTGCATGCTTCAGTCCAGTCTTGGTAACCTTCCCCCTTTCATCTCTTTCTCCCCTTTTTCTCGTCCAAGAGTGATCGCAAATCACCATTCCTCATGGTCCTAGGTTAAATCGATAGTCAAGGAAACAAGCCTTCCACTGGCTGAACCTTCTTGGACTGAACAAGTACCCATTGCTTTAACAAACCAATTCAGCCAGATTCAATTATCTTTCTTGTTTCTTAGGTCAAAACAAGGTGTGTTATTGCCATAAGCTTGCTATGCATCACATCTCCACCACTTAGTATGAATTCCAAGGATTTGATTTGATGTACTTTTGTTATTTAGTGGAAATAAATAAAGTGCATGTTTGATTCATGTTGTTTGGTTTAATTCTGTGTAAAACCCTAAAATTGGACATTTATAGAGATTCATGTTAGTTTTAAATGTTCACAGCCATTAGATAAGTCTGGGGAGATTTATCCTGCCAAGGCTGATACTGGTGTGCCACCAAGTGTTGGGATGGCCTGTCTCAGCCACCAGGGTAAGACCCGAGGCGCATGCAGTATGGGATTACTTGAATCCTTGAACCGGACCAGATTTCCAGTATTGCCCTGGACCTTGGAGACAGATGGGCAAAACTGGAAAGTTACACCTGACCCCTAGACTCGATTATGACACTTCACTAGGTGTCGGATCAGGCTGTCTTTGATATGCCAATCAATGAGATCCTTAGCGGGGATCAAAACCTGGGTATGTTGGGACAGTCTGAGAATTCATCTGAGTGGGTAATCATAGTGACAGGATCAGCCCCTTTGTCGGACAAGGGTAATGATCGGGAATGCACTCTCTCTGATGGAAACCAAACTGCCGGCAGTTTATTTCAATCGTTGGAATTTTGTTTTTGCAAAATTAATATATTTATATATATGTATATGTACGGTTTCAAAATGTTTGCAAATGGTTTTAATTCCCGGGATCCATGTGAGAGGAGAGTGCAGCATTGTTCCTTACAGCTGAGGGAGAGGTCCTCTCTTGTCGGGCAGTGCTTGATCATTAAGGGCTGAGAGGTTAAGTGTAAGACCATTTAGGATAATACCTGATGGGCTAATTTTGCACCTGCCCACAGTCCCTGGGTTTTTATAAGATGGCTTGGCCCAGGGACCACTTAATGTAAGTGTTGGGCCCATAGGGTCCATATGATGGACTCAGGGGTTTACTGAGTTTTTCAGTGAATTCGGCTAGGCCTTGTATTAAAGGCTGGGCCGAACCCATGTGGCAGGTGTGTCTATCAATGCTTGGGTCCCATGCCATACAAAGAATCCCAACTGGGCAGCAGATTGGAAAGTAATTAGACACTGAACACTTAATGGGCCAAAAGCCCATTTCGAGGTGGGCTGATATGATCACCCATCTATGGGGCGAATCTGAGATTAATGTTAGTAAAAGGATTGGGCCTTTAACCTTATCCACTCTTGGAGACCAAATTCAAATTAGACTTGAATCTGGTAACCTCCTGATAAGATCAAGAGTAAGCTAACTTTATCTGCAGATAGGATTAAGATAATCCCCAATCCAAATACTGATTTGGATTGGGATAACTCCTCATTAGGAGGTTTTCTTAATCAAGAAGAAAGGAGGAGAAACCCTAAGAGAGAAATATATCAGATTTCGAACCAGGGGAGGAAAGGCAAGAAAGCTTCCTGCGAATTGTGATCAGATGTTATACAGACTCCAGAGAGAAGAGAAGTTTTTTTTTCAGCCATCTTCATCCCAGGAGTCCTTCTCCAGCCGCCGCCATTAACTGTTGCAAGATTCGATCTTTGCAGCAAAAGGATGTCAAGAAATCAGTTCTTGACATCAGTCTTGCAAGAAAGACTGAAAAGACTCAGTGTTTAGTGTTTCCAGAGGGTTCTTGCGAAGGATCCAGTGTGTAGGGCACACCCTGCTGGTTCTGTTCCATCCACAGCTGTGTCATCTTCAGCAGGTACGGATCTTGGTGCATTCTTTGGGCGTGAACACCAACTTTGGGAGATACTGTTTCTCCGGATCAGGTATATTCCTCCCTTTTATCTTTTGGTTCAGATCTGGTTTGATTATGGTTCAAGTAGGATCCTTGAATATTGTATTCTAAATTTAGGGAATATGATTCCCAGTTGGGAGAAGGTAGGAAAATTTTTGAAATTCGCCCACCCATTCCGCAACCTTTATGGTGTCCATTAGATGGATCCTACCATTCTTTCAGTGGTATCAGAGCCCCAGGTTCGAATCTTGAACCAAAAGAAAATCAGATCTGACCCTGCGCAGATGGATAGAAGTTGTTCTTTCAAAATTTGCGCAGATTGTTTTCTTTTTTTCAAGAAACTGTTTCTTGTTAAGGGTGATTGATCTGAAATTAATTTTTGTTAAATCCAAAATTTATTTAGAATTGTTCTTTATTTATTTTGATTTAATGGACTGTTCAAACCTGGAGATCGCAGTGCAGATTTGGCGCAGATGGTCTATGCACCATTTTTTTTTCTTTATTTTATTTAATTCTGTCTGTAAATATTTTTTTTATTAATAGAAATGGGATTTCTGTTTTTTATTTTTTCTTGATTAAAGAAGAAGGAAGAAGAAGGAGGCGCTGGAGATTTGTAGATGGAGAAATCGCTTTCTGTGATTTGTAGTTTGTGAAACTGCAACCCTAGTGATTAACCTCTGTTTTTCAGGTGGTGTGAATAGTCCATAGATTGATTTGTGATTGTTTGAAATCAAAATTATTAATTTCAGATCTTTCATGAATTAATTCTTGAATTGAAAATCAGTTTTGGACCTTTTCGGACTAGATTGGACCAAAACTGTTTGGACCGAATCTGGGGTACGAAAGGGACTGTTTTTCAGTCCATATTACTCACACTTGCTATTCCAAATCTGATGTTCAATTACAGGGATTAATTTGGCCCACCTGTAAAGCCCAATTTTAAAGGGTTAAAACTACAAAAACCCATTACTGGGAGATAAGCTGTATGGGCCAAACTGCTAGCTGTGATTCAGCCCATACACCTAATAGACATTAATTGTTGATGACTTAGATTTTAAATGGGCCATTCGATGGGCTTTACAGTAGTTAATTGATTGGATCAATTCCTCCTTTACATGTGATGTTTGGATGTTTGATATGCTGCGACCATGGGCCATAAGTACTACTTGGCCCATGAAGACTCGTTAGTGGCTCTTGCGCACACCATGGCTGAATGCACATCATTGCCATGGTGTCCCTCAAGGTCATTGGATGACCCCTCTTTGCTTGGTGGGCCCCACAACCCAGAAAAGGGATGCGTACGAAACCCCTAGCCGATTAAGGCCCACCAGAAATCTGACTTTATGAAAGTCAGTGGGAGCCACTCTGGTTTGACCTAAATTAGAACTAGGGCGTAATTTTGTTCCCTCCAGCAAATATGAATGCATGTGATAAGGAGATCCATATGATGGACTCTCTAAATGCCTTCCGTCATTAGCACAATGATGGGTCATTCAGTAATGAGGAAACGCACCATAAAATCGGGCTATCTATTTGCTGTTGGATCTATTAGAGTGTTTCATAAGATGATAGGGGCGTCATAGACCGATGTGGGAGGGGCTTCACCAGAAAATGGGAACTCTCTCATGGTACCTTGGCGTAACCTGAATATGATGGGTGTGCACTCACTGGACAGAAAGGTTTACCAGAAAACGGCTCTGAACCTTGTCTGACAGAGGCCAAAGGGAAACTCATTTGATGAGTGGATATGATCCGTCACAGAAAGGTGGTGGGGTTATGCAGCTGAAACAGTTGGCTTCACGCACCCCATGTGATTTCTCACATTTCCAGAGACATTTTCGTCGTCTCCGTCACTAAGAAAGGAGGGAAATCTCAGAGATGAACAAATGGGAATGGAAGATAGATTAAAAGCCATAACTATGTAGGTAACATGAATCAAACTAAGGTTGTGGACTAATGGTTTTGCTATTTTATCGGAAAATGGCAAACGATCAATTTGCAAAGCTTCTAGACGATAACAAGCTTAAGGGCCCAAACTATGCCGACTGGTACAAAAATCTTATGTTGGTCCTAACTTCCGAAAAGTTAGACAAGGTGGTAAAAAATCCTGCCCCGGAACGTCCGGGTGATAGGGCTTCTGTGGCCCGTAGGAGGGACTACCAAGATTGGGAGGATAAGAACTCCCTAGCCCGTTGTTTTGTCATTGCCTCATTAGACAACTCAATACAGAGGCAGTTCGATCAGATCGAACTAGCCAAGGACATATTGGACAGTCTAAGAACATTGTATGAAGAGCAGAACCGTTCTACTCGACAGAAGGTCCTGAAATTGTTCATGACTGCACAGATGACCAAAGGGCAGAAAGTTCATGACCATTGTCTTTGGATGATGGGATACATTAACGAACTTGAAGCTCTTGGATCCGGGCTAGATCTTGGCACGCAAGTGGATGCTATCCTAAATTCTTTGCCCTCTTCCTTCAATGCGTTCACAATGAACTACAATATGAATAAGCTGATGTCAGCATCCAGGAACTCAGCAATATGTTGCAGAGAATCGAGGATCTACTCAAGAAGGATGAGCCTGTGGTTATGCTTGCCGAAGCTAACAAATCGGGCAAGAAAAAGAGAAAGGCAAAGAAGCCCCAGAAGAAAACTACCAAACCTAAGAAGCAGAAGAAGAACAAGGCATCTGATGTCTGTCACTTCTGCAAGCAGACCGGCCACTGGAAGAGGAATTGTCCTGCCTAACTGGAATCTAAGAAAGGTAACATCGAAACTTGTGTCGGATCAGATTTCCAGTATTGCCCTGGACCTTGGAGAGAGATGGGCAAAACTGGAAAGTTACACCTGACCCTTAGACTCGATTATGACACTTCACTTGGTGTCGGATCAGGCTATCTTTGATATGCCAATCAGTGAGATCCTTAGCGGGGATCAAAACCTGGGTATGTTGGGACAGTCTGAGATATCATCTGAGTGGGATATCATAGTGATATCAGCCCCTTTGTCGGACAAGGGTAATGATCGGGAATGCACTCTCTCTGATGGAAACCAAACTGCCGGCAGTTGATTTCAATCATTGGAATTTTGTTTTTGCAAAATTAATATATTTATATATATATGTATATGTACGGTTTCAAAATGTTTGCAAATGGTTTTAATTCCCGGGATCCATGTGAGAGGAGAGTGAGGCACTGTTCCTTGCAGCCGAGGGAGAGGTCCTCTCTTGTCGGGCAGTGCTTGATCATTAAGGGCTGAGAAGTTAAGTGTAAGACCATTTAGGATAATACCTGATGGGCTAATCTTGCACCTGCCCACAGTCCCTGGGTTTTTATAAGATGGCTTGGCCCAGGGACCACTTAATGTAAGTGTTGGGCCCATAGGGTCCATATGATGGACTCAGGGGTTTACTGAGTTTTTCAGTGAATTTGGCTGGGCCTTGTATTAAAGGCTTGGCCGAACCCATGTGGCAGGTGTGTAGATCAATGCTTGGGTCCCACGCCATACAAAGAAGCCCAACTGGGCAGCAGATTGGAAAGTAATTAGACACTGAACACTTAATGGGCCAAAAGCCCATTTCGAGGTGGGCTGATATGATCACCCATCTATGGGGCGAATCTGAGATTAATGTTAGTAAAAGGATTGGGCCTTTAACCTTATCCACTCTTGGAGACCAAATTCAAATTAGATTTGAATCTGGTAAGATTCGATCTTTGCAGCAAAAGGAAGTCAAGAAATCAGTTCTTGACATCAGTCTTGCAAGAAAGACTGAAAAGACTCAGTGTTTAGTGTTTCAGAGGGTTCTTGCAAAGGATCCAGTGTGTAGGATGGACCCTGCTGGTTCTATTCCATCCACAGTTATGTCATCTTCAGCAGGAACGGATCTTGGTACATTCTTTGGGCGTGAACACCAACTTTGGGTGATACTGCTTCTCCGGATCAGGTATATTCCTCCCTTTTATCTTTTGGTTCAGATCTGGTTTGATTATGGTTCAAGTAGGATCCTTGAATATTGTATTATAAATTTAGGGAATATGATTCCCAGTTGGGAGAAGGTGGAAAATTTTTGAAATTCGCCCACCCATTCCGCAACCTTTATGGCGTCCATTAGATGGATCCTACCATTCTTTCAATTGCCATAAGCTTGCTATGCATCACATCTCCACCACTTAGTATGAATTCCATGGATCTGAAGGTGAGAATGGGGTTGGGGTTCTATGGTGAGTGCATTTTATTCTCCGTCTCACCCATTCCTTTCGCTTCTAAATGTGAGTGCATTTTATTCTCCATCTCACATTTTCCCTTCGCTTCTAGATGTGCGTGCATTTTATGCTCCATCTTACATTAGTCACGAAATATTTCCCTCTCTCTTTTTTTTTTTTTTTGGATAAGAATCACAGGGTCTCGCCAGTTGATCCATGAATTTATTGATCGTGATCTCAATATGCCTAACACAGCAAGTTCTACAATAAACTTACCATGTTTGATAGATAATTATGTGAAAGCCAATCAAACCCTTATGCATCTTGCCTATTGATCGATTAAAATAATGAGGTACCATATGCAGCCAAGAGAGATTCAGTTAGTCATAGGTGCATCCTATCCTATCTATTCAGCCTAGGCACATGATTCCTGATAAGTTGAAATCGTTCAAGAATAAGCTCCAGGGAGCAGAAATTTTAAAAGGAAAGGTTAGGAAGTGATGATCAAAGCCTGCTAGGGTTATCGCAAATTTCCATCCGGTTTCCCTAATCCCCCCACACTTAACATATACATTGTCCCTAGTGTATGTGATTATGCATGAAGTAGAAGGATTTGGGGGTACTTCCCTATTCGTATTGTTGGGTTCCTGCTAAACACAAAAATCAAAACCAAAGAAAATAACAAAACTAACTAAACACAACGGGTTGCCTCCCACAAGCGCAATTGTTTAACGTCATTATGCTCGACGTTCTCCTCTACTCCTTTAATCCAATGAATACCGATGAATGTCCAACGAGATGTCTACCGTAGAGGAGACATTTGCATCCTCGTGGAACAACTTTAATCGATGCCCATTTACCTTGAAGATCTTACCTGTGTCTAGACTTTTGATCTCTACTGCACCATAAGGAAATACATTAGTCACAATAAGTGGACCCATCCACCTGGAACGCATCTTACCTGGCATGAGTTGGAGTCAAGAATTGTACAATAAGACCTTTTGTCCAATTTTAAATTGTTTTCTTAAGAGTACATTGTCATGGAATAATTTGGTCTTTTCTTTGTAGATTCTTGAATTTTCATATGCCTCTAACCACAACTCTTCCAGCTCTTGCAACTGGAGCTTCCTTTCCTTCCCTGCTTCTTCCATATTCATGTTGCATCGCTTGATTGCCCAAAAGGCCCTATGTTCAATTTTGACCGGCAAGTGGCAAGATTTGCCAAAAATTAACCTGTAAGGGGACATAACTATTGGGGTCTTGTAAGCTGTTCGATATGCCCCGAGAGCATCATCTAGACGTAGGCTCCAATCCTTCCTTCCCGGATTCACCGTCTTTTCCAAGATGGATTTTACCTCTCTATTGGAAATTTCAGCTGGACCGTTAGTCTGTGGGTGATAAGCAGTGGCGATTCGGTGATGCACCCCATACCTTCTCAACAAGGCTTCGACGGTTCTATTGCGAAGGTGGGTCCCTTGATCGCTTATGATGGCTCGAGGAATGCCAAACCTACCGAAGATGTTAGACTTGATAAATCCTACAACACATTTAGAATCATCAGTCTTGGTGGCTTTGGCTTCCACCCATTTTGAGACATAATCGACTGCCAAAAGTATATAAGAAAACCACAAGAGGGAGGAAAGGGTCCCATGAAATCAATACCCCAACCATCAAATATTTCACATATAAGAATGGGGGTTTGGGGCATCTCATTCCTACGAGATGGTGTACCTGTTTGCTGACATCTTTCACAATTTTTACAAAACAAGTATGAATCTCTAAATAGGGTTGCCCAATACAGCCCACTATCCAAGACTTTTCGAGCAGTCCTCCTTGACCCAAAATGGCCACCACAAGCATAATTATGACAAAAAATTAAAATCGACATCTGCTCTTCCTCAGGGACACACCTCCTAATCATTTGATCAGAACAAAATTTCCATAGATAGGGTTTGTCCCATACATAATATTTTGCCTCATACTTGATTTTGTTCTTCATGGATTTGCTAACGTCATTAGGCAAGAATCCGGTGACCAAGTAGTTCACAATATCAGCATACCATGGAACCATACCTCTCATGTGAAACAACTGCTCATCAGGAAACAACTCACAGATGGGTGAGGAGTCCTCATCTTTCACCAACCTACTTAGGTGATCTGCCCCCGAGTTTTTAGCTCTCTTTCGATCCTTGATCTCTAAATCAAACTCTTGGAGCAAGAGTATCCTCATCTTTCAGCTCCCTTTCGCTAGTAGGTATTTCAAAGCTGCATGGTCAGAAAATACAAGTACTTTAGAGCCAAGCAAATATGATCTAAATTTGTCTAAAGCAAACACAATTGCTAGTAGCTCCTTTTTAGTAATTGTGTAGTGGGTTTGGGCAGCATTCAACATTTTAGAAGCATAGTAAATGATGTGGCTCTTCCCATCTATTCGTTGACATAGAACAGCCCCTACTGCATAGTTGTTTGCATCGGTCATGATCTCGAAGGGCAAGTTCCAATCGGGTGGTTGAAAAATGGGTGCAATTGTTAATAAATTTTTAAGCTTGTCAAATGCTTCCTTCCACTCATCACCAAAATCGAAAGGCACATCCTTTTGCAACAAATTGGACAATGGCAGGGCAATTTTTGAAAATTCTTTGATGAATAAAAGCCTGTATGTCCAAGAAAAGAACGAACCTCCCTAACATTTGTAGGATAGGGTAAGCTCACAATCAAATCAATTTTGGCCTTGTCGACCTCTATTCCTCTAGCTGAAATTACATGTCCCAACACAATGCCTTCCTTCACCATAAAATGACATTTTTCATAGTTTAAGACAAGATTTGTTTCGACACACATATTTAGAATTTTACTTAAACTATTTAGGTAGTCATCAAACGAATCACCATAAACAGTAAAATCATCCATGAACACTTCAATGCATTTTTCAATAAAAGCAGAAAATATACTCATCATGCATCTTTGAAATGGTGCCGAATGGGCAAGTGAATGTTGTTTTCTCTTGGTCCTCCTGCGCAATAACAATCTGATAATATCCTGAGAACCCATCGAGAAAACAGAAAAAAGCCTTACCTGCTAATCACTCTAGCTTCTGATCGATGAAGGGTAGGGGAAAATGGTCCTTTCGAGTGGCCAGGTTAAGTTTTCAAAAATCTATTACCATTCACCAGCCACCTTGTACCCTCATGGGAATTAGTTCATTATTTTGATTTTTTACTACAGTAATTATAGTTTTCTTAGGTACAACATGAATAGGACTTACCCATTTACTGTCTGAAATGGTACCATCAGTCCTTGCACCGAACTGCTGTGAATTCTCGGCCATGTTGGAAATTAATTCCCTGGCCACTTCAGGTGTCTTGTTTTCTAGAGCTCCTCCACTAGCTGCATCGACCATACTTCTATCCATGGGCTAGAGCCCTTCATAGAAGTATTGGATTAACAGTTGTTCGGGTATTTGGTGGTATGGACAGGTAGCAACAAGTTGTTTAAATCTTTCCCAATATTCATATATTGTCTCACCACCACATTGCCGAACTCCACATATTTCTTTTCTTATGTTAGCAGCCTGCGATGCAGGAAAATATTTATCCAAAAATATCCTATTCATCTCATGCCATGTGTGTAATGAACTGGGAAGAAGAATATACAACCAATCCTTTGCTTTATCTCGTAAAGTAAATGGAAAGGCTATGAGTTTTACCTGGTCCTCGGTCATACCTTGGTGCTTTATGCTCGAACAGACGAAATGGAATTCCTTTAGATGCTTATGAGGGTCCTCACCTGGAAAACCATGAAATATAGGCAATAGTTGTATCAAACCAGATTTCAGTTCAAAAGCTACCTCAAGAGTGGGATATGTTATACATAAGGGCTGTTGGTTCATAACCGGTGTAGTAAACTCCCTCAATGTCCTCTTTCTGTCAGCTATTCTTTCTCCTTCTTCAATAATGGGAAGATCACAAGTTGGTAGATCGAAATCTGAATTCACTCTTTTAGGTGAACGATCCTTCCTTTGCTTCGCCTCCTTCCTTAAACGACGGGTAGTCTTCTCAATTTCGGGGTTGTACTCGAGTTCACCTCGTTCAGAAGCACGAGTCATAAAACAAGAAGGTCAACACAAATAGAAGGAAATAGCTAAGTAAAATTGCTCCCTGGCAACGGCACCAAAATTTTGACGGGTTTGTTGAATCCCTCAAAATTAATGCTAGTCCCACAATAAGATATTTGCAGTAAAAGTAGTACTAGGTCAAATCCCACAGGGAGCTAACTGTAATCTCTTAGCCGAATGGATAATATTACTGAGTTGGAAAATTAAACACTTAAATTAAAAGAAGAAATAGCAAACAAACAAGAGAAATCAGCCTTATCGAATTCTGGTTCAGGGGTTCGGTTTAGCCAATTGGCCATCGGTCATAGGTATCCCTGGAAATCTTGCAATTCAAGCATTTAACCTTAGATTTTTTAGGATAGCCATAATAAACCTTGTGTTTTCCTAATACAGCTGATCAAACCCAGCATTCAATCAACACTTATCACTACTCAACTGGGTACAATAGCGTTCCATATTAACTAGTGATAGAATTATGATTTGTGAAAACAATTAAACCAAAACAACAATAATTGAGATAGCTGCAATTATTGCATCTTGTTCCATCGATTCCTTTTAGGTTAAACCATGTCAATACATTGGTCAAAGGCTGTCACGAACAATTGACCCAAAAAGATATTAACCTAATTGCTACTTGTACCACTATTTGTGACAATTACGGATCACCGAAATCATGGATAGCAATAGAAAAATCAACATTAATTCAGTTTGTCAGACTAATTAACATTAACATCCAATGAAAATATGCACCAGAATCAATGAATACTTGAATTAGAAAACAAGAACTAAAATTAAATATAGAACCTCACAATGACTCAATCGAACCTCCCCCCTTGAACCAAAAAAGAGAAGTTTAGCTGCTCATGATCTTCGAACCCTCCATGCGTTTCTTCTCTATGGCCGAACTACTCTCTTGGTAGCTTGAGTTGCTTGGTGATCTCTTGGATCTTGGGGTGAGTGATGCTAGAGCTGGTCTGCCCCCCTCTTTATATAGCCAAAGGAGAGGGCTGTTTTCCAACTCCTTCTAGGAGATCATCTTATCTTCAGGGAATCCTGATCTTCTTTGAACTAATCCTATCCTCTCTCTTATCTAATCGCCAACCTTCTTATCTTTATAGGATTACATTCAAAATTCAGATCTAATAAGACTCTCTCCCTCATTGGAGGTTACATTCGAATTAGGACTCTAGGCTCTTGCATCCGAGTTGGGCTTCTCTGATAATTTGGGCTGCTTCTAGGTTCTTCTGCGAGTTGGGCTTCAACTGTGAAATGGGCCTGGCTGCGAATTTGCTCCGACTTTGGGGCATTCCTTTCATCTTTCTAAATCTTCTTGAATTGTCCAATTCTAAGTCTGAAAATGAGAGTTATGGCCAGATTACTGACTGTCGCCGAAATTGTGCAAAATCACCCGATTTGCCCTATTTTCTTCTAATTGCCTTCTTTATTGCCCTGAATCGAAATACAAGAGTAATGAGTCCATTTAAGTGCTAAAGTAATGTAAAAAGATGAAAATTAGGGGATAAAAATAGGGTTCTTTTTAGTCTCATCCATTACTCTATTAATCGAAAACCCTAATCAAGAAATCCCAAGAATGAATCACAATCAATCGGATCTGCTTAAAATATTAATTACATATCAGAATTGAAACCCATCATGGTTCGCATAATAGAAAGAAGGAAAGATTCAACAAAGAAGAAGACAACCTAGGATTTCAACATCAATCTTCAATCTTCTCTTCAATTCGCATTCAGCAGCCTTCTCTCCTTCTCCCGCACTTCTTCTCTTTGGTTTTGTCTTCAGGGGTCCAAACCTTAATTTCCTCTTTTTGTTTTCTTTTTATACTCTTCCTTTCACCCTTCTTCCCATTCTCTAAAGTCAGCCGCCTTTTTGGAGCCTCCCTTAGGGCTGTTGTTGGGCTGCTGTTCTTGGTGGGCCGAACTGCTGTTCTCCCATAGGGTTTCAGTTGGGCTGCAGTTGGGCCTCTTTCCTTGGTGGGCCGAAGTGCTTCCCTTTTCACCATATCAGCATGTCTTCATGCTCTCTTCGCCCTAGACTGTCCCAAACTCCTAGTTTCCTGAAATTCTGCTCAATTAGGGTAAAACCATTGAAAATCATCATCAAAACCATGTATAAAGCAATAAAAATGATGTGTAGCATGCACACACATCAGATATCATTGAAACCTTCAGTCCTGTTGTAAAACTAACCACAATTTGCATCGTTCTTGTTATTGTTGTTGCTCAAAATATTGACCATTGCACCAGCATGCTGTTCAGAACGCTTTCTTACATGGAGACTTGGATGAACTTGTTTACATGCAACAACCCAATGGCTTTGTTGAATCTACACATCCCTATTATGTTTGTCTCCTCAAAAAATATTTTATATGATTTGCGCCAGGCCCCTCACTCGTGGTTTTCTAAGCCGAGCTCATATCTTCTCTCCATTGGGTTCATTGGCTCTCGATCCGACACTTCTCTCTTCATTAATCGCATGGTTGACTATAGTATCTTCATTCTCGTATATGTCAATGACATTATAATTACCGGCTCCTCTTCCTCTCACATTCAGTCTGTAATCCATGATATGAGACATCATTTTGCTACCAAGGACCTTGGTCCTCTCGGTTATTTTCTGGGTGTTGAGATTATCCGTACATCCTCCGTCTTATTAGAAAATACATTACTTATCTTCTTACAAAAGCGCAGCTCAATGGCATCAAACCGGTTTCCACCCTGGCTCAAGCCGATGCTAGTGTTTCCAAAATTCATGGGGAACCGTTCTTTGCTGGAGAACTATATCACCATACTGTTGGCGCCCTCCAATATCTCTCCATCACAGCATTGTCTCTGCTACTTCCGAGCTGCTATGGGTGAAGTCTCTTCTCTTAGAATTGAAAGAATGGTAGGATCCATCTAATGGACGCCATAAAGGTTGCGGAATGGGTGGGCAAATTTCAAAAAAATTTCCTACCTTCTCCCACTAGGAATCATATTCCCTAAATTTAGAATACAATATTCAAGGATCCTACTTGAACCATAATCAAACCAGATCTGTACCAAAAGGTAAATGGGAGGAATATACCTGATCCGGAGAAGCAGTATCTCCCAAAGTTGGTGTTCACGCCCAAAGAATGCTCCAAGATCTGTTCCTGCTGAAGATGATACAGCTGTGGATGGAACAGAACCAGCAGGGTGCGTCCTACACACTGGATCCTTCACAAGAATCCTCTGGAAGAACTAAACACTGTAACCTTTTCAGTCTTTCTTGCAAGACTGATGTCAAGAACAGATTTCTTGACTTTCTTTTCTGCAAAGATCCAATCTTGCAATGGCAGATGGCGGCGGCAGGAGGAGAGAACCAAAACCGAAAAAGCTGAACTGCTTTTTCTCCTTTTCTGGAGAGTATGAAATCTGATCTCTATTCGCAGGAACCTTTCTTGCGATTTTCCTTGGTTCGAATTCTCTTGTTTTTCTCCTCCTTTCTTCTTGATTAAGAAACCTCCTAAATCAGGAGTTATCCCAATCCAAATCAGTATTTGGATAGGGGATAATCTTAATCCTTTGTGTAGATAGAGTTAGCTTACTCCTGGTCTTATCAGGGGGTTACCAGATTCAAATCTAACTTGAATTTGGTCTCTAAGAGTGGATAAGGCTAAAGGCCCAATCCTTTTACTAACTTCAATCTCAAATTCGCCCCATGGATGGGTGATCATATCAGCCCACCTCGAAATGGGCTTTTTGGCCCATTAGGTGTTCAGTGTCTAATCACATTCCAATCTGCTACCCAGTTGGGCTTCTTTGTATGGCGTGGGACCCAAGCATTGATCTACACACCAGCCACATGGGTTCGGCCCAGCCTTTAATACAAGGCCCAGCCGAATTCACTGAAAAACTCAATGAACCCCTTGAGTCCATCATATGGACCCTATGGGCCCAACACTTATATTAAGTGGTCCCTGGGCCAAGCCATCTTATAAAAACCCAGGGACTGTGGGCAAGTGCAAGGTTAGCCCATCAGGTATTATCCTAAATGGTCTTACACTTAACCTCTCAGCCCTTAATGATCAAGCACTGTCCGACAAGAGAGGACCTCTCCCTCGGCTGCAATGAACAGTGCCGCACTTTCCTCTCACATGGATCCCGGGAATTAAAACCATTTGCAAACATTTTGAAACCGTACATATAATATAAGTATATTAATTTTGCAAAACAAAATTCCAACGATTGAAATCAACTGCTGGCAGTTTGGTTTCCATTAGAGAGAGTGCATTCCCAATCATTACCCTTTGTCCGACAAAGTGGCTGATTCTGTCACTATGACCACCCACTCAAATGAATTCTCAAACTGCCCCAACATACCCAGGTTTTGATCCCCGCTAAGGATCTCGCTGATTGGCATATCAAAGGCAGCCTGATCCAGCACCTAGTGAAGTGTCATAATCGAGTCTAGGGGTCAGGTGTAACTTTCCAGTTTTGCCCATCTATTTCCAAGGTCCAGGGCAAGACTGGAAATCTGGTCCGGTTCAAGGATTCAAGTAATCCCATACTGCATGTGCTTCGGGTCTTACCCTGATGGCTGAGACAGGCCATCCCAACACTTGGTGGCACACCAGCATCAGCCTTGGCAGGATAAATCTCCCCAGACTTATCCAACGGCTGTGAACATTTAAAACTAACATGAATCTCTATAAATGTCCAGTTTTAGGGTTTTACACAGAATTAAACCAAGCAACATGAATCAAACATGCAATTTATTTATTTCCACTAAATAACAAAAGTACATCAAATCAGATTGAAGCTAAGTGCATACATAAACTGTCTAACAAGAATTGGGCATTCTCTCAAGTTCCTCTCCTCCTATACTATGGTGTGACGACATTGGGCCACTTATCTCGTTGCTAATCCTGTACTTCACTCCAAAGCCAAGCTCATCCAAATTGATGTTTGTTCGTGAACATGTTGCTTAGAAGAACCTTCGTGTACATACTAATGTATATATGCTCACTTTGACACTCAATGAATGATCATTGAATTTCCCAACTCTGATAGTCTCAAATAAAAACAACAATTCATATAAAAAACTTAGAAATAACAATTTGTATTAACGGATCCGGAATTAATATGTTTTGGGTAAAAAAAGTCCTCATAAATTTGTATTGATCAACCCTACACCAAATACAACCCTGCTAATTTTTTCCTTACACCAAAAATAATATGTTTATTAAGAAATAAAGGGGCGAAGAAGGTCTCACAAATGAAATTGAGTGGGAGACTACAGTCGAAAAAGTTCTTCTCACTTCAGGCTTAAAAAAAAAAAAATCTTGTCACTTCTTGATAGGCATTTATTTAGGCGCTGATTAGTTTATTACAAAATAAGAGAGAAACAAAACTTCTTTTTTTTTTTTTTAATTTTTTGCAAAGAGAGAAGCACACTAAACACAACGTTTAAGGAATTAAAAGTTTTTGCAGAAACAGTAGATATAGATGTAACAAAGTGCAATTCGATCATTGGAGATAATGGCGTGGATGTCCCAATAATTAAGATTGCAATTTAGTGTTGTGTTGATAGTTTTCCAGAAGTGAGTCATCGTCAAGTCACACTAGCTAGACACGCAGAGCTTCTATTTCCTTCACCTCAAAAATATGTCTGAATTTTCAAGGCGTATAAATAGTCTTTAATTAGAATTGATAGTGCATAGACCAATTCCACTCCACACCATGAATTCTGTATTTTTCAAATGGGCCCTAATATGTGAAATTCAAATTGACTTGTGATTTTTATGTAATAAACTAGTATGACTAATTCATAATGAGAAAAGTAGAAAGTAGAAGCAATGAAATGGATCCCAAAGCTAAGTCAAGTAGTCAACATCGATGGGCCTGCCTAGGAGAAGCACCTTCATACATCACTTATCTACACTTCTACAAAGACTTTCGTAGTGGCTCCAGTCTCCAGAGGTCTTTGGGATGGTTCCGTGGCTCCAATATTGGACACATAAGAAGGGAACAATCTTGACTATTATGTTGGAGTTTGTATGGAGTAGAATGTGAGAAAAGTCTTTGGAATATATCAAACATGGACAGCCGAAGTTTTTGCCATGGAAAAAAGTTTTTGAAGTCTGATCTTTAAAACTCCAATACTTTTGTTCTAAAAACAATTAGAAATATTGGTTTTTGGTGTTTTTAGAGGCCCTGAAAAGATAAAATAGTTTGAGTTGGAACAACTTTCAAACATTTGAAACTATGAAGTTACTATTTTATCCCAAAAAGTAGACTGTTTTATACATTTGAAACTATTAAAACCTACCCTATAGTTTGTGTTTTACTAAAATATCCCCTATACTTTCAATCAATTTACTTAATCAACCTTAATTTCCATTAGATGAAAGTGAAAAATGACAGTTTTAACTCTAACATCCATTCAAATAAACTTAATCAAAAGAAACTAAACAAGAATGTCATTTTTTCCCCTAATAAAACATGAACAACCGCTCTAATTTTCTCGATATTGTCAATTTTGTTTTCTATGCAAAAAAGTGTTAGCAGTACTTTTTGAGTAAACAACCATGGATCCATACCCTTGAACATTTTCCTCTCAGTTTAGGGATGCTTTTGGAATAAACAACCATGGGTCCATGCCCTTGAACATTTTCCACTTAGTTTAGGTGATCATGTTACTATTTTAAGATGGAAAAACAAATAGTTCTTAATAAAAGGTCGATTAAGATGTAAGATCCTATCACTATGATCACCAACTCAGATGAATTCTCAGACTGCCCCAACATGCCCTGGTTTGACCCCCGCTAAGGATCTCACTGATTGACATATCAAAGACAGCCCGATCCGACACCTAGTGAAGTATCATAATCAAGTCTAGGGGTCAGGTATAACTTTCCAGTTTTGCCCATCTGTCTCCAATGTCCAGGGCAATACTGGAAATCTGGTATGGTTAAAGGATTCAAGTAATCCCATACTGCATGTGCCTTGGGTCTTACCCTGGTGGCCTAGACAGACCATCCCAAAACTTGGTGGCACACCAGTATCAGCCTTGGCAGGATAAATCTCCCCAGACTTATCCAATGGCTGTGAACATTTAAAACTAACATGAGTCTCGTTAAGTGTCCAGTTTTAGGGTCTTACACAGAATTATACCAAACAACATGAATCAAACATGCACTTTATTTATTTACACTAAATGTCAAAAGTACATCAAATCGGATTGAAGCTAAGGGCATACAAAACTGTCTAACAGCTCCCACTTGCACTTAGGTCCAATCTGGTACAAGCCGGAGTCCCATACTTTCCACGTGTTTCTCAAACACCTTCTATGTCAGTGGCTTAGTCAATGGGTCTGCCACATTATCCGCTGATGCTACCTTCTGAATTAGGACGTCCCTCTACCAACGATCTCCCATAGTACATGGTACTTCCTCTCGATGTACTTTGACTTCGAGTGAGCCCGAGGCTCTTTAGCCTAGGCGATCGCTCCATTGTTGTCACACAACAACGGTATGGGTGATGTGTTGGACGGAATCACTCCCAATTCGTGTATGAATTTCTTCATCCACACGGCTTCCTTGGCAGCTTCACTTGCGGCAATGTACTCGGCCTCGGTTGTGGAATCTGCAGTGGACCCCTGTTTGTTGCTTTTCCAGCAAACAGCACACGATCCTATCGTGAAAACATTACCCAGATGTAGACTTTCTATCATCTGGATCCGACTAGAAATCGGCATCAGTATACCCTAGAACTTGTAGTGAACTACCATCGAATACCAGTCAAAACTCTTTTGTCCTTCGAAGGTATTTGAGTATGTTCTTCACAGCAGTCCAATGCTCCTGCCCTGGGTTGGCTTGGAATCTGCTTACCACACTCACCGCCTGAGCAATGTCCGGGCGAGTGCACAGCATGGCATACATGAGGCTTCCTACGACTGAGGCATAGGGAACATTTCTCATGCCTGCAATCTCCTTAGTAGTCTTGGAAGACATCTTCTTGGAGAGAGTGACTCCATGCCTGAAAGGAACGTTTCCTTTCTTGGAGCTCTCCATGCTGTATCTTTTGACAATTTTGTCAATATAAGCAGCCTGGGATAATCCAATTATCCACTTCGATCTATCTCTATAGAGTCGAAGACCCAGTATATATGAAGCTTCTCCAAGATCTTTCATGGAGAACTACTGTGACAGCCATACCTTGACCGAAGTCAACATTCCTACATCATTCCCAATGAGCAGGATATCGTCCACGTACAACACCAAAAAGGTGATCTTATCCCCATTGGACTTTCTGTAAACACAGGGTTCATCCGGATTCTGCTCAAAGTCAAACGTTTTGACGGCAGAATCAAAACGGATGTTCCAACTCCTAGAAGCCTGCTTAAGTCCATATATGGATCTATTAAGTATAGATAGCATGTGTTCTTGACCCGCAGTAATGAAGCCTTGCGGCTGCTGCATGTAGATATCTTCACTAAGATCTCCATTCAGGAACGCGGTTTTGACATCCATCTGCCAAATCTCGTAGTCATGGTATGCTGCTACGACTAGCAGGATCCTAATGGATTTAAGCATGGCCACGGGCAAAAAGGTTTCCCCATAATCAATGCCTTCTTTATGAGTATACCCTTTTGCCACCAAACGAGCTTTGTAGGTCTCAATCTTGCCATCGGGGCCCTTCTTTCTCTTGTAGATGCATTTGCAACCTATTGCTTTTACCTCGGAGGGCGGATCTACTAGAGTCCAGACCCCATTGGTCTCCATCGAGTCCATCTCAGCTTTCATGGCCTCCACCCACTTCTGGGAATCTATGTCTAACATAGCCTCGACGTAAGTTACGGGATCCTCCTCACTAGTCAAGCCTTCCACCAGGTAACTATCCTGGTCATAACCATATCGGACTGGTGGCCTGGATACCTAAGTGGATCTTCTAGGTTGGTCACTACCTGGAACCTGTGGGACATCTCCCATTGCTCCTGAGCTTTCCTCATCAAGAACTATTTCCTGACGATGGGTGTCCAGGATGTATTCGGTTTCTAAGAATTGGGTGTTTCGACTGTAGAATACTTTTTGCTCACTTGGGTCATAGAATAGATAACCCACCGAATCTTTTGGGTAGTCTATAAATAAGCAATGACTAGTTTTGGATTCCAACTTGTCTGCACTTGTTCTTTTAACGTGTGCAGGACAACCCCAAATCTACAAGTGTCTTACACTTGGCTTCCTTCCAGTCCATAGTTTATATGGAGTCTTCGGAACCGATTTGGTTGGAACCCGATTCAGTACGTAGGTAGCAGTCTCTAATGCATGTCACCAAAAGGATGTTGGTAATTCTGAGCGTGCGAGAAGTGACCGGACCATGTTCAACAAGGTCCTATTCCTCCTCTCTAAAACACCGTTGAGTTGAGGTGTGGCAGGAGGAGCTAATTTCGACATTATCCCATTGACCTTTAAGTAGTCCCTGAATTCATCAGAGAGATACTTGCCACCTCGATCTGATCGAAGGGCCTTAATTTCTCTCCCTAACTGTTTCTCGACTTCCTATCTGAACTCTTTGAACTTTTCAAAGGATTCAAACTTGTGTCTCATTAGGTACACGTAACCATATCATGAAAAATCATCTGTAAAGGTGATGAAATACACGTGTTGATTTCATGTCCTAACACTCAAGGGACCACATACATCAGTATGTATTAGATCAAGTGTGCCTGTAGATCTTTCAGGCTTACCGTCAAATGGCCGCTTAGTCATCTTACCTTGAAAGCAAGGCTCACAAGTGGGAAGATTTTCTACGGTTAGAAAATCCAAAGGACCATCCTTTACCAGCCTTGTGATTCGGTCAACACCGATATGGCCAAGTCGGTAATGCTAGAGGCACGTGGGATTTACTGTATCACGATTCCTTTTCTTGGGATTTTCGACCGACGTAGTTTCGGTTAAGTTAGTTTCTAGAGAAGGATGTAGAACATAGAGACCGTTCTCTAGTTCCCCGCATGCGATGAATTTGTTTTTCCGTTTAACAGTAATCATATTACTAAAATAAACAGTATATCCATTAGCACACAGCTTAGAAACAAAAATTAAATTTCTTCTCAAGTTCTGTACATAAAGACAATCTTTAAGTACAAGCACTTCTCTAAATACAAATTCTACGATTCCTATTGCCGCAGCTGCAACACTTGCAGTCGTTCCCAAGAATAGTGTCACTTCGCCTTCACTCAATCTTTTGCTAACTTTGAACCCCTGTAGTGACTTACACGCATGAGTTGAAGCCCCGGAGTCAACACACCAGGACACAGAAGTAACTAACATATTAGTTTCTATGACACAAGTTTCGACATTACCTTTCTTAGATTCCAGGTAGGCAGGACAGTTCCTCTTCCAGTGGCCAGTTTGCTTGCAGAAGTGACATCAGATGTCTTGTTCTTCTTCTACTTCTTAGGCTTGGCAGCTTTCTTCTGGGGCTTCTTTGCCTTTCTCTTTTTCTTGCCCGATTTGTTAGCTTCAGCAAGCATAACCACAGGCTCATCCTTCTTGAGTAGATCCTCGGCCCTCTGCAACATATTGCTGAGTTCCTGGACGCTGACATTCAGCTTATTCATGCTGTAGTTCATTGTGAACGCATTGAAGGAAGAGAGCAAAGAATTCAGGATAGCATCCACTTGCGTGCCAAGATCTAGCCTGGATCCAAGGGCTTCAAGTTTGTTTTTGTAGCCCATCATCCAAAGACAATGGTCATGAACTTTCTGCCCCTTGGACATCTGCGCGGTCATGAACAGTTTTAGGACCTTCTGATGAGTAGAACGGTTCTGCTCTTCATACATTGTCTTTAGACTGTCCAATATGTCCTTGGCTAGTTCGATCCGATCAAACTACCTCTCTAGTGAGGCAATGACAAAGCAGCGGGCTATGGAGTTCTTATCCTCCCAATCTTGGTAGTCCCTCCTACGGGCCTCAGAAGCCCTATCACCCGGACGCTCCGGGGTAGGATTTTTCACCACCTTATCTAACTTTTTGGAAGTTAGGACCAACATAAGATTTCTGTACCAGTCGGCATAGTTTGGGCCCTTAAGCTTGTTATCGTCTAGAAGCTTTGCAAATTGATCGTTTGCCATTTCTTGATAAAACAGCAAAATCGTTAGTCCATAACCTTAGTTTGATTCATGTTACCTACATAGATATGGCATTTAGTATATGTTCCATTCCCATTTGTTCATCTCTGAGATTTCCCTCCTTTCTCAGTGACGGAGATGACGAAATGTCTCTAGAAATGTGGGAAATCACATGGGGTGCATGAAGCCAACTGTTTCAGCTGCATAACCCCACCACCTTTCTGTGATGGATCATATCCACTCATCGAATGAGTTTTCCTTTGGCCTCTGTCAGACAAGGTTCAGAGCCGTTTTCAGGTAAACCTTTCTGTCCAGTGAGTGCACACCCATCGTATTCATGTTACGCCAAGGTACCGTGAGAGAGTTCCCATTTTCTAGTGAAGCCTCTCCCACATCGGTCTATGACGCCCTATCATCTTATGAAACACTCTAACAGATCCAACAGCAAATGGATAGCCCAATTTTATGGTGCGTTTCCTCTTTACTGAAGGACCCATCATTGTGTTAATGACAGAAGGCCTTTAGAGAGTCCATCATATGGATCTCTCTATCACATGCATTCATATTTGCTGGAGGGAACAAAATTACGCCCTAGTTCTAATTTTAGGTCAAACCAAAGTGGCTCCCACTGACTTTCATAATGTCAGATTTCTGGTGGGCCTTAATCTGCTAGGGGTTCCATACGCATCCCTTTTCAGGGTTGAGGGGCCCACCATGAAAGGAGGGGTCATCCAATGACCTTAAGGAACACCATGGCAATGATGTGCATTCAGCCATGGTGTGCGCAAGAGCCGCTAACAAGTCATCATGGGCCAAGTGCTTATGGCCCATGGTCGCAGCACATCAAACATCCAATCATCACATGTAAAGGAGGAATTGATCCAATCAATTAACTGCTGTAAAACCCATTAAACAACCCATTTGAAATCCATAACACTAACAATTAATGTCTACTAGGTGTATGGGCTGAATCGCAGTTAGCAGTTCGGCCCATACAACTTTTCTCACAAGAGTTGGCTTTTGCAGTTTTAACCTTTTAAAACTGGGCTTTACAGGTGGGCCAAATTAACCACTGTAATTGAACATCAGATTTGGAGTAGCAAGTGTGAGAAGAATGGACTGAAAAACAGTCCCCTTCGAACCCTAGATTTGGTCCAAACAGTTTTGGTCCAATCTGGTCCGAAATGGTCTGAAACTGATTTTCAATTCCAGAATTAATTCATGAAAGATCTGAAATTAATAATTTTGATTTTAAGCAATCACAAATCAACTATGGACTGTTCATACCACCTGCAAAACAGAGGTTAATCACTAGGGTTGCAATTTCACAAACTGCAAATTGCAGAAAGCGATTTCTCCATCTGCAAATCTCCAGCGCCGCCTTCTTCTTCCTTCTTCATGAATCAAGAAAATAAAAGAAAAAAAAACTGAAATCCTATTTCTATTAATTTATTACATTCTTGATCAAATCCTATACATTCAGTCTAGAAAAATAAAAAAAAATTATTTACAGACCGAATTGAATAAAATAAATGAATAAAAGGGAAAAAGGGTGTGCAGACCATCTGCGCTCAATCTGCACTGCGATCTCCAGGTTCAAACAGTCCATTAAATCAAAATAAATAAAGAACAGTTCTAAATAAATTTGGGATTTAACAAAAATTAATTTTAGATCAATCACCCTTAACAAGAAACAGTTTCTTGAAATAAAGAAAACAATCCGCACAAATCTTGGCAGAACATCTTTTGTCCATCTTCGCAAGTTCAGATCTGATTTTCTTTTGGTTCAAGATTCGAACCTGGCTCTGATACCACTGAAAGAATGGTAGGATCCATCTAATGGACGCCATAAAGGTTGCAGAATGGGTCGGCGAATTTCAAAAATTTTCCTACCTTCTCCCAACTAGGAATCGCATTCCCTAAATTTAGAATACAATATTCAAAGATTCTACTTGAACCATAATCGAACTAGATCTGAATCAAAAGGAAAAAGGGAGGATTATACCTGATCCGGAGAAACTGTATCTCCCAAAGTTGGTGTTCACGTCCAAACAAGACACCAAGATCTGCTCCTGCTGAAGATGACACAGCTGTGGGTGGAACGGAACCAGCAGGGTGCGTCCTACACACTGGATCCTTCACAAGAACCCTCTAGAAACTCTGAACATTGAATCTTTTTCAGTCTTTCTTGCAAGACTGATGTCAAGAACTGATTTCTTGACTTCCTATTGCTGCAAAGATCAAATCTTGCAAGAGGGAATGGCGGCGGTTGGATGAGAACTCCTGGGACGAAGATGGCTGAACTGCTTCTCTTTTCTCTAGAGTTTGTATGAGATCTAATCTCAGTTTGCAGGATTATTTCTTACACACAAAAACCCTTGGTTTGAAATTTGATATATTTCTCTTAGGGTTTCTCCTCTTTTCTTCTTGATTAAGAAACCTCCTAATTAGGAGTTATCCCAATCCAAATCAGTATTTGGATAGGGGATTATCTTAATCCTATCTGCAGATTAAGTTAGCTTACTCTTGATCTTATCAGGAGGTTACTAGATTCAAATCTGATTTGAATTTGGTCTCCCAGAGTGGATAAGGTTAAAAGGCCCAATCCTTTTCTAACTTTAATCCCAGATATGCCCCATAGATGGGTGATCATATCAGCCCAGCTCGAAATGGGCTTTTGGCCCATTTAAGTGTTTAGTGCTTAACTATTTTCCAATCTGTTGCCCAGTTGGGCTTCTTTGTATGGCATGGGACCCAAGCATTGATCTATACACCAGCCACATGGGTTCGGCCTATCCTTAATTCTTTGCCTCCTTCCTTTAATCCGTTCATTATGAACTATAACATGAACAAGCTGAATGTCAGCTTGCAAAAGCTCAGCAATATGTTGCAAAGAGCTGAAGAACTGATTACAAAGGATGAGCCTGTAGCTATGCTTGTTGAAGCTAGCAAGACAAGCAAGAGAAAGAGGAAGGCAAAGATGCCTCAAAAGAAAGCCACTAAGGGCAAGAAGCAGAAGAAAGACAAAGCATCGGATGCCTGTCACTTCTGCAAAAATGAAAGAATGGTAGGACCCATCTAATGGATGCCATAAAGGTTGTGGAATGGGTGGGCGAATTTCAAAAATTTTCCTACCTTCTCCCAATTGGGAATCATATTCCCTAAATTTAGAATACAATATTCAAGGATCCTACTTGAACCATAATCAAACCAGATCTGAACCAAAACAAAAATGGAGGAATATACCTGATCCGGAAAAGCAGTATCTCCCAAAGTTGGTGTTCACGCCCAAAGAATGCACCAAGATCCGTTCCTGCTGAAGATGACATAGCTGTGGATGGAACAGAACCAGCAGGGTGCTTCCTACACACTGGATCCTTCACAAGAATCCTCTGGACGCACTAAACACTGAATCCTTTTAGTCTTTGTTGCAAGACTAATGTCAAGAACAGATTTCTTGACTTTCTATTTCTGCAAAGATCAAATCTTGCAAAGGTAGATGGCGGCGGCAGGAGGAGAACTCCAAGGGCGAAAGAGGCTGAACTGCTTCTTCTTCTTTCTCTGGAGTATGAATGAGATCCTATCTCAAAACGTAGGAGATATCCTATATCTCTTCAAAAGGTGGTTCGAAATCTGATGATTTCTCTCTTTTAGGGTTTATCCTCCTTTCTTCTTGATTAAGAAACCTCCTAATGAGGAGTTATCCCAATCCAAACCAGTATTTGGATAGGGGATTATCTTAATCCTATCTGCAGATAAAGTTAGCTTACTCCTGATCTTATCAGGAGGTTACCAGATTCAAATCTAATTTGAATTTAGTCTCCAAGAGTGGATAAGGCTAAAGGCCCAATGCTTTTACTAACATTAATCTTAGATTCGCCCCATGGATGGGTGATCATATCAGCCCACCTCAAAATGGGCTTTTGGCCCATTAAGTTTTTAGTATCTAACTACTTTCCAATCTGCTGCCCAGTTGGGCTTCTTTGTATGGCGTGGGACCCAATCATTGATCTACACACCAGCCACATGGGTTCAGCCCAACCTTTAATACAAGGCCCAGCCGAATTCACTGAAAAACTCAATGAACCCCTTGAGTCCATCACATGGACCCTATGGGCCCAACACTTACATTAAGTGGTCCCTGGGCCAAGCCATCTTCTAAAAACCCAGGGACTGTGGGCAGGTGCAAGATTAGCCCATCAGGTATTATCCCAAATGGTCTTACACTTAACCTCTCAACCCTTAATGATCAAGCACTGCCCGACAAGAGAGGACCTCTCCTTCGGCTGCAAGGAACAGTGCCGCACTCTCCTCTCATATGGATCCCGGGAATTAAAACCTTTTGCAAACAATTTGAAACCGTACATATAAATATAAATATATTAATTTTGCAAAAGAAAATTCCAATGATTGAAATCAACTACTGGCAGTTTGGTTTCCATAAGAGAGAGTGCATTCCCGATCATTACCCTTTGTCCGACAAAGTGGCTGATCCTGTCACTATGATCACCCACTCAGATGAATTCTCAAACTGTCCCAACATACCCAGGTTTTGATCCCCATCTAAGGATCTCACTGATTGGTATATCAAAGACAGCCTGATCCGACACCTAGTGAAGTGTCATAATCGAGTCTAGGGGTCAGGCGTAACTTTCCAGTTTTGCCCATCTATCTCCAAGGTCCAGGGCAAGACTGGAAATCCGGTCCGGTTCAAGGATTCAAGTAATCCCACACTGCATGTGCCTCGGGTCTTACCCTGATGGCTGAGATAGGCCATCCCAGCACTTGGTGGCACACCAGCATCAGCCTTGGCAGGATAAATCTCCCCAGACTTATCCAACGGCTGTGAACATTTAAAACTAACATAAATCTCTATAAATGTCCAGTTTTAGGGTTTTACACAGAATTAAACCAAACAACATGAATCAAACATGTACTTTATTTATTTCCACTAAATAACAAAAGTACATCAAATCGGATTGAAGCTAAGGGCATACATAAACTGTCTAACAAAAAAGACCGGCCTTTGGAAAAGGAACTGTCCTGCCTACCTGGAATCCAAGAAAAGTAATTTTGAAACTTGTGTTATAGAAACCAAATTATTGGTAGCTTTTGCGTCCTGGTGTATTGACTCTGGGGCTTCAACTCATGCGTGTAACTCACTGCAGGGGTTCAAGGTAAGCAGAATGCTGAGTGAAGGAGAAGTCACACTCTACTTGGGGACTACTGCAACTGTTGCAGCCGTGGCCATAGGAACCGTGGAGTTACTTTTTAGAGAAGGAACTAATGTACTGAAAGATTGCCTTTAGGTACAAAATTTAAGAAGAAATTTGATTTCTGTCTCAAAACTATGTGCAGATGGTTATTCTGTCTTCTTTAGTAATATGATTACTATTAAAAGAAATAACAAATTCATCGCATATGGGGAACTGGAGAACAGTCTCTATGTTCTACATCCTTCTCTAGAAACTAACATAACCGAAACTACGTCGGCTGAAATCCCCAAGAAGAGAGCCCGTGATACAGTTAATCCCACGTGTCAGTGGCATTACCGACTTGGCCACATCGGTGTTGACCGAATCACAAGGTTGGTAAAGGATGGTCCTTTGGATTTTCTAACTGTAGAAGATCTTCCCACCTGTGAGCCTTGCCTATACGGCAAGATGACGAAATGGCCATTTAACGGTAAGCCTGAAAGATGTACAGGCACACTTGACCTAATACATACTGATTTATGTGGTCCCCTTAGTGTTAGGACATGGAATCAACACGTGTATTTCATCAACTTCACAGATGATCTTTCACGATATGGTTACGTGTACCTAATGAGACACAAGTCTGAATCTTTTGAAAAGTTCAAGGAGTTCAGACAAGAGGTCGAGAAACAATTGGGGAGAGAAATTAAAGCCCTTCAATCAGATCGAGGTGGCGAGTATCTCTTTAATGAATTCAGGGACTACTTAAAGGATAATGGGATAGTATCACAGTTAGCTTCTCCTGCTACACCACAACTTAACGGTATTTCAGAGAGGAAGAATAGGACCTTATTGGATATGGTCCGGTCACTTCTCATACACTCAGAGTTACACACATCCTTTTGGGGTTAGGCATTTGAGATTGCGATTTACGTGCTGAATCGGGTTCCAACCAAATCGGTTCCGAATACTCCATATGAACTTTGGACCGGAAAGAAACCAAGTGTTAGACATTTGAAGATTTGGGGTTGTCCAGCACACGTTAAAAGAACGAGTGCAAACAAATTGGAATCCAAGACCAGCCGTTGCCTATTTGTAGGCTACCAAAAAGGCTCTGTAGGTTACCTATTCTATGACCCAAGTGAGCAAAAAGTGTTCTGCAGTAGAAATGCACAATTCTTGGAAACCGACTACATCCTGGACACCCATCGTTAGACAGTTTTGTATGCCCTTAGCTTCAACCAGAATGATGTACTTTATGAGTTTATTGTAAAAGAATAAAAGTGCATATTTAATTCATGTTCCCTTGGTATGTTTCTGTGTAATACCCTTAAACTGGACACTTAATGAGACTCGTGTTAGTTTAGAATGTTCACAGCCAGTGGATCGGTCTGGGGAGACCTATCCTGACAAGGCTGACACTATAGTGCCACCAAGTCGGTTGGGGTGGCCTGTCTCAGCTGCCACGGTGAGACCCTAGGCACATACAGTGTAGGATTAATAGAACCTTTGAACCGGACCAGATTTCCAGTATTGCCCTGGACCTTGGAGATAGATGGGCAAAACTGGAAAGTTACACCTAACCCCTAGACTCGATTATGATACTACACTAGATGTCGGATTGGGCTGTCTTTGATGTACCAATCAGTGAGATCCTTAGCGAGGGTCAAAACCTGGGTATGTTGGGACAGTCCGAGAATTCATCTGAGTGGGTGATCATAGTGAAAGGATCAGCCCCTTTGTCGAACAAAGGTAATGATCGGGGATGCACTCTCTCTGATGGAAACCAAGACTGCCGACAGCCGATTTCAACCGTTGAGATTTGTTTTTGCAAAGTATATTTTATATGAGATATAAAAGTATACATTATGGTTTCTAAAATGTTTGCATAAGGTTTTCATTCCCGGGATCCATATAAGAAGAGAGTGCAACACTGTTCCTTGCAGCCGAGGGAGAGGTCCTCTCTTGTCGGGCAGTGTATGATCATTATGGGCTGAGAGGTTAAGTGTAAGACCATTGAGGATAATACATGATGGGCTAATCTTGCATCTGCCCACAGTCCCTGGGTGTTACAAGGTGGCCTGCCCTAGGGACCACTTAGGGTAAGTGTTGGGCCCATAGAGCCCATAAAATGGGATTCAGGAGGTGCACTATCCATAACAGTGTATTCGGCCAGGCCTTGTAACTAAGGCTGGCTGAACCCATGTGGCTGATGTGTAGATCAATGTTTGGGTTCCACGCCATACAAGGAAGGCCAACTGGGCAGCAGTTTGGAAGGCTAATTGAGTACATAACCTTAAATGGGCCATTAGCCCATTTCGAACTGGGCTATTTATTTAATTAATAATGGGGCAAATTCTGAGATGGATTAGCAGATAGGATAGGGTCTTGACCCTATCCACTCAGAGAGTCCAGATCTGAAAAGGGATGCATACGGAACCCGTAGCCGATTATGGCCATTGTATGGCGTGGGACCCAAGCATTGATCTACACACCAGCCACATGGGTTCGGCCCAGCCTTTAATACAAGAACCAACCGAATTCACTGAAAAACTCAATGAACCCCTTGAGTCCATCACATGGACCCTATGGGCCCAACACTTACATTAAGTGGTCCCTGGGCCAAGCCATCTTATAAAAACCCTAGGACTGTGGGCAGGTGCAAGATTAGCCCATCAGGTATTATCCTAAATGGTCTTACACTTAACCTCTCTGCCCTTAATGATCAAGCACTGCCCGACAAGAGAGGGCCTCTCCCTCGGCTGCATGGAACAGTGCTGCACTCTTCTCTCACATGGATCCCGGGAATTAAGACCATTTGCAAACAATTTGAAAACGTACATATAAATATAAATATATTAATTTTGCAAAACAAAATTCCAACGATTGAAATCTACTGCCGGCAGCTTGGTTTCCATAAGAGAGAGTGCATTCCCAATCATTACCCTTTGTCCGACAAAGTGGCTGATCCTGTCACTATGATCACCCACTCAGATGAATTCTCAAACTGTCCCAACATACCCAGGTTTTGATCCCCGCTAACGATCTCACTGATTGGTATATCAAAGACAGCCTGATCCGACACCTAGTGAAGTGTCATAATCGAGTCTAGGGGTCAGGTGTAACTTTCCAGTTTTGCCCATCTATCTCCAAGGTCCCGGGCAAGACTGGAAATCTGGTCCGGTTTAAGGATTCAAGTAATCCCATACTGCATGTGCCTCGGGTCTTACCCTGATGGCTGAGACAGGCCATCCCAACACTTGGTGGCACACCAGCATCAGCCTTGGTAGGATAAATCTCCCCAGACTTATCCAACGGCTGTGAACATTTAAAACTAACGCGAATCTCTTTAAATATCCAGTTTTAGGGTTTTACACAGAATTAAACCAAAAACATGAATCCAACATGTACTTTCTTTATTTCCACTAAATAACAAAAGTACATCAAATCGGATTGAAGCTAAGGGCAAACATAAACTGTCTAACAAAAACAGCCATATACAGAACAATTGCGACTGTTACTGAGATCAGATCTGAATTCAGTAGCCACTGAGAGTAGTGCAGCTGTGTTCAGGTCTGATGTCCATATTGAAAGGCTACTAAATATCAGATCAGACCCCACTGTTTTTATGAGTTATGCATCACCAAACACCAGCTAAAGTGGCCATACTAAAACTGAGCAATTTAGCAAGATAACCCACTGATATCAGCAGTGAAGCATGTTGTATACAGACCTGTACAAAACCGAAATCAATCAGCAGTAAAAAGATCTGAAATCAGACCTGTATTCACCATGGTGTGGCTGCTGGGATCTGATTTTTTTTTCTTTTCTTTTGAGATGAAATAGAACACAAAGCAGTAATGCAATTATACTACTGAACAAAATCTCTTTTTTTTTTTTTCGGTGTGCTCAGATCTGATTTTTGATTTCAGTACTGAAATCTACTGTGTACAGATCTGAACTCCCCTATTTTTATGAGCTATAAAGACCCAAAAACCAGCTAAACTAGCAGCACTAAAATAGTAATCAAAACCAAACAATTCAGCAATAGAAAAAAAATAGAGTAGTAATATCAGTAATGAAGAATACTATATGCAGATTTGTACAGAACTGAAATCAGCTAACAGTTAAAGAAATCAGCAATGAAATTTTTTGTTTTTTTTTTTTTGATAAACAAAACCAGCAATCAACTAAACTACCTAAACTAAAACAGGAACCAAAGATGAAGCAATTCAGCATTAGGAAAGAAGACCAGCTTCATCAGTAATGAAAGCTACTGAATCCTAAGATGTAGATTTAAAAATCAGCAATGTATGCAGAGCTAAAAATTTGATGTGTGTGTAAAGATCTGAAGAACTACATCTACCAGCTACACTAAATCAGCAATCAAATATGAAGTAGATCATCAATGGGAAAGAGAGCTAACTAGATCAGCAATGGAGTTTCATGCTAATTGCTGTACTGTAGCAGCCCTGCTACAGATCTGAATGCTAGTGGAATGCACTGCTGCTTTTTATTGAATATTTGAGGCATCACAATTATTCAATCCAAACACACATCCTCAACAAATTTAGATTGGGTACAAGTGGGTAAAACCAAGAATTCGGTCCACCCAGAATTCATAGTATGCTCTGTATCAGTTCAGTCCTCACATCATATCAACTGCATTTCAGATTTGAATTTCTCTCATTCTTTGCTACCCATTCACCCTTGAGGCAGGTTGAATGAGGTGAATTGGGGTAGTGATGGCACCCAATTCACCTCAAACTTGCATTGGTTCAGGTCTGAGTTAAGAGGAATTCAGATCTGAACTTAGCAGATCTGTAACAACAGAATTCAGTGTTAGACAGTTTTGTATGCCCTTAGCTTCAATCAGAATGATGTACTTTATGAGTTTATTGTAAATGAATAAAGATACATATTTGATTCATGTTCCCTTGGTATGTTTCTGTGTAATACCCTTAAACTGGACACTTAATGAGACTCGTGTTAGTTTAGAATGTTCACAGCCAGTGGGTCGGTCTGGGGAGACCTATCCTGACAAGACTGACACTGTGGTGCCACCAAGTCGGTTGGGGTGGCCTGTCTCAGCTGCCAGGGTGAGACCCTAGGCACATACAGTGTAGGATTAATTGAATCTTTGAACTGGACCAGATTTCCAGTATTGCCCTGGACCTTGGAGATTGATGGGCAAAACTGGAAAGTTACACCCGACCCCTAGACTCGATTATGATACTGCACTAGGTGTCGGATTGGGCTATCTTTGATGTACCAATCAGTGAGATCCTTAGCGGGGGTCAAAACCTGGGTATGTTGGGACAGTCCGAGAATTCATCTGAGTGGGTGATCATAGTGACAGGATCAGCCCCTTTGTTGGACAAAGGTAATGATCGGGAATGCACTCTCACTGATGGAAATCAAGACTGCCGGCAGCCGATTTCAACCGTTGAGATTTGTTTTGCAAAATATATTTTATATAAGACATAAAAGTATATATATGGTTTCCAAAATGTTTGCAAGAAGGTTTTAATTCCCGGGATCCATATAAGTGGAGAGTGCAACACTGTTCCTTGCAGCCGAGGGAGAGGTCCTCTCTTGTCGGGCAGTGTATGATCATTATGGGCTGAGAGGTTATGTGTAAGACCATTGAGGATAACACCTGATGGGCTAATCTTGCATCTGCCCACAGTCCCTGGGTGTTACAAGGTGGCTTGGCCCAGGGGCCACTTAGTATAAGTGTTGGGCCCATAGAGCTCATTTGATGGGTTTCAGGGGGTACACTATCTTCAGCAGTGCATTCGGCCAGGCCTTGTAACAAAGGCTGGGCTGAACCCATGTGGCTGATGTGTAGATCAATGCTTGGGTCCCACGCCATACAAGGAAGCCCAACTGGGCAGCAATTTGGAAGGTTTTTTGAGTACATAACCTTAATGGGCCTTCAGCCCATTTTGAACTGGGCTGATTTGATCAGTCATTTAAAGGGGGCGAATTCTGAAGTGGGTCAGCTAAAAGGATTGGGCTTAGACCCTATCCACTCAGAGAGTCCAAGATCTAAATAAGATTTAGATATGGAAACCTCCTAATTAGATTAGGAGACAGCTGATCTGATCTGCAGATAAGATAAGGATTATTCCTTATCACTAAGGGACTTCTAACCCAAATATGATTTGGATTAGTAACTCCTAATCTGATTAGGAGCTGATCCCTTTAAGATTATAAAAGGGGAAGGGGGCGGCAGCCTTGAAACACACAAAACATCAATAGCATTCTTCTCTTTAAGAAAGAGAGATTAAGAGATTTCCTTCATACTGCGAATTCTCTTCTGCCGCCACCTTCCTGCCATTGCCATTCCTTCAGTTCGATCTCCAGTTCTTGGGAGCAATCAAGATTGGATCTTGATTTCAATCTTTTGGTAAAAGATTGATTGGAGCTGTACTCACAAGCCGTCCAGTTGATTCTTGCGAAGGGTCAAGTTCTTTTGAAGAACATTGCTGATTCTGCTCCATCCTTCACTGCACCATCTTCAGTGGGAGCAGATTTTGGATCCTTCCTTGGGCGTGAACACCTCCATTGGGAGATAGTATTTCTCCGTATCAGGTATAATGCTCTCCCACTCCTTTTGGTTCAGATCTGGTTCAGTTTATGGTTCAAGATTGATCCTTAAAAATATGATTTTCTAAATAGGGAATACGATTCCCAGTTGAAGGAAGAGAAAAATTTTTGAAATTCGCCCCTTATTCCACATTCTTTGGGCGTCCATAGGATGGATCTCTCATCCCCTTCATTCAGATCTGAACTCAAGTCTGAATTTGGATCTGAATTCTCAATTGCCTTACCTTCAGTCATATGATCTCTGTTTTTTTCTCCTTTTCACTATATATATTTTTTTTCTTTTTGTAATGAAAAAAATAAAAGGCTGAAACACAAACTAACTAAGTCTTTTTGGCAAAGTGCTGCAGGTCTGAGTTCTGCTGATCTGAGTGCCGAATGCAACTCAGATCTGCAACACTTATGTTGTTATGAATTTTTCTTTTTTTTTTTTTTTTCTTTTTGAAGGTAACAACACCAAGATTGAAAGAAAATAAAATCTACCTTTATTAAAATGAAACTGAAACAAGGAAAGGAAGTAATCTACTGAAGAAAGAAGAAACATAATTAAATCAATACAACTATTGCATTCAAAGCTAAAATATAAAATGAAGCAATTAAAACCATCTATGAATGCAATGATGACTGAGACCAGATTAAGAATGCCTAATGTTTCCTAATATTGCTTCCCTAAGTCCCCGGCAACGGCGCCAAAAACTTGGTGTGTAGCTCATTGTGACACTAGCAAGTGCACTAGCCGCTCAAGTAATAAAGTTGTGAGTGAAGTATCGTTCCCATGAGGATTTAGGAAACAAGTATCAATACTAAATTCAGTACTTCTTATCTGATTAACAAATAAATCAAAACTTTAATGAAAGCTAAAAATCCTAAATTAAAATCTATCTAAATCATAGGTCCAATTGCCTTCAAATCAGGTTAGAAGAGTAAGTAGTAAATGTCAATCTCAGAATTCAGCAATCTATCAATTTGGATCATTCGAATAAATCATGATTGAGCCTTGGTTTGGTCAAACCCCAAGCTCATGAACAGCCTCTTTCGAGTGCATGTTCAATCTATGCATGAGTGATGATCCCCATATCTCTATCAAGGATCTAATCCTCATGCATGCATTTCTACAAACACATACAAGGTATCAATTCAAAACTGAATTGATCACCAACTGAATTGTGCAAGTTATCTCTAATCTTGCATCCAATTCAGTTCTTAAATAGTAGATCTGAATTCCTAGAGTCTCTCTCAAGCACTCTAGGAATTCCAAGCTTTAGATCCATTCAACCAATCTGAAAATTGTAGATCTGAAATCTCTTTCAAGCAATTCAGATCTTGCAATCTCAGATCTGAGTTTTGAAGGTTAGTTGGCCGAATTAATCTACAATAACACCCTTATTCAAGAAACTTCAAGTACAATTCATGACCATTCGAATGAATCAAAAAGAATTAGATTGCTGAACTGAAATTTTACAAGCTGAAATACATCAAGGAAGAATGGAAGAAGGAGAAAGAATAAAGAAAATATAACAAAGAAACATAATTCAAATTAAAGGAGAATGAAACTACAATTGAGTTATTAGAAAGGATCTTTGAATCACAAACCCCCAATTTCGAACTCACCTTCTCTTCTAGCTTGCTTGTCTTGAACTTCCTTCAGCCCTTCTTCTTCTTCTTCCTTGCGCCTAGCCTTCTTCTCTTCTCTTCTCTCAAGGTGGCCGAACCTCTAAGAGTGGGAGAGCCTTCCTCTACAGCAATTGAACACCTCTCCCCCCTCCTAGAAGCCTCCTTATATAGTTTTTCAAGGGGGCTCTTGCCCCTTCTTGAAGCCTCTAGAATGGGGTGTATTACACCCCTTTCTTGAATTTTCTAGAGCTCTCTTGAAAGACTCCTAAGGGCTGCTATTTGGGCTGCACTTAGGCTCTCTCTTAGCACATGATAGTTATACATTAAGCTGGTCTTTTGGGCTAAGAATGGGCCTTCCTTGCTGGGCCGAATTCTACTCTTAGCTAGGCTTTCTTTTCTTGGGTTTTCTCAAGGAATCCACTTGCTCTTCTTGGGCCGAAGTGCTCTTTCTTGCTTCCACAACCGGGCTGGGCTGAATTTGGTCGTTTTGAACCTTCTTTTCTTGCCTTTTTCCTTCATTTTCTTGGATTAATTACCCCTGAAACTTATTCTTAGCATTAAGCTAAATTAAGGCAAAAATTAATAAAAACCGGCATAAAAATCCATGCTAAAGTCCTAAAAAATTATAGATAAATTTTAGGTTCATCACCCACGCCATACAAGGAAGCCCAACTGGGCAGCAGTTTGGAAGGCTAAGTGAGTACATAACCTTAAATGGGCCTTAAGCCCATTTCGAACTGGGCTGATTTGATCAGTCAATTAAATGGGGCAAATTCTGAGATGCATCAGCTGATAGGATTGAGCCTAGACCCTATCCGCTTAGAGAGTCCAAGATCTAAATGAGATTTAGATCTGGAAGCCTCCTAATTAGATTAGGAGATGGCTGATCTGATTTGCAGATAAGATAAGGGTTATCTCTTATCACTTAAAGGGACTTCTAATCCAAATATGATTTGGATTAGCAAATCCTAATGGGATTAGGAGCTGATCCCTTTAAGATTATGAAAGGAAAAAGGGGCGGAAACAGTTAGTGATTGACGTTCAATTTTCTTCAGAGCTGAAAATCACAAGAAGAGAGATTTCTGCACCCTACGAATTCTCTCTTGCCGCCTCCTTCCTGCCGCCGCCATCACCTTCAGTTCGATCTCCAGTTCTTGGGAGAAATCAAGATCTGATCTTGATTCCAATTTTTTTTGGGAAAAGATTGGTTGGAGCTGTACTCACAAGCCGTCCAATTGATTCTTGCGAAGGGTCAAGTTCTTTTGGAAGAACATTGTTGATTCTGCTCCATCCTGCACTGCGTCATCTTCAGAGGGAGCAGATTTTGGATCCTTCCTTGGGCGTGAACACCTCCATTGGTAGATATTGCTTCTCTATATCAGGTACATCCTCCCTCCTACTCCTTTTGGTTCAGATCTGGTTTGGTTCTTGATTCAATATTGATCCTTGAAAAACATGTTTTTCAATTATAGGAAATTCGATTCCCTGCAAAGATGGGAGAAATTTTTGAAATTCGCCCTTTCTATTCCGCAAGACTTGGGCGTACATGTGATGGATATCCCATCCCTTCAGTGGTATCAGAGCCAGGTTCAAATCTTGAATCAATTTAATTCAGATCTGAACCTGCGCAAATGGGCAGAAGGTGTTCTACCCGATTTGCGCAGATATGGGTTTTGGGAAATTTGTTCCCAAAATTAATGGGCGAATAATCTGAAATTAATTTTATATAAATCTGATTATTGTTTATAATACTTCTTTATGATTTTTTTGATTTATGGGCTGTTCGTACAAGAGGAGATCGAATTCTTGGTTTGCGCAGGGAACCTGCAAGATTTGCAGTTTCTTGATTTATCCATTACATTTGGTTTGTAAATAATTTTTTTTTATTTTTAGACTCAATGTATTAGGTATTCGATCTGAGGTAAATATAATAGAAATTAGGTTTTTCATTTTATTTTGGATCGAAGATGGCAGCGCAAGGAAGGAGATTTCGCAGATGGGACATTCTCTACCTGCGATATGCAGTTTATGAAACTGCATTCTGTGATCTAACCTCTGTTTTGCATGATGGATTGTACGAACAGCCCCAGATTGACTGATTCTTGTTTTCTTTTATCAGTTCTTTAATTTTAGATTATTTCCTTGAATTAAAGATTTAATTAAAAATCAAACCCTAGACCCTTTCGAACCAAGATTGGTTCAAATTGTTTGGACCGAATCTAGGGTTCGATTAAGGCTGCATATCAGCCCTAATTTTTGTTCACATGGGTCTAAGGATTGATAATTAATTGGATATTTAATTCAGCCCAACCTGTAAGGCCCAGTTTTAAATTGTTAAAACTGCCAAAAGCCCACTTCAAAAGAACAAGCTATATGGGCCGAACTGGGTAACCATAATTCAGCCCATATACCTAGATGATATTAATTGTTAATATTATGGATTAAAATGGGCTTCAAATGGTCTTTTACAGATAATTAATTGATTGGACCAATTCCTCCCTGCATGTGATGTACGGATGTGTGATGTGCTACGTACATGGGCCATAAGTGCTTGGCCCATGCAGATTCGATAGTGGCTCTTGCGCACACCATGGCTGAATGCACATCATTGCCATGGTGTCCATCTTGGTCATTGGATGACCTCCCTTAATGGTGGGCCCCACACCTCTTGAAGAGGTTACGTGCGGAACCCTAGCCGATTTAGGCCCACCGAAATCTGGCTTTATGAAAGTCAGTGGGAGCCACTTTGGTTTGACCTAAAATAAACTAGGGCATAATTCTTGTTCCCTTCAGTAAATATGAGTGCACGTGATAGGGAGATTCATGTGATGAACTCTCTAAAGGCCTTCCATCATTAGCATGAGTATGGGTCCTTCAGTAATGAGGCAACGCACTAGAAAATGGGCTATCCATTTGCTGTTGGGCTTGTCTAAGTGTTTCATAAGATGATAGGGGCGTCATAGACCGATGTGGGAGGGGCATCACCAGAAAATGGGAACTCTCTCACGATACCTTGGCGTTCACGAATATGATGGGTAAGCACTCACTGGACAGAAAGGTTTACCTAAAAATGACTCTGAACCTTATCTGACAGAGGCCAAAGGGAAAACTCATATGATGAGTGGATATGATCCTTCACAGAAAGGTGGTGGGGTTTTGCAGCTGAAACAATTGGCTCCATGCACCCTACGTGATTTCCTACATTTCCAGAGACAAGTCACTATCTCCGTCCCTGAGCAGGAGGGAAAACTCAGAGATGAACAAATGGGAATGGAACATAGATTAAAATCCATATCTATGACTTGAACATGAATCAAATAAGGTTGTGGACTGATATTTGCTGTTTTATCAGAAAATGACAAACGGACAATTTGCAAAGCTTCTTGATGACAACAAGCTTAAGGGCCCAAACTATGCCGACTGGTACCGTAACCTAATGCCGGTTTTAACATCTGAAAAATTGGATAAGGTAGTCAAGTCTCCTGCCCCAGAACATCTGGGTGATAGGGCTTCTGAAGCCCATAGGAGAGAATTCCAAGATTGGGAGGATAAAAACTCCCTAGCCCACTGCTATGTTGTTGCTTCTTTGGACAACTCAATACTGAGGCAGTTTGATCAGATCGAACTCGCTAAGGACATATTGGACAGTCGAAAAACAATGTATGAAGAGTAGAACCGTTCTACTCAGCAGAAGGTCTTGAAAATATTCATGACCACTCAGATGTCCAAGGGGCAGAAAGTTCATGACCATTGTCTTCGGATGATGGGATACATTAACGAGCTGGAAGCCCTTGGATCCGGGCTAGATCTTGGCACTCAAGTAGATGTCATTCTGAACTCCTTGCCCTCTTCCTTCAATGGGTTCATATTAAACTACAATATGAACAAGCTGAATGTCAGCGTCCAAGAGCTAAGCAATATGTTGCAAAGGGCCGAGGACTTACTTAAGAAGGATGAGCCTATAGTGATGCTTGTTGAAGCTAACAAAACGGGCAAGAAAAAGAGGAAGGCAAAGAAGCCTCAGAAGAAGACTATCAAGCCCAAGAAGCAGAAGAAGGACAGAACAGCAGATGCATGTCAATTCTGCAAACAAATCGGCCACTGGAAGAGGAACTGTCCTCAATACCTAGAATCCAAGAAAGGTAATTTCGAATCTTGTGTCATAGAAACTATCTTATTGGTGGCTTCTTCGTCCTGGTGTATTGACTCCGGGGCTTCAACTCATGCGTGTAACTCACTACAGGGGTTCAACCTAAGCAGAAGGCTGAATGATGGAGAAGTGATGCTCTACTTGGGGACTTCTGCAAGCGTTGCAGCTACGACAATAGGCACCGTAGAATTAAAATTTAGAGAAGGAAATATTGTACTTAAAGATTGTCCTTTTGTGCAAAATCTAAGAAGAAATTTGATTTCTGTCTCAAAACTGTGTGCGGATGGATATTCTATCTTTTTCAGTAATACGATTACTATTAAAAGAAATAATAAATTCATCGCATATGGGGAACTGGAGAACGGTCTCTATGTTCTACATCCTTCTCTAGAAACTAACATAGCCGAAACTACGTCGGCCGAAATCCCCAAGAAAAGAGCATGTGATACAGTTAATCCCACGTGTCTGTGGCATTACCGACATGGCCATATCGGTATTGACCGAATCACAAGACTGGTAAAGGATGGTCCTTTGGATTTTCTAACTGTAGAAGATCTTCCCACTTGTGAGCCTTGCCTTCAGGGTAAGATGACAAAGAGGCCATTTATCGGTAAACCTGAAAGATGTACAGGCACGCTTGACCTTATACATACTGATGTATGTGGTCCCCTGAGTGTTAGTACCCGTAACCAACACGTGTATTTCATTACATTCACTGATGACTATTCTCGGTATGGTTATGTGTACCTAATGAGACATAAGTCTGAATCCTTTGAAAAGTTCAAAGAGTTCAGACAAGAGGTCGAGAAACAGTTAGGGAGAGAAATTAAGACCCTTCGATCAGATCGAGACGGCGAATATCTCTCTGATGAATTCAGGGACTACTTGAAGGTAAACGGGATAGTATCACAGTTTGCTCCTCCTGCTACACCACAACTTAACGGTGTTTCAAAGAGGAGGAATAGGACCCTATTAGATATGGTCCGGTCACTTCTCATCCATTCAGAGTTACCCACATCCTTTTGGGGATACGCATTAGAGACTGCGATATACGTGCTAAACCGGGTTCCAACCAAATCGGTTCCTAAGCCTCCCTATGAGCTTTGGACCGGAAAGAAACCAAGTGTACGACACTTGAAGATTTGGGGTTGTCCGGCTCACATTAAAAGAACTAATCCGGACAAATTGGAATCCAAGACCATCCGTTGCCTATTCGTAGGCTACCCAAAGGGCTCAGTGGGCTACCTATTCTATGATCCAAGTGAGCAGAAGGAGTTCAGCAGTCGGAATGCGCAATTCTTGGAAAATGACTACATCTTGGACAATCTTTGTCAGGAAATTGTTCTTGATGAGGAGAGCCCAGATGCAGTGGGAGGTGTCCCACAAGTTCCAGGTAGTGACCAACCTAGAAGATCTACCCGGGTGTCCAGGCCACTGGTCCGTTTTGGTTACAATCAGGATAGTTACCTGGTCAAAACCTTGACTAGTGAAGAGGATCCCGTAACTTATACGGAAGCTATGTTGGACATAGACCCCCTTAAATGGGTAGATGCCATGAAAGCTGAGATGGACTCAATGGAGACCAATGGAGTCTGGACTCTAGTGGATCTGCCCTCCGGGGTAAAAACAATTGGTTGCAAATGGATCTACAAGAGGAAGAAGGGCCCCGATGGTAGGGTTGAGACCTACAAAGTTCGTCTGGTGACGAAAGGATACCTTTTCGCCCATGGCCATGCTTAAATCCATTAGGATCCTGCTAGCTGTAGCAGCTTACTATGACTATGAGATTTGGCAGATGGATGTCAAAACTGCATTCCTGAATGGAGATCTTACTAAAGATATCTATATGCAGCAACCGTAAGGTTTTGTAGTTGTGGGTCAGGAACACATGGTCTGTAAGTTGAATAGATCCATATATGGACTCAAGCAAGGTTCTAGAAGTTGGAACATCCGATTTGACTCTACGGTCAAAAGGTTTGGTTTTGAGCAAAATTCGGATGAACCCTGTATTTACAGGAAGACCAGTGGTGATAAGGTTATGTTTCTGGTTCTGTATGTAGATGACATTCTGCTCATTGGGAATGATGTAGGAATGTTAACTACGATAAAAGTATGGCTATCATAGCAGTTCTCCATGAAAGACCTTGGAGAAGCCTCCTATATACTGAGTCTTCGACTCTATAGAGATAGATCGAAGTGGATAATAGGATTATCCCAATCTGCTTATATTTACAAAATAGTCAAGAGATACAGCATGGAAAACTCCAAGAAAGGAAATGTTCCTTTCAGGCATGGAGTCAATCTCTCCAAGAAGATGTCTCCAAAGACCTCTAAGGAGATTGAGAGCATGAAAGATGTTCCCTATGCCTCAGCCATAGGGAGCATCATGTATGTCATGCTGTGCACTCATCCTGACATCGCCCAGGCAGTGAGTGTAGTGAGCAGATTCCAGGCCAACCCAGGGCAGGAGCATTGGACTGCTATGAAATGCATACTTAAGTACCTTCGAAGGACAAAAGAGTTTTGTCTCGTATTCGATGGTAGTTCACTACAGATCCAAGGGTATACAGATGTGGATTTCTAGTCTGATCCAGATGATAGAAAGTCTACATCTGGATATGTTTTCACGATAGGATCGTGTGTTGTTTGTTGGAAAAGCAGCAAACAGGGGTCCACAGCAGACTCCACAACCGAGGCCGAATACATTGCTGCAAGTGAAGCTGCCAAGGAAGCCGTGTGGATGAAGAAGTTCGTTCACGAATTGGGAGTAGTTTCGTCAAACACATCACCCATCACATTGTTGTGTGACAACAATGGAGCGATCGCTCAGGCTAAGGAGCCACGAGCCCACTTGAAGTCGAAGCACATCGAGAGGAAGTACCACGTACTCCAGGAGATTGTTGGTAGAGGGGATATCTTGATTCAGAAGGTAGCATTAGCAGAGAATGTAGTAGACCCATTGACTAAGCCACTGACACAGAAAGTGTTCGAGAAACACGTGGAAAGTATGGGACTCCGGCTTATACTAGATTGGACCTAAGTGCAAGTGGGAGCTGTTAGACAGTTGTATGACATTAGCTTCAATCAGAATTATGTACATTATGAATTTATTGTAAATGAATAAAGTACTCATTTGATTCATGTTCTTGTGGTGTGTTTCTGTGTAATACCCTTAAACAAGACATTTAATGAGACTTGTGTTAGCTTAGAATGTTCACAGCCATTGGGTAAGTCTGGGGCGATTTATCCTGCAACGCTAACACTGATGTGCAGCCAACTGTTGGGGTGGCTTGTCTCAGCTACCAGGGTGAGACCTGAAGGACATGCAGTGTAGAATTAATAGAACCTCTGAACCGGACCAGATTTCCAGTATTGCCCTGGACCTTGGAGATAGATGGGCATAACTGGAAAGTTACACCTGACCCCTAGATTCGATTATGATACTACACTAGGTGTTGGATTGCACTGTCTTTGATGTACCAATCAGTGAGATCCTTAACTGGGGTCAAAACCTGGGTATGTTGGGACAGTCCGAGAGTTCATCTTAGTGGGTGATCATAGTGACAGGATCAGCCCCTTTGTCGGACAAAGGTAATGATCGGGGATGCACTCTCTCTGATGGAAACCAAGACTGCCAGCAGCCGATTTCAATTGTTGAGATTTTGTTTTGCAAAATATATTTATATATAAAGATATATATATATATGTTATGGTTTCGAAATGATTTGCAAAAGATTTTAATTCCCGAGATCCATGTAAGCGGAGAGTGCAACACTGTTCCTTGCAGTCGAGGGAGAGGTCCTCCCTTGTCGGGCAGTGTTTGATAATTATGGGCTGAGAGGTTAAGTGTAAGACCATTGAGGATAATACCTAATGGGCTAGTCTTGCATCTGCCCACAGTCCCTGGGTGTTACAAGGTGGCTTGGCCCAGGGACCACTTAGGGTAAGTGTTGGGTCCATAAAGCCCACAAGATGGGTTTTAGGGGTGCACTGTCCATAATAGTGTATTCGGCCAGGCCTTGTAACAAAGGCTGGGCTGAACCCATGTGGCTGATGTGTAAATCAATGTTTGGGTCCCACGCCATACAAGGAAGCCCAACTGGGCAGCAGTTTGGAAGGCTAAGTGAGTACATAACCTTAAATGGGCCTTAAGCCCATTTTGAACTGGGCTGATTTGATCAGTCAATTAAAAGGGGCGAATTCTGAGATGCATCAGCTGATAGGATTGGGCCTAGACCCTATCCACTTAGAGAGTCCATGATCTAAATGAGATTTAGATCTGGAAGCCTCCTAATTAGATTAGGAGATGGCTGATCTGATTTGCAGATAAGATAAGGGTTATCTCTTATCAGTTAAAGGGACTTCTAATCCAAATTAGGAGCTGATCCCTTTAAGATTATGAAAGGAAAAAGGGGAGGAAATAGTTAGTGATTGACGTTCAATTTTCTTCAGAGCTGAAAATCACAAGAAGAGAGATTTCTGCACCCTTCGAATTCTCTCTTTCCGCCTCCTTCCTGCCGCCGCCATCACCTTCAGTTCGATCTCTAGTTCTTGGGAGAAATCAAGATCTGATCTTGATTCCAATTTTTTTTGGGAAAAGATTGGTTGGAGCTGTACTCACAAACCGTCCAGTTGATTCTTGCGAAGGGTCAAGTTCTTTAGGAAGAACATTGCTGATTCTGCTCCATCTTGCACTGTGCCATCTTCACTGGGAGCAGATTTTGGATCCTTCCTTGGGTGTGAACACCTCGATTGGGAGATATTGCTTCTCTGTATCAGGTACATCCTCCCTCCTACTCCTTTTGGTTCAGATCTGGTTTGGTTCTTGATTCAAGATTGATCATTGAAAAACATGTTTTTCAATTATAGGGAATTCGATTCCCTACAAAGATGGGATAAATTTTTGAAATTCGCCCTTTCCATTCCGCAAGACTTGGGCGTCCATGTGATGGATATCCCATCCCTTCATAATTAATTTTCAAACAATTATGTATTTTATGAATTATTAATTACTAAAATATCAAAATAAATTTTCATTATTTTAGTTATCTTATACATTTAATGTTGTTGGACAGTTTTGTATGCCCTTAGCTTCAATCGGAATGATGTACTTCATGAGTTTATTGTAAATGAATAAAAATGCATATTTGATTCATGTTCCCTTGGTATGTTTCTGTGTAATACCCTTAAATTGGACACTTAATGAGACTCGTGTTAGTTTAGAATGTTCACAGCCAGTGGGTCGGTCTGGGGAGACCTATCTGGATAAGGCTGACACTGTTGGGCCACCAAGTCGGTTGGGGTGGCCTGTCTCAGCTGCTAGGGTGAGACCCAAGGCACATACAGTGTAGGATTAATTGAATCTTTGAACTGGACCAGATTTACAGTATTGCCCTGGACCATAGAGATTGGTGGGCAAAACTTGAAAGTCACACCCGACCCCTAGACTCGATTATGATACTGCACTAGGTGTTGGATTGGGCTGTTTTTGATGTACCAATCAGTGAGATCATTAGCAGGGGTCAAAACCTGGGTATGTTGGGACAGTCTGAGAATTCATCTGAGTGGGGGATCATAGTGACAGGATCAGCCACTTTGTAGGACAAAGGTAATGATCGATGATGCACTCTCACTTATGGAAACCAAGACTGCCGCCGATTTCAATCGTTGAGATTTGTTTTGCAAAGTATATTTTATATGAGATATAAAAGTATATATATATATATTATGGTTTCTAAAATGTTTGCAAAAGGTTTTAATTCCTGTGATCCATATAAGTAGAGAGTGCAACACTGTTCATTGTAGCCGAGGGAGAGGTCCTCTCTTGTCGGGCAGTGTATGATCATAATGGGCTGAGAGGTTAAGTGTAAGATCATTAAGGATAATACCTGATGGGCTAATCTTGTACCTGCCCACAGTCCCTGGGTATTTCAAAGTGGTTTGGCCCAGGGACCACTTAGCATAAGTGTTGGGCCCCTAGAGCCCATTTGATGGGTTTCAGGGGGTGCACTCTCAATAGCAGTGTATTCGGCCAGGCCTTGTAACAAAGGTTGGGCCGAACCCATGTGGCTGATGTGTAGATCAATGCTTGGGTCTCATGCTATACAAGGAAGCCCAACTGGGCAGCACTTAGGAAGGTTAAGTGAGCACATAAGCTTAATGAGCTTAAAGCCCATTTCGAACTGGACTTATTTAATAAGTTAAATATGGGCGAATTCTGAGATGGATCAACAGATAGGATAGGGCCTTAACCCTATCCACTTAGAGAGTTTAGATCTAAATGTGATTTGGATTTGGAAACCTCCTAATAAGGTTAGGAGAAGGTTGATCCAATCTACAGATAAGATAAGGGTTTATCCTTATCACCTAAAGAGATGTTTTGATCCAAATAAGATTTGGATTAGCAACTCCTAATTGGATTAGGAGCTGAATCGACAGTGGCTCTTGCGCACACCATGGCTGATTGCACATCATTGCCATGGTGTCCCTTTTGGTCATTGGATGACCTCCCTCAGTGGTGGGCCCCACACCTGACCCTAGCCGATTTGGGCCCACCGAAGTCTGACTTTATGAAAGTCAGTGGGAGCCACTTGGGTTTGACCTAGATCAAACTAGGGCATAATTGACTGTTCCCTCCAGCTAATATGAGTGCATGTGATAGGGAGATTCATATGATGAACTCTCTAAAGGCCTTCCATCATTAGCATGAAGATGGGTCCTTCAGTAAAGAGGAAATGCACCAGAAAATGGGTTATCCATTTGCTATTGGGCTTCTCTGAATGTTTCATAAGATGATAGGGGCATCATAGACCGATGTGGGTGTTAGACAGTTTATGTATGCCCTTAGTTTCAATCCGATTTGATGTACTTTTGTTATTTAGTGGAAATAAATAAAGTGCATGTTTGATTCATGTTGTTTGGTTTAATTCTGTGTAAAACCCTAAAACTGGACATTTATAGAGATTTGTGTTAGTTTTAAATGTTCACAACCATTGGATAAGTCTGGGGAGATTTATCCTACCAAGGCTGATGCTGGTGTGCCACCAAGTGTTGGGATGGCCTGTCTCAGCCATCAGGGTAAAACCCGAGGCACATGCAGTATGGGATTACTTGAATCCTTGAACCAGACCAGATTTCTAGTCATGCCATAGACCTTGGAGATAGATGGGCAAAACTGGAAAGTTACACCTGACCCCTAGACTTGATTATGACACTTCACTAGGTGTCGGATCAGGCTGTCTTTGATATACCAATCAGTGAGATCCTTAGCGGGGATCAAAACCTGGGTATGTTGGGACAGTTTGAGAATTCATCTGAGTGGGTGATCATAGTGACAGGATCAGCCACTTTGTCGGACAAAGTGTAATGATCGGGAATGCACTCTCTCTGATGGAAACCAAACTGCCGGCAGTTGATTTCAATCGTTGGAATTTTGTTTTGCAAAATTAATATATATATATTTATATGTACGGTTTCAAATTGTTTGCAAATGGTTTTAATTCTTGGGATCCATGTGAGAGGAGAGTGCGGCACTGTTCCTTGCAGCCGAGGGAGAGGTCCTCTCTTGTCGGGCAGTGCTTGATCATTAAGGGCTGAGAGGTTAAGTGTAAGACCATTTAGGATAATACCTGATGGGCTAATCTTGCACCTGCCCACAGTCCCTGGGTTTTTATAAGATGGCTTGGCCCAGGGACCACTTAATGTAAGTGTTGGGCCCATAGGGTCCATGTGATGGACTCAAGGGGTTAATTGAGTTTTTCAGTGAATTCAGCTGGGCCTTGTATTAAAGGCTGGGCTGAACCCATGTGGCTGGTGTGTAGATCAATGCTTGGGTCCCACGCCATACAAAGAAGCCCAACTGGGTAGTAGATTGGAAAGTAATTAGACACTGAACACTTAATGGGCCAAAAGCCCATTTCAAGGTGGGCTGATATGATCACCCATCCATGGAGCGAATCTGAGATTAATGTTAGTAAAAGGATTGGGCCTTTAGCCTTATCCCCTATTGGAGACCAAATTCAAATTAGATTTGAATCTGGTAACCTCCTGATAAGATCAGGAGTAAGCTAACTTTGTCTGCAGATAGGATTAAGATAATCCCCTATCCAAATACTGATTTGGATTGGGATAACTCCTCATTAGGAGGTTTCTTAATCAAGAAGAAAGGAGGAGAAACCCTGAGAGAGAAATCATCAGATTTCGAACCACCTTTTGAAGAGATATAGGATATCTCCTGCGTTTTGAGATAGGATCTCATTCATACTCTAGAAAAAGAAGAAGAAGCAGTTCAGCCCTTTTTCACTTTTGGAGTTCTCCTCCTACTGCCGCCATCTACCTTTGCAAGATTTAATCTTTGCAGAAATAGAAAGTCAAGAAATCTGTTCTTGACATTAGTCTTGCAACAAAGACTAAAAGGATTAAGTGTTTAGTGTTTCCAGAGGATTCTTGTGAAGGATCCAGTGTGTAGGACGCATCCTGCTGGTTCTGTTCCATCCACAGCTGTGTCGTCTTCCGCAGGAATGGATCTTGGTGCATTCTTTGGGCGTGAACACCAACTTTGGGAGTTACTGCTTCTCCGGATCAGGTATATTCCTCCCATTTGTCTTTTGGTACAGATCTGGTTTGATTATGGTTCAAGTAGGATCCTTGAATATTGTATTCTAAATTTAGGGAATATGATTCCTAGTTGGGAGAAGGTAGGAAAATTTTTGAAATTCGCCCACCCATTCCGCAACCTTTATGGCGTCCATTAGATGGATCCTACCATTTCTTCAGTGGGAGGGGCTTCACCAAAAAATGGGAACTCTCTCACGGTACCTTGGCATTCACGAACATGATGGGTAAGCACTCTCTGGACAAAAAGGTTTACCTGAAAACAGCTCTGAACCTTGTCTGACAGAGGCCAAAAGGAAAGCTCATATGATGAGTGGATATGATCCATCACAGAAAGGTGGTGGGGTTATGCAGTTGAAACAGTTGGCTCCATGCACCCTATGTGATTTCCCACATTTCTAGAGACAACTCGCAGTCTCCTTCACTGAGAAAGGAAGGAAATCTCATAGATGAATAAATGGAAATGGAACGTAGATTAAAATCCATATCTATGTAATGAACATGAATCAAATTAGGTTGTTGACTGATGTTTGCTCTTTTATCAGAAAATGGCAAACAGATAATTTGCAAAGATGCTTGATGACAACAAGCTGAAGGGCCCAAACTATGCCGACTAGTACAGGAACCAAGAATACTGCCCCAGATCATCTGGAAGATAGGGCTTCTGAGACTTGGAGAAGAGAATACCTAGAATGCGAGGAGAAAAACTCCCTTGCCCACTGCTATATCATTGCCTCCTTGGACAACCCAATACAGAGGCAGTTCAATCAGATCGAACTTGCCAAGGACGTTTTGGACAGTGTCAGGACAATGTACGAAGAGCAGAATCATTCTACTTGGCAGAAGGTCTTGAAACAGTTCATGACCGCGCTGATGTCCAAGGGCCAACAAGTTCACGACCATTGTCTCCAAATGATGGGATATATCAACGAACTGGAGGCTCTTGGATCCGGGCTGGATCTAGTAACACAGATTGATGCTATTCTCAACTCTCTGCCTCCATCCTTTAATCCATTCATCATAAACTACAACATGAACAAGCTGAACGTCAGCTTGCTGGAACTCAGCAATATGTTGCAGAGGGCCGAAGAATTGATTAAAAAGGATGAGCCCATTGCCATGCTTGTTGAAAATGGAAAATCGGGCAAGAAAAGGAAGGCAAAGAGAAAGCCCCAGAAGAAGGCTGCCAAACCCAAGAAATAGTGGAAGGACAATGCATCAGATGCCTGTCATTTTTGCAAGAAGACCGGCCACTGGATAAGGAACTGTCCTGCCTACCTGGAATCCAAGAAAGGTAATCTCAAGACTTGTGTTATATTAACGAACTTATTGGTAGCTTCTACGTCCTGGTGTATTGACTTCGGGGCTTCAACTCATGCGTGTAACTCACTGCAGGGGTTCAAGGTAAGTAGAAGGCTAAGTGAAGGAGAAGTCACGCTCTACTTGGGGACTACTGCAACTGTTGCAGCCGCGGCCATAGGAACCGTGGAGTTACTTTTTAGAGAATGAACAATTGTACTGAAAGATTGCCTTTTTGTACAAAATTTAAGAAGAAATTTGATTTCTGTCTCAAAACTGTGTGCAGATGGTTATTCTGTCTTCTTTAGTAATATGATTACTATTAAAAGAAATAACAGATCCATCGCATACGGGGAACTGGAGAATGGTCTCTATGTTCTACATCCTTCTCTAGAAACTAACATAACCGAAACTACGTCGGCTGAAATTTCCAAAAGGAGAGCCCGTGATACAGTTAATCCCACGTGCCTGTGGCATTACCGACTTGGCCACATCGGTGTTGACCGAATCACAAGGTTGGTAAAGGATGGTCCTTTGGATTTTCTAACTGTAGAAGATCTTCCCACTTGTGAGCCTTGCCACCAAGGCAAGATGACTAAACGGCCATTTAACGGTAAGCCTGAAAAATGTACAGGTACACTTGACCTTATACATAGTGATGTGTGTGGTCCCCTGAGTGTTAGGACACGGAATCAACACGTGTATTTCATCACCTTCACCGATGATTTTTCACGATATGGTTACGTGTACCTAATGAGACACAAGTTTGAATCCTTTGAAAAGTTCAAAGAGTTCAGACAAGAGGTCAAGAAACAGTTAGGGAGAGAAATTAAAGCCCTTCAATCAGATCGAGGTGGTGAGTATCTCTCTGATGAATTCAGGGACTACTTAAAGGACAATGGGATAGTATCACAATCAGCTCCTCCTGCTACACCACAACTTAACGGTGTTTCAGAGAGGAGGAATAGGACCTTATTGGATATGGTCCGGTCACTTCTCATACACTCACAGTTACCCACATCCTTTTGGGGTTACGCGTTAGAGACTACGATTTACATGCTGAATCAGGTTCCAACCAAATCGGTTCCAAACACTCCATATGAACTTTGGACCGGAAAGAAACCAAGTGTCAGACACTTAAAGATTTGGGGTGTCCAACACACGTTAAAAGAACAAATGCAGACAAGTTGGAATCCAAGACCAGCCGTTGCTTATTTGTAGGCTACCCAAAAGACTCTGTGGGTTACCTATTCTATGACCCAAGTGAGCAGAAGGTGTTCTGCAACCGAAATGCACAATTCTTGGAAACCGATTATATCCCGGACACCCATCGTCAGGAAATAGTTCTTGATGAGGAGAGCACAGGAGCAGTGGGAGATGTCCTACAAGTTCCAGGTAGTGACCAACCTAGAAGATCCACTCGGGTATCCAGGCCACCAGTCCATTATGGTTATGACCAGGGTAGTTACCTGGTGGAAACCTTGACTAGTGAGGAGGATCCCGTGACTTACGCGGAAGCTATGTTGGATATAGATTCCCAGAAGTGGGTGGAGGCCATGAGAGCAGAGATGGACTCAATGGAGACCACTGGAGTCTGGACTCTAATAGATCCGCCCTCCGGGGTAAAAGCAATCGGTTGCAAATGGATTTACAAGAGAAAAAAGGGCCCCGATGGTAGGGTTGAGACCTTCAAAGCTCGTCTAGTGGCGAAAGGGTACACTCAGAAAGAGGGCATCGATTATGAGGAAACCTTTTCGCCAGTGGCCATGCTTAAATCCATTAGGATCCTGCTAGCTGTAGCAGTATACCATGGTTATGAGATTTGGCAGATGGATGTCAAAACTGCATTCCTGAATGGAGATCTTACTGAAGATATCTATATGCAGTAGCCACAAGGCTTCATTGCTGCAGGTCAAGAAAACATGGTATGTAAACTTAATAGATCCATTTATGGACTTAAGCAAGCTTCTAGAAGTTGGAACATCCGTTTTGACTCTGCTGTCAAATCGTTTGATTTCAAGTAGAATCCAGATGAACCCTGTGTTTACAGGAAGTATAGTGGAGATAAGGTTACCTTCTTGGTTCTGTATGTAGATGGCATTCTACACATTGGGAATGATGTAGGAATGTTAACTACGGTGGATGTATGGCTTTCACAGCAATTCTCCATGAAAGATCTTGGAGAAGCCTCCTATATACTAGGTCTTCGACTCTATAGAGATAGATCAAAGCGGATAATAGGATTATCCCAATCTGCTTACATTGACAAAATATTCAAAAGATACAGCATGGAAAACTCCAAAAAAGGAAATGTTCCTTTCAGGCACGGAGTCACTCTCTCCAAGAAGATGTCTCCCAAGACTTCTCAGGAGATTGATGGCATGAAAGACATTCCCTATGCATCTGCCGTAGGGAGCATCATGTATGTCATGCTGTGCACTCGCCCTGACATTGCTCAGGCAGTGAGTGTAGTAAGCAGATTTCAGTCCAACCCAGGGCAGGAGCACTGGACTGCTGTGAAAAATATACTTAAGTACCTTCGAAGGACAAAAGAGTTTTGTCTAGTATTCGACGGTAGCTCACTACAGATCCAAGGGTATACAGATGCCGATTTCCAGTCAGATCCAGACGATAGAAAGTGAGGCAGCCGCAAGTGAGGCTGCCAAAGTAGACGTGTGGATGAAGAAATTCGTTCACGAGTTGGGAGTAGTTCTGTCCAGCACATCACCCATCCCGTTGTTGTGTGACAACAATGGAGCCATTGCTCAGGCTAAGGAGCCACGAGCCCACTCGAAGTCAAAGCACATCGAGAGGAAGTACCACGTACTGCGGGAGATTGTTGGTAGAGGGGACGTCTAGATTCAGAAGGTAGCGTCAGCGTAAAATGTAGCAGACGCATTGACGAAGCCATTATCATAGAAAGTGTTTGAGAAACACATGGAAAGCATGGGACTCTGGCTTGTACCTTATTGGACCTAAGTGCAAGTGGGAGCTGTTAGACAGTTTTGTATGCCCTTAGCTTCAATCAGAAGGATGTATTTTATGAGTTTATTGTAAATGAATAAAAGAGCATATTTGATTCATGTTCCCTTGGTATGTTTCTATGTAATACCCTTAAACTAGACACTTAATGAGACTCGTGTTAGTTTAGAATGTTCACAGCCAGTGGATCGGTCTGGGGAGACCTATCCTGATAAGGCTGACATTATTGTGCCACCAAGTCGGTTGCGGTGGCCTGTCTCAGCTACCAGGGTGAGACCCTAGGCACATACAGTGTAGGATTAATTGAATTTTTGAACTGGACCAGATTTCCAGTATTGCCCTGGACCTTGGAGATTGATGGGCAAAACTGGAAAGTTACACCCGACCCCTAGACTCGATTATGATACTGTACTAGGTGTCGGATTGGGCTATTTTTGATATACCAATCAGTGAGATCCTTAGAGGGGGTCAAAACCTGGGTATGTTGGGATAGTCTGAGAATTCATTTGGGTGGGTGATCATAGTGACAGGATCAGCCAAAGGTAATGATCGGGGATGCACTCTCACTGATGGAAACAAAGACTGCCGGCAGCCAATTTCAATCGTTGAGATTTGTTTGGCAAAGTATATTTTATATGAGATATAAAAGTATATATATATTATGGTTTCTAAAATGTTTGCAAAAGGTTTTAATTCTCGGGATCCATATAAGTAGAGAGTGCAACACTGTTCCTTGCAGCCGAGGGAGAGGTCCTCTCTTGTCGGGTAGTGTATGATCATTATGGGCTGAGAGGTTAAGTGTAAGACCATTAAGGATAATACCTAATGGGCTAATCTTGCATCTGCCCACAGTCCCTGGGTGTTACAAGGTGGTTTGGCCCAGGGACCACTTAGGGTAAGTGTTGGGCCCATAGAGCCCATTTGATGGGTTTCAGGGGGTGCAATGTTCATAGCAGTGTATTCGGCCAGGCTTTGTAACAAAGGCTGGGCCGAACCCATGTGGCTGATGTGTAGATCAATGCTTGGGTCCCACGCCATACAAGGAAGCCCAACTGGGTAGCAGTTAGGAAGGTTACGTGAGCACATAAGCTTAATGGGCTTAAAGCCCATTTCGAACTGGACTGATTTAATAAGTTAAATATGGGCGAATTCTGAGATGGATCAACAGATAGGATAGGGCCTTAACCCTATCCACTCAGAGAGTCCAGATCTAAATGTGATTTGGATCTGGAAACCTCCTAATAAGATTAGGAGAAGGTTTATACAATCTGCAGATAAGATAAGGGTTTATCCTTATCACCAAAAGAGATGTTTTGATCCAAATAAGATTTGGATCAGCAACTCCTAATTGGATTAGGAGCTGATCCTTTGGGGTTAAAAAGAAGGAGGGGGCGGCAGCCTTTAGAGAAGACACATAATCAGATCCTCTTCAGAGCTGAAATCAAAGAAGAAAGATTTCTGTAATCCCTACAAAAGATCTTTTTTGCCGCCTCTTTCCTGCAGCCGCTAGACATCCAGTTTGATCTCCAGTTGAGGGAGAAGTCAAGATTTGATCTTGACATCAGTTCTTTGAGAAAGAATTGATAGGAAGTTGTGCTCACATGCCATCCTGCTGTTTCTTGCGAAGGACAGAGTTCTTGGAGAAGAACACTGCTGATTCTGCTCCATCCTACATTGCGCCATCTTCAGTGGGAGCAGTCTTTGGATCCTTCCTTGGACGTGAACACCTTCGTTGGGAGATATTATTTCTCCGTACCAGGTATAATCCTCTCCTACTCCTTTTGGTTCAGATCTGGTTCAGTTTATGGTTCAAGATTGATCCTTGAAAATATGATTTTCTAAATAGGGAATGCGATTCCCAGTCGAAAGGGAGAGAAAAATTTTTGAAATTCGCCCCTTTATTCCGCAAGATTTGGGCGTCCATACGATGGATCTCTCATCCCTTCAAATGTTTGGGAAGTTTTCAACTTTGTTACAATGATAAAAATGAGGGGGCTGGGTAGGGTGAATGTAAACCCATATTGAACTTGGCTTGTATTTATATTTCATTATTTTAAAATTAAATTTAAAACAAGTTCAAATAAATAACTTTTACTTTTATTAAATTTTAATTTATTTAGTAAATTATTATTGATGCAAAATTTAAGCGATGATATTATGCTAAGTTTATTACTGTTTAAAATTTTTAATCTTGTTAGAATTTGTTATTATTAATTAATAAGTATAATATGACTGTGATTAATTTTAACAATTATCATTGTTAAAATTAAAAAAAATAGTAATTTATTTTGAATTTCTATTTTGTTAATCTTTTTTAAATTAAAATTATTACAGTATAATCTAAAATTATTATAATTAAATTTTAAATTTTTAATAACGATATGGAAAATATAATGTACAATTCTAATATTTTAATTATTAAATTTTATTACTTTTATTATTTGTCTTATTGTATTATTTATTTTATTCTTATTAGTCTTTTAGATATTTTTACTCATTCTATTAGTATTTTAGATAGAGAAAGAGAGATTGGGAATGTGTGTGTGTGTGTGTGAGAGAGAGAGAGAGAGAGAGAGAGATTTTAGGAATAAGATTAAGAATGCCACAGAGTATGGTAGTCGTGCAAATTTCTTTACCCATTTCTGAACCCTTCTATGTACCCTTGATCCCAAACCTATCCAACTTTTCTTCTCAATTTTCCAAACTCGTTCCACCCAATTATCATATGATCAAGTTAAACTTTTCTTCAATTTCAATATTAAGTATATAGAAAAGGTTCTTCAAAATTCATTATCAACCAACAACATTCAACAAGAACCAACATTACTTAGAATCCTTGTCCCAGTCCAACCATTTATCTAACAAGAAGTTTACCTCCCCGTGCCAATCAACCATTTTGAGCCTTTCACCAAATCAACTAGAAATTCAAAATTAATTCTCCTTGTTCATTTGGCTATCCACAGACACAAAAGAAATGTAAAAATGTTGATACATTAAACATTTTGCTCTGAAGAAGGAAGCCTAAAATGAATTTTGATACAAGGTTCTCTAAAGAGCATTCAAGCACATAGGTTGATAAACACCCATAGGAGATCTCAGTGTTTATGTACATCAATCTAATTGAAGCTAAGGAGTCCAACATCAGTGTTAGATAGTGTATTCCCTTAGCTACAATAGAATTGATGTACATAAACATTTATGAAGGAATAGCATAAATATATTTGTTTTATGTTCAAATTGATATGTTTCTATGAAATATTCCTTAGACTAGACACTTGTGAGACTTGTGTTAGTTTGGAATGTTTTTAGCCATCGAATAGACTTACAGAATTTATCCTAACAAGGCTAACAATGATGTGCTACTGAATTCGTGGAGCAACTTATCTCAACTGGTAGGGTTAGACCCCAAGCATAGTTAGTGGATGTTCGGAATCAACAATGAAAGTGGACCAATTTCTAGTTATGAATTGGACATTGGAGACAAATGAGCAAAAAATTGGAAAGTTGCACTTAACCCCAAAATTTATTATGATAGTACACTAGGTCTTAGGGTTAATTACTTTTAATAAGTCAACTAGTGAGATCCTTCAAGGGTAAAATACTTGAGTACACTAAAGTAGTTTGGAAATTACCTAACTAGGTGATCATAGTGATAGGATCAATTGTATTTCAAATCTAATTTGCAAAATGTATTTATATGTTATATTAATATTTTATAAAAAATGTTTGAGAAGAAGTTTTAATCTTGGGATCCATCTGAGCAGAGAGTGTGACACTGCATTTTATAGTTTAGGGATAGGTCCTTCCCGATTAATAGTTTTTATGATCATGTACCAAGAAGTTAAGGGTAAGAGACCTTTACATGGATGATTACCTGATGGGATTCATTTTGCATAAGTTTATTATCCTTAGGTCTTCATATGGTGGTTGAAACAAATGATCATTTATGCTTAATTGTTGGTCCCAAACTGAGCCCAAGCTGACCTTTACATGGATGATTATCTGATGGGATTCATTTGGCATAAGTTTATTATCCTTTGGTCTTCATATGGTGGCTGAAACAAAGGATCATTTATGTTTAAATGTTGGTCCCAAACTGAGCCCAAGCTGATTGGGTTAGGGGTTTACTACCCTTAGGTAGTGAATTAGGCTTGCCCCTTTCTAGGGGTAGGGCTGAACCCTTGTGGACTTGTGTGAGACCTTTGTCGATCTCATGTTATGAGCTTTGGGAAGCTCATGGCGGGATCAAACAAAAAAAGTTGCTACCCAATTTTAGAGGAAATGATCCCTTGTTTCATCTTTGAAAACTCAATTTATCTTTTATATAATGACTTCATTCTCCACCAGGGAAAGCACTTAATTGAAGAGACTTTAAATTTGAAAGGATTAGGAAAGGGAAGGTATTAGGTACATCCATGTTGTTGTAGACACTCAATACAAAAATGGCTTGGGCTCAATTTCTAATGAAAATGAATAGAATGATTGCTCAAAATCCCAAAATATGGAGAAAATGATTCCAACTTCTCCCATGACTCATCTGTAGTGATGTTATTGGGCCTAGGTACTATTTTCTCTACAAGCCTCACCTCTCTATCTCTTTCTCTTAGTCTAGAGGAAGCTAAGAATGTGAGCTCTCTATGCTTTCAAGACTTCTAGAAATCTAGAACCATACCAAAAATGGGGATATGAATTTAAGTTAAATGAGAGAGTGAGAGGCTTACCTCTTGTGTGTGTGACTTTAATAAATGTTACCTCTTGTGCATGTAGTGTGGGTTTTCTTGAAACCCCAAACCGGACCAAAATTCTAGTATTGCCCTGAACCTTGGAGATAGATGGGCAAAACCGGAATGGTACACTTGACCCCTAGACTCGATTATGGTACTGCACTAGGTGTCAGATTGGGTTGTCTTTGATATGCCAATCAGTGAGATCCTTAGAGGGGGTCAAAACCTGGGTATGTTGGGACAGTCCGAAAATTCATCTGAGTGGGTGATCATAGTGATAGGATCAACCCCTTTGTTAGACAAAGTGAATGATTGGGGAATGCACTCTCTCTGATGGAAACCTAAACTGTCAGTAGTTGATTTCAACCATTGAAATTTGTTTTTTACAAAATATATTTCTATAGAGATATACTTATATATATTACGGTTTCAAAATGTTTGCAAAAGGTTTTAATTCTCGAGATCCATGTGAGTAGAAAGTGCAGCACTGTTCCTTGCAGCCGAGGGAGAGGTCCTCTCTTATTGGGTAGTGTTTGATCATTATGGGCTGAGAGGTTAAGTGTAAGACCATACAGGGTAATTCTTGATGGGTTAATCTTGCATCTGCCCATAGTCCTTGGGTTTTCATAAGGTGGCTAGACCCAAGGACCATTTAGTGTAAATGTTGGGAGCCCATTAAGAGCCCATAGTGATGGACATAGGGGTTCACTGTCTCCTACAATGAATTCGGCCAGGCCTTGTAACAAAGGCTGGGCTGAATCCATGTGACTTATGTGTAGATCAATGTTTGGGTCCCACGCCATACAAAGAGAACCAATTACGCAGCAGGTTAAGGGGTAAGTGAGCACATAAATTTAATGGGCCTAAAGCCCAATTCAAACTAGGCTTAAGTTAGTGAATTAAAAGGAGGCAATATAGGTTTTATAATTTGATTAGGATTAGCTGAAGGATAAGTCTTATCCATTCAAGAGTCCAGATCTAAATATCACATTTGGATTAAGGAGCTCTCTCCTAATTAGATTAGGAGGCTGATCCTAAGAAGGCTATAAATAAAGGGGCGAATTCCTCAGTTACACAACACAGCAACTTGTAGAATTCTCTCATATTCTTGCCATCGCTACCTAGTTTGATCTCCTCTTGAGGAATTGATCAAGAAGGGTTCTTGATATTGTTTCTTAGCTGAAGAAACAATCTGAAGTCGTGCTCACCAGCCCCTGTCCGATTCTTGCTGAAGGATTTTGTTCTTGCTAAAGAGCCATCCTACTGATCCTGCTTCATTACACACTGTGTCATCTTCGGTGGAAGCGGGTTTTTAGTATTCTCCCTGGGTGTGAACACCTTCATTGGGAGTTACTACTATTTCGTATTAGGTATATCCATCTCCTCCCTTTTGGTTTCAGATCTGGTCCGGTTTTGGAATCAAGAATGATCATTGAAAATGCAGTTTTCTAAAATAGGGAATTCCTGTAAGGTTCGGCTATCGATATGATGGATCTTTCATCTCTTCAAGAAGTTTTTTGTAAGCATGTCATTGGTTTCATCACTGAATAAGTGTTGTTCAAACTTCTAACTACTTTGGGTCAGGGGAGATCTGAGATGGATTTAGGGTTTTGATTGAAAAAGTGAATATTCTTGACTTGTTGTTGTGGAATTGTAGTAGCTGGATTTTCTATGTGGCTTCTTTTCTGGTCTTCAGTTCATTGTAGGGAATCTGAGAATGTTATCCTTGAGCTGGAATGCCTTTACTTACATCAAAACATCCCTTAGCTATTTCTAATCTGTCACCCTTTAATGAAAGCTCTTTGAAACTAAGAGGTGATAGTGGGAAGCATCTTTTGAGAACCTTGGCAATAAACTGTACACCAAACTGACCATTACCTCTTATGTTTATTTTTATCAGTATATCATCATTTTTATAACTTTATCATTTATGGGAAGACTTCATTTTGTTATTATTCCCATTTTTCCACTTCAAGCAGTCCAAAATTGTAAAAGGAAACCTTAAAGTGGTTAAGTGTGGAAAAATGAAGTCATTATCTAGATTTCCTCTCTGTAGGTGTCCCAATCATTTTGTTGTTCTCTCATATTCCCTCTACAACAACAATGATCTTTTTCTAAGGTCCATGTGTCCATGGATGTCCCTCAGCAATTTGTTCTCTCAGAACTTCCTCTAGGTGAGGTGGTGCTAAAAAGCAACAAAGTAATATGACAGGTAAATATTTCTTTTTTTCATTAGTAAGACAGGTTAAGAAGTGACATGAGTAAAAATCCTATTAAGGTTAAATTTTGCAGCTCTGAGGTTGGAGGCAACAAGTATCATGCTAAAAACTTACTATTATGCAAGAAAACATGAATAGTGGCTCTTGATCCTCGAGAACCATTGACAGTTGAATTGTGATTCAAAGAATCACTAATTATCAACCCTCCCTGTAGATGATCAACATGAGTAAAGGCATAATTTCTAACTACCAGAAGGATGAATGTGTTGCCCTTGGGGCCATTGCTCCATGTAATGGTAAAATTTCAGGCCAACAAGTGTGAGAACACGGGTTCAAGTCTTGAGAGAGGACACTGCCAACAAAGAAGCCAAAGGTTAGGTCCGTCTCCACTCTACCCCTCCCAGACCCCATGTAGGTGGGACCAACATTAGATAATGGCCCTTTTTGTTACCCACTGTTGTTCCTAGTTACCCGAGTCTTGGGAAGGCTAAACTGGATACAAGACTAAACTTTGGCATTTTTTTGTGCAAAGTGGCTCTTAGACTCAAATCAGTTTTCTCATTCTTTCCAACCTGAGATTTTATCTTCAAACCCAAATCAGTATTCTCATGCTTTCCAACCTAAGATTTTACCTTTGCACCAAGCAATGGTCCCTACTACTGATAAACAAATTGGTAATTGTAAATTAATGTCTAACTGGTTTATTTGTCTAGGTGGAGACAAGAAGGATGAGTATATATCGTGAAGAGGCCATGGAGGCCCTCATTTCATGCCTCAAAGATTCTGAATTTCCCACCACTTAAATAGCAGATGCCGAGACAATTCTAGCCCTACAAGGGAGGTTCTCTTCCTCTGGGAAGACATTGATGACAAAGCTCTCTCTATGCTTGCTCTTAACAGCTTTGTCCATGGTCTTGGTTAGTATTGGACCATTTAAAAATGAATACCTGTTATGTAGTTAACAAAATTTTCTTTTACATGTCCTGAATAAAGCAAACCAAATTTAGAAATCACTAATTTAACAACTATCAAGGATGCATGTCCAAGTCAATGATGCCAATCCTAAAGAGAGGTACTTTCTCCAACAAGCACTTCAGCTGAATTTTCTCTATCATCATTGGTTCCCAGAAATTGATAGAGTCCATCTCTACTAGGTCTTCTAATTAATGTTCTCCCCATACGATCCTTTAATAAAAAGAAGTCTGGGTGAAATTCAAACACTAAATCATTATCTCTTGTAAATTCTCTAACAGAGATCAAATTCTTTGTAAAAGCAGGAACATGATAAATCATTATCACTTGATCTGTACCAAAAAATTCAAACTTATTTTGTAAGTTATCAGTGTTCGAAGTTATGTGATGGGTTGCTCAACTATCAGGGTACCAAGTGGGGTCGAAATTAGCTATTGAGCCATTATAGGAGGACATAACATAATGAAATGCAGTCACAGAAGGACCAAGGAAGGAATGAATCGAGCAAAAGGAACCACACAGGACATGGGGAACAGGACTAGTAGCATGGCTGGGTCAGCTGTCGACAAGGCCAAGGAAGGAACACAACGAGCAAGCGAAACTACAGAGGACATGAGGAACAAAACGGGTGAGATGGCTTCGCTGACAGATGATAGGGCTAAAGAAGGAATCAACCGAGAGAGGGAAACCGCATAGGACATTGGGAACAAGAAGAGCGGCATAGCTGGGGCAGTCGTCGACAAGGCGAAGGTATTGGACAGTGTATGCCCTTAGCTCTAATCAGAATGATGTACCTTATGTCATTTAATGTAAATGAATAAAGTACATATTTGATTCGTGTTATTGTGGTGTGTTTCTGTGTAATACCCTTAAAATGGACACATATGAGACTTGTGTTAATTTAGAATGTTCATAGTCGATGGATTGATCTGGGGAGATCTATCCTGATAAGGTTTACACTGATGTGCCTCCAAGTTGGTTGGGGCAGCTTGTTTCAGCTGCCAGGGTGAGACTCGAGGTACATGCAGTGTAGGTTTAACTTGAAACCTTGAACCGGACAAGAATTCTAGTGTTGCCCTGGACCTTGGTGATTAGTGGGCAAAACTGGAATGTTACACCTAACACCTAGACTCGATTATGATACTACACTAGGTGTCGGATTGGGCTGTCTTTGATATGCTAATCAGTGAGATCCTTAGAGGGGGTCAAAACCTAGGTATGTTGGGACAGTCCAAGAATTCATCTAAGTGGGTGATCATAGTGATAGGATCAGCCCCTTTGTCGGACAAAAGTAATGATCGGGGATGCACTCTCTCTGATGGAAACCACACTGCCGGCAGTTGATTTCAATCGTTGAAATTTGTTTTGCAAAATATATTTATATAAAGATATACATATATATATATATATATTACAGTTTCTAAATCTTTGCAAATGGTCTTAATTCCCGGGATCCATGTGATTAGAGAATGCAACACTGTTCCTTGCAGCCGAGGGAGAGGTCCTCTCTTGTTGGGTAGTGTTTGATCATTATGGGCTGAGAGGTTAAGTGTAAGACCATTGAGGGTTATACCTGATTGGCTAATCTTGCATCTGCCCATAGTCCCTGGGTTTTTATAAGGAGGCTTGGCCCAGGGACCACTTAGTGTAAGTGTTGGGTCCATTAAGAGCCCATGTGATGGGCTCAACGGATTCACTGTCTTTTTCAATGAATTCGGCTAGGCCTTGTAACAGAGGCTAGGCTGAACCCATGTGGTTGATGTGTAGATCAATGTTTGGCACCCACGCCATACAAGGAAACCCAATTGGGCAGCAGTTTGGAAGGTTATTGAGCACAAGGACTTAATGGGCCTAAAGCCCAATTCGAACTGGTATAATTAGATTATTTAAAGAGGGGCAGAACTGGTATAATTAGATTTAGAATTGTTCTTTATGATTTTCTTGATTTATGGGTTGTTCGTACAAAGGAGATCAAAATCTTTAATGGCGTAGGAAATCTGCGATTTTGCAGTTCTATTAATTTTGGTCTATAATTAATTTTTTTTAATTTATAGACTGAATGTACAGAAATTTGATCTGATGTAATATTAATAGAAAAATTAGGATTTTCTATTTGTTTTATATCAAGATCGAAGCTGGATGCGCAGGAGAAGGAGAATTCTCAAATGGGAAATTCGCTATCTGCGATTTTTAGTTTATGAAACTGCAAACTGTGATCTAACATCTGTTTTGCAAGTTGGAGTTGTGCGAACAGCCCTGCTATTGATTCTTGTTTTTCTTTAATCAATAAATTTAATTTCAGATTGTTTCTTGAATTAAATCTTGAAATTAAAATCGAATCCCAGACCCATTCAAACCAGATTGGACCAAACTGGTTGGACCAAATTTATGGTTCGATGGGGGCTGTTCTCAGCCCTGTTTCTCCCACTCATGGGTTAGGGATTGATGTTTAATTGAAATATCTAATTCGGCCAACACCTATAAGGCCCAGTTTTAAAGAGTTAAAACTACAAAAGCCCACTAACTGCAAGAAAGCTATATGGGCCGAACTGCTAACTGCCATTCAGCCCATATACCTAGATAATATTAATCAGTAATATTATGAATACCTATGGGTTTTAATAATGGGCTTTACAGATATTAATTGATTGGATCAATTCTATCCCTGCATGTGTTGTATGGATGTGTGATGTGCAACGTTCATGGGCCATAAGTTCTTGGCCGATGCAGATATGATAATGGCTCTTGCACAGACCATGGCTGAATGCACATCATTGCCATGGTGTCCCTTTGGGTCATTGGATGACCTCCCTCAGTGGTGGGCCCCACACCCCAAAAAAGGATCCGTGCGGAACCCTAACTGTTTAGAGCCCACCAAAAATCTGGCTTTATGAAAGTCAGTGGGAGCCACATTGGTTTGACCTAAATTAAACTAGGGCGTAACTTTTGTTCCCTCTGGAAATATGAGTGCATGTGATAGGGAGATTCATATGATGAACTCTCTAAAGGCTTTCCATCATTAGCATGAAGATGGGTCCTTCAAGTAATGAGGAAACACACCATAAAATTGGGCTATCCATTTGCTATTGGACCTATTGGAATGTTTCATAAGATGATAGGGGCGTCATAGACCGATGTGGGAGGGGCCTATCCTAAAATGGAAGACTCTCTCACGATACCTTGGCGTTCACAAATATGATGGGTGAGCACTCACTGAACAGAAAGATTTAACCTAAAATGGCAATGAACCTTGTTAGACAAAGGCCAAAGGGAAAGCTCATATGATGAGTGGATATGATCCTTCACAGAAAGGTGGTGGGGTTAGGCAGTTGAAACGGTTGGCTCCATGCACCCTATGTGGTTTCCCACATTTCAAGAGACATGATTCGCAATCTCCATCACTGAGATGGGAGGGAAATCTCAGAGATGAACAAATGGAAATGAAAGATAGATTAAAAGCCATATCTATGTAGATAACATGAATCAAATTAGGTTGTGGACTGATGTTTGCTCTTTTCTTCTTTTATCAGAAAATGGCAAACAAACAATTTGCAAAGCTTTTGGATGACAATAAGCTTAAGGGCCCAAACTATGCCGACTAGTATCGTAACCTTATGCTGGTCCTAACTTCTGAGAAGTTAGACAAGGTGGTTAAAAACCTTGCCCTGAAGCGTCATAGTGATAGGGCTTCTGAGGCCCGTTGGAGGGACTATTAGGAATGGAAGGAGAAAAACTCCCTGGCCTGGTGTTACATCATTGCCTCCCTGGACAATCCGATAAAGAGGCGAGGCAGTTCGATCAGATTGAGCTAGCCAAGGACATATTGGATAGTTTAAAGACAATGTATGAAGAGCAGAACCATTCTACTCGCCATAAGGTCTTGAAGCAGTTCATGACTGCACAGATGTCCAAGGGCCTATAAGTTCATGACCATTGTCTTCGGATGATGGGTTATATCAATGAGCTTGAGGCTCTTGGATCCGGGCTGGACCATGTAACCCAGATAGATGCCATCCTGAATTCCTTGCCTCCTTCCTTCAATCTGTTCATCATGAATTACAACATGAATAAGCTCAATGTCAGCATTCAGGAACTCAGCAATATGTTGCAGAGGGCTAAAGAACTGATTAAGAAGGATGAGCCTCTAGCCATGCTTGTTGAAGCTGGTAAGACAGACAAGAATAAGAGGAAGGCCCCAGAAGAAAGGCACCAAGTCCAAGAGGCAGAAGAAGGACAAAGCATCTGATGCCTGTCACTTCTGCAAGCAGACTGGCCACTAGAAGAGGAACTGTCCTCAATACCTGGAATCCAAGAAAGGTAATTTTGAATCCTGTGTCATAGAAACCAATCTGTTGGTAACATCTGCATCCTGCTATATTGACTCCAGGGCTTCAACTCATGCGTGTAACTCACTACAGGGATTCAAGGTAAGCAAAAGATTGAGTGACGGAGAAGTAACTCTTTACATGGGGACTTCTACAAGTGTTGCAGTTGTGGCCATAGGAACCGTAGATTTATTTTTTAGAGAATGATCAATTATACTGAAAGATTATTTTTATGTACAAAATTTGAGAAGAAATTTGATTTCTGTTTCAAAACTGTGTGGATGGGTATTCTGTTCTCTTTAGTAATACAATTACTATTAAGAGAAACAACAAATCCACCGCATACGAAGAACTTGAGAATGGTCTCTATGTTCTGCATCCTTCTCTAGAAACTAACATAGCCGAAACTACGTCGGCTGATATCCCCAAGAAAAGAACCTGTGATACAGTTAGTCCCACGTGCCTGTGGCATTACCGACTTGGCCATATTAATAAAGATCGTATCACAAGGCTGGTAAAGGATGGTCCTTTGGATTTTCTAACTGTAGAAGATCTTCCCACTTGTGAACCTTGCCTTCAGGGTATGCTGACGAAATGGCCATTTAACGGTAAGCCTAGAAGATGTACACACACGCTTGACCTTATACATACTGATGTATGTGGTCCCCTGAATGTTAGGACACGTAACCAACACGTTTATTTTATAACATTCACCGATAATTATTCTCGGTATGGTTACGTGTACCTATGAGACATAAGTATGAATCCTTTGAAAAGTTCAAGGAGTTTAGACAAGAGGTCGAGAAACAGTTAGGGAGAGAAATTAAGACCCTTCGATCGGATCGAGGTGACGAGTATCTCTCTGACGAATTTAGGGACTACTTGAAGGTCAATAGGATAGTATCACAATTAGCTCCTCCTGCTACACCACAACTCAATGGTGTTTTAGAGAGGAGGAATAAGGCCTTATTGGATATGGTCCGGTCACTTCTCGTGCACTCAGAGTTGCCTACATCCTTTTGGGGTTACACATTGGAGACTGTGATATACGTGCTGAACCGGGTTCCCTGCGCAAACTGCAAATCTTGCAGGTTCCCTGCGCAAACCAAGATTTCGATCTCCTCTTGTATGAACAGCCCATAAATCAAGAAAATCATAAAGAACAATTCTAAATAATAATCAGATTTATATAAAATTAATTTCAGATTATTCGCCCATTAATAATTTTTTTTTTTTTTTTTGGGAACAAAATTTCCCAAAACCCATATCTGCGCAAATCGGGTAGAACACCTTCTGCCCATTTGTGCAGGTTTAGATCTGAAACAAATTGGTTCAAGATTTGAACCATGGCTCTGATACCACTGAAGGGATGAGAGATCCATCTTATGGACGCCCAAAGATTGCGGAATAAGGGGCGAATTTCAAAAATTTTATCTCTCCCTTCAACTGGGAATTGTTTTCCCTATTTAGAAAATCATATTTTCAAGTATCAATCTTGAACCATAAACTGAACCAGATCTGAACCAAAAGGAGTGGGAGAGGATTATACCTGATACGGAGAAATACTATCTCCCAATGGAGGTGTTCACGCCCAAGGAAGGATCCAAAATCTGCTCCCACTGAAGATGGCGCAGTGAAGGATGGAGCAGAATCAGCAATGTTCTTCAAAAGAACTTGACCTTTCGCAAGAATCAACTGGACGGCTTGTGAGTACAGCTCCAATCAATCAAGATCCAATCTTGATTGCTCCCAAGAACTGGAGATCGAACTGAAGGAATGGCAATGGTAGGAAGGTGGCGGCAGGAGAGAATTCGCAGTATGCAGGAAATCTCTCAATCTATCTTTCTTTAAAAGAAGAATGCTGTTGATTATGTTAAAGGCTGCCGCCCCCTTCCCCTTTTATAATCTCAAAGGGATCAGCTCCTAATCAGATTAGGAGTTGCTAATCCAAATCATATTTGGGTTAGAAGTCTCTTAGTGATAAGGGATAATCCTTATCTTATCTGCAAATCAGATCAGCTATCTCCTAATCTAATTAGGAGGTTTCCAGATCTAAATCCTATTTAGATCTTGGACTCTCTGAGTGGATAGGGTCTAAGCCCAATCCTTTTAGCTGACCCACTTCAGAATTCGCCCCCTTTAAATGACTGATCAAATCAGCCCAGTTCGAAATGGGCTTAAGGCCCATTTAAGGTTGTGTACTCAAAAAGCCTTCCAAACTGCTGCCCAGTTGGGCTTCCTTGTATGGCGTGGGACCCAAGCATTGATCTACACATCAGCCACATGGGTTCAGCCCAGCCTTTGTTACAAGGCCTGGCCGAATGCACTGCTGAAGACAGTGTACCCCCTGAAACCCATCAAATGAGCTCTATGGGCCCAACACTTACGCTAAGTGGTACCTGGGCCAAGCCACCTTGTAACACCCAGGGACTGTGGGCAGATGCAAGATTAGCCCATCAGGTGTTATCCTCAATGGTCTTACACTTAACCTCTCAGCCCATAATGATCATACACTGCCCGACAAGAGAGGACCTCTCCCTCGGTTGCAAGGAACAGTGTTGCACTCTCCACTCATATGGATCCCGGGAATTAAAACCTTCTTGCAAACATTTTAGAAACCATAATATATATACTTTTATATCTTATATAAAATATATTTTGCAAAACAAATCTCAACGGTTGAAATCGGCTGCCGGCAGTCTTGGTTTCCATCAGTGAGAGTGCATCCCCGATCATTACCTTTGTCCGACAAAGGAGCTGATCCTGTCACTATGATCACCCACTCAGATGAATTCTCGGACTGTCCCAACATACCCAGGTTTTGACCCCCGCTAAGGATCTCACTGATTGGTACATCAAAGATAGCCCAATCCAACACCTAGTGCAGTATCATAATCGAGTCTAGGGGTCGGGTGTAAATTTCCAGTTTTGCCCATCAATCTCCAAGGTCTAGGGCAATACTGGAAATCTGGTCTAGTTCAAAGATTCAATTAATCCTACACTGTATGTGCCTAGGGTCTCACCCTGGCAGCCGAGACAGGCCACCCCAACCGACTTGGTGGCACCACAATGTCAGCCTTGTCAGGATAGGTCTCCCCAGACCGACCCACTGGCTGTGAACATTCTAAACTAACACGAGTCTCATTAAGTGTCCAATTTAAGGGTATTACATAGAAACATACCAAGGGAACATGAATCAAATATGTATCTTTATTCATTTACAATAAACTCATAAAGTACATCATTCTAATTGAAGCTAAGGGCATACAAAACTGTCTAACATTAGGATCCTGCTAGCTGTAGTAGCATACCATGACTATGTGATTTGGAAAATGGATGCCAAAACTACGTTCCTGAATGGAGATCTTACTGATGATATCTATATGCAGCAACCGCAAGGTTTCATAGCTGCGGGTCAGGAACACATGGTATGTAAACTGAATAGATCCACATATGGACTTAAGCATGCTTCTAGGAGTTGGAACATCCGGTTTGACTCTACTGTCAAAACGTTTGACTTTGAGCAGAATCCGGATGAGCCCTTTGTTTACAGGAAGTCTAGTGGGGATAAGGTTACGTTCTTGGTTTTGTATGTAGACGACATTCTACTCATTGGGAATGATGTAGGAATGTTGACTATGGTGAAAGTATGGCTTTCACAGTAATTCTCCATGAAAGATTTTGGAGAAGCCTCCTATATACTGGGTTTTCGACTCTATAGAGATAGATCAAAATGAATAATAGGATTATCCCAATCTGCTTACATTGACAAGATAGTCAAAAGATATAGCATGGAGAACTCCAAGAAAAGAAATGTTCCTTTCAGGCATGGAGTCACTCTCTCCAAGAAGATGTCTCCCAAGACTTCTGAGGAGATTGAGGGCATGAAGGATGCTTCCTATGCCTCAGCCGTAGGGAGCATCATGTATGCCATGCTATGCAATCGTCCTGACATTGCTTAGGCAGTGAGTGTAGTAAGCAGATTCCAGGCCAACCCAGGGTAGGAGCATTGGACAGCTGTCAAAAATATACTTAAATACCTTCGAAGGGCAAAAGAGTTTTGTTTGGTATTCGATGGTAGCTTACTACAGATCTAGGGGTATACTGATGTTGACTTCCAATCAGATCCAGATGATAGAAAGTCTACATCTAGGTATGTTTTCACGATGAGATTGTGTGTGGTTTCCTGAATGTTAGCAAACAAGGGTCCTTAGTAGCAAAATGACAGTCCACAACCCAATCCGAACACATTGTCGTAAGTGAGGCTGCCTAATAAATGTAGGTGTTCATTGCTGAATTTGGAATTTAGCACATCACCCATTCCACTGTTGTGTGACAACACTGGATCTATGGGAGATTGATGTTATCAGGTAGCATCAGTAGAGAATGTGGCAGACCCATTGACAAGGCCACTGACACAGAAAGTGTTTGAGAAACACGTGGAAAGTCTGGGACTCCGGCTTGTACCAGATTGGACTTAAGTACAAGTGGGAGCTATTGAACAGTGTATGCCCTTAGCTCCAATCAGAATGATGTACCTTATGTCATTTAATGTAAATGAATAAAGTACATATTTGATTCGTGTTATTGTGGTGTGTTTCTGTGTAATACCCTTAAACTGGACACATATGAGACTCGTGTTAGTTTAGAATGTTCATAGCCGGTGGATTGATCTGGGGAGAACTATCCTGATAGGCTGACACTGATGAGCCACCAAGTTGATTGGGGCAGCCTGTCTGTCTCAGCTACTAAGGTGAGACCCGAGGTACATGCAGTGTAGGTTTAACATGAAACCATGAACTAGACCAGAATTCTAGTGTTGCCCTAGACCTTGCTGATTAGTGAGCAAAACTGGAATGTTACACCTAATCCCTAGACTCGATTATGATACTACACTAGGTGTCGGATTGGACTATCTTTGATATGCCAATCAGTGAGATCCTTAGAGGGGGTCAAAACCTAGGTATGTTGGGACAGTCCAAGAATTCATCTGAGTGAGTGATCATTGTGACAAGATCAACCCCTTTGTTGGACAAAGGTAATGATCGGGGATGCACTCTCTCTGATGAAAACCAAACTGTCGGCAGTTGATTTCAATCCTTGAAATTTGTTTTGCAAAATATATTTATATGAAGATATACATATATATATTACGGTTTTTAAATGTTTGCAAAATGTTTTAATTCCCGGGATACATGTGTGTAGAGAGTGCAACACTGTTTCTTGCAGCCAAGGGAGAGGTCCTCTCTTGTCGGGCAGTGTTTGATCATTATGGGCTGAGAGGTTAAGTGTAAGACCATTGAGGGTTATACTTGATGAGATAATCTTGCATCTGCCCACAGTCCCTGGGTTTATATAAGGTGGCTTGGCCTAGGGACCACTTAGTGTAAGTGTTGGGCCCATTAGGAGCCCATCTGATGGGCTGAAGGGGTTCACTGTCTTTTTCAGTGAATTTAGCCAGGCCTTGTAATAGAGGCTAGGCTGAACCCATGTGGCTAATGTGTAGATTAATGTTTGGGTCCCATGCCGTACAAGGAAACCCAACTGGGTAGCAGTTTGGTGAAAGAATGGTAGGATCCATCGTATGGACGCCATAAAGGTTGTGGAATGGGTGGGCGAATTTCAAAAATTTCCTACCTTTCTTCCAACTGGGAATCGTATTCCCTAATTTTAGATCAAACATTCAAGGATTCTACTTGAACCAAACCAGACCAGATCTGAACCAAAGATCAGGGGAAGGGTTATACCTATTACGGAGAATCAAAATCTCCCAACGTCGGTGTTCACACCCAAAGAAAGATCCAAGATCTGCTCTCGCTGAAGATGACAGCGATAGTGGGGTAGAACCAATAGTGTAAGTCTCACGTACCGAACTCTTCACAAGAACTCGTTGGAGGCTTAGAGCACCGAACCAAATCAGCCTTTCAGCAAAGACTGATATCAAGAACAGATTTCTTGATCTTCCCTTCAATGGAGTTCGAACTATGCAGCAAGGTGGTGGCCATTGGAGGAGATCCCTAAGGCTGAAAGTGGCGTGATTGCAGTTTTCAGCTTAGGGAAGATGAGATCCTATCTCAGATTGCAGAGAGTGTTAACTGCAAAACCCTAGGTCAAATACTTGTAATTCTTGATTAGGGTTTTCTCCTTTCTTAGTGATTAAGAAACCTCCTAATCCTATTAGGAGTTATCCCAATCCAAATTTGTATTTGGATAGGGGATAATCTTAATCCTATATGCAGATTAGATCAGCCCATTCCTGATCTCATTAGGAGGATAATCTTAATCCTATCTACAGATTCGCCCCCTTAAGTGGGTGATCATATCAGCCCAGTTCGAAATGCGCCTTTAGGCCCAATAAATTAATAGTGCTCAATAAGTTTCCAAACTGCTGCCCAGTTGGGCTTCTTTGAATGGCATGGGACCCAAGCATTGATCTCCACATCAGCCACATGGGTTCGGCCTAGCCTTTGTTACAAGACCTAGCCGAATTCACTGGAAAACCCACTAAACTCCTGAGCCCATCACATGGACCCTATGGGCCCAACACTTACACTAAGTGGTCCCTAGGCCAAGCTATCTTATAAAAACCTAGATACTGTGGGCAGATGCAAGATTAGCCCATTAGGTATCATCCTAAATGGCCTTACACTAAACTTCACATCCCATAATGATCAAGCACTGCCCGACAATAGAGGACCTCTCCCTCAGTTGCAAGGAACAATGTTACGCTCTCTACTCACATGGATCCCAGGAATTAAAACCATTTGCAAACATTTTGAAACCGTACATAAATATATATCATATATAAAAATTTTGCAAAACAAAATTCCAATGATTGAAATCAACTGTTGGAAGTTTGGTTTCCATCAGAGAGAGTGCATCCCAGATCATTACCTTTGTCCAACAAAGGAGTTGATCCCGTCACTATGATCACCCACTTAGATGAATTCTCAGACTGTCCCAACATACCCAGGTTTTGACCCTTGCTACGGATCTCACTGATTGGTATATCAAAGACAGCCCAATTCGACATCTAGTGCAGCACCATAATCGGTTGTAGGGGTCTGGTGTAACTTTCCAGTTTTGCCCATCAATCTTCAAGGTCCAGGGAAAAACTGAAAATCTGGTCTGGTTCAAGGGTTCAAGTAATTCTACACTGCATGTGCCTTGGGTCTCACCCTGGTGGCTGAGATACGCCACCCCGACAGTTGGCAACTGATAGCTATAATTATATAACCCTAGCAAGTGCACTAGTTATCAAGTAGTATAATAATATCGTTCCCATGGGGATTTAACAAAATAAGTATTAGAATCACAGTTTTCCCTAATTATTTGGACAATCGAAATTTAGGATTGAGCAAGAACTACTGAAAATAAAACTGGAACAAAGAAAATAAAAACAAGGGTGATCACTAATCGAATATGCAAATGATGAAATCGCTAGGACTTTCGGTCCACCTAACCAATGTAATGAATATTGATGGGTCCGATTTTCCAAGACTAATTGTCATTCCCATAAGCTGAGATTTTCCCAAATTTATTTAATATTCTCTCTCGAGATATACTAAACCTACGCCTATCAGGTAACCCTTTGATCTCTCGAGTAGAGCTCTCAAGATGGAAGTGCATTAAGTCTAAGAAAACCATTAAATTCAGATGAATCATGTATATATATCTCTATATACCATTCAATTCACACTATGAATTATTCTGTCAATTATGTGATTTCCTTTCTCAATTCATTTGCATAACCCAAATCAATTAAGAGGTGGCCAAGCTCTTAATTGCAATAAGCACAATAATTCATAGACTATATGGAAATCACAATCTTGGATAAATCAAGAAGATAAAAATAGAGTCATTAACATGGTTAGGCTTTCCATAGCCCTAGCAAGAAAACAAATCTGTTCATGATGGAAGAATTAAAGCAAACAAAGGGGAAGAAAGAACTCTTGAATTCGCCCATGCTGCTGAGATCTCCTCTTCTTGCCGCCACGTTCTTCTTGAAGTTTCTTTAATTCTTGAACCTTTCTTGAACCCTTCTTGACTAATTGCTCCTTGCTTCTTGATTCAAATCAGGAAGTGAGTGATTGAGTGATGCCCTTAGCTGGTCCGCCCCCTCCTTTATATAGATTGAAGGGGAGGGGGTGGTCTCCTACTTCCTCTTGAAGTTAATCTTACAAGAATGGAAAGTCCTATCCTAATTCTAATCTTATCTCTTTATCTAATGAACTCAATCCCTTTATCTCTCTAAGATTACATCAAGAATTTAGATCTAGAAGGATTCTTCTTAGTTTCTTGTTCTTGGATTTGTAATAGACCCCCTCTGCGAATTGGGCTTCAGCCAGGCTTTTCTGTGAGTTGGGCTTCAGCTGTGGATTGGGCCTTCCTACGAAATTGCCCCGACTTCGGGCCCGGATTTGACTTTGATGCAGGCCGAATCAGTGAAAGCCCAAAATACGAAAGTTGTGGCTTTTTCTCTTATCCTTCCAGTGATTCTTGAATCAGCCCATTAGGAGTTTGGAGACGCGATTTAGGCCCAGATCACTGAACGATGTCGAAACTGTGAAAAATCATCCAATTTATCTTTCTTTGCTCTTGATGCCTTCTTTCATGCCCTGAACAGAAATATGAGTCCAGTTAGGTGCTAATTCAGTATAAAAGACAGAGTAATTGGGGATAAAAATATGATAAATTCTCCTCTCATCAAATCCCCCACACTTAAACTCTTGCCCGTCATCGGGCAAGACAAAACTCAAAACAAAATTAAAACAAGAACAAGCTAACTAAAAGATGGTCTTGGATTTTTCTCAACAGGGTATTGGTTCTCCTACATGCCTTGATCCAGTATTAATGGTCCTTCCATTCCTCCATTTCTTTTCCTCTTTAATTTGTCAAGGAATAATCTTAAATCGCCAATCCTCATGTCCCCAAGTGAGATTGACAATCAAGGGAAGCAGGCATCTCTTCGCAAGAGCAATTTAGGGCTAGAGTAAGCCCTCTTTGTTTTCATAATCACATGTAGCAAGATCCAAAAAATACCCTCTCATGATTCTTCAGAACAAAACAAGGGATGTTATTACCATAAGCTTGCTTATGTATCACATCTCCACCACTTATCATGAGTGCAATGCATCAAAAGGTGAATTAGGGTTTGGGATCTAGGGATGAGTGCATTTTATGCTCCATCTCACCCTTTTATTTTATTTTTTTTTTGGGATAACACGTTCCAATACATGAACTCATTATCGTGGTCTTAACATGCCTAACAAAACAAGTTCTAGAATAATGAACCCATGTTTGTCCGTTAGAAACCAATTGCTCACAAGGCTCAAGTCTGTATTGCATCTTGCCCGTTGATCATTCAAACTATTGAGATGCCTTCCATAGCCAGAAATTTCAGCTAGATTTGCCTACATCCTTTCTTATCTATCCTGCCTAAGCACATGATTCAAGGTGGTTTGCAATTATTCAAAAACAAGTCTCTAAGGAGCAGAAATTTCAAAAGGAAAGGTTAAAAGTGATGATCAAAGCATACCAGAGTTCGAAAATTTTATCAACCCCTTAATCCTCCCCCACACTAAAGATCTACATTGTCCTCAATGTATGGAATATTCATAGCAAAAACAATGAGAGAGAGTTAATAGGACTTCCTTGAATGCCTCGTTGAGAGCCTGCAGATGTGAGATACGAGGAGAGAAGAAAAACACACTCATAAAAAAACTGAACAAACAAATAACTAAACTTAATAGGTTGCCTCCCACAAGCGCTCTTTTTAAGTCATGAGCTTGACTTTCACCTTTCTTTTTATGGCGGTTTTAAGGAAAGAATGGACCCATGGTGGATGGGTTGCTCTCCTCCAATATAATGTTTCAACCACTGTCCATTTACCTTGAATGTACTCCCATCATCATTATGTAGTTCGATTGCTCCATACGGGAATACCTTAGCCACCACAAAAGGTCCGCTCCACCTGGTTTTCAACTTCCCAGGAAATAGCTTTAGGCGAGAATTAAAGAGTAGCACCTTATCTCCTTCCTTGAACTCCTTCCCAGCAATTCGAGAGTCATGCCATGCCTTGGTTTTTTCTTTGTAAGTGCGGGCGTTCTCGTAAGCGTGATTCCTCCATCATCTAACTCATTGAGCTGAAGTTTCATTGCCTCACCTGCATTGCTTAATTCAAAATTCAGAAATTTGGTAGCCCAATAAACTTTATATTCCAACTCAACGGGTAGATGGCATGCTTTGCCGAAAACTAGTTGGTAGGGTGACATACCAATTGGGGTTTTAAATGCAGTACGATAAGCCCAAAGTGCATCATCTAACTTTAAGGACCAATCTCTCCTAGATGTGGTAACCGTTTTTTTTTAAATCTGCTTTAATTCCCTATTAGAGACTTCTACTTGGCCGCTGGTCTGAGGGTGGTAAGGGGTTGCAATTCGGTGTGTAACACCATACTTATTTAATAGTTGTTCAAATTGCCTATTGCAAAAGTGCTTCCCCCCATCACTTATGATGGCTCGAGGTGTTCCAAAACGAGTAAATATGAATTTTTTCTTGAATTTAATGACAACTCGAGCATCATTAGTAGGGTAGGCACATGCTTCCACCCATTTGCTCACATAGTCCACAGCCACAAGTATATAAGAATTATTAACAGACTTTGGAAAGGGTCCCATGAAATCGATGCCCCACACATCAAATATTTCGCAGACAAGTATGTTGCTTAAGGGCATCTCATTTCTTCAGGAGATATTACCTATCCTTTGGCAATGATCGCAAGCACTTACATATTTGAATACATCATTGAAGAGTGATGGCCAATACAAACTGCTTTGAAGAATTTTTGAAGCAGTTCTTGATGCTCCATGGTGACCTCCTGCTTCTTTGTCATGGCAGAATTGTATGACACTTTGTACTTCCTCCTCAGGAATACATCTCCTTATCAAGACGTTCCTACAGATTTTATACAAGTAGGGTTCATCCGACAAGTAATATTTCACATCAGAGAAAAATTTCTTTCTCTGTTGATATGTCAGGTGAAGAGGCATTACATTCTCTACCAAGAAATTAGCCAAATCAGCAAACTGAGGTTCATTATTATCATTAATTGCATAAAGTTGCTCATCTGGGAATTCATCATGTAAGGCTGAATTATCAATATTTTTGACATAGTTTTCATCCAGCCTTGATAAATGGTCAGCTACCGTATTCTCACTACCCTTCTTGTCCTTAATTTCTAAATCAAATTCTTGCAACAACAAGATCCATCGTAGCAGCCTAGGTTTTGCATCCTTCTTAGCAAGCAGATACCTCAAGGCAGCATGGTCAGTGAATATGATGACTTTAGATAAGAGCAAATAGGATTTGAATTTTTCAATAGAAAATACTACTGCAAGTAGTTCTTTTTTGGTAGTGGAATAATTTTTTTGTGCTTCATTCATGGTCCTACTTGCATAGTAAATGGTATGAAATTTCTTATATTTTCTTTGCCCTAAAACTGCGCCTAAAGTATCATTGCTTGCATCACACATTATTTCGAAGGGTAGTTCCCATTCAGGAGCTGATACAATCGGCGCTTGAACCAATTTCTCTTTAAGGGTGTTGAATGCTTGCAAACAATCATCATCGAAATCGAAAGGCACATCCTTAACTAGCAGATTTGTTAGGGGCCTGGCGATTTTTGAGAATTCTTTAATGAACCGCCTATAAAAACCGGCATGCCCGAGAAAGCCCCTAACATCTTTTACTGACTGTGGTGGAGGTAATTTTTCAATCAGTTCTATTTTAGCTTTATCAACCTCGATGCCCCGGGAAGACACCTTATGCCCTAGAACGATTCCTTCTCTAACCATGAAATGGAATTTTTCCCAGTTTAAAACAAGGTTAGATTCCTCACACCTTTGGAGTACCTTTTCCAAATTAAGCAAGCATTCATCGAATGATGATCCATAAATAGAGAAGTTGTCCATGAAGACTTCCATGAAGTCATCGATGAAGTCACCAAATAATGACATCATACACTGTTGGAAAGTGGTAGGTGCATTGCACAGTCCAAATGGCATTCTCCTAAAGGAAAAGGTCCCATAAGGGCAAGTAAACGTGGTTTTTTCCTGATCTACCAGTGCAATGGGTACTTGAAGGTACCCGGAGTAGCCATCCAGGAAGCAATAATATTCATGCTCTGCAAGCCTCTCTATCATCTGATCAATAAATGGCAGTGAAAAGTGATCTTTCCTAGTGGCCTCATTTAATTTTCGATAGTCTATGCACACCCTCCAGCCAGTTATTGTTCTTGTGGGAGTTGATTCATTATTTTCATTTATAATTACAGTTATCCCACCTTTCTTTGGTACGACTTGAATGGGGCTTACCCATGATGAATCTGAAATTGGATAAATAATACCTGCTTCGAGCCATTTCAGAATTTCTGCCTTTACCACCTGTTGCATTTTTGGATTCAGCCTCCTTTGTGGTTGTGCCTTGGGACTGCAGCCTTCCTCCATCAGAATTTTGTATGTGCATACCAATGGGCTGCTTCCTTTTATGTCTGCAATGCTCCATCCTATGGCCGATATGTGTTGCTTGAGTACCCTCACAAGATTTTCCTCTTGGAGACCTGTCAAATTAGATGAGATAATTATAGGTAAGGTGGAACTGTCTCCCAAAAACATATATTTTAAATGAAAAGGTAAGGGTTTGAGTTCCAAAGCTGGAGGTGCTTTGATGGAGGGTAATAATTGTTTAAAGGAGATCGGCCCATCTAATGGTAGAAATCTCCCTTTTCTTGGCTTGCACTCTTCTTGGCCGGCCTCTAATTAATTTATTACCTCCTCTACTTCGTCCTCCACTACCTGCATGTTATTACCAGAATTAATGAGACAGTTTGCAAGGGGGTCATCTATCTTTGATTTATTAATTTTTGCTACCACCACATCAATGGAGTCAATTACATAAATTTCATGTTCTTTAGTGTTGGGATACTTTAGGGTTTGAAAAACATTAAATATCATTTCTTCTCCATTAATCCTAAGAGTAAGTTGACCCTTTTGTACATCAATTAAAGCATTACCGGTTGCAAGAAAGGGTCTCCCTAGAATTAATGGCATCGATCTATCCTCCTCCATATCCAACACAATGAAATCAGCAGGGATGATGAAATTCCCTACTTTAACTAAGACATCTTCCACTATTCCCCTAGGGTATTTGATGCTTCAATCAGCCAGTTGTAGGGTAATGGTGGTAGATGTTAGTTCATGTAATCCAAGTCTCTTAAAAATAGAATAGGGCATTAAATTTATACTAGCACCAAGATCACATAAGGCTTTATCGAATTCAGCATTTCCTATGGTGCAAGGTATAGAGGAACTCTCTGGATCCTTTAGTTTTGGTGGTAGCTTATTTCGAAGAATGGCCAAACTATCTTCATTTAGTTTTACCATCTCGCAATCCTCCCATTTTCTTTTATTGGATATCACCTCCTTCAGGAATTTTGCATACTTGGGCATCTGTGATAACACGTCAAGAAGAGGAAGGTTAATGTGAATCTTTTTAAACACTTCCAAAAATTTTTCAAATTGTTTATCTAATTTGGCCTTCAAAACTCTTCTTGGGTAGGGAATAGGGAGTTGAATTTCATGTAAATTTAGTTTAGGGGTACTTCCCTCATTCTCCTTTTGCAGATCGGCCACTTCAGTTTCCTTGTCCTCTCTTTGAATTTCGCCAACTGTTTTCCCACTTCTTAAAGTTATGGCGTTTACTTGCTCTCTAGGGTTCTTTTCTGTGTTGCTGGGTAGCCTTCCCTCTTTCCTTTCCGATAACATGCTTACAATCTGCCCCACTTGAACCTCTAAGTTTTTAATCGATGTTTCTTGCTCTTGGAACCTTGCTTTAGTGGCATTAATGAACTTAGAGATCATTTCCTCCAGATTGTTCTTTTTTTCTTGTGGGGGCGGCTGTGGTTGGAAACCCATGGGTGTCTTTTGCTGATTGTTACTCCATGAGAAGTTCGGATGATTCCTCCACCCTGGGTTGTATGTATTGGAGTATGGGTTGAAGTTTGACCTGCCAGCATGAGAGATAAAATTAGCATTATCATGGGAAATAAATGGATTGTTTAATTGACAATCAGAATTAATATGTCCTATTTGACCACAAAAATTGCATGAGATGCTAGATGGTGTATTAACGGCTATAATACTAAAAGTATCAAGCTTCTTATTCAGATTAGCAATTTGCGCAGATAGGGCTGCAAGGGAATCGATGTGGTGTACTCCCCTCTGACTAGTTCGGTCATTGCTCCACTGGTAGCTGTTTGATGCCATCTCCTCCACTAGGTCATATGCTTCCTCTGGAGTTTTCCTCATGATCGTACCACCTGCGGCTGCATCAATAATGGATCGGTTAGAGGGGGTAATACCATTATAAAAAGTCTGAATTTGATGCCAAGTTGGTATCCCATGGTGAGGACACTTCCTAAGCATCTCCTTGAATCGTTCCCATGCTTCATACAAGGATTCCTTCTCAAATTGAGAAAAAGTAGTAATATCATTAATTAACTTTGCTGTTTTGGAGGGTGGGAAATATTTAGCCAAAAATTTCTAGGTTAGATCATTCCAAGTGGTGATACTTCCTGTAGGGAGTGAGTTAAGCCAATCTTTAGCTCTATCACGCAATGAAAAAGGAAATAATCTAAGCCTAATAGCATCATCACTAACTCCATTATGTTTAAATGTATCACATATTTCTAAGACGTTAACAATGTGTCCATTAGGGTCATCACTTGGTAACCCACTAAACTGAATGCTTGTCTGGATCATTTGAATTATTGCAGGCTTTATTTCAAAATTATTGGCATGGATGGTAGGCTTGCAAATGCTGGATGTCGCCCCATCAATGTTTGGACAAGCATAGTCCAAGAGGGTGCGATTTCCTTCTGCCATCTCTCCTTCTATCTCTATGGCTGGTTTGCAAATAACAACCTCTTCTCTTGCTTTTCCTTTGTTGGCCCTTTGCAACAAGCGAATGGTCCTTTCAATCTTAGGATCGAATTCTGCTAATCCTTCCTTTCTAGTGCGTGTCATGCACTAGTAAATCTGAACCAGCAGAATTCGAACAAATAAATAAAAACAATAACAGAAATAAAAACAAATAAAAAGAAAATAATAACAGAAATAAAAGGTCCAAATTAATCAAGGTTAACAAATTCTAATATTATTTTAGGATTAAATCCCCGGTAGTGGCGCCAAAAACATGATAGCTATAATTATATAACCCTAGCAAGTGCACTACATATCAAGTAGTATAATAATATCGTTCCCACGGGGATTTAACAAAATAAGTATTAGAATTACAGTTTTCCCTAATTATTTGGACAATCAAAATTTAGGATTGAGAAAGAACTACTAACAATAAAATTGGAACAAAGAAAATAAAAACAAGGGTGATCACTAATCGAATATGCAAATGATGAAATCGCTAGGACTTTTGGTCCACCTAACCAATGTAATGAATATTGATGGGTCCGATTATCCAAGACTAATTGTCATTCCCATAAGCTGGGATTTTCCCAAATTTATTTAATATTCTCTCTCGAGATATACTAAACCTACGCCCATCAGGTAACCCTTCGATCTCTCGAGTAGATCTCTCAAGATGGAAGTGCATTAAGTCCAAGAAAACCATTAAATTCAGATGAATCATGTATATATATCTCTATATACCATTCAATTCACACTATGAATTATTCCGTAATTATGTGAATTTCTTTCTCAATTCATTCACATAACCCAAATGAGGTGGCCAAGCTCTTAATTGCAATAAGCACAATAATTCATAGACTATATGGAAATCGCAATCTTGGATAAATCAAGAAGATAAAAATATATTCATTAACATGGTTAGGCTTTCCATAGCCCTAGCAAGAAAACAAATCACTTCATGATGGAAGAATTAAAACAAACAAAGGGGAAGAAAGAACTCTTGAATTCGCCCATGGTGCTGAGATCTCCTCTTCTTGCCGCCACCTTCTTCTTGAAGTTTCTTGAATTCTTGAACCTTTCTTGAACCCTTCTTGACTGATTGCTCCTTGCTTCTTGATTCAAATCAGGAAGTGAGTGATTGAGTGATGCCTTAACTGGTCCACCCCCTCCTTTATATTGATTGAAAGGGAGGGGGGTGGTCTCCTACTTCCTCTTGAAGTTAATCTTACAAGAATGGAAAGTCCTATCCTAATTCTAATCTTATCTCTTTATCTAATGAACTCAATCCCTTTATCTCTCTAAGATTACATCAAGAATTTAGATCTAGAAGGATTCTTCTTAGTTTCTTGTTCTTGGATTCGTAATAGACCTCCTCTGCGAATTGGGCTTTAGCCAGGCTTTTCTGCGAGTTGGGTTTCAGCTGTGGATTGGGCCTTCCTACAAAATTGCCCCGACTTCAGGCCCGGATTTGACTTTGATGCAGGCCGAATCAGCGAAAGCCAAAAATATGAAAGTTGTGGCTTTTTCTCTTATCTTTCCATTGGGTCTTGCATCAGCCCATTCGGAGTTCGGAAACGCGAGTTAGGCCCAGATCACTGAACGATGTCAAAACTGTGAAAAATCATCCGATTTGTCTTTCTTTGCTCTTGATGCCTTCTTTCATGCCCTGAACAGAAATATGAGTCCAATTAGGTGCTAATTCGGTATAAAAGACAGAGTAATTGGGGATAAAAATATGATAAATTCTCCTCTCATCAGCAACACACCAGTGTGAGCCTTGGCAGTATAAATCTCCCCAGACTTATCCAACGGCTGTGAACATTTAAAACTAACACAAGTCTCATTAAGTGTCCAGTTTTGGGGTCTTACACAAAAGCATACCACACAACATGAATCAAACATATACTTTATTTATTTACATTAAATATCAAAAGTACATCAAAACTGATTGGAGCTAAGGGCATACAAAACTGTCTAACATTTGGAAGGTTAGTGAGCACATGGACTTAATGGGCCTAAAGCCCAATTCGAACTGGTATAATTAGATTTTTTAAAGAGGGGGCGGATCTGGGATTTGGATCAGCAGATAGGATAAGGTCTCATCCCTATCCACTCAGAGAGTCCATCTGGAAACTCCTAATAAGATTAGGTGGGCTGATCTAATCTGCAGATAAGATAAGGATCTATCCTTATCTCTTAAAGAGAGTCCAGATTCAAATAAGGAAACTGCTAATGGGATTAGGATCTGATCTCTTTAAAGCTATAAAAGGAGGAGGGGTGAACCATTCTTCACTCAACTGAAGAGAGACAAACCCCAGAGATCAGATCTCAGATCATAGAGAGAGAAGACAACAATAGTGTGACTGCGCCATCTTCTCCATGCATTCGTCTGCCGCCATTGCCAGTTCGATCTCCATTCATGTAGTTGTGATCAAGAAGCGTTCTTGATATCAGTTTTTGGAGAAAAACTGATTGGAAGTTGTGCTCACATACCCTCCATCGAATTCTTGCTGAAGGATTCGATTCTTGGGAAGAACATTGTTGATTCTGCCCCATCCTGCATTGTGTCATCTTCAGTGGGAGCAGTTTTTGGACCTTTCCTTGGGCATGAACACCTCCTCCATTGGAAGATATTATTTTTTCATATCAGGTATCTCCCTCTCCTACTAATTTGTTTTAGATCTGGTTCGGTTCTTGGTTGAAGATTGATCCATGAAAAAACAGTTTTTCTAAAATAGGGAATGTGATTCCCAAATGGGAGAGAGAGAGAGAAATTTTTGAAATTTTGCCTACCTACCTACAAGGTTCGGCCATCCATATGATGGATCTCTCACTCCTTCAGAAGGAATGCAACGGGCATGGGAAACTACACAGGATATGGCAAACAAGATGGGTGGGATGGCTGGAAAGACGGCGGATAAGTAAAAGGAATGGGTCGGGTGACGGAAGGAGCATAGGATGTGGCAAGCAAGGCGGGTGACATTGTCGATTCAGTGATAGAAAGGGCGAAGCAGATGGTGCAGGGTGCATGGGAGGCGACCAAGGACACAACCAACAAGGTGAAAGAAACGATGTTGGGGAAGGCAAAGGAACTTGAGGAATCGGTGGCGAAAGACAATATCGAAGATCTGAGGAATGTGGGAGTGGGACATTATTATAAGGAGTGAAGGATGTAATTCACTTATTGCTTTCTGTTCCCGTGTTTTTTTATTTTTATTTTTTTGGGATTATAGCAGATAAGGGCAAGGCGGAGGTGGGCGGAGGCATTGCCGATTTACAAGAAGAAGATGAACAATAGCTTTGCCCTTATTTGATATTATTTTTAAAAAGTTAATCTATTTTTGAAATTTTATTGAAAATATTATTTTTATTGATATTAAGGTCAAAAGTTGTCCTTATCTAATATAACCCTAATTTATAAAATACAAAAAAAAATAAAAAATTATTCAACTTTTATATATAATCAATTAAAGTAAATATCATACGGAATTTATTATATATAGATTGATATACAATAAACTATATAAAAATATATTTTTTAAAATTTGAAATATAATTATATAAATTTATATATTAAAATCAATAAATGCTATAATATAATCAGATTCAGATTTTATTTGGATCAGATGAAGTTAAACTTGAATTCAATCCAATTATTTATCATATATATATTACAAAACCCAAATCTGATCTGACTACATAAATTCTTCATCCGAATCTGAGATAATTAGATTAGATATTGGATCAAGGCTTAGATTTTCAAGTATCATTAACAGGCCTACAATCAACGGGTCAGGTTTGGGTTAGGTCTAGGTAGAATCTATCTCAAACCATTTATTAACCAAGATGGTTGGAAGAAAATCATAGACTAGAACCATCCCAGTTAATAATTAAACCCAATTATACTAAAAACTATATTTATTTATTTAAATAATAATAAATTTAAATTTAAATTTTGATAATATAACCTTAAAAATGAATGGGAAAAAAGTAAATTATTTATATGTTAATAAATAAAAAATTTAAACTAATATGATCTTATTTATTATGTATCAAAGATACCATGTCAAACACACTATATATGATAAAATTAAATAATAAAAACTGAGAAAATACTATACATATTTAATAAAATAACTGATTTCGGGTCTGAATTGATTTAAAATAGATAAGAACCAAAGCCAACACAATTATTAATTCGGACAAAACCATGAAACCAAAACCATTATAATGGGTCTGGTTAGTTTGGGTCCATCGGTTAGACCCAATCCATTGATCCATTGACAACACTACCTTATCCTGAACCAATTATTAGTTGGGAAAAAATTACAACCTAGAACTGTCCCAATTAATAACCCAAAGCTGACCTGATTATTCATATAGATATCAAATTAAAGCTTTTTAAAAATGAAGAGAAGAACTAAAACAAGAACTTCATTTATCAAAAGAAAAAACTAAAACTCTAAATGGCAAATTTTTTTTTAAAGTACTATGGTTTTAGAAGTTGACTAGCTCTACCCTTATTCTTTACATATTGTCTTAAAGTACCCTTAAGTTTATTGACAATTGAGTAGATCTACCCCTACCACTAGTGTCCATTAATGTTTTGTCACAATCCGTGCACATGTGACACCATGTGACATAACTTTTTTTAAAACCAAATATTACTCTCTGGCTGATTTAGGGAAGTTAGTGGTTCTTGCACTACAAGAAAATAGGTCTGTAGTTACGGGCAAAACCGTAGCTATAAATCCAAAAAACTGTAGTTATAGGTCTATAGCTACAATAAGAAAACAGTAGTTACAGTTACAGTTACAATTTAAAAACTATAGATTGTTCGTAGCTAAAATAAGAACTTATAACTATGGTCTAAGTAGTCTGTAGAAAAAAAAACATGAATCATAGCTACGGTTTTTAACTATTCGTAGTTAAAATTGTTGATATATGATTGCTGACATTTTTTTCCAGTATCAAATACAAACACAACATATTCCATTTATAATAAAAGATGAAACTTGAATGCAAAATGCCAATAACAGATGTTATAATTAAAAAATGAATTGCTTGTCAAGGTGTTTTAATACATCCATCTGTTTAAAATCTATTACAAATTCAAGGTTTTTGAATACAGGAAACTCAATCCCCTCCAAGAAAAAAAACTTGACATGTAAAATTTGATCAAATTGGTGTTCAGCCGCACATGTGAAGTATTTCATTTAGCATGTTTAACCTATAAGAAAATAATAGAAAATAATTTAGAGATCACATTTTTAGAGATATAAAATCATGTATGAAAATATAATTATTAACTATGCAATATAAACTTACGTACTTCACTCGAAGCCTAATGTTTAAATAAATTAAAAGTACAAGGATTGAATATTAACCGCAAATTATGCATTGAGAAATATAATGGTGTGGAAATGTGTATTAATTTATATTTTTCCAACAAATAATTTAAATCATGTAGAGGACTTAAAAGCTACAACTAAAGGTGGACTCTTTAAGTGCACAAATGAGTGAAATGCAAAAAGAAAATAAACAGTTGACAATTAGGCTTCCTTTGTCAAAATTCTACACTTACGTAGTTACATGGTATGAAGCATGCAAGGCAGGAGTATGAAATCAGTGTCCGAGTTAGCAAATTGAAAAAGAAAAAAAAAAAAAGATTCAATTAAATGGTGTCCTACCAAATCAGGGATTCAGGGAGAGAAGGCTACTTGATTTGACCTGAGCGCCTGAATGAGTGAAAGTAGTGAGGCAGAGCAGCACCACTCCCTTAAGTTAGTCGGAGCTTCTCTTTGTTTCAGGAAAAAACCACACGATGAATTTGGGGTCTCAATCATACATCAATCAAAAGTGCCACTTGTACCGGCCGCTTTGTCTCTAACTTTAATTCTTTCCTGCCACCCTATAACAGACAATCTATACAACCATCTCTTGAATTGTAGAATGTAGATTCAAGCCTCATGAATCAATTCTTCGAAATTTATAACAACAAAATCTAACATGAGCTCCATGCTCCCAGAAATTCAATTGCTCCAATCCAGATAACTGAGGTAGTTACTCTAACGCTAACTAAATGCCCAGGAGTAATTGCATGAAGCAATGTTGCAATCCACACGTGAAGCCTTGCACAACCATTGAGATTCTTCAAGCATGATGGAGTTGGGCCTTAATCAAGTCTCCTTCTGTTGGAGAAAAAATGAGGTCACTGTAATTTTGGAGGAGAAGCTCTGAGGCATGTCTGAAGACACTGTCTTTAGAACGTTATTTGCCCCCACTCAGTTTTACTGAGTTTGTTGTTGGGTTACAAGCAAATTCGTTCCCAGGATACAACAGAGCCTTGGGCGAGAATCTGCAACCATCAAAGTTGAAGAGTCTCCAAAGAAACCTTCTATGAGACTATAGCAGACCGAACTGAGAGAGAGAGAGAGAGTGAATTTCGAAATTGTGTGTTTTGGAGTCCGATTCATGCTCCTTAAATAATTTGTGAAGAGGTATGAAGAAAAGGTAGGTGCTGGTTTAGAAAAGCCACATTGAACAGTCACAATTTCAAACATTGTAACTGTATAAAAAGTAGTTAACAGTTAGTTACTGTTAACTTTGAATTGTGCCTCTTGATCACACCCGATCGAATCGTGACCGTTGATCTCATCAACGGTGATCAACGGTTAGCAACGCACTAAAACCAAAGCCGCCCATTGCGAGCCATGCGGGTGCGAGCAAAGTGCGAGCAAAGTGCACCTCATTGTGTTGCGCAGTATCGAATCCCCATACTCTCCTCTACTAATTCTAAGGAGTGTAAATCAGCTCCTATTGAAATACTGAAAACAAAACTTATAATTTTCCAATGTGGGACAAGTTCAAAATTGGGTTTTGTAAGAGAAAAACTGATTTTTCAATCAAGTGTGCAGGTGCAATTTCTTATGTAATTGACCAATCAAACCCATTGGATTTAATCTCTTATGAGATTAAAATCCAACAATCCCCCACATTGATTGATCAATTACATAGTTCTCTCTCAATCCAAACTACTATGACACAATTTTGCATACAAGAGATGTTTATCAACTTAAACATTTTGTTAGTATAGATATCTCAGAGCCTTATCAAAGTTATTGGTGGTAAGACATTAAACCAATTACTCTCAAGACAGACCGGAGACACCCATACACACAAAATGTCCAGTCTCTGCAAGAGTTTCAAGTTTTGCTCAGCACTGTTATGGCCATGTGCTTCTTTCCTAGTTTCATGAACAATCCCGAGGGCAAACCCAAACCCTCATGAGAAGCGGCACCATTTTTATGTTCACATAGGTGAAGTTCCACTATGTGCTCCATTATTTGACACATTTCAGAACTTCTTTAAGAGTTTATCTCAACCTCTCATCATAACGGACAACACTATTTATGTTGTGATGGGAAATTTCTCAATGTCAGTGCTAACAGTCACATTGCTGTAACTTGTTGTTACCCATTAAACCCAATACTGATGGTTTTTCAGTTCAGGTTGGGTTACCATTATAGGTGACTGAGTAAAGGGTTTTAATCCCATCTCTTTGGTTGTCATTCTTACCAATTCTCTGACCAAGCCCTTGGTAAGAGGATCAACCAAGTTTTTACTTGACCTCACATAAGTTATAGTGATGACTCCATCTTGAATCAGTTGCCTAACAAATTCATGTCTTAGACTTATATGTTTGGACTTACCATTGTAGGTATCACTGTAGGCCTTTGACAGAGTTGCCTCACTATCATAGTAAATGGAAATTGGAGGCATAGGACTAGGCCAAAGTTTTATATCCAATAAAACTAGCCTTAAAAGTTTGTATAGTTCCATCAGTGTTGTATTTTCTTTTAAACACCCATTTACATTTTATTGGTTTTGATCCTAGAGGCAGATCTACTAGTACCCATGTGTTATTTGACATTATTGAATCCATTTCATCATTTATAGCTTCCTTCCAAAATGTAGCATCTCTAGAGGTCATGGCCTCACTATAGGTTTTTGGATCATTTTCAATGTTTAGGACAATAGGTATCTTATTTAAAATCTTCTCTCTATCAGCCTCAACCAAAAATACAATTGACTGAGTAGAGATAAAATTTGAACCCAAGTGTTTCTCTGTTCTTTGTCTTTGACTTCTTCTAAGTCCTATTGTAGGTGTTACAGTTGTGTCATTTCTTCTTTCATTCTCATTATTATCAACAAGTATTGAGATCTGAGTTTCTCTGTTATTTTTTGTGGATTCATTTTCTATAGGTTCAGAACACAGTTTATTTTCAAAGAATTCAACATCTCTAGTTTCAATTATTATGTTGGACTCTAAGTCTAGAAGCCTATAGGCCTTGCTATGTTCTGCATATCCAATAAACATACTTTTCTTAGCTCTGAGTCCTAATTTGGTTTTTTTAGGATCTAGAACTCTATAATATGCTAAGCACCCCTACACTTTCTTCCTGTCCATAATTCATATGGGCATTTGTTATTAACTCTAGAAACAATTTTGTTATGTAAATAGCAGGCTGTTAGGAGTGCTTCCCCCCACAAGTTTAAGGGTGCATTAGCTTTTAACAACATGCAGTTTATCAATTCTATTAGTGTTCTATTTTTCCTTTCAGCCAGGCCATTCTATTGAGGGGTATAGGGAGCAGAACACTAATGTATTATTCCAAATTCTTTACAGAAAGAATTAAACTCATTTTTAAAATATTTAGCACCCCTATCACTTCTAAGGATTTTAATTTTCTTTTCTAGTTGATTTTCAACTTCAGTCTTATACAGTTTAAACATGTCAAAGGCTTCATCCTTAGTTCTCATAAGGTAGACATAGGTGTACATAGAAAAGTCATCTATAAATGTTATGAAGTATCTCTTACCTCCTCTAGTTAATACACCATTGAGTTCACAGATGTCAGAATGGATTAGTTCTAGAAGTTGAGAATTTCTTTCAACACTAGGGAAAGGTTTATTGGCTAGATTTTACACATATTTCACTTTTTCAGTTGATTCATTACTGTAAGCAATTATACTAAGTTTGCTCATGTTCTTTATGGATTTAAAATTTAAGTGTGCTAATCTATCATGCCATAAAGAGAAAAAATCAATAATATAAGTAGAAAATTTTCCTTCATTAATACTTAATTTGAACATACCATTACAACCATATCCCTTTCCAATAAAAATCACATTCTTGGATAGGATTAGTTTGTCGGATTCAAAGACAAATTTGAATCCCCTCTTACAAACAAGATTTACTGAGACCAAGTTCTTTCTAATGTCAGGAACATGGAGAACATTCAGAAGAATCAGTGTCTTTCCGGAGGTGAAGTTCAACTCTACGCTGCCTCTTCCAGCAACTTTGGCACATGTTTGGTTTCCCATCTGTACCTTCTGGCCATTAGTCACTTCTTCATATGTCTTGAACAAGGACTTGTCCTTGCAAACATGGACTGTGGCGCCTGAATCAAACCACCATCCAAAGGACGATTCTGCCATGTTGACTTCAGTAATCATGGCCACTAGATTGTCTTCTACCATATTTGCAGACTTGGTTCTGCCTTTGCGATGTCGGCAGACTCGAGCATAATGCCCCTTCTTTCCACAAACATAGCAGGATCCTTTCTTATTGTTGCTCTTCTTGAAGTTCTCATCCTTCTTCTTTACTTGTAATGCAGGGTTAGTCTTCTTCGATCCGTTTTCCACAAAATTGACCTTAGAGTTCAGCATACCGTCTAGGGTCTTATCTCTACTGTCTCTAAACCAAGACTCTTCTTCAATACAAAGGTGTTGCTGAATTTGCTCCAAGGTAAGTTCTTCAGCCTTGTGCAGAAGCTTCTTCTTATAATCCTTCCAAGAGGGTGGAAGTTTGGCAATGATTGCTCCCACTTGGAAAGATTCAGAAAGGATGATGTTAAGGGATCGAATTTTGTTGACTATCACCTATAGTTCATGAACTTGCTCTAGTATGGGTTTATGGTCGTTCATGGTGAAGTCAAAGTATTCTGCAATAAGATACTTATTCGTACCTGCTTCTTGCACCTTATATTTGAATTCTAGGGCCTTCCAGATTTCTTTTGGAGATGTAAGTTCCTTGTAGAAGTTGTAGAGCCAGTCTGATAAGGCATTCAGTATGTGTCCTCAGCACAGAAGTGAGTCCTCTTCTCGTTTTGCTCTTTCCTTTTTTAGTTTTTCTGAGTCTTTGTCAGTGGGTTCAGGAAGTGACTGCAGATTCGGGTCCAGCAGATAGTATAGCTTCAGTGTGGTCAAAAAGAAGATCATCTTGTCTTGCCATCGGCTGAAATTTTCTCCATCGAACTGGTCTAGTCGAACAAGATCTTGGTTCATCATCTTGGTCGAAGTCATGCTTGATTCTGCCTCCATTGCAAAATAACGTTCTAAAATTGTTGGAGAAAAATTGGGGTCACTGTAACTTTGGAGGAGAAGCTCTGGGCACATCTGAAGACACTGTCTTTAGAACGTTATTTGCCCCCACTCAGTTTTACTGAGTTTACTATTGGGTTATAAGAAAATTCATTCCCAGGATACAACAGAGCCTTGGGCGAGAATCTGTAACCAACAAAGTTGAAGAGTCTCCAAAGAAACCTTCTGTGACACTGTAGCAGACCGAACAGAGAGAGAGAGAGAGTGAATTTTGAAATTGTGTGTTTTGGAGTCTGATTCATGCTCCTTAAATAATTTGTGAAGAGGTATGAAGAAAAGGTAGGTGCTGGTTTAGAGAAGGCACCTTGAACAGTCACAATTTCAAACATTGTGACTGTATAAAAAGTAGTTAACAGTTAGTGACTATTAACTTTGAATTGTGCCTCTTGATCACACCCGATAGAATCATGACCGTTGATCTCATCAACGGTGATCAACGGTCAGCAATGCACCAAAACCAAAGCCGCCCATCGTGAGCCACGCGGGTGCGAGCAAAGTGCGCCTCTAAAGCGCCTCATTGCGCTACACACACGCGTGCACGCACGTTGCGCAATATCGAATCCCCATACTCTCCTCTACTAATTCTAAGGAGTGCAAATCAGCTCCTATTGAAATACTGAAAACAAAACTTATAATTTTCCAATGTGGGACAAGTTCAAAACTGGGTTTTGTAAGAGAAAAACTGATTTTTCAATCAAATGTGCAGGTGCAATTTCTCATGTAATTGACCAATCAAACCCATTGGATTTAATCTCTTATGAGATTAAAATCCAACACCTTCTACGTCTAACTGCTTTAATCTCTTTTTTCTTTCTGTGGGGGGGGGGGGGGGGGGGGCATTAAAATCATCATAAGAACCTTGGAATCAAACCAAATCATTTTGGCCCATCACGTTCTACCTACATACCAACAACTTCAGTGCTATTTCTTGTGTCGTTCAAATCAATGGATGAGTCATGAGACAACCACTCTTCAGCATCATCCAAGAGTTTAGACTTGGCCATTGCATATGACATGAGCTTTTACCAAAAGCTGTTTGTTGAATTGCATCGCCAATAACTTCATCCCCCACTAGTGTTTTTCTTTTACCTTCCCCAAAATCACCCAAAGTAGAGTTACTGAGCCCATCTACATATTTTGTCCTTTTCTTTTCAAGTGTTGTTTCCTGATTTGCTTTCCAGCCTCTTGGGTTGTAAAGGGCCCTTTCCTAAAGCCCAATGAGACTCACACATGCCAGCCTCTTGGTCTGTCAAGGCATATTGTGTTTTGATCCAATGTGGTCTTTTTGTTAGCCTGTCTGTGGGCTATGTTGGCTCACTACATGCCTCAATATGCTTGTCAATCCACAAAATTATCTCTTGATGAACTAACAAGTGAAGATACAGGTTTTTGTGTTCTATGATTCCATAAATGCTGCTATGGGTTTGAGTTTCAAACTACAATCTTTAATATAAGTAGTTTTTTGTAAGGGTTTGGACAACACTCATTGTTATACTTCTCATTTCCATTATCTTTGTCATGGAAGCAAATCCAACTAGAAAGCAGATAACCATGAATAAAGTAAAAAACAATGCTATTGCTACAAACCAACTCAAGTCCATCCTTGCTTATTGTTGTATATGTTGGACAGTTTTGTATGCCCTTAGCTTCAATCGGAATGATGTACTTTATGAGTTTATTGTAAATGAATAAAAGTGCATATTTGATTCATGTTCCCTTGGTATGTTTCTGTGTAATACCCTTAAACTAGACACTTAATGAACTCGTGTTAGTTTAGAATGTTCACAGCCAGTGGGTCAGTCTGGGGAGACCTGTCCTGATAAGGCTGACACTATTGTGCCACCAAATCGGTTGGGGTGGCCTGTCTCACCTGCCAGGGTGAGACCCTAGGCACATACAGTGTAGGATTAATTGAATCTTTGAATTGGACCAGATTTCCAGTATTGCCCTGGACCTTAGAGATTAATGGGCAAAACTGGAAAGTTACACCCGACCCCTAGACTCGATTATGATACTGCATTAGGTGTCGGATTGGGCTATCTTTGATGTATCAATCAATGAGATCCTTAGCGGGGGTCAAAACCTGGGTATGTTGGGGCAGTCTAAGAATTCATCTGAGTGGGTGATCATAGTGACAGGTGAAGGGATGAGAGATCCATCCTATGGACGCCCAAAGATTGCGGAATAAGGGGCGAATTTCAAAATTTTATCTCTCCCTTCAACTGGGAACCGTATTCCCCATTTGGAAAATCATATTTTCAAGGATCAATCTTGAACCATAAACTAAACCAGATCTGAACCAAAAGGAGTGGGAGAGGATTATACCTGATACGGAGAAATACTATCTCCCAATGGAGGTGTTCACGCCCAAGGAAGAATCCAAAATCTGCTCCCACTGAAGATGGCGCAGTGCAGGGTGGAGCAGAATCAGCAACGTTCTTCAAAAGAACTTGATCCTTCGTAAGGATCAACTGGACGACTTGAGTACAGCTCCAACCAATCTTTTCACAAAAGATTGAAATCAAGATCCAATCTTGATTGCTCCCAAGAACTGGAGATCGAACTGAAGGAATGGCAATGATAGGAAGGTGGCGGCAGGAGAGAATTCGCAGTATGCAGGAAATCTCTCAATCTCTCTTTCTTTAAGAGAAGAATGCTTTTGATGATGTTGTGTTTTTAGGCTGCTGCCCCCTTCCCCTTTTATAATCTTAAAGGGATCAGCTCCTAATCAGATTAGGAGCTGCTAATCCAAATCATATTTGGGTTAGAAGTCCCTTAGTGATAAGGGATAATCCTTATCTTATCTGCAAATCAGATCAGCTGTCTCCTAATCTAATTAGGAGGTTTCCAGATCTAAATCTTATTTAGATCTTGGACTCTCTGAGTGGATAGGGTCTAAGCCCAATCCTTTTAGCTGACCCACTTCAGAATTCGTCCCCTTTAAATGACTGATCAAATCAGCCCAGTTCGAAATGGGCTTAAGGCCCATTAAGGCTATGTACTCAAAAACCTTCCAAATTGCTGCCCAGTTGGGCTTCCTTGTATGGCGTGGGACCCAAGCATTGATCTACACATCAGCCACATGGGTTCAGCCCAGCCTTTGTTACAAGGCCTGGCCGAATGCACTGCTGAAGACAGTGTACCCCCTGAAACCCATCAAATGAGCTCTATGGGCCCAACACTTACACTAAGTGGTCCCTGGGCCAAGCCACCTTGTAACACCCAGGGACTGTGGGCAGATGCAAGATTAGCCCATCAGGCATTATCCTCAATGGTCTTACACTTAACCTCTCAGCCCATAATGATCATACACTGCCCGACAAGAGAGGACCTCTCCCTCGGCTGCAAGGAACAGTGTTGCACTCTCCACTCATATGGATCCCGGGAATTAAAACCTTCTTGCAAACAATTTAGAAACCATACATATATACTTTTATATCTTATATAAAATATGTTTTGCAAAACAAATCTCAATGGTTGAAATCGGCTGCCGGCAGTCTTGGTTTCCATCAGTGAGAGTGCATCCCCGATCATTACCTTTGTCCGACAAAGGGGCTGATCCTGTCACAATGATCACCCACTCAGATGAATTCTCGGACTGTCCCAACATACCCAGGTTTTGACCCCCGCTAAGGATCTCACTGATTGGTACATCAAAGACAGCCCAACCCGACACCTAGTGTAGTATCATAATCGAGTCTAGGGGTCGGGTGTAACTTTCCAGTTTTGCCCATCAATCTCCAAGGTCCAGGGCAATACTGGAAATCTGGTCCAGTTCAAAGATTCAATTAATCCTACACTGTATGTGCCTAGGGTCTCACCCTGGCAGCTGAGACAGGCCACCCCAACCGACTTGGTGGCACCACAGTGTCAGCCTTGTCAGGATAGGTCTCCCCAGACCGACCCACCGGCTGTGAACATTCTAAACTAACACGAGTCTCATTAAGTGTCCAGTTTAAGGGTATTACACAGAAACATACCAAGGGAACATGAATCAAATATGTATCTTTATTCATTTACAATAAACTCATAAAGTACATCATTCTGATTGAAGCTAAGGGCATACAAAACTGTCTAACAACAGGATCAGCCCCTTTGTCGGACAAAGGTAATGATCGGGGATGCACTCTCACTAATGGAAACCAAGACTGCCGGCAGCCGATTTCAATCGTTGAGATTTGTTTTGCAAAGTATATTTTATATGAGATATAAAAGTATATATATTATGGTTTCTAAAATGTTTGCAAATGGTTTTAATTCCCGGGATCCATATAAGTAGAGAGTAACACTGTTCCTTGCAGCCGAGGGAGAGGTCCTCTCTTGTCAGGCAGTGTTTGATCATTATGGGCTGAGAGGTTAAGTGTAAGACCATTGAGGGTAATGTCTGATGGGCTAATATTGCATCTGCCCATAGTCCTTGGGTGTTACAAGGTGGCTTGGCCTAGGGACCATTTACGGTAAGTGTTGGGCCCATAGAGCCCATTTGATGGATTTTCACGGGGTGCACTGTTCTTAGCAGTGTATTCGGCCAGGCCTTGTAACAAAGGCTCAGCCGAACCCATGTGGCTGATGTGTAGATCAATGTTTGGGTCCCATGCCACACAAGGAAGCCCAACTGGGCAGCAGACATGAAGGCTAAGTGAGCACATAAGCTTAATGGGCCTAAAGCCCATTTCGAACTGGACTTATTTAATACGTTAAATATGGGCGAATTCTAAGATGGATCAGCAGATAGGATAGGGTCTTAACCCTATCCACTCAAAGAGTCTAGATCTGAATATGATTCAGATCTAGAAACCTCCTAATGAGATTAGGAGAAGGTTGATCTAATCTGCAGATAAGATAAGGGTTTATCCTTATCATCTAAAAGGATGTCTGATCCAAATAAGATTTGGATCAGCAGCTTCTAATTGGATCAGGAGCAGATCTTATAGGATTACAAAAGAAGGAGGGGATCAGCAGCTTCTAATTGGATCAGGATCAGCAGCTTCTTGCCGCCTCCTTCCTGCAGTCGCCAGACATCCAGTTCGATCTCCAACTCTGTGGGAGAAAGCAAGATTCGATCTTGACATAAGTTCTTTGAGAAAGAATTGATAAGAAGCTATGCTCACGTGCCATCCTGCTGTTTCTTACGAAGGACAGAGTTCTTGGAGAAGAACACTGCTGATTCTGCTTCATCCTACACTGCGCCTTCTTCAGTGGGAGCAATCTTTGGATCCTTCCTTGGGCATGAACACCTTCATTGAGAGATAATATTTCTCTGTATCAGGTATACCTCTCTCCTACTTCTTTTGGTTCAGATCTGGTTCAGCTTATGGTTCAAGATTGATCATTGAAAATATGATTTTCTAAATAGGGAATTCGATTCCCAGTTGAAAGGGAGAGAAATTTTTGAAATTTGCCCACCTTATTCTGCAAGATTTGGGCGTCCATACGATAGATCTCTCATCCCCTCAGTGGTATCAGAGCCATGATTCAAATCTTGAACCAATTTTGTTTCAGATCTGAACCTACGCAAATGGGCAGAAGGCGTTCTACCCAATTTGCGTAGATAAAGGTTTTGGGAAATTTGTTACCAAAACTATGGGCGAATAATCTGAAATTAAATTTTATATAAATCTGATTATTTTTTAGAATTGTTCTTTATGATTTTTTTGATTTATGGGTTGTTCATACAAGAGGAGATCGAATTCTTGATTTGCGCAGGAAACTTGCGATTTTGTAGTTTATGGATTATTTTATTACATTCGGCCTGTAAAATAATTTTTTTTTTTATTTTTAAACTGAATGTATAGGTATTCGATCTGATGTAATTATTAATAGAAATTAGGATTTCTATTTATTCTATTTTGGAATAAAGATGGCGGCGCAGAGAAGGAGAACTCGTAGAGGAGGAGATTTCGCAGATGGGAGAATTGCTATCTCTGATTTGTAGTTTGTGAAACTGCAACCTGTGATCTAACCTCTGTTTTGCAGGATGGATTGTGTGAACAACCCTAATAGACTGACTCTTGATTGTTCTTTTATCAGTATTTAATTTTAGATTATTTTATTGAATTAAAGATTTAATTAAAGATCAAACCCTAGACCCATTCGAACAAAGATTGATTCAAATTGTTTGGACCAAATCTAGGATTCGATCAAGGTTGAAAGTCAGCCCTAATTTTCCCACAAATGGGCCTGAGGATTGATATTTAATTAAATGGTTAATTCGGCCCAACCTATAAAGACCCACTTTTAAATGGTTAAAACTGCTAAAAGCCCACTCTGCGGATAATGCTATATGGGCCGAACCCATCAACCCTAATTCGGCCCATATACCTAGACAATATTAATGGTTAATATTATGGATTTAAAATGGGCTTCAAATGGGCTTTACAGATAATTAATTGATTGGATCAATTTATCCTCGCATGTGATGTATGGATGTGTGATGTGCTACGTACATGGGCCATAAGTACTTGGCCCATGCTCGATCGACAGTGGCTCTTGCGCACACCATGGCTGAATGCACATCATTGCCATGGTGTCCCTTTTGGTCATTGGATGACCTCCCTCAGGGGTGGGCCCCACACCTCATGGAGAGTTTACGTGCGGGACCCTAGCCGATTTGGGCCCACCGAAATCTGACTTTATGAAAGTCAGTGGGAGCCACTTGGGTTTTGACCTAGATCAAACTAGGGCATAATTTATTGTTCCCTCCAGCTAATATGAGTGCATGTGATAGGGAGATTCATATGATGAACTCTCTAAAGGCCTTCCATCATTAGCATGAGGATGGGTCCTTCAGTAATGAGGAAACACACCAGAAAATGGGCTATCCATTTGCTGTTGGGCTTGTTTGAGTGTTTCATTAGATAATAGGGGCATCATAGACCGATGTGGATGGGGCTTCACAAGAAAATGGGAACTCTCTTACGGTACCTTAGTCTTCACGAATATGATGGGTGAGCACTCACTGGACAGAAAGGTTTACCTAAAAATGACTCTAAACCTTGTCTGATAGAGGCCAAAGGGAAAACTCACATGATGAGTGGATATGATCCTTCACAGAAAGGTGGTGGGGTTTTGCAGCTGAAACAGTTGGCTCCATGCACCCTATGTGATTTCCCACATTTCCAGAGACAACTCGTAGTCTCCGTCACTGAGAAAGGAGGGAAATCTCAGAGATGAATAAATGGGAATGGAGCGTAGATTAAAATCCATATCTATATAATGAACATGAATCAAATTAGGTTGTAGACTGATGTTTGCTCTTTTATCAGAAAATGAAAAATGAACAATTTGCAAAGCTGCTTGATGACAACAAGCTGAAGGGCCCAAACTATGCCGACTAGTATAGGAACCTTATGCTGGTCTTAACCTCTAAGAAATTGGACAAGGTAGCCAAGAATCCTGCCCTGGATCGTCTGGGAGATAGGGCTTCCGAAGCCCGGAGAAGAGAATACCAAGAATGGGAGGAGAAAAACTCTGTTGCCCGCTGCTATATCATTGCCTCCTTGGACAACCCAATGCAGAGGCAATTCGATCAGATCGAACTTTCTAAGGACGCATTGGAGAGTCTGAAGATAATGTACGAAGAGTAGAATCGTTCTACTCGACAGGTAATCTCGAAATTTGTATTATAGAAACGAACTTATTGGTAGGTTCTGCGTCCTAGTGTATTGACTCCGAGGCTTCAACTCATGCGTGTAACTCACTGCAGGGGTTCAAGGTAAGCAGAAGGCTGAGTAAAGGAGAAGTCATGCTCTACTTGGGGACTACTGCAACTGTTGTAGCCTCGGCCATAAGAACTGTAGAATTACTTTTTAGAGAATGAACTATTGTACTGAAAGATTGTCTTTATGTACAAAACTTAAGAAGAAATTTGATTTCTGTCTCAAAACTGTGTGTAGATGGTTATTCTGTCTTCTTTAGTAATACGATTACTATTAAAAGAAATAACAGATTCATTGCATACGGGGAACTGGAGAACGGTCTCTATGTTGTACATCCTTCTCTAGAAATTAACATAACCGAAACTACGTCGGTTGAAATCCCCAAGAAGAGAGTCCGTGATACAGTTAATCCCACGTGCCTGTGGCATTACCGACTTGGCCACATCGGTGTTGACCGAATCACAAGATTGGTAAAGGATGGTCCTTTGGATTTTCTAACTATAGAAGATCTTCCCACTTGTGAACCCTGCCTACAAGGCAAGATGACAAAACGGCCATTTAACGGTAAGCCTGAAAGATGTACAGGCACACTTGACCTTATACATACTGATGTGTGTGGTCCCCTGAGCGCTAAGACATGGAATCAGCACGTGTATTTAATCACCTTCATCGATGATTTTTCACGATATGGTTATGTGTACCTAATGAGACACAAGTCTGAATCCTTTGAAAAGTTCAAAGAGTTCAGACAAGAGGTCGAGAAACAGTTAGGGAGAGAAATTAAAGCCCTTCAATCAGATCGAGGTGGCGAGTATCTCTCTGACGAATTCAGAGACTACTTAAAGGACAATGGGATAGTATCACAGTTAGCTCCTCCTGCTACACCACAACTTAACAGTGTTTCAGAGAGGAGGAAAAGGACCTTATTGGAAATGGTCCGGTCACTTCTCAAACACTCAAAGTTACCCACATCCTTTTGGGGTTGTGCATTAGAGACTGTGATTTACGTGCTGAATCGGGTTCCAACCAAATTGGTTCCGAACACTCCATAAGAACATTGGATCGGAAAGAAACCAAGTGTCAGACACTTGAAGATTTGGGGTTATCCAGTACATGTTAAAAGAACAAGTGCAGACAAGTTGGAATCTAAGACCAGTCGTTGCCTATTTGTAGGCTACCCAAAAGGCTCTGTGGGTTACCTATTCTATGACCCAAGTGAGCAGAAAGTGTTCTACAGCCGAAATGCACAATTCCTGGAAACCGATTACATCCTGGACACCCATCGTCAAGAAATAGTTCTTGATGAGGAGAGCTCAGGAGTAGTGGGAGATGTTCTACAAGTTCTAGGTAGTGACCAACGTAGAAGATCCACTTGGGTATCTAGGCCACTAGTCCGTTATGGTTATGACCAGGATATTTACCAGATGGAAACCTTGACTAGTGAGGAGGATCTCGTGACTTACGTGGAAGCTATGTTGGACATAGATTCCCAGAAGTGGGTGGAGGCCATGAGAGCAGAGATTGACTCAATGGAGACCAGTGGAGTCTAGACTCTGGTAGATCTGCCCTCCATGGTAAAAGCAATCGGTTGCAAATGGATTTACAAGAGGAAGAAGGGCCCCAATGGTAGGGTTGAGACCTTCAAAGCTCGTCTGGTGGAGAAAGGGTACACTCAGAAAGAGGGCATCAATTATGAGGAAACCTTTTCGCCTGTGGCCATGCTTATATCCATTAGGATCCTGTTAGCTGTAGCAGCATACCATGATTATGAGATTTGGAAGATGGATGTCAAAACTGCATTCCTGAATGGAGATCTTACTGAAGATATCTATATGCAGCAGCCGCAAGGCTTTATTGTTGCAGTCAGGAAAACATGGTATGTAAACTTAATAGATCCATTTATGGACTTAAGCAAGCTTCTAGAAGTTGGAACATCCGTTTTGACTCTGTTGTCAAATCGTTTGACTTCAAGCAGAATCCGGATGAACCCTGTGTTTACAGGAAGTACAGTGGTGAAAGTATGGCTCTTACAGCAATTCCCCATGAATGTTCTTGGAGAAGCCTCCTATATACTGGGTCTTCAACTCTATAGAGATAGATCAAAGCGGATAATAGGATTATCCCAATCTACTTACATTGACAAAATAGTCAAAAGATACAGCATGGAAAACTCCAAGAAAGAAAATGTTCCTTTTAGGCATGGAGTCACTCTCACCAAAAGATGTCTCCCAAGACTTCTGGGGAGATTGATGGCATGAAAGACGTTCCCTATGCCTCTGTTGTAGGGTGCATCATGTATGCCATGCTGTGCACTCGTCCTGACATTGCTCAGGCAGTAAGTGTGGTAAGCAAATTCCAGGCCAACCCAGGGCAGGAGCACTGGACAGTTGTGAAAAACATACTTAAGTACCTTCGAAGGACAAAAGAGTTTTGTGTAGTACTCGATGGTAGCTCACTACAGATCCAAGGGTATATAGATGTCAATTTCTAGTCGGATCCAAATGATAGAAAGTCTACATCTGGATATGTTTTCACGATAGGATCGTGTGCTATTTGCTGGAAAAGCAGCAAACAGGGGTCCACTGCAGACTCCACGACCGAGACCGAGTACATTGTCGCAAGTGAGGCTGCCAAAGAAGCCGTGTGGATGAAGAAGTTCGTTCACGAGTTGGGAGTAGTTCCGTCCAGTACATTACCCATCCCGTTGTTGTGTGGCAACAATGGAGCCATTGCTCAGGCTAAGGAGCCACGAGCCCACTCAAAGTCGAAGCACATCGAAAGGAAGTACCATGTACTGCGAGAGATTGTTGGAAGAGGGGACGTCCTGATTCAGAAGGTAGCATCAGCAGAACATGTAGTAGACCCATTGACAAAGCCACTATCACAGAAAGTGTTTGAGAAACACGTGGAAATCATGGGACTCCGGCTTGTACCTGATTGGACCTAAGTGCAAGTCGGAGCTGTTGAACAGTTTCGAATGCCCTTAGCTTCAATCGGAATGATGTATTTTATGAGTTTATTGTAAATGAATAAAAGTGCATATTTGATTCCTGTTCCCTTGGTATGTTTTTGTGTAATACCCTTAAACTGGACACTTAATGAGACTCGTGTTAGTTTAGAATGTTCACAGCCAGTGGGTCGGTCTGGGGAGACCTGTCCTGATAAGGCTGACCCTGTTGTGCCACCAAATCAGTTGGGGTGGCCTGTCTCAGCTACCAGGGTGAGACACTAGGCGCATACAGTGTAGGATTAATTGAATCTTTGAACTGGACCAGATTTCAAGTATTGCCCTGGACCTTGGAGATTAATGGGCAAAACTAGAAAGTTACACCCGACCCCTAGACTCGAATATGATCTTGCACTAGGTGTCGGATTGGGCTGTCTTTGATGTACCAATAAGTGAGATCCTTAGCGGGGTCAAAACCTGGGTATGTTGGGACAGTTTGAGAATTCATCTGAGTGGGTGATCATAGTGATAGGATCAGCCCCTTTGTCGGACAAAGGTAATGATCGGGGATGCACTCTCACTGATGGAAACCAAGACTGCCAGCAGTCAATTTCCATCGTTGAGATTTGTTTTGCAAAGTATATTTTATATGAGATATAAAAGTATATATATTATGGTTTCTAATGGAAACCAAACTGCCAGACAAAGGGTAATGATCGGGAATGCACTCTCTCTGATGGAAACCAAACTGCCGGTAGTTGATTTCAATCGTTGGAATTTTCTTTTGCAAAATTAATATATTTATATTTATATGTACGGTTTCAAAATGTTTGCAAATGGTTTTAATTCCTGGGATCCATGTGAGAGGAGAGTGCGGCACTATTCCTTGCAGCTGAGGGAGAGGTCCTCTCTTGTCGGGTAGTGCTTGATCATTAAGGGCTGAGAGGTTAAGTGTAAGACCATTTAGGATAATAACTGATGGGCTAATCTTGCACCTGCCCACAGTCCTTGGGTTTTTATAAGATGGCTTGGCTCAGGGACCACTTAATGTAAGTGTTGGGCCCATAGGGTCCATATGATGGACTCAAGGGGTTCATTGAGTTTTTCAGTGAATTCGGCTGGGCCTTGTATTAAAGGTTGGGCCGAACCCATGTGGCTGGTGTGTAGATCAATGCTTGGGTCCCACGCCATACAAAGAAGCCCAACTGGGCAGCAGATTGGAAAGTAATTAGACACTGAACACTTAATGGGCCAGAAGCCCATTTCGAGGTGGGCTGATATGATCACCCCTCCTTGGGGCGAATCTGAGATTAATGTTAGTAAAAGGATTGGGCCTTTAGCCTTATCCACTCTTGGAGACCAAATTCAAGTTAGATTTGAATCTGGTAACCTCCTGATAAGATCAGGAGTAAGCTAACTTTATCTGCAGATAGGATTAAGATTATCCCCTATCCAAATACTGATTTGGATTGGGATAACTCCTAATTAGGAGGTTTCTTAATCAAGAAGAAAGGAGGAGAAACCCTAACCAAGAAAGAGAGAAACACAACAGATTTCGAATCAAGAAAAATCGCAAGAAAGGTTCCTGTGAATTGAGATCAGATCTCATACTCCAGAAAAAGAAAAAAAAAAAAGGCAGTTCAGCCTTTTCGCCTTTAGAGTTCTCCTCCTGCCGCCGCCATCTCCTTTGCAAGATTAGATCTTTGCAGAAAAGAAAGTCAAGAAATCTGTTTTTGACATCAGTCTTGCAAGAAAGACTGAAATAGATTCAGTGTTTAGTGTTTCCAGAGGATACTTGTGAAGGATCCAGTGTGTAGGACGCACCCTGCGGGTTCTGTTCCATCCACAGCTGTGTCATCTTTAGCAGGAACAGATCTTGGTGCATTCTTTGGATCCTCTCGGACTAGATTGGACCAAAACTGTTTGCACCGAATCTAGGGTTCGATAGGGATTATTTTTCAGTCCGTATTTCTCACACTTGCTGTTCCAAATCTGATGTTCAATTACAGGGATTAATTCGGCCCACCTGTAAAGCCCAGTTTTAAAGGGTTAAAACTGCAAAAAGCCCATTACTGTGAGATAAGCTATATGGGCCGAACTGCTATCTGCGATTCAGCCCGTACACCTAGTAGACATTAATTGTTAATGACTTAGATTTTAAATGGGCTATTCAATGGGCTTTACAGCAGTTAATTGATTGGATCAATTCCTCCTTTACATGTGATGTTTGGATGTTTGATGTGCTACGACCATGGGCCATAAGTACTTGGCCCATGAAGATTCGTTAGTGGCTCTTGCGCACACCATGGCTGAATACACATCATTGCCATGGTGTCCCTCAAGGTCATTGGATGACCCCCCCTTGCTTGGTGGGCCCCACAACCCTGAAAAGGGATGCGTACGGAACCCCTAGCCGATTAAGGCCCCCCAGAAATCTGACTTTATGAAAGTCAGTGGGAGCCACTCTGGTTTGACCTAAATTAAAACTAGGGCGTAATTTTGTTCCCTCCAACAAATGTGAATGCATGTGATAGGGAGACCCATATGATGGACTCTCTAAAGTTCTTCCATCTTTAGCACAATGATGGGTCCTTCAGTAATGAGGAAACGCACCATAAAATTGGGCTATCCATTTGCTGTTGGATCTATTAAAGTGTTTCATAAGATGATAGGGGCGTCATAGACTGATGTGGGAAGGGCTTCACCAGAAAATGGGAACTCTCTCACTGTACCTTGGCGTAACCTGAATATGATGGGTAAGCACTCACTGGATAGAAAGGTTTTCCTGAAAACGGCTCTGAACCTTGTCTGACAGAGGCCAAAGGGAAATTCATTTGATGAGTGGATATGATCCGTCACAGAAAGGTGGTGAGGTTATGCAGCTGAAACAGTTGGCTTCATGCACCCCATGTGATTTCCCACATTTCTAGAGACATTTTGTCGTCTCCGTCACTGAGAAAGGAGGGAAATCTCAGAGATGAACAAATGGGAATGGAACATAGATTAAAAGCCATATCTATGTAGGTAACATGAATCAAACTAAGGTTGTGGACTAATGATTTTGCTGTTTTATCAGAAAATGGCAAACGGTCAATTTGCAAAGCTTCTAGACGATAACAAGCTTAAGGGCCCAAACTATGCCGACTGGTACAGAAATCTTATGCTGGTCCTAACTTCCGAAAAGTTAGACAAGGTGGTGAAAAATCCTGCCCCGGAACGTCCGGGTGATAGGGCTTCTGAGGCCCGTAGGAGGGACTACCAAGATTGGGAGGATAAGAACTCCCTAGCCCGCTGCTTTGTCATTGCCTCATTAGACAACTCAATACAGAGGCAGTTCGATCAGATCGAACTAGCCAATGACATATTGGACAGTCTAAGAACAATGTATGAAGAGCAGAACTATTCTACTCGACAAAAGATCCTGAAATTATTCATGACCGCGCAGATGACCAAAGGGCAGAAAGTTCATGACCATTGTCTCCGCATGATGGGATACATTAATGAACTTGAAGCTCTTGGATCCGGGCTAGATCTTGGCACGCAAGTGGATGCCATCCTAAATTCTTTGCCCTCTTCCTTCAATGCGTTCACAATGAACTACAATATGAATAAGCTGAATGTCAGCATCCAGGAACTCAGCAATATGTTGCAGAGAGCCGAGGATTTACTCAAGAACGATGAGTCTGTGGTAATGCTTGCTGAAGCTAACAAATCGGGCAAGAAATAGAGAAAGGCAAAGAAGCCTCAGAAGAAGGCTGCCAAACCTAAGAAGTAGAAGAAGAACAAGGCATCTGATGTCTGTCACTTCTGCAAGCAGACCGGCCACTGGAAGAGGAATTGTCCTGCCTACCTGGAATCTAAGAAAGGTAACATCGAAACTTGTGTCATAGAAACTAATATGTTAGTTACTTCTGTGTCCTGGTGTGTTGACTCCGGGGCTTCAACTCATGCGTGTAACTCACTGCAGGGATTCAAAGTTAGCAGAAGGTTGAGTGAAGGTGAAGTGACACTATTCTTGGGAACAACTGCAAGTGTTGCAGCTGCGGCAATAGGAACCGTTGAATTAGTTTTTAAAGAAGGAATACTTGTACTTAAAGATTGTCTTTATGTACAGAACTTGAGAAGAAATTTAATTTTTGTTTCAAAACTGTGTGCTGATGGATATACTGTTTATTTTAGTAATAAGATTACTGTTAAATGGAATAATAAATTCATCGCATGCGGGGAACTAGAGAATGGTCTCTATGTTCTACATCCTTATCTGGAAACTAATAAATTCATCGCATACAGTAAGTCCCACGTGCCTCTAGCATTACCGACTTGGCCATATCGGTATTGACCGAATCACAAGGCTGGTAAAGGATGGTCCTTTGGATTTTCTAACTGTAGAAAATCTTCCCACTTGTGAACCTTGCCTTCAAGGTAAGATGTCTAAGCAGCCATTTGACGGTAAGCCTGAAAGATCTGAAGGCACACTTGACCTGATACATACTGATGTCTGTGGTCCCCTGAGTGTTAGGACACGGAATCAACACGTGTACTTCATCACCTTTACAGATGATTTTTCACGATATGGTTACGTGTACCTAATGAGACGTAAGTCTGAATCATTTGAAAAGTTCAAAGAGTTCAAACAGGAAGTCGAGAAACAGTTAGGGAGAGAAATTAAGGCCCTTCGATCAGATCAAGGTGGCGAGTATCTCTCTGATGAATTCAGGGACTACTTAAAGGCCAATGGGATAGTGTCACAATTAGCTCCTCCTGCTACACCTCAACTCTACAGTGTTTCAGAGAGGAGGAATAGGACCTTGTTGGACATGGTCCGGTCGCTTCTCGTACGCTCACAATTACCCACATCCTTTTGGGGATACGCATTAGAGACTGCTATCTACGTGCTGAATCGGGTTCCAACCAAATCTGTTCCGAAAACTCCATATGAACTTTGGACCGGAAGGAAGCCAATTGTAAGACACTTGAAGATTTGGGGTTGTCCTGCACACGTTAAAAGAACAAGTGCGGACAAGTTGGAATCTAAAACTAGCCGTTGCTTGTTTATAGGCTACCCAAAGGATTCGGTGGGTTATCTATTCTATGACCCAAGTGAGCAGAAAGTGTTCTGCAGTTGAAACGCCCAATTCTTAGAATCCGATTACATCCTGGACACCCATCGTCGGGAAATAGTTCTTGATGAGGAGAGCTCAAGAGCAGAGGGAGATGTCCTACAAATTCCAGGTAATGACCAACCTAGAAGAACCACCCGGGTATCCAGACCACCAGTCCGATATGGTTATGACCAGGATAGTTACATGGTGGAAACCTTGACAAGTGAAGAGGATCCCGTGACTTACACGGAAGCTATGTTAGACATAGATTCCCAGAAGTGGGTAGAGGCCATGAGAGCTGAAATGGACTCAATGAAGACCAATGGAGTCTGGACTCTAGTGGATCCGCCCTCTGGGGTAAAAGCAATTGGTTGCAAATGGATCTACAAGAGGAAGAAGGGCCCCGATGGCAGGATTGAGACCATTAAAGCTCGTTTGGTGGCGAAAGGGTATACTAAGAAAGAAGGCATCGACTATGAGGAAACCTCTTCGCCCATGGCCATGCTTAAATCCATTAGGATCCTACTAGTTGTAGCAGCGTACCATGACTATGAGATTTGGCAAATGGATGTCAAAACCGCGTTCCTGAATGGAGATCTTAGTGAAGATATCTACATGCAGTAGCCGCAAGGCTTCATTGCTGCTGGTCAGGAACACATGGTTTGTAAACTTAATAGATCCATATATGGACTTAAGCAGGCTTCTAGGAGTTGGAATATCCGTTTTGATTCTGCAGTCAAAACGTTTGACTTTGAGCAGAATCCGGACGAGCCCTGTGTTTACAGGAAATCCAGTGGGGATAAGATCACCTTTTTGGTGTTGTACATGGACGATATCCTACTCATTGGGAATGATGTAGGAATGTTGACTTCGGTCAAGGTATGGCTATCACAACAGTTCTCCATGAAAGATCTTGGAGAAGCTTCATACATACTGGATCTTCAACTCTATAGAGATAGATCAAAGCGGATAATTGGATTATCCCAGGCTGCTTATATTGACAAAATTGCCAAAAGGTACAGCATGGAGAACTCCAAGAAAGGAAACGCTCCTTTCAGGCACGGAGTCACTCTCTCCAAGAAGATGTCTCCCAAGACTTCTGAGGAGATTGAGAGCATGAGAGACATTCCCTATGCCTCAGCCGTAGGGAGCATCATGTATGCCATGCTGTGCACTCGCCCTGACATTGCTCAGGCGGTGAGTGTGGTAAGCAGATTCCAGGCAAACCCAGGGTAGGAGCATTGGACTGCTGTGAAGAACATACTCAAATACCTTCGAAGGACAAAAGAGTTTTGTCTGGTATTCGATGGTAGTTCACTGCAAGTTCTAGGGTATACCGATGCCGATTTCCAGTCAGATCCAGATGATAGAAAGTCTACATCTGGGTATGTTTTCACGATAGGATCGTGTGCTGTTTGCTAGAAAAGCAGCAAACAGGGGTCCACTGTAGACTCCACAACCGAGGCCGAGTACATTGCCGCAAGTGAAGCTGCCAAGGAAGCCGTGTGGATGAAGAAGTTCATACACGAATTGGGAGCGATTCCATCCAGCACATCACCCATCCCGTTGTTGTGTGACAACAATGGAGCGATCGCCCAGGCTAAAGAGCCTCGGGCTCACTCGAAGTCAAAGAACATCGAGAGAAAGTACCATGTACTGCGGGAGATCATTGGTAGAAGGGACGTCCTAATTCAGAAGGTAGCATCAGCGGATAATGTGGCAGACCCATTGACTAAGCCACTGACACAGAAGGTGTTTGAGAAACACATGGAAAGCATGGGGCTCCGGCTTGTACCAGATTGGACCTAAGTGCAAGTGGGAGCTGTTAGACAGTTTTGTATGCCCTTAGCTTCAATCTAATTTGATGTACTTTTGTTATTTAGTGGAAATAAATAAAGTGCATGTTTGATTCATGTTGTTTGGTTTAATTCTGTGCAAAACCCTAAAACTGGACATTTATAGAGACTTCTGTTAGTTTTAAGTGTTCATAGCCGTGGGATAAGTCTGGGGAGATTTATCCTGCCAAGGCTGATGCTGGTGTGCCACCAAGTGTTGGGATGACCTGTCTCAGCCACCAGGGTAAGACCCGTGGCACATGCAGTATGGGATTACTTGAATCCTTGAACCGGACCAGATTTCCAGTCTTGCCCTGGACCTTGGAGATAGATGGGCAAAACTGGAAAGTTACACCTGACCCCTAGACTCGATTATGACACTTCACTAGGTGTCGGATCAGGCTGTCTTTGATATACCAATCAGTGAGATCCTTAGCGGGAATCAAAACCTGGGTATGTTGGGGCAGTTTGAGAATTCATCTGAGTGGGTGATCATAGTGACAGAATCAGCCACTTTGTCGGACAAAGGGTAATGATCGGGAATGCACTCTTTCTGATGGAAACCAAACTGCCGGCAGTTGATTTCAATCGTTGGAATTTTGTTTTGCAAAATTAATATATTTATATTTATATGAACGGTTTCAAAATGTTTGCAAATGGTTTTAATTCCCGGGATCGATGTGAGAGGAGAGTGCGGCACTGTTCCTTGCAGCCGAGGGAGAGGTCCTCTCTTGTCGGGTAGTGCTTGATCATTAAGGGCTGAGAGGTTAAGTGTAAGACCATTTAGGATAATACCTGATGGGCTAATCTTGCACCTGCCCACAGTCCCTGGGTTTTTATAAGATGGCTTGGCCCAGGGACCACTTAATGTAAGTGTTGGGCCCATAGGGTCCATATGATGGACTCAAGGGGTTCATTGAGTTTTTCAGTGAATTCGGCTAGGCCTTGTAGTAAAGGCTGGGCCGAACCCATGTGGCTGGTGTGATAATCAAGAAGAAAGGAGGAGAAACCCTAACCAAGAAAGAGAGAAATACAACAGATTTCGAATCAAGAAAAATTGCAAGAAAGGTTCCTGCGAATTGAGATCAGATCTCATACTCCAGAAAACGAAAAAAAAAAGGCAGTTCAGCCTTTTCGTCTTTAGAGTTCTCCTCCTGCCACCGCCATCTCCTTTGCAAGATTAGATCTTTGCAGAAAAGAAAGTCAAGAAATCTATTCTTGACATCAGTCTTGCAAGAAAGACTGAAATAGATTCAGTGTTTAGTGTTTCCAGAGGATACTTGCGAAGGATCCAGTGTGTAGGATGCACCCTGCTAGTTCTGTTCCATCCACAGCCGTGTCATCTTCAGCAGGAACAGATCTTGGTGCATTCTTTGGGCGTGAACACCAACTTTGGGAGATACTGCTTCTCCGGATCAAGTATATTCCTCCCTTTTTGTTTTGGTTCAGATCTGGTTTGATTATGGTTAAAGTAGGATCCTTGAATATTGTATTCTTAATTTAGGGAATATGATTCCTAGTTGGGAGAAGGTAGGAAAATTTTTGAAATTCGCCCACCCATTCCGCAACCTTCATGGCGTCCATTAGATGGATCCTACCATTCTTTCAGGTAATGCCTGATGGACTAATCTTGCATGTGCCCACAGTTCCTGGGTGTTACAAGGTGGTTTGGCCTAGGGACCACTTAGGGTAAGTGATGGGCTCATAGAGGCCATTTGATGTGTTTTTAGGGGGTGCACTGTTCTTAGCAGTGTATTCGGCCTAGCCTTGTAACAAAGGCTGGGCCAAACCCATGTGGCTAATGTGTAGATCAATGTTTGGGTCCCACGCCATACAAGGAAGCCTAACTGGGCAGCAGACAGGAAGGCTAAGTGAGCACATAAGCTTAATGGGCCTAAAGCCCATTTCAAACTTGACTTATTTAATAAGTTAAATATGGGCGAATTCTAAGATGGATCAGCAGATAGGATAGGGTCTTAACCCTATCCACTCAGAGAGTCCAGATCTGAATATTATTCAGATCTAGAAACCTCCGTATGAGATTAGGAGAAGGCTGATCTAATCTGCAGATAAGATTAGGGTTTATCCTTATCATCTAAAAGATGTCTGATCCAAATAAGATTTGGATCAGCAGCTCCTAAGATCAGGAGATGATCTTTTTGGACTACAAAAGAAGGAGGGGGTGGTAGCCTTTAGAGACAGATACTCACATTCTCTTCAGAGCTGAAATCCCAAAAGAAATATTTTTGCAATCCCTGTGAAAATCTTTTTGCCGCCTCCTTCCTGCAACCGCCAGACATCCAGTTTGATCTCCAACTCTGTGGGAGAAAGCAAGATTCGATTTTGACATCAATTCTTTGAGAAAGAATTGATAGGAAGCTGTGCTCACGTGCCATCCTGTTGTTTCTTACAAAGGACAGAGTTCTTGGAGAAGAACACTACTAATTCTGCTCCATCCTACACTGCGCCATCTTCAGTGGGAGCAGTCTTTGGATCCTTCCTTGGGCGTGAACACCTTCATTGAGAGATAATATTTCTCTGTATCAGGTATACCTCTCTCCTACTCCATTTGGTTTAGATCTGGTTCTGCTTATGGTTCAAGATTGATCCTTGAAAATATGATTTTCTAAATAGGGAATTCGATTCCCAGTTGAAAGGGAGAGAAATTTTTGAAATTCGCCCACCTTATTCTGCAAGATTTGGGCGTCCATACGATGGATCTCTCATGCCCTTAGTATATCATTGCAGTGCAAATTTGGTACCAAGTGATGAAGATGGCCACTTGTGTTGTGCAGCAATGTAGTGCTAATGAACAAAGAAAACCAGGTCATTAGATAAAAGACCAGCAAGACAACCTAGATAAGTGATGCCATCAATCTCATTGTCAGTGGATCTCACCAAAATTGTTTTCACAGAGTCAGGTCATGCCCAACAAAGAATGATACCGTGGAAAGATTCCTAGGTCTAATATGCTGCTCGTTAGCTAGTAAGGATAATATTTAATCTCATGTAAATATAGACATGGGTAATTTAGATTTTTTTTTAATGTTTTCTACCTATCTAAGTAGCAGTCTTCTCAATCAATTCTCAAAAAGTAACTTTAGCCATAACATTGTTTGAAATTCCCTTACTACAAATACTGTATGTTTTAAATAATACCATCCCTTCTATTAGACAAAAAGTTACACTGATCTGATATCTTTGATAATCTAATAAATCGATAATTTTAAAGAATATCACCCTTATTTTTAACCATTCAAGATGATTCCACCTTGTCATTGGTCATTTTATAGTTTTAGTTGTGCCATATATAGTAATTCAAGGGGCACCAAATGTGTGCCCAAAAAAAATAATATAATTTTGCCCATGCATAAAGAGCATTTCTATCCTATAATTGGTGGGGTCAAGTACAAGAACTGAATCGAATGATTAACTACCCAACCAATTTCATATTTCTTGTACTTCCAATAACAAAACAAATTAATCTAAGAAAGCATGGATTAAGATGATAATGATGGTGACAATCGTCCCCTAAAACTGGCATTGACCAATATCAACTCTTTTAATGTATTTCATGAGCTTACCCAAGCTATGCCTTAGTCGTTTTTGGTTCTCAAGTATAAGATCAACAGTAAAAATTTCTAGAAAACAACTAAGCTATTTTGTTTACTGTCAGTTCATGCTAACTGCTTTGTCTACTCTTATTCTATCTTTTTTTGTTGGAAATGGTTAGTGTTGATGCTCAGATTTGGCCAAGGACAATGATATAATTTCGCCCCTAGGCTCTGAAGGCTGGCCAAAGGCTTCGAAGATTCAGAGGGCTTGAGTTGAGGCTGAGGTATGTAGGCCGAGGTGGAGAGGGCTCTGAATGCTGTAGAAGCCGAGGGCGGATGGCTAAAGTGCTGCTAGATAGAATATGTCAGAGGCCCCAGGTGAGAACCCGAGGCAGAGCCTCCGACGATCAAGTTAGAGGAAATTGATGAGATCAGTTCCATAACCAAAATACAGACTATGTCAGATTGGGTTGCTTTTCACCCCTCCCCCCCAAAAAAAATGGAGGGGGGTGCCCCTATTCATACTTGAGTTGTCTGGAGGTAGGTGGAGATGAACACTTGAGATGGGAGCCGTATAGGAGTGCTTAACAGAATTGCCAGGGTTATGTGAATGCTTCGCGGTTGGCTCTGTACGAGGGAGCAAGGTAGCCCCTACTATAGAAGATCTCGTTCCCTAATCTGGTGCTCGTGGGCTGGGCCTCCCAGGCTCAAATGGGCTGGGTTGGGTTACCCCACATCACTTGCCCCCTACTCCCGAGGCCGATGAGGGAATTTTGACTTCGGTTGATGGGAGTAATAATGGTGAGTGCTAATGGGCCCGACAGTCGAGGTGTACCCTATAGTGGCGTTCTCTTTCGCGTCTCTGCCAGGTTTACTAATGGAGATTGGGCTGAGGCTGCGAGTGGTCTTATGGCCCTGTTGCTTCGGACAAGTGACCCGGGGGGCGCGCTCATTGCAGATGCTTGAGAAAAGGGCCTTTAGAGCCGAAGGCTGTTTAGGCCGAGGACTTGTGAAGCTGAAGGCTGTTTAGGTCTAGGACCTATGAAGGCGAAGGCTGTTTAGGTCTAGGAATCTGTGTGCAGAGCGACTGTTTGGTTGAACCAGTGTGCATGGTCACGGGAACGGCTCGCCTGGACCAGCAGGTTGCTTTGGGTGGATGTGCCAGTTCGCTATGAGCATCATTTCATCTTCCGTGGGTGAACGCTAAGGGGTGCAGCATGGCTGGATCACAGGTGCGGAGGCGTTTTCCATCCATTAGACCTGAGATGATCCGAGCCATTAACCGCCATGTGGTTTCACCTTCTGGGCTGGGCGCTCCATGTTGTGCTATGGTTGGGCCATGGAGGAGGTGGTTTCTCAACCATTGGATCTCGAGAAATCTTTGTCATTTGCTCCTCTTTAAATAGGGACTTTGATAGCAGAGTTTCTGTCATTTTGCCTCCAAGCGCTTTCGCCTTCGAGTGAACTTAACTCCTAGACTCTCTAGTCTTCAACACTTCTACCTTTGCTTCACTTCCTTCCACTCTCTGTTTAGGTAAATTCCGATGATGTCTTTATCAGATTCCGGTCTTGAATGCTATGAACTTCCAAATGCATCGGAGGGGAGCTCCAGTAGAAGCCCTTCTCCCCTTACTCCTTTAAGTCGTTATGTGGTTGTTTCCTGTCGAAATGAGGTGGAGGTGCTCCAGGAGAGGGTAGCCTCTGGGGGAGCAGAAGGCATCTACTGGGGCAATGACCCTCCCTTTGAGAGCGCCGCATATGAGATGCCGAGGAAGGCCGAGGGGTGCCCCCTAGCTGAAGGGGAGCAGGACCCTAACCTCATCTGTAGGATGAGGGTTGTGAATGCAACCAAGGCGGCGACCAAGACTAACCCTTCTCATCCAGAGTTCGAAGGTTCTCTAGACTGGGATCAAGTCAAGGCCCTAACGAGGCAGTACTTCATCCCTTTGTCCTATGGAGCAAGAGTGCCTGAGACGGTTGATAGGGCGTGGACTCGTAAGGAGGGGGAGATCTACATATATTAGCATTTCCTCCAATTCAGTCTTCGGTTCCCCTTTCATCCATTAATTTCAGACCTGTTGAGGGTGTATGGTATTACCCTTAGCCAATTGGCACCCAATGTGATAAGAACCATTGTGGCAATGCTGGTGACGGTGTTAGACAGTTTTGTATGCCCTTAGCTTCAATCATTTTGATGTACTTTTGTTATTTAGTGGAAATAAATAAAGTGCATGTTTGATTCATGTTGTTTGGTTTAATTCTGTGTAAAACCCTAAAACTGGACATTTGTAGAGACTCATGTTAGTTTTAAATGTTCACAGCCGTTGGATAAGTCTGGGGAGATTTATCCTGCCAAGGCTGATACTGGTGTGCCACCAAGTGTTGGGATGGCCTGTCTCAGCCATCAGGGTAAGACCCGAGGCACATACAGCATGGGATTACTTGAATCCTTGAACCGGACCAGATTTCCAGTCTTGCCCTGGACCTTGGAGATAGATGGGCAAAACTGGAAAGTTACACCTGACCCCTAGACTCGATTATGACACTTCACTAGGTGTTGGATCAGGCTGCCTTTGATATGCCAATCAGTGAGATCCTTAGTGGGGATCAAAACCTGGGTATGTTGGGGCAGTTTGAGAATTCATCTGAGTGGGTGGTCATAGTGACAGAATCAGCCACTTTGTCGGACAAAGGGTAATGATCGGGAATGCACTCTCTCTGATGGAAACCAAACTGCCGGCAGTTGATTTCAATCGTTGGAATTTTGTTTTTGCAAAATTAATATATTTACATATATATATGTACGGTTTCAAAATGTTTGCAAATGGTTTTAATTCCCGGGATCCATGTGAGAGGAGAGTGCGGCACTGTTCCTTGCAGCCGAGGGAGAGGTCCTCTCTTGTCGGGCAGTGCTTGATCATTAAGGGCTGAGAGGTTAAGTGTAAGACCATTTAGGACAATACCTGATGGGCTAATCTTGCACCTGCCCACAGTCCCTGGGTTTTTATAAGATGGCTTGGCCCAGGGACCACTTAATGTAAGTGTTGGGCCCATAGGGTTCATACGATGGACTCAAGGGGTTCATTGAGATTTTCAGTGAATTTGGCTGGGCCTTGTATTAAAGGCTGGGCCGAACCCATGTGGCTGGTGTGTAGATCAATGCTTGGGTCCCACGCCATACAAAGAAGCCCAACTGGGCAGCAGATTGGAAACTAATTAAACACTGAATACTTAATGGGCCTAAAGCCCATTTCGAAGTGGGCTGATATTATCACCCATCAATGGGGCGAATTTGAGATTGAAGTTGGCAAAAAAGGATTGGGCTCTTAGCCTTATCCACTCTTAGAGACCAAATTCAAATCAGATTTGAATCTGGTAACCTCCTGATAAGATCAGGAGTAAGCTAACTCTATCTGGGAAAAGGATTAAGAGTATCCCCTATCCAAATACTGATTTGGATTGGGATAACTCCTAATTAGGAGATTTCTTAATCAAGAAGAAAGGAGGAGATTTCGAATGTACCAAGAGGGAGAGAAATCAGATTTCGATCCAAGGGGGTTTTGGTAAGCAAGAAGGGTTCCTGCGATTTGAGATTAGATCTCATACTCTCCAGAAAAGAAAACAGTTCAGCCTTTTCGTTTCTGGAGATCTCCTCCTGCCGCCGCCATCTGCATTGTTGCAAGATTCGATCTTTGCAGAAAAGAAAGTCAAGAAACCAGTTCTTGACATCAGTCTTGCAAGAAAGACTGAAAGAATTCAGTGTTTAGTACATCCAGGGGATTCTTGTGAAGGATCCAGTGTGTAGGACGCACCCTGCTGGTTCTGTTCCATCCACAGCTGTGTCATCTTCAGCGGGGACAGATCTTGGAGCATTCTTTGGGCGTGAACACCAACTTTGGGAGATACTGCTTCTCCGGATCAGGTATAATCCTCCCATTTATCTTTTGGTACAGATCTGGTTTGATTAGGGTTCAAGTAGATCCTTGAATATTGTATTCTAAATTCAGGGAATATGATTCCCAATTGGGAGAAGGTAGGAAATTTTTGAAATTCGCCCCACCCATTCCGCAACCTTTATGGCGTCCATTAGATGGATCCTACCATTCTTTCAGTGGTATCAGAGCCACAGGTTCGAATCTTGAACCAAAAGAAAATCAGATCTGACCCTGCGCAGATGGATAGAAGGTGTTCTTTCAAGATTTGCGCAGATTGTTTTCTTTTTTTCAAGAAACTGTTTCTTGTTAAGGGCGATTGATCTGAAATTAATTTCTATTAAATCCAAAATTTATTTGGAATTGTTCTTTATTTATTTTGATTTAATGGACTGTTCAAACCTGGAGATCGCAGTGCAGTTTTAGCGCAGATGGTCTGCGCACCCTTTTTCTTTTCTATTTATTTATTTCATTCAATTCGGTCTGTAAATAATTTTTTTTTATTTTTAGACTGAATGTATAGGATTTGATCAAGAATGTAATTAATAGAAATAGGATTTCTGTTATTTTTCTTGATTAAAGAAGATGGAAGAAGATGGCGGCGCTGGAGATTTGCAGATGGAGAAATCGTTTTCTGCGATTTGCAGTTTATGAAACTGCAACCCTTGTGATTAACCTCTGTTTTGCAGGTGGTGCGAACAGTCCATAATTGTTTTGTGTTTGCTAGAAATCAAAACTATTAATTTCAGATCATTCAATAATTAATTCTTGAATTGAAAATCAGTTTTGGACCATTTCGGACTAGATTGGACCAAAACTGTTTGGACCGAATCTGGGTTTCGAAAGGGGCTGTTCTCAGTCCAATTGTCTCACACTTTCGTTCCAAATCTGATGTTCAATTACAGGGATTAATTCGGCCCACCTGTAAAGCCCAGTTTTAAAGGGTTAAAACTGCAAAAGCCCATTATTGTGAGATAAGCTGTATGGGCCGAACTGCTATCTGCGATTCAGCCCATACACCTAGTGGACATTAATCGTTAATGACTTGGTTTTTAAATGGGCCGTTGAATGGGCTTTACAGCAATTAATTGATTGGATCAATTCCTCCTTTACATGTGATGTTTGGATGTTTGATGTGCTGCGACCATGGGCCATAAGTACTTGGCCCGTGATGACTCGTTAGTGGCTCTTGCGCACACCATGGCTGAATGCACATCATTGCCATGGTGTCCCTGAAGGTCATTGGATGACCCCCTCTTTGCCTGGTGGGCCCCACAACCCTGAAAAGGGATGCGTACGGAACCCCTAGCCGATGAAGGCCCACCAGAAATCTGACTTTATGAAAGTCAGTGGGAGCCACTTTGGTTTGACCTAAATTAGAACTAGGCCGTGATTTTGTTCCCTCCAGCAAATATGAATGCAAGTGATAGGGAGATCCATATGATGGACTCTCTAAAGGCCTTCCGTCATTAGCACAATGATGGGTCCATCAGTAATGAGGAAACGCACCATAAAATTGGGCTATCCATTTGCTGTTGGATCTGTTAGAGTGTTTCATAAGATGATAGGGGCGTCATAGACCGATGTGGGAGGGGCTTCACCAGAAAATGGGAACTCTCTCACGGTACCTTGGCGTAACCTGAATATGATGGGTGTGCACTCACTGACAGAAGGGTTTACCTGAAAACGGCTCTGAACCTTGTCTGACAGAGGCCAAAGGGAAACTCATTTGATGAGTGGATATGATCCGTCACAGAAAGGTGGTGGGGTTATGCAGCTGAAACAGTTGGCTTCACGCACCCCATGTGATTTCCCACATTTCCGGAGACATTTCGTCGTCTCCGTCACTGAGATAGGAGGGAAATCTCAGAGATGAACAAAATGGAAATGGAACATAGATTAAAAGCCATATCTATGTAGGTAAACATGAATCAAACTAAGGTTGTGGACTAATGATTTTGCTGTTTTATCAGAAAATGGCAAACGGTCAATTTGCAAAGCTTCTAGACGATAACAAGCTTAAGGGCCCAAACTATGCCGACTGGTACAGAAATCTTATGCTGGTCCTAACTTCTGAAAAGTTAGACAAGGTAGTGAAAAATCCTGCCCCGGAACGTCCGGGTGATAGGGCTTCTGAGGCCCGTAGGAGGGACTACCAAGATTGGGAGGATAAGAACTCCCTAGCCCGCTGCTTTGTCATTGCCTCATTAGACAACTCAATACAGAGGCAGTTCGATCAGATCGAACTTGCCAAGGACATATTGGACAGTCTAAGGACAATGTATGAGGAGCAGAACCGTTCTACTCGACAGAAGGTCCTGAAATTGTTCATGACCGCGCAGATGACCAAAGGGCAGAAAGTTCATGACCATTGTCTTCGGATGATGGGATACATCAACGAACTTGAAGCTCTTGGATCCGGGCTAGATCTTGGCACGCAAGTGGATGCCATCCTAAATTCTTTGCCCTCTTCCTTCAATGCGTTCACTATGAACTACAATATGAATAAGCTGAATGTCAGCGTCCAGGAACTCAGCAATATGTTGCAGAGGGCCGAGGATTTACTCAAGAAGGATGAGCCTGTGGTTATGCTTGCTGAAGCTAACAAATCGGGCAAGAGAAAGAGAAAGGCAAAGAAGCCCCAGAAGAAGACTACCAAACCCAAGAAGCAGAAGAAGAACAAGGCATCTGATGTCTGTCACTTCTGCAAGCAGACCGGCCACTGGAAGAGGAACTGTCCTACCTACCTGGAATCTAAGAAAGGTAATATCGAAACTTGTGTCATAGAAACTAATATGTTAGTTACTTCTGTGTCCTGGTATGTTGACTCCGGGGCTTCAACTCATGCGTGTAACTCACTGCAGGGGTTCAAAGTTAGCAGAAGGCTGAGTGAAGGTGAAGTGACACTGTTCTTGGGAACAACTGCAAGTGTTGCAGCTGCGGCAATAGGAACCGTAGAATTAGTTTTTAAAGAAGGAGTCCTTGTACTTAAAGATTGTCTTTATGTACAGAACTTGAGAAGGAATTTAATTTCTGTTTCAAAATTGTGTGCTGATGGATATACTGTTTACTTTAGTAATATGATTACTGTTAAACGGAATAATAAATTCATCGCATGCGGGGAGCTAGAGAACGGTCTCTATGTTCTGCATCCTTCTTTGGAAACTAACTTAACCGAAACTACGTCGGTCGAAAATCCCAAGAAATGGACTCGTGATACAGTAAATCTCACGTGCCTCTGGCATTACCGACTTGGCCACATCGGTGTCGACCGAATCACAAGACTGGTAAAGGATGGTCCTTTGGATTTTCTAACCGTAGAAAATATTCCCACTTGTGAACCTTGCCTCCAAGGTAAGATGACTAAGCGGCCATTTGACGGTAAGCCTGAAAGATGTGCAGGCACACTTGACCTAATACATACTGATGTATGTGGTCCCCTGAGTATTAGGACACGGAATCAACACGTGTACTTCATCACCTTTATAGATGATTTTTCACGATATGGTTACGTGTACCTAATGAGACATAAGTCTGAATCATTTGAAAAGTTCAAAGAGTTCAGACAGGAAGTCGAGAAACAGTTAGGGAGAGAAATTAAGGCCCTTCGATCAGATCGAGGTGGCGAGTATCTCTCTGACGAATTCAGGGACTACTTAAAGGCCAATGGGATAGTGTCACAACTAGCTCCTCCTGCTACACCTCAACTCAACGGTGTTTCAGAGAGGAGAAATAGGACCTTATTAGACATGGTCCGGTCACTTCTCGTACGCTCAGAATTACCCACATCCTTTTGGGGATACGCATTAGAGACTGCTACCTACGTGCTGAATAGGGTTCCAACCAAATCAGTTCCGAAAACTCCATATGAACTTTGGACAGGAAGGAAGCCAAGTGTGAGACACTTGAAGATTTGGGGTTGTCCTGCACACGTTAAAAGAACAAGTGCGGACAAGTTGGAATCTAAAACCAGCCGTTGCCTGTTTATAGGCTACCCAAAGGATTCGGTGGGTTATCTATTCTATGACCCAAGTGAGCAGAAAGTGTTCTGCAGTCGAAACGCCCGATTCTTAGAATCCGATTACATCCTGGACACCCATCGTCAGGAAATAGTTCTTGATGAGGAGAGCTCAGGAGCAGTGGGAGATGACCCACAAGTTCCAGGTAATGACCAACCTAGAAGGTCCACCCGGGTATCCAGACCACCAGTCCGATATGGTTATGACCAGGATAGTTACCTGGTGGAAGCCTTGACTAGTGAAGAGGATCCCGTGTCTTACGCGGAAGCTATGTTAGACATAGACTCCCAGAAGTGGGTGGAGGCCATGAGAGCCGAGATGGATTCAATGGAGACCAATGGAGTCTGGACTCTAGTGGATCCGCCCTCCGGGGTAAAAGCAATTGGTTGCAAATGGATCTACAAGAGGAAGAAGGGCCCCGATGGCAGGATTGAGACCTTTAAAGCTCGTTTGGTGGCGAAAGGGTATACTCAGAAAGAAGGCATCGACTATGAGGAAACCTTTTCACCGGTGGCCATGCTTAAATCCATTAGGATCCTGCTAGCTGTAGCAGCGTACCATGATTACGAGATTTGGCAAATGGATGTCAAAACAGCGTTCCTGAATGGAGATCTTAGTGAAGATATCTACATGCAGCAGCCGCAAGGCTTCATTGCTGCTGGTCAGGAACACATGGTATGTAAACTTAATAGATCCATATATGGACTTAAGCAGGCTTCTAGGAGTTGGAACATCCGTTTTGATTCTGCAGTCAAAATGTTTGACTTTGAGCAGAATCCGGATGAGCCCTGTGTTTACAGGAAATCCAGTGGGGATAAGATCACCTTTTTAGTCTTGTATGTGGACGATATCCCACTCATTGGGAATGATGTAGGAATGTTGACTTCGGTCAAGGTGTGGCTATCACAGCAGTTCTCCATGAAAGATCTTGGAGAAGCTTCATACATACTGGGTCTTCGACTCTATAGAGATAGATCGAAGCGGATAATTGGATTATCCCAGGCTGCTTACATTGACAAAATTGTCAAAAGATACAGCATGGAAAACTCCAAGAAAGGAAACGTTCCTTTCAGGCACGGAGTCACTCTCTCCAAGAAGATGTCTCCCAAGACTTCTGAGGAGATTGAGAGCATGAGAGACGTTCCCTATGCCTCAGCTGTGGGGAGCATCATGTATGCCATGTTGTGCACTCGCCCGGACATAGCTCAGGCGGTGAGTGTGGTAAGCAGATTCCAGGCAAACCCAGGACAGGAGCATTGGACTGCTGTGAAGAACATACTCAAATACCTTCGAAGGACGAAAGAGTTTTGTCTGGTATTCGATGGTGGTTCACTGCAAGTTCTAGGGTATACCGATGCCGATTTCCAGTCGGATCCAGATGATAGAAAGTCTACATCTGGGTATGTTTTCACGATAGGATCGTGTGCTGTTTGCTGGAAAAGCAGCAAACAGGGGTCCACTGCAGACTCCACAACCGAGGCCGAGTACATTGCCGCAAGTGAAGCTGCCAAGGAAGCCGTGTGGATGAAGAAATTCATACACGAATTGGGAGCGATTCCATCCAGCACATCACCCATCCCGTTGTTGTGTGACAACAATGGAGCGATCGCCCAGGCTAAAGAGCCTCGGGCCGACTCGAAGTCAAAGCACATCGAGAGGAAGTACCATGTACTGCGGGAGATCGTTGGTAGAGGGGACGTCCTAATTCAAAAGGTAGCATCAGCGGATAATGTGGCAGACCCATTGACTAAGCCACTGACACAGAAGGTGTTTGAGAAACACGTGGAAAGTATGGGACTCCGGCTTGTACCAGATTGGACCTAAGTGCAAGTGGGAGCTGTTAGACAGTTTTGTATGCCCTTAGCTTCAATCATTTTGATGTACTTTTGTTATTTAGTGGAAATAAATAAAGTGCATGTTTGATTCATGTTGTTTGGTTTAATTCTGTGTAAAACCCTAAAACTGGACATTTGTAGAGACTCATGTTAGTTTTAAATGTTCACAGCCGTTGGATAAGTCTGGGGAGATTTATCCTGCCAAGGTTGATACTGGTGTGCCACCAAGTGTTGGGATGGCCTGTCTCAGCCATCAGGGTAAGACCCGAGGCACATACAGCATGGGATTACTTGAATCCTTGAACCGGACCAGATTTCCAGTCTTGCCCTGGACCTTGGAGATAGATGGGCAAAACTGGAAAGTTACACCTGACCCCTAGACTCGATTATGACACTTCACTAGGTGTTGGATCAGGCTGCCTTTGATATGCCAATCAGTGAGATCCTTAGTGGGGATCAAAACCTGGGTATGTTGGGGCAGTTTGAGAATTCATCTGAGTGGGTGGTCATAGTGACAGAATCAGCCACTTTGTCGGACAAAGGGTAATGATCGGGAATGCACTCTCTCTGATGGAAACCAAACTGCCGGCAGTTGATTTCAATCGTTGGAATTTTGTTTTTGCAAAATTAATATATTTACATATATATATGTACGGTTTCAAAATGTTTGCAAATGGTTTTAATTCCCGGGATCCATGTGAGAGGAGAGTGCGGCACTGTTCCTTGCAGCCGAGGGAGAGGTCCTCTCTTGTCGGGTAGTGCTTGATCATTAAGGGCTGAGAGGTTAAGTGTAAGACCATTTAGGACAATACCTGATGGGCTAATCTTGCACCTGCCCACAGTCCCTGGGTTTTTATAAGATGGCTTGGCCCAGGGACCACTTAATGTAAGTGTTGGGCCCATAGGGTTCATACGATGGACTCAAGGGGTTCATTGAGATTTTCAGTGAATTTGGCTGGGCCTTGTATTAAAGGCTGGGCCGAACCCATGTGGCTGGTGTGTAGATCAATGCTTGGGTCCCACGCCATACAAAGAAGCCCAACTGGGCAGCAGATTGGAAACTAATTAAACACTGAATACTTAATGGGCCTAAAGCCCATTTCGAAGTGGGCTGATATTATCACCCATCAATGGGGCGAATTTGAGATTGAAGTTGGCAAAAAAGGATTGGGCTCTTAGCCTTATCCACTCTTAGAGACCAAATTCAAATCAGATTTGAATCTGGTAACCTCCTGATAAGATCAGGAGTAAGCTAACTCTATCTGGGAAAAGGATTAAGAGTATCCCCTATCCAAATACTGATTTGGATTGGGATAACTCCTAATTAGGAGATTTCTTAATCAAGAAGAAAGGAGGAGATTTCGAATGTACCAAGAGGGAGAGAAATCAGATTTCGATCCAAGGGGGTTTTGGTAAGCAAGAAGGGTTCCTGCGATTTGAGATTAGATCTCATACTCTCCAGAAAAGAAAACAGTTCAGCCTTTTCGTTTCTGGAGATCTCCTCCTGCCGCCGCCATCTACATTGTTGCAAGATTCGATCTTTGCAGAAAAGAAAGTCAAGAAACCAGTTCTTGACATCAGTCTTGCAAGAAAGACTGAAAGAATTCAGTGTTTAGTACATCCAGGGGATTCTTGTGAAGGATCTAGTGTGTAGGACGCACCCTGCTGGTTCTGTTCCATCCACAGCTGTGTCATCTTCAGCGGGGACAGATCTTGGAGCATTCTTTGGGCGTGAACACCAACTTTGGGAGATACTGCTTCTCCGGATCAGGTATAATCCTCCCATTTATCTTTTGGTACAGATCTGGTTTGATTAGGGTTCAAGTAGATCCTTGAATATTGTATTCTAAATTCAGGGAATATGATTCCCAGTTGGGAGAAGGTAGGAAATTTTTGAAATTCGCCCCACCCATTCCGCAACCTTTATGGCGTCCATTAGATGGATCCTACCATTCTTTCAGACGGCTCGGCTCCAAGGGGTGGTGCTGACACTAAAGCTCTTCTAGGCAGTCTTTGCGCTAAGGAAACACACTTCCGAAGTTGGTGTCTTCTACTTCCAACCCCATAGGTCCAAGCCTATAGATAACCCCTCTTTCGTGCACAATTGGAAGAGTAAATACTTACTTTTGTCATGTCTCGAGGTCTGGTCCTTCATGTCGGGGTGGGGAGAAACCAGCTTGTCTACGGAGAGAAGTGTACTCTTACTTACGAGTGAGGAGACTGACGTTCTTGCACAACTGCTCAACTTGAGGAGTGTCCAAGCCCAAACCTTGGTGGAGGAGGAGATTCCACTAATTTTTGTGGGGCTCAACCCTTCTCCTCTCGGTAAGATAGCCCATGCGATCTCTTTCCACATTTTCCTCATCTTCATTTTTTGCACTTTTGTACTGACTACTGTTTTTGCTTGTAGAGGTGCCAATGGAAGCATGAAAGGCTTTACTAGAATGTGCCTATATCATGTAGAAGGTGTGGGCTAAGGTTGGTAGGCAAACACCTCAGAGGACTACTAGGGGCACACCAGCCCAAAAGGAGAAGACTTCGGCCCCTACAAAGGGGGGTCTTTCCATCAAGTCCCTGCCAAAGGGACACGAACACAAGTCCCTGCCAAAGGGACACTTACAGCTCCCGCGAATGGAGCCACTTCACAAATCCCCACAAAGTGAAAGGGGCCCGTTGAGGAGGGCCAGCTGAGGCACGAGGAGGAAGCACCACAATAGTCGACCGAAGTGCCAAGAGGACCTACCGATAAAGCCAAGGTGGGAAGAAAGAGGCCGGTTGAGCACGCCATAGAGGGTCAACTGCAGTAGAAGGTGGCCCGCACCGGGAGTTCTAACGGTAACGCCCCAAGGAGGCCCCACAAGGAGGATGCTCCACACCGCTGGAGGTGTTTGCTCAACGGTCTAACTAGATCTTCGACCCTGAGTGGGATGTCCGAGAGGGGGATTCTATCCACAACCCTGGAGTTGGCCTGACTTTGGTGAGTGGGGTGTTCCTATCCCGGGACTGCTTCTAGATGCTGGGATGTTTCCAAACAGGTTGTAAGAAGAGGGGCTGCAGAGCTTGGCCGAGGTAATAGCTTGCTCCCCTTTCCTTTCCTTCTTTTCTTCATTTATCCACTGGGTGTTAATTGTTTTGTCATTGTAGGTCTGTCTTTGACCGCGATCCACAAGAGTACGGAGTCGTGCAAGTAATATAGTAAGGAGTACAAAACCGTTCCCATGAGGAATGAATTATTTAGCCACCTATTAATTTCTTCTCAACTTTTTTAAAGCAATAATCAATTGGTGTTGCGAATTAAGGAATTTGAACTAGCACTACTGATTGAAGAAATTAAATGACAAAACAAGAACTTGAACTAAATCAATAACAAAGTTGCTAGCGATTAATCCTATCACAATCATCAAGTTTCAACATCAATAAAATCTCACGAGGGTTGTTATATTCCAAGGTGTTTCCTAAAAGCACTAGTCGATCTTTCTCAAGAGTTGATTAGCTAAACCTATGTTCAATTAAATGGAATTACGATTGATGAATTCTCATTCTTTCAATCGAAATACTCTTTGCATAAACACAAGTTGTTAATACACCTATACGAAAATCCTACCAACAATTGATATATCTATCTAATTATTGGCCGAATATGTTTTATTAGTTCCACCTCAATTATCATCTCGAAATGAATAATCTTGATTAAAGAACAAATCGTTGGTGATCAATCAATGATAAGTAATCAACACAAATAACACAATATAGCAAGAACCTCATCGATTTTATTAATGACTGAAAATCAATGCATGATCAGGTATTAATCCCTAACAATAGAAACCTTGCCCTTCATGATGTAATTATGAACAAGAAAACTACCCTAATTAATTTCAGATCAAACCACTTTTAATGATATGTAGAGTCACTACATACAAAAATTGACAGAACCAATTCAGCAATAAAATCTTTAGGATATCCAACCGAGGTGAATTCAGTATTGGGTTGGTGAAACCCTAATTTATGAGCGGCCTCTCTCGAGCGCAGCTCACCCTATCTTTGAATGACAATTCCTATATCTCTATCAGAAATTTAATTACCAAAGATGCATTAAGTACAAAGAATTCACAGGTCATCAATTCAGGTATGAATGATTGCTAACCGAACCATGCAAATTATCTCTAAGATGCATTCAGTCTATTTCTTGATTAGATAATCTGATTACCTAAACTCTTTCTCAAGCAATTTAAGTAATCCAAGATGCAAGAACAATTCGGCCAAGATTATTCTATGAATTGAAACCCTAATCAAGAATCCCAAGAATAAATTACACTCAATCGGATCTGCTTAAATTTAATTACAAATCAGAATTAAAACTCATCATGGTTCACATTAAAGAAAGAAAGAAGAAAGATTCAATAGAGAAACCTCAAGAAAACCTAATCGAATCTAGGTTACCAAATTGCAGAACCAAAGAGGAAGACAACTTAAGATCTTTGCATCAATCTTCGATCTCCTTGTGTGATTCTTCTCCAATTCGCATTCAGCAGCCCTTCTCTTCTCTCCAGCAGTTCTTCTTCTTCTTCTTTAATTTTCTTTCTTGGGGTTTGAACACTAATCTCTTCTTTTTCTTTTCTTTTTATACTCTTCTCTTCAGCAGATAAAACCAAGTTCTCGTGTAAGTGGGAGAGTGGTGAATTCCCGGATGAAAACTTGCAGGCTAAGGAATGACTCAGCACGTCAGCAGTGTGGTTGTAGATAACTCGGGCCCGATTTTGACCTTGATTCACTCCGTATCTATCAAAATGCAAAACATGAAAGTTGTAGAAATTTTCCTTATCTTTCCAACTCATCATCTCAATCGGATTCCGGATAAGAGAGTTATGCCCAAATTACGGCGCGGTGCCGAAACTGTCCAGAATTACCCGTTTAGCCTTGTTTTCCACTTAACGCCTCATTTCATGTCCTAAATCAAAATATAAGAATAATGAGTCCATTTAGGCACTAAATAAGTATAAAAGACTAAATATTAAGGGATAAAAATATGATAATTTTCATTCTCATCAGTCTTCACTTTGTTGGGCTAGGGGATCAGCTGAAATTGATCCTAGCCAACATGGACAAGTTGAAGGCTGAGAAAGATAAGCTTTAGCAAGCCGCCACCACCGCCGTGGGAAGTGCCACAAGTTCTAGTGATACTTCAGCGATGAACAAAAGCTTCGCATGGAGGCCGAGGAGAAGCTGAAGACGACACAAGATCTCCTTTCTCGAGAGCAGATGGAGAGGGCTCGTGCAGACAACCTCGTTTTTGAGGCCAAACGACGTCTCAAGTAGGCTGAGGTAGACATCGCCGAGGTGAACAAGCGAGTGGCTGAGGTAGAAAAAAGGGCCAAGGAGGCAACTAAGAGGGCTGCTGAGGCTGAACAGAAGGCATCCGAAGCTGAGAAGAGGGCCTAGGAGGCAGGAAATGAGCCGATGAGTTGGCTGATGTCACTTCCAGGGCTTACTTGGATAGGATTAAGGACACCAAGAAGGCACTCGTGGTGGTACTTCCAGATTTTGATGCCGAATCTTTGAAGGTGATCCCTGACTCCCCTAAAGAGGCTGCTGATTCTACACTTCCTCCTCCAACTGGTGGTGAGGCTTAAGCCAGGCTTTCTCTTTTCTCTTTCTCTCTTATTTTGTTTTTTGAATTGTACATATATGTTTGTTCTTATGGGCCAGGAAACAATTTTTGTATAGCTGATACTTTTGTATTTAATGAAAATCAATGGTAGTTTTGCTCTTTGCCTTAAACATTGTACTAGTGGTTTGTTGTGTTGTTTTTCCTTGTAATTTTTGCACTGTTTTTGCACCTATACTTTTGCTGCTGAAGGTTCCTTGCCCCTCCAAAACAAAAATCACAGCGTAGGACAAGTATAGTTCTCTTCAAATTACTTGCACATCAGAAGTGTAATTGAGGGGGGGCCGAGGCGAGGCCTCCGTGGGTAGGTCGGGTCTTGCTTGGCCTAACGCCCTTCTAGATATTCACTTAGGCAAGGCTGAAGAGGCCTGTTATGGGGGAGGCCGAAGTGGAGCATGGGACTCACCTGGCTCTCTTCCCCTTTCAAATGTTCGCGTACATAGCGAGATGACCTGTCGAAGTGATAATGGGGCCGAGGCTGAGTTGAGGCTCACCTGTCTCCCACTTGTCTAAGTGTTGGCTCCAGCCAGGCCAGGGTGGCCTACCATATCGAAGGCCGGCTGAGGCTCGTTTGGTTCCGTGGGGCCTAAGTAGAGTTAAGACTTGCCTAGCTCTCCTATCCCTGTACATTAGCTTCATCGAGGCCAAGGTTGAAGGGATGAGAGATCCATCGTATGGATGCCCAAATCTTGCGGAATTAGGTGGGCGAATTTCAAAAATTTTTCTCTCCCTTCAATTGGGAATCGCATTCCCTATTTAGAAAATCATATTTTCAAGGATCAATCTTGAACCATAAACTGAACCAGATTTGAACAAAAGCAGTAGGAAAGGATTATACGTGATACGGAGAAATAATATCTCCCAACGAAGGTGTTCACGCTGAAGGAAGGATCCAAAGACTGTTCCCACTGAAGATGGCGCAGTGTAGGATGGAGTAGAATCAGCAGTGTTCTTCTTCAAGAACCTAGTCCTTCGCAAGAAATAGCAGGATAGCACGTGAGCACAGCTTCCTATCAGTCCCTTCACAAGGAACTGATATCAAGATCGAGTCTTGATTTCTCCCACTGAAAAGGAGGTCAAACTGGCAGGTGAGGCAGCGGCAGGAAGGAGGCGGCAAGAGAGAATTTTCGCAGGTATGCTGAATTCTCTCTTCTGTGATTTCAGCTCTAAAGACTTGTAGTGATCTGATGATCTTGTGATGATCTAAAGGCTGCCGCCCCTTCCTTCTTTTGTAACCTTAAAGGATCAGCTCCTAATCCCATTAGGAGTTAAGGATCCAAATCTAATTTGGATCAGACATCCCTTTAGGTGATAAGGATAAGCCCTTGTCTTATCTGTAGATTAGATCAGCCTTCTCCTAATCTCATTAGGAGGTTTCCAGATCTGAATCACATTCAGATCTGGATTCTCTGAGTGGATAGGGTTAAGACCCCATCCTATCTACTAATCCATTCAAAAATTTGCCCCATATTTAACTAATTAAATTAGCCCAATTAGAAATGGGCTTTAGGCCCACTAGGTTATGTGCTCAGTTAGCCTTTCTAACTACTACCCAATTGGGCTTCCTTGTATGGCATGTGACCTTGATCTACACATCAGCTACATGGGTTCAGCCCAGCCTTTGTTATAAGGCCTAGCCGAATACACTGTTATGGACAGTGCACCCCTGAAACCCATCACATGGGCTATATGGGCCCAACACTTACCCTAAGCGATCCCTGGGCCAAGCCACCTTCTAACACCCAGGGACTGTGGGTAGATGCAAGATTAGCCCATCAGGTATTACCCTCTATGGTCTTACACTCAACCTCTCAGCCCATAATGATCAAACACTGTCCGATAAGAGAGGACCTCTCCCTCGCCTGCAAGGAACAGTGTTGCACTCTCTACTTATATGGATCCCGGGAATTAAAACCTTCTTGCAAACATTTTGGAAACCGTAATATATATATATACTTTTATATCTCATATAAAATATATTTTGCACAACAAATCTCAATGATTGAAATCGGCTACCGGCAGTCTTGGTTTCCATCAGTGAGAGTGCATCCCCGATCATTACCTTTGTGCGACAAAGGGGTTGATCCTGTCACTATGATCACCCACTCAGGTGAATTCTCAGACTGCCCCAGCATACCCAGGTTTTGACCCCCGCTAAGGATCTCACTGATTGGTAGATCAAAGACAGCCCAATCCGACACCTAGTGCAGTATCATAATCGAGTCTAGGGGTCGGGTGTAACTTTCCAGTTTTGCCCATTAATCTCAAGGTCTAGCGCAATACTGGAAATCTGGTCCGGTTCAAAGATTCAATTAATCCTACACTGCATGTGCCTTGGGTCTCACCCTGGCGGCTGAGACAGGCCACCCCAACCGACTTGGTGGCACATCAGTGTCATCCTTATCAGGATAGGTTTCCCCAGACCGACCCACTGGCTGTGAACATTCTAAACTAACACAAGTCTCATTAAGTGTCTAGTTTAAGGGTATTACACAGAAACATACCAAAGGAACATGAATCAAATATGTACTTTATTCATTTACAATAAACTCATAATGTACATCATTCTGATTGAAGCTAAGGGCATACAAAAACTGTCTAACAAAGGTGGCCTACCGTACCAATGGGTGTCCAAGACAGAGCTGAGGCTCGTCTATCTCCGTGGGGCCTAAGAAGAGGTGAGGCTCACCTGGCTCCCACATCCCCGAGTGTTTGTTTCGACGAGGTCAAGCGCAACACTCCGGAGAGGTTGGCTTCCTTCGTTGGTTAAGTGTGATAGTTTGGGAGGCTAGCAGCCACCGAAGTGGGGTGTTGGGGCACATAGGGCCCTCGGCCTTCCTGTTATATTCTGACACATTAAGCCATAGCTAGAGTGTTCGCTACTTATTCGTTAGGTCCTTGTGTCGGTCTAGCGAGGGGGTACAATCCTCAAAGGAGATTGTGCGCCCCTGCCAGTCACTAGGCCGAAGAGTTGTAAGAACTTAGTAAGTACACACATTGAGCATTAAATTGAAGAGGAACTTTGCCTCATTCATAATTTCAGAAAGATATTACAATCATTTGTAGTACATCTAGACGTTCTTCGAGTTCCATGTACGAGGTACATGTCTTCCATCTAAGTGTTCTAGGTGAAAAGTGTTAGGGCTGAGGGTTCGCTTGATTCTATAGGGGCCATCCCAGTTGTGGCCAAGCTTCCCAACTTCGGGTTCGAGGACCATGACTTTTCTAAGTATAAGGTCTCCCTCTTGACAATGTCTTTCTTTTACCTTGGAGTTGTAGTAGCGGGCCACTCGCTACTGGTAGGCGGCTACCCATATTTGTGCTTGTTCTCAGGCTTCTTCCAACAAGTCCAAATTTGCTCTGAGAAATTCATCATTCTTGGCTTCATTGTACACTTCATCTCGAAGAGTCGGATAGCCAATTTCTGTTGGAATTACTACTTCTATGTCGTAGGTTAATCAGAAGGGGGTTTCTCCTGAAAGAATGGTAGGATCCATTTAATGGACGCCAAAAGGTTGCGAAATGGGTGGGCAAATTTCAAAAATTTTCCTACATTCTCCCAACTGGGAATCGCATTCCCTAAATTTAGAATACAATATTCAAGGATTCTACTTGAACCATAATCGAACCAGATCTGAACCAAAAAGAAAAAGGGAGGATTATACCTGATCCGGAGAAGCAGTATCTCCCAAAGTTGGTGTTCACGCCCAAACAAGAAACCAAGATCCGCTCCTGCTGAAGATGACACAGTTGTGGATGGAACGGAACCAGCAGGGTGCATCCTACACACTGGATCCTTCGCAAGAATCCTCTGGAAACTCTGAACACTGAATCTTTTTCAGTCTTTCCTACAAGGCTGATGTCAAGAACTGATTTCTTGACTTCTTTCCTCTACAAAGATGGAATCTTGCAAGAGGGAATGGCGGTGGCTGGAGGAGAACTCCTGGGACGAAGATGGCTGAACTGCTTCTCTACTCTCTCTAGTTTGTATGAGATCCTATCTCAAATCACAGGGAGCTTTCTTGACAAAAGCCCTTGGTTTGAAATCTGATATATTTCTCTTGGGTTTCTCCTCCTTACTTCTTGATTAAGAAACCTCCTTATTAAGAGTTATCCCAATCCAAATCAATATTTGGATAGGGGATTATCTTAATCCTATCTGCAGATTAAGTTAGCTGACTCCTGATCTTATTAGGAGGTTACTAGATTCAAATCTAATTTGAATTTGGTCTCCCAGAGTGGATAAGGTTAAAGGCCCAATCCTTTTATTAACATTGATCTCAGATTCGCCCCATAGATGGGTGATCCTATCAGCCCATCTGGAAATGGGCTTTTGGCCCATTATAGGTTCGGTGTCTAACTAGTTTCCAATCTGCTGCCTAGTTGGGCTGCTTTGTATGGTGTGGGTGAAAAAATGGTAGGATCCATCTAATGGACGCCATAAAGGTTGCGGAATGGGTGGGCAAATTTCAAAAATTTTCCTACCTTCTCCCAACTGGGAATCATATTCCCTAAATTTAGAATACAATATTCAAGGATCCTACTTGAACCATAATCAAACCAGATCTGAACCAAAACAAAAAGGGAGGAATATACCTGATCCAGAGAAGCAGTATCTCCCAAAGTTGGTGTTCACGCCCAAAGAATGCTGAAGAATGCTGTGGATGGAACAGAACCAACAGGGTGCGTCCTACACACTGGATCCTTCACAAGAATCCTCTGGAAACACTAAACACTGAATCCTTTTAGTCTTTGTTGCAAGACTAATGTCAAGAACAGATTTCATGACTTTTTATTTCTGCACAGATCAAATCTTGGAAGGGTATATGGCGGTGGCAGGAGGAGAACTCCAAGGGCGAAAAAGGGCTGAGCTGCTTCTTCTTCTTTCTCTGGAGTATGAATGAGATCCTATCTCAAATCACAGGAGATATCCTATATCTCTTCAAAAGGTGGTTCGAAATCTGATGATTTCTCTCTCTTAGGGTTTCTCCTCCTTTCTTCTTGATTAAGAAACCTCCTAATGAGGAGTTATCCCAATCCAAATCAGTATTTGGATACGGGATTATCTTAATCCTATCTGCAGATAAAGTTAGCTTACTCTTGATCTTATCAGGAGGTTACCAGATTCAAATCTAATTTGAATTTGGTCTCCAAGAGTGGATAAGGCTAAAGGCCCAATCCTTTTACTAACATTAATCTCAGATTCGCCCCATGGATGGGTGATCATATCAGCTCACCTCGAAATGGGCTTTTGGCCCATTAAGTTTTCAGTGTCTAATTACTTTCCAATCTATTGCCCAGTTGGGCTTCTTTGTATGGCGTGGGACCCAAGCATTGATCTACACACCAGCCACATGGGTTCGGCCCAGCCTTTAATACAAGGCCCAGCCGAATTCACTAAAAAACTCAATGAACCCCTTGAGTCTATCACATGGACCCTATGGGCCCAACACTTACATTAAGTGGTCCCTGGGCCAAGCCATCTTATAAAAACCCAGGGACTGTGGGCTGGTGCAAGATTAGCCCATCAGGTATTATCCTAAATGGTCTTACACTTAACCTCTCAGCCCTTAATGATCAAGCACTGCCCGACAAGAGAGGACCTCTCCGTCAGCTGCAAGGAACAGTGCCGCACTCTCCTCTCACATGGATCCCGGGAATTAAAACCATTTGCAAACAATTTGAAACCGTACATATAAATATAAATATATTAATTTTGCAAAACAAAATTCCAACGATTGAAATCAACTGCCGGTAGTTTGGTTTCCATAAGAGAGAGTACATTCCCGATCATTACCCTTTGTCCGACAAAGTGGCTGATCCTGCCACTATGATCACCCACTCAGATGAATTCTCAAACTGTCCCAACATACCCAGGTTTTGATCCCCACTAAGGATCTCACTGATTGGTATATCAAAGACAGCCTGATCCGACACCTAGCGAAGTGTCATAATCGAGTCTAGGGGTCAGGTGTAACTTTCCAGTTTTGCCCATCTATCTCCAAGGTCCAGGGCAAGACTGGAAATCTGGTCTGGTTCAAGGATTCAAGGAATCCCATACTGCATGTGCCTCAGGTCTTACCCTGATGGCGGAGACAGGCCATCCCAACACTAGGTGGCACACGAGCATCAGCCTTGGTAGGATAAATCTCCCCAGACTTATCCAACGGCTGTGAACATTTTAAAACTAACACGAATCTCTATAAATGTCCAGTTTTAGGGTTTTACACAGAATTAAACCAAACAACATGAATCAAACATGCACTTTATTTCTTTCCACTAAATAACAAAAGTATATCAAATCGGATTGAAGCTAAGGGCATACATAAACTGTCTAAGAGTGGGACCCAAGCATTGATCTACACACCAGCCACATGGGTTCAGCCCAACCTTTATTACAAGGCTTAGCCGAATTCACTAAAAAAACTCTGTGAACCCCTGAGCCCATCACATGGACCCTATGGGCCCAACACTTACATTAAGTGGTCCCTGGGCCAAGCCATCTTATAAAAACCCAGGGACTGTGGGCAAGTGAAAGATTATCCCATCAGGTATTATTCCTAAATGGTCTTACACTTGACCTCTCAGCCCTTAAAGATCAAGCACTGCCCGACAAGAGAGGACCTCTCCCTTGGCTGCAAGGAACAGTGCCACACTCTCTACTCACATGGATCTCGGGAATTAAAACCATTTGCAAACATTTCAAACCGTACACACATATATATAAATATATTAATTTTTCAAAACAAAATACCAACGATTGAAATCAACTGCCTGCAGTTTGGTTTCCATCAGAGAGAGTGCATTCCCGATCATTACCTTTGTCCGACAAAGGGGCTGATCCTGTCACTATGATCACCCACTCAGATGAATTCTCAAACTGTCCCAAGATACCCATGTTTTGATTGAAGGGATGAGAGATCCATCCTATGGACGCCCAAAAGATTGCGGAATAAGGGGCGAATTTCAAAAATTTTATCTCTCCCTTCAACTGGGAATCGTATTCCCTATTTAGAAAATCATATTTTCAAAGATCAATCTTGAACCATAAACTGAACCAGATCTGAACCAAAAGGAGTGGGAGAGGATTATACTTGATACGGAGAAATACTATCTTCCAATGGAGGTGTTCACGCCCAAGGAAGGATCCAAAATCTGCTCCCACTGAAGATGGCGCAGTGAAGGATGGAGCAGAATCAGCAATGTTCTTCAAAAGAACTTGACCCTTCGCAAGAATCAACTGGACGGCTTGTGAGTACAGCTCCAATCAATCTTTTCCCAAAAATTGGTTTCTATAACACAATACACCAGGACGCAGAAGCTACCAATAAATTGGTTTCTATAACACAAGTTTCGAAGTTACCTTTCTTGGATTCCAGGTAGGCAGGACAATTCCTTTTCCAGTGGCCGGTCTTCTTGCAGAAGTGACAGGCATCCGATGCTTTGTCTTTCTTCTGCTTCTTGCTTTTAGTGGCTTTCTTCTGAGGCTTCTTTGCCTTCCTCTTTCTCTTGCCTGACTTGCCAACTTCAACAAGCATGGCTATAGGCTCATCCTTTTTAATCAGTTCTTCAGCTCTTTGCAACATATTGCTGAGCTCTTGTAAGCTGACATTCAGCTTGTTCATGTTATAGTTCATGATGAACGGATTAAAGGAAGGAGGCAAAGAGTTAAGGATAGCATCTATCTGGGTTGCAAGGTCCAGCCCGGATCCAAGAGCCTCCAGTTCGTTGATGTATCCCATCATCCGAAGACAATGGTCGTGAACTTGTTGACCCTTGGACATTTGTGTGGTCATGAACTGTTTCAAGACCTTTTGTCGAGTAGAACGATTCTGCTCTTCATACATTGTCCTGAGACTGTCCAATATGTCTTTGGCAAATTCGATCTGATCGAACTACCTCTGTATCGGATTGTCCAAGGAGGCAATGATGTAGCACCGGGCAAGGGAGTTTTTCTCCTCCCATTCTTGATAGTCTCTCCTTCGGGCCTCAGAAGCCCTATCTCCCGGACGCTCCGGGGCAGGATTCTTTGCCACTTTGTCAAGTTTTTCAGAAGCAAGGACCAGCATAAGGTTTCTATACCAGTCAGCATAGTTTGGGCCCTTCAACTTGTTGTCATCAAGTAGCTTTGCAAAGGATCCGTTTGCCATTTTCTGATAAAAGAGCAAACATCAGTCCACGACCTAATTCGATTCATGTTCATTTCATAGATATGGATTTTAATCTACGATCCATTTCCATTTATTCATCTCTGAGATTTCCCTCCTTTCTCAGTGACGGAGACTACGGGTTGTCTCTGGAAATGTGGGAAATCACATAGGGTGCATGAAGCCAACTGTTTCAGCTACATAACCCCAACACCTTTCTGTGAAGGATCATATCCACTCATCATATGAGTTTTCCCTTTGGCCTCTGTCAGACAAGGTTCAGAGCCGTTTTCAGGTAAACCTTTCTGTCCAGTGAGTGCTTACCCATCATATTCATGAACGCCAAGGTACCGTGAGAGAGTTCCCATTTTCTGGTGAAGCCCCTCCCACATCGGTCTATGACGCCCCTATCATCTTATGAAACACTTAGACAAGCCCAACAGCAAATGGATAGCCCATTTTCTGGTGCGTTTCCTCATTACTGAAGGACCCACCTTCGTGCTAATGATGGAAGGCCTTTAGAGAGTTCATCATATGAATCTCCCTATCACATGCACTCCTATTATCTGGAGGGAACAGATAATTACGCCCTAGTTCTATCTTTAGGTCAAACCAAAGTGGCTCCCACTGACTTTCATAAAGCCAGATTTTGGTGGGCCTAAATCGGCTAGGGTTCCGCATGAGACCTCATGATGAGGTGTGGGGCCCACCACGGAGGGAGGTCATCCAATGACCAAAAGGGACACCATGGCAATGATGTGCATTCAGCCATGGTGTGCGAAAGAGCCACTGTCGATTGAGCATGGGCCAAGTACTTATGGCCCATGTACGTAGCACATCACACATCCATACATCACATGCAGGGATAAATTGATCCAATCAATTAATTATCTGTAAAGCCCATTTGAAGCCCATTTTAAATCCATAATATTAAACATTAACATTATCTAGGTATATGGGCCGAACGGTTCAACCCATATAGCTTTAAGGGTTAAGTGGGCTTTTAGCAGTTTTAACTATTTAAAACTGGGCCTTTACAGGTTGGGCCGAATTAACCATTCAATTAAATATCAATCCTTAGGCCCATTAGTGGGAAAATTAGGGCTGACTTTCAGCCTTGATTAAACCCTAGATTTGGTCCAAACAGGTTGAACCAATCTTGGTTCGAATGGGTCTAGGGTTTGATTTTTAATTAAATCTTTAATTCAAGAAAATAATCTGAAATTAATTACTGATAAAAGAAAAACAACAATCAGTAAATCAGGGCTGTTCGCACAATCCATCCTGCAAAACAGAGGTTAGATCACAGAATGCAGTTTCACAAACTGCAAATCGCAGATAGCGATTCTCCCATCTGCGAAATCTTCTTCTCTTCGAAATCTCCCTTTCTGTGCCGCCATCTTCAATCCAAAATTAAAATAAATAGAAATCCTATTTCTATTAATAATTACAACAGATCGAATACCTATACATTGAGTCTAGAAAATAAAAAAAAATTATTTACAAACCAAATGTAATAAATAAATCAAGAAACTGCAAATCTTGTAGGTTCCCTGCGCAAACCAAGATTTCGATCTCCTCTTGTACGAACAGCCCATAAATCAAGAAAATCATAAAGAACAATTCTAAATAATAATCAGATTTATATAAAATTAATTTCAGATTATTCGCCCATTAATTTTGGGAATAAAATTTCCCAAAACCCATATCTGCACAAATCGGGTAGAACACCTTCTGCCCATTTGCGCAGGTTCAGATCTGAAACAAACTGGTTCAAGATTTGAACCATGGCTCTGATACCACTGAAGGGATGAGAGATCCATCCTATGGACGCCCAAAAGATTGTGGAATAAGGGGCGAATTTCAAAAATTTTATCTCTCCCTTCAATTGGGAATCGTATTCCCTATTTAGAAAATCATATTTTCAAGGATCAATCTTGAACCATAAACTGAACCAGATCTGAACCAAAAGGAGTGGGAGAGGATTATACCTGATACGGAGAAATACTATCTCCCAATGTAGGTGTTCACGCCCAAGGAATGATCCAAAATCTGCTCCCACTGAAGATGGTGCAGTGAAGGATGGAGCAGAATCAGCAATGTTCTTCAAAAGAACTTGACCCTTTGCAAGAATCAACTGGACGGCTTGTGAGTACAGCTCCAACCAATCTTTTCCCAAAAGATTGAGATCAAGATCAAATCTTGATTGCTCCCAAGAACTGGAGATCGAACTGAAGGAATGGCAATGGCAGGAAGGTGGCGGCAAGAGAGAATTCACAGTATGCAGGAAATCTCTCAATCTCTCTTTCTTTAAGAGAAGAATGCTGTTGATGATGTTGTGTTCTTCAAGGCTGCCGCCCCCTTCCCCTTTTATAATCTCAAAGGGATCAGCTCCTAATCAGATTAGGAGTTGCTAATCCAAATCATATTTGGGTTAGAAGTCCCTTAGTGATAAGGGATAATCCTTATCTTATCTGCAAATCAGATCAGCTGTCTCCTAATCTAATTAGGAGGTTTCCAGATCTAAATCTTATTTAGATCTTGGACTCTCTGAGTGGATAGGGTCTAAGCCCAATCCTTTTAGCTGACCCACTTCAGAATTCGCCCCCTTTAAATGACTGATCAAATCAGCCCAGTTCGAAATGGGCTTAAGGCCCATTAAGGTTATGTACTCAAAAAACCTTCCAAATTGCTGCCCAGTTGGGCTTCCTTGTATGGCGTGGGACCCAAGCATTGATCTACACATCAGCCACATGGGTTCAGCCCAGCCTTTGTTACAAGGCCTGGCCGAATGCACTGCTGAAGACAGTGTACCCCCTGAAACCCATCAAATAAGCTCTATGGGCCCAACACTTACACTAAGTGGTCCCTGGGCCAAGCCACCTTGTAACACCCAGGGACTGTGGGCAGATGCAAGATTAGCCCATTAGGTATTATCCTCAATGGTCTTACACTTAACCTCTCAGCCCATAATGATCATACACTGCCCGACAAGAGAGGACCTCTCCCTCGGCCGCAAGGAACAGTGTTGCACTCTCCACTTATATGGATCCCGGGAATTAAAACCTTTTTGCAAACAATTTAAAAACCATACATATATACTTTTATATCTTATATAAAATATATTTTGCAAAACAAATCTCAACGGTTGAAATCGGCTGCCGGCAGTCTTGGTTTCCATCAGTGAGAGTGCATCCCCGATCATTACCTTTGTCCGGCAAAGGGGCTGATCCTGTCACTATGATCACCCACTCAGATGAATTCTCGGACTGTCCCAACATACCCAGGTTTTGACCCCCGCTAAGGATCTCACTGATTGGTACATCAAAGACAGCCCAATCCGACACCTAGTGTAGTATCATAATTGAGTCTAGGGGTCGGGTGAAACTTTCCAGTTTTGCCCATCAATCTCCAAAGTCCAGGGCAATATTAGAAATCTGGTCCAGTTCAAAGATTCAATTAATCCTACACTGTATGTGCCTAGGGTCTCACCCTGGCAGCTGAGACAGGCCACCCCAACCGACTTGGTGGCACCACAGAGTCAGCCTTGTCAGGATAGGTCTCCCCAGACCGACCCACTGGCTGTGAACATTCTAAACTAACACGAGTCTTATTAAGTGTCCAATTTAAGGGTATTACACAGAAACATACCAAGGGAACATGAATCAAATATGTATCTTTATTCATTTACAATAAACTCATAAAGTACATCATTCTGATTGAAGCTAAGGGCATATAAAACTGTCTAACATTGATCCCCACTAAGGATCTCACTGATTGGCATATCAAAGACAGCCTGATCCGACACCTAGTGAAGTATCATAATCGAGTCTAGGGGTCAGGTGTAACTTTTCAGTTTTGCCCATCTATCTCCAAGGTCCAGGGCAATACTGGAAATCTGGTCCGGTTCATGGATTCAAGTAATCCCATACTACATATGCCTTGGGTCTAACCCTGATGGCCGGGATAGGCCATCCCAACACTTGGTGGCACACCAGTATCAACCTTGGTAGGATAATTCTCCCCAGACTTATCCAATGGGTGTGAACATTTAAAACTAACACAAGTCTCTATAAGTGTCCAGTTTTAGGGTCATACACAGAATTAAACCAAACAACATGAATCAAACATGCACTTTATTTATTTACACTAAATGTCAAAAGTACATCAAATCGGATTGAAGCTAAGGGCATACAAGAATGTCTAACAATTTCGAGTTCGTTGATGTATCCCATCATCCGAAGAAAATGGTCATGAACTTTCTGCCCCTTGGACATCTGCGCGGTCATGAACAATTTCAGGACCATCTGTTGAGTAGAACGGTTCTGCTCTTCATACATTGTCCTTAGACTGTTCAATATGTCCTTGGTTAGTTCGATCTGATCGAACTGCCTTTGTATTGAGTTGTCTAATGAGGCAATGACAAAGCAGCGGGATAGGGAGTTCTTATCCTCCCAATCTTGGTAGTCCCTCCTACGGGCCTCAGAAGCCCTATCACCCGGACGCTCCGGGGCAGGTTTTTTCACTACCTTATCTAACTATTCGGAAGTTAGGACCAACATAAGATTTTTGTACCAGTCGGTATAGTTTGGGCCCTTAAGCTTGTTATCATCTAGAAGCTTTGCGAATTGACCATTTGCCATTTTCTGATAAAACAGCAAAATCGTTAGTCCACAACCTTAGTTTGATTCGTGTTACCTATATAGATATGTCTTTTAATCTATGTTCCATTCCCATTTGTTCATCTCTGAGATTTCCCTCCTTTTTCAGTGACAGAGACTACGAAGATGTCTTTGGAAATGTGGGAAATCACATGGGGTGCGTGAAGCCAACTGTTTCAGCTGCATAACCCCACCACCTTTCTGTGACGGATCATATCCACTCATCGAATGAGTTTCCCTTTGCCTCTGTCAGACAAGGTTTAGAGCCGTTTTCATGTAAACCTTTCTGTCCTGTGAGTGCTCACCCATCATATTCAAGTTACGCCAAGGTACCGTGAGAGAGTTCCCATTTTCTGGTGAAGCCCCTCCCACATTGGTCTATGATGCCCCTATCATCTTATGAAACACTCTGACAGATCCAACAGCAAATGGATAGCCCAATTTTATGGTGTGTTTCCTCATTACTGAAGGACCCATCATTGTGCTAATGATGGAAGGCCTTTAGAGAGTCCATCATATGGATCTCCCTATCTCATGCATTCATATTTGCTGGAGGGAACTAAATTACGCCCTAGTTCTTATTTTCGGTCAAACCAAAGTGGCTCCCACTGACTTTCATAAAGTCAAATTTCTGGTGGGCCTTAATCGGCTAGGGGTTCCGTACGCATCCCTTTTCAGGGTTGTGGGGCCCACCAAGCAAGGGGGGGTCATCCAATGACCTTATGGGACACCATGGCAATGATGTGCATTCAGCCATGGTGTGTGCAAGAGCCACTAACTTGTCATCATGGGCCAAGTGCTTATGGCCCATGGTCGCTGTTAGACAGTTTTGTATGCCCTTAGCTTCAATCATTTTGATGTACTTTTGTTATTTAGTGGAAATAAATAAAGTGCATGTTTGATTCATGTTGTTTGGTTTAATTCTGTGTAAAACCCTAAAACTGGACATTTGTAGAGACTCATGTTAGTTTTAAATGTTCACAGCCGTTGGATATGTCTGGGGAGATTTATCCTGCCAAGGCTGATACTGGTGTGCCACCAAGTGTTGGGATGGCCTGTCTCAGCCATCAGGGTAAGACCCGAGGCACATACAGCATGGGATTACTTGAATCCTTGAACCGGACCAGATTTCCAGTCTTGCCCTGGACCTTGGAGATAGATGGGCAAAACTGGAAAGTTACACCTGACCCCTAGACTCGATTGTGACACTTCACTAGGTGCTGGATCAGGCTGCCTTTGATATGCCAATCAGTGAGATCCTGAGTGGGGATCAAAACCTGGGTATGTTGGGGCAGTTTGAGAATTCATCTGAGTGGGTGGTCATAGTGACAGAATCAGCCACTTTGTCGGACAAAGGGTAATGATCGGGAATGCACTCTCTCTGATGGAAACCAAACTGCCGGCAGTTGATTTCAATCGTTGGAATTTTGTTTTTGCAAAATTAATATATTTACATATATATATGTACGGTTTCAAAATGTTTGCAAATGGTTTTAATTCCCGGGATCCATGTGAGAGGAGAGTGCGGCACTGTTCCTTGCAGCCGAGGGAGAGGTCCTCTCTTGTCGGGCAGTGCTTGATCATTAAGGGCTGAGAGGTTAAGTGTAAGACCATTTAGGACAATACCTGATGGGCTAATCTTGCACCTGCCCACAGTCCCTGGGTTTTTATAAGATGGCTTGGCCCAGGGAACACTTAATGTAAGTGTTGGGCCCATAGGGTTCATACGATGGACTCAAGGGGTTCATTGAGATTTTCAGTGAATTTGGCTGGGCCTTGTATTAAAGGCTGGGCCGAACCCATGTGGCTGGTGTGTAGATCAATGCTTGGGTCCCACGCCATACAAAGAAGCCCAACTGGGCAGCAGATTGGAAACTAATTAAACACTGAATACTTAATGGGCCTAAAGCCCATTTCGAAGTGGGCTGATATGATCACCCATCAATGGGGCGAATTTGAGATTGTAGTTGGCAAAAAGGATTGGGCTCTTAGCCTTATCCACTCTTAGAGACCAAATTCAAATCAGATTTGAATCTGGTAACCTCCTGATAAGATCAGGAGTAAGCTAACTCTATCTGGGAAAAGGATTAAGAGTATCCCCTATCCAAATACTGATTTGGATTGGGATAACTCCTAATTAGGAGATTTCTTAATCAAGAAGAAAGGAGGAGATTTCGAATGTACCAAGAGGGAGAGAAATCAGATTTCGATCCAAGGGGTTTTGGTAAGCAAGAAGGGTTCCTGCGATTTGAGATTAGATCTCATACTCTCCAGAAAAGAAAATAGTTCAGCCTTTTCGTTTCTGGAGATCTCCTCCTGCCGCCGCCATCTGCATTGTTGCAAGATTCGATCTTTGCAGAAAAGAAAGTCAAGAAATCAGTGTTTAGTACATCCAGGGGATTCTTGTGAAGGATCCAGTGTGTAGGACGCACCCTGCTGGTTCTGTTCCATCCACAGCTGTGTCATCTTCAGCGGGGACAGATCTTGGAGCATTCTTTGGGCGTGAACACCAACTTTGGGAGATACTGCTTCTCCGGATCAGGTATAATCCTCCCATTTATCTTTTGGTACAGATCTGGTTTGATTAGGGTTCAAGTAGATCCTTGAATATTGTATTCTAAATTCAGGGAATATGATTCCCAGTTGGGAGAAGGTAGGAAATTTTTGAAATTCGCCCCACCCATTCCGCAACCTTTATGGCGTCCATTAGATGGATCCTACCATTCTTTCAGTGGTATCAGAGCCACAGGTTCGAATCTTGAACCAAAAGAAAATCAGATCTGACCCTGCGCAGATGGATAGAAGGTGTTCTTTCAAGATTGCGCAGATTGTTTTTTTTTTTTTAAGAAACTGTTTCTTGTTAAGGGCGATTGATCTGAAATTAATTTCTATTAAATCCAAAATTTATTTGGAATTGTTCTTTATTTATTTTGATTTAATGGACTGTTCAAACCTGGAGATCGCAGTGCAGTTTTAGCGCAGATGGTCTGCGCACCCTTTTTCTTTTCTATTTATTTATTTCATTCAATTCGGTCTGTAAATAATTTTTTTTATTTTTAGACTGAATGTATAGGATTTGATCAAGAATGTAATTAATAGAAATAGGATTTCTGTTATTTTTCTTGATTAAAGAAGATGGAAGAAGATGGCGGCGCTGGAGATTTGCAGATGGAGAAATCGTTTTCTGCGATTTGCAGTTTATGAAACTGCAACCCTTGTGATTAACCTCTGTTTTGCAGGTGGTGCGAACAGTCCATAATTGTTTTGTGTTTGCTAGAAATCAAAACTATTAATTTCAGATCATTCAATAATTAATTCTTGAATTGAAAATCAGTTTTGGACCATTTCGGACTAGATTGGACCAAAACTGTTTGGACCGAATCTGGGTTTCGAAAGGGGCTGTTCTCAGTCCAATTGTCTCACACTTTCGTTCCAAATCTGATGTTCAATTACAGGGATTAATTCGGCCCACCTGTA